>NC_142138.1:27517500-29917500 GCF_024610735.1 Ursus americanus
TATTTAAAAAACTAGATTTTTTGGTATTTTATCATTCTTCAAATCATTAGGTAATAATTATTAGTCAAACAATTCAGCTTTCACATTCACACTTAACATTTATTGCAAAAATTATGAAAATAAAATTCTTAAGGAAGCATTTTTTTGTTTCACTGTGTTTCTTCTATTGATGTTCAATTGAAAAATAGAAATGCAGTTCTTTTAATACTTTTATATAACAGAAGTGACATGGTTTCAATAGTTGTCAGATGCATATCTTGTGTTTATTTTTGTTATAATACTTTTATTCATTTCAATGTGTTGGGCTATTTGAGGGGATTTTAGAGAAATCATATTACTATAGTCTCCATATAGACATTATGTTTGAAGTTTATTAGAGAAAATAATAATTTACATTTAAATATGCAAATATGCACTTTATTTAAGGTTATTTTCTGTGACTAATGTTTTGAAAGGCTGTCATATGAGCCATACATCAAAAGTCTTCATCTGGGTTTTTAAATAATTTTAAGGGGTCCTTTTAGATATGCTATGCTAATCTGTTTGTCTGACCCTTTATTTCTCCAAACTGTCACTCATCATGAATTTCAGTGAATACAGAGACTTCTTGATCTGTACCAGCTCCACATCTAAGCAATGTACTTATCACTTAAATTGTCTGAGAAGATTTCATACTTTCAGTCAGTACAGCAGATTTACCCATGATTCAGGACTTTTTCAGAAAATGTCCCACACAGAAAAATAACTCCGATAATCCTCCCCATTTATTTGATAGTTTTATTAAAATAATTAAAGATCATATCAATTGGAGAAGGAGGAGAAGCAGTGAATAGGATAAAGATAGCAGACCAAGCTTTTGCAACCTACCTTTCCTCCCTCAAGTCACTAAAAATGATAAAGAAGTTCAGTGTGTGCAGTGTGTACACACACACATGAACACACACACATGAACACACACACACACACACACATCTTCTCTTGTCTTAGAATCTGAACTGAAATAGCAAACCTAAGGAGAGTGATGATCAATGCCATTAACATTCTAAAGCAAGGTGACTCATTGGGTCCTTTGAAAATCCTTTCTGATCTCCTATTTGTGGCCTATATACATATAGTAGGAGGACATATGCTATGGGACCAACACGACGTGATGACAGTGTTTTTGGGAGAGCTTATACATGCGTTCTCAGGAGTTTTGAGAAATATAAAAGTTATAAGTTGAGAGGAAAAACCCATAAAGTTCACAGAGAGAATGCCCGGCATTTCCAGTGTTGAGTACATTAGAGTTGAGTATGGTTTCCTGAAAGCCATGTTGACAACACAGGAAAAAAAAAAAAAAAAGGTGGTATAAACTGTCTTGATATATTTCATACCCAAGGAAGTTACCTAAAGGAATAAGAGGACATCACCTCCAAAGCTGGCATTAAAGATATGTCACGAAAAGGCCTAGCCTTGTCAAAGAATATAAAGTGCCTATAGCCTATGGAAGACAGCATATCAAGAACTCACAGGAGTGTTCCTTAGGAGAAAGCAAACATTTGGATATTTTTTTATTACAAAAGATATTCAGCAAAAAGATGAATCACTAGCTATGTAAAGAAACCCTTGCTCTGTGGTCATTTTGCCTTTCATCCTTCCTCTCCCCACAACCATTATCCATAGGATAAGGAGGCGTGAGAAGTATAACATAATAAGGGAAGTGAAAAAACAGAATACATTCCCATTATCTCCTATCCTGGACAGTGACCAAGTTAGACTGAGGGTTCAGGTATGGGGTAACAATAAATGGGAGATACCATAAATGGAATGATAAATTGTCTGTTTTAAAGTAAATGCAAAATTTGTGGCCGATATACAATAAACTGGACATACTTAAAGTATACAATTTGGTGAGTATATGCACGAGAAATTATCACATAAACCAGTTATTAAACTTTCCATCATCTCTGAGTGTTTTTGTTTTCTGTACTACATGCATCCTTCTGTTTATCATTCACAGCTAACTGCTGATTTGCTTTCTGTAAAAGATTGGCTTGTTTTCTAGAATTCTGTATAGAATTGTAGTTTTCACTTTTTTGGCTGGCTTCCTCCACTCAGAATAATTTTGAAATGCATTCATATTATTGCATGGATAAATAGTTTATTTGTTTTTCCCTGGCTTATTGAGATATAATTGTTATATAACACATTTTAGGTTTCAGGTGTATAATGTGATGATTTGATACATGTATACACGGCAAAATGATTACTACAGTAGGGTTAGTTAACACATCTATCGACTCATGTAATTATCATCTGTGTGTGTATGTGTGTGTGGTAAGAACATTTAATATCTACTCTCTTATCAACTTTCAAGTATCTAATATAGTATTGTTAACTAAAATAACCATGCTATATGTTAGGGTCCTAGAACTTATTTGTCTTATAACTAGGATTTTGTGCTCATTGACCAAAATCTTCCCATTTCCTCTACTCCCTAGGCCCTGGCAACCACCATTCAACTCTCTGTTCCCATAAATTCAATGTTTTAAGTTCCATCTATAAATGAGATTATACAATATTTATATGCAACTTTTTCTGTCTGACTTATTTTACTGAGAATAATGCCCTCAAGGTCCATCTATGTTGTTGCAGATGGTAGGATTTCCTTATTTCTTTATGGCTGAGCAGTACTCTTTTATATATTTATCCATTCATATGTAGACAGACATTTAGGTTGTTTCCATATCCTGGCTCCTGTGAATAATACGGCAGTAAACATGGGAGAGAAGTTCTGTTTGTAAGATCCTTATTTTACTTCCCTCAGATATATACCCAGAAGTGGGATTGATGGATCAGACAGTAGTTCTATTTTTAATGTTTTGAGGAACCTCATACTGATTTCCATAGAGGTTGTGCTAATTTGAATCCCCACCAACAGTGCACAAGGATTCCTCTTTCCTCTACATCCTCACCAACACTTACTTATGTTTAACATAATCATTCTGAGAGGTATAAGGTGATATCTCATTGTGGTTTTGATTTCCATTTTCCTGATGGTTAGTGATACTGAGTATCTTTTCAAGTACCTGTTGGTCCTTTGGCTGTCTTCTTTGGAAAAATGTCCATGTAGTTCTTTTCATCTTTAAATCAGACTTTTTTTTTTTTTTTTGCCATACAGTTTTATGCATTTCTTTTATATTTTGGATATTAACTCTATTGGCATATGGTTAGCAAATTTTTTTATTTTCATTTTTTTTCATTGTTACTTTTGTTGTATAGAGTCTTTCTATTTTAATGTAGTCCTACTTATTTATTTATGCTTTTCTACTTTGTTTTGGTGTTATAGCCAATAACCGATGCTAAGACCAATATCAAGGAGATTTTCCCATATGTTTACTTCTGGAAGTTTCACAATTTGAGGTATTACTTAAAAAAAAAAGATTTATTTTTTAATTTGAAAAAGAGTGTGAGCATGTGCATGCATGAGTGGGGGTAGGGGCAGAGGGAGAGGGAGGAGGAGAGAATCTCAAGCAGACTCCCTGTTGAGCATGAAGCCTGATGTGGTGCTCAATCATGACCCTGAGATCATGACCCGTGCCAAAACCAAGAGTTGGTTGCTTAATCAACTGAGCCACCCAGGTACCCCTCAAGTATTACCTTTAAATCTTTAATGCATTTCAAGTTAACTTTTTGTGAGTGATGTACAATAGTGGTTCAATTTCATTCTTCTGCATGTGGTTATCCAGTTTTCCCAGCACCATTTATTGAAGAGACTGTCCTTTTCTCATTGTATGTTCTTGGCTCCCTTCTCTAATATTAAGTGACCATGTGTTCAGGGTCTCTTTTCTGGGTTCTCAACTCTGTTGCATTGATCCGTGTATGTGTGTTTATGCCAGTACCACACTGTTTTGATTACTATGGCTTTGTAATATAGTTTGGAGTCAGGAATTGTGATACCTTCAGCTCTGTTCTTTCTTAGAACTGCTTTAGCTATTTGGAGTTTTTTATGGTTCCATACAATATTTAGGATTGTTTTTCTATTTTTGTCAAAAATGTCATTGGAATTTGATAGGGATTGCATTGGATCTATAGATGGCTTGGGTAGTATGGAAATTTCAACTATATTAATTTTTCTGATCCATGAGATATCATTCCATTTACCTGTGTTGTCTTCAAATTTTTTTTCACCAAAGTCTTAATGTTTTTAGAGAACAGATCTTTTTTTTTTTTTTAAGATTTATTTATTTATTTATTTGAGAGACACAGAGAGAGAGAGAGTAAGCAGGAGTGGAGGGAAGGAGGAAGAGAGAGGGAGAGAGAGAGAGAGAGAATCTCCAGCAGACTCCCCACTGACCATAAACCCTGCTACAGGGCTGTTTGGCGGCTTGTTCTCACTACCTATGAGATCTTGACCTGAGCTGAAATCAAGAGTGAGATGTTTAACTGACTTAGCCACCCAGGCACCCCTAGAGAACAGATCTTTTATCTCCTTGGTTAAACTCATTCCAGGGTATTTTATGTTTTTTGATGCTATTATAAATGGGATTGCCTTTAAGTTTCTTTTTCCTCTCTGTTTTAAAGATTTTATTTATTTATTTGAGAGAGAGACAGAGAGACAGAGCACAAGCAGGGGAAAGGGCAGAGGGAGAGGGAGAAGGACAAGCAGACACCATACTGAACAGGGAGCCCAACATGGAGCTCAATCCCAGGACCCTGAGATTAGGATCTGAGCTGAAATCAAGAGTCAGGTGCTCAACCGACTGAACCACCCAGGCATCCCTAAAATTCTTTTTCAGATATGTTATTAATGTATAGAAATGCAACTGATTTATTTATGTTGATTTTCTATCCTACAATTTTATTGAATTTGTTGATTAGATCTAACAGGTTTTGGGTGAAGTCTTTAGGGTTTTCTCTATATAGTATTATGCTATCTGCAAAGCCAGGCCAGGTTTTGGCAGCCTCCCTTTTGTTCTCCCTAGAGTCGTGTTGTATGCTCAAGTTTGTGGTTTCTTCCAGGTCATAGATTCAGGCCAGTTTTCTGCATGAACTCACTAACTCTCTGTAAAAGCTTGTTTTTGTCTCCATTGGGAACATACACAAGGAGCTGGCCATGGGATAGATGTGTGTGTGTGTGTGTGTGTGTGTGTGTGTGTGTGTGTGTGTGTTGAGTTGTATGGAGCACTTGGGGTGCCTGTGGGCCAGTTGGAGAGATCCATGGGCAAGGTAACCCCAGTGGTTCATGCGAAGGCCTCCTGAATGGAGTCCCAGGGGCTGTTAATTAGATCTGAGTCCTTTTGACACATTCTGGCCTGAGCTTTGTTTTTTGTTCTCCCAGGTGCTCACTGCCTCTCAGTCATGCAGTTCAGGACTCAGTACTCTGAATGGAATGAGAGGGAAATGGGCATCTGGGCATCCTGAACAGCTAGGGGATCTGGGCACTCACTCACAGGCTCTCACTTTCCTCCTAACAGGAGAAATCACACGTGAGAAGGGCTCTCTTGAGCCCTAAGCTATACTGCCTTGGGGGCAGTGTGAGGCAGGTAAAATAAATCTGTTCTTTTTACCCTATTCATAGCATCCAATCTTGGATTGTTTTGCTCCAGCAGTGTGCTGGAACTTCACTAAACGCCTGGAATTTCAAAGGCTGTCTTGTTTCTGGATGATTGTCTAAGTCAGCATTCTTCAGGGCTTTCTGCACTGCCACCAAAAAGAGCTCAAGTTAGTTCACAAGGCTATTTCAGGGTCTACATTTGAGACTGGGTCTTTATACCTATTATCTAATGCATGGGTGGGCAAGACTTCTGGGACCATTGGTGTATACAGTCTTTTCCTCATACATGTTGTATAACTATTTCCCGGTCTAAAGCTTGCCTTCTCACTTTTCTAATGATGTCATTCGAATAACAGACATTTTTAATATCTCTGTAGTCAATTTTATCACAATTTTTCTTTGTGAACCAAGGTTACAAAAACTTCCCCTTCCGTAATGTTTACTTCTAGAAATTAATAGGTTAACATTTTATGTTTAGTTGCATGATCCACTTTGAGTTCGTTTTTGTAGAGGGTATAAATCAAGGTTTAATGTTAACTTAAAAAAAATGAATATGTAGTTCATCCTGCCTATTTTTTTGAAAATACTTTCCAGGTTGAATTTTTTTGGTGTCTTTGTTGCAAATCAATTGGCCTTATATATGTGAGTATATTTATGAATTCTATTGTGTTCAATTTATCTTTATGTGTATCTTCATAATACCAAGCTGTCTTGATTAGCTCTATCTTAATATAGCTTTATATTAAATAGTGAAATCTGATAGAGAAAATTATCCATCTTTTTCTTTAAAATAATGCTCAAGTAATTCTGGTTTACATTTCTGTATAAATTTTTAAAAACCCTCAAAATGTCAATTTCTACAAAATACCATCTGGGATTACGACTGTGATTACACTGAATCTGTGGATCAAGTTGGGAAGACTCCTTTACTAACAAAATTGGGTCTTCTCTATTTATTTAAATATTATTTAATTTTTTTCAGCAAAGTTATATAGTTTTTTGGGTTTTTTTTTTTAAGATTTTATTTTTATTTTATTTATTCGACAGAGAGAGAGACAGCCAGCAAGAGAGGGAACACAAGCAGAGGGAGTGGGAGAGGAAGAAGCAGGCTCATAGCAGAGGAGCCTGATGTGGGGCTCGATCCTGGAACGCCGGGATCACTCCCTGAGCTGAAGGCAGATGCTTAACCGCTGTGCCACCCAGGCGCCCCTTAAAGTTAAATAGTTTTTAGAGTAGAGATCTTAAACTTTTTTGTTAGATTTATTTATGTTATAATTTCTGATATTATCATAAATAAGTTGTCTCTATAAATTTTATTTCCAAATCATTTGCTAATATTACATAAAGACAATATTGCTCTTTATATATTAACCATATATACAGCAATTTTCCAAAATTAATTTATAAATTTTAGTAGTTCTTTTATGTATTTCCTTAAATTTTCTCTGTTTACAATTACATCATCTGCAAATAAAGACAGTTTTGCTTCTTTCTTTCCAACTTCTGTTAATTTTCTTATTTTTTATTGTCTAATTTCATGGTTAAAATTTCTAATACAATAATAAATATAAGGGAGGAAGAATGCAGGTATCCTTAATGAATTTTTAACATTAGTTGGGAATAATTCAGTATTTAATTATAAGGTATGTTACCTGGATATTTTTTTGTAAATGCCCCTTATCAGTTTTAAGAAGTTCCCAACTATTTTTAGTTTACAGAGAGTTGTTATGACTGTAGATGCTTTAACTGAATGTTTTAAAGCAATAATATATTTTTTCTCTTTATTCTGTTAATATATTGAAATACACTGATTAGATTTCAATTATTATGCAAACCCTGCTTAGTCATATCATCCTTTTTATGTATTGTAGTAATAAAGTAGCTAGTATTTTGCACCTGCAATTCTAGATCTGTAATTCTTTCTTTACTTTTCCTTTATTTGGTTTCTTTCTTTTTTTGTAGTGTCTTGATCAGATATTGATACTATGGTTTAGCTGGCCTCATAAAATAAGTTGGGCAGTGTTCCTTCTTCATTTATTTACTGAAAAGAAAGTGTGAATTTTCCTTGAATGTTTCATAAATTCACTAGTAAAACTATCTGGGCACAGACTTTTCTTTGGGGGAGGTATTCTGATAATGATTTTTTTTTTGTAATTACAAGGTTATTCAGATTTGTAAGTTTTTTTTTAATGTCATATTGATAAGCTGTATTTTTCAAAAAAAAAGTGCCTAAAATTTTGAAGTAATTAATATCTGTGCATAAAAATTTTAATAGTACTATCTCATATGTGAGTATTTTCATGCTAATCCTCTTTAAACCCTGATATTGGTGATTTCTATTCTTTCTATTTCTTATATGTTCAGTCTGGGTAAAAGTTCATGAGTTTTGATGATATTTTTAAAGTACCACCTTCAAGTTTTTTTTCCTATATCTATTTCATTGGATTCTGCTTTTCTCTTTACTACTTCCCTTCTTCTACTTAGTTGTATGCTCTTTGCTTTCCTTTTATGCAAACATTCTGATGCAACTATACGCCATTAATATTGGATATAGACATAAACTCTGATACAGATCATTCTTCTTTCTAAAATAACACTTTAAATTCTACGTCTCTGTACACTGCTTTAGAAACAATTCAGATATATAAATACATTATTCTTTCATTGTTCATAAATTTCAAAATAGTTTCTACTACTTCTTATAATTAAATTTTTGACATGTGAATTTTTTTACGTATGCTATTTGCCAAATGTGGTTTTCCCAATTTTTTAAGTTGAACTCTAATATGATTCTACTGTGTTCAGAGAAAAACATTGTACGATTTTATTGAACTTTGTTTTATGGTCTAGCACCTAGTGTATCTTAGTAATTGTACCATGCATGCATGTGACAAGAGTCTTGTTTTCTGTCTTTGTATGAAGTGATCTATAGTCAATGAGATCAAAGTGTTTAACAACATGGCTAAAATCATCTATGTATGTAGTATTTTTTTTTAATCTAGATGTCCTAACAATTTCTAAAAGGGGTTTATGTTATTGTCTCTTTCTCTTTTTATTTCTCTTAATCTTTGCCTTATGTATTTTGAAATTCTGTTATCAAGTAATACCTGTTTAAATTTTGTCCCCCTGATGAATCATTTCTTTCCTCAACACTTTTAAACAGCCCATTTAATTGTTAGAAGCACTGTTTATCCTGAGGTATATTTTTATCTACTGTAAAGTTAGCTATTCCACTCCAGCCTTTGTTTGTTTTGTTTTGTTATTTGTTTGGTATATACAAATTTCATACTCTTATTTTCAAACTATGCTTGTTTATTAGAATATTTAGGACAATAACTTTTCATGCAATTAATGATGTTTTGACTTATGTTCATCATTATGTAATTTGTTTTCTCTTGTCCCTTCTTTTTAGTTTCATTTCCTAAATTCTTTTTATTGTTTGTTTTAGTATTTTATGTTTAATATATTTAATATGTTTTGTGGGGCTTCTTAAAAATTGAGGTGAGGTTTGCGTAATATACAATTTACCATTTTAAAGTGTACATTCACAATACTCTGAAATCACCACTACACTAGTGTCCACTTCTTTTCCAACTCAGAACATCCCCATACCAATTAAATACTTATCCATTCCCCTTTCCCTCCATACCCTCTATTTAAATCCATAGAGATGTGCACTTAATATTTGTGCATATTACCCACAATTATTTTCCATAACAATTTAGTAAATTTTTTTAAAAAGTACAATATAACTAATTCAACACAAAGCTGAACTATTTTGATATGTAACAAAATTGCAGGCACAGTTTCTAGGCCTGTCTACTACAGGCAGCCCAGTCAGTTGCAACAAATGAAGATGATGTTATTGTGAGCCATTCCTCTCAGGCAAGCTGTCTCCTCCATTGTGCACCTATCTTTTCGAGTGTGCTTGTCATGTTAAACAATTTTGATGAGCAGATACAAGCTGTTTGTTACTGCATTGACAAGTTCACACCCCATATTTATCTAGATTTAATAATTTCTGAGAACTGAGAAACAAGAAGAAAATCCAGGGATAAATTTGACCATTTCTTGGTCATTTAAGAGTCAGATCAGCAGCTATTAAACTAAACTTGTGTGTCTTTTCAGTGTTTGTGTATGTGGTATGTGTATGAAGAACGAGAGAGAGAGAAAGGGAGAGAGAGTTTTGTTTTTGCTTTCTGGGAGTTAGATTTCTTGAAGATTTATCTGTTGACATTCTTAAGGCTTGGGTTGAAGGTGAGCCCACCCAGAGAGATTTAATCGTGCTTCTGCTGGGTCCTTGGAAGTACTTTAAAATGGGATTACTTTTAAACTAAATTTTCAGTGTAAAGTTTTTCAAACCATCCAACTGGAGTGAATTTACCCTGCAAACACATTTAAGGACCCTACAAGTACTCACAACCTACCTTCTCTATATTTTAAAGGAAGGAAATACAATTACCTTCCTAGAAATGTTTTAGCCAAATTTTAATAGGTTGATATGATTATATTACCTATTTCTAAATTCATGAGAGTATGAAAAAGGGTGAAAATAAGTGTTTTTCATAGTGCATGCATTCAGCAATGGGAAGCCTTATTCTTCAGAAGCTTAATGCCCAGCTAGTGTAAACAATAAGAATCCATTTGTTTGCATTTATGTCTTGTCAAATGGACAAATAATAAATATATATATATATATATATATATATATATATATATATATATACTCTCCAGCATATAATTTGCTTATACACACACACCACTATGTTGAAAAGGTTCAGGGTATCCACTATATAATGTTAATAATAAACGTATATTAGTATAGTACTTCTAGAAAGTAATTTGGTTTTATGTATCTAAAGTCTTTAAAAGGTACACACAAAATTTGATCACAATTTCACACTTGGGAATTTAGCCTAAGAAAATAATTAAGGTTTTGTAGAATAGCTAGAAAAATGGTCACTGTAGAATTATATATACATGGAAGAAAAAAATGGGGAAAAAAAGCTGAAAGCAACTTAAAAATCAAACTAGAGAGGTCATAAGCATGCATTATGTTGTATCATTATAATGCAATACTATAGATTTTATTTAAAATAAGATTTACAAAATAAGGAAATTGAAGAATAGAATGTTTAAGATGATTGCTTACTGCCACACAGATTTTAAGTGGTGGAGCTAAGATGGAAAATCAGTCAATATGTCTCTGGAGTCCATGTGCCTGAGTCTATGACTCTATGCTTTTTACATTACATTATTATTCTTTTGCATTTATAAATATAATATCTATGCTGTTCAAAAAAATTAACCTTCGGGCACCTGGGTGGCTCAGTCATCAAGCCTCTGTCTTAGGCTCAGGTCATGATCCCAGGGGCCTGGGATTGGGCCCTGCATCAGGCTCCCTGCTCAGTGGGAAGTGTGCTTCTCCCTCTCTCTCTGCCCCTGATTGTGTTCCCTCTCTCGCTGTCCCTCTCTCTGTCAAATAAACAAAATCTTAAAAAAAAGAAAGAATAGTTAACCTTACACATTATTCATATTATTAGATGAAAATCAAGACAAGTATAGAGAGTGCGATTGCAATATAATTGTATGTGCATGTGATTAAAAAAACCAGGATACACCCAGTTTTTATCTTTGAGTGATGGAATTATAGGAAACTTCTGAGGTTGTTTTGTGTTTTGCTCCCTCCAATTTTCTACAGAGAAAATGCATAGCAGTATTTCTTTTAAAGAATAATTCTATGTAAATAAGTGGTCCATGAATTATAACTTGCATTTGAGTAAGAAAATACAACAAAATAAATTACAGTGGAATCTCAATTAATTAACTGAAATTCAAAGCCTATCAGCCATTGTGTTGTTTTCATGTTTGGCTTGGAACTTCTGCAAAAGAGTTTTTCAGAAGATAACAATTGTTCGGGAATTTCCTAAACTGGATTGTATACTAATATGGTCACTCCATTCAACTCAGTCTGTTGTGTATGCATCTATATTATTTTCCTTTATCAGATGAATTAAAAATTTTGTACCTTGACAATAGTCACTAAGAATAGTTGAGTAGAAAAACAAGAGTAACAGAAGAGTAGACTCTGGGTAAAACCTCAAACAGAAATGAAGGGAACTGAATTTCTCTCCTCATTGACAAGATGGCTTGATAGCTATATGATACAGCTCATGGCAGTCTGATGGTATTACTTAGATTATACTCTTCTGGTAGCTGTCAATTTATTGCTTTGCTTCCTGCTAGAATTGATTTTTTTCTCTGCTGGCCTATAGCCATCATAAATGCTGTCACACTGAGCAATTGTGTGCCTTGAGCCTTGGGAAAGTTCTCTTCTTATGGAAACTATCTTGCTTCATTTACTACCATTACATTCCCATTGCCATGTCATTTGTACCAGGCCTAATGCTGACGACGATCTTGGGGCCGACTTTGATGGAGTTGGTAGCTCCTCCACTCCTTGCTCTGTCAGCATATTTAGTCACAACTTGCTTTGAATAAATGCAACATCCATTCTTATCAAAGAGGCATTTGGGTCTGATCATTGTGTAATGCTTAATAAAATGTAAAAGTAGATTGGTATTAAAAACAATGCAGTATTATGACTATTCACTTCTACCTCCACCATTAACCAAATTTTTACCTTAAATATGTGATTTAATATTTCTGAGTCTCAAATTCTTTATCTGTAAAGTAATGGAAAAACAGTCTTTCCTGGATAAAAACAAGTGACTAGAATATTATTATCTCTTTAATTTCCTAACACAGTCTAATGGCCATTTAGAATGTGTTTATGTCCTGACATAGTATCATAGTGCTGCCAGGAAGACATTGGGGGATTTAGTGTCTTTACTGAAGCCCCAAAGAAGTGATCTTAAAGTACATGGTTTAGAAAGACACTTGCAAAAAAGAGAGTGAGAAATTTATCTCTGGTATGCTCTTCATCTTCACTTCACTGACAGGAACTTCATAATGTCAAAAAGTATAAGAAATTGTAGAATTTGCTGACTAAGATAGAAATTGTCCCTGCCAAGAGATTAGAATGTACTCCTGTACAATGGCCCTTCCATTTACTGTTAAACTGAGAGTAACATCAATATGAAAGATCTTGAAATTAAGATTTGATACCAGGGTTTATATTTGAACTTTCACTGTGTCCTAAGTTTCTTGTTTGTACTTCCAAACTATAGAAAGTCTGAAGAATGCAATTGATCTGGAGAACTCTGAAGCTTCACTACTTCGCAGGGCTGGAAGTTAATTATGTGAGTCAGGGTTTGCACTGTGGTTAAAGTACAGCTCTTAGATAATACATTATAATACAAGATCATGTCACCTCAGAAAGTTATAAAGTTGCCAGCAATTTCTTCTCTGAAATAAATATTCATGATGTACAACTCAGTAATTTGTGATATATAAAATATAATTACCAAAACAGAAATCAGTCATGTGGAGATGACTTTCTTTCCAATGAAATCACTTAATCAATTTTATTTTTGTGATGGCTTTATCGTATCTGAGCATAAACACTGCATTATTACTTTTAAGCCTCAGGCAGGATTCCACTCCCAGATGTTGGTTGAGAGAAGGGTCTTCCTATGACACTATATATAAATAATATTTCACCCTGGTCTGATAATCTTCCTTGTAACACAAAGCAGTGGTGTGTTCAAAAAGTGGTCTGCATAGTAGGATGCAGCTCCCTGTGCTTGCTACCATAACATGCTGTGGATAGACCTTACTTGGAATCAGGTTTATAAAAGTGAAATAAGGAAACTTATAAATTTGAAATCAAAGATGAATTTTTGAGGTTGAGAGGTATAATGGGAGCAAAAGCTATATCAGATGAATTAAGGACAAAAGTGTCTGTACTTTTCACAACAACTTGCCTCAGAACATCATAGCCACAGCAGAAATTTTCCTCCAGGATCTGATGACCAATCCTAGAAACTTTTCCAGACATTTTTCTTAATACAGCAAATCTCAAGAAAATTAAGAAAGACATAACAAGGCCTTTCTTACTCTGGACTCCAGTTTATACCTAGAAAACTACATTATGATGCTACCATGGTTTTGCCTCCACTTTAAAGCCAGGCTCTGAGATTTGAAGATTTTACCTGAAAGACATGACATCACAATCCCGATATTTTGTAAGAGAAGAATGGAGCAATTCTTTTAGCTTCTGAAGTAAAATTTAATATTTAAATACTTCAGATTTTAGTGAAGTAAAATATTCTTACATATCATGATAGCATTTGCTTAATATCAATATTTCTTTTTAATAATTGATGAAGCTAATATATATAATTTAAAATTATTTTATCTCATATCATATAAAGATAAGAATTATATTTATATCATATATTTATATATTAAATATGTTTTAAAATGTTACCATTGCCTCTCAGTCTTAAATGATAAATCAGGATCATGATTTGATAAATCAAATATACATTTAAATTCTGTATCTAAAGTAAAGTTCCTAAATATCTCATCATTGAATAATTTCATAAAGATATTTATTTCCTCAATACTCATTACACTATCAATTTAAATTTCTCTATACACTCAAATTAATTAGACAGAGGTTATCCTCTATAAAAGCTATTTTCCATAACTTACAAATGTCATGAAAAGATGTGAAAACTTTATGAAGCATGCAAAAACCTCCTATAATCTTAAAATTTACAGTTTTAGAAGATATAAGAAATACGTGAAATATTACCAGTATTATACTTCAATAATGAGCATATTTCTCTTTGAACTTTTCATTATAAAAATAGTTGATAGCAATTTAGCACTCCTATATGCACTTATGTTGAACATATTTTATCTGATTTAAACATTATAAGACTCTACAAAGTTATTTTACCCCATTTTAGAGATTAAAAACTTAAGGCTTACTGAGGTTAACTAATTTTTCCAATGTCACACTAAGTGGCATAACCAAAAATGCATATTTTTCTATGTAGAGAAGAATGAAATCAAGTTTAACAACACACATACACACACACACAGTCCTTCTCAGACTCTTCCAAAAAATAGAAGAGGAGGTAATTCTTCCCATATTACTATAAAGTACTTTCCATATTATCCTTCATTCCATGAGACCAGTGTTTCCCTGATACCAAATTTAAACAAAGATATCACAATAAAAAAAATACTACAGGCCAAATCCCTTATGAGTATAGAAGCAAAAGTACTCAAAAACTGCTAATGAATGAAATCAAGAAATGTACAAAAATAATTATATAACTTAACCAAATGGAATTCATCCTAGGAATGCAAAATCAATTCAACATTCAAAAATCAACAAATGTGATGCATTATATTAAAAGCACATAATTGGGGCACCTGGGTAGTTAAGCATATGCCTCTTGATTTCAGCTGAGGTCATGATCTCAGGGTCCTGAGATCAAGTCCCAAGTTGGGCTCTGTTTTCAGTTTAGAGTCTGCTTGAGAGTCCCTCTTCTTCTGCCCCTCTTCCCCCCACTTGCATTCACACTCTCTCAAATAAATAAATAAATAAAATCTTTTTTAAAAAAACACATGATCATCTCAAAAGATATAGAAAAAGTATTGGACAAAATCCAACAGTGTTTCATGATAAAGGCACTCAATGAAAAAGAATAGAAAGGAACTTTCTTGGGCCACCTGGGTAGCTCAGTTTGTTAAGCATCTGCCTTTGGCTCAGGCCATGATCCTGGAGTCCTGGGATCCACCCCTGTCTCAGGCTCCCTGCTTGGGGGGTGGGGGGAGTCTGCTTCTCCTTCTGCCCCTCCCCCCTGCTCATGTTCTCTCTCTCTCTCTCTCTCTCAAATAAATGCATAACATCTTAAAAAAAAAAAGGAACTTCCTCAACATGACAAAGTGTATCTATAAAAATAATTCACAATTAACACCATACTTACTAGCAAAAAATTGAATGTTTTCCCTGAAATATCAGAAGAAAGGATGTTCAGTCTCACTGCTTATTCAACATTGTATTGCATGTTCTAGCCAGGGCAATTACACAAGGAAAAAAAGAAATAAAAGGCATCCAAATTGGAAAGGAAGAAGCAAAATTACTTGTATTTCCAGATGGCATGATCTTGTATATAGAAAATCCTAAGAACCACTCCTCCCAAAAGCAATTAACACTAACAAAAAAGTTCAACAAGTTTATAGATACAAGATCAATATACAAAAACCAACTGTATTTCTATATACTAACAATGAACGACATGAAAATGAAATTAAGGAGATAATCCCATTTATTATAGTATGAAAAAGCATAAATTTAGGAAAAATTTAACCAAAAAAAGCAAGACTTGCACACTGAAAACTACAAAACATCATTGAAAGAAACTGGAGAAGACTACATAAATGGAATATAACCCATGTTCATGGATTGGAAGGCAACAATGTTAAGATGGAAAAGCTCTCTAAATTGATCTAAAGGGTCAATGCAATTCCCATCAAAATGTCAGCTGCCTTTTTTGAAAAATTCACAAGGTCTTTTAAAATTCATATGAAAAAATAAGAGATCCAGACTTTTTTTTTTTTTTAAGAAGAACAGATCAAAGTTGAAAGATTCACACTAACCTATTATAAAAGTGATTGTAAATTTATTATAACCAAAGGGTGCCTGGGTGGCTCAGTTTGTTAAGCATCCCACTCTTGATTTCTGCACAGGTCCTGGTCTCAAGGTCATGAGATCAAGCCCCACTTCATGCTTTCTGTGGGGAGTCTGCTTGAGATTCTTTACCTTGCCCTCTCCCTCTGCCCCACCACTTGCACTCTCTCTCTCTCTCAAATAAATAAATAAATCTTAAAAAAAGAAAACAACCTGTGGCATGCACAAAGACACGTTAGTAGATCAATGAAATATTTTCTTCCAGTATATGACTTATTGTGTCATTCTTTTGTCATTGTCTTTTGCAGAATGGAGGTATTTAATTTTGATGAAATCTGACTTATCAATTATTTCTTTCATGAATTGTGCCTTTGATGTTTTATGTAAAAAGTCATTGCCATACCAAGGTCATCTAGGTGTTTTCTTATGTTACTTCTAGGATTTCTGTAGTTTGTGTTTTACACTTTGACCCATTTTGAATTAATTTTTGTGAAAAGTATAGTTTGTGGTTAGACATGTGCATGTCTTGTTCCAAAACCATTCGTTGACAGGGAAAAAAAAAAAAAGAAAAACTTCTTTAGCTCATTGTATTGTTTTTCCTTTGTCAAAGAACATTTGACTACATTTATGTGAGTATGTTTTTCTGGGCACTCTAAACTGACCCACTCAACTATTTATCTGTTCTTTCTCCAGTACCACATTGTCTTGACCATTGTAGCTTAATTGAGATATAATTTACATTATGACATTGTGTAAAATATTAAGGTGTACAATGTGACAATTGCATACATGTATATGTTTTGTAATGATTAACAAAATAAGTTCAGTTAAAACATTCATCACCTCTCATATTTCCCTTTTATTGTGGTGAGAACATTTAAGATTTACTCTTTTAACAACTTTCAAGTATACAGTACAGTATTGTTAACAAAAGTCACCAGTCTGTACATTAGGTCCCCAGAACTTCTGTGTCTTAAAACCGTAACTTTGTACCTTTTGACCAACACCCCATATCCCCTGTGCTTCAAGGCCTGGTAACCACCATTCTATTCTCTATGTGTGTTTGGCTTTTTTTATATTCTGCATATATGTAAGACCATACAAAAATCTTCTTTCTTTATCTGACTTATTTCACTTAGAGTAGTGCCCTTCACAAATGGCAGGATTTTCTTTTTATGGCCAAATTATATATATATAACATAATATATATTTATATAATGTGTGTAATTTATGTGTATAACTATATTTATATGTAATTTATATAATATATAATACATATTCTATTCTATATGTTATATATTATACTAATATATATATCACATCTTCTTTAACCATTCATTCATTGATGAACACCTAGGTTGTTTCATGTTTGGGTTATTATGAGTAGGGCTGAAATGAACATGGGCGTGAACATACCTATTTTAGGTAATAACTTCATTTTCTTTGAATGTATACCCAGAAATGGTATTGTTAGATCATATGGTAGTTGTACTTTTAATTTGGGGGGAACCTCTATATTGTTTTCCATAGTGGCTATGCCAATTTACATTTGCACTGACAGTGAATGAGGGCTCTCTTTTCTCTACATCATCACTGATACTTGTTGTCTCTTGTCTTTTTGATGATAGCCATTATAACAGATGTGAGACGATATCTCATTGTGGTTTTCATTTGCATTTCCCTGATGATTAATGTTGAGCACCATTTCATGTATCTATTGCTCATTTATATTTTATTTGGGAAAATGTCTATTTATTGCCTCTGCCCATTTTTAAATTAGATTACCTGTGTTTTCCCTGTGGAGTTGTAAGAGTTTGTTATATTTTTTTGAATGTTAACCTATTATCTAATATATAGCATGTAAATACACTCTCCCGTTCTATACGTTGCTTTTTATTTTGTTAATTGTGTCTTCTGCTGTGCAGAAGTTTTATAGTTTGATGTAATCCCACATGTTGAGTTTGCTTTTGTGGCTTGGGTTTTGGTGTCATAACTAAATTTTGCAAGACTTCATTCTTGAGACTTTTCCCTATGTTTTTTCCTAAGAATTTTATGGTTTCAGATCTTACATTTAATTTTTTAACTCATTTAATATTCATTGTTGTGAGTGGTAAAATGTAAGGCCTAATTTCATTATTCTGCATCTGGTTATCCAGTTTTCCCAGCACAATTTATTGAAGAGACTATCCTTTACTTATTGAGTGTTCTTGGCTCTTTTGTCAAATATTAGGTGACCATATATGCATGAATTTATAATGGGCTCTCAGTTCTGTTCCTTTGATTTATGTGTTTGTTTTTTATTCCAGTACCATACTGTTTTGATTACTAGAGCTTTACAATATATTCTGAAGTCAAGAATTGTGATAACTCCAACTTTGTTCCTTTTTCTCAGGATCACTTTGGTCATTCAGGGTCTTTTGTGGTTTCATATAAATTTTAAAACTATTTTCTTTTTAATTTCTGTGAAAAATGCCATTGGGACTTTGAAAGGGTTTGCACTGGATCTATAGATGGCTTTGGTAGTGTGGACATTTTAACAATATTAATTTTCTAATACATAAACACAAGATATCTTTTCATTCATATTCACATTTTTAATTTCATATATATATATATATATATATATATATATATATATATCTGTGTACAGATCTTTCACCTCCTTGTTTAAACTTATTCCTAAGTATTTTTATTTTTTATGCTATTGTAAGGAGGATTGACTTTTTATTTCGTTTTGTAGATAGTTTGTTTTAGGTGTATAGAAACAACCGATTTTTGCATGTTGTTTTGTATACTGCAACTTTTACTGGATTTTTTATTAATTCCAATCCTGCAACTTTTACTGAATTTGTTTATTAATTCTAATTTTGGGGTGCATTCCTTAGGATTTTCTAAATATAAGGTCATGTCATCAAAAACAGAGCCAATTTTCTGATTTAGGTGTCTTTTATCTCTTTTTCTTGCCTAATTACTTTGGCTAGAACTTGTAGTATTATGATGAAGAATCGGTACCCTTGTCTTGTTCCTGATGTTAAAGGAAAAGATTTCAACTTTTCATCTTTTAGTTTGAGATTAGCTGTAGCTTTGTCATATACAGCCTAATTTATTCTTATGACATATGTCTCCTCTACACTCAATTTCTTGAGAGTTTTTATTTTGAAAGGATATTGAATTTCATTAAATTCCTTTTATTGGAAGGATCATATGATTTCTATCTTTCACTTTATTAATTGGTTTGTCACACTTATTGATATGTGTATGTTGAACTATTCTTGCATCCCAAAATCACACTGAATCATGATGTATGATCCTTTCAATATGATGTTGAATTTAGTTTACTAAGATTTTTTAAAAATATATACATCTATATTTATAAGGGATATTTTCTTTTCTTATAGTGTTCTTATCTGACTTTGGTATCAGGGTAATGCTGGCCTCTCAGATGAATTTCTTTTCTCTCAAAGTTTTAAAAGAATTTGGGAAGAACTGACATTAATCCTCCTTTAAATGTTTGGTGGAATTCACCAGCAAAACCATCTAGTGCTGGACTTTGTTAGAAATTCTTTGATTACTAATTTAATCTTTTTATTTTTTATTTGTCCATTTATATTTTCTATTTCCTCATGATCAATTTTGGTAGGTTTATGTTTTTAGGAATATAGCCAATCCTCCTAAGTTATCCAATTTGTTGACATGCAATTTTTGATAGTGGTTTCTTATGGTCCTTTGTATTTCTATGGCATCATTTGTAAGGTCTCTTCTTTCATTTATAATTTTATCTATTTGAATCTTCCCTCTTTTTTTTCTCGGTTTGTCTAGATAAATGCTTGTCAGATTTGATTATCATTTCCAAAACCAGTTCTTAGTTTTATTAATCTTTTATATTATTTTTCTGATCTCTGTTTCATGTATTTTACCTCATGTAATAGGGTAATAGCAGTCCTGCAACTTTGTTCTCCTTCAATACTGAGTTGCCTAACATGTTTATTTTGTCTGTCTATATAAATTTTAGAAGGAGTTTTTAAAAAAATCCATGAATTAACTTGCTGGAATTTTTATTGGGATTGCTTTTCATCTGTAAATTCAAGTTGGGAAGAATGGACATTTTTATAATGTTGAGTCTTTCTATTCAAGAACAGGAAATGTCTCTCCATTTATTTAGTTCTTCTATCAGAGTTTTGTATTTTTTTCTCATATAGATCTTGTCAATATTTAGATTTATACCAAAATATTTCTTTTTTGGGAGTACCAATGTAAATGATATTGTGTCTTTAATTTCACAATCCACTTATTAATTATTGATATAAAGAAAATCAATTAACTTTTAGATATTAACCCTATATCCTGTACCCTTAGTATAATTGCTTATTATTCCAGTTTTTTAAATCATTATTTTTATAATTTTGGATTTTTTACATAGATGATCATGTCACCTTCAAACAAGACAGTCTTATCACATCCTTTTCAATCTAGATACTTCTTTTTTCCTTTCCTTTCTTTTCTCTTTCTTTCATCTTTCTTTTTCATCTTATTTCAATAACTTTATAAGTCTGATTATCAGCCACTGTAGCAATAATTGGTTCACATGCTACAGAAAGCATAACAATATGGCTTGCATTATAGTTATATTATTCTTTAGTTTCAGTTCCAAAACCCAATTTTGATATTAAGTATATAATTTTCCCAACTCTTCTGGATTCATTTCTGATAAAATTTTTGTAGGTTTACATAATGAAGCGATTATTGCTCCCCAAATCCTCTCACCTTTTTGTTGGCCATAACTTTACACTGTACAAATCCATTTGGTTTCTTGGTTTTCAGCATGGACTTGGCCATAATTATCTAACAATAAAATAACACTAGCACTTCTAATTGGCCTTCCATCATTGTCTTGAAATGAGGTACATACACACGTCTTTCAACTTTTTTCCCCATAATGTAACTCATTCAATATAAAGCTTCCTTTGTGAAGAGCCATAATTCCAGTGAGATGAGATTCCACCAGTCAGTTTCATAGGCTTTCTACTATTTCTGTCATGAGGTAACTACGCGTGATGCAACAAAACACATGTTGCTTTACCTAGACCTACTGCAGTTCCTGGATTGGTGAAAATTCTCACCAAGAAATGTTGTTTTGTTCATTGTATGAATCTGCTTTTGATAACTAAAGGTATGCAGGATTTATGAAAAATTGACTAAAATTTTATGTCCCCCAACACTCAAAGAGTTGTATTAACCATAGTTAGTGAATTTTAAATCTAATTATGACCCTGTATTGGTTTATTATGATCTTTCATCAATAACTATAGCCTAGTTAATTTTTATCCGTATTTCTATATCAATTCTTATGGCAGGGCACCATTCATTGGGATGTGCACATGACATGGGTAAGGGCAATTTAATTATTGGTTTTTAAATTTAGAAATAATAAAATTATATCCATGTGCTTTTATGAGTGTAGCAATTTGAGTAAAGAAATCATTATTATGTTATGGTTAACAACTCTTATCCTTTAAAAAAACTATCTCATTTAATATCATTTAATGAGCCACTAAATATATTCAAGGGCTCATTAGAATCATTTAAATGCTCTAGAAACCATAAATGTGAAGTGTACCCATCTGAAGATGGCTCAACACAGTTCATAAGGCATAGCATATGTCATGAGCTGTTACTCAGCTGCATGTTTTACTCACGAGGAAAATCAAGACTTACCTTTTTCTTTCCATTGAGCTCTAAAGGTTGCAACAAGTTCTCTGTGAAATGTCCTTAAGGGGAAATATTTCTATACTCACTCTTTGTGGTATAGAATAAAGTTGAATACACTAGCTATGAAAAATACTAGAGAAAGCTTTCTTACTCAGTTATTTTCCCTAATTTCTTTTCCTTAGGTCATATAATAGTGATAATTTTAAGTGTGAATAAAATTCTTACGATTTTTTTTTTTTAAATCTCAGATACATCACTGTGGCCTGAGTTAACGCATTCCCCTAGAAGTATAGCATCAGATTGTGTGTGAAATCTTTGCTTTCTTGGCTGAGATCAGTCAGGGACAGTCATTTTCCCAATTTGAGCCTGGAGGTATTTCTAACAAAGAGATACATGTTTGTTGTTCTCTAGAAGAAGAGGGAATGAATTTGCTTCAAGAGGAGAATATTACTGTTGTCAATTTAGAAAGCTCAAAATGTATGTGCCAAAAAAAAACCCTATAAAATGCCATATGCGTTCACCCCTAAAATTATGATAATAAAAATGCTAATAATGTGTTTATTCCACATAATTCAGATGCCTCAATTTCCCTGTATGCAAGAAATGAGTGGGCAAATTTATCTCATCTCTTGGCCAGGGGCATTGTGAGGAATTAATTTTACAATTATTTTTTTCTCTTTAGATGAAAGTTGCTAGGACTATAGTAATAAAAATTATAAGACTGTCTTTATATTTCAGACAGGGAGCATTTTGGAAATTTGTACTCCTTGAGTTTCAAAATGATTATTTATGTCAAAACTTTGTTCCAGTTGCCTTTGATAAGCATCATAAATACAATGAATTACTTGTGCTTTCTTTTTAAAACTGACTTTGAATCTTTTAATACAAGTTTCTTAGTCACAATAGACTTGTTTCTACTTGCAGTGCATATAGTAATCTTGACTGCAGCTTCCTGCAGGGTCTAGGATATCCTGCCGAGCTTCACATGACCAACATTACAACAGTACTGCTTGCAACCCACTGCTTGTTTACTTCATATTCTCAACTCAAGATTATTCATCTCTTTTTCCCCAGATGTTAGTTGTCATTTAGCTCCTGTGACTTTTTAAAATCTTCTAAACAAGGTCATTTTAGATTTTCTGGTCAAGATAGTAGCCAGACAGTGCTTTCTCCAGACTTCCATTGAAAACACAGAAAGAGAAGGAAGGTTATTAGTCGCAATGTCAACTCAGAAAATTGATTAAAAATTTGTCAGAACTTAAGAGGATTTCTAATAACTGAAAAAATTCTGGTATGGAATATCAGGACAATGCAAGAAATCAGTAAATCAGATCTTACACTCAATGTGTTTCTCTGCATCAGAGGTATGGATTATTTGCTGACCTGGAGGAAGATAGCCATGCCTCATACTACATCAGATCTGCTTTATGAGGCAGGCACGCAATAAGAACTTCATTTTCCTATTCTCCCCATTGGTATTTCTTTTTGTCTGCATCACTTATCAAATAAATTTCTCAGCAGTGTTACTGGAAGGAGGAGTGGGAAAGCAGTAGAGCGCTACATCCTGGGATGTGGAATCATGATAGAGAATGGATAGAACAGAGCCCTCTGGGGGTGCAGTTTTATTGGATTGTTTTCAGGCAAGAAAAGAATTACAGACTGCTTCAAATTGTCTGGAAAAAATGCCCTCCTCACAAACTGAAGTTCAGGAATGGTGAACAGGCAATCTCTCCTCAATCCAGCACAGCCATACTACACGAATGACTGATAGATACTGCAAATGCGGGTTGGGCAACAAACAAACAAAGTATTAGTGATATAAGCAATACTTTTAACAACCACTAGACCGATGCTTCTCAGCATGTGCTCCGGGTACCACCTGCACTAGCCTTACTTTGGAAGCTTATTAAAAGTATAAATTCCCCAGCCTCCTTTTTTCCTCCACATTTCTGAGCTTTGTTGTGATAACACCCCCACAAATTTAGTGTTTAGTGCTCAGAATTGCTGGAGTTTGATCTACATGTTTGCTTGTTCTTGGATATTGCCTGAAGGAACAGCTACTCCCTGGCACATGTTGTTCTCCTGGCAGAGGTCAGCATCAAGTGATGGATTGGACCCACAGAATTACATTTGAAATGCACTTTTGGATGTTGCATGTGTTACTCAGACTTACATTCTATTGTCCAAAGCATGTTGGAATATACTACAAACCATATAGTAATGTGCATATTTCTTTTCAAGGAAGGGAGAGACAGTTGTGAAGAATACTATAATCTTTCATAACCTCAGAAAATATATCTTTCAGTAGGGTAAGTGGGGCCTATGAATTACATTTTAAGAGTCTGTCAATGTTGTACCAATATATATTCAACTTGAGAACCACCAAGCCATGTGAATAATGATAAACTTTGTGTTCTTTCTTATATGGTCAAGTGGGGATTACGCTAAATATGCGAAGGAAAGTAATTTGGTAAACATTACTGAAGGTACATTTTTAGAATCACCTCCTTTGTGTTTTGATAACATTAGAGTCTGTTTAAGGTTGGATAATTGGTTAAATAAAGAGACAACATACTCAAATTAATGGCGATCAGATTATGAAATAAGTAGAGGTAAAATGAGACTTGAAGAGATATATATTCAATATCAAACATTTAATCTGAATTAGAAACGTTAATGACCATAATTGGCAATGCATAGTACTAAATCTACAAAATGGAGAATAATCTTGAGAAACCAGCCTTAAATATAGAAGAATGTATAAACGTAACATTGATGCAGAAGTTGATAAATATGTAAACTAGATAATACAAACTTAATATTCAGATTACTGATGTCACAGTAATCGTAAGAAAAAGACAACAGAACATTCTGTGTAGAAAAAATATGAGTTTGCACATTGAAAGAGCACTGGTAATATCAAATTGTTAAAATGTATATATGGGGGGCGCCTGGGTAGCTCAGTCTTTAAGCGTCTGCCTTCAGCTCAGGGCGTGATCCCGGAGTCCTGGGATCGAGCCCCACATCAGGCTCCTGCACTGGGAGCCTGCTTCTTCCTCTCCCACTCCCCCTGCCTGTGTTCCCTCTCTCACTGGCTGTCTCTCTCTCTGTGTCAAATAAATAAATAAAATCTTTAAAAAAATAAATAATAAAAAAATAAAATGTATATGCATAAATTATTATGAATTGATATAAGATTTACATATTACATATAAAATATATAAAACTTCTGAATTTTAAGAAAACACTTTTCAAATGTCCAGGAAAAAAAAAAAAGGGTTACTTTAAACATGTCTCTGTGTGGCATCAGACATCCGCCAAACAGCACTGAGCCAATGAAGCACCATCTGCAGATATTTGAAGGTTAATGTTATAAACTCAAATTTCTATATCTAGACAATTCATCATGCTCATCTGAAGGCAATAAAATAACAATCCCATATTTTCAAAGTTCAGAAAGTCTATATTTTTCTCCTGATGTATCCCAAATATGAGAGTTTTTAAAATATGCCAGAAATAACTCCTTTAGAAAGTTATATAATGAAGTGATAGTTACCTAGATCTAAAAATAACAAAATATAGTAATACAAATATTACATACATACCTATGATAAATTTTAATTTGTAAATTAGGCATATTAACAGATTTATAGCAATAAATGATAAAAAAGAACAATTATGACAACATACCATAATAAAAGTTATATGAATATGGGCTCTGTTTCAAATATCTTATTGTTCTGTACTTTTCTTGTGATGTGAGATGATAAAATGCCTATGTGATGACAGGAAGTGAGGAGAATGACAAAAGCATTGTGATGTAGTCTTATTGGCTTCATGGTGATAAGTCAGAAGGAGGACCATCTGCTTCTGGACTGCTGTTGAACTCAGATAACTGAAAGCATGGGAAGCAAACCCACAAATAAGGCGGGACTACTGTATTGGCTTTAGTTAAATATCAGTATGGGCTCACTAATTAGCAAATCTTGAATTTTGAAATTTGCAGGTTCACCAACCTATAAAAATAGACTTCTGGTAAAGATGAGAATAATTTTGATGCTTGTAAAAATTATGAGGTTAACTATCAATGGGTAAATGTTCTAGCCCTCATTTGAAAAATTAATTAGTTGTATGTAATACTTCCTTTACCCTCTCAACAGATGAAGTCACTCATGAATGAATGGTAATACTAGGATTAGTTAAGAGTTTGCTATCTCTAAAAAACTCTGATTTTGTGTTTAAGCAGTGACATTCAAGTTAGACCTGCTACTAATAATGGTGTTTGAATCACACCCGTTCATTGATAATTAAGGTGATATTAGGTCCTGACTTGAATGGTGGTCCAGGTTTAATTCTGTTATCTGAGAATAAGTATTGATCGTACCCCCACTAACATGCCAAAGGGTCTAATTTTGGTAAATTAAATGACTAGCCTATTGCATTGACAAAGAAATATTTCATAAAATATAAATTCCCTCAAAAATATATAACTGAATACTTATTTACTACCATGCCCTTGACTTTACCTCAGGTGGACAAAGTCATTGAATATGAATAGATTCTTTGCAGTTTTGGGGAGAAAAAGCTATTGTATTTACCACCTATTTGAAAGTTCTGTATTTTATTTACAAAGACCTTTTCAATATATTCTTCCTAGAGTTCAGAGATAAGAAAAAAAAATTATGTCTCCCTTTGTAAATTAAAATACTATGTTTGATTTATAATTTAGTGTCTGCAGTTCATTCTGTTTCTCTTCTCGCCTTCACTTCCAGGAAATATTGAATCAGGTTTTGCTCTGAAATATAAGACCTTCCCTCAGCGTCAGTTTTCTAGGGAAATTGTTTCCTAATATTTTTTGTTTTGTGATTTGTTTATATTTTTACATCTTTATATTTTTACCTTTAAATATAAAAGCTACCTTAATTCCTTGGAAATAGGCAGAATTTGTGTGTATGTAAAATAAACAATAGTATTTTAAGTTGCTTAAGGCATTTTAATATTAAGCTATAGTAAGTCATAACTTCTCTATTGAAATTGTGCACACATTATTGCTTAGTTACTTCAAAGTGCTTTCTGTTTTTTTACTGACATCTTCATTGTTTTTATTTTTCTTTTTAAACACTACAAATACAGGGGGGTCAGGGGATGGGTTAGCCCAGTGATGGGTATTAAGGAGAACACGTATTGCATGGGGCACTGGGTGTTATATGCAAACAATGAATCATGGAACACTACATCAAAAACTAAGGATGCACTGTATGGTAACTAACATAACATAATAAAAATAAATAAATAAACACTGCAAGTACAACTCCCATTTTGGAGCAGCTGTATATTGAGCCACAGTAATGCTCCCTTATAAAATAAACCATATTTCTCATCAATTGAAAGAGATATTACTGAAAAGGAAATTAAATAAATGATTTTTAAAGGCAATAATCTATTTTTAATCAAATATACCCCCAAAAAACTTCAAAGCCCTAAAATAGTTGAATAATAAAATTATAATTGTTGGTTAAAAACAACAGTTCTTTTTAAAAAGAAATGCAATCATTATATTAACTGATTGTGGGAATCATTAAATCATGCTTTTCTGACTTTGTGTGACTTTTTCTCTATTTCCAACATTTCCCTTTTTATTTTTTTTAAGATTTTACTTATTTATTTGAGAGAGAGAGCGAGCACAAGAGTGGGGTGAGGGGCAGAAGGAGAATCAGACTCCCTGCTGAGCAGGAAGCCTGATGCTGGGCTAAATCCCAGGACTCTGGGATCATGACCTGAGCCAAAGGCAGACACTTAACTGACTGAGCCCATATATGAAAATGGCACCCCTCAACATTTCCCTTTTTAATGAAATGACTCAAGAAAGTTTTCCAAATCTCAGGTAGTACCAGACAGGTTTTTACTCTTAAATGCTCATGGTGGCTTACTCTCAGGATGCCCACCTTTTGTTGCTACCACATATCCCCATTGAAACAGTGGGTATTCAACCATATTCCGTGGCTCAGGCATCTAGTTACATAGTTGCTTTTTCCTTAGGTTTGGACAATTTGACCTGTATTTGCCATGGTAAAATAATTACGTGAAGTTTTCAAACAAATTTCCAACTGAAAATGTCCACAAAACACAAATGGGTTTTTATACTGTTTATATCAAATGTTCAAGGAAATTCGAAGACGTAGGTGTAGATTAATTCACTAATGGGTTCAGAAATTCCATATAAAGAAAGTTCTGCATTCTGAGAGAGATAATCTACATAAGAAACATAGTTTAAATTGCCAAGGCTCTAGATATAATATTTACATTTAATGTTTCAGTAGACATATATGGTAAAGACAAAATAAAATAACTCAAAAAAAAAATAAAGCCAATTTTTTGGATTATCACTCAATCAACCAAACAATCAGAATGGGAGGTATTTCAAAAACTCATGTGATTATTTCAGAAGTATTTCAGGTATACTATTTTGTCATCTACTAATCCAATCCAAATCATCACCCTTAACCCAATGTCCTCAATCTTCTTTCCTTGTGCCTTTGCCTCTCTGTTCATCTATTAAGTATTGTAGTCCCTAGCCTAGATTTGTTTTTTTTCTGTATATATAATATGTTTGAGTAAATGAATCCAGTTTTATATCTTTAATTACCTTCCACATCCCAATAATCTCCAAAAACACTTCCAACCTTAATCTATTCCTTAAATTCTAGGCAGATATATTTAACTGTCTTCTTGATTTTATCTCTATCTATCTATCCGTCATTGGTCTATCATCTGTCTGTCTTTCAATAATTGATCTGTATATCTACATCATCTATCTAACAGATATTTTAAAATTAACGCAGAATTCTCAATTTCCTCACTCTACCCAAAGTTATTCTTCCCCACAGGCTTCCATCCATATCTCAATAAATTACCCACTTGTTTAGGCAAAAAGCAAAACAAAAAACCTCTAGGTAATCATTGATTTCTCTTTAATTCAGCCATCATATCTAATCCATTGGCTAATTCATTATATCTAACTCCAAAACTTACCTTAATTGATCAACTTCTTTCCATTTCCAGGTTTATTGCATGATCACAAGTCATTAGTCTCTCTTACATAGACCTCTATAATACTCACCTAAGTGAGTGATCTCTATAATACTCACTCACTGTGTCTAGTTTTGCCAATCTTAAATCTATTCTCCATCAACAATCAGACTTATTTTAATGAAAATGAATCACAAAATTTCCTTTTTATCCCACTTATAATATGCCTCCTGCCTCTTATATTATGGTCTTTGTCTTGTGCCATTTCCCAGACTATTACACTTCATACATATTGCCTAACTTTTGGATCCTTCGTCATTACGAATTCATCTAGATGTTGAGTTGTTACTCTGAATGCTTTCCATTAGGTTGATAGTGTTCACAACCTTGTGTTATTCAGTCCTCTCTCTTCTCAAATATTACTTCAGTAAAACTTTCACACACTACCAAGTCTGAAGTATGTGCTTAGTTATGTGCTATCACATCACCTAGCTTTATGATTTTATAGCACATGCCACTATTTTTATTTTCTTATTGTCTGTATCCCCATACTAAAATATAATTTCCATAAAAGCAAGTTTTTTTCTTATTACTAAATCCTCAATGTCTAGAAGAATGCCTAGCACATAGTAAAAATTTGATAATTATGGATTGAATGAATGGGTGAATAAATGAGTGGGTAGGAGTTATTTAGCTACTTCTGTGCTTTGACTTTATTGTTTACTTCTCTTGGGATGAAGTATCTCTAACCCTAATTCCTGTCCCCTCATATAATCAATCATCCTCTTCCTCCTCCAATTTGGATATTTCAAAGACCATTGTAGTTATTTTATAATATGAACAATATTCCTTGAAAACTTGGAGACACCGTACATATCTATAAAATATTTTATTTAATTATTATTACATTGTGAACTCAAAACACCAAGCATAACTCAAATATCACAAGAGAGTAATTCCTTAGCTATCTTTAATTATCTTTATATGATATGTGGTACTAAGCTCATAAGATATATAGAAATATTTTATAATCATATTCCTAAAGTTTTTTAGACTTGTGAAATTATAATGCTTTAAATATTTTTTCTACATTCATTGTGTTTTTTAAGAAATATGACAAATATTCCCAAAATTATTAGTTTTTTGAAGGAATAACTTTGAATATCTTGAACGTTTTAGTGAAAGAATAAAATTCACCTTGGTTTGTAGTGTCCATGAGGTTTGAAAGATGAGTCAACCTCAAAAATAAAAATACCTAGTTATTTTGACAGCAAAAAGGAGTTTATACAGGAATAGTGAAAGAATTGCAATTCAGGAAATGTAAACTATGGCAAACTATAGGAAAGAGCAGAGAACAAAGCAGAGGAACATTCTTTTACTTAAAAAAAAAAAAAGTGGATTTGGGAGCAGTTATTTTGAACCAAAGTTCAGTCCAGTACAGGAAGCTGGGAGTTTGAAGTTTAGCAACTCCTTATTGACTGGGAGGTTGCAGCTTCTCATTGCCTGGGCTGTTGCTGGGTAAGGAAAAAATCTTCCTCCTTCTGGGGTAATAAAGTAGACCACTTCCTGCCAGAAATGTAAACTAAGTTGCAACAAGTGTGACGTGTACTTCTCCTTCAGGGCTTCCTGACTCCATCTTAAAGGAAGTTTCCTTTTATTAATTTTCATAGATACTTATCACCATCCTCCGTTTTTTGGATTATTACCAATTGGAGACAAAGACAAAAAATCAAGTTTTATTACTTATCTTTGTAACAATTTCTTCATTCGACAAATGAAAAGATCAAATACCATGTTAGGAAGGTTATGAATGAATACAATTTATTGGTATTGGTTATTTATCAGAAAGAGAATAACCTTTAGTGAAGTATGTGGGTTCTATAACCAGCTGTTCTGAGTTTAAATCTGGATCTACCATTTTCTAACTTGATTTCAGGAAAACTAACTTCTATAAGGGATCAGTTTCCCTATGAGTAAAATGGAAATATTATCAATTGCCTCTTGAGATTGCTGTGAGAATTAAATGACTTACTTCATGCATATCACTTAGAGACTAGCAAGATAAAAAGAAACAAACATCATCCCTGCTCTTAGTTTAGTTGTATAAATGGACATTGATTTTTTTTAAAGAGGATTTGAAATGGTCATTAAAAATTGACCAGGTACAGAAGCTATATTGAAGAGGCAGTGATTAGTGTCTAAGCAACCAAGAAAGTAATTTTTCCAAATTCTAATATAGCAGAACTAAAAACTATCTCTTTTGAAATTCAAAACAGATAATTCAGGACAAATAATATATATATTATTAATATATTGGGATAATAAACTTTTCAAAGTAGTTATCCAATTGTATTGGATATATATTAAATATATATATATATTACTTATCATCAATATATATATATTGAAATAAACAGGTAACTGATGGACCTCAACTGAATAATTTAGATATATAAGATGTCTTCCCTATCTTAGATTGAGACTGTTATCTGAAGAAACACTCTTGCTTAAGACCACCTCTCCACCTCTGCCTTGTTCAGAAGCATAACAGTGTACTGTGCTATTGACTTTAGATATGATCCAGCATATAGCAAAAAATCATTCATATGACCTATCCTTTCAGTTTCCCTACTGCTCACTGTGCTCTCACTCTCTCATTCCTGCTCTATGCTCTTTCACTATCTTGTCAAATTCAGCATTGCAGCAGGTGGACAAAGGCAAAGTTGAAGGCTCTCTAGGTTAGTATCAGGCATCTAAAGCTGAGACATATTTAGTAGTTCTTCAAAGAGACAGGCACAGAGAGTAGATATTCACATGGAGACCTTAGTATTCTTTTCAGGGGGTCACCAAATGTTATAATACCACCAACTTTAGAGTAAGAAGAGAGAGGGAGAGAGAGAGAGAGAAATATATATAATGCAAAAGACATTTCAACAGCTCCTTGTAGAATATCCATGTTGAAGGGAGACAGACATTTTTCATCTCAGCAGTATTTTAAAATCTACTATGGAACTTGTAACAAATACACATTCAAAGCTCTGCTTGACTATTATAATTCAGTATATCTGGAATGGCTTGGGCTTCTGTATTTTTAGAGAATTCAATAAGTTTAGAAAATCCCTGATTTAAGAAGTAGGACTATGAAAATTCAGCTGGATAGAGATTTGGTAAGAATCAAAATAATTCTGAGAAAACTTTAAAAAACACAAAAGGCAGAGAAATAAAGAAGAATGAAGATCTTTGAAAGAGGTCTTTAGATTAGATTATTAGAGGAGTACTATATAGTTTGCAAAACATTATTTACATTAAAAAAAAGAAATTCCAGTAACTTAGAGGTTTATATTAATACAAGAAAAATGCAAAAGATACATTTTCTAGGACAAAGCTTATGCTGTAATAGAATGAACAGGTTAATATTTTATGATGTCCCATTAAGTCAAATATTTAAGCAGCATGACAGAATGTTAGCATTGTGTCTCTTAGTATTTATCAAAGAAAGACAAAGTTTATACAATATAAAAAAAGAGCCAGAAACCTGAGTTCAAACACTGCGTTTGATTCTAACATCCTGTATGATTACAAATGAGTCATTTTAAAAAATAACGATCCGTCACTTAACTTTTACTTGAGTTCCTTGGTACCACTTATTCAGGAAGGCTTTCTCTATACCACAATCATGCCAGGTATCAAAATACTCTTATAATCACCTTACTTATAAGCTTACTTACAAGTCTGTAAAATTATGAATGGCAAGCATGGCAAAAAAACATTTGGTATCAGTAGAGAAACATTAGATGTAGATACACAGCTTTAATAGAACATTAACTGAGAGGGGGAGGATAGCACATCAAGTGTTACTGGGCACAGAGAACGGAATAACTACCTCCTACAAGGGTCATGATAAACATTTCATGAATATTTCCTAAAGGAGGTGGTACTTGAGCCATTGGGGTTACTAGAGACTAAGATATTCTTGGAATTATCAGATATATCAAATAGAAGAATTTGGGGCCATTTGGATGTGTATTATTATGTTTATCTGGGAGCTTGCTGTGTGAAATAGAGTGGTGAAAATTAAGATCAAATAATCACAGGTTTGGAGTGGTACCTCTTTTGAATTTATATTTAAAGTAATAGGAAGTTACTGAAAATCTTTAAGCAGTCAGGTACTATGAATATATACCTGTATTATGGAAATTAGAGAGGTGGATATGAAGTGGGATATACTGGTGATAGAGATCCAACCAAAGTAGTCACAAGCGGTTGCTGTGGTGGTGTTAAGAATGAGTCCTAACAATCGAATTACCCTGTTTTCCATTTTACTCTCCCTTACTAAATATTAGGAGAATGAACTGTCTCCATTCTTAATGATTTATGATTCCAGGTAATAAGCATAATTATCTTTCTAATTTGGTTAAACCTATAATATCTATAATGGATGTAGTCTCTGGCTCTCAAATCCATATGCCTAGAAAATGTTAAGATCATAAACTTGACTTATATTTCAGAGGTGTCGAACTCCATAGCAATAAAATAAAAGATGTAAAGGAAGCTCTCTGTAGATCAAAAATATTTTATTCAGTGGTTCCTAAGTACTCCAGTGTCTCAGTAATGTGATGAAAATGACGATTTAGGAAGTGGGAAAGAATAGTCTCATGTAAAACATAACATTAAATAAAGAGTTATTAAATGAATAAATTGACATATATGAAGTTACTGAATTCAAGATGTTAGCACTTTGGAAATATATTTAATTCTGTTTACGCAGTATTAAAACTTGGAAAGGTCGGGGCGCCTGGGTGGCACAGCGGTTAAGCGTCTGCCTTCGGCTCAGGGCGTGATCCTGGCGTTCTGGGATCAAGTCCCACATCAGGCTCCTCCGCTATGAGTCTGCTTCTTCCTCTCCCACTCCCCCTGCTTGTGTTCCCTCTCTCGCTGGCTGTCTCTATCTCTGTCGAATAAATAAATAAAATATTTAAAAAAGAAAAAAAAACTTGGAAAGTTCATGTAGTTTGCTGTACATAAATGGTTTAAAACAGTGCCAAAAACATAGATATCCCTCATTTAAAGTAAACACTCTGATGATGGTGATGGGAATTATAAAAAATGAACAAGATGAGTGCCCACCTTAGTTTTACTATGCCAAAGCTTCTTTAACACATGTGTATAAATTTACAACGTAACACCATTGTTGGACTGATAAATATCTGGTTATGTGGCCTCACCCTCCCAAGGAGGCTAAGGTAGAAGCAAAATCATGAATGAGTCACATGTTCTGAATTACTAAGAGGTAGAAAATACCCAGAAACAGTTCTATTAAATTCCTGTTCCTTGATTATTTCAAACAGAACTGGGATTAATAATCATAAATCCCCAAGCCATTAGGAACTGTGGTAGCTATTAGAGCTATTTAACAAACATTTTTGGTTTCCTATTATCTAAACACACTTCCTACACCTCTGTTTGGGTGGAGCTATAAGACCAGTTTTGGCAATGAATTGTGAATGCAAATGACTTGTCTAATATTTGGCCAGAGCATCTAAATATTGGTATGAGACCTTCCAAATATCTTTTTTGCTCTGTTACTTTGATTGGCAATATATCTGATAGTAGCAACTTCAATTATCTGAGTCCTAACGTAAAATCAAATTATAGCAGAACTCTTAGTCTCTCTATAACAAATACCCTGTCCAAGTGTATATGTGTAAATAAAGCTAAATGTAAAAGATCCTAGAAAAAAATTTACCAAGTAATTGTTGGGTTTTTTCCTCTTGTTTTTGCTGTTCTTAATTTTTCAAATTATATTTAATGGTTATAACATTATTTTTTTAGAAAATATAAGTTTATTTTAAATATATATGTCCTCTTAGTGTGCTTAGAGCTGCAGCAATTTGATAAATAAGAATTATGTAGCGGACATCTATTATATGTTGTGTGTGATCTTTTCCATATTATTTTAGAAACTGTCCCTTATCTACTTTAAACAATATGTGGGACCTTTGGTCTCTTCTACCACTGTAGGTAGGTTAGTCAGCATCTCAAAAGAAACAGAACCATTAGGAAGTGTGGCAAGAGAGAGAGATTGAGGGAGGGAAATTTATTTTAAGGAATTGACTCACATGCTAACAGCATCTGGAGACCTAGGGAAGAGCCAATGTTGCAGTCTACTGAAATGAAGGCTGTCCACTGGCAGAATTTATTCTTGCTCAGGGAAGGTCTGTCTTTGTTCTGCTTTATTCACAGTCCACTGACTTATGTGTTAATTTCAATTAAAAAAAAAAAAAAACCACCCTTACAGTCAGTGTGACCAAATATCTGGGCATTGTGGCCCAGCCAAGTTGACGCATAACATTAGCCGTCACCGTTATTCTTTGGCTACCAAATTATACCTACTTTATCCCCTTGTAATTGGACCAGGAATACATACAATGAGTAAGGCCAATGAGAATTCTTTCTTAGGAACTAGTAGGAATACCAGAATCTTTCACTATCTCTCATTTTGAGTTTATGAGCTTTAAAAACTTGCAAACTCTGGAATCCATCCTTCCCTCCCTCCTCAGGATGAAGTCAATCCAGCATGGTTTATAGATACAGAAAAAAGGAGATTCCTGACCATATTATTAAGCAGATAGGTCCAGATGTAACTTAAGTCATGAAATATTGAAGTTGTTTGTGACTATAGCATAAGGCCATTCTGACAAATATTTTATTAACCAGTTCCTCCTTTTTTGCATACACTTGTTAGAGTTGGGTTTCTGTCACTTGTCATCATCAAGGAGGCTTAGATATAGCAGTGACTTCTTATCTAGCTATTTCTGCCTTAATAAAATCATGGTAGAGCTATCTGTCAGATCCTGGGGTAAATAGTACTGCAGGATAAAATCTCAGACACGGTTGAGAGTGCCTGCCCCAGATCTGCATTAATTAGTAAGATATTGTCATTGAACTTCTGCACTATTTGTGGTATTAAGACCATGGGATCTGCCATTTAAATCTGTTTGTGCATGAAAAATACAAGAGGATCTCCATTTGAAAAACCATGCCTATTAATTCTCTTTACTACATAAGATAGTAGTCTTTCTATCAAAGATTTTCTTTCAAATTATTTGTATTTAAAATATCTACCTATCATTCTGAGGCAGCACTCACACATTCTGTGTCCTTGTGAAGTAAATAGCATTGAGGAAACTGTTGATTGTGTTATGGCTAGTCTATAGAAACTAAAAGTGTAACAGAACAGCAACCCTTGCTACCTGCAGAGTTTGTGAATTAAAACATAATGCACTGGCTGTGTCTGATGATTTAGAAAACAATAGGTCAGCATTGCCAGTCATTAAGAGATAAGACTGTAAAGCACAGCACTATTCCAGAACAACCATGTAAAGGATTATTACACACAAAGTGAGAAAGGCAAGTTAGAGACTATTGATAATTATAATGGCAATAACGTCAATAACAATAATAAACCACGTTTTGATTACTCATTTTTCTAATATTTATTATCACATTTGACTCTCGTAATAACTGTATTTCATAGGTAAAAAAACTTTCTTTCCATGAGACCCCCCTTTCCCACATATGAATCCACATTACTCATATGTACACTGGAAGTATTCTGTCTTCGGGAGTTGGGGTTTAAGGAACTCTGGTTCACAAACAATGCCGCACAGTCTCCCGTCAACCCTGTGGCTACTCCTGCTCTAACTCTGTAGCGGGACGTCTATTTTGTCCTTTTATCAAGTTCCAGTTCAACTTCCTGGCTTCTTCTCTCATGCCTAGGAATGCAGTGTGGAAACCTGCCTAACATTATGGGATAGCCTTTTTCTTGCCTTACTTCTTAACAGACGAAGCTCCAGGCTTTCGTGCAGGGTTCTCCTGCCTGTAGCCAAATTGTGATGCCCAGAGCAAATCGGTAAGAAGCATAACATTTGGAATGAGAATGAAGGAGACTTGACATTAAACATTTAAACACTTTATCAGTTTTCTTATCTGTAAAATAAGAGTAACTAGGTTGTGCCTCACAATTTTTTGCAGATAATACTCCTATTATGTTTATTGCAATGCCTACTATATGATAACTCATGGGGTAGTAGCAGTTTCCTATTTTCATCCTTTATGTACTGTTACTGTTGTCTACTGTTCAGTGTTTCTTGGCCAATCATTTCATTAGCCTGTTACCTTTTACATGTGACCATATTTAGTGGATTATATATGTTTGTTCGTATTTTGTCTTAATGAATTATCTTGAGTTTATATCATCTAGCTCCACACTAACCCAACTCAGTAGGTATACTATATTTTAAATTCTAGCTTCTCCCAAATTGAAAGTTTGTGGCCAGTATAAATAAGAACACAGAGAAGTGTTCAAGGTATATATATATACACATACACATATACTCATATACACATACACATATATTCACGTATATACACACACACACACACACATATATATATACATATATATACATACACACATACACATATACTCATAGAGAGTATGAGTATCAGGTGTAAACTCATATAGTATATGAGTATCAGGCATAAACTCATGTGTACTTATATTGAGTACAAATGCGTCCTTAGTTTACCAGAATGTTATCGGCAGAGAATTATTTTCTCTATACTATTTAATGGACTGGAACCTGCATAATTCTTAAAATGCAAATCACAAGAAGTAAAAATTAGTCTTAATGAAAGCGGATATTATACTGGAAGCAAATAAAATGTGCGAGTTGTTAAATATAAGAATCTCCTTAGAAATAATTTAGCCTCTTTAAAAACAAAACAATTATTATTACATATTCACATCTGACCATCAAATTCAAATCACTGGTTAGTTTAGTTCATTTACATAGAATGCTTAGTTGAGTGAACAGAGTGTAAATAGAATGCGTATTTTGTAGACATTTTCTATGTTCATTTAAAATATGTTAAAGAAAAATCTTTACAGTATGTAGTAATCCTTTTAAGAATGCTTTAAGAAAGCTTTCCTATAGTGTCCTGGGGTTCATTCCATAGGAGTTTATTACTCCACGTTTATAAAGTATTGTCAGGGAATAAGCTGATCCTTCTAAATATCTCATTAAAAGCAGTATTTCTATGTAATTAAGTCAAAGTTCTAAAAGATGTTATTTTTGTATTTTGCCAATCTTTGTGGAAATCTTTCTAATATATACTAAAGTTCCTGCTCTCAAAAGAAATATATATCAAAGTTGTCATAATGTTCCATGGAATTGTCTAGTACTATTTATCTCAAAGTGGGAAGACTCTAAGCCATTTTGGCCTGATTTATCTGTAGAAAATGCATCCAGAGTATGCTATACCTCCTGATGTAGATGAGATAATGATTATTCCATCAGTGTATCTTTCTTGTTGCCACATAATTAGGTTCAGAAACACATCTCTGTGTGCGATACCTCATACATGAATGTGTACGGAGAATTGAAATTGTGGTTGGATAATTCAAAATGAGGGGCCCTGGTTATTGGTGAACCTTTAACTTCTGAGATACATAAGACAAAATAATTCTCTTTCCTCATTTTCCCAGCTGATATATTTCTTGTATTTGTCCTTGGCCTTACAGAACATACTCTGATTTCTGCCATGGAGTCCACAACTCTACCATTTACTGTCCGATTTCCATGTTTGGTGGCCTTCGTAGCAGGAGCATGGTGAAGTGAAGCAATAGTGGGAATACAATATTCATTATTAATGACAAGTAAATTTTGCTGCAGTAAATTAGCTGGGCCAGTGATATTCTCACTAGTATGTATAATAACAGAAGTTTTCATTAATTGTTCATTTGATACCTGCATTTTACCCACCATTAAGGAAGAGTATAAAGATGTATAATTGGTTTCTCTAAAGCAGCACTCTTAAAATGTGAAGACAAACTAATGGCCATAATTAAAAATCAGGTAACTCGGATGCAACAGTCCATATTGACAATGCAGATGGCAGTACCTACTCTGTTTAAACAGAAGTCTAAATATGATAGAAAGTGAATGACCTTGGTAATGATATAATCATTACTAGGATTAGTTTTTTATTACTAGGATCTTTTTGCCTCCACTTAAAATATATATTTTTAGAGATAAAGATTGGTGTAGTTCTGATTGCGTTCAGAGTAAAAACAAACAAAAAAGTAAACAATAAAAAAGGTAGTTTCCCTTGGGCAGCCTAGTATTGATTTTGACACAGTTGTCATAGGAATTTTCTTTGAAGCTGTATCTCTAAAAGTTCTTGATGGCTAAATTCAATATTTGAAATAGACTAGGGTAGAAACATGGCATACTCAGAGCTGTTGAGTATACCACAATTCATAAATACACCTGTCATCACTATGAGAATACTGTTTTTCAGAATGTCTTCTGGTGCTCTGAAGAACTCATTGATACTGCTGGGCAGTTATCTGGGGCTATCATATCATAGGCTGGGCCATAAGATCCCAAAATTTTCATGTCAGATAACCTCTAGGGGACAATTTCTACTACCCATCTGTAATGGTTGATTTTTTTTTTTTTACAGCTTTATTGTGGTGTAATTGATATACAAAAAAGTGTATGTATTTAACATATACAATCTGATGAGTTTGGACATATGCAAACATGAATGATACCATCACTACAATTGAGTAAAAGACATTTCTAACTCCTAAAGTTTCCGTGTGTGTGTGTGTGTGTGTGTGTGTGTGTGTGTGTGTGTGTTTTGGTAAGAACAATTAATGTGAAATCTGCCCTCTTCACAAATTTTGAACTGCACAATACCATGTTAGTTATCCATGCTGTGTTGTACAGCAGGTCTTTAGAACTCCAATTCATCAGATATAACTCAAACTTTATACCCATTGAGCAACAACTCTTCATTTCCTTCACTCCTCAGCGTCTGGCTACCACTATTGTACTCTCTGTGTTTTTGAGTTAGACTATTTTAGATATAGAAGTAGAATCATGAAGTGTTTGTACTTCTGTGACTGGTTTATTTCTCTTAGTGTAATGTCTTCCAGGTTCATCCATGTTGTCACAAATGACATTTTCTTCTTACTTAAGGCTGAATATTTTATCATATGTATATATCACAGTTTCTCTATTCATTCATCTGTTCATAGATATTTAGATTGTTTCCATATATTGGCTATTGTGAATAATGCTTCAGTGAACATGGGATGCAACAAAAATAGTACTATGAGAGAAGTTTATAGCAATAAACACCTACGTATAAAAAAGAAAATCTCAAATTAACAACCTAAATTTATACCTCAAGGAACTAAAAGAAAGAAAAAACAAACAGATCAAAAGTTAGCAGAAGAAATAAAGATTAGAACACAAATAAATGAAACAGAGACTAGGAAAACATTAGAAAAAAATAAGGAAACCAAAAGTTGTTTTTTCAAAGGTAAACATAACTGACAAAACTTCAGCTAGACTAAGAAAAAGAAGAGTAAAACTAATAAGACCAAAAATGAAAGGGGAGACATTACAACTAATGCCACAAAAATAGAAATGATCATAAAAGACTATTATGAACAATTAATGCCAACAGACTGGATAATGTAGAAGAAATGGATGCATTCCTAGAAACATACAAACTACCAAGTGTGAATTATAAGAAATAGAAAGTCTAAACAGACCAATAATGAATAAGGTGATTGAATCGGTAACTAACACCTCCCAACAAAGAAAAACCCAGTACCAGATGGCCTCATTAGTGAATTATACCAAATATTTAAAGAACAATCAAAGACAGTCATTCTGAAATATTTTAAGAAAAATAAGGAGGAAGGAACACTTCCAAACTGTGGTGATTAATTTTATGAGCCAACCAGGCTAGGCCATAGTACCCATGGTACCCAATGTTTTTGGGTGTTTTTTGTTTTGTTTTGTTTTTGTTTTTTGTTTTTGTTTGTTTTTTTGTTTGTTCATGGTCAAGCACCAGTCTAGATATTGTTTTGAAGGTATTTTTTAAATGTGATTAACAGTTAAGTAAGTCAGATTTGAGTAAAGCAGGTTACTCTCCATAAACTGAGTGGGTCTCATCCATTAAATTTAAGGCCTTAAAAAAAGGATTAGGTCCCCCAAGAAGAAGGAATTCTGCCTGTATACTGCCTTTAGACTGTTACATCAGTTTCTGCCTCAGCCTCCAGCCTACTAACTGCTCTGCAGAATTTTCACTTGCCAGCTCCCCAAAACACATGAGTCAATGAGCCAATTTCTTAAAAGCCACCATATGGATATATATGGATCCACCGTGTGTGTGTGTGTGTGCGTGTGTGTGTGTGTGTGTGTGTGTATTCTTCCTATTTCTCTGGAAAACTCTAATACACCCCTTTCTCAGGAAAGCTTTAGAGAAATTAACATATATTATATGAAAAATTCAAAGAAGGAGGAAGTGATAGTCTGATGGATCCAGTGCAATAGAGTGTGACCTTGAATTAGTGCTTTCATGTTTCTAAAGAAGTAATGATTGTAAGTCATCCCAATTCTAATTAAGCCAGATCTAAGAAGCACTCACCACACAGGGATCAATTTTCCTGAGATAGTATCCTCCTGGCACAGGCTGATATTAAATATTGCACTAAAAGAATAAATTGTTAGTTTGTACTATCCTGGCTTGCACAGAGTAGCCCACACCTTAGAAAAGAAAGAAAAAAAAATCTTTGTCTTTCATAATTTCACAAAACTTTTGTGATGTTCATGTAAGCAAATTATTTTTTATGCAAAAGTTGTTTATTAGGGTGGTCAGAGCAGAAAACTAAAAATGAAACTTCTAAGAATATCTGACGAATCCTCAATCTTATGACGTATTTAATTGATATCAGTTGAGAAGACAGACTATGGTTTAGGAATTTCACCTTGGGGCTCTCACATACATATTTTTTTATTGGTGGTCATAGAGGTAGTTTCATGGCAGGGTCATGGATTGCTGAAACCACATGAGAGTTCAGGATAGAATATTAGGGCATCATTCAGAGCATCATGATTCCTTTTCCATGAAAAAGTTCCAGAAATGAAAAATAGCCAAGATATTCTAGAACCCATCTGTCCTTTCAGACCGCTTCAGTTGGCTAATAAATTACTGAAAGAAAGGAAAATAAATGTTCTATCACCCCTCACCAACCCCCAAATAGACACAGTTCTGAAAGATGAGATATAATTTCATAATTGTGTTTGGTAGAGGACTTCAGGATCTTTCATTTAGATGACAGACTCAGTGTTTTCATTAAGATAGAGGGCCAGACAGAACCAAGTCAGGTTTTCTTTTCTTTTCTTTTCTTTTCTTTTCTTTTCTTTTCTTTTCTTTTCGGAAAAATAGTCTATTAAAGAAATAATGGAGAGCTTGGTGAAACTCTGCTATAGGGTAGTGACATATATATTCCCCAGTCTTGGACTTGCAAATATAACTGTTGGTAAAACAGGCTCAATAATCATTGCAAAGTTGCATTTGTTGTGGTGGTAAATGGAGGTGATGGTAGTGACAGTAACAGTAGTGAGGATGTGGTATTTAGAAGAGATGTGGAGTCTGGGGGAAGAAATTGTCCCTCCAAAAATATATTTCATATGCAAGTAACTTTGCATGATAAAAACATACTTATTGTTGACCAAAAAATGGGAATTTAATTAACATTTAATTCATTTCATTCATATTAAAGGGAAATAATTTTTGAGGAATTTAATTAATCTGATCTTTCTAAATGACCCCCAAGTATTTCTGAATGATCACTAAGGTTACAGAATCACACATGCTGGCTTTAAAACCATTCTGTCTACCATATTATAGTGCCTACACACACACATACATGCACACACTCACACAATAGTATCTAATAACATCAGAATTTGTAGTGTGCTAAATAAAAAGAAGATTAAATAGGACTGTATAACTAATTCTGATTTACATTGTTCATTGGTATTGAAATGGAAATAAAATTCTATGATTTGCAAGAGAGATACTTTTTTATTATATACTACAAAACTTAGTTTAATGTTTCCATTATTTTGTCTTCAGATAAATATGATAAAAGAGAAATAGGAGAATTGTGCAGTCCTGTTTAATTCTGAGTATGTTAATGGCACCTAAAATCTCTCATTTAGCCAGTATTCCATAGCTTTCTACATTTCTTTATTACTTTATTTATATCAGAATTTGATCCTGTGTGATTGCATGAGTATTTCAGTAATCAAAGACTGGGCTGCAACTATAGTTGACCCTTGAACATCACAGGTTTGAACTGCATGGGTCCACTCATAAATGGATTGTTTATAGTACAGTACTATAAGTGTATTTTAACATTTTTTCTTTAACTGACTTTATTGTAAGAATACAGTATACATACATATAACATACAAGACATGTGTTAATCAACAGTTTATGTTGTCTACAAGGCTTTCAGTCAACAGTAGACTATGTAGTTAAGTTTTGGGAGAGTCAAAAGTTACATGTCAATTGTCAACTGTGTGCCCTTAATCCTCACATTGTTCAAGAGTCAACTATAATTTACTGAAGTTCTTTGCCTGGTTTATCAGTCAGAAAGCCATGTATTATGCTGGATAAGGCTACTAAATAAAATAGCTCTACATAAATATTATAAGTGAATTCAACTTTCCAATTAATTTTGACATACACTGTAATTTTACACACCATATCTTTTACTTCATCCTTTTTGCTATTTTTTTCATATTGTATTTGACTGATCTGAAAATTGATTTTATTTCATAGTAACTGGAAATACAGTGTTATTTTTTTTACCCAGATAGATATTACATTGTTTTTCCCCAAAAGTATCTAATTTTTAAGGATATGTGATAATATTCATATTCATACCACTAAAGTGAGTCTTCAATTTGGAATTCCATTAGCTGAAGGAAGGAAAGTGATTTTAGGGTAAAGCAAAGAAATTTCAATCTCAAACACAGATTTACAAATTTTGTACACATGACAAAGGTTAATAGTCTTATCTCCTTATTTTCTGTGCTTTATAAAATATTTTAAAATGTGGATAATATTAGTAAGTCTTAGCCTGAGCTTAAATTATTATTACTATTATTATTAGGATGAGAAAGAGGGAATAGTGGATTTTTCTTAAATCTGATTTATGTCTCTGAATTATTTGAACAAGGAGGAAAAACAAGCTTTATATTTTGGCTGTCAAGGCAATTGCTCAAATATAATTTTGTGGTTGGGTAACTCAAGAGTGGATTAGTTACAAAACTTCTGATTTTTGGCATTTGCTGTTCAAAGTCCTGAAAGGAAGGAAGGATGCCTTGTTTCACAATGTGCATTTAAAAAACAATGTGGAAACAACAGCAATCTGCATCTCATCACTTTATTGGGATTCTTAGCAATTCTGCAGTCCTCTTCTGCTTAAAGCTGCACAGACTGCAGGGCTCCAGATGTTTGCAGGAAGGGCATTTGCTTTCGCCAACATTTTCCTGACCACAGGGGATTCCCAGTTGGCTCTGGACAAAGGCAACAGAGGCTTTGTGTCATTCCAGGTGTCATGCAGCTAACCCCTAGAGATGCTGGGCTTTTTATGTAGTCTGCCTATTGCTTAACCGCCTTTCCCATGAGCAGATTTCTTTAGTGCACTCAGACAGTTTGCAGAGCATGGCAATAAAATGCTTAAGTTAACATTATTAAGAAAATGTAAACACTGTTTTGATAGATGTCGTGAGTCTACTCAAAGTACAGAATCAGTTGCAATGGAACAGCTGGCTATTTACTGATTTAAAAGAAGCAGAGAGCCTGAATATGCTGCCTTTTATCTATTTCTTTCTCCAATAGAATTTGGAGATGTCCCCAGAGTATTGGTTCAGACAATTGCTGTGATAAAAAGAAGGGTCTATTATGTGATTAATAGATATTTAGGTCTCAAATCAAGTTCTGCATCAATAAAGTCTGTTTTTTTGTTTTTTTTTTGTTTGTTGTTGTTGTTGTTGTTGTTGTTGTTGTTGTTTAGCTGACTTTGATCCCTGGTCTTTTATCTAGTTATTTGATGGAACTAATTATTTACAAATACAATCATTTTTCATATGAAAATTCATCATGATGTTAATCTCTACACACTTGGCTCATGAAGGTTTTCAAATTTATTCTCAGGTTGCTTTCATTTATTAGACATTTTTATTTTCATTCTTATGGTTGAGCTGGCCTATTCTTTCTGAGAGTCTATTTTCAGGGTCTTATAAATTTCCCCTTGGAAGAGCTCATCCTAGAGATGATAATTTTTTGAAATTTTAGAAAAATGCTTTCATTAATTTTTGAAAATCAGGTGCTAAAATCAGTGGTGGGTAAATGGAATGCTTAATTTCCTGAATACTACGCACTCTGGCGCTGTCTTGTTTTCGGATTAGGGCTGAGCCTCTGGGGCCAACATTCATACTAGTAGGTATTTGGCTTTCCTTCCTTCCCAAAACCGCTCATAGAAGGTAGAAAAGCTTATCAGTACTCTATGTTCTGTTTTCTGAAACTCAAACAATAAGTAGCCTATAAGCTTTACCTGAATGTAAGTTCTTCTTTTCATCAGTCAGAAACAGACAAAAGGAAGCAATCTGGGACCCCATCAGACCCTGATTAAAAGGTTACTTCCCTCCACTAGGCTTTTTCTAAATCTTTATTCTTGTCTATTGTTGGTTATCTACCATGATCTTCATTCTTTCTTTATGGTTAATTTTATTGGCTTGTCCTATGAATCCTACTGTGCCCTTTGAGAAACAAATGCTGTCAAGACCAATGAAATACATTATAGGTCAGGATCTATTTTATTTGCCTTTGAGAAACTATGATCATCAGGAAATAGAAGAAGCCATCTTGACAGCCTCTCATTGATATACCTTTTTGTAGACTTAGGGAGTCTGAAGACTGAGTGATGTCTCTGAAACCACAACTTATTCCTGACTAAGTGCTTCTTAGGACACCTGAAGCAACCAAAACCACTCAGTTCTCCGAAACATAAAACATGATTTTCCCGCAGGTAGGCCTTGTTTATCACAGGTGAAATAAATGAACCCATGAACCCATGCTATGCTTCACAGTGCCAAAGTTTCTGGGATCTTGGTCTGATGCTGCACATTTTGATTAAGATTATTTGTCCAGTTATACCTTGTTAAACTGGATTTTCTTATTTATTGCTTGGCTGGTGAATTGCAGATAGCTTTCTTTTTTTCCTGCATGAACATATTGCTAAATTACTAAGGGTTTAGAAGAGTTGATATCATATTAGGTTATAAATAGTCATAATGATGAAGCATATATATATATATGAAAGGAATGTTCAAGTATTTGCCTCAGTCACAGACTTTGTTAGTGGCAAACTTGATATTTTAACTTGAATCCTACCCAAAAGTCTAGTGTTAACCAGATGTATATGTCCAGATGCTAGTAATTAATAATAATAACACTCAAAATAAAACACCACCACCAACAGCAATACTAAAAATAGTATGTCTATGAAAAATAATTCTGTATTCTGTATATATTTTTCAGCTCAATAATTGCAAGAAAGAGATTGCTTTCATTATAACAGCAGCATTATAGCAATTATTTCTGTTGTAGGAACAAAACTAACTTGTGAGATCTGGGGCGAAGTCATGGCTCCTTTATGTATGGCTAATCATCTTTAAAAGTAAAAAGTTTGCTCAGATATTTGGTAATATTTCTTCCTAGTTTAGAGCTTCTGTGATTTGATGATCTAAAGATAGTAAAAGTGATCTTCTTTGAAATGTTTACAGCTTTTATTTAATTTTTTATCTTCCAAAAATATATTTAAGTCACATAGCAAATCTATTAAGAAGTAAATGTTAACACCTTGTCATACGATGTTCAGACATAGAACACCTTTAAGCACCCTAGTAATAATAAATAAATCATAGGTAACTTCTGCTAAATTTATGGAGGATAGTAGGATATAATCTTATAAGTTTTTAAAGATTTTATTTTTATTTATTTGACAGAGAGAGAGAGTGTGTTCACGCACAAGCAGGGAGAGTGGCAGGCAGAGGAAGAGGAAGAAGCGGACTCCCGGCTGAGCAAGGAGTCTGGTGCTGGGCTCAGTCCCATGACCTTGGGATCATGCCCTGAGCCAAAGGCAGACACTTCGCTGACTGAGCCATCCAGGTGCTCCAAGGTAGGATATAATCTTGATTGAAAATTTAAGTTTGAGACAAATTGCACCTTTTAAAAAGTTATGGCATGGCCACACACATACATTTGTGACAGATCAAGACTATAAACAATAAACAGTCTGAAAATATCTAATTAGGACTCTTATTGTCATGTATTACAGTTCACTCTTTTTTTTTTTACTTTTTTTTTTTACTTTTTTTTTACTTTTTTTTTTACTTTTTTTTTTTTTTTTTACAGTTCACTCTTAATGTACACAGTTGAGGTACATCTGCCTGAACGTCTAAAATTTCCATAGAGAAAAAAAAAAAAAAAACAACTCTTATCTTTACCTTGTTACCTTACTGGGGAAAACCAAACCAGTTTTCTTGTATTCTTAGCATGAGTGAAAAATAAATATTAAAAACAAAATAAAACAAAACAAAACATACTTTATTCTCACTGTCACTAGATAGATTGATAGAAACATAAGATAGCTAGATAAATGCGGATGTAGATATAGATAGATCTGGGTCTATAGCTATAGATCAACATAGAGAGAGATATACATCTCTCTCTAGGTAGATATAGAGAAAATAGAATATAAACTTTGCTTTGTAATTTTTTCACTCATCTCTCTCTAAAAAAATATATAAAAAGATATCATATGTATAACTATATATATACATATATATAACACTATGTAACTATATCAATTTCATTCCCTCTCACTCTCAAGATAAACAAACATGTTAGATAGATAGATAGATGATGATAGATAGATAGATAGATAGATAGATAGATAGATATAGATAGATAGATGATAGATAGATGATAGATGATAGACTAAGGAATCTGCTTAGAAACAATTTGCATGATATAGCAGAAAGTACCTATGCCCTAAATCCTTGACTAATTGCTTTCCAGATATTTAAACATCCAACACAAGTTCAAGATACCCATTGAAAACTGTTACCATTAGTGTATAGGTTGTTCCATGTGTGAACTCCACATTGTAACAGCATAATATAAAAATCAATACAAAGAAAACAATACGAATGGATATGTTCATGTTAACCCTAGAGAAATAGTCTTTCCCCTTATTTCAGAGCAGTGATAGATTGCACCGATATCACTATACTATTATGTTTCAAAAATTCAGTATGAAAAAAATCAGATCTTTTGCACCTTATTAAACAACTATGAAATAGGTGATAAACTCAAAAAAACAGGTTTGGAAAATAAATTAAAGATTAAATGGATAAACAAACAATCTCCCTGATCCTATTGCAAGCCTGATTGGATCTTTTAGAGATGGCTATTGCTACTGACCTTGTTGATGACCTTGTGAAACTGTCTCATCCAGATGAAGGTGACAGTGCTGTTACTGAAAGACACAAACAGATGCAAGTGGTAGAAGACAGGTTAAAAAATTCTATGGAAGTGCTCAGTAGTGCTCAATAACACCTGTTAGAAATAAAATCTCTATCAAATAAGTACATATAGAAGAAACCTCATAAAATAAAAGCTGAATTCAGAGTTATGAATCTCCAAAATACCCATCTGTCATCTTATCCTCTTTGAATTTATATTTATCTCTCTGAAAGGAAAATATGTCTACTGTTTCAGATTCTTTCTAAATTTAGATCTACAAAGTCAATGGTTAAAGAATTTTATGAAAGCTCACAGTATAACTTAAAAATTGCAGTCTATAGAAGCAAATCTATACATTGTAGTTTTCTATTTCCTATTAATCTTTATGCACACTATGTATCCCTGGATGTGTAAGGTAGGGAAGCTCTGAAAGTTGTAGACACTCACTTCAGGTCACCCAGCTAATAAGATTTGCAACTCCAAACTTCATCTTCTCTACATTTCTGGGCGGCGGCGGCGGCGGCGGCGGCGGCTGCTGCTTCTTCTTCTTCTTCTTCTTCTTCTTCTTCTTCTTCTTTTTAATTCACTTTGATTTAGGTCCAGCTTTAGCTAACTAAATCATAGTTTTAAGTCCAGCCTGAGGGCTGTATAAAAAGTGATATCCCCTTTGAAAGAGGGGGAAGATCACTGCTATGTAGAACTTGTCCGTGCCCATCTTCTGAGGGTTAAGTAGTAATGATTGATATTATCCAGATATGCCCCTAAAAAAGTTGGAGAATCCCTTACTTTGTCCTTTATGTTTCAGTTGCTCAAATACATACTTAGAATTGTGGACGCCAGCTGTCAAATGAGAGATCACCAGATGTTCTCAAAGTAAGTGGTTACTATAGGCATAACAATTAAGTCCCAGGCTTGAATTTGTCAATTTGTGAAATATGAGTGGTACTATGAGGGAGCATCACCTTGCTAACATTCCTTTTATTGCTCCAAAGAGATCACTAATGTCTGTGGAGGCATATTCAGAACTCATGACTTAGATTGTTTCTATTTATGGAAGCATGGATTAAAATGTGCCTTTGTTATAACAGAATACCATAGACTGGGTAGCTTACACAACAAATATTTATTTCTCATAGTTATGGAGGCTAGAAATCCAAGATCAGGGTGCCAACATGGTTAGATTCTGATGAAATACCCTCTTCCTGGTTTACAGCCAGTCATCTGAAATAGAAAGAGAGAAAGAGAGAGAGAGAGAAAGGGAGGGAGAGAGAGAGAGAGAGCAAATTGTATGATGTCTCTACTTATGAGTGTTATAATACACCCATGGGGGCTCCACCCTCATGACATAATTACCTCCCAAAGGCCTCACCTCCTAATGCCATCCCACCTACAGGGGTTAAGGTTTCCACATATGAATCTGAGGAGAGGGGAGATAGAAACACATAATCCATAATAAAATACTTTGGTCAAAAAATAAAAGTGGTTGACTCCCATAAACATAATAGCAGTCTCTTCAATAAATGGTGTTGGGAAAATTGGACAGCTAACACAGAATGAAACTCAACCATTCTCTCACGCCATACACAAAGATAAACTCTAAATGGATGAAAGACCTCAATATGAAAAAGGAATCCATCAAAATCCTAGAGGAGAGCACAGGCAGCAACCTCTTTGACATCGGTCACAGCAACTTCTTTCAAGACACATCTCCAAAGGCAAGGGAAACAAAAGTGAAAATGAACTTTTGGGACATCACCAAGATAAAAAGCTTCTGCACAGCAAAGGGAACAGTCAACAAAACAAACAGGCCACCCACGGAATGGGAGAAGATATTTGCAAATGACACTACAGATAAAGGGCTGGTATCCAAGATCTATAAAGAACTTCTCAAACTCAACACCCAAAAAACAAATCAGCAAGTCAAAAAATGAGCAGAAGACATGAACAGACACTTCTCCAAAGAAGACATATGAATGGCTTATAGACACATGAAATAATGTTCAACATCGTTAGCCATCAGGGAAATTCAAATCAAAACCACATTGAGATACCACCTTACACCAGTTAGAATTGACAAGGCAGGAAACAACAAATGTTGGTGAGGATGTAGAGAAAGGGGAACCCTCTTACACTGTTGGTGGGAATGCAAGTTGGTATAGCCACTTTGGAAAACAGTGTAGAGGTTCCTCAGAAAGTTAAAAATAGAGGTACCCTATGACCCAGCAATTGCACTACTGGGTATTTACCCCGAAGATACAGATGTAGTGAAAAGAAGGGGAACATGCACCCCAATGTTCATAGCAGCAATGTCCACAGTAGCCAAACTGTGGAAGGAGATGAAATGCCCTTCTATAGACAAATGGATAAAGAAGATGTGGTGCATATCTACAATGGAATATTACTCAGCCATCAGAAAGGATGATTGCTCAACATCTGCATCAGCATGGATGGAACTGGAGGGTATTATGCTAAGTGAAATAAGTCAAGCAGAGAAAGACAATTATCGAATGGTTTCACTCATTTGTGGAACATAAGGACTAGCAGGGAGGACATTAGAAGAAGAAAGGGGAAAATGAAGGGGCAGGGGGAAATAGAGGGGGAGAGAAACCATGAGAGACTATGGACTTCAGGAAACAAACTGAAGGTTTCAGAGGGGAGGGGGGTGGGAGTATCGCTTAGCCTGGTGATGGGTATTAAGGAAGGCACATATTGCAAGGAGCACTGAGTGTTGTGGGTAAACGATGAATCATGAAGCACTACATCAGGAACTAATGAAGTACTGTGTGGTGACTAACTTAACATAATTAAAAAAAATAATAGCAATATCATGTTCTTCTTTCAGAGCAAGCAATATCTGAGAAGATTAAAATATCTGAGAACATTCACTCTATATGAGTGAAGTACATCTGCTTCAGTGTATAGAAAATTTAAGGAGAAGAACAAAGATTACTTAACTGAATTTCCCTGTAGTGTCCACTAAAGTGTATTTGTCTATTAAGACAAGAGGTTATCTCATATATGATCTGACTTTTAGAATGTATAGCATGGAATAAAGAAAACATATAGATGTAGGAGGTGAATTAATGTTTATTGAGCCCCTTTTATATCATAGGCTAAGTAGTCAGGAATTTTAAAATATATTATCTAATATAATGCAATGTCATGATCTCATGTAATGATCTATTGAAATGCTCTCACTTTCAGCCATGATGAAACAACAGAGAGACAAAAATGATACAAAACAGTGATTTGCAGATAGCCAAATTCTATGGCTTTTTATTGTTGTTGTTGTTGAAATAGATTCAGAGATTGTGACTTATGCTAAAATCTTCATAGTAGAGTACTGGAGAGAAGTAGTTGTGGAGAGAGTCTTGGTATTCCAGAGTGGCTCCTTGAGATTTTGGCAGAGTACAGATTTGTGTATGTGTATGAAGAAGATACCAAGATCAGGGAAGTACCACCAGAAATAACAGAGGGAAAAAATCAGAATTCACACAGGGCCTAGAATACTTTGTATTCCCATCAGACAGACAAGGAGGAATTTCTAATACATGGGGCATAAGATAGAGTTCTCCTAAAGGTACTACCGTAAAAGGCTTTTGCTGCAGATGTGAGGAAATGTTAGCCCTAAAGTAAAGGCTCCTCAAAATCCTTGCTAAGAGGACTTGAAAGGAAATTACAAGAAATTTAACTACATGACAGGAAAAAAATATTACACTGGTGAGAAGAATAAAATATCTGGCAACCAACAAGGTAACACATTTGGCATCAAATTAAAAATGATTCAGGTATGCACAAAACAAGAAAATGTATAGCCAGGAGAAAAAGCTTTAAATACAAAGAGCCCCAGAAATAACAGAGATAATGAAATCAACACATTTATTATTTTTTTATTATGTTATGTTAGTCACCTTAAACTATTTCATTAGTTTTTGATGTAGTGTTCCATGATTCATTATTTGTGAAATCAACACATTTAAAGCATTAAAAATATTATAAATATTTTTCATATGTTCAAGAAGGAAAAAAATGCATAAACATGATAAGAGGTATAGAAGATTAAAACAAAAACTCATACAAAATTTAAGAAAAAACCCACAGTATTTGAAATAGAAAATATACAGCAGATTAGAAACCACCCAAGAAAATATTAGTAAATTTGAAAGTCTAGCAATAGAAATATCCAAACATTAAAAAACCAAAAAGTGGAAAATACTGGAAAAATGAAAAGAGCTTTATGAACTATACGACATTATCAGTCATCCTCATATATGTGTAATGGAATTCCATAGAAAGAAAAAAAGCAAGATACAGAAACAAAATAAGATGTAAGGGACATCTTTAAAATATGCTAGAAACTATAAACCCACAGATACAAAACATTCACAGAATTTCAAGAAGAAGAAATAAGAATAAAAAAGAAAACAAAGAAAAAAATCACGTCAGTGTATATTATAATCAATTATGTGTTAATTCATAGTAACAAATCATTTTAAAAGAAATGAGAAAAAAAAAAAGATAGCAGACTTCCTGTTAGAACTATGCAAACCAGAGGACAATGGAGTGACATTTTTAAAATACTGAAATAAAAAAAATGTTTAATAGCAAATATATTTTTCAAAATTGAAGTAGCTGTGAATTTCTCTACAAATAAACAAAGCTTAGGTAATTTATGAAAAGCATAGGAGCATTATAATATATATTGGTAGAGTCCTTTAGGCTGAAAGAAAAATCAAACATGAAGATTTTAATCTATAAAAACAAATGAAGAGGATAAGAGAAATTAGATAAATGGGTCAATATAAGACATTTTTATCTCCATTAAAAATCTATTCAAAAGGTAATTGATTCTTTAAAAAAATTTTTTTAATTCAAATTAAATTTAGTTAACATATAGTGTATTATTTGTTTCAGGGCTAGAATTTAATGATTCATCAGTCGCAGATATAACACCCAGTGCTCATTCCATTAAGTGCCCTCCTTGATGCCCATCACCCAGTTACCTCATCCCCTCACCCACCTTCCTTCCAGCAACCCTCAGTATGTTCCCTATAGTTAAGAGCCTCTTATGGTTTGTCTCCCGTTCTGTTATCGTCTTATTTTATTTTTCCTTCCCTTTCCCTATATGCATCTGTTTTGTTTCTTAATTTTCACATATGAGTGAAATCATATGGTATTTGTCTTTCTCTGACTGTCTTATTTCACTTAGCGTATTACCCACTAGTTTTATCCACGTGGTTACAAATGGCAAGATTTAATCCTTTTTGATGGCTGAGTAATATTATGCTGTATATATATACCACTTCTTTACCCATTCATCTGTTGATAGACATCTGGGTTCTTTCCATATTTTGGCTATTGTGGGCATTCCTGCTATAAACATTGGGGTGCATGTGTCCCTTTGAATCACTATGTTTATATCCTTTGGATAAATACCTAGTAGTTCAATTCCTGGGTCATAGGGTAGTTCTAATTTCAACTTTTTGAGGAACCTCCAAACTGTTTTCCAGAGTGGCTGCACCAGTTTGCATTCCCATCAACAGTGAAAGAGGGTTCCCCTTTCTCTGCATCCTCACCAACATCTGTTGTTTCCTGAGTTGTTCATTTTAGCCATTCTGATTGGTCTGAGGTGATATCTCATTGTGGTTTTGATTTGTATTTCCCTGATCCATAGTGATGTTGAGCATTTTTTCATGTGTCTCTTGACCATTTATATGTCTTCTTTGGATAAACGTCTGTTCATATCTTCTGCCATTTCTTAACTGGATTTTTTTGTTTTTTGGTGTTGAGATTGATAAGTTCTTTGTAGATTTTAGATACAGCCCTTTATCTGATAAGACATTTGCAAATGTCTTTTCCCATTCTATAGGTTGTCTTTTGGTTGTGTTGACCATTTCCTTTGCTGTGCAAAAGCTTTTTTATCCTGATGAAGTCCCAATAGCTCATTTTCACTTTTCTTCCCTGCCTTTGGATACATGTCTAGCAAGAAGTTTCTGTGGCCAAGGTCAAAGAGGTCACTGCCTGTGTTCTCCTCTAGGATTTTGATGGATTACTGTCTCACACTTAGGTCTTTCACCCATTTTGAGTTTATTTTTTTGTGGTGTAAGAAAGTGGTCCAGTTTCATTCTTTCGCATTATGGCTGTCCAATTTTCCCAATATCATTTGTTGAAGAGACTTTCTTTTTTCCATTGGATTATCTTTTTCCTTTCTTGAATGTTAGTTGACCATGGAGTTGAGGGTCCATTTCTGGTTTCTATTTTGTTCCATTGATCTTTGTGTCTATTTTTATGCCAAGATCATACTGTCATGATTATTACAGCTTTGTAATACAGTTAAAAATCTGGAATTGTAGGGGCGCCTGGGTGGCACAGCGGTTAAGCGTCTGCCTTCGGCTCAGGGCGTGATCCCGGCGTTAAGGGATCGAGCCCCACATCAGGCTCCTCTGCTAGGAGCCTGCTTCTTCCTCTCCTACTCCCCCTGCTTGTGTTCCCTCTCTCGCTGGCTGTCTCTATCTCTGTCAAATAAATAAATAAAATCTTAAAAAAAAAATCTGGAATTGTGATGCCTCCAGCTTTGGTTTTCTTTTTCAACATTCCATTGGCTCTTTCTAGTTTCTTTTCTGGTTTCATACAAATTTTAGGAATGTTTGTTCCAGTTCTGAAAAATGCTGATGGTATTTTGATAGGGATTGCATTGAATGTGTAGATTGTTTTGGATAGCATAGACATTTTAACAATATTTGTTATTCCAGTCCATGAGCATGGAATGTTTTTCCATTTCTTTGTGTCTTCCTCAATTTCCTTCATAAGTGTTCTATACTTTTCAGAGTACAGATCTTTTACCTCTTTGGTTAGGTTTATTCCTAGGTATCTTATGGTTTTTAGTGCAATTGTAAATTGGATAAATTCCTTGATTTCTCTCTCTTCTGCTTCATTGTTAGTGTATAGAAATGCAACTGACTTCTCTGCATTGATTTTATATCCTGTGACTTTATTAAATTCCTGTATTAGTTCTAGCTATTTTTTGGTGGAGAGTTTTGGGTTCTCTACATAGAATATCATGTCATCTGCAAAGAGAGAAAGTTTGACTTCTTCGCTGATTTGAATACTTTTATTTCTTTTAGTTGTTTGATTGCTGAGGCTAGGACTTCTAGTACTATGTTGAACAACAGTGGTGAGAGTGGGCAACCCTGTCATGTTAGGGGAAAAGCTCTCAGTTTTTCCCCATTGAGGATGATATTCACCATGGGTCTTTCGTATACAGTTTTTATGATATTGAGGTATGTTCCCTCTATCCGTATATGATGGAGAGTTTTTATCAAAAAAAAAAGACGTTGTATTTTGTCAAATGCTTTTTCTGCATCTATTGAGAGGATCATATGGTTCTTGTCCTTTCTTTTATTAATGTGTACCTCATTGATTGATTTGCACATGTTAAACCAGCCTGCAGTCCAGGAATAAATCCCACTTGGTGGTGGTGAATAATCCTTTTAATGTACCTTTGGAACATATTAGGTATTATTTTGTTGAGAATTCTGCATTCATGTTCATCAGGCATATTGGCCTGTAATTCTCCTTTTAGTGGTGTCTTTGTCTGGTTTTGGGACCAAGATAATGCTGGCCTCATAAATGAGTTTGGAGCTTTTCTTTCCATTTCTTTCTTTTTTGGGGGGGAACAGTTTCAGAAGAATAGGTATTAGTTCTTTAAATGTTTGGTAGAATTCTCTTGGGAAGCCATCTGGCTCTGGACTCTTTGTTGGGAGATTTTTGATTACTGCTTTAATTCCCTTCCTGGTTATGGATCTGTTCAGGTTTTCTACTTCTTCCTGTTTCAATTTTGGTAGTTTATGTGTTTCTAGGAATTTATCCATTTCTTCCAGATTGCCCAATTTGTTGGCATATAATTGCTCATAGTATTCTCTTATAATTGTTTGTATTTCTTCCGTGCTGTTTGTGATCTCTCCTATTTCATTCATGATTTTATTTATTTGGGTCCATTTTCTTTTCTTTTTGATAAGTCTGTCTAGGAGTTTATCAATCTTATTAATTCTTTCAAAGAACCAGCTCCTAGTTTCATTGATCTGTTCTACTGGGTTTATTACTATTTTTTTGTTTCTATATCATTTATTTCTGCTCTTATATTTATTATTTCTCTTCTCTTGCTGGATTTAGGCTTTATTTGTTGTTCTTTTTCCAGCTCCTTTACGTGTAATGTTAGGCTATATATTTGTAACTTTTCTTATTTCTTGAAGAAGGCCTATATTGCTATGTACTTCCCTCTTAGGACTGCCTTTGCTGCATCATAAAGGTTTTGAACTGTAATGTTTTCATTTTCATTTGCTTCCATGTATTTTTTTAAGTTCTTTAATATCCTGGTTGATCCATTCATTCTTTAGTAAGATGTTCGTTAACCTCCAAGTATTTGTGGTCCTTCCAAATTTCTTTTTGTGGCTGACTTCAAGTTTTATAACATTGTGGTCTGAAAATATGCATGGTATGACCTCAATCTTTTTCTACCAATTGAGACCTGATTTGTGACCTAGTATGTGATCTATTCTGGGGAATGTTCCATGTACACTGAAAAAGAATGTGTATTCTGCTTCTTTAGGATGAAATGCTCTGAATATATCTGTGAAGTCCATCTGGTCCAGTGTGTCATTCAAAGCCCTTGTTTTCTGGTTGATCTTCTGCTTAAATGATCTGGCCAATGCTTTGAATGGGATGTTAAAGTCCCCTACTAGTATTGTTACCAATGAGTTTCTTTAATTTTGTTATTAATTGGTTTATATATTTGGCTGCCCCCAAGTTAGGGGCATAAGTATTACAGTTGTTAGATCTTCTTGTTGGATAGACACTTTTTTTATACAGTGTCCTTCCTTATCTTTTATTACAGCCTTTGATTTAAAATCTAGTTTGTCTGATAAAAGGATGGCTGCTCCAGCTTTATTTTGATGTTCATTAGCTTGATAAATGGTTCTCCACCCCCTAGGCTTCAATCTGGAAGTGAGGGTCTAAAATAAATCTTTAGTAAGCAGTGTATGGATGGGTCTTGTTTTTTTTTGTTTTGTTTTGTTTTTTTGTTTTTGTTTTTGTTTTTTAAATCTATTCTGATACCCTATGTCTTTTGATTGGAGCATTTAGTCCATTTACATTCAGAGTAATTTTTGAGATATGAATTTAGTGCCATTGTATTACCTGTAAAGTCACTGTTCCTGTATATTGTCTCTGCTCCTTTCTGGTCTTTGTTACTTTTGGGCTCTTTCTCTGCTCAAAGGATTCCCTTGACATTTCTTGCATGGCTGCTTTAGTGTTCACAAATTCCTTTAAATTTTGCTTGTCCTAGAAACTCTTTATCTCTCCTTCTATTCTGAATTATAGCCTTGCTGGAGGAAGCATTCTTGGCTGCATATTTTTCCCATTTAGCACTTTGAATATATCCTGCCAGTATTTCTGGTCTTCCAGGTCTCTGTGGACAGGTCTGGTGCCAGCCCATGTATCTACCTTGGGAGGTAAAGGACCTCTTGTTCCAAGGTGCTTTCAGGATTTTCTCTCTCCCTCTCTCTCTCTCTCTTTTTAATCTGCAAGCTTCACTATAATATGTCAAGGTGTTGACCTATTTTTGTTGATTTTGAGGGGGGGATCTCTGTGCCTCCTGGACTGAATGCCTGTTTCCTTCCCCAGATTAGGGAAGTTCTCAGCTATAAGTTGTTCAAATAAACCTTCTGCCCCTACTCCTCATCTCTGGACACCTTATAATACAGCTTTATGAAATTGCTGAGTTCTCTAAGTATCCCTTTGTGATCTAATAGTTTTCTTTCTCTCTTCTTTTCAGCTTCCTTATTTTCCATTATTTTCTATATCATTGATTCACTCTTCTGATGTTCATCATCATTTTTATGACTTCCACTTGGGACTACATCTTGGTTATAGAATTTTTAAATTCTATAACCTGACTAGATTTTATTCTTTTATTTCTACAGTAAGGAATTCTTTAGTGTTTTCTATGCTTTTTTCAAGCCCAGCTAGTATCTTTATAATTATTGTTTTAAATTCTCATTCAGACATCTTATATTTATCCCTATTGATTAAGTTCCTAGCAATGAATACTACCTCTTGTTCTTCCTTTTGGGTTGAATTTTTCCATCTCGTTATTTTGAACAGAAAAGAAAAGAAAAAAAGAAGAGATAGAAAAGAGAACAATGACAACAGAAACAAAACAAAACACAGGAAAAAAAATAGATCCTTGGTGTGTTTTGGTCTGCTTGTTAAAAGAAACTAGATCTCAAAATAAGAAAGAAAAATTTATATGTGTATGTGTGTGTGTGATAAATACAGTACAATGAAAGGAAACAAAAAATAAAATAAAATACAAAAAATATATAATGTATATATAAAAATAAAAATTAAAGAATAAAAAACATATTGAAAAAGTAAGAGAATAACTGAAAAAATAATAGTAAAATACTAAAGAATAAATATACAAAGAATGTGAAATACTGTTTTTCCCAAGAGCTGGAGCTTCGCAGCCCTCTATGATCCATAAACTTGATGTAAGCCAATTGTTACTGCTGGGCTTCTAGGGGAGGGGCCTGTTGAGCTGATTGTCAGGTGGACTTGCTCTGTTGAAAATGTGTCTCCCTTGCACAGAAGCAGGGCTCAGTGTAAGTGTCTCTGGATTCCACTATGTGGTGCTGTTTTGCTCCCTGCAGGCTTTCAGAACCAATGGGCGGGATGAATATGGTTGTGCCTAGCTCTCTATCCCTGGAGCTGAAGGTTCATGCCCTCCATTCTTCCATGAACTGTCACAGAAAAGCAGTCAATCACTCTTGTCTCCCCAGTTTCCATCAGAACTCTGTGTTCACCTGGCCTGTCACTGAGCATTTTTATCTCAGGTACTTCACGGTTTAAAAACTCCAAATTTCATGGACTCCTGAAGTGTGGATCCAAGCTGTTCCTCCCAGGGGAGGGGTTGGATTTTGCCAGGCTTCTCCCTTTTGCTAGACCCCTCCTGGAAAGCGGTCACACAACCGTGCAGCTGTTCACAGTTTATGGCAACCCAGAATAGAAAGCCAGCACATACTCCTGTTGTTTTCAGACAGCTTCCCCACTCCTCTTCCTGGGAACTCTGCCCCATTCAGGCAACCCCTGTTCTTCTTGTGACCCTGGGAGTCCTAAGACCACACTCTCACGCCTGGGATTTTGCCCCACTTCAGCACCTGAGCACCTTTAAGCCAGGGACATCCCCTGCTGTAGCAGACCTCTAAAATTTTCAACGTTCCACTCCTCTTTTTGTAATACTTTGCAGTAGCCTTCTTAAGCAGGCTCCCTCCCCTCCACTGTATTCTCAGCTTTATCACTCCAGATTCAATCTCCACACTTTTACCTTCCAAAAGGTGGTTGCTTTTCTATTTGTAGACTTGCAACATTTCTTTTCTCAGAACTCTGATTAATTTCTCAGGTATTCAGAATGATTTGATAACTATCTAGCTGTATTTGAGAGATGAGACAAACTTAGGGTCCCCCTACTCCTCTGCCATCTTAACTCTTTCTTGGTAATTGATTCTTTAAAGGAAAAATAATAACAATATATTGTACATTTAAAAAAATATGTGGAGGGGCACCTGGGTGGCTCAGTCAGATAAGCCTCTACCTTTGGCTGAGGTCATGGTTCCAGAGTCCTGGGATCGAGCCCCATGTCTGGGCTCCCTGAGCAGTGGGGAGTCTGCTTCTCTCAAATAAATAAATAATATCTTTAAAAAATGTGGAATGAGAATGTATGACAGCAATAATATAAATGTTCTGGGGAAATGAAAGTATATGTCATAAGCATTTCATATTATGCATAAAATGTTAAAATTGTTTTGTTATAAGTCAAATGCATATTTTAAATTGTAAAGCAACAAATATTTCAAAGAAAGAATTAATGAGGTATAGCTAACAAGCCAATAGAGGAAGTAAAAGAACTCTAAAATTTTCTCGATTAACCTAAAAGAAGGCAGAAAAAGAAGAAATAGAATAGTAATTTAAATCCAATCATATAGATGATAGCATTAAATGCAAATGTTCTAAGTACTTAGGGAAAGGACAAAGATTTCTAGATTGGATAAAAAAGCAAGACTGGACAATATACTGTCCATGAGAAACATACCTACAATATGAAAACATAGATGTGTTTATGGTAAAAAGATATGCCATACAAACACTGTTCAAAAGTAAGCGAGGGTGACTACATTAATAACATAAGAAGTAGATATTAAGGGAAGGGATAATGACTAGAAGAAAACAGGCTACTGATAAAGAGGACAACTTATTAAGAGGGCATTACACTCCGAAATGCATATGCACATGATAATAGAACATCTGTGTAGAAAAAGGAGAACTGATAGAACTGAGAAGAGGAATAGAAAACCCACAATTGCATCTGGGTATTTCAAAACCTCCATCACAAGAGTCGGTAGAACAAGTAGACTAAAAATTTGTGTGGATAGGGAAGACGTTTACAACACTATCAACCAACATGATAAAACTGATAGAGTAGTTAATTTAACTATAGGAAAAAACATATTCTTTTCTCCTGCGCATGGGTAAAGCATCACATGCATAGGGATAAAATGAACCATATTCTGGGCCATGAAACAAATCATAGTTTTTACAGAATATTTGAAATTGTACAAAATATGGTTTTGATCCCCAGCAAAATTAAACTATAAATAAATAACAGAATATATATCTGGAATGTCCCCAAGTATTTGGAAAAGTACTTTTAAATAACTGACAAAAATCATTAAAAATAAACTGTAATAGGAAGCAAAGACATATTTTTACTTAATGAAAAATTTAAAAGCAAAATAACAAAATTTGATTATTGGAGATAAAATGGTGCTTTTAGAGAAATTAAAGCATCAGGGAGTTATTAGAAAAATGGAAAGACTTCATATCAATAATCTTCCAACCTAGGATACTAGAAAAAGAAGACCAAAATCAACTCAAATTAACCAGACTGAAAGAGACATTGAAAACAACTGTGATAAACCTATGAGAACCAAGTGAATGTGAGAAGAAAAAAATTATAATATTCAAGCCATAATTATCAGGAAAAAAAGAAATAAACATAATTTACCCATGTCTGCATTGAAAGAGATGAAATCACTACAAATCTATTACAGATAGTAAAGAATAATAAAGGAATATTTTATTCCTTTACTAATACTAAATACTAAATAAACATATTTCTTCCAATAAATTCAGAAATTTAGATGAAATAGACAAATTCTATTAATACAAACAAAACTATGTTATAGGAAAGAATATAGCCTGATTAATTTTATATCTATCAAAGAAATCAAAGTCATGGTTAAAAGCCAATGGAACCCAAGATCAGATGGCTTTACTAATGAACTATAATAATTTTAACAAATATCTGGGGAAAATAACAACAATTCTGCACTGGAAGAGGATGAAAGACAATGAATCTAAGTCACTCTAATGGGCCATTATTCTGATACCCAAATCAGACAAAGATTTGAAAAAATCAATATATCACATGAGCATAGATTTGAAAATTTAATAAAATTTTAGTAAAGCAAATCCAGCAATATCTAAAATTGATAATACAACATGACAGGAGAGTCTTATACTCAGAAACCCAAACTGGTTTAACTTTTAAATATATTTCAATGTAATTCACTATATTAAAATTTTTAAAAGAAAAATACGTGATCTCCTTAACAGATGCAGAAACAATATATGACCAAATTCAACACATATTTATGGCAATCATTTTCTGTAAAGTAGGAATACAAGAAAACATCCTCAACATGAAAAAGAGCATCTACAAAGAACTTACAAGTAGCATCCAACTTAATAGTTCAATGCTTTCCTCCTAGGATGGACATAAATCAAAGATGTCAACTCTAAAAGATTCATTTTCAACTTTTGGCCAGTATAATAAGGCAAGAAAAGAAATAAGACACATACATATTGGAAATAAATCACTCAAACCATATTTATTTGCAGACAGCAGGGTCATTTATGTAGATAATCCTAAGAAATTTATGCACACATCAGCACGAGTACACACACACACACACTCTACACCCAATTACTAGAATAGATGACTTTAGCAATATTTTTGGATATAAAGTCAACATTAAAAAGTCTATTTTATTTCTATAGAAATATAAAACAAATTAAAACTATTATTGTAATAGCATCAAACTGTGAAATAGGAAATCTTAATGAAATATATGCAAGACCCACACACTAAAACTGTGAAACACTGATAAGAAAAAGTGAGGAGTATATAGTAAGTGGGGAGGTAAACCATGTTTAAGCATCAATAATTCAATATTTTTATAGATTCAACACAATTCCAATTAAATGCTTGGCACTTTTTTTTTTGTAGAAATTGTTAGGCTGATTCCAAAATTTACCTGAACACATAACTACCCCAAGAAGAAAATTTTTGAAAAACAACATTGGAGGATTTACTCTACCTGATTTCAAGAACTACTATGAAGCTAAACTAATGAAGAGAGTAAGACATAGTCTTAAGATAGACATAACGATAAAAGTAAAAAAAAAAAAAAAAAAGAAAAAGAAAGTTAACTGTCCAAACGCAGGCCAACACATATATGAGCAATTGATTTGACCTAAAATAGATATTAAGGTAATTCAAGAGGGAAAGGATAATCTCAACCAATGATGCTAGTAAAAATGGACATTCATATGCAATAGAGTGAACATCAACACTTCATCTCATACACAACTTGAAATGTGCAATAGACTTCAATACAAGAGCTCAGAGTATAAAATTTCTAGAAGAAAAAAGATAGAAGAAAATCTTAATGATCTTCCATTAATTAATAATTTACTTAACAGGACACAAAACACTTTAGTCATAAAATAAATTTTGTAAACTGAACTTCTCTGAGTTAAAAGCATTTTCACTTGGGGAGCCTAGGTGGTGCAGTCAGTTAAGCATCTGACTCTTGGCTTCAGAGAGAGCACAAGTAGGGATGGGGGGTAGAGGGAGAAGCAGACTCCCCACTAAGCAGATAGCCCAATGCAGGACTCGATTTCAGGACCCTGGGATCATCATCTGAGCCAAAGGCAGATGCTTAACCAACTGAGCCACCCAAGCTCCCGAACATTAAGAAAAATAGAAACCTACTGTTACAGAATGTACATCAGTAGTTGACAAGGACCAGAGAGTAGACTAGAAAAAAAAATTGCATATAGTTATCGTGGCACTAATCATACACTCACTATATATATTTGTCAAAACTCATCAAATTACACATTTGAAATTGATTAATTTATTGTATTTAAATCATATTTCACCAAAGCTGACAAAATTTGATTTTGAATAAAAATCCCATTGGTTCTAAATAGGACATTCCCATTGGAATATAAATGAATTCACTGGAAATGTTTCCTTACAGTGTTGTTTATTATTCTACCTAAGATAGTCCAGAGCTTATTTTGTTAGGACTTATTCTATATCCTATCAAAGACCTGTACACTTTTTCATAAATGGCCGAAGACTAAATATTTTAGGCTCATGTTTCCTATGATCCTTATAGCAACTAATCAGTTCTGCTCTTGTGGTGCAAAAGCTGCCATAAATAATACGTAAATAAATAACTGTGTCTGTGTTTCAGTAAAACTTTATAAAGGAGATGGTATGAACACTCAGTTGTATTTTCCAGCCCCTGCCTAGACTTTCAGTAATGGAGGGTGATCTCAGATAAATGTTACTCTGATTAAGACAATTTATAGTTTGACAATGTTCTGTTTGGCTTTGGTCATACAAGTTTTTCTAAAAATGTATATAATATTAGAAACTTTCATCTATTTGTAATTTCTCATACAATTTGCTGTACAAATGTTATGAAGGAATTGCTTAGGACATTCTGTCTTAGTAATGTATAGCATCTAATGTCACACGTTCTTTGTTCCCACAAGGATTACATTTTAAAAAGTCACCATTGCTGAAAGAGTTTTCATGTAATATTAGTAGATATTTAGATTGTTTCCATTTTGGCTAAGATCTGGGCTACTTCTTTGCTTCGGTCATTTGTTCATGTGACAAGCAGAGTTTTTGAATTTACATCATGATTGCTGCTTGGGAATCATCAGGAAACAAAAGAAAAAAAAATCTCTGCCATTATGGAGATTTTATTCTAGGAGAAAGAGGCAGAAAGAAACAATGACCATAATGCATTGGTAAATTATATGGCATGTCAGCCTATGGTAAGTGCAGTGGGAAAGGAAGGCAGGATAAGGAGATGATGGATGCTGGTCATGGGGAAAATACAGATTGCTATTTTAAAGTGGATAATCAGACTTGCCCTGCACAGATGGTGACAAAGAGTGAATGAGCCATGTAAGGTATCTGGAGGAAGAGCATTAGAGGCAGAAGTAATGGCTATGGTAAGAATATAATGTAGGAATCAGAGACTATAGTTCAAAAGCCATTGCAATAATCCATATGTGAGATGATATTGACTCTTGAAAGGGGTGCCAGTAGTGGAGATGGTGTTCAAATTCTGAACATGAAGATAGGTCAAAAAATGTCCTAATATGTTAGATTTCTAAGTTTTGTAGAGAAAGAGGACCCCCAAAATAACTCCAAAGAATTTTAGCTTGAGCAACTGTTTGATATGATTAACATTCAAATATTAACTTTTTTAGAGATTTATTTATTCATTTTAGAGAGAGTGGAAGAGAGTTAGAAAGTGTGAGTGGAGGGGTGCAGAGGGAGAGGGAGAAAATCTCCCGCAGACTCCCTGCTGAGCACAGGCGGGCGGGGTGACTCGATCTCATGGCTCTGAGATCATGACCTGAGCCGAAATCAAGACTCAGATGTTTAACCAACTAAGCCACCCAGGTGCCCCTCAAATATTAACTTTTTGATATGATTAACCGTTTAAAAAAATTGACAATGTGTGAATAACTATAAATACACAAGTTAATAATATTTAATAATTTAGTCCAAGAGTAAATTGTTTTAGGAAAAAAATCTCACAGGAAAGATATGAAGCTGTGTGCACATCATATTTTTCTGTTTTCTGTGCTCCTATAGCAGTCATTGATATCACCACTGTAGCATTCACCACAACTTCATCGAATCTGTATTTTTGCATGTCTATCATCCATTATAGTTTGTGTTCCTTCCCATGAGGCCTCAAATATTATCAGCCATTTGTTACTCACACCGAGCATATTGTTTGTTACATGGAAGGCACTTGATAAATACTGATCCAATTATTGTTTGATTAATTTCAGCTAGTGTTAATTGAGCACTTATAGTGTTTCTGAGCATATATTAAATACTATATATGCATTATTATTTTTTCTCAGCAAAATCATATGGGACATATTACATCATCACTCTATTTTAAGGAAAACAAGTATAAGCCTTGGAAGTATTTAAGTCATTCTCAAAGTTATATAGCTAACAAGTAGAAGCGGATTTGTGTGTGTGTATATGTGTGTGTGTATATATATACCTCTGTGTGTGTGTGTGTGTGTGTGTATCCCACCCAACACAACACTACACCATATAAGTGAACTTATTTACAAATCAAAGCCAGTGGTTGAGGTTTGGAGGGCAGTTTGGGGGTTGGTGTGGCTTTTTCACCTCTCTTTTTGGCAGGAGATTGGGAGGGAGCTCACTTTTCCCTTTGGATAACTATTTCCTTAGTCAGAATACTTATGGTTCAGCAATACTTGGAGAGACTAAAGATTTGATACTTAAAATAGTGTTGCAGATACAAGGGAAGTCTTATTTATTCATTGGTCATACGTATACTTACTAATCACGTATCATGTTCTAGACACTTTTTAAGCAATGAAAATATTGACAGTGACCAAAATATGCAGCATGCTTTTTAAAATTTTTATTGATTGATTGATTTTCTTATTGGCTATATTTTTTTTCTTTTTAAGTTTTTATTTAAATTCCAGTTAGTTAACATAGAATGTAATATTAGTTTTAGTAGTAGAGTTCTACAGCCATACCACCTGAGATTGAATGTGGCTAATGTCGTCTACAGCATGCTTTTTAAAAATGGAACATTCATTTTAATGAGGAGATAGACAATAAATATTTAAATAATCTGTGTGACAAATTCCCACATATTTTCAGGACCTCATTTGACATTCAGCCCCTCAGTGAGCATGTACCTGGCCACTCTATCTAAAATGTTAACTCCCTGCCCCTATTTTATATTCCACCTCCTTGCATCTTTTCTTGTCAGTAATTTTTACTATTTAATATTGCTGGGAGTTTGAGGGATTTGGGCTAATCAAAGAAAACAATATGATCACAGAAGACATTGACATACAACAAGTTTCTCTGGGCAGCTTTTGGCTAAGATTGCATGAGAGAGGAAGTTCCAAACAACAGGAGTCTGTCCAAAGGCTATAGAGCTGGGGTCACTACTCAGAATTGGAAGAAGGCAGGGTACTCCTGAGAGAGAGGAGGACTGAAGAAGTGGTTTATGTGTCTAGCCAATGTTGCTAAGCCCCATGGGAGGGGAGTCTCTGGGTCAGAGAGTTAACAAGAACCAAGGTAGTTTTGGGCCTTATAACTCTAAAGCCCTATGTTATCAATAGGTAATAGTTATCGGATGAGGTTTTCCTGGTGTGCAAAGGAGGTGGTCTCTAAATGGCTAAAATTTACATGTTTGAGTTTTTTAAATAAAAAACAGATGTGTAAAAATTTGAATTTGATGCTGCAGGCTTTTGAGCAAATGGGTCTCAGCCTGCAATGAAGAAATTATCAACCAGGGGCTAATACACAGAGGCTATCCTTGGCTTATTCATCTATCAAAGGTGGGATTTTTGTTCATATTGTTCTCAACTCAATCTTCAGATTCTGGTGTTTTGCCCAGTGCATAGTAGGAGCTTAATAAATATTTGTTGGATTAACTAATGAGTTAATTCTGTGAATGTGAAAAAAAAAAGAATTCATCCCTTAACATCATAAGAGCAAGTAGTTACTTATATAAGCAAAAGAGGCAATTACAGTAGGGATTCATTGGGGCACCTGGGTGGCTCAGTTGGTTAAGCGTCTGCCTTTGACTCAGGTCATGATCCCAGGGTCCTGGCATTGAGCCCCACATCAGGCTCCCTGCTTCTCCCTCTCCCTCTGCCGGTAGCTCCCCCTGCTTGTGCTCTCTCTCTTTCTGTCAAATAAATAATAAAATTGTTTTTAAAAAGTAGGAATTCATTTAAAATAATGGCAATTTAAAATAACAAATTATTTTTGTTAAAATTAATAAATATACAGTTGCTTGTCAGAATTTAGTATGGGAATAAGACTTTTCAAGAGCTCTAGTTGCAGTTCCACATTGTGTTTATAGAACAAACAACACTAAAAAAACCTTAACTGTGATTTCCAGTTTGGGATATTTTTAAGTTTAGGCCAAAACCATAAAGATATTTGTGAGGACACATGAGTGAAGACCGTGTAGATTCTTTACATTTTCCCCTTCTTTGATATTTATCTTGTATATAATGAGACAAAAATATTTTGTAGTCATATGTCTTTATCTAAACTTTTGAAACATTTAATTCAGTTTTTCATAAAAAACAATTCCTTCTTTTAATATTTCATTGTACAGTTAGAAGCTGTGATTACAGTAACAAATACGTCCAGTATAAACATGTTTGGGAGCAAACACATTTGCTATTGTTAACGAAACAACTCAACTCGGAAGTGTAGATGTGGACTTGAGCTCCTGTGTTGTTTCTACTTCTGGTCATGAAGGGATGGGTATGTGTTATTGGACTTGCCCTCCTGCTATAACCGGTAGAAAGGTGGGCCAACTATGTAAAACAACTGTTCCAGACATTAGACAACAGGCAGTACAGGACTCTGATCCTCAGAGAAAGAAAACAAGAGAGGGAAACCATATGATCTCTCCAGCTTTCGGGCTGCTGTCAGGAGGGGATCACAGGAAGGGCACAGCCGTCCCACTGAGCTGAGGAGACAGAGATTAGAGATAGGGGAGGCCGACGTGACTGCAATTTTTGGAGCACAGTGCGAGAGATGAAAGAGCTGTGTTGAAAAAGAGCTCCGTAAATTGGCATATGGGTGTGCTTAAGAGTTTGGCCTAATGCTAAACTGCTCATTTGTAGTAAAGGGTACCACAAGGCTTGTCAAAGAACAACCACAGAGGAAAGAAAGATTACCGGGGAGCTGAGAGGTGAAAAATCCTGAGGGTTCACACATGTAAGTTCTGACTAGTCAGAACAAAGTTGTCACTGAACCTGTGAGGCATTTGGTAGGGACCTCAGAGTACAGAGCTTTTCAACTGGGGGCATTTTTCCCTTTTCTAGGGACCATTTTGATTGTCACAATTTAGGGGGGCTGCTACTGGCATCTAGTGGGTAGAGGACAGAGACGCTGCCGAAGAGCCTACAGAACACAGAACCTCAGACAACAAAGACTAAATTATAGAGAGGAAAATATCATCTATAATAACTCACCTTAAAAGCAGTCACATTTTAAACACTAAAGTTTGAAATTGGAACAGTCACGAACACTGGGTTTTTCTATTACTAATTATATGGTACCTTCAGTGAAAAAAAGTTGGATAATCTTGATGTGTGTGTGTGTGTGTGTGTGTGTGTGTGTAAGTGTTTGGGGCAGTCATGTTAGCACAGCTTTAAATTTTCCATGACTTAATTTTGTCATCAATAATATAACATTATCAGCTCTCATTTCATGTGCTTCAAATTTATCAGCCATAGTGCTGTGTTTAAAGCAGAGAATGTTTGTCAGAGACAGATAGTATAGGAGGACAATGTATCACTGTCAATAATGCCGAATGTCTACACAAACCACAAAATTAAATACCTTGGACTAACATTACAAAGTGCTATGTTAGCATAGGCATCAATAAAACTTAGAGAGAGGAATCCCAGAGGGGGTTCATTTGCATAGCATTTACATTGCCACTCTTGTCAATTAGCTCAAACACAAGCCAACTCAGTAGACATGTATGAGACCAACCTAAAAGGAAATATGTCAGTTTATAACAGGAGGCACACATACAGTATTGCACACATAGAAAAAAGTAGAAAGATCAAGTGCAAACTTAATATTTTGGGTGTCTTAAGTATTTGAGAGCACTAACAATATTATGCACATATATATACCTATGTATGTATATATATGTATAAATATAAATAACTTTATATCTATAGATGCATATAGATATAGATGATAGATACATAGATAGATGACAGATAGATAAAATAGATACATTTATCTGCAGATGTGGTTTCTTTCTTTCAAACCTAAACTAAGCCTATTGGAGAGCACAAATAATTTTGATTATAATAATGCTTATTCATATTTTTAAATATTGTCTAAGGAAATTTGTGGGTTTTATAAATTTAAATTTTACAGAAAACACCTTTCAAACTTTGAAAATGGATCTCCAAAATCAGTTTTCCAAAAATTGGTATGAAAATTGTCAAATAAATATTTAGCAACACCTGAACCTATTTATTTTTTTATTGAGGTTGATTTCTATATTCTGTAGGGATGCTCTTCCACATACACCATCAACTTGGGTAAAACTTGGGAGGTCCGCTTTAGAAACCTGGTATTGTTTACAATATTTAGAATAGGAAAACAAGATATATCCGTTTAAAATGAATTCTAAAGTTCTTAAAACATTCAAAGCAGTTTACTTTCCTAACAGAAATGATATAGAGCTTGCAAAGTCCAGATGCATTATGAATATTGGGCATGGATTTTGTTTCCCACATCATCATAAACTACCAACTCAGCCTTGTGTTAGGGCTTTATACATTCTCGGTGTGCTTGTTTTTCCTATTAAAGCTTTGGAAATTTGTATGTATATTGAAATTGAGTATGATGCTCATGAGCCCCAAGCATCTTTACGTTATTGTTACCAAGGTAAGAATGCAATGATATTACATTCTATATGCATGACTGTTGTCTTATTTTATGTCAATAGTGTCAAACCAGGAATTTTTCTTCTTACTCTCTCTGCCTATGTGTCAGGTCCTATTTATCTGCCCTAATTTTCCATGTATGTCTTCAGGGCTAAGGGCCAAGTTTGGGGTCTGCCAAATTCTTCCTTTTGCCTTGACTAGGGAAATGAATTGAACTGACTGTTATCTGAAAATAAAATTACAATTGGGAGATATCATCAACTCCTATGTTATAATGTCAGCTGCTCAAAGGCAAAGTCCATAACTTATATCTTTATGTGACTGTATGGTAGGATACTGATTGGAACATAGAAAATCCTTAATACCTATAACAACAACTAGGGAATTAAAACGACTGACTGAATTAGCCTACTGTAGTCCATTTGTTTTTAAATAAAAGATCAATAAATCCAAGGTATTTAAATAACTTCCCCAAATTTGTAGCTATTTAGTGATAAAAGATTTATAGCAAAACCCAACTTTTTTTTAAAATACATTTTCCAGGGCGCCTGGGTGGCGCAGTCGTTAAGCGTCTGCCTTTAGCTCAGGGCATGATTCCAGCGTTCTGGGATCAAGCCCCACATCAGGCTTCTCCGTTAGGAGCCTGCTTCTTCCTCTCCCACTCCTCCTGCTTGTGTTCCCTCTCTCTCTGGCTATCTCTCTCTGTCAAATAAACAACAACAACAACAAAAAATCTTTTAAAAAAATAAATAAAATAAAATACATTTTCCTTTTTAAAAATTTACTTTAAAAATGTGTGATATAACAGAGATACCAATGAATGTATATAATATTTCACAAATGAAAAATTTCTGAATGTAAAATCACTAAGCTTATGAAAAATAAAAAGGAATATTTTTAAATTGCCTTTGAGTTTACCTTCCTGCCCGCATTCTCCTTCTTCCCCCAAAAGAAGATGCTCTCCTGAGTTTGTGGTCATCATTTTCTTATTTTTTCTTCCCATATTTTCACAAAATACACATATTTCTAAATAAAACTTTTAAATTTAGCCTGATTTTGAAATGTATACAAGTACTATGATACTTAATATTACATTTTTGAGATGTATTCATACTGACTTATGGGTTAGAGTTCACTCATTTTTATTGCTCTGTACTATTTCATCGTTTGAATACATCTCATTTTATTGATCTATTCCATTGATAGATATTTTGGTTATTTTCATTTTTTAACTTTCTTATAAGCAATTATGCTATGAACATTCACATGCAGATTTCTGGGCACATGGCACAAGAATTTCTCAAGATACGCCTTTAGAAATGGAATTGTTAGATTATAGAGTACACTTATATTTAACTTAGTAGATAATGTCAAATGTTTTTCTATAATAGATATATAAATTTACATACTTCTAGGAAGTATATGAGAGTCCTCAGTGCTTTACATATTTGCACACATTTAATATTGTCAGATTTTTTAATGTTTTTCCTAGATTGGGGTTATGATCTAGTGTCTCACACTTTTACTTGTGTTTCTCTGTTACTATTGAGGTCAAGCATTATTTTCTTTTTGTATGGGATGTTAATATTTTATTTTTTTGTGAAATACCTGATAGGTATGTTTCCAGGTTTTTCTAGAGATAAATGATATAGTTGTAAACTTTAGATTCTGGAACCAAACACCTGCATTCACATTCTTTCTTTGATACTCATACTGTCTATTTGGCTGGGGGGAGCACATTTTAAAAACCTCCCTGATTACTCTATCACTTCTGAAGCAAAGATAACAATAATACCTAACTTATGGGAATGTTATGAGGATTAAATAAGTTAATAGGTACCATTCACTTGGGAAAGTATTTGTACATAGTTATACTCTATGTGTTAACTGTTATTATTTCTTCGTGTTATTCTATTTTTGTTGTTGTTAATGTATTTCAAAATTATGTTATTTGGAGCATAAAATTTTTTTCCATTAGTTTGTTTTTTAATTTCTAGAATTGCTAATTTGCTATTTTTCAAATATGGCTGGTCGGTTTTGATATTCTCTCATCTATCATTGTTTCAATACTCCTTTATATTTCTTTAAAAATATAATTTTAAATTTTGCATCTTTTAAATTTAATTAAGTTTGCATTACTTAAATTTAGTAATTTAAATTGGGGCATAATTATACATTTTGGACTGTCTTAAATGACTTTTTCCCACGGTGATTAGGTTTTCTCATATTTTTTACTGATTTTTGCTGGTGAGTCTACTTTCTTTGGAACTTTGTGGAAAATCTTTGAGGCCTAAGTTTGAATTATTTCCTCCAGAGGTGATTTGCCTAGGCTTCTCCCAGGTGCATAATTACTCCCAAGGATCATAATAACTTGGGCTACATGTTCAAATTTGAGGTTTGGGGATTTTGAGGAGGGGATGTACAAAGTAGATTTATGTTTAGAGACAATGGTGAAACTGACATGAATTTCCAAACTTCTTATTCTGCTAGGAGTTTTCTTATTTTTTCACTGAGGTTTCCTCTTTGGGGATATCAGATGTGAGGATGGGGTAATGAAGTAGGGAAGGAGGGCTGGTAACCCCAACTTGTCTTGTCGTCTGGCCAGCTTCTAGACTAGCAATTATTGGCTCCAGGTTCTTACTTTCTTATTATTATGGATTTTTGTTTCTTGTTATTTTCGACTGCCAAGAAATTTTCTAAATGTCCAGCTGTGTTAGCCATGTATATATCTTTATATATTTTTTTCAGCATTAATATGTATACTTTATCCGGAGTGCTTTCTCTGAATATTTACTCCTCTGTACAAGCATACTGTCTTTTTTTCTAAATAGGTAAATTTAAATTTCTAAAATTATGTAGCTGGTATCAATACCTGCTTAGTAAGTTTTTCTATATAGTTCTACTAGAACAGTTTAAGTACATGATTTACATCTGAATTGAATACAAGACAATAGAACCCATCAAAAGCAGACTATATTTCATGCTATGTAACAGATCGGGAAGTAAGAGAGAAAATAGAAGCTATTTAGAGGAAATGATAGTACATGAGTATAAATAATTTTCTACAAATTTATTTTTATAGAGAACAAGATTTTGGGGATGGGAAAGAATAGTTGAAAGAAAAGCTTTTACAGTGAAGCTTACCAAGCACAAATTATCCTACATATTTTTTTTCCTAAGAAAAAATCAATTAGAAAATTTAAGTCAGCAAAGATGAAAACAGTAGGCCTGGTATGTCTGATTTTTCTGAAATTACAAGTGGATAGCCCTTTGTGTTCAAATGGAAAAATGAAGATCTAATATATGTCATTATGGATATTTTAGCCGCACATATGATAAATAGAAATTTAATAACTAAGTGTTACACAAGAATAATGTGAATTTAGACATTTCTGATGTTCAATTTCCCTTTATATGTCCAATTAACCTTTATTTACTGAGAAACCATGGCATTCTAATTTGATTGGCAGCACCGGAGCTGGCGCCAGTAAGGGGAGTTCAGAAACTCTGCTGGAAAATCATGGTTTATTAATACATCATTAAGCACTTTAAATGGATTCCAATGGTGTATGTCTAAGGAAGGAAATAATTCAGCATTTGTTAGTTACTGACAGAGTATAGAATTGAAATTTACATTATAAGCCTTACGTTAAAAATCCTAATGTGTCAGCAATCGAATTACACATCACAAAATGATCGTGTATGTCATCTGCCTTTTACCAGGGAGTACTATAAATGTTAATGATTATATACTTTTATCCAGACAAAAGCATATTATCCTACAGTAATATGATCTAGAAAAGTATGAATGCAAATAAAATAAAAACTAGATTTATTTGCAATTAGCTTGTGATAGGCATGCAGTCCGTTCATGGTTTAAAGCTAAATGGTATCATGCACAGTTAGAAGTATGCAATCTGAATTATACTTTGCTTTTTATAAGCACACAGTTAGTAAGGATATCTGTGATTCTCAAGCATCATTATATTTTTCTGTTTTAATGTTCTAAATCGTTTCTAGGAAAAACAATAAGTCCTGAGTTTAGAAAACATTCACATCTTTATTTTAACATTTAATGTCAATCCAAACCATGTCTACATTTGTTAATTTCTTGTGACTGTTTTAATCTATGAATTATCTAAGAAAAATTATTTGCATATGTTTCTGATTAATTCATGCTTATACATAAAACATAAAAATGTTTTCTTGGATATATTTGACATTCCCTTATAGACTATTAAATATTTTTTTTACCAAACTTGGCTATTTGACTATGAATGCATATATTTTACATGCAAACTTTTTACTGTAATAGAGATCTCTAAATAATAATATTTGCATAACCATACCCTAAATCCTCTTCTTTTGGTATAAACTGAATTGTCAACTTTTGTCTAATCTTTGTATGCAGATATTTTGGACCCATTTGACTGATGTACCAAGAAGAACAACCACAATAATTAAGGTAATTTGATTATGTTGACCAGGTCACTCGATTGAAATCAGCATTTCTCAAATTGTATGCTTTGATATTTAGGGAGATCTATCTCTGAGAAATTCCAAAGACCAAATTGGTAACAGGAAATTTGAGATTACATATAAGCCAGTTGTGAAAATTGCTCTCTAAGATCATATCAACACAATTCTCTTCTTTGTCTCTAGCCACAGCATAAACTGATCTGTGCTAACACATGACACTTTGTCACCTTTCATGCCTATACCCTATTCTCCCAAGTGACGACCTGATCCTAAGGAGATAACCACTTTTGAAGGAGATTTCAATATTTCAATGCACAACATGTACATGGAGTAAGGTAGTTAGGGATGGGAGGCATAGAAGACAATCTTTTTTTATAGGCAGAGATAATGACGTGGTACCCTAGCAACTGGCACAGATGAGGTAGAGTCATAGAATATATTTTGACATCCTTTGCAATGCTTCAAAAGATATTTCCTAGTGGAAAAATGGCATGAAAAGCCATGCTTCCAAAAGGAATTTTCCATATCTTCTTTTTGTTTCTTTTTTTACATAATGAGACCATAGCTTTAAATGATCAAATTTGTCAATTTTGTAAAATTTGAAAATGCCACATTATATTATAGTCAAGTTTGTGGGCATAAATGTGAGGATATTTGGACTGATAGCCATGTTTTAAGGGATAGCTTCTTCAAAAAAAAAAAAAAGCCTCATTGAATTTTTTTTTCTCTGAAAAAAATTAACCAATCACATGGTTGTATGGCATGATTGATGTATTGACAAATAGATGCAAAAACTTTCTTTATGTCTTTATAAGCTTAAGAGTGATGTGCAAATCATGCTGATTTCTACATTAAAAATGCCCTTCTCTTTAAAGCCTGCCAAATGGATGCACAAGTATATATTCAGAATGTCTGTATTTTATTTCATTTACATTATATAGCCCCTGCTCTGAAACATTTTTGATGTTGAAGTTGAATAACAATGCACACTAAATTTCTTATTATCAGGTATCTTTAAAGTAAGTGTCTAAATAACAATTAGAATGTGTAAACAAATGTAAAAGATTCAACATATAAACAAAAAAGTCAGAAACAATAACAGAGAAATCAGGAATATTGATTCTTTATTTATCTTTGGCACCACATTACCTATACGTAAAACAGTGTGTAATTTCCTTTCCACACAAAGTACACACTAGTAACAGTCCTTATATAGCTAGATACTAGTGGACTCTGGTGATGTGTAAGGAAAAATAATAACAAAGTCTATTTCTGAAACTGTAGAATCATGTACTGATGTAAACTTTTTGCCATGATTGTAGTTTATGAAAAATATATATATACATTTTGCTAGGTGGGAATGTATAGAAGAAAAAATGACTGTCATTGAATTTGTAGTGTAGATAGGAGTAAGATAGGAAGTCAGAAAGAAAAATGATCAAGGAGAGGGCAGCCAAGAGCAAGAAATAAGCTGTGTTTTTAAAATGAAAGTAAGGGAAAGGGAAACCAAAGGTAGATGGAGATAAAACTGAAAATAGAATGCGATAAGGAAAACTGGAATCATAAACTCACAGTCAATTTTATACACTGCACTTCTCTTAGAAATTATAGGCAGGGGATCAGGCAACCAAAATAAAGCCTGATGGAAATAGAAATAACTAACATAATGCTAAGAAGAAATTCTTTTATACACTTGAATTTTATATGAGCACTGGTAACTGGAGTTCTATTTAAGATATTCTCTCTTGGGAATTTTTTTTATCATCAATAATCAGCAATAAACCCCATAACACTTTCTCTTTCCCTTCTTTCAACATGAAATGGTATATTTTTGAGTTGGCCAGAAGCAAAACTGAACCTACTGTCTCGCGAATTTTTAATCTCAAAATATTAACTCATCACCCTGGCACTTCCTTTTGTTTCTTCTCTGTATGTTTGGAAAGGTATTAATGGACAATAAGAAAAATAAAAAAAAATAAGTAAAATGAGAAGAATCAAGACACTTTTTGTCTTTACATTTTTTCTGAAATTCCGTAATGGTGCCTGTTGTATGCTTCTAAGTACATACATTCAGTTATAGATCATTTGTGTTAAAAATCAACCCTGTTCTGTTTCCTGGTAAAGTTGATAGGTAACCACCTTGTGAAAACAGAACAACAAAATAGATACAGGAAACAATATGTTTTCATGCATATACTGTGTTTTGGTAACTTGGTGATTAACATGCCATGGATATATATAAAGGGTGAATCAAAAACTTGAATACTGTTATTTCAACAGTTAAAATAAGTAAAGAGGAGAAAGTTAACAAGACAGAACTGAGGACTAATGTTTCCTAAATGGCAAAAATAATAAAAGCAACAACAAAACAAACCTAAGCAGTTGGGGAAAGTCTACCATTTATTTGTTTCCCTGGAGAACTGAAGAAAGAAAGAAAGAAAGAAAGACAAGAAGGCAAGAGAAAGAAAGAAAGAAGAAAGGGATGTTTTCAAAGCCAAGTAGAGATTAATATAACAAAGTAGCACAGGGAGAATGAGACAGTAAGAACCCTATTAAAAACCAGGAGGATGTTTTACCAGGAAGACTAGACTTTTCCAGGCAGGAGGAGACAATGTACAGTATCGTCTAAAGAGAGATATAACATTGCTTCAAAGACCAAAGAGATCATTTGGATTACAGCAAAAAATAGAAACGGAAAGGAAAGAAATGATAAGAAGTTACTATGTCTCAGGCAGGTTGAAAAGCAGACTTAGAAACACGTATGCAGATAAGAAAAGCCTGTAAAAGAGCGAAGGCATTAATCACGGAAGACTGTAATTACACTGATGCCAACAAGGCTGACACCAGGAGGATGCCCATGGAAGGTGGCACACTTGGAGAAAACAGAATTTATAACATATAAATAATATTTATAAAGAATACGTGTCTGTATGTACGCTGGAGCTAGATTTTGGAAACAGCTTGGTAAAAATGATAAATGTGGTTGGTATAAATAGAATCAATAGGGAAATGAAAAAAAAAAGATGGTAATACACAGTGATTAAATGCCAAGACAGTTTTGTGTAGTGCAGTGTAAGAGATTACACTATCAATAGATTTAGTGAGCACCTACTGTGGCTAAAGCACAGAATTTTAGAGACTAATACAAGGATGAATACCACCTACTCTCCAGCCTCAAAAACTACAGTTTGAATTCATAGGGTATTTACTGGTGTTTAGTGAGTATGCCAAATCTTTAATTTATGACAGTCTATATCTATCTGGACTGAAAATAATACTTTTTTAGTGGAGTCTTCTGATCTGAGTAACAGAACTCCACAAAGCTTAATTATATTAAAGAAGTGATAATGTGGTAGGGACACACAGGCACATAGGAACAAGATCACGGAAGAAACTGAGTCCTTCATCTGAAATGTCAAAATAAAAACAAAACCAAGAAGGCCCTCTCCCGGCTCAATTCAGAGTGTGTAGTTTCTTAGCTCAGCTTCTTCCATACAATTGCACAAAGAAAGATTTTAACATTGTGTAAAGTTTCTGGCCTCTAGTTGGCTAGGTTTGAACTCTTAATCCACATTTATGTATCTTGGGACAAGTTCTTTATCTTTTCTGTGTCTCAGGTTATTCAGCTGTAAAATGGGACTAATAATACTCGTCTCACAGATTCCCACCAACGTAGGTATGAAAAAAGAAATTACATGTAAATAATTTAGAATAGTATCTATTTAGCTCATTGTAAGGGCTAAATAATTGTTCATTCTTTTCTCTATCTCGATTGCAAAGGTGGCTGCCTTTTAGTTCCAGAGTTTTTATTTTTTACATAATCTTCAATTTTAGTAACATGCCAAGATTAAATTGTGGTCTTTAAATCTCAAGTCTAAATTTCCAGAAGAAACAGACCAATAATCATAAAATAACTAAGCATAGTTGTTAAAGATCTATTATTTAATTAGGTTACAAATCTGGGTGGTTTTACAGCTGAGTTCAATCTATCCTTCAGATAAGAATCCACAATTTTATATCTTATTTCAAATAGTCGAGATCATGGGGAACGATGCAAACCATCCCAATTCACTTTAAAAAGCACAATTTTAATAGCAAAGCATAATAAAAATATGTGCATGTGCGTGCACACACATTCTCAGGCAAAATACCACAATCAATTTGACACATACATAATTAGAGAAATCTGGAAAAAAAGTGTTCAAAGTTTTAACATTTTATTGAAGGCATAACACGTGACTACATTTCTCAAAATTTCTTTTTTAAAAATATGTTTATAACTTGGGTGAGCCACAAGGGAGATTCCTTCAGAATTTGTAAGGTGGTAAGAAAAGCAATAGCCATTGTGTAGAACCCACGTTATTACAGATAGGCTGGTGGCAGCTGGGCATGCAATTCCTTCCTTTAGGTCCCTTTTCAACGTCTCGAAATTCTGTTCAGGTGTATGCCTTTGTGATAAAGGGCGAGGCTCTGCAGAATAATCTTATCACCAAGGTGGAAGACAATGAGAATAGACCGTTTCAGTCCATTCTTGTGGGGTTCTATCTCAAGCTTGTGGGTTCCAGCCTGCTTGTGATCTTCCCTTCCTGACTACCTTCCTTATGAACTGCAACCACCAGCATCAGAGGAAGAGAAAAGAGCCTTCTAGACTGGTAAGTTAACTCCTACACTTGCATAAGGCAATTGTGTGTAACAAATCCCTAAATATATACTATACCGCACATATGCGCATATATATATATATATATATATATATATATATATATATATAATGTGCATGTGTATATGTATCTATATAGGTTTATATATAATATCTATCTATATATCTATGTTAATTCTGGGAATTCTGGAATTGGTTCTCCAATCTCATTTGATTTAAAAACACTAATGATTGTCTCTAGAGGTAAAGAAGATGCTAGTAAGCCATAGCATGGCATGGCAAAAAAGTTACCCAAATTATTATCTTTAGGTAACTATAATCAAGTATCTCTAAATAGAGGGCAGGATCTGGGTGACCAGTTAGTTGCTACCTTATAACATTTTAGTCAAAATAAACATATAATGGAATTGACTGGGTATTTCTAACTGTTCCAGAGAATTTGGGGAAAGACATTTATGAGCTCAAGACCTTAAATTCCCAGATCAAGGTCTGAATGAAGGACCTAAAAACACCTATGACTGCTCTGAAAGAAACCTCTGTCTCCTACAACTACAAAGTCAAGATTTCTAAAAACCAAACCCAATGGTTGAATTTTGCAGGTGATTTAATTACAATGTAAATCAAATTTCCAATCTTAAAAGGTCACTTTGTTTTTTATTGAAGTATGGCTGACACACAATGTTACATTAGTTTCAGGTATACAGCATAGTGGTTCAACAAGTCTAAAAGTTGTGTTCACCACAAGTGTAGCTACCATTTGTCAACACACAGCTCTATTACAATATCATTGACTATATTCTCTATGCTCTACCTTTTATCTCTGTGACTTACTCATTCTATAACTGGAAGCCTATATCTCCCACTTCCCTTTACCCATTATGCCCATTCTTCCACCCACTCCCCTCTGGAAACCATCAATCTATTCTCTGTATTATGGGTCTGTTTCTGCTTTTTATATGTAGGTCACTTTTTCAAAATCAGGGCATTGATTAGGGAGGAATGGGATCCTGAAAACTGGTGTGAAGACACATGGGAAAAGTCCAATAAAGTTAGGAATGTCAGCAAATTCGATATAGGGAAAGCCTTAGACCCCAGAATTCTGCTCAGTTTCTTTTGCCAGTAGAAGCAGCCCTTCCACTCCTGCCTGAAAAAAATTAGTCCCCCTTCTCCTAAAGAATCGATAACGATCTTCCTTATTTGCTAATCACTTCTGTTCTCCTGAGCATCTACCTTTACTGTATCTCTTTGCTTCTAGGCATATAACTAGATTCAAGCCCCAGCAGACTCCAAAGAGTGAATTACAAAGTGTTGTGACTGATTAGAAGGATCCTAAAAATTGGAATGGGGACATAAAATGGGGAACATTGAGACCTTAAATTATTTGAGTTTTCAGAGATGATATAAGCAGTCCTTCTATTCCTGAGGTTAACCCTGCTTTACCTGATGAATATATAATACCTTCCCCTGGAGTACTTGTCTTGCAAAACTTTGCTGGTTATTCTCAGGACCAACCCTCATTGCCCTCCTTACTTCTAGACCTAAAGCGAGTCTCAAGTTCCAAGCACACCCCAATCGGTAAGGCACAAAGTGTGACACATAAGGAGATGCACTGCACACCAGAAGAACTGCATGGTTTTTCTGACTTATATGGGCAGAAACCTGGAGAAGATGTGTGGAGTTGGATCTTAAGGGTGTGAGATGAAGGTAAAGAGAATATGAAATTAGACCAGGCTTAATTTGTTGATATGATCCCCCTAAGCAGAGGTTCTAGATTCATTGCCTTGGCCCAAGGAATTAGGAAGGCTCTAAAAAAGATTCCTTAGTTGACTGACTGAAACTTGAACCAAAAGGTGGCCTACACTAATGATGTTGAAATACCAGAAATTCATTAATATACCATAGAGGAACATATCCAAAGACTTAGGGAGATTGGAATCTTAGAGTGTTCATCATAGAAGACCTATTCACACTCCCTAGGAAAGTCAGAAAGACATAATTTTTGCCAAAAATATAAGAAATAAACTGGTAAGAGCAGCCTCATCATCACGGAAGGTCTTTGTGATGACCCTTCTTTGTAGTTCAGAAATTATAGTAGTAACTGATACCGCAGAAGTGGGAACCCTAAATGCAATAAGAATAATAGAATCCCAGGGTGGAAGGGACTAAACGGTGGCACTTATTTACCAAAGATCACAGTTACCATAATGGACCATGGAGGCAAAACAGTAATTGGACTAATATTACTTGCAGAGAACTTTGACACTGGCTATTTGATCATGGCATCCCTAGAAATTAAATAGATGGAAAGTCTACTATATTATTCATGTGGCTGTTCAATGAGGCTTGAGCTCACATTATGGGCACATGGATTCCAAGAGGAAGAAAAGTTTGAAATCAGAATTCTAGAATGTAACTTCTGCTGCATCTTATTAGCCAGAATAGTCATGAACTTAGCCAATACTCAAGAGAAGGAGAAATAATATTCAGTCCTGGATATGGATGTTCATACAGGGAGGGAAGAAATTTATTGTAAGAGATCAACTATCACAGTCAACTCTCGGGCCACAACAATGCATATTCCTCTTGTAAGCAAAATATAATCAAGTCCTCCCCTAAATTATAGCAGTGGCTTACAATACATGATCTTTTTTTTTTAAAGGTTTTATTTATTTATTTGACAGAGAGAGAGAGACAGCCAGCGAGAGAGTGGCTCAGTGATGTGGGGCTCAATCCCAGGACCCTGGGATCAGATCCTGGGCAAAGGCAGATGCTTAACGACTGAGCCACCCAGGTGCCCCACAATACATGATCTTATCATCAGATGCAGATGAAGCTCCTCAGATGTAGCACCTTGGAAACCACTTCTCAAGTGCATATTCCCATTTACAGAGAAAAGTTATATTTCCCCCAACAATTCCATCATACAGTGGTGAAAAAGCGACAGCATAATCACAATAGACATGCCAGTTCACAAAGAGCAAAAATGAAAGACATAATATAGTCAATGGTACCTGGAAGTACATTTGAAGCCCAACTGGGCACACGTTACCATTTCCTCCAACTCCAGAGTCAAGGACTATTCTTTACTTGGGACTCAGTTCTTCTCCCTAGTAGTTCTCAATGGGTGTTAACTCTTCCTTCTGGGATTTTGACTCTGCCCTCTGATCCATCCTTTATTTTCCACTAGAAATGATCATGGTTTGTAGATAAGTAGTTTTTTTGCTTGCGTGTAGGGAGGATTGGGGTCCAGTGATCTCCTTACCTATGGAACTATTATTCCTTTTAAGTCAAGAACGATGTAATTCTTTAAAAAGTCCAGTATATCAAGTTATAATAAACTCTACTAATACAAAAGCCTCAACCAGAAATATATTTGAGAAAGTAACCCTCTCTCTACATTAGACTAAGATTCAGGGTACTATAGGGCAACAACCACAGAACTCTGGGAAATATTCCTGTCTAGATGAGAGGATCTATACGTCAAACTACTAAATCTATCTGATGTTTCAACAAAGACTCTTACAGACATATCTTTATCTTAATCTTATACCTGAAGTTTCAACTTATAGGAAAAACTTTGGATTAAGATTTGATCTTTGCCCCAGGCTTTAATGAACTGATTAATTTATTTATTTTGGAGAAGCTCTTGTAAGCTGGAAAAACTGTAATGATAAACAGCTTGTTCTTTCAATTTGGTATATCTTGGTTGAAAATATTTCCCTAAATTTGTTCTGAAAACAAAATAGCCCTATCTATACCTTATTATATATAACTAAATAAAACCAGTTGGCAGCTTTAGTATTTGATCTGGAAATCTATTAGCAAAAGTGTCAGATTCATTAGGTATATTTTTATCTACTATAATGATTTACTTAATATACCAACTTGGCTGGGGATGCCTGTGTGGCTCAGTCAGTTAAGCTTCTGTCTTCACCTCAGGTCATGATCCCAGGGTCCTGGGATCGAGTCCCACATCAGCCTGTTTCTCCCTCTGTCTGCCACTCCCCTTACTTGTGCACGCATACTCTCTCTCTCTGACAAGTAAATAAATAAAATCTTTAAAAAAATATATACCAACTTGGCTAGACTATGATGCAGTTGGTTAGTTGAATACCAGTCTAGATGTATCTGTGAAGGTATTCTTTAGATGTGATTACCATTTAAATCTGTAGTCTTTGAGTAAAGCAGATTACCTCCTATAATGTGAATAGACCTCATTCAATCAAATGAAGACCTTAAAATGAAAGACTGAGGTTTTCTGAAGAAGTAATTCTGCATCAAGATTGCAACATAGAAACCCTGCCTGAGATTTCTGCCTGGTGGGCTGTCTTACAGATTTCAAACAATAATGTCAATATAAACTTTTTACTTGAATCTTCAAACTATTGGCCTACCCGAAACATTTTAAACTTGCCAGGCTTCACACTCCACGATCATAATCATATGAGCTAATTCCTTAAAATAAATAATATACATACATATGTGTGTGTGTATATGTGTGTGTGTATATGTATATATGTATATATATATATTTGTGTGTGTGTGTGCGGGTGCGCACATGTGTGTCTGTGTGTGTCTGTGTGTGTGTGTGTGATCTCTTATTGGTGCTATTTCTCTGAAGAACACTGGAACAGTGACTATTACAAATTTTGGTAATGGGAGTGATTCCACAGGAACAGAATATTAAAGATGAGTTTTCTGAATTGGTTCTGGGATTTCTGGAATTGGTTATTTAACTTGATTGGATTTAAACACAGTATATTCTATTTCCAGCAGGAAAATAAAAAAGACATGGATAATTCATGGTATGATATGGCAGTAGAGATACACAAAATATCATTGGGTATGCCTAACATATACTTATAAGAGACAAGTTTCTGGGTGATCATTATTTGATACCTTAGAATATTTTTGTCAAACTCCTAAGTTTAAAGAGATTGGCTAGTTACTCCTATTGTGCTGGAGCAAAGTGGGAAAACAAAAGGATGAACTCAGGAATCAAAGTCCCAGTTCAAGTACCACATAAGTGATCTGAAAGTTTCTATATCTGCCCTGAAAACTTCATCTCCTGGAACCACAGAGCTGAGTTTGCTGAACACCATACCCAGAGTCTAATCTTGCCAGTGCCTGAATTATAACAAATTCGATTCTTAACCTTGCAGTGAATCTATTGTTTGGAGGCAACATATTCCAAATCATTTGGGTGTGTTACTCTGGCCCATTTATGAAGTGACCCAAAAAACTATTTGTTTTGAGTGGGGGCCTGAACAAAGGAAGGCTCTGCAACCGATCCAGGCTGGGGTGTAGGCTGCTGTACCGCTTGTGTGATAGGATGCGGTGGATCTGGTGGTACTTAAAGCATCTGGAGTAGATAGAGACCCTGTTTGGAGACTTTCGCAGGCCTCTGTAGTTGAATCATAGTGCAGACCCTTACAATTTTGGGGGCAAAGCCCTTCTATCCTCCATACGTAACTATTCTTTTGAGAAACAGCTTTGGGCTTGTTATTTGGCCTTAGTAGAGAACGAATCTTTAATTGTGGGTTACTAAGTTACCGCGCAATTTGAGCCGCCCGTCATGAACTGGGTGTTATATGACCCACAAAGCCATAATTTAGGTGTGCACAGCAGCACTCCATAATCAAATGAAAGTGGTATGTATGTGAGTGAGTCTGAGCAGGCCCTGATTCCATAAGTGAGTTACATGGAAAAGTGGCCCAAATGTCTGTGGTCCTTACTCTTAGCACATTACCTTCTCTGTCCCACCCTTCACCTATATTTGTTTCCCATTTTAATTATATTATCCACAGCACACAAATTGTTGGATAATAATGGATACAGCAGGCACCGCTTCTTACTTATATAAGCAATGGTAATCTTTTTCTTACCTACCTTTCTCACGTTTATAGAATAACTTTAGTGCTTCATCATTTATTGTGATGTTTATTTTTTGCTGTGGTGGTTATTATTCAGTAATTGCGGCAGCTACCATATAGTGCCATTTCTCCCATAGTCGGGATTTAGGGTCCAGCAATCAAGGGATATAAATGAGAGTATACGACTCGCTATTACCCCTTGTAATCCACTAGCAAATTTTTGCTTCCTGTCCCTGTAACTTTATACTCTACTTGTCTAGAGGTCTTAGTTGCAAAGGGAGGAATATTTTCACCAATAAACACACAATGATTCCATTGATCTGGAAATTAAGACATACTGTCCAGCCACTTTGAGCAACTCATGCCTTTGAATCAACAGGCAGAAGAGGGAATTACTGTGCTGGCTGCAGTGATGGATCCTGACTACCAGAGGTAAACTGAACTGCTAGTTCACAATGGAGCTAAGTAAGAGTAAGTCTGGAACGCTATCCACCACAACAGATGGATAAACATAATAAAAGGTGAAATACTAAGGTTATTCTATAAAAGTGATATGTAAAAAAGAGATGCCTGCTACCTCCACTATTACCCAATAAGTTGGAGTTTAAAGATAATGTAATCAAAATAGGAGATAAAGTAAATGTGCAGATTTTATTTTCTAAAGATAGTGGCAACAATATCTGCCCCTCTACATACTTTTCTTACAATATAACCTTGATACTCCTTCTATTGAATGATGGGGATTATAACATTTCCCCTTGAATCTAGGAAGGACTTTATAACTACCTCAACAGCCAATAGATACTGTGCACTTTGAAGGCAAATTTAAATATATATATATATATATATATATTTATATGTGTATATAAATATATATATAAAATACACTACTGCTTTGTTTTCTTGCAATTCTTGTGATTGTAAGCCAGCCACCATTCTGTGAGGAAGCCCAAGCTGTCACATAGAAATTTCCTGGTTGACGTCACAGCTGACATTGCAGTCAACAGTCAGCATTAACTATCAGGCTTATGAATGAATGAGTCCTTCAGAGGAGTCTAGCTCTCAGCTGAGCCATCCCCAGCCTTTGAATATTCCCACCTGAGTCCCAGACATTGTGAAGGAGAGAAAATTCATCTATGTTATGCTCATTCCTACTTTATGACTTACAAAGTGAAAATAATAAATGCTTGTTATTTTAAGCCTTAAGTTTTTAGCTGACATGTAATTACATGCAGCAATAGATGATTGAAACAATAATCCTTAGAAATGAAAAATAAAATTAAATTTGCATGTTCTACAATTATCTTAACAATAGGTAACTTCTATTGAAATGTCATAAACACTTTGTATGTTTTATATAGTTTAGTCTGTGTAGCAGCTATGCTTGTAAGTACTATTATGATTCTCATTTGACAGGGGAGGTAACTGAAGCACAGTATCTTTAGGCAAATTCTGCCAAATCACGAATTGACAGATCTGGAATTTGAACCTATGTGTTTCACTCGAGAGCAGAAATGTTTATCTTCTATCTCATTGTCCCTCACCAGAAAAGCTAAGAGAAAGGTAAGGGAAAGTTCTAGAATGAGGGAGAGAATAAGGACTGACCTGGAAATTAAGGTGAATTAAGAAACAACATAATCAAGTTTATTGAAAGCAGCAAGGGGACGCCTTGGTGGCTCAGTCAGTTAAGTGTCTGCCTTCAGCTCAGGTCAGGATCCCACTCCGGCTCCCCGCTCATCAGGGAGTCTACTTCTCCCTTTCCTGCTGACAGCCCCACCCCACCCCACCCCACCCCACCCCACCCCACTCATGCCTTCCCTTGCTCGCTCACTCTCTCAAATGAATAAATTAAAAATCTGAAAGAAAGAAAGAAAGAAAGAAAGAAAGAAAGAAAGAAAGAAAGAAAGAAGAAAAAAAAGAAAGAGGAAAAAGAAAGAAAGAAAGAAAGAAAGAAAGAAAGAAAGAAAGAAAGAAAAGAAAGAAAAGAAAGAGAAAGAAAGAAAGAAAGAAAGAAAGAAAGAAAGAAAGAAAGAAAGAAAGAAAAGGAAGAAAGAAGGAAAGAAAGAGAGGAAACCTTAACTAGCAAATCCAGTGAATTTCATTATGACTGAGAGGCTCTGCCAAGTGTCCATAAGGTTATATCCAAAGAGGCCTTTTTCTCTCTCCCTCTCTTCCCCCCCCCCCCATTAGATCTAAGTCATTGTAAAGATATGGGACTTTAGTTCTCTTCTCCAAAGGTAGCAGAAAAGAAAGGCAGTGCTAATTGTCTTATTCTCTTATTATTTATTTTATTTGCTTCCTATGTTTAAAGGATATGCAGCAATTATTATCTTTTTTAAGGGTGATTTTGAGAGGGATAACTCTCCATTAAATATATAGTTGGGTGCATGTGTTTGTGGATGGGTGGGTGGGTGTGGGTATGTGTACACACATATCTTAACCCTAAATAGACATCAAAGTTTAAATGATTGGCTCCCAGTAATGAAGAAGAATCAAACCTACACTTTTGGCTTAGACAAGCAGGTACCTGGGGTACCAATCATCGTGTTCAGTTTTGACCATATGAGTTTACTGTGTTTGTATGTTATCACGGCAGAGTTATTTGATAATAAGTGAAAATATAGATCTATAAGAGAAATCATGGCTGGATCAAGGTATAGATAATATTTAAGCCATAAATACAACTCATTTTCATCTATTTATCAATGATCTAAAATATAAATAAACTTTTACACATCATATATTCTAAAAATCTATAGAAGTTTGCTTTAATGAAATACTGAATATATTTTTTACTCAAGTGAATGTGTTTAACTAATGTAGAAGGGAATTCACTTCTGGATAAGTATGTAATCATATTCTCAGGGTCCCGTACAGAAAGTATAATCCCTTGTAGACATTTAAAACAGGATAATATCTGATCAGAAATATAGGTGCTTACAAAATTAGGCAGAAGAGTAAATGTCAGAAATCAAATAAGGGTGCTGCAAGTTGTCGGTTTGGCCACTCACCACTAGCTTTGAGGACACTAGGAAGTTACTTTTGCCACATAATTACTGTCACTGCCCAGGTCAGGAACTACAAGAAATCCCACCTATGCAGTTGTCTCCAGCACCAAGGCAAATAATTTACAAAGGAACATCTAGTTGTTAAAAAATCTGTGGAAGCCCATACGGATGCTTGTCACTGCTGGAGAAAGATTGATGTTTTCTGCTTCCCTTTTCCCTTTCAGATCTTGTATAAAGGGCTCTCATGGAAAAACGGCAATCACATCCCAATACCTGGAAGCGAAGCATGCTGGCAAACACAATAGTCTTTCAGAACTTGTGATAATAGAGAGAACACAGGAGGAAGGGATGATAACTTCCATTTTGAGCTCAGATAACTCCTTTGGCTACATTAAAAGAATCTCTTCACTAGAGATTTTATTTTCTACGGAGGCTGTGAGGAAATATTTTTATCTGCTTCCTAAATGATTGCTCTCTCTTCATAGTTGTGTCTATACCTAAGTAGAGAGAGAAGGGGTGAAACTAAAATGAAGTTAATACCAATCATAATTAAGAGCAGTCTTGACATGAGGTTAGAAAATTAGCAAAATGTACTGTAGAAGACAGGGGTTGAGAGGAAAATTTAGAAGTTTAATCCGACTACATAGAGGCCAACCACCATGGGGGAGGGGGCAGTATATAATGTAATGATTTATTCTATGGATCAAACAATGGTCAACACTTACTGTGTTCCAGCCTCTTAGTATATAGCATAGTGATGAAGAACAAATGGCCATTTCCCCATACCTGTTCAGCAGTCCTCTCAAATGTTGTCTCTTCAAGCCTCCGCTGACCTCATAGAGCTATCCAATCTGTCCTATAGACTGGAAGAGGACTCTGTACTTATTTCTGAACTAGCACTTTCTGCACTTCTACTGTATTGGTACATATGTATGTTTCTTTCTTTATACAAGAGCTATTTAGGGGGATATGTCTTATTTCATTCTTTGGTGCGCTCAACTTAGAATAGCAGGATCTAGAGTGTGAAACAGTGAACCTATGAGAGGAAGCTGCAAGAGTCAGACTAACCATCTTGGGTAGAGAAAGAAAGGAATAAAAAGGGAGAGAATAAAAGGAATTCAGGTTGTGTGTGTGTGTGTGTGTGTGTGTGTGTGTGTGTGCGCAGAACAAGTAATTTATAGTTTCAAGTCTTGCACAAACTATAAGAGCTCACTGATAGAAGGGCATGGTTTTTTTATGGGAAATAAGGTTAGATTCAAGATAAAAGAACTTTCCTAACTTAAGAAATGTGTAGTATTTTCTCTCCTGGCAATAACCACGAGCATTCCTTCCTCTGTGTTCTTTCACGGCATATAACATTTAATTGCCTTTATTGCTTATATCCTTGTATGTTTTATTATGTTTTAAGCCCCACGAATAGGCTGTTTTCAGCATGGTCTCTCACACCTAACACATGCCTACGCTACACTAGGTGTCCCTAAGACTGTCCATGTTAAGCTTTAGAAGAAAGGAGTGAATGAATTAGACACAATTTTAATCAATTTTGAACTATTCATGTTTTAAACAGCACTCCATTGGATGGAAGTGTACACTTTGGACGGAAAAAAGTATAAATTAGCAACCTATAGGGTGATGAACTTATTATCATGATAAAATGTCAATTTCCACAACCATCTGTACAGGAAGTATGGCTGATATTTTTATCATGAAATTATAGCTTAGACTATGGCCACATGCATTTGACAAACTGAACAGAAATTCTAATGGACAGTCCAAACATCTTAATCACTTGTCTCAGGCATGAATAAAAGAACATTCTAACTAATAGTGAGACTTCAGTCTTTATTTAATACATTGAATTGGACATGTATAAATCATGAGGGAGATAACATAGGTTGAAGACTCAAAACAAAAATGATGATTTTTCCCCCTGAGATTTCCTGAAAAAACAAATAACAATTGGAGAATAGTTAAACACACACACACACACACACACGTGAACTCACACAAGTTTTTGAAAAATACATGATATTTTAAAAACTGTCATTGATAGGCTTGCAGGATAGTATAAAAAGGGTGTGTTTCCTCAGAAGCAATCAGGATAAGAATACAGTATTTAAGATAATTAGAAGTTCAGTTTCAAATAAATTCAAATTTTCCAGGAAATCTCTCTTCTTGTACTTCATGTGACCTTTACAACTGGCAAAACAGAAAGTAAGTCTGTAAGCCATTTTGATTCAGTGGTGTGAGAACTCTGATTCCTATAGAAAGTATGATAAATATATTTTTATGGCATCAATGTAGCCTTAACATATTTATGCTAATGTTTTTTCTTCATAATCACATGAAAGATAAGCAGAACTGACAGTGTTTTTTAAACTATGAATGCCATTCCTGAAACTATCCTTTAATATATATAACACAAATGTAGTACTAATAATATATTGTCCATATATTGATATGCTAATATAAATATATTAATATATAATGTTAGTGTATATAACATATAAATATATGTTATATGTCAGATATATATGTTTATATCTCAACTACATGTGTGTGTGTGTATTTTTTTTTCTTCTATTGGGACAGCCTTAGTAAAGTGATTTCCTGGACATTTGGAAAACCCAGATATAGTACACCACTGTGTCCCCATGACTCTCTTTGACAGGGATTTAAATATGACATTTCCATCTGAACTGTTCTTGTGTCTATCCCTCTCCTTTCCATTATTTCTTATTATCTGTCTGTCTGTGTGTATCTCTCAATTGGTCTACTTCAGATTGAGGAAGCTCTTGAATAGGAGATATGAGGGCAGATCCCAAATCTAACATACAACTGTGACCTGCATCAAGAAATGTGTGTTTGCAAGGACAAAATGGCACAAAAACAATAACAAGAAAGGATAATTAAGCTTGCTTTCTCCCCCAATTACTGTGTATCAGATTATCTAATACACTTCACAGATGGGAAACTAGGAGAAGCTTTTTCATAACCAGGAAGTCAGTAAGATGCAATGTAGGGAACAAAAAAAAAGACCCTGTTGTTAGGATCTCCAGATGAAATACTGCCTTTACATTTCCTTTATTCTTTTTTTTTTTAAGATTTTATTTATTCACTTTGGAGATAGATGGAGAGAGAGAGCATGAATGGGGGAGGAGCAGAGGGAGGGAGACAAGCAGACTCCCCACTGAGTCCAGAGCCCAGTGTGGGGCTGGGTCCCACAACCCTGAGATCATGACCTGACCTGAAACCAGGAGTCAGAAGCTTAACTGACTGAGCCACCCAGGAGCCCCTACATTTCTTTTTTCTTTTTTTTTTTAATGTGAACAAAAGAGTATAAATACATTAATCAATTTATCAAAACTTTACAACCTTGAAGGATATATTCCAAAATATTCATAATTCCCAAAAGCTTTTTTTTACCTAAGGGGATTATAGTTTCTGAACAAAAGTTAACTATGTAACATGAGATACTTAATTTTCTGCCTTGAATTATAATTTGAAAAATAAAATTTAAAATCAACCAAGAAGTTTTACTAATTTTTTCACTGGGAGCAGACATATCATGCATGCTTTGAATTTATGGCATTAAAAACACCCACATGGATTATATAAGTTGAGGGAAAATCCTTACTAGATATGATGTTAGAGTATCTAGGCAGTATCATAGCATAAACCCCTCAGACAGGAATGTATGTCAGTGTTTGAGGAAGACACAGAGAACAAGATGACAGCCCAGGAAGTAAGGGGAAAAGGGAAAAAATGATGTCAAAGACATAGTCCTGAGCAATGTTAATAAGGCCTTCTAGGTCTTAGGATTTGGAATTGTAAATGTCATTAGAAGTCATAAGAAGGATGAGAGTGGTAAGTTTCACGATCAGATTAATTAAAGATTAATTTCAGACAAATGCCTTCAAAAACATTACTTCAAAGCAAGATATATATATATATACATATATATATATAGATATATATATCTTAGCATGTTAAAATGTATTTTCTATTTTTCATTTCACATTTGAACATCATGTAAAAATGTGGAGAAAATAGGTTGGCATATGATCTTCAAAGGCAAAGACAACAAAGTTAGCATCCTTTGAGCTACTGTTGACGTTTTAAAAGCTACAGTATCAAATTGGTACTTAATCCTATGGTAATATTTTAAGCCTCCCTGGTTAATTGTAGCTTTATGTATTTAGGTTAAGATAATTAATATTAGTTTTATTTTGGTGTGTTCATCCCTATAAAAATATCTTCAACTTTTATAAAAATAATAATACTGCTGTATATTCTTCAAGAAACAGAATCATAAAGATTAAAAGATTTGCCTTGGGTCTTACAGCTAGCTTGTGGAAAAATCATATGTGAGCTCTCATTTTCTTCACCCAGTGGCCACAGTCTTGTCATTACATGAGTGTTGCCTCTTGAAATACCATCATTGTGAGTTTCTGCACCATTCTGTCTATGGTAGACATGGACTCAGGAGACCAAATCAGTGGCTCTCCTTCTGTGTCTGGTGACCAGATATTAGCAGGCCTTTGCAGATCTAGGTACTTTTTATGTAACTACTTTTATTTGGTTTTTTAAATATATATATATATATATATATATATATATATATATATATATATATATATATATACACACACACATATATATATTGTTTTTGATTTTAGCTTTGTTTAAAATTAGCATTACATAGTAATGATTAATTATAATTGTTATTTATGAAAAACAGCAAAGTGTAAACACAGAAATGTAGATATATTTTGAACAATCAATTCTGCTGTAACAGAGAGAGTTAGTACATGCTCTCTTATTTGCAATGGCTATAGCATTGTCTTGCTTTTGCAGTCTTAACATTCTCTCAGCTTCTTTTTTATTATTCTCTGTGATCCTCTTATGTTAATGCAAGAAAGTTTATGAACTCCTACTGCTTCTATATGGTATTTAGTTCATATCAGGGCTTTGTAGTTTTCACTGTTTTGTTTTGTTTTTAAGGGCGAATAGATTATTTTGTTAAATTAGCCGCATTTTTTTGCCACAGAGTTCGCGAACCCCTATACCAAATGGAAGGTTATTGCAACATCCTAAATATGATGCCTGAGTTCTTCATGCCTTCGAGGGGTGCAAGAAAGGTTTTTATCAAATGACTTTTCATGTACCTTTATACTTCTTAGAATCTGTGTAAGTTTCCTTCTTGGAACAATATATGACGTTCTTATATGTTTAACATGTCACACACCCTCTGGCAGGAAGAGTTTATGGAATACAACCCTCTGGCCCTGGAAAAATATATAAAACCATATAGGCAGTAGGAGACAACATAATAAAAGCAAATATAATATCTCTTATAAGAAAGTCCTCTGCCAACTCTGCCCAGATCCTCATTATGGTTAGAGATGCCTGCCATGGCACTTGCCATAATAGCACATGACAAACCAGTCACAAAAAAAAAAAAAAAATTGTATACCCCAAACCAGAGGTTGCACCAATAATGGTAAATCAGGGTTATAAGCCTAGTGGAAAACTTCATTATTTTTTCTAATGGGGAGTGAGAAACTTTTTCTTTTTTAATTTTTGGAACACTCTTTATTTCAGTTTTTACATAAAGAAACAGCAGGAAGAGACCTTGAGAACAAGGAGGAAACAACGTGATATGAAAGTAGAGTTTTGTCAGAGATAACTATGCCTTCTCTGAACTACCAAATTTCATGAACTGATGTCAAATATTAATGCTAAGAACATATTATGAGTTTTAAGTATTTTCTAAAACATCAGAGAATTCACTCTGGAGAGACTGCCTTTCCAGAGTGGGAAGTATATAGTTTAACAATCTGAACAAGTAAAAATTCCCTGAGGCTAGACTGAGGAATTTCTTCATTGAAATTTTATTGTTGCTTACATCATATTACAAAAAAGCACATCAACTTAAAAAATCAGGAATATATAGATAAATATATTTCTTATTGCTGCTTTATACCATGTTTTTATTTGCTAGTGGCATTACTGACTGACCAGTTTCCCTTGTTTGAATAATGCAAAAAATTTTTAAATATCCTTACCATCATAAAATACCCAAGAATGTTCTTCAAGTGTTTTTACAAATTTATTTTAATTCCCTTGATTCCCTATGTCATATGAAGTACAAAGAGTTCACAAACTCAGTCCTCGCCAATTCAGTGACATTTGTCTCTGTGCCCCCTATTCCTCATCCATCATTCTTGATACACTTATATTTGCCTTTGGACTTTGTACTCATCTCTTATTTGTCACATTTAATGATGCACAAAAAATTGTGCAATAAAGCTCATCATAATTATCATTTATCTATGTCCAAATTTCGTGGTTAGCTATTAAAAAGTACATGTTTAAAGTCTCTATGTACATTTCTCCTCATTATTTTGCTCTCATCTTCTTTGCTTGCACATCCCTTCCTCCTTTAGCCTTTGTCTTTGAGAACTTCATCTGAAGCTATGTCCATAAGATACCCTTTAGTCACTGGCATTCATTCACTGGATGCTTGAACTTTGTCAGAGTAGACAGTTTGCAGGTACTAGTCGTGATACATTATTTATATTAATCTTAAAGTGCAATCTTTTGAAAAGATGAGTTGTCTGCAATCATCTTCATACTGACAAACTTAGCTTTAATGAAGTTCTGTGTGCACTGTAAAATAGCATATGGAATACCAGCCAAGGATTTTTACCAGTCTCTCACTTCCAGAAGACCAAAGCAAACACAGAAAAATTGGGCACCCAAAAAAGCAGTCTCAGAGGGGCGCCTGGGTGGCACAGCGGTTAAGCGTCTGCCTTCGGCTCAGGGCGTGATCCTGGCGTTATGGGATCGATCCCCACATCAGGCTCCTCCGCTGGGAGCCTGCTTCTTCCTCTCCCACTCCCCCTGCTTGTGTTCCCTCTCTCGCTGGCTGTCTCTCTGTCACATAAATAAATAAAATCTTTAAAAAAAAAAAAAAAGCAGTCTCAGAGAAAAGAAGGAAAACGCCAGGGAGAGGTGTTTTTGTTTTTGCTATGCTGATTACAAGAAAACTTTTAAGCAACAAACACTACTTAGAAGACAAAAAAAATCTTTGGAAAAATGAGGCTGTACATAATATCTTTCTTTACATGCAAAGTGTCTTAGGGAATTGAGACAACTTTTCAGATTACTCAGGACCAACAATTTTACTCGAAACTCAATAATGAAGCAAAATTATATGTGAATGTGTATTTTTTTTTTTTTTTTTTTTTTTTTTTTTTTTTTTTTTTTTTTTTTTTTTTTTTTTTTTTTTTTTTTTTTTTTTTTTTTTTTTTTTTTTTTTTTTTTTTTTTTAAAATATTTTATTTATTTATTTGACAGAGATAGAGACAGCCAGCGAGAGAGGGAACACAAGCAGGGGGAGTGGGAGAGGAAGAAGCAGGCTCCCAGCAGAGGAGCCTGATGTGGGGCTCGATCCCAGAACGCCGGGATCACGCCCTGAGCCAAAGGCAGATGCTTAACCGCTGTGCCACCCAGGCGCCCCGAATGTGTATTTTTAACCTTGGTTTTCTTATCTGAATATTTCTTTCAAATCTATATTTCACATTATAACGGTAGGCAAAACCCTAACGTGAAGGAGTCATTCTAAGTACATTTTCATGTAAACTGAGTGAACACTCATAGAGCTTAAATTTGGCTTACAGATCATTGTTCTTGTCCTAGAAAGGAAAGTTGCTTTGTAGCCTTATGATTTTCTGCCTCTAATTTCTCAGTTAATATTTTGCTTCTTCAAGGAGAGAGAATTTTTAACCACAAAATAAGGGTGTTGAATTAATTTTGTATGTTTCAAAGTGCTCACCACTTTTCCTGGATTTAATTATAATTATGTCAATTTGTTATATTTACTCTATAATTACAATAACTGCTCTGCATTTATTTTTAGTACAGTTCACAGAGGAGTTGAACGGGTTGTGTATACTGTATGTTAATGACACTTTAAGAGCACATGGAATCAGTGTATATTTGCTTAGTAGAATTACACATTAAGAAATCTCTCAGGTATGGAAACAAAGGTAAGAAATATGTTCCTAAATTTGAATTTTGGAATCAAACATGAATATTGTACAGCATGAGAGGAAATTTGACTTGCAACATAGTTGCTGCTTGTCCTGTTTTAGCAATCCTTTTCTGAGCACAGTGTGCTCTCCCTTACCCTTATTGCGACACAAATAGTCTGGTTACATACCACTTAAAAACCAGTAGTGTATTGAACAATGTAGGTCTTGAAAGTATTTTGCTTCTGGGAAACAGCGGTATGCGCAAATTGGCCTTCCACGGTTGTCCTCAGATTCATTAGCACACTGGTCAGACTATATGTCATTAAGAACTAAAAAAAGGATACTGAATTCACTCACCAGTCTTTCTCTAAGGTGTAGGAAGCATTAAGAGTCTTCACATCTTCTAAACTGAGAGGAGAAAACAGGATTTTAACTCAGCATGGTCCCATCAGTAAGTAGAGTAAGCAAATATCTGTGTGATTTGGTAGTCACATGCTCTGGGTTACATCCTGATGCTTCTGTTGACTTGTATATGTGTGACCTTGTATATGGCACTTCACATTCCTGAACTTTGATTTTCTTAGCTGTAATGTGGTCATGACACAAAATTATAGCAAGGATTAAATTTCAATGTATGAGAAACTAGTTTATTACATACATTGTGAAAGCAGAATAGATGCATTGCTGAATATTTCTATTCTTAATTCCTATAAAAGTGTCCATCAATGAGATAATTAACCCATTCCTTAAAAACTTGGTGCCATTGGTGCCTATGTGTCATTCATCCCAACATCCACACAAATTCCTGGGATGAAGATGAGGGGGTGGAGTTTAGGCAGTTACCCAACATCCATCACTAGTTACCAAAAGAAAATATGTGCCCTGTGTAGCCAGCACAATACCTGGTTCTCTATAGTGTTCCCCAGGGATTTGGGGAAATACAGAATTACTTAACATGAGACAGTGAGGCTTTCAAATCATTCTGAAATGCTAAATAATCCTGGTTTTCTCCTATCTTAAAATAGTTTATTTTTGGAGTGTTCAAGAGGGATGGCTATAGAAAAAAGAAATATCTTGCTCTTCTTACTCCAAAGGGAGATACTGGAAATATTTCTAGTTGAATATTCCTAACTTAAAAGGACTCCAATAGTACCTATGCATTTACAGTTTAGAAATGGGAACCAGCTATGTTACAGAACACTAATGATTGTCAGGCTAGATATTATGCAATGCCATGGAGATAATAATGGTGAGCAAGACAGAAAGCTCTACACTTTCATTTCCATATGGTCTGATAGGGTGGATAGAATAACAAATGATTGAGATAATGTGTGAAACGTGCTATAATATGGTTGTTATGGTATGTTCTAAGAAACCATATCAGGGATATCTCACATAGTCTGGAAATGGCAGGTGGATTATGGAAAGATGTGTAGACTAGATGATAAATCTAGCAGCAGCGGGATAGACTAATCCAGAAGAGAGAAGGGGATTTGTAAAAATCTTGAGGCAATAAAAGGCATAGAACATCCATATGTTCAACTTTGATCAGGACAATCTGAATTTCCAGTTCTTGTACTAATGTGCCCTTATTCGCTCCCAAATATTTTTGGATCTGACAATAAAAGTATACAGTTACTCTAGCCAGATGAGTTGAAAACAGTTTAGTATGAATTTAAACCTAAACATAATTTCTTCTTTTGACCATAATATTTACTATTCTTCTAATCCTAGAATAAAGCCAAATTTTAAATGTTCTGGTCAAATAAGAGCCATGATTGAAAATAAAATTTAGTAAAAGTCCAACAAGTTTCTATCAACTATGGATAACTTCCTCTCCTTCCTTCAGGATAGTTAACTTACCTCTTTACTATTAGTGTTTTCCTTTTAACATCTTTCTTATTGAATAAGCTTCTTCCTTGAAATTTAGCAAGTCTGACATGGTGCCTATAAATCTTATTGAAAATAATTTTGTGGGGCACCTAAGTCAGTTGAGCACCTGGATCTTGGTTTCTAATCACTCAGGTTATGTTCTCGTGGTCGTGGGATCCAGCCCCGTGTTGGGCTCTGTGCTCAGCTCAGAGTCTGCTTCAGATTCTCTCTCCCTCTCCCTCGTGCTCTCTCTCTCAAATAAATAAAATCTTTAAAAAAATTAAAATAATTTTGTTATAATATTTTCTAACTTATTGCAAAAAAAGGTAGAAAGAAAGAAAGGAAGGAAGGAAGAAAGAAAGAAAGAAAGAAAGAAAGAAAGAAAGAAAGAAAGAAAGAAAGAGGAAGGCAGGAAAGAAGGAAGGGAAAGAAAGAGAAGAAAGAGAAAGAAAAATGAGGGAGGGAGGAAAAAAGAAAGGAAGAGAAGAAAGAAGAAAGAAAGAAAACCACGATGTCTGTTACAACATTTCACTGTATGCTTGGTGGTTGAATAGTTAATTCAAGAGTTTGTCTTTCATTTGTATGTCTCTAATGAAGGCACAAAAGATCTCAAGAATTTAGTTTACTGCCCTTAATCTCTTAGCTTGTTCTGAGATGGAGAGAGCTGTTTCCTGAGAGAAACAGCGATTTGGAGAACATTCAAAAATGAGGAAATGAGGGGTGCCTGGGTGGTTTGGTCAGTTAAGTGTCTGCCTTCAGCTCACGTCATGATCCCAGGGTCCTGGGATTGAGGGGATTGAGCCCCGTATCAGCTCCCTGCTCAGTGGGGAGCCTGCTTCTGCCTCTGGCTGCTGCTCCCATGTTGTGCTCTCTCTCTGTCAAATAAATAAGTAAAATCTTTAAAAAGAGATGAAATGATAGGGCAGCTGGCTGGCTCAGTTGGTAGAGCATGGATCTGATGTGTGAGCCCTACTCTGGGTGTAGAGATTATTTTAACAAAAATAATAAAATCATTTTAAAGTGTGAGGAACATGTTCTATGTTCCCATGTAAAAAATTATATTCATGCTTATCTCCGATCTTTTGGCCTAAGTTCATTTTTAATCAGAGCAATGTTACATGAAGTTCATTTATTAACATATCTAAACTATGTAACATATTGCTAAGAATATATAAATGGGCTAGTAATACACATGTAGAAACACTTCTTAATATCTAAGACATTACATGCAGGCTATAGCCTATAAAACTGAATGAAAGAAATAGTGCTTATTAAACATGCCTCTACACAATTTAAAATCCTTTTATGAATCATTAGAAAATAAGGGTGAAATGAATAAGCAATGCTGTCAAAATGATATGGCATTAGCATCTACAGTGATACTAATAAGAAAAGAGGATTAGAAAAACATTAGAAAACTCACAAAGAGAATAATGACATGAGTTTTATAAAAGGCTATTTTGAGTATTGGCCATTTTCTTGTGTTTATGTTCCATGGATGAATATAAATATGATTGGATGTGATTGATGGGACTTATGAGCAACTATAGGGATTTTCAAGGCCAAATATTTGGATGGATGTGTTTAGAAACATATAGAAAGGAACCCAGGCGGTCAGAGAATGGCATGATATGGATAGCAATTTAAGAAAAAAATGAATGAAGTGATCTTTACTCACTCAAAGACTTAGTAAACATTGTTGGGGCAACACAGGAAATAAGCAAACTAAAGTGTGTGGAATATTCTGTATCATCTTACATACATTCATTTCACTTGGGCCTCATGACAATCTTATGAGTTGAGTTAAACACCTCCAAGCGGTAGTTTTACCCACTATGGCTTACAGATGTGTTTTATTCGTCAGTAAGAATGTTTAAACAAAATTTTGGAATTTAAATTCCTTTGGGTGAGGCCTTCCTTCTCCAGTTTACCACAGACAACCCCCTCTCTTCACACCTTTGGTCCCCATACCTGCTTGCCCCCCCCAAAACAGTCATTGTGATAAGCATTAGTTTTCTGATATAAGAGGAACAGAAACTGAGGCTCAGAGAATTTAAGTAGCTTTCTCAAAGTCAAAGAGTGAGCACCTGGTATAAAAGAAATCCAGGCAAAGAATTCAAGGTTTCTCTATGTTCACTTTCTTTTTCCTTATAAATAATCTTCATATATAATATATATTCTTATCTTCACTCCTGTCATAGGAAGTATAATGGCCCTCAAAAATGCCCACATCCTAATCTCTAGAAACTGTAAACATGTTGTTTTGAATGGCAAAAAGGAATTCAGATTGCAGATGAAATTAAGTTACTAATTAGCTGACGCTGCAATAGGGAGAGTAGCCTGTATTATCCAGGTGGGTGCAATTGAATCACATGAGTCCTTAAAAGTGAAGAACGTTGTTTGCTGGATCAAAGAAACAAGATGGAGAAAGGAAGGGAGAGCTGGTGTGAGAGGTACTAGCCCTGCGCTTGTCGGTGTTGCCGATGGAAAGAGACCGTGAGATGAGGAATGTGGGTAGACTCTAGAAGTGGGAATAGTTGACAGACGGAAAAACAAAAGAATCTTAGGCTTAAGACCTCAAGGAACTGAATCCTGCCGACAACCCATGAGCAGAAAACGATACTCCTCAGAACCTCCAGAAAGGAATGGCAGCTTGCTGACGACTTGGCTTTATAGTTTGGCGAGACCAGCATCAGACCTTTGACCTACAGAACTGTAAGATAATACTTTTTTCTTGTTTAACTTGCTACATTTGTGACAATTTGGTATCTCAACAATAACAAATTAATGCAACTGTAAAATTAGAAAAAGAGTATTAATTTGATTTTTAAGGCACTAGTTGGACCACAACTGCTAGGTAGGTAACTTAACTTTTTCTCCCTTCCTCTATCCCAGAGCGGGGGTTGGGGGGACCAAGACCTTCTTGTGGCTATTTCGCTTTTCTTTCATTTACTTGGGCCTGGGACTACTGTAGCTATTTGAGTTCAAATGAACCTATGGAGGCAAGTAAACATGGTCTTTTCTCCTTCTGATAATGGTGTGCAAATGGTGTGTGTGTATGAATGAGTATGTGTAGAAATTCCACTTGGATGGGTAGTGGTCAGGGGACAAAGTTAGGTCCCCTTTTTGAGATCTAAAATTATTTGGACTCTACTATATAATATTTAGAGATAATGATAAGCCTAGCTGCCAAAGTCACCTGCCTGTGATTTGGCAGCCAAAGCTAGGACTAATAATATATATTTTTTCATTTTAAGTTGTGAGCATGTGTGTGCATATTTAACTTAGCTATGGAAACTGTGTTTGTCTTTTCTGATATAGATTTTGAATACTTCTAGCTTCCTTGCCTCTTATCTTAATTTTTAACAGATTTGCACGTAGATGTCTCTGGATCCCCTATCCCATGTTTGTTCCACAATATAATACTGCCTAGCCTACCACCTGATCCCACGTGAAGAATTAACAAATAGGATAATTATCACTCACATCTCAATGTTCTCAATGTAATATGGCTGTTGCAGAAATAGGTAAGCTTCCATTGAGCCACAGAAAACATCGGACATAAAAGCAGATTTATTTCTAGACTGCTGACATGGTGAGAACACTTGTTAGCATTTAACAAGAAAACAACTAAATCACACTTCCTAATACATCCTGATCTTATTTTATAGTGAGTATCTCAAAGCAAGTACAATTTTCTAATAATAAAAAAGCAATTAACAATTTAACCTTAATATAATCTTTTTGAAAGTGCTTTCATTGCTATAGGCAAAATTTCTGCTATACTGAACTTGTGAAGATAAAGGGAATCTGGCAAGGGCATGGTGCCATTTTTTCCAACCCATTTAGGACCTGAAATTCTGCATTAGAGAGGGGAAGGCATTCCTTTTAGGGGAGCTATGTTTCCAGAAAATCTTTAAGCTAGTTAGCCAAAGGGAAAAGTGGGCTATCTGGTCAGGTCCTTGGAGGAAAGATAATGGTGTTCGTCCCCAGAGGAGCTATTATTTGTGCCTAGAAGTTCAATAGCCTTCCTGAAAACTCTTGTATTTCTAACCTCTGTTTAAAAATATACAAATAAAATAGAAGTTCAGTTGGTTGAACACAATTACCATTTCCAAATGCCACTGAACCCACAGATATATTTGCTGGTAACACTGAGGTCCTCTTTTTATTAAGGAACCACTCTAAAGGTACTCTCTTAACCCAGTGCCCATGGAGTCCATCAACTCTGAGGAGAAAAATATGAATTCTTAAAATTTTTGCTGAAGTACAGTTGACAATGTTACATTAGTTTTGGGTGTACAATATAGTGATTGACAACTCTGTATGTTATGCTCTCCACAATTGTTGGTACCATATGTCACCATTGACCATATTCCCTGTGCTAAACCTTTCATCCCTGTGACTTACTCATTCCATAACTAGAAGCCTGTACCTCCTACTCCCTTTCACCTACTTTGCCCCCCTCTCCAACCTCTTTCTTCCAGGCAACCAACAGTTTTCTGTATTTATGGGTCTGTTTCTATTTTTGTTTTATTTTGATTTTTTAGATTCCACATAGAGTGAAATCATGTGGTACTTGCCTTTCCCTGACTTGTTTCACTTAGCATAATAACCTCTAGGTCCATCCATGTTGCAACAAATGGCAAGATTCCATTCTTTTTTATGCCCAAGTGATATTTCGTTGTATATATGCCACATCTTTATCCATTAATCTATCAATGGACACTGAAGTTGTTTCTATATCTTGACTACTGTCAGTAATGCTGAAATAAACAGGGGTGCATATCTTTTAGAATTAGTGTTTTTGCTTTCTTTGAGTAAATACCCAGTAGTGGAATTACTGGATTGTACTGTATTTTCCGTTTTTAATTTTTTGAGGAAACTCCATTCTGTTTTCTACAGTGGTTATACCAGTTTACATTCCTAACACTGCATGAGGGTTCCCTTTTCTCCACATTGTCATGAACACTTGTTATTTCTTGTCTTTTTTGTACTGCCCATTCTGACTAATGTAAGGTGATATCTCACTGTGGTTCTGATTTGCGTTTCCTTGATGATTAGTGATGTTGAGCATCTTTTCAGTATCTGTTGTTTATCTGTATGTTTTTGGAGAAATATCTATTGAGGTCCTCTGTGCGTTTATTCCATTGGATTAATTGGGGTTTTTTGATGTTGTAGTTCTTTATGTTGGATATTAATCTTTATCATATGTATGATTTGCAAATATCTTCTTCCATTCAGTAGGTTGAATTTTTGCTTTGTTGACCATTTCCTTTGCTGTGAAAAAGCTTTTTATTTTGATGTAGTCACAATAGTTTATTTTTGCTTTTTTGTTTCCTTGCCTGAAGACATACATCCAGAAATATATTGCTAACGCTGATGTCTAAGAGATCACTGCTTATTCACTTTTAGGAATTTCATGGTTTCAGGTCTAACATTTAGGTCTTTTAATCCATTTTGAATTTATTTTTATTTATGGTGTAAGGAAGTGGTCCAGTTCTATTCTTTTGCATGTAGCTTTCCAGTTTTCACAGCACTGTTTATTAAAGAAACTGTCATTTCTCTATTATATATTTTTGCCTTCTTTGTTTTAGTTTTCTTGACCATTTAATGTGGGATTATTCCTAGCCTCTCTATCCTGTTCCATTGATCTGCATGTCTATTTTTGTCCCAGTACCACACTGTTTTGATTACCATAGCTCTGTAGTATATCTTGAAATCTGGGATTGTGATACCTCCAGTTTTGTTCTTCTTTCTCCAGATTGCTTTGGCTATTCCAGGTCCTTGTGGTTCTATACAAATTTTAGGAATATTCTAGTTCTACAAAAAATACCACTGATACTTTGATGGTGATTGTATTGAATCTGTAGATTGTTTTAGTTAGTATGGAAATTTTAAGGCTATTCTTTCCTTCTGTGAACATGGAATATCTTTCCATTTGTGACATCTACAGTATCTTTCATTAATGTTTTATAGTCTTTATAGTACAGAACTTTCACTTCCTGATTAAGTTCATTCCTAGGTATTTTATTTATTTTTGGAACAATTACAAATGAGATCTATAATTTGGGGATTTATCATCATTTTCTGTAATAAGCTTATTCAGGAGAGTTCCTCCTATGTGCCATGAAATAAAACTGCTTTTTCCCTCTATTGCCTTTCCAATTCTTTTTACCAATACAGTATTGTATTGGTAAATGTACACTATAAATCCCATTTTTAGGGAAGGGAACTGAGATACAGTGATATTATGAGACTTACTTTTCAAGATCATCTAGATAGTAAGTGGCAATCTGAGATTCAAACCTAAGAGTATCACTTAATACCTTTTCTTTTTCCCCTCAAAAAAGTGACTCACATTGTCCCATATGCAAAAATTAAAAGGAAAATGGTATAATCAATATTGGCAAACAAATCTCTCTAATCAGATCTATATATGTTTAGTTTTTTCTTTTAATATCTCTATGTTCAATCTTTTGAGCATTAACCTTTCTATATTGGAGATAGACATAATCTCCTATGTGAATTTATTTAGACTATATCCAGAAAACACATTCTCTTGGGTTATTTAAATTGATAATTAAAACACCACCATGATTGTTTTCTAAGTTGTGGGGGGAGACTTTCTCTCTCTTTCTCTACTTAGATTAGGTGGGCAGTCCCTACTTGTTTTCTCAGTATGTGATGGACTATATGATTACTACCTATTTGTACTTTGGGGGCAGGTGCTGTGTTTCTTCCCATTACAGGAAACATGAAGTGCTCAGCAATATTTATTGGAAAGTTAAACTAATTTCAGTGATGCAAGGCCCTCGTCTAACATGAACCTACTTCTAAGATGTTAGAGACCTAAATATATCTCAACAATGAGAGACCCAAAAGACTTAACAACCACACCTGAGAAATAAAATTGCTCTTTATTTTTTTCCCTGACCTTCTCATGTTAAGGTAGTAGCCTTTCTAATTGGTCTCTGCATTTCCAGGATATTCCTGTGTAAATGCATGTTGTTTAAGACAAATAGGAGTTTTCATAGGCCTGTTCCTATCAGGACTTGAAGGTAGTTTTCCCATCTTCTGCCATATTTTCTGATGCCTTCCATAATACCGTACCTATAGACCTATTTTCCTTCTACTTCCTCCTGCTAACCAGTCCCTACCCCTACTAAGAAACAAGAGTTGGCCTCGGCCTGTCCCTTGGCCCCTCTCTGGTGTGTGTGTGTGTGTGTGTGTGTGTGTGTGTACACGTGTGTGTACACACACACACACAGTGCTTTCCTTATTTATTCTCTAGTGAGTATGGCCATGTCTGCAGTGGGAAAAGCTAGATAATGGAAGCTGGGTTGTCTGGACTTGGAAATTTTTGATGAAATAATTGGTGATTATAGGAGAATAATTGGTGACTATAGGAGAAAGAAAAGGAAAGTGGGATAAACACTTCAAGAGGAGCAAAAGTGTAGAACAAAAGGAAGAGCCAAATCTAGGCTTTCTAAAGTTGGCCCTGAGTCTGAAGCAGACACAGTACTAGTTTAATGTGAATTAAGTGTTCTATACTTTTATTTTTGCCAAGACTATGAAAATATGTGAAACACATGCTGTCTTTTCCAAATTAAGCACTGTAACTGTACACCTGCTTTATTTGATACTGGTATTGATTTTGTTCTAGATAATTTTACATAGACTTTACACCTGCATTTCCCTAAAGGTAATTTTTATTATAGCAATCGAAATGCATAATTTGATAGAAAACATAAACAGAGTAAATAATTAGCTGATTTACAACTTGCTTTAGATAACATCTTCAATTATTAAAATAATTAGTGAAATTGAATTCAAGATTAAAAAAACTCTGTTTAATTTGAACTTGTCCTTGAAGCTACTTTCTGACCCATTTTAATATATTACCTGTTGAAATATTCATAAGAGAAATTTTAGGCCTTGTGTTTAAGGTGACTTTTTTCAGTTCACTTCCATTTTTAAAAATTTCCTTCTGTCTTATATTCCTTTCCCTAGACGAAAAATTCTTAACCATATCAATACAAATTACTTTGGTTCATTTTCTTTGGGAGTCTGTGTTCCTTTAGCAAAAGATTATAAGACCTCAGTGTATCTCTACTTTTTGGACTCCTCTACAAGAGATGTGTAATTCACCTTCCTTTTTTATGTGTTATTCCAAAATAAATAAATAACTATGAAAATATGTTTATTTATATAATATAGTTTGCTGTAAGATACAAACCACATTTGCCTTAAGACAAAAGATTATGATCCTGAACGAAAATCTAATTACCATCTGAAATGTTGTCCAAATCACTACCGTTTCTCAAAATGAGCTTTGACCATTAATTTGAGGTTTTATATGATAAGGAGACCTACACGCTTATGGTATAAATAATGTACATTAGTAGTAGGGCTATCTCTCCCTTTAATTTAACATAATTTTATGGGCTCGAAGGAAAGGAAGACAAAATATTTTGTATTTCTTTTCTCAAACATAGTCATGCTTTTCTTCAGGAAAATTTCTTAAAATCTAAGTGCACCTCTGTAATCATCAGAAACTTGCTCCTTATTTACCAAGAAGTCCTGTAGGAAAAATGTATTAAGTACCCAATACTTCCTATCATGCTCTACTTAAAATGTATAGCTCAGGAATGTGGATTGAAAGGCACCCACAGCTACCTACTGTCTTATTTACACTTACGTAGTTCATTCGAGTTTATTTTTTTCAAACAAAAACAAGCTTGCATTGTATCATAAAATGAAAGAAAAAGAACAGATCCTTTGTGTCTTTCTTTTAAGAACTTACACTTCCCTACCTACAATGGCTCATAATCCCAAGGAGACTTAGGTTTCTGCATCCTTGATGCATTACAAGAGTTCTTGTATATTGAGGTCAAAGGCAGAATCAATTTAGCTGTCTTGGCTTCTCTGAAAATTTTATATCCAAACTATTAACACAATGGCTCTAGAATGATCTTTTGGTTCCAGAAGGGCCATAATTTCCCTAGTAACATTCATAGTAGACAAACCCAACACAGATTCCTGTGGCCCATGATCTCCTATCCCATTTGAAAACTAGAAGTCAACCAGGGGAAGTCCATGGCATAGTCACGGTATATAGAGTTTGAACTACAGGTAATTTGAGCAAAAGTTACTATAAATGACATATACTGTTCTTCCTTCTTGCTAACATTGTATTTTGTATCATTAAATGTCATTTTTAAAATCAATATAAATTAGACAAAAAGCCTTATCTTGTTTGTCACTTTGGTGATGGAGTCTGCATCTCTTTGTTCAACCTTGTGGAAATCCCAACATTTGCATTAATGTTAAATTCTGTGGTCTTTCATAGGAACTCATAAATTACTCTGAAGAGTGATCTCTTTGTTCTACTGGATCTTGTAATATAAATCCAACAAAGTCCCAAAAAGAGAGTCTTTAGAGGACAAGGTTATTTTGCTAATAGAGGTCTCCCAGTCAAGTTAAACAAGACTCTTAAAGCCTTTCACGTGTCTCATACACATATATACATTTCTAAAATTTGTGTGTTTATTGAGCAAAACCTATAGGATATTTGAAGTAAAATAGGTAAACTGGAATACATTCTGACAAGCTGCAACCGTAACAGTTTGAAATTTAGGTCAATTTAGCACTTCTATTAGGTGCCACCTATGCTTCAGTTTCCAGGGTATAAATAGCTGTCTAAGATAGAATTCTCACCCCAAAACTCAATCTGGTAGGGTAAATATGTAGATAGATTATATGACGGGGAGATAAAGACAATAACACAAAATGTGTCGCACATATTTTTTTCTAATTCAACCTGGAATCATTTTAAGTGTAGAAGTTACTTCCAGTAATTTGAACTAAAGAGCTCCTGATTCATCATTCAATACTCACTGGTCACAGGGTGAACAGAACCCTGCTGCTTTTAGTAATAGTAGTTTTTTAACTTACTATAGAACCTTTTTAAAGGCTCTACCCAGCTAAGGCAAACCCAAAACAGGAAGTGTTCTTAAAAATTCCCTGGCCCTCTTCCTCACTTCTTTTGGATCTCTCACCATCCGCTCTATTTGTATTTTTAATAATTTAAATATGCTTTTCTGTCTTGACACTTGGCCCATAGTTCTAGGAACTTTATTGTTCCTGTTTCTCTGTTCTATAGCTGCAGATGAAAACCTCTTCCTTCCTTTTCCTATGGATATTACGGAGTACCTGGGAGGGAGCAATACCCTCAGTGGGGTGTTGGTATATGTGAAACCTCTAGCTCTCTGGGAAAATCAAACAAGCCTGAGTTGTGACATGTGTTGACTTCCATGGTGTAAAAACTCTCCGTGTGGCTGACTGATACCAACCCACCAGGATGATCTCACTGAACAGTGTTGGGAAGTTCTCAGTTCTCTGGAGCCAGAAAAAGCTGACTGTAACCCAGCACTGAATATTCCCTTTATAATACAATTTTTGATATAGTTCTTAAGTCTTAAGTGTCAAGTACTAACTGGAGACTAAACTTACAACACACGGTAGTGAAAATTAAAGAGATATGTGAGAATGAAGAAAGAGGCAAAGCAAGACCTAGGAAAGAAACAGCCGCTCCTGAGCACTAGTAGATGAATGGTAGAATTCAGAATCCAATCTACAGAGGCTATTCAGGTCTCACCTGATAAGTGGGGTTATTCTTATCTTTCATGAAAAAAAAATTTTCACCTATATAACATGTATTAAAAAAATATTCTTCGTCAAAGTATTCCGAAGGAAGCTACATGGTAAGTGTGTATCAATGCCTGTGCATCATACTTGGACCAATAAAAGGTGAACAGAAGAGACGTGTCACATCCAGGTGGAAGGATTTAAATGGGAATGTTGGACTTCTACTTCTTTCCCTGCTGCAGTGGTGATTACAGAGTGGAGTGTTGATATGGCAGTGCCTTGAGAGAGAGCTGGACCAAACACTTGGAAGGCATTAGCCCTGGATACTGGCCTGGGCATGTAGCACAAGGTCCCTTGGCAAAAAAGAAACGTATTTTGTGTTAAACTAAAAGGATTTTGTGTGTTTATTACCTTAGCCCAAACCCTCTTATCTTAGCTGATAAAATGCATGTGGCTAAGTTCAGAAGTATCGGTGGAATCACAGTTCCTGTTCCACAATGTAGGTTCAGTCTTCAATAAATCTGTTTACTAAATTTATAAAACTGAGTGAAGGGACTCTTCCAAAAAGTGCACATGAAATAATTCTCTGTGATTTCCCCCAGGAAGCTGGCATTGAAACTGTAGAAAATGGAAATTTGCAGTTCTTTCTTGAACTTTTTTAATGTGGGGAGTTAAGTGATTTTTTATTTTGTGTGTCCTTCTGTTGTTTTTGTTCTGTTTTTTTTAGTTTTGGGGATTTTGTTTTGTTTTTTTAATCCACCTTTAAGACCAACTAAACCCTTCATGACTGTTGTTTGTAACACACAAGGCATGCAAAAACATAAAAGAAGTACCCATTAAAGAATATTTTGTTTTTGGCATATCTCTTTCTAAAGCATTGCTTCTTGGCAATAATGAAGCTATAGGTTTTAGTGTGATCCTTTTAAAGTGAGCAGGGCATAGTAGAAAAATGATTGCGGCTATGTTACAAAGAACTGGGGAAAAGTTTCAAAGTAAATCTACCTAATTTCCCAGTCCTGGAGATTCTAGGAATTTATCAAACAGGAGCCCAAATTTCAAAAACATTCCTAGGTAATTGTGGTTTTATCCTCTTATTTACTGGAAAACACTGGGGTAAAGGTTATAGATATTTTCACTCTTTGACCCCTTATGACACTTTAAGCCAGTTATTTAAACTCAGACCTATAGTATTTTTCATAAATAATATAGATAATGCCTCTATCTTGATGGTGTTATGAGGATGAGTTGAAATAAGTATGTAAATTACCTGAGGCCTGTGTATTTTTCTGAATATTTCTGAACATAAAAGCTTTTCAAGTATTTTGAAATTCGTTAAATTCTTCTTTACCTTATTCAGAATGTCTATAATTTATATATTTAAACCATGTGGTCTCAGCTTTCACCTTTTCATAAGAAGTTCCCAATCTTCAATGCACGCTGCACTATACCTGGCATATTTTAAGTTTGCTAATTATTACCGAGTTTAATAATTATCTTTTTTTGCACTGTAACAAATTCTTATCAAATAATTTGTAAAAATCGTTCACAATTAATTGATGAGAAAATTAACATTCAGGCATATAACCTGGCCACCCAAAGGTCACAGTAATATTTCCAAAGTTCCCTGATTCTTTATTCTTTCCATAAACTCGTGGTGGCTACAGGATGATGCTCAGAGAAATGAAGGATGGACATATGAAACCTCTCTCAATTGTAAATTTAAGAATGTCTGGTACTCAGCAACAACTACATGTTAATAACAAAATAACTCCTCCTACAGTGTCTTGAATCGGCCTGGAAGTTTTATAGTCCCATAACAATAAAATAGGCATGTCTTCCTTTTCATAGCAAAAGCTGCATTTTCCTGTCAGATGGTTTCTTCAGTTTTTGCTAGAAGGCACCAGCTATAGGTTGCAAGGTCTAGTGTTTTGTTTTTTCAAATTTGGTATTTTTCAGTTATATCTGATGGATGTCCACATTTGTTGGCTATAGATTGACAATATGCTGTCAAGAGGTTTTACTATATTGTGCCTCACCTGAGTCCTATTCATATACTGGAATACAGCTGTGAAGTGGTTGGTTATAAAGATCCATTGAATCCAGTGGGGATATCCTTCCACACTCCGCCAAGTATCATCATCTCTATGGAGCCCCTTATTCACTCTCTGCTTTCTGAGAACAGGAAATGTACCTCTTTTCTGCTCCTACAGCTCTTCACACATCTCTCTGTTAGGGCACTTTCCACCCCACACTCAGTTTCTCTCTGAACTTCTGTGTGCTTCACCGTTACCTTGCAGAGCCTTGAGAGCACAGGGTGTACATATGTTTCTATAACCATCTAATAACACCCTTGGTTTATAGCAATGTTAATACCCATTGCTTAATTTAAGAATAGAATGGATAATTATTAAACTTAGGAGATGAAGAGAAATGGGACCTACAAACTACATACTTTTTTCATGTTTCATCCTCATCCTGGGTGCTTGAACATCAAAACTCAGTGAACCACGTCTAACCCATGTTCCTACTTTAAAGCTTATGTCCATTTGCCTGTGTTACTGTATTAGCCACAATGCAGCTTCCATAGAGATGGGGTTCATCTCCACACACGGCGAACTCCTAGCGTGACCTTTCACAGCAGATAGCTGCTGATGTAGCCCAATTGATGTCCTAGAGAATACTGCCAAAATCAGAAAATTTTTCTTTCCCTGACCTGCAAAATAACGTCACGGTGAAATGAAATAAATCCAAAGACTATCTGAAACAATGGGATTAATTTGATAATATTTGGTGAGTCAAAATATTTGAGTTTTTGATAATAGGATGCTTCCCTGATGGGACAGATGGGAAAATCTAGTCCTTTAATATGGAATCCCATCACCAGGATGAGAGCAATGACCTCCAGTGAGAGCTAGTATTGGAAAGTTCAGTTTAGTCGAAGTTCAGCAGGGTGTCCACTTGTCCATACAAATATCACAATGGCATGAAGTTTTTCTTTGGGGCATGGGAAACTATACACTTTAGTTCTTCTATCTCTAAACGGATATTTGCCTTAAGGAAGAATAGTGTTAGTCCATGTAATATAACTTGCAGGGTATTGTGATACGCCCCTACTTAAATATTCCTTCCCTCCTCTGCACACATAGGCAAGGAGAAGAACTCTAATTATTGGCCTGCTGGGAAAGAATAGCTAGTAAATTCTGGGGCATAGATAGGATCTCCCAGACCCTTGGTTAACAGATGCCTCCAAAGTAATCAAATTTATTTAGATTTTTATAAGCCCTGAGAACATAGAATACATACTTTTTTTTTTTAATTTGGGTGAATGTGGATAATTTTATAAATTCTTATATTCTTAAAACAGTAGGATTGAACAGTTAGTAGCCAAGAGGTTACTTTTACTTGACCCTTTTCCCACTGCTTTAGTTTGAATGGCTTTAAGATCAATTGTTTCGGGGCGCTTGGGTGGCGCAGTCGTTAAGCGTCTGCCTTCGGCTCAGGGAATGATCCCGGCGTTCCGGGATCGAGTCCCACATCAGGCTCCTCTGCTGGGAGCCTGCTTCTTCCTCTCCCACTCCCCTGCTGTGTTCCCTCTCTTGCTGGCTGTCTCTCTGTCAAATAAATAAATAAAATCTTTAAAAAAAAAAATCGAATGTTTCAAAATGCAAATGAATCGGAGCCTAGTTGGAAAGAACAGCACTATGAGATTCATGCTCTGGTTAGTGTTTCACAAGAATTAATCTGCATTTTGTCTCTGGGCTTCTGTTGTAGTGCACATATGGTGTGGAGAGTTGCCCATTGATTGGAGGAGACCCCCTGTGATACAACAGGCAGCTGAAAGATGACATTTTAGGATATTGTTGATATAATCCAGGTTCCAAGTATCATTCTTGTAGCATTTTTATTGACTTGATTTATTTTGTTGACTCTTTAACAAGATGTGTCCATAGAAATTGCCCCAGGGATTACTTAATTCAGCATTCAGAAAAATGCATAATAAATAGGTAGACAAGTTCCAAGACTTCAGATTTATCTAAGGGAAAAAAGTACGTATATAATTGCTGGGGTAAAATGAAAAAAGAAAAAAGAAAACCAAAGAAAGTAACTTTGTTAATCATTCATTCACCTGTGTTGTATCTATGCGTCTATGCTCTTAGTGGCAGAACAGGCCAAAGGCTTTTTTATAGGTTTCCCACTGTTGTTTTACCAATTTTTGCAAAGAAGTTGGGGAGCAAACTTGACAGAGAAACTAAAACATTCACCACATAGATATCAAAATATAAATATAAGTTAAATAATAACCATAAGAAGAATTAAGACTGCAGTTAAGCACTTATTTTAGGTTTCTGAGTAAAGCCCCAGCATCTAGCACCCATGGACGTTAGCAGTTGCGTATGGGTGATGCAATCACTTCTTCGTGCCCTATCTCGGTTTTTCTGCCATACGTTCATAATTCATAAAGTCATTGTAAAAAAAACCCCACCTTCCAGCTGCTCCACTTTTACATATATTCTCATGTCTGTGTTCTTTCATTTGCTTATCCACATATAGTTATTCACACAGACACACACGAAGCCAGTATTCAGATAATCATACAGAGAAGTGCATAGATATTCAAGAACTTGTAAGAGAAGCTTGTAAGCAAATAAAATGGCATGGATGTATTTTCAGAGTCCCGTATAATGTTCGTTCAGACATATAAAGTCATTTACAGACACAGAATCATAAGCATATGTGAATAGACTAGGTGAAATAATGTGGAAGGAGAAAAGTGAGGTGAGGAAGCAGATAAATTGACTAGGGAATAGGAGTAGGGTTGTTTAAAAAGTCAAATTTCCTGTGTATGAGAGAGAACCGAAAGGGGGGTAAAGCTGTAGCTTAGCGGTCCATGAAGGAAACAGGGACGACCTGGATGAGGATTTTAAAATGAGAGCAGGAAAACACAAGTGCAACATGTTTGATTGCTCATGCCAGGGACAATTCAAGCAAAGGAATCTGTTGTTGGGGTTATTAAATTGGAAATGGAGGAAGTCGAGCTACTATAAAATACACATTAGCACTTTTATCTGCGCCAAGTAATATCTGAGGGCTCACTGGGGACAACATTGAAAGAAACTCATGCTCCTTGTTCTCAAAAGGATTGTATTTAAAATACGTTTTATAATTTTTCAAGTTGCAACTGGTGAATGGGAGCGACAAGCGTGTATTTATTTCATTGGGTACCTGAAGAGGGTGATAAAGCTGGCTCCCCATATCCGAAAATACACCAAAAGTAAGAAGACAATGTACTTAAATTATGTTATTGTTAATCAGATGAGATTGGCTTGCTTACTCAAAGGTATTCATTCTTTGACTTCCTTGGAAAGAAGGAGAACTTCTTAAAATTTAGTGATTAATTCTTGAAAACTAAATTGTCCCACCTGCCCAATCTAATAGCCTCATACACCTTTGCAGCTATTCCCTTGGCATTTGTATTTCTTTAGGTTGAATCCCGTTTGAACTAACTTCCCATAATTTATATTAAATTCATCAGAGATTAATGCACAGAAGTGAAAAAGGAATATTTATTTGAAGGAAATGATAATTTACATAGTCATCTAGTCAGAAGTATGCTGCACCAACTAGGAAAAAAGTTGGTCTTTTTGAAAGCGGCTATTTGATTCTGCCCCTTTCTGGTGTCTTTGTTGCTGCCAAGTTCTGACTGTGCTTATCCTGAGTCAGTGCACGTTCGGTCCTTGCCTTAAACGCCTCCAGATCCGATTATTATAATACCCTTGGTAGCACTTTGCCAAGAATGCTCATGTGAGAGTCTAAATCTCCTTTAACAGGAAATGGTTCTAAGAGGTGAACAAAACACTGTTCTGGTCACGATGGAGTTGAACGTCTGCCATCACCTGTCTGCAAATCCACACCTGCTCTGCAATGCCTCACTTATGTCAGCAGGGCCTTCTGCTCTCAGTGCTGATAACCTGCTCCAGGAAAAGAGATCTTGCAGATTGACCATCCCCACAGGTTCTCCCTTTCACTGTAACCTAAACAATGCAGGAGTCTTTTCCCCTTTCGTTGCTATCTTTCTGCTTTTCTTCCTATGGGAAGATTTGATCATTTTATTAAGAATTGAAAGCAAAAAGAAGCAACATTTTTTATTCCCCAGGATTATGTTAATTTTTAGTTCCCATGACAAAATTGTTTTCTTCTCTTCCATTATTTATTTGGTCAAATGTTTTATTGAAAATTCAGCATAATTTTGTAAAAATACTTAATTTCCATACATAGACATATCTTAAAATATATCTCACAAAAATCCCCTTGGCCTATGATTTTTTTCCTGAATCAAATGTATTTTTAGCCAACTAATTGATACCAAGAAGATAAAATTATCTTCTCATTTAATATGAAATATTCATAACTCTGACTTTTTAACAGTAAGAACTATCTTATAGAATTAAAAAGCAGGACATTAATTTATGCAGTGATAAAATATGAAACTTAAGGAATTTTCATCCTCTTAAAAAGTACATCTTATTAGAGATGGAAACCCAGGTACCTCCTATGTACAGGTGTGTATGTACAGGTCGGACTACAAACCTATGTTCATAAGTTGAAAGTCAAAGGGGAAACGGGGTGAGGGAGGCTTAAAGAGAAACTTCACTAAGTGAAAAAACATTGCCTGAAATGGATGTTTCTTGTCTGAAAATAACTTATTCACAAATAATTTAGCTAACTTAAAAAAAAATCTAGATAAACTTATAACACAAATCCACGATGTAAGAAAACCTAGGCTCTCTGTCCAATTGCCAAACTGTAACTCTTCAATTTCTTCAAAATTTCTTTCATGAATACTTCTGGTCAGGAACACAAAATGTGGTTTGAACTTTCTTCCCCTCTTGTTTCTCCACATCTAATTGCCTCCACCCCCCTCAGTCTCTCCATATCACGTGTCAATATTTATTTTTCTCTAGAAATGTACTGTTATACTAGGATATATTCTTAAATTCAATTATCCAAAACAAAAATCTTTCTGTAAAGTTAGAGATCCTGTTAAAGTAGGACACCTTTTGTTACTATTTTGCTGCTACTCTTATTTTTGTTTTTCACTTAGCTGCTACCTGAGACCTTTACATTTGTTTCATTGCTGAACCACTGCATATGTTTGCTTGAAATCATTCATGCCTTGACCTTTTAAAATATGGCTGTAAATTGGGGGGGGGGGGGTCGGGTGGACAGAACAAAGAAAGGCAAGAGGGAAAAAAGGAAAAATGAGAGGAAAACATGTTGCAAATCAGCTTTCAACAAAATAACTGGTCAGTGTGTAAATAGCAGTTCATCAAGTGTGAGTGCTCGTGTTTGCCCGAGCACAGATTGTTGACAGGTGTACTTCACGTTGCTTGAGAATGGATGAGCACTTTGGTGCTCTGGTATGACACAGCAGAGCATCTTCTGTTTCTGTGCGTTAAAGATCAAGAGACCTGAGCTATGGTCTTAATTTGGCCAGGGTTCTGGGACAAACTCTTCGATTTCAGAGGTCTCACCTAAAGATGAGGAATACTATGCTTGCTGTCATGGCAGGATGTGCCCAAGAAACCCATGGATAGGATCTTTTAAAATATTTTGCCTTATTATCAATTTAAGCCCACCACGCATCACAGGCTGAACTCACCAGCAAGTCCATGCCAGCTGGATTTTGCTACTACTTTTCTCTTACTCTCTCAAGGGGCAGTTTCCAGCAGAGTCTGAGCATACACAGAGGTCCTTCTGTCTCCTGTTACGGCAGACATAGCATTTCCCCACAGATGGCTACAGCTGCAGAATGGAAAGAAGAGGTTCTGGTGCTGATCTCGCAGCCTCTCAAAGGCAAAACTCAAAGGTAGTTTGTGACTGACGGCATCTGAGCAATAGAATCAAAGAACCGTTCTTTCCTGCTAGGCAATGCTGATTGTAGAGTAAGACGTTTCATAATTTAGTGAAAGAGCTCATTAGTTTAAGAAAATATTACAGTCTACCTCCACCTTTCATAGGTCACAGAAATGAATGTAATGGAGACTCAGTAGATACATAAATCCTATAGACCAATTCCATGTTATGCCCACAATTACCCCTTTATAAGTGAGACAGTAGTATCAGGTTTTCTCTAGCTATTTCTCTCATACTCTAAAATTTATTTTTCTTCTAAGTTGCTAATTCTTTCTACTGCTCATGGGCTTCTCTTAAATAGTCCCACTAGTTGTCTGCATATAATTAGAGTCTGAATTCCCCAAATGGACCCAGTTTGTGTTCTTCCTAAGATTGGTCCACCCCATAGACAAATAGATTGTAATTAAAAATTGCTATACAATTCACCAGATGTCTTCAGACATTCCATCACTTTGAAGTAGACCAACTGTATGTAGACTGACGTTAGCATTACACTTCAAGGAAGAGGCACACAAGGAGAAAAACAAAAACTTACAAGATCTGCCACAAGCTGCTAACAGTGATTATTCCTCTACCACAAAGTTGTACATGAGTTTTGATTTCCTTTTTTTCTTTTGTCTTTATCTGCATTTTATAAGAGAGTTACAATGAGGGCATTGTATAAGCTTTTACAATTCAATAAGAAGAAAAAAATAAGTTTGAAACGGATGCTCTATCTCGTTCCTCGCAGGGTGCTGAAGTAGCAGGACTGCTGCTCCGAGCCCTAAGAGAAATTATGGAGCAATTCCTGAGGACCCACGAAAGGAGGTGTGGGGGTGGGGAGACTCGAAGAAATCCCTGAGCGATGTGTGGTTCAAAGCAGCTTTGTGAGAGTATAGAAGGAGCAAGACCTACCACAAGATTTAAAAAAAAAAAAAAAAAAAAAAAAAAAAAACCGGGCGGGGGGAGCTGTAGAGTTCTTCCCTTATCCTTCCATTACCATTATGTTGGGATGAACTGCTTCCCCACTTGTGGCAATTCTGCCTCTGGCCCAAGTGCTCTCAAAAGTAAAATCAGGTTAGCAGAGTAGACCTGTGTTTATCAGGATTGGAGATAAACAATATGGGAATGATTTAACTTCTGTCAGTTGCTTCCCCAACCATTTACAGAATGTCCTCACCTTATCCTTGGGATATAATGAGTGAGATTATGATCTGAAGCATTGTTTTATGGAATAAGGGGGACTTTGATACCAGGATCCCTTCAGCTCAGGGTTCAATCCATTCCCAAACCTTGAACTCCTATGCTGACCTAGAGAGAGAACAGAACCCACTAGGCTGGAGGCTACTATTTTCCAAGTTTGACCCTTGGCTTGTATCTGGAACTTGGCTTCTGATACGTTTTGGCTTTGATAAGATTGTGGACTTGAGCCTATATCATTTGCACAAACAATGTGATTTATGGCGAAAACTTGCTTCCCCCACCCCCACCCCGCCTGCCCACTATGGTGGGGGTGTAGTGGTATCCCATTGGGGTTTTAACTTACATGATTTTATTTCCTTTGGATATATACTTGGGAGGGGATTACTGTATCATATAGTAATTCTATTTCTAATTTTTTGATGAACTTCCATACTGCTTATCATTTGCCTCATGATTAATGAGATTGACTACCAGGTCATGATTAACCGCTGTTTGGATAGCCTCTTTTCTGAGGTACCTGTGTAAATCCTATTTTTTCCAGCTTTATAAAGATAAGACATATAACATTGTATAAGTTAAAGGAGTACAATATATACACTATTTGATACATGTATATATTGTGAAATGTTTACCACAATGTTAATTAACACATCCTTCCCTTCACATAATTATCATTTGCTTTTTGTCTTGTTTTGTTTTTTAAATAACACAAATTGTTACTGGCAATTCTAGAGGTCAGAAGTCCAAAAATCATCTCAGTAGGCTAAAATCAAGGTTGATTTTATTTTTTAAATTTATTATTTTTTTTATTCAAGTACAATTCATACAGTGTTATATTTTTAGTCTCAGATGTAGAACGCGTACTTCTCTTTTGAGAGCCTGAAATTTTTGTAGTTGCTAGACAAAGAATGCCTATGTGACCAGCTCCTACTAAAACCCCTAATTTCTGAATCTCAAACGGGTGTACCTGGGCAGAAACATCACATACTTGTCACTGCATTTTTGATACTGGAGGATGGGTGCACTCTCTTTGACCCTCCCTTATTAGAGGAGTAGAGGATGAGAAACCTACACATGGATACCTCTGGACTCTGCTTGTTTCTTTTTCATAGTTGATCCCTGCCGTATCTCTGTAATACATCTTAGCAGCGAGTACAACCATATGCTAAGTCCCTTAAGTCCTAGTGAATCTCAAAATGTGTGAGCAGTCTTGGGACACTGGAAGCATTGACAAAGTAACTGATAACCGTGGGGAATATGAGGTCCAAGGCAAAAACAGCAGTACCCTTGAGCACAGCTATCTCAAAAGAAAAATAAATATTGGATTACCATTTCATCACAAGCAAAATGTTAGAACCAGAATTAAAAATTATCTTTATAAACATTCTAAGAGAGAGAAGATCTTGACAATAGAAAAAAAAAGGGGGGGGAGCATGAAGTATCTTCTAATCTATTTTTAGTCAACTGAAATCTGCATGCCGTGATATAACTCACCTCTTCCCAGAGGTTTTAGTGTGTAGTTTGGTGATGTTGGTTTTTGATATTTAATGTCTATTTTCTCTGTTGTGTTGCATGTTTGCAGGAAATTCAGAGAGAATGCTAGCTAGCTTTCACTGCAGACAGAATAAATTTCTAAATGTTGTGCTTTCTTTTCAAAGGGGTTTCTGCTTCTCCACCTTTTCGGAAGGCAAAATCAGTCTTCCTTCATGGTCCAGTTCAATTTTCAGTCATTGTTCAATTCCATTCAATTCCATTATTACCAATTTTGTGCCACAATTTACCACAAGATGTTTCCTAATAGCCTTATTGGTATGACCTTTGTAGTACTTTGGACTGCTATGCACCTACCCTATTAGAATATGATATTCTAGGGAATAGAGCCTGCATCCTATTTGGGTACTTTCCAGCACTATGCAAGTGTATATTGACTGGCATTACATTACATCAGTGTAACAGAAGGGTTGTAATAAAAGCCATAATTACCATTGCTAGCATTTATTGAGCACTTACTATGTATCATTAACTCTTCAGTGTTCTAATTTTAAATCGTTTAATCCTCAAAACGGTTTATAAATTAAGACCTCTTATTTTCACCGTTTTAAAGATAAAGTAACTGAAGCACATGGGTGTTAAAGAACTTTCCTAAGGTTAAACAGCTGCTAAATTTAAAAAGATGGACTACACCAATTCAAGGCCTACCTCAAGAGGCTGAACTGTTTAAATACAATGTAAAACTGCTTCTCGTAATAGATGATTAATATTAGAATTGCCTGATTTGGGGAGGGGACCAAAAAAACCCAAAAAGCAGAATATTCAGTTAATGATTTGTTAGTCTGGACTCCAAAGTTTTATTTATAAGGATGTCTCAAAAATTGCATGAGACCTGTTTATACTAAAATGTGTTCATCTGGGGTTCAGATTTGACTGGGTGACTTTATATTTTATCTGATAATCCTATGAATATGCATAATGATACGCATCCAAATAGAAGTATGCTGACTTGTGTGACAGACGCCACGCAGGTAACCTTTAAGAAATAACCTGTTTTCCAGCTTGGAGTGCAGTGTGAGTAGACAGCCTATACCTATCAGATCCTCAGGTCCTTTGAGTTTCCAGAGAGCTCTTTGTCTAATCATGCCCTTTCTGGGGCAGCTGACCTCAGTGACTGAGGAGGGTGTATGTACAGTCACCACCATTTCAGCCCAAAGCTGGACAGGTTTGAGCAGCAATATTCATCCTAGAGCTCCTGCAGGGCTCGTTCATGACTTTGGGAACCTGCATTATAGTTTGGAAGCAAATACTAAGACAGTAAAAGAGAACCTAACCTGTGACGGCTTATGCATAACCAGGTAATGGAACTAGAAGAATTTCCTTTGCCCTACAAAAACACTCCTATTAACAGAGAAGTAACTTTTATTGTAGCCCCTTTGCTGAAATCAAGACAATATACCTTCTAGTCAGACTTCCAACAGAAAACAAATGTACACTTCAAACATAAAGAGTTTAATGAAGACACTGTCTACAGAGAAGGGGACAAAGGTGAAGAAACCAAGAAGGTTGTTAATAATAGGAACTTGTTACCAAAAGCAAAAGTTAACATGAAGACTATAAAAATCTAGCAGTGCAGGAAGTCCTCCCTTCCTCAGGAAGGCTTCAGGCAATAAGGGAAGGTTACTAGAGTGGTCAGAAAAGCCTGTAGCTGGAGCTGGACAAGAGAAGCTCCTTCGCAGACACTGGAAAAGTGCAGCCGTGAACCTATCGTAGCCTGTCATGTTAGGAGCTAGAGGAACTCAAACACACAATTCTCATTTCTGGAGTCCAGCTATTTCCAGTGCCTTCCATTGGCTGAACCCAACCAGAGACAGGACAGCCTCCACAGACAAAATAGGGCAGGAGCAGAATAAACAGTGGGTCTGGCCAGAAAATAGAAAATATCCCAAAATACTAAAGCCCAAGGTCAAGAACGGCATACACATTCATGAAATAAATTAAAGGCAGAACACTGGATAGAGTACTACATCAGAAATTCAAGGACTTGAGTTACAGTGCTGTAAACATCCCTCACCAGCTTTGATATTTCAAGCAAGTTTACTCACTCTAGGCCTCTATTTTCTTTAAAAGTTGCATGAACTTGAGGCTTTCTTCAAGCTTTAACAGTATATAATTATACATATCTAAATTTCCTATACAAAGTGTATGAAGAAAATGACTTTGGGAAATGAGATTCAGAATTATGTAAGAAAGGGTAATTATCAGGTAACAATGACCTATTTAAAGAAAATTAAAGCAGCAGGAAAGGTCATCTTTAGGGATGGCTAGTAACAGTGGGTTACGAATAGGAGCAAATGTTAGCACAAGTGATGGCACGAAAATCAATAAAACAGAACACACAGGAAATCCAGGTGAATTAATGATTATTCAAGTAAGCCAGGTTTAATATGATCTAATTCAAATCATAATAACTATAAAGAACATAAAATATTTAGGTATGCAATAGGTTTTTTGTTTTGTTTTGTTTTTTTCTATTTGAAAACCAGAACAATATGGGTTAATCAAAAGAGCAGGCAAATTTAGGATCAAAGTTCATGAGCTCAAATTTTCAGAGTACTTAGGAAAAATAAATGAGATACTTATTTGAAAGTACTTTGAAACCTCTTTATTTATAATTTTTATTTTGTTATATTAGTCACCATACAGTACATCCGCAGTTTTTGATGCAATGTTCCATGATTCATTACTTGTGTGTAACACCCAGTGCACCATGCAATGTGTGCCCTCCTTAATACCCATCACCGGCCTATCCCAATCCCCCACCCCCCTCCCCTCTGAAGCCCTCAGTTTGTTTCCCAGAGTCCATAGTCTTTCATGTAAATACTGTTTGACCTTTTTATGGGGATCAATCTATTGGAATCTTAAAGGATATTTTTCTGAATAGAAAAGTGTTTGTATTTTTCTTTTTTTTTTTTTAAGTTTTTAAATTCCAGTTAACATGCAATGTAATAATAGTTTCAGGAGTACAATGCAGTGATTCAAGGCTTCCATACAACACCCCTTGCTCATCACAGCAAGTGACTTCCTTACTTCCTTAATTCCCATCACCTATTTTACCTATCCACCCACCTCCCCTCTGGTACCCATTAGTTTGTTTTGTAGAGTTAAGGGTCTATTTCTTGGTTTGTCTCCCTCTCCCTCCCTCTCTCTCTTTTAAGTTCATTTGTTTTGTTTCTTAAATTCCACATGAGCGAAATCATATGGTATTTGTCTTTCTGTGACTGATATATTTTACTTAGCATAATACTCTAGCTCCATTCGTGTCATTGCAGGTAACAAGGTTGCATTCCTTTTATGGCTGAGTAATACTCCAGTGTGTGTGTGTGTGTGTGTGTGTAACACTTCTTTAAACATTCATTAGTTGATGGACACTTGGGCACATTTCCATAGTTTGGCTATTGTAGATAAATGCTGCTATAAACATCAGGGTGCATGTGCCCCATTGATTCAGTATTTTTGTGTCCTTTGGGTAAATACCTAATAGTGCAATTGCTGGAATATTAGGATACTTCCGTTTTTAACTTTTTGAGGAAACTCCATAATGTTTTCCAGAGTGGCTGCACCAGAATGCATTCCCACCAACAATGAAAGAAGCTTCCCTTTCTCTGCATCCTCGCCGACACCTGTTGTTTCTTGCGCTTTTGATTTTAGCCATTCTGAAAGGTGTGAGGCAATATCTCAGTGTAGTTTTGATTAGTATTGACCTGATGATCAATGATTTTGAGCGTCTTTTCATGTGTCTGTTACCATCTATATGTCCTCTTTGGAAAAATGTCTTCATGTCTTCTGCCCATTTTTTAACTGAATTTTTCATTTTGGGGGTTTGAATTTGACCCTTTAAAAGGTCATTTGCAAATATCTTCTCCCTTTCCATAGGTTGTCTTTTAGTTTTGTTGATTGTTTCCTTTGCTGTGCAGAAGCTTTTTATTTTGATGACGTCCCAATAGTTAATTTTTGTTTTGTTTCCTTTGCATCAGGAGATCTATCTAGAAAGAAGTTGCTACAACCAGAGTCAAAGAGGTACTGCTTATGTTCTCCTCTATAATTTTTATGGTTTCAGTTTCACATTTAGGTCTTTAATCCATTTTGTATTTATTTTTGCATATGGTGTAAGAAATTGGTCCAGTTTCATCCTTTTGCATGTTGCTGTCCAGTTTACTCAACACCCTTTGTTGAAGAGACTGTTTTTTTCCCATTGGATATTCTTTTCTGCTTTGTTGAAACTCAACCATATAATTGTGGGTCCATTTCTGGGTTTTCTGTTCCATTGATCTATGTGTCTATTTTTGTGCTAGTACCATACTGTTTTGATCCCTGTAGCTTTGAAATAGAACTTGAAGCCCAGAATTGTGATTTTTCTGGTTTTGCTTTGCTTTTTAAAGGTTGCTTTGGCTATTCAGGGTCTTTTGTGGTTGCATACAAATTTTAGAATTGTTTGTTCTAGCTCTATGAAAAATGCTGGTGATATTTTGATAGAGATTGCATTATACGTATAGATTGTTTTAGGCAGTATAGACATTTTAACAATATTCTTCCAGGCCATGAGCGAGTAATGTCTTTCCATGTCTTTGTGTCATCTTCAATTTCTTTCATCAGCATTTTGTAGTTTTTAGAGTACCGGTCTTTCACCTCTTTGGTTAGGTTTATTCCTAGGTGTCTTATTGTTTAGGTGCAATTGTAAATGGGATTGATTCTTTAATTTCTGCTGCTTCATTATTGGCATATAAAAATACAACAGATTTCTGTACATTGATGTATCCTGAAATTTTACTGATTTGATTTATTCTAGCAATTTTTGGTGGAGTCTTTTAGGTTTTCTGGATAGAATATCATGTTATCGCAAATAGTGAGTTTGACTTTTTGTTTTCTGATTGCTGTGGCTAGGACTTCCAGTACTACATTAAATAACAGTGGTAAGAGTGGACATCTGTAGAAGAAATGTTCTGTTTGTTCCCATCGAGGTTGGTATTAGCTGTGGGTTTTTCAAATTTGGCCTTTATGATGTTGAAGTAGTTTCCCTCTAAACCCTATTGAGGGTTTTTATCACAAATGGATGTTGTACTTTGTCAAATGCTTTTTCTGCATCTATTTAAAGGATCATATGATTCTTATCCTTTCTTCTATTAATGTGGTGTATCATGTTCATTGATTGGTGAATATTGAACCACCTTCGCAACCCAGGAATAAATCTCACTTGATCCTGGCCAATGATTTTTTAAAATATATTGTTGGATTCAGTTTGCTAGTATTTTATTGAGATTTTTGCATCCATGTTCATCAGGGATATGGGCCTGTAGTTCTCTTTATTTGTGGAGTACTTTTTTTTAAAAGATTGATTGATTTGATTTTTGAGAGCAAGCACATGGTGGGGAAGGGGCAGAGGGAAAGGAAGAGAATCTTTTTAAGCAGATTCCACCCTGAGAACAGAGTCCCACACAGGGCTCAATCTCGTGACCCTGAGATCACCACCTGAGCCAAAACCAAGAGTTGGACGCTTTATCAACTGTACCACCCAGGCACGCCTATTCCTGGAGTCTTAATCTGGTTTTCATATCAAGGTAACAGTGGCTTCATGGAATGAATTTGGAAGCTTTTTGTTTGTTTGTTTGTTTCTGTTTTTTTGGAATAGTTTGAGAAGATTAGGTTTTAACTCTTCTTTGAATGGTTGGTAGAATTCCCCTGGGAAGCGATCTGGCCCAGGACTTTTGTTTTTTGGGAGATTTTTGATTACTGATTCAATTTCTTTGCTGGTTATCAGTCTATTCAAGTCTTCTATTTCTTGTTTCAGTTTTGGTAGTTACTTTCTAGGACTTTATCCATTTCTTTCAGGTTGTTCAATTTGTTGGCATATAGCTTTTCATAGTATTCTTTTATAATTGTATTTCTGTAATGTTATTTCTCCTCTCTCATTTGTTATTTTATTTATTTGGGTCCTTTCTCTTTTCTTTTTGATAAGTCTGTCTAGAGGTTTATCAATTTTATTTTTTCAAAGAACCAGCTCCTGGTTTCATTGATCTTTCTATTGTTTTTTTTTTTTTTCAATTTCTACACTACTATTTCAGCTCTAATCTTTATTATTTTGCTCCTTCTCCTAGTTTTTTGTTCTTTTTCCTAGCTTCTTTAGTCATAAGGTGGATTTTTCTAAGCACACATTTTTAAAAGGGGAATGAAGGATCATGACAAAAATATGACATGGATAAAATGTAGTTAATTAGTATGGTAGATGATATCACTTTTTATCAAATATTCCAGTTTCTGTCTCTGCAGTGCCTCTTTATGTGAGAGGATAATACTCTGTTGAAACTCAGTGGTCTTGAGACTTGCTTTGACTAACGAACTATTGGTAGAAGAGATACATGTTACTGTGAGGCCAAAGTTCAATAGGTGACATGATTCTTTCCCTGCTGTCATAATAAGTAGCAAAGTACTGGGTAGAGACTATTCTGTTAACCAGGGTCCCAGAGTGACTATGACCTGAAACAAACCACAGCCAATCCAAGATGGACATAGAGTGTTAAAAAGAAATCTTTGTTAGGGTTCCTAGGTGGCATGAGTCAGTTAAGCATCCAACTCTCTCTTGATTTCAGCTCAGGTCATGATTTCAGGGTCATGACATCCAGCCCCGCTTTTGGCTCAGCACATACTCTCTCTTAAAAAGGGGCGGGGGGAGAGGAAGAAGAAAGAAGAAAGCTTTGTTATAAATGACCAGGATTTTTGTGCCAGTTGTTGCTACATGAGATGACTATGGATGGGCTCCTGGATGGTTTCTCAATGAGGACTAGTCACCAGAAAGACCAAGCCATGATTAGAAGCTCGGAATTTTTCATCTCTCACCAGCTCCCCTTCTCTTAAGGGAGAAGGGCTAAAAAAAATATGTTAATGATAAATCATGTCTATGTGATGAGGCCTCCATAAAAATTGCCAAGAGAATGGGACTTGGGCAATGTCCAGGTCCATGAACATATTCACATACCAGGAAGGTAACACACCTTCATTCAACAGGGAGAGAAGTCCTATGCTTGGGGCTTCCCAGGCATCACCCTATGTATCTCTTCATCTAGCTGTTCATCTATATCATGTATCATATCCTTTAATCAACTGCTGAATATAAGTAAATGTTTCCCGGAGTTCTGTGAGCTGCTCTAGCAAATTAATTGAATCCAAATGGAAAGGAGGTCATGGGAACCTCAGATTTTTGCCAAGTCAGACAGAAGTTGTGGGTAACCTGGGGACCTACTACTTGTGATGACATCTGAAATCAGGGAGACTGTCTCAAGGGACTACACCTCAAGGGACTACACCCTACACCTCAAGGGACTACACGATGAGCCAGTTTTTGAAAAGATGAAATTGGTGAATTAAACAAGGATGTAAACATGACCACGAGCTCTGCATTCTGTAAGTTTTTAAAAGTAACACTAATTTCTCCATTATGACTTCTAAATTAAATTTGACACTACAGAGTGTCAAAATTGAGTTAAATTTTTGGACACCCTGCTGGTGTCCTCAAGAATTGCTTGATGAGGAAAAACTCCCACACATCTGGTGTCGGAAGTTAAGTGTTCTTTATAAAAGTAGTAAAGGAGACACATAGGGGAAAGACTTTCTTTTGTTTTATGTCACCCAACCATCAGATCATTTCTTGTTGCTCAGGAAAACACACATATTTTTACATGAGGTAACATTTTTAGCTATCATCAACACATCAAGCCTACCCATAATGAGCCAGGACATGTATTTATATAAATTACACATGCCCTATAGTTTTGCTTAGGACGTTCTCCTAAGTGTGTTTTTGCCATCATATGACAAGATATTTGCTAGCGGGTCTGACAATACCCAGCTCCTTATGGGCAGTTCTGAACATGAATTTGAGTCCCATAGTTAAGTAGTCCTAGGGCCTAGGGGTATGCTAAAAGTGGACTTTTCGAATTCTGAACCATTCCCTGCTGCAGACCACATGCTTTTGCTCCAGAATCTTTAGGGCAACTCTTATTGAAGCTTCTTAAATATTCCACATGAAATCTTATCTACTACAAATGCTCTAGCAACATAGGATCACTTGGGTCACATCACACAACCAGCTGGACTGCTTAATTTCTGCTGAGACAGCCTTTCTGATTCTGGCACTTCATCAAAATCGGCAGTATTTTCAGTCAACCGATAAACGAGCTGCAACACTATTCTCAATTGATGTGCAGTTTCCTTTACATGAAAGGGCCTACAGAGCATTTGCTTTTTCTTAGCGGTAAGTTCTGAGGCAGAATATATGCCCTTTACTTTGGAGAGGTAACTCAGAATACTCCACTGTGATGAGTCTGTTAAAAATTCACTAATTAGCAGGTACCTGGAGCTTTTAAGATTTTATTTTCCATCCTTTCATGCATGTGTGCCTTAGTAGGGCATCTAGCATATGACCTACTTCTTGGTCCCCGTGTTCAATTAACAACATATTATCAATATTGTGGGTCAGTTTAGTTTTTCTTAAAATGTCCAAATAATCAAAATCCTTGTGACAAAGCATACAAGCATTATATAGCCCAGAGACAAGACCCTGAATATATCTTACTCTTCGTCCCACAAATGTATCCCACTGTCTTTTCCATGTGAATTGCTTTAGATTCTTCTCCATAATAGAAATTGAAATGGCTATATTTGCCAGATCAATAGCTTCTAGTGCTTGCTCTTAAGCTGTTGATCTGATGGGTTTTGTTCTCATCACTTTCTGCCATAAATTGTCATTGTCTATTATCTATAGATCTGTTATTGTACATTAAAGATACTCAGAAAAGCAGCTACAATTGAGGCTGCCAGTTAAGTTTTTGGTAGTCCCCCATGAAAGACCACGATGAGCCAGTTTTTGAAAAGATGAAATTGGTGAATTAAACAAGGGTGTAAACATGACCACCAGCTCTGCATTCTGTAAGTTTTCAAAAGTAGCACTAATTTCTCCATTATGACTTCTAAATTAAATCCAGGGCCGTACGGTCATTGTTTCAGGGACTTCCCCTTGGCTTTTCTTACACCATGGGTTTTATTTCACAGGTGAAATTCTTATTTTGGTGAAATTCTTGGTAACTGTGATGCTATAATAGGCCAGGGCTGCTGTAACAAAAATCTTATAGACTGGGTGGCTTAAATAACAGATATTTGTTTCTCATAGTTCTAGAGGCAAAGAAGTCCAAGACAAAGGCCAGCAGAGCTGGAGTTTGTGAGCGCTCACTTCCTGTCTTGAACACAGCCACCTTCTTCCTGTACCCTCCTCACATGACCAAGAGAGAGCTTATCACTAATCCTAGGCTTCACCCTCGTGAACTGATTACTTACCAGTGGCTCTACCTCCAAATACCTCACTGGGATTATGTTTTCAAAATATGAATTTGATGCAGACACACATACAGTCCATTGTACCACTCTAGTTACTATAGGGTCCTTATTCCCACTTGCTTGTTTAGTGATCCAGTTCCAGAAACTTATTTTAGGCATCATTTTCTAAAAGCACTTTTAGTTCTGACTGAGTCTGGGTTCCTTGAGATGCAGACCCTGAATAAAGGATTCATTTTTAAGTAGTTAATTTTGGAGCTGCAGGAAGCATGGATAGGGGAATAGAAATTTGATGCAAAAAAGAGACGTCACTAAGCTAGCTACCTCTGGTGACAGAAGCTCAATCACCCTGGGAAACAGTGTAAAATTAGGTTTTGGGATGTATATAGTTGTATGTTAGTTTATTTCTATCAGTCATTGTTTGAGGGGTGCTACATCTTACCGCTTGTAGCCTCTTGTGTCTGTAGGGTAGAGTGGTCTTCAGTGTTTAAAAACAAAACAAAACAAAACCCAAAACACTCTCAGGCATAGAGATGCACAATCTGACAACTAGAAGTTGGTGGTCACATGGCACATAAGAAAATGGTGAAGTATGAACTCTGCTATGGGTTCACTATTAATTATTCTGGGACAAAGGGCCTGTGCTAGGACCCTTCAGGACAACCAGAACATAAGGCAACTTTATCTTATCCCAACTAAGTTGTCTCCCACTGACATTTTCTCCATTGAATCCAGTGATCATCTCAAAATATAAATCCAACCAACTCATCTCTTTATGTCAAACACTTTGGTGTTTTACTATGACTCAAAGAATGAAGTAAAATCTCCTTAACATGGCCTATACCTTCTCTGTGATCTGCTTCCACCTGTCCTAGGAACTTTGCACATGTTGCTCTCTGTAATTAGAATATACTTAACTCCTTGATATTTCAGTTCAAGAATCATTTCTTTAGAAATGCCGATATGGATCTTATCTGTTGGTGTTTTTACTTTAGTTAAAACCAATTTATTACGGAGAATTATGGGGTTCTCGATAGATTCTGTAGAGAACAAAAGGAGTGAAGTATGTTTAAGATGTCTGAATAATTGTAAAGCCTTTTCTCCTACATAATGATGTCATGTGTATACAGCAATCCAGGAAGCCATCTCCCATGCTTCGTATTTGTGTTAGGGGTCTGAGGTCGACAGGGCTTGCACTAGAGGGTTTGTGTTTCCTATTCTGCCCCATTATGTACTGATGCTGAGTGGATATGGACTTTCAGTGCATTTCAGACAGCTTCCTCCCTGGTGGCAGTAGAACATTAGAATGCAATTCTGATGTTAACTACCCAGAGTTAGCTCAGATTTCACAAGTTCAGGGCAAAGTCCTCCACAAAACTCCCTTCACTTTGGACCCTAGTCACAGGTTCTAAGCATTCCAAGACCAGTCATGCTTCTGATCAACTGACTATAATCTGGGGTTCCCAGTGCCCTCTCAGGTTAAAGAGTTCACTAGAATGGCTCACAGTAATTAGAAAAGCACTGTACTTAAACAATCATAGTTTTGTGAAAGATACAAATCAGGATCAATTGAATAAAGCGATGCATAGGATAAGGTCTGACTGGGTCCCAAATGCTGAACATCCACGTCTTCAGGAAATATTACCCTCTCCGTACATCAGTGTGTATCACCAATCAGGAAGCTCAACCAAATTTAGATGTCCAGAATTTTTAGCAGGCTTTTATTGCATATTACGTATTACATGACTGATTGAGTTGATTTAGGTGTCCAGTGATTCACTCTCCAGCTCCCTCCAGTCCCTGAAGGTCAGAGTGATGCAAGTGGATCAAAGCCCCCAAAACCATCTAATCACATGGTTAGTCTTCCTGGTATGGCCAGCCCCCATTATTAAACTATCTAGGGGCCCACCCTGAGTCACTTCATTAGCATAAACTCAAGAATGGCCCCAGAGGTCTATCATGAATGACAGACACTTCAATCACTTGGGAAATTCCAAGGGTTTAGAAATTGTCCATGGAACCTGACATCAAGATCCATGGAAACGGACATCAAGACCAGACAAATTCTTTTTTATACAATGAAAATTGGTACTATTATCTATATCACAGGAGTCAGATTATTGTAACTCCACCTTCAACAAATTCTAGTTGAATAAACTGGCCCACAGTCCATGTAGAACCCAAGGATTCTTAAACAATTTCTGAAATAATTGATTATGCAAATATTTCAACTACAAAGAGAAGGATATAAAACTCTGATTTATTTATCATGTTGAAGATAATGTTTATTCCTCATCTACCGTCCTTTCAATTAGTGGGTCATATATATAGTTTAACATTTACAGATTATTTTTTACCTGAAAAATGAACTACAAAACAAATAGGTTTTATCAGAAATAATTTAAGGATATTTGAAAAAAATGTAAAGCATATTATATATTAAGTGCCACAAATAGGTTAGAAATAAAAGTACTGCATTTTCTTCCCAGAGTACAATGTAGCTCATAGCTTTTTTTAAAAAGGGGGGGATTATTTCTTTAGAGGCACAGTAATTTGATTAACAAGATTAACTTGTTAAAATAACCTAGTCCAGTTACTTAAACATTTAAATTCTAATAGTCAACACACTAACCAGCCTCATTCTTTGGTCACAAAACTTCCAAAGATCAATCACACTGAAGGCAGGACACAACCTTAGTCTGAATTCTAGTTTTTCCACTGAAAATGACCTCTGTTCTATGGAAAATGAAGTCATAGCAATGCAGCCTGCCTGGGTACAAGGACCCAGAGGAAGTCTCTACAGACCACCCAAGAGTGTCTTTGGCTTCTCATAGGATGTCAAATGCAAGCTGAGAGGAAGTGAGAACTGAGTTTATTAAAGACTGAGTATAGACAGAGCATCCGGGAGACTCAGAAAGGAAAGGAAAAGGGGTCTCATCTTTGCTTGGGGCCTGGGGTTTTTACTGAGGGTGGCAGTCAGGTGGACATGTCTTCTCAGTAAACCAGTGTTTAGGTATTCTCCTGAAAGCATAAATCACTTGTGCCCTGGAGCCAGGGGTCTTGATGAGTCAGTGGTGTTGGAAAAGTTCATGATGAATGCACCCAGTTACTCCTTAGATGTTATCTCTTGTGCTGGAAGACTCCAAAGAAGTCCTTAAATTCTTGACCTTTACAAGGAGGACCTATATTATCTGTTCTATAAGGCTCATGCAAGGCAGGGGTGTAGGTCCTAGCGAGAACGGAAACAGGAAACGGAGCAAAGAAGCAGTCTTTCATGGGGTCTCTTTAGTTTCCCTGTCTCAAAAGGTGCTCTGAGATCTTAAAAACCAGTGTCGCAAATTATTAGCATACCAGTTTCCCCGTGTAGTGTCAGTCTTGTCACTTAGGTTTTAGAGCTATGGCTTTATTTTACTTAATCATTGTATTTGAATGGACATCACAACTGCCTCTTTTAAGCCTGGTTTCTTTGTGTTTTGAAACCTACCAAATTGCCCTGGGGTTAGGGGAGGAAGAGAGAGAAAATAAGCTAAAGGGAGGCTGATAACAGCAGGAATAAAACATTGTATCTGTTTGTTAGAAATATAATTGTATAAGCCTCCACTCATCTACTGAAAGAATGTGGACCCATTACATTCCCAATGTTATCCTGTTAAATTATTCTCCTCATTTGATATTCTTCACCACACCAAATTATGCTACATAAAATGAGTCTTAACTTTTAAAGTATTAACATGGGATATTCTGAGACTAAATGTTTCCATCAAGTGTACGTGAATCTTGCTGGCACTCAAGACTTCTACTTCAAGAAATGGATTTGCTCATACAATTAAACATAAGCAATTGCGAGTTAAGCAGATTTCTATTGCCTCTTAGCAGCCAAACTCCAGTGGGGGTAATGTAGGCAGAGCCTTAACCTTTAAAATTGTGGCTTTCTGCCATGACCATATTAAAACATCTATGGTGCGGGGGCTGGGCATGTGCGATAATGAGAATTTAAAATTCCAAACTAAATATACGGTGGGAAATGGTTGTGGAACCTAACTAGCCATATGCAGCCTAAACCACTCAGCTTCTAGGAACAGTTACTTCAAAGGGAGAGATGGCAGGCTAGAGTGGGAATGTTGCAAAGTTTAAGTGGAATGACTTCATTACCACTGCCATTACCGCTCTGGTTTAAACCTGTATCCTCGCTGGACTACCAAATTTCAAAGAGTATTAAACATTTGATCTGCCTCTGATAATCTGTTAATTTCCCTATCTCTTTCCCTCTCATTTTTCAAATGGCTATCTATGTGGGTACATTTTCTAAGATTTAGATACAATATATATTTTTTTTAATTCTTCAAATACACCCCAATGTCCAGCATCCAGATAATCCACCCTGAGAGGCTACGCTTAATACACAGACCCTTATTTACCTGTCCATTTGATCTTGGACTACGGTATGATTGCCTCTCTACATGTTTTAGGAACATCCAAGTGTTGAATCCTATCTCCATGCATCATTGGAATAAACAAGATACTTAAGCAAGACTCCAAACCTGTACATAAGAGTTTAGTCTTTATTGCCCCTCTGCTTTTGTTATGAGAAGTTGGGTGTGGAGAATTAATTGAAATATCTCCCACCAGATTGTTGCATCAAGGGCAGGCTCTTCATTTTGTTTTTCTCAGTGTCTTATTGTTCAAAAAAATCTTTGTTTAATAAAGTATATAGTAATATTTGATCTTTAAAGCATTTTTGTGGCCAGCGCTTACTGACCAGGTAAGGTTCTTATGTATGGATTTTTATAACCCCTTTTTAGTTTTAGCTTTCACATTTAGGTCAAAGATGTCTTCTGTAATTGAATTTGATATTGGTTCTAATTTTCTCCTCTCTGAGTTTAAAAGTCTAGTCACACAATCAAGAAATTATGGAATTTTGGAAGTGAGAGTGGACTTCAAGATAATCTAGGCATTGAAGTTTTGAGCTCCTCTGGGCTCAGTATTTTCCATCTCATGTAGTTTAAGGTGGATGTTTGGCAAGAAGAGTGTTTTTTACATGGGCTTGGGTGGGAGTGTAGTGGGAAACAAGATGTTAGACCAGAAATGACAACATTTCCAAATCCCTTTCAACTCTGTGATCCTAGTCTAATGTTCTCTTTATAAATATCAGAACATATAATTGAAGCTCTGTAATTTAAATACTTCAGGTCACATACCCATGCCAACACAAGCTTATTATTTATGGCAAATGTCATTTCCTTCATATTGCTTGTCTCTCCTATAAAAAGAAAAAAAAAAACTATCCATTTGTCCACTGTTCTTTGTGTCATTCAGACTTTAAAGCCCAGTAGGTGCAAGTTTTAAGCTATTAAAAATATAAAAAAATGTAAACCATATATTTAATTAAAAAGAGTAATAACTGCAATTATAAAGTAAAATAATACTCGTCAACACTGGGCAGTTGGGAAGGGATGAGTACTGAAGCATATGCCACGAGGTAGAATGATAGAGAAAATTCTTGAAGCAAGTCAGCGTTGGTTTCAGTTGAAATAGCAATGCATACAGGGGTGGGTGGGTGCGTGTGCGTGCGTGTGTGCGTGACTCGGGAAGCCTATGAAGTGATTCTTAAAAAAAGTGTTGAAGCTCCTAGTGTAGTACAATCTAGTGCTCTGATCAAAAGTGCCTCATGAACTTTGGCCCTTGTACTAATCCACTGTTAAACTGTGTTTTGTAGAACACTAGCCTATCCTGGATAGTAAAAACTCTAGCAGTAAATACTTTTGAGGAGCTCTTAATGTCTTGTCTTAGTTCTTGGAAATTCAAAGCTACATTATATTAAAAGTGTTTGTAGTAATGCATCAAAAATATTTAGATAATGTTATTCATTTCCAGGGTTTGGCTAGGAACTATCTATTATCAGAACAATTTATATTTTGAGGACACTAGTTTGTTTTTGTTTGTTTTCTTGTTTTTTGGGCTTTTTTTTTTTTTTTGTATAACTATTTGAAGAATGATACGTCAAACAGTAAAGTATCCTATTCTGACCCTCTGATTTCCCTAGTCTTGTTTACTATTTGCTGAATTATTTTATTCTGTCCATTTAAATATTTTATTATCTAACTTGTCCAGATAATTCATTCTATTAGAATCACCTCATTAACTGATGGACCAGGAATATTGAATGGTGTTGTTTCCACTGGCCAGGAACTTTTAGTCTAGTGGAGAAAAAGATACAAAAACAGTAAAGCTATTCTTCTTGAGAGAGCACATTTTAATGAACCACACTAAAATAAAGGAAAAATGAAATTAAAAAATGCTGTTCTAATAACAGAAATTTTGCAACTTTCTCTATAAATATTTTTTTCCTAGGTCTCAGAATATTTCTATATAACTTGAAAGCTGGAAATAAATTGAAAAGTTCATTTTTATGCATAACTAAATATTCACTGGCTACAATTTTTTAAATAGTTAAAATTTGACTGTGGACCAGGAGTTTTTAACTTTTCTAGTTTCTTAAGACTATTGTATGCTACAGTATTTTGCAAAAGCACCAAACTTGAAGCCATTGTAGAACTGTTCTTTTTATTATGACAATGACCTGGTAGTCTTAATTGTCCTAAGAATGCATCACGACTTCTTATCTAATATGGCCCCTGTGAAGAAGTCTCATTTAATCCACTGGAGGCCTGAATCGAATGAAAGGTGGGGTAAGGGAGAATTTTCTCTCTCTGCCTGGCCATGTTCAAATTGGAAGTCTGGTCTTCTGCACTCAGACTGGAATTTACACTCTCAGTTTCCTGGTTCTCAGGCCTTAGGACTCAGACTGGAACTACCTCACGGGCTCTCCTGGGTCTCCAACTGGTAGATGGAAGATTGTGGGACTTCTCAGCCTCCATAACCACATGAGCCAATTTCTTATAATCTGTGTGTGTGTGTGTGTGTGTGTGTGTGTGTGTGTGTGTGTACACGTGCACGTCTCGAGACAGGTACAGGTATAGGCATAGATACAGATGTATTTCCTATTGGTTCTGTTTGTCTAAAGTGCCTGGATGGGGGCGGGGGGGGGAGGAACCTGCATTAATAAAGGGTCTATCTTGTCCTTGGGTATAGCACCAACACATTTTGCATTTGTTTTTAAACCAAGTAATTTAGTTTTATATTTTAAAAATCTCAAAAGATGAAGGAAATTGTGATTTTCTAAAGGAAAAATTAGAGCAAAAAGAACAACCAATGAAAGTGATAATGCAATTACATGGTCATTCAAGCCTGCTATGTTCTGAGTTTTAGAAGAGAATGAAAGAGACTAAGAGGTTAAAGAGTTTCCTGCATGCTTGACTTGTTTATTCCTCCATATGAACTACTGTTATTGTATTGCAACTTTTATTCTAGGAAAGAATAGTAAGGCATTTCTCTATGATTGAGGGAAAGAGTATAAATTCAAATTAGTTATAAAACTGATTAGCAATGCAGTTACAAAGATGAAATCTAGCACTCAGAATTGACTGATTTTATTGTGATTTTTGTAGTGAGACCAGAACTTGTAAAGAGTATGACTTGGACATCAGTGGAACATCTGTCCTTGGTAAAACTTTTGTATATTGGCAAAACTAGGAATTTACCTAGAAATGAAGGATATAACAATAAAATGTATGGGATTAAGTAAGAGAAGGGATTATTTTTATATGAAATATTTTAAATTTTTTCATTTGAGTATAGTTGATACACAATGTAACACTAATGTCAAGTGTATGACATAGTGACTCAAATTCTCTATCTGTTATGCTGTGGTCCCGCAGGTGTAGCTACCGTTTGTTACCAGACAGCACTATTACAATAGAACTTGGCTACATTCCCTATGCTGTGCCTTTTATTCCTGTGACTTATTCATTCCATAACTGGAGGCCTGTAAATCCACTCCCTTTCACCTATTTTGCCCAACCCCCACCTCCTTCTGGTTCCTTGTGACAACCATCAGTTCTCTATATATCTAATAAAATGTTTTTATTGTTGATAAAAGTTTGAGATATTAGATCATGAAGATCTATAACAGATGTTTGATACAGGGAAAATTCAAGGTGAATTCAGATCAATGAATATTTAATTTTTCGTAACAAATGAGAGTTCCTAGATCTTATACAGTATATGCAGAAAGTTTCCTCTTACAAGGACTATTAGAGGCTCAGTTAGAATGGCAGCTAGCTAAGAGTGCAAAGAGTTATTATGTATCAGGGATGCACGGCTTTTGTGTTAGATACTGTTTATAATGTCTCAATATTTTTGAAGGCTATATGGGAAAATGATTTTGAGAATGACACTGAAATTTACTGGAAAAAAAACTGGGATAATAACTATGACACAAAGAAGTAAAATTAAAACTGCCAAAATTCAATGCATTTCACAGCTAAAAAAGCACTCCTTTAAAAGCCTATTACTTAATTTTGAAGCAATTGGGATTTCTTATGGAAGTGAAATAAACAAAAGAAAAAAAAGATTACTTATCCTGGCATTGCAAATTCACTCAAATTTTTGAAGTAGATTTAAGTAGACATCAGCGTTCTAGCTATTCTTTTATATGTTCTGAATGGCATGCTAGTCATTCTGATAGAGTTGCTCATGATAAAATACGACCATGTAAATTCTCAGTAATGGTAAGGTATGTCCTGTTTTGACAATATTGACCACTCTAGGAGGAAAGAGTGGCACATCTTCATGTGTTGAGGAATATGGCTGTAAATGAAAAATTTTCCCATATGTTAGACTGCTAATATTTTGTACAAAACATTGATGGCCTTTAAAACTGGTTTTCTATCTTGTCCTTGTGCTTCTTATTGGGTAGTTTCCATTACTATGTACTCAAGTTCAGTGAGCTTTAGTCCTCCAGTGAATAACCTGTTGCTGATCTTATATAAAGTATTTTTCATTTCAGATCATATAGTCTTAATTTCCAGAAGTTTAATTTGAGTCTTTTTTCTGTCTTCCATTTCTTTGTGTCTCATACACTTGTTTTTCTTTTGGAACATTTTTTGAACATTTAAACATGTGTATATTCCCTGGTTATGTGTCATATTTTCTTCCCTCTTAACATGTTAGTATTTCTAATTAGATGCAGTAAATTGTAAATTTTACGTTGAATGGTACTCAATTTTCTTCAAATATTTTTGGGCTTTATTATGGGACACAGTTTATGTTCTTGGAATTAGTTCTTTTAAGATTTGCTTCTTAAGCTTTGAGCCACCCTGCTAGCTGGCCTACTAGTCTCACTACTAAAATAATACCCTTCCAAGGATTCTCATTCCCTGTGAAGTAGGAGGTCTTTCTCCCTTGGCTGGTAGGAACATGAAATATTTTTTGTCCTTAAAAAGCTCCACTTATTTCTTAAGTGGTGTCAAGTGTTTTCCTCATAACACAAACTGATAAACTCTTAGCCAAAGACTTGAAGGAATGCTTATACACATCTCTAGAGCTTTCTCTTTATACAACTTCTTTCTTTACTGTGCTTTGTCCCCCCAAATCTAGCCACTATCTTTTCAGAACTTTGAACTGTCTCTTCACCTCAGCAGGATTGCTGATTTCTGTTTGGGTTCCTCTTCCTCCATTGTATTCTAGAAATTCTCACCAGCCAGTAAGTGGAACAATCCTCCATGTACTTGTTTCACTTAGGTTTCCCTGTCCAGAACTGCCTCCTGCCCAGTGTCTGAAAAGTGTTTTATATATTTTATCTGATTTTTATAGGTGTTTAAGGTAGGAAGATAGATTCCATGCCTGCCTTTTCATCATAGGCAGAAATGGAATTTCTGAGTCCTTAGTTTTTTTCTTTCATCCATTTTGACTTTTTATGACCTATGGATATTCAATTACTTCAGGACTACTTGTTGAAAAGACAATCATTTTCAAATTATGTTTACGCTTCTGTTTAAAAATAAATTAACCCTATATGCGTATTGTACTCTCTGTTCTGCTTTACTGGCCTGTATGAGTATTCATACACCAATATCATACTAAGATTTTGACAATAAGTGTACTTAAATCTACTCTGTCAATACCTTGCAGAATGTTGGAATTAATAGGCAGATGAAACAACATAGTCTAGACCTGGGGCTATGGACACTCTAAACAAGTTAGAAATATGAATTAAATTTCCATGGCCTGGTTATAATAGGATGTCTGGTGAGGCTGGGTTATCAGATAAATATTATGGATAGAACATAAATAAAGACGAACATTATGTGAAACCCAGGGAATCACATCTATTACTTGAGGACATCTATATTTAGAGTTTAACTTCGTCCATTGTTGACTCTGGGTCTAAGCAGTGTATTTGGATTTTCTAGAGAAATATGTTTATGTAGATCCACCTGGAGCTTATTTTGAGCTTACAGCCTCTTAGGAAATCATAACATTTCAAGTGTGTATTTTATTTCCTACAGACACCAACTACCTCAAGCTAAACATTTGATATTATAATTTATTAGGGAAAATTAATAATGGTTGGGAAAGGAAAGGAGATTCCAGCACTTCTCTTTGGGTCCAAAATTGTTACTATTATATATAATTGTTATATAACTGGCATTTCATTGACTAGAAAAAGAATTTCTCAACAATAAAGACCATATATGAAAAGACCACAGCTACCATCATACTCAATGGTGAAAAAATGAGCTTTTCCTCTAAGATTAGAAACAAGCTAAGGAGTCCCACTCTAGCCATTTCTGTTCAACTCAGTACCAGAAGTCCTAGCTACAGCACTTAAGCATGAAAAAAACAAAACAAACAAAACAGAAGCATTCTAATCAGAAAAGTACAATCAATTTGTTTACAGAATATATGATCTTACATGGAAAAACCCTAAAGATTCCACAAGAACTATTACAGATAATTAATTCAGCAAACTTGCAGGATACAAAAATCAACATACAACAATCAGTTGTGTTTCTATATTCTAATGAATTACACAGAAAGAAAAAACAATTCCATTTACTATAGCATCAAATAGAATAAAATAATAATAAACTTAACCAAGGGGGGAGCTACACTTGCACATTGAAAACTATAAACATTGCTAAAATGACAACAAAAATAAAATGGAAAAATATCCTGTGTTAGTGGATTGGAAGAGTTAATATTGTTAAAATGTCCATACTACCCACTGATCTACACATTCACTGGAATTCATGTAAAAATCCCACTGGCATTTTTTTCACAGAAATAGAACAAAGGATTCTAAAATTCCTGCGGAACTACAAAAAACACCCAATAGCCAAAGTAATCTTGAGCAAAAAGTACAAAGCTGAAGGCCTCAAACTTCCTGACTTAAAACATATTATAGAGCTGCAATAATCAAACTAGTATAGTCCTGAACTGAAGACAGTCACATAGACCAATGGAACAGAATTGAGAGACTAGAAGTAAACCCACACATATAATAGGTCCAGTGATCTTCATCAAGACCGCCAAGAATACACCCTGGGGAAAAGTGGGTCTTCGACCAGTTTGTACTGAGAAAACTGGCTAGGCACATGCAAAATAATTAAATTGCACCCTTATCTTGAACCATACACAAATATCAAAATTGGGTAAAGACTTAAATGTAAGACCTTAGCTATAAAACTTACAGAAAAAAATATAGGAGTAAAAATCCCTGACATTGTTCTTCGCGATGACGTCTGGGATTTGACACCAAAAGCATAAGCAACAAGCATAAAAATAGACAAGACTGTATGAAACTTAAAGACTTCTGGGCAGCAAAAAAAAAAAAAAAAAAAAAAAAAATCCAACAGATTAAAAAAAAAAGGTACCTACAGAATGAGAGAAAATATTTCAAACTATATATCTGATAAGATGTTAATACCCAAAATATATAAGAAACACCTACATCCCAGTAATAACCAAGTAATAACCCAGTTTAAAAATGAGCAAAGAACTTGGATAGACATTTCTCTCGTAAAGACCTACATAAGGCCAATAGCTATATGAAAGGATGCTCGGTATCACTAATTATCAGGAAAATGCTTATCAAAACCACAGCTATCACTTCACATCTGTTAGAATGGACATTATTTTAAAAATTACAAATAGGTCAGGATGTGCAAAATTTGGAATCTTTGTGCATTGTTCCTGGGACTACAAAACGGTCAACTGGTATGAAAACAGCACAATGTTTCCTTAACAAATGAAAAATAGACCTACCATATGATCTAGCAACCCCACTTCTATGTACCCCCCAAAATTAAAAATAGTATCTTGAAGTGATATCTGCACTTTCATATTCACTGCAGCATTAAGCATGATAGCCAAGAGGTTGAAACAAACTAAATGTCCATCAGTGGATAAATGGATAATGAAACTGTGGTTATACGTTCAATGTGCTATTATTCATCCTTAAAAAAAAAAAAAAAAGGAAATCCTTCTACATATTACAATATGAGTAAAACTTGAGAATACTTTGTTAAGTGAAATAAGCCAGTTACAGAAGAGGAAACGCTGCATGACCCTACTTAAATGGTGTAGTTAAAGTAGTCAAACTCATAGAAGCAGAATGTAAGATAGTGGTTTTCAAGGACTGAGGGAAATGGGAATTTTCTGTTCAATGGACATAGAATTTGAGTCACACAAGATGAAAAAATTCTAGATCCTTCTGTACAGGAATGTGCATATAATTAACAATGCTGTAATGTACACTTAAAAGTTTAAGAGGGTTTGTCTTCTGTTAGCAGTTTCTTATAATGTCATGATATTAGAGCAATACAATAAAAGAATGGTCAATAAAGCAATAAGAGTGGTATTCAAGAAATATTAATAGTTAAACAATGACATATTAACTGAGATAAGGACTCATCGGCTTTAGCAACGTGTAGGTCTTTGGCAAAACTCAAAAGAGCATTTCTATAGTGGGTGAGGGCAAAACCAATAAGGAGGTGATTCAAAAAGAATAGGAAACTGGGGGGTGGAGGGTGAGGAGAAAAATAAGAAATTGGTTACCAAGAGAGTCAAAATAGTAATAACTCTCAGGATGGAAGGAGAAGGGTTCATGATTGAGAGGGTACAAGTCTGCTAAGTGTCTATCCACTGACATGTATAGTAGTTGTAAGCTGGTTTGTACTAAAATGATTCTTTAAACCATACCCTTTTAAAATATGTTTGTGTTATATTTAATATCTAAAATTTAAAATTGTACAAAATAAAGAGAAGGACAAGTTTTACTATACATGGAAGCTGAGAAATGGGGCAATAACTAGAGAAAATCATAGGGCTAAGAAAAGTTTAATTATTCTTGATAGGAGAAATAAAAGATATATATTCTGATAGGAATGATTCAGTTAAAAGTAAAATTTGTGATGCAAAAGAAGTGGGGAAAATTGCTGCAGGTATATTCTTAAAAAGACATTAGAAGATAGAATCTAGTACACATGTGGAAAGTTTGGCTTTAGTTAAGAGCAATGACAGTTTATCCGTAATAAGAGGAATACAGTTGGAGAGTAACCATAGATTTAAGAAGGTGGGTAAATAGAGATGTGAATTTATGAAAGATTTATTCTCACTTCCCTTTTCCAACTTAGATAGGCACAAAGTCATCATATGATTTTGAGGTTTGAGGAAGAGGAGCTGCAGGTTTGAAAAGGGAGAACTTACAAAATTGAAGTCTAAGGGGAGGTGGGAGAAAGATTGAGATAGGAAAATGTAACACGATTGTTTGCATCATTAAAGATCCACTTGAGGTTTGAGGTTATGATTCCAAAGTGAGAACAGTCAGCATAATTATGTTTTTTTTAGGGTTATGGTTTTGACAGGTGAATAAGAAGTAGCAAAAAAGGGCCCAGGGAACTGAGGTTGTCTAAAAGGAAGTAGTTATAATAATTAATCTTGCTTCAAGCTGGGAAGAAGAGAAGTAAAAAGATGAGAGGGTTGGGAGGCAGTTAATAGGGATGTGTGGTGTGAAAGAAATGTGGGAGTTATAGTACTTGGGAGAGTAAGCTATTGAGAAGTTGTGGTCAGAAATCAGGGGATTTGAATTTGAGATGACACAGGGGTGAGCTTGAGAAAATCTCACAGTACGAGCATAGGATTGAATAACTAAGATAGGGAAGTAGGCAAGATTTTTTAAGGCACAGAGATGAACATACTTGAAATGTGAAAGTATTGGAAATACAATCTATCTGGGTATTGGAGTTACTGAAAATTATGTTAGGAGGGGTTACCGAGAGGGACAGTGAGCCACTATTCAGAATCTTCAAGGAATCAGAAGTTGTAGTTAAGGGTCTTTAGAGGATTGCAAAGGAGAATAGGGTGGTTTAATTTGATGAAAATAATTCAGACTTTTAGGGAAGAATGAGGGAGAAAGTTCTGGAAGTGAGAGGGATAAGAAAGGCACCTACATCACCTAAGGCCCCATGATATGGAGGTCAGGGTACAGAAAAAGCCAATGAATTTCTGGTAGAGCAGGAAGATATTGAAGACATTGAGTTGGAAGGTTCAACATTTTATTGCTGATTCACTAACAATTGCAGAAAGTACATTGGAACGATAGCAGGAGTTGAAGAGTGTGGAGAGATGGGGTCAGCACCTTTGGAGCATAGGCAACTGGAGATATGTAGAGTGATTTGATAATCCTGGGTATCTTGATGGGGTTGACATAAAGGGTAATCAAAGGATTTAATATTATATAGATGGTTTTAGAGGTGGTTAGTTGAGATTGAGGGAAGGGTTTGTGTGCACCTCATTAGAAACTTGCAGAACTCTGGGACTCCTTTTTCATTCACTACAGTAGTGACAAGGTATCTAGAAAACTGGAGACCTTATCCAAAACACCTACCCACCTGGAACCCCTTCTTAGCTCCAGGTACATAGCAGAGCTTCGGTGCTGGAGGTGCGGATGCCAAAAAAGGAGTGGTCCTACCTACTGCACTGGAATGCTGTGGTTCTTGACTTCTTCTAGTGGAGGCAATGTAATTCTGTTGAATACAACATATCAAGCACACTTAAGGAAGTTTGCACACAATAAAGATTCTGTAGGACACGGAAGCCCACGCTAAATTACTGTCATGCTCTTTTTCAATTATATTTCCAACATACAAATCTATTAGCTCTTTTTGAAAATATAGTTCCCTAATTATACTTTATCCTTAACAGATAAGGTTTGTACATAATAGGCAGAAAAGGATATTTTTCTTTCCCCCCATTGATCTTATAAAAATTCCAATTGAAGCAATAAATCCCTTTTGTGCACCAGTTCTTCTGAGCTCCTTTGAAGAATACCTTTCATTTCATATATAGAACACTTGAATTTGAAAGGTCTGAGAAAATGCTGTTTGTCAGAGTTAACAGGTCAGTTGATGTCTTTTTAAAAAAGTATTTGTTTTTCTTTCATATGCTTTAAGTATTTTACCAGACCCTAATGTTAAAAGTCAAGGAAGAGAATTGTCTTTACAGCAAAAATATTTGAATAAGTATTTTGTGCTAAGAATCGTACTACATTCTGATGGCATAGAACAGCAACAAACGTAGACCTTGCCCTTTAGTCCTTACATTTATAATCTGTAGAAAGATTGACAGGGGGACAGATTATAAAAAAAAATAGTCATTTTATTTTGTGGAGATAAAAAGACCATGGTGGGAAAAAAATGTATGATTAAAAATACACTGTTTATTTACTAATATTTGCTTAAGATAAATAACTTTAAAACATATTACCACTAATAATGACTGTACTGAAGTGTTAGAGGTAAGGTTAGCCTATTGTCAGCTTTTTTAGTAGCACTCAAAACATGTAAGGGACTTTACCTGTAAGGTATTTTATGTGCATGATCCTTAGAATAATCCTACAAAGTAATTACTCTTAATCCTATTGTACTGAATGAATAATAAAAGTTCAGAGAAATTGTGTCATTTCTTAAACTAACAAGTTACACAAATAATGTACTAGCAGAGGCTTATCAAATGGCATGGATAATATGATTTCAGCTATGCCATAGTTTATCTAGCAATATTTGGAGAAACATGAGCTGATGCAGTTCTTTTCTTCTTGGTGTGGATTCTGGCTATTTCCCTTGGATGTTTTAAGAAGTGGAAAATACATTAGTCATTTGTAATTGCAGATCTGCTTTCTGGAAAAGAAGTTAATGATTTAACTTATGCAAATAAGTTCTTAAGTTATTTAATACAGCACTTTTTCAATATTACCAAAGTCAATGTGCATTTAAAGCATAATATTCTTTAGGATATAAGTGAGAGAAACTGTACTGAAAATATCTTCTTGTCCAAATGTGTCAATAAAGCAATTTCGCGTTCCTACTGAAAACTGTACAAGGCCATCTACATCCCGAAATTAAACATCTTCATGCAAAAATCAGTTTACCAAATGTGCTGACATGTAACACAATATTAGCACTCACTTGTATACATATTTTTTGCCAAAAAGACCAGACAGCACATTATTTTTACAGTGTTTGGTATAATATGTATTTTACCACAACATAAATTGCCAGCTTGCCAAGGCAAACTTTATCCTTGCTATCAAAGATGCAGAATACACAACAAAACTTTAATATATATAAAGCTTATATGGTTTGGGCTCTTCAAAAACTAATTTTTGAGGTATCTAAGTGCTCATATGTGGGTTTAATGAGCTCTAAGCCTTAATATTTTACATGTATCTAAATTAAATTATTCATAAATGCAAAAACAAACTGTACATAATTTCTTATTGGCAAAGAGATTTATTACAATGAAGAGATAAACCATATTGTAAAATGTTAGGATTTTTTTATATAAATGCAAATAAAAACAGTAATATAGTAAAAACTCCATTTAGAGTTGCCATGCTCCTGAACATTGGATTATAGTGCTAGCCAAATCATGTTTCCATGTACATAATAAGGCCTAATATACTTTCTTCATAACACATAAGCCCATTACTGCATATGTAACTCTTTCCTTATGAAATAAGTATTGCATGTGATTCATCACAAATATAGTACAACTAATACAGCCTTCTGATCTTTGAAAGTAAAGGAATTACTGAGTCATTTATCACACTGTATCCTCTAGTTTACAACTCTCTTAAAGGAGAACTAGTGTATTTATTTTTCATATGGGCTTTTTCTGAATGAGGGACTTATCAACTCTAGTTGAAAGACACACAAACAGAAATAGTAAATCAGTTTTCACATAATTGCCCTTGTTTGATAGTTGATGTACCATTGAGAAAGTCTTAGATACTGAGGATCAAGGGTATTCACAAACTATTGTTACCTTGTATCTTTTTGTCCATTGTTTTCAAAAGATAATCACAAAAGCAAGAAATAAGGGGAAACTCATAGATCTCATTTAACCAATACTGATTGAGCACTTGCTTGATTCTCGAAAATTCTGGGCCCAGTTATTAAAAGAACAATTAAGTAAGTTTTTTACTCTCCAAACCCTTACTGTCTACCAGAACACAGAGATACATCTATGTATAATAATAATTCTTTATAAAATATGACATTCCAAATTATGGAAAGTATTTAATCACAAATTTAATTTTTCAAAAATGGACTTATAATTTTCTAATATCATATTCCATTTTAACAAAATCATGTTTGGAAACTGATGATTTGGGTGAATGTGTTAATGTGTTACCATCCCAGATAAAATGACTCCATTTTTCCTTCAGTCAATACTTCTCTCTTTTGTTGTGTATACATGTTCAGTACAAAATACATTCAAATTACTTGAGATTAAATATGTGCCCCCCAACAAAAGACTCCATATCAGGTCTTTGTATAGGGTTGCAATATTTTTTTTTTTTTTGAGGATCCTGGGATCCTAAATACTTCTGGATTCATAGATTTCTGAGACTGTAAATTGCTAGACAATCTGAATTTCTAACAAACCCTATGTGATGCCAATGCTGATGGTCCTTGTATCACACTTTTAGTAGTTAAGGGTATGGAATATTCTTCCTGGTGACATGGAAAAGAACGGGTTTTAGAAGACCGAAAAAATAGTTTATTTAGAAAGATATGGTAGAAATAAGTCAGCTCAGAGGTTGTTCTGAATTATTGAAGTAACACTGAAACTAAGTATACATATAGAATTTATAGGACTTGACAACTTAAATGTGTATGAAACATGAGAAGAGTCTTGGGAATAAACATTCTATTTCAATGAATAGAATTTCATGTTTATTTAGAGTACTACTACACAGATACTATTATGTTACTATTAGTACGCTACTGAATTTGAATTAAGAGCAAACTAATTCCTATATCAAGGAGAGGGTATCTCATCTGAAAGGTAAAGATCTTCCTTATTGCACAATTAACTGGGGAAAGAATTATTTCCTTTCAAACAGGAGCCAAATTGAACAGAGATTAACATGTGAAGTAAAGTATTAATTTATCTGCTTTGGTGTCCTGATAAAGTTTGGCTAAAAATTAAAGATTAAAAAGACCTGAATGAGTCAGGCAAAGTTACACAGAAAAATTTGGAATGGAGAGAAATTATGCAGAACACTTAGGAATGGTGAATGGATATCCCAGGGTCTCCGAGCACCTGAAACAAGATAATTATGGCAGGATCAGATGGCTATAATGTATAGGTCAAGCTATGTATATTCAATAAAAACAATATCAACACAAAAAGAGAAGTAAAGATAACACAAATCAGAAGTGATTGGTAACAGTTAGTAAGCTCTTATTATGTATTAGTTCCTATGCTAGTTAATACATGTGGGTGGGTGTGTATTTGAAAAGTACCACTCTCATTCTTAAGCAATCAGAACTCCTTCCCTGGACCCTACATCAGAACCACCAAACTTTTAAGAGCCTTTCCTGAAATTTTAAAAGCTCTCTATCATGTCTGGAACAAACGATATCTGGATTTGGGGGAGTGAATTTCTGCAGCTCTGGGATTCGAATTTATGGGGTCCACTCTAGTCTCTACCAGGCCCTGTTTCTAGAGGGCAAGCTGCCCAACAACCTATCCCATTTATGTGATCATGGAATGGGGAAAAAATCGCGATGCCATAATGGTGCTGATTTGAGGTGACTTGCACTTGCATCGGGCACAGGATAATGAGCCTTCACCTATACTGATTAGACAATAAAGAAATGTGTAACTCTTTCTTCCTATGATTTTAACTTTTCATTAATACACCACTGTATCTACACAGACCTTGAATTGTATCATTTACTTTGTTTATAGATTGAGCTATAATTGATATAAAATAAAGCACATTCTTAAAATGTACACCTTAATGTATTTTGGTATATGTGTACACCTGGGAAATTATCATCAAATCAAGATAGCAATCATACCCATACACCCAAGGTTTGTCCTTTGTAATCCATCTCCTTCCTCTTCCTCCACTGTCCCTAGGCCACTATTTTTATACATTTTTAAATCTCATTATTTTTCTAGATATTTCTGCCAGTCAAGAATATTTGCCCAGGGCCCTGCATATTTTGGAGGTGTTCCTGGATTTCAATGCTTTTTTTTTTTCTGTCTTCAAAACATTTTTAATTTACTATTCTATACTCTCATAAACTTTGTATTATGTCCATTTCATTTGTGTTTACTCTTAATAAAATGTTTTGAAATTTTTAGCCTGTCTTATAAGTGAAACAAAGAACAGTATGTTGGCCATGTTTTGGCAAGAGCATTAAATGCTTAATTCCAAAATAATATGGGGAAGAGCATAATTTTGGTGATGGTAATAAGAGTAAAATAAAACTCAAGACCCAGTATAAGGTACTTCGATATATGAAAAGTTTCGATATATGAGACATTCGATATATGAAAAGTTTCTTTGCAATGTTGAACTTCAGAGAGTCTGGATTTGCTTTATTTAAGGTAGAGGTAAGATTTTATAAATATTTATTCAGCCAAATTCTGAAGTCAAAGTTATTTTAGTACACATTAGAGGCTACTCTCAAAAATCCATGTTCTACTCTTCAGAACCATTTATTACAATAGTAAAGTTACCATAATAGTGTTATTTGTATGTTCCCCAATAGGTCTTTAATCTTCAAAACCTGTTCATAATAGTTCTAAAATATCACAATTTCTTTGCAGAGCATTCCATTCCCACTTTTCACTCAGCAATTTATTTCAATACTTTGCCCATCTGTTACTGAGAAAGAGTTCATGGATCCAAGCAGTTGAAAATAACCCTGAGGGCGCCTGGGTGGCTCAGTCAGTTAAGTGTCTGCCTTTGGCTCAGGTTGTGATCTCAGGGTCCTGGGGTAGAGCCCCACGTTGGGTTCCCTGTTCAGTGGGACATCTCCTTTTCCCTCTCCCTCTGCAACTCTCCCGACTCATGCTCCTCATGTGCATGCATTCTCATTCTCTCTCTCTCTCTCAAATAAAATCTTTAAAAAAATCCTAAAACCCAGAAAATGAATCAAGAAAACATAGGATATTTCACAGAATTAATGGAAGACTAGAAATTGAGTCTCAGCAAATGTTCAGGGACCAAGGAAAGCTAAATCACGGGTATCATAAGTAAGGTCATGTCTCAGACACATTGTAAGATGTCATTGCTGGCTCTATAGCCACAGCTGTCAGTGGCTACTGCCACTGCTGGACCATGCCTGTACAGGCATCAGCCCTGCTGAGAACATTTACCTGTACATTACTCCAGTAGGAACATCTGATTATTCAAAACTAGGACCTGTACCCTCACCCTTGATGCCAGAATGTGGGGAAAGAGAATATTTCTCTGGCTGTTCTTTGAATTATAGTCAAAGAGATTCGAGGTAATTGGAAGCAAGAGTAAACAAATTAATCAATGCCCTCTAGAACTAGCTTTTTTTCTCAACTCCCATTCACCTTTCACAGGAATCTGAAACATCTCAGTAGCATATCCATTGAATCTTGTCATTTCCCTGCTTAAGAGCTTTCAGTGGATTCCCACACTCCAACTAATGTCTTTCAAGCTTTAGGATGTAATTTTATATGCATAACTGGCTTTAGCCAGTATTTCCAGCCTTACCAATCTCTGTAACCTGTGAACAAATCATGCTAAAACAACTCATTTCCTATATATATATTACATATTTTTATGAATGTGATTTTATTCATTTTGATTCCATGTATACCTGTTCATTTGCAAAATTCAATTCAATCATGTCTCATTCAAGGCAATTATTCCATATATTACCTCTTCTCTGAAACCTTTCTGTGCTACTTTCTTCCAACTTAGTTACCTACCTATTGTCTGTCTCTAAGCACTTTACTTATACCATTTATACAACTGTGTATGTATCGTAATGTTTTTTTCCTAGACCACGAACTATTTGAGGGGATTAACTATGTTATATCTTATTTATTTTGTAATGAATAAATGTCTTTATTTGATATTAGAGATGGAGTAGAGATATATCTCCCACTTAAAACAATAATATATAACAAGATTCAGTATATATTGAATAAAAACATGAACGACAAGCACTCAAGGAAATTGCTTTGAGACTATTTGCATAAATTATGGGGAGTGAGGATTTATGTATATCAGTTACTTCTGATTATTTCCCAATGGTGAATTTCTATTTGAGACTTGAAACTGACAGAGGTTGGAACATTTTTATGGAATTTAGGGTTAGCTCAGTTCATTTTGCAATTTTTGATGTAATTGTTAGAATAAACACAATTACATAAAATGATGCTTTTTTCCAGTGATGGAATTAGATTGGTCTTAGTGGCCAGTAGTTATTTTATTTTTTTACTTTTAATTTTTTTTCAGTAGTTATTTTAATGGTTTGCTATTTTCCCCGAATGTCTGTAGCTTCTGCTTTAATTTCAAACTGGATATACTAGTTGAGGCTTTTTTTTATTCATTCCACATTGTTAAAGATAAGTACTATAATATTTTTACAATTTCACTGTGAATAATTATTTTTAGTAAAACCATTTATTCAAATCACAGAAGTCATTTAGTCTTCCCATCAAATCCTCACACTTTAAGTATTCCTATGAAACTATCATTAAATATTTCTGTCGCAGTTTAGGTAACAATACCGATTTTGAAAGCTCTATGATGTCTTGCTGTCAAGATTGGAAATCCAGTCAAGCTCATAGACATGAATGGTGTCAACGATATAATGATATTTAATAAGTGGGAAAGGATTTAAATTCTTCTGCTTGTAATAAACAAGAATTTATTTCATGGGAGAAGACTTGAGAGTAAAAGCTATGTGGAAGTAAATGTGAAATTTGGCAAGGGAAAATATTCTCATGGAAAGCATTAGCTTTCCAAAGAAACGTAAGGGAAGTTCTAGCTGTAAGTCTCAAATTTCTTATAACCTAAGAAGCACTGATCTAAGGAAATTGACTTGCTTTGAGTCTTTTTGGGGCTTTGTAGTGCTCTTTTGTTTTGTTTTGGTTAATTAATTCTATGCCTTATGTTGTATCAATAAAATGTAATCTACAGATACATGAAGTATTTTCCCATTTTACCCTACTTCCCTTTTCATAGCACCCATCACACCTCATTGTAATTACTTGTTTATTATGTGCTTCCTCATAGTTCAGGTTAGACTGCAGTAAGCAATGAATGAAAAGTCACTTGGCATGATCATGAGATATTTTTGTTTTAATATCTGTATGCCCATTCACTCATCTATATACTTACTTCAAGGGCACCATCCATAAGCTTTTCTGGGTTCTTTGGTATACCTTTGCCTTAGAAGAAATTTAGTGTCTGAGTCTGTTCTGGCTGCTATGACAAAATACCATAGACTGGTGATTTACCAACAGCAGGAATTTATTGCTTACAGTTTTAGAAGCCCGAAGTCTGAGATCTGGGCACTAGCATGTTTGGTCCTCTCCTGGGTCTCCAGCATCCCATTGCATCTTCATATGGTGAAAGGGACAAGCGAGCTCTGTGGGATCTCTTTATGAGACCATTAATCCCATTCATAAGGACTACACTCTCATGACCTAATCACCTCCAAAAGCTCCCACGTCTTAATACATCCCTAAGCCTCTACTTTTTAATACTTACCAAAGTCTCAGCCCACTAATACCATCACATTTGAAGGTTATGGATTTAGGGAGAAATATTCAGAACATAACATTTAGAGATAGAAAGTAGAAGTTGCAAGATTTTTTTGTTACTGCCATATATCTTGCAAAAACTCAGCTGGGGGGGGGGGGAAGGCACCTGGATGGCTCAGTCAGTTAAGCATCAGACTCTTGATCTTGGCTTAGGTCTGATCTCAGGGTCGTAGGATTGAGCCCCATATTAGGCTCCATGCTCAGCGCAGAGTCTGCTTATCCCTTTCCTTCTGCTCTCTGCCCCATGCTCCCTCACTTGCTCGCTCTCTCTCTCAAATAAGTAAGTAAATAAATAAATCTTTATTTAAAACAAAACAAAACAAAAAACACCTCAGCTCAGGGCACCTGGGTGGCTCAAGGTTAAGCAGCCAACTCTTGATTTCAGCTCAGGTATTGATCTAAGGTTTGAGGTCGAGCCCTGTGTTGGGCTCCACATGGGGTGCCTAGAGCATGCTTAAGATTCTCTCTTTCTCTCCCTGTGTCTCTTCCACCCCCGCTCAGGCTTTCACACACTCTCTCTCAAAAAACGAAACAAAACAACAACAACAAAAAAACAAAAAAAAACTTCCTTTGAAAACTCAGCTCATGATAGAAATAGTGCTAAGGCCGGTGATGGGTAGTAAGGAGGGCACGTATTGCATGGTGCACTGGGTGTTATACACAACTAATGAATCATCAAGCCTTACATCGGAAACCGGGGATGTACTGTGTGGTGACTAACATAATATAATAAAAAATCATTTAAAAAAAAAAGAAATTGTGCTAAGGCAACAGAGTGCAAAGAAGTAGTATTTCTAAAGACAGTAAGTTGGGAGATAAAGAATATCAATAAAGGCTAGCAAATTGGGAGTTGAAAAGACCTTACTTAGTACTTCTTAAAGTCTGGGACCAAAGAAATAGCAAGACTTTATGGAAGATAGTTTATAGTAAGCATAAAGTAGGTAGACTCTAGTCGCTGAAGTACTCAGACCTAATGAAGTTTTCTATATATTATGTGAGACAAAGAACAGTATTACTGTCAAACCCCAAGGAGTCACTCTTCATTCAGTCAGTAAGTCCACTGGTATATATCTTACAGATTTGCAAATCTGTTCCAATTTTCAGCAAGCATCAAGACTGACTCAAATTCCAGAAGTCTCTCTCATAAAAGCCTAGTAGGAAGGTCACATTCAATTTGAGCTGAAAACATATAAGCATGGGTATTGCTCACTCAAATTTTTAGAATAGGACTCATGTTTATACATTAAAGTTGTGTTAAATATCCATTTCTATAGTGCATACTTCCTTTTTGGCAAATAACTAGGTAAAATTGTCTAGTCATGTCAACTTAATGAATTATAACAGTTCAACAAAACACTCCCTTTAGAAGTCAGCATACATACTGTAAATTCATTGCTAACCATGAGGGACAGACATGAAACAGTATCATTTGCCAATGACTTTGGCTCTTTGGTCAGTCTTCTGGGATACTCTGGAGATTCAAATCTCTTGGAAGGACTAGGATTTTGCTATTGGGGAACAGAAGGCTGGTTTGGTTCCGTGTTTTCCCCAATGTGACACTTTTTACCAAAAAAAAAATACAAGCTTATAAAGGGCCAGGAGAAGAAACCGTATCCCTGTGACAAGATACAAAATCCAAGTGCAAAATTGAACTCCTTCTGTTATCAATTCTCAGGCACCCTCAAGCTAGCTCTTTGAGACATGCCTTCTGTTTTAGGGGCTTTGTGCATTTAAATTGGGAAGTTGAATCTTCAAAGCTAACGTCAGCAAACATCGCAGAAGCTATCCATGGCATGTTCTTAAAGGTTTCTATTAGCAACAGAGAAACTGGAGTACATAGTCCTAAACCTTTTATGTTTCAGATTATCTCTATTTTGGTTAAATTATGAGACAGAAACTCTTCTTATACAACATAAGCGACTTTTTCTTTTATTAAGTGTCTCATCCTCCTCCACTGAACTTTATTCTCTGTTCTCAGACAGCCACAGAATATGAAATTTAAGAAGAATGTTTTTTGTTTTTTTTTGTTTTGTTTTAGTTTTAAAGATTAAGCTTGCAGAACTGTTATCCTCTGATGATTTAACTGAATTATTAATTTTAAGGAAAGGTGCCAAGTCCTATATTTCAACCTGAGCTGACTTTGAATGATATTCCTGGTTCAGAAAGTACTCGGTGTTTTCCATTGAGGAGTATTCCCAATTTATTGCTAATTTTCTAATTTATTGCTAATTCACAGGGCAATCTATATTATCAATTTATCAATCATTAAGCTATACAATACACAAATGGAAGTATAAAATGATTTCTATAAGGACTAAAATTGGGGAGGATAGAGTTCCAACAATATTAAGTATAAACTGTTGAAGTATAAACTGGTAGACATTCTAGTATAATACGTATAACAGTGGTGTGCTGGAACTAGCTTATACTACCTCTTGAAAGCCAGTTATTAAATCTTCAAGTCCTTTGTGAGATAGTGGACATCACATTTGTAGTTTGAAATGCGCCATGGTGGAAATATTTACACTATAGTACCCAGGAAATGCTATAAATCATGTTACCCCAATCCTTAGCAGTTTGTCAAATATTTATGAACACACCCCTGTATATAAGGCCAATGTTAACACCTCCATTTTGTAGAGGAGCCAAAAAATATTTTTTTGTAGGAACAAATGTTTCTTCAAAAAAACTATTTAGATTATGTCAAAATGATATAAATTAAGCACTTTTTAGTAAGACCATATAATCTTTATTATTTTGTTTCATTTGCTTTGCCTAAATGACTAAAATAAAAGAGAAAATTTAGTTTTTGTCAAAATACTAGCATACCGCCCCATTTTGCCATACCCTAGGTTATTCTAAAAAATAGCACCTAAGGAGATATTATTGACTCTTAACACATAAATCATCTCATCCAAAATATCCCTAAGTAGTTCTTATTTTCCAGTTTAAGTATGTATTCACTAATGATAATCATATACTCACTACTTTTTGGATTATTTCTTTACTGCCTAATCTTTTCTGGTGCATCTAACATGTGCCAAGTATTCTCTTAGACCTATCCTATTATATAATTCTCACAATCATTGGTGCCATTTTCTCCATTAAACATGGAGAAAATTAGATACTTTGAGATTAGGATCATACAGCCAGTAAGTAGCAGAGAGAATCTTCTTTCTAAATTTCTGTCTCTAATGAAGGACCTTTCTATATATATCAAAATGACAAGTAACTTTTCTTTACAATAAAAAATCTAGAAAATGTTCTATTAATCCTGTCACATGCTCTAGAGTACCCAGTCAAGCCTGATCAATAAACACATGTTACATTACTCTTCATACTTGGTTACTGGATACACCTAATGATCCTTTGCTGGAAGGGGAAGATAGACATGTGTCTACTTATAAGCACTGTTATTTTTTCCCTGTTCCCCAGCAAAGTAAGATATTCACGTATGTTTTCAATGTAAAAACTTAATTTACAGGCATAGCTTTCTGCCTCTCCCTCTGCCTCTCCCTGTCTCCCCCCTTCCTGAGACTAACCCCATGTCAGGCTCCTTGCTCAGTGGGGAGTCTGCTTCTTCCTCTCCCTTCTGCCTCTCCCCCAGTTTGTGCTCTCTCACGCATTCTCTCTCAAATAAATAAATAAAATCTTTAAAAAAATAGTTAAAAAGGTTTTTTGTTGTTGTTGTTTTCAGTTTTCTACAGTAAATATGTGTTGAGAATAGGGTAGGATTGAGGCATTTTGTTGAATTCAGAAACAGAAAAATAAGATTTGTTCTGTCAATATCATACCTAGTCTTAAAACACTGATATGAAAATAAGCTTAATATGCCATAATACTATGTGATTACTCCATGTATACAAATATTTGAACTTCTTTAAAGTTTCCAAGGTCATTTTCTAATAATTCAGAATATCTACAGGTTCTTTTTATTCTTTCTTACCAATCTTACTGATTTTCCTCTATATGCAGTCTGTTATACTGCCTAAAACCTGCCCGATTCTTTTTCAATGTTACCTATTTGTATTTTCTGCAATGCTCGATTTTATCTATATTTTAGAGCCCAAGAGTAGTTATAACCATGCCCATCACACCTGCACACACACATACTATCATCAGACTCCTGGTATTTGAACTGGCAAGTGGCATCCAGGTTACCTTTGTTCAAAAAGCAATTAAACAAAAACTTGAAGCTATATGTTAAACATATCAAATTTATAGTAGCAAAAATCACCATGATGGTGAGATTTTCTTAGAAAATGGTCTATAGTCTTGAGCAGAGATTTTATGGAATGTATCCATGTTAGGATATTCAGAATTGTTACAAAAATAGTTTTCTTTGAATTAATAGCCATGTTGTGCAAGCTTAGAATTATAGAGTATTCATAAAGTATTGTAAAACTTATAATCAAGAAACCCTTTAAAATTCATAAATATAATAAGATTGAGGGAGTGAGCAAGCTGGAGATATTAGGCAGAAAGTTGGCTATTAGATTTCAAGATTTCAGAAGTATGAACGTACCACGTGATAATGTGATTTATGAGGTGGCTAGGGCTCTGGATTAACAGTTTGAAGAAGAACTGAAGAAGTATGAAAAAAAACATGAAACTTGGTTATAGTAAGATCTATATGACCACCCAACTTTTCCAATGTGCTTAGAAACGTGATTTAGAGAAAGATTATGATTGAGATATGAAATTCTTAGCTAAGTTTCCTCAGTAGCTTAAAACACTTAGTTTAGGGTATAGGTATTGACATGGAAATAGGGCTTAGGTTACAAAAAGTCAGAGGGTATGTTTCTATCCTTGGCTGTGATAGGTGAGACAAATTATTCAACAAAATACAATAATAAAAGAAGGGTATGATATTTTTTTTAAAAGTGAATGGAGGCATCCAAGAGCTATCAAGACAACTGTAATTTTAGGGGCAAAAGTATCAGAGAAAAGCAGGCTCAGAGAAGTAAGTTGAACATCGTTCTCCTCCTTCAGGAATTTGCTAACTTAAAAGAAGCAGCTAAAATAATATAAATGGGAGCTAAAAACTGAGAAATTAAGCAGAACTTTCAACCGTAATAAAGAATTAGAGTCCAGTGGCAGGTAAGGAGAAGAGACCCTGGAAAACAGCCACACTCTCACTAGGATCCCCTAAAGAGCTACTCCCTTGGAGTAAGTATAAATCACAAATAGACCTTTTCTCAAAAGCTAGAACTCAGGTTCAAATCTGGTCAAATTACTGAATCAGGGTGAATTTATCCTTGTTTTAACAAATTGTCAGAAGCAAAAGTAAACCTCTGCTATAAGATGACATCATTCAGGGCTTTAAAATTGTTTAACATAAAATGTTTAACATTCAATAAAAATTTACTAAATATTCCAAAAAACAATAAGAATATGTAAACTTTCAAGTAAAGCCATTGACTTACACATCTGTATAAACTCCAATGGATTATGACACCTGAATATTCCTAGTGCAGCATTTAGAAAACACACAGAACTTGCAAATATTATATTTTAAAAAGCAGAGAAGAGCTACAGAAGCAATGGAACCTAGGAAAACTAAAATTTCAGTGGTGAAAAAGCCCCTCCAGTGGGGGAAATGCTGAAGAGAGCCAGCCATCATTTTCCCAAGGGGGTGATGGACAGAGGATTATGTTGACCCCAACCAGTGAGAGTATACTGAAGGAAAGGGAAACCAGCAGAGAATTAGCTGATCCATGATTTATGACTTTAGCATGATTGATTGAAAGAAAGAAGACCCCCAAATGTCACACTATTTTTACTTGTGAGATTTCTGGTGTGGTGTACATGGTGGGCAAAAACAGGGACAAAAACTAAAAGATAAATTTTTCTGCTGCCCTGAAGTACTTGAAAATAAAGTCTTGCTTGAGAGAGCCCACTACAAGTGAACACAGCTGGCCTCAGGACACTAATTACAATGTATACTTGCATGGATCAAGAAGATAAAACGCTCAGCTTTAAACTTCTGAAGCACCATATTCCAGAGCTAAAAAGTTGGGGACATGCCAAGTTCTCGATAAAAAATCCAGAAAAGACAGAACCAAACTAGAAATAAACTAGAGATGAAGTGAAGCTACAATTAAGTCCCAACTCAATACATGAGTGGATTGAGATTATAGAATCCTTGTTGTATATTCTGGAGAGAGGAAATGGGGAACCTTCTCTGATGGAAGATAATGTCTGTGGTTTCCATAATCTTTTCTATGAAATGCTAAGCATAACATATAAAATTACCAGATAAGCAAAGAGGATGGAAGTGTGACAAACAATAGAATCCAACTCATGTATATTACAGATACTGAAACCATAAAGCTTTAAGGAGAAAACATGCAAATATGCTCATTGCTTGGAGCTAGGTAAAGGTTTCATAGTTGGGAGAAAGCAGTAAAAGAAGAAAAACTGATAGACTAAACCATTAATCAAATTTCTGTTCATTAAAAAACAATGTTAAGAAAATAAATATTCAAGGCCCAAATTGGAAGAAAATATTTGCAAAACGTCAGACAAAATTATGATGCACGTGACCTATAAAAGCTCCTTACAGCCCAATAATCAGCTCCATAAAATAGAAAACAATGAACAGGCACTTAACAAAAGAATATATATTAATGACTAATAGCTTATTAAAAAGTGCTCAACATTTAAATAAATGTTCAATATCATTAACCCATTAAGGAAATGTAAAAACTAAAATGAGATACTAGCAAACACCCACTACAATGTCTAAATTAAAAAGAATGACATAACCGAATTTTGATAAAGATTTGAGGGGCGCCTGGGTGGCACAGCGGTTAAGCGTCTGCCTTCGGCTCGGGGTGTGATCCCGGCGTTATGGGATCGAGCCCCACATCGGGCTCTTCTGCTATGAGCCTGCTTCTTCCTCTCCCACTCCCCCTGCTTGTGTTCCCTCTCTCGCTGGCTGTCTCTATCTCTGTCGAATAAATAATTAAATCTTTAAAAAAAAATTTGAAGCAATATTGTTGGTGGAGCTGTGAATTTGTACAACTGCATTGGGGAAAAAAAATCAAAACTTCTTATATGTTGTCACTGAAACCAGAAGTCTCTTGATTATGTCTTATAAAATTAAATACCCTAAAACCTGGCACTCTTATGACTACCTAAGGTTTACCTAAAATGAAACATCTGTTCTTTAGAAGAGTAGTACAAAAATATTTATTACAGCTTTATTGATAATCTCAAACTAGAAACACCAGGGGTGTCCATCCACAGCAGAATAAACAAGCTGTCTTATACTTTCAGAAAGAAATGCAAATTTGAGTGCACAGCTAATATGCCAAAACACAGGGTTGGCTCTCACACATTAAGCTGAATGAAGGATTTATTACATAAAAGAGTACAGACTGCATGATTTTATTTAAAATTCTAGAGCAGGAAAAATTAAGCTGGGATTCTAATTTTTACGTCTGCATGTAAGAAACTTAGAAGTTGCCACTCCATCCTATAAGTCGGCAAGGAGCTGAACAGATGGAAAAATCAACAACCCTTTCTAAAGGATTCGTAAGAGAGGAAAAGGCACAGGGAAAACCTCTGACCTCAAGATTGGGGACATAGAGAATATGCAGTCATACCTTTCCTGGTTAGAGACTCACGGGCAGAACTGTGGTGGGAACCAGTGCTGGGGTAAGAAAACTAAGCTGTCATGGACACATTTCTGTAGGATCAGTGTGGAAAAGTCTGAGGGTTTAAAACTCCAGGGGGACACAGTCATGAGAGATCTTTCCCAAGCACTGTGAAATTTACCTTCAGGAGCTTGACTGGGTTCCCACAATATCTGAGAAAAATGGCCTCATGCTTCTAGCAGAAGAGGAGGAAGAACCACTTTAAAAAGACCAAAACACTGTTTTCGAAGCCTCTCCTCAGATGAAACTAACCTCAGTTAAGGGGTGGGGGATTGGGATAGGCCGGTGATGGGTATTAAGGAGGGCACATATTGCATGGTACACTGGGTGTTATATGCAAGTAATGAATCGTGGAACATTGCATCAAGAACTGGGGATGTACTATATGGTGACTAATATAATAAACATTATTTAAAAAATAAATAAAATTTTAAAAAAAGAGCTTAACCTACTGGGGTATTATCAGAACCAAACTAACCTAGGGGTAACCAAAATACCCAGCCCCAGCCCACTCTAACCATGTCCCGCATAAGGTGGGGTGGGGGCGGGGGATAATAAACTGAGAAATGGTAGTAAAGTTTACAGTCTGGAGGCATAAGTTCACCAAAAGATGAGACTGAATCATAGGACCATAGAGTGCTACCTCTCTCAGCACCTCACCACCGCATTACTAAAGTCCTATTTATAAAAGTGCCTTTTACCCAGCACATCGTTTTTGGCTTTCGAGAAAAAACTATGGGGTGTACCAAAGGCAAAAAACACAATTTGAAGAGACAAAGCAAATATCAGAACCAGACATGGCAGGGATGTTATTATATATATATATATATATATATATATATATATATATATATATATATATATTCATAATATATGAATTATCAGAATTTAAGTGATTATGGTTAATAATTTAAAGCAATTTAAATTAAAATTGAAAACAATTATGATTAATATGTAAGGATTCTCATAAAGTAGACAGCATTTGAGAACAGATGGCCAATGTAGGCAGAGAGATGAAAATGTTAAGAACCAAAAAGAAATGTTAGAGATCAAAAACACTGTAACAGGAGTAAATAATCTTTGAAGGGCTTATTTGATAGAATGGATATGGTTGAGAAAAACTTGGAACTGTTCAGGATATCTGAATAGAAACTTTCCAAAATCAAAAAGTAAAACAAAGACTGAAACAAAAGAGAATAGCCAAGGATGGTGGGACACTTACAAAAGGTACAATATACTCATAATAGGATTAATAGGAATAATAGAAGAAAGAGAGAAATGAACAGAAGAAATAAGAGAAGCTATAATCAAGAAAGACCCATTATAGTCAACACAAAATTGAAGGGTCAGAACTAAAGGAAATGTCAAGACTTATTAGAATAGAGTACCCAGAAATAGAACCATAAATGTAGTCAACAGGTCTTTGAAAAAGGAGCAAAGGCAATGCAGCGGAGCAAACACAGTCTTTTTAACAATGTTGCTGGAACAACCAAACATCCACATGCGGGGGGGGGGGGGGGGGAATCTAGACACAGACCTTACATCCTTCACAAAAAACTCAAAACCTCAGTGACCTAAATGTAAAACATGAAACTGTAGAACTCCTGGAAGATAACATTGGAGAATATTTAGTTGATCTTGAGTAAGGTGATGATTTTTTTTTGATAGAATTCTAAAGGCACAATCTATGAAAGAAATAATTGAAAAGATGAACTTTATTTAAACTGCTCCAGAAAAGACAGTGTCAAAAGAATGAAAAGACAAGCCACAGACTGGAAAAAAAACATTTGCAAAAGACACATCTGATAAAGGACTATTTTCCAAAATAAACAAAGACCTCTTTAATAAGGAAACAACTCAATTAGAAAATGAGCAAATACCTCACTAAAGAACATAAGCAAATGACAAATAAGCATATGAAAAGGTGCTTCAATCATATATCTTCAGGGTAATGCAAATTAAAACAATGAAATACCACTACATGTGTCCAAAATTTAGTACACTGACAACACTCTATGCTGGTGACGTGTAGCAGAGGGAACTCCCATTTATTGCTGATGGGAATGCAAAGTGTTGGAGCCCCTTTGGAGGACAATCTGGTCGCTTCTTATGAAATTGAAAATATTACTAGCAATTACACTCCTTGGTATTTACACAAAGGAGTTGAAAACTTATGTCCACGTAAAACCTGCAAATGGATGTTTATAGCAGTTGCATTCATAGTTGTCAAAACTTGGAAGTAACCCAAATATCTTTCATTAGGTGAATGGGTAGGTAAACAGTGGTACATCCAGACAATGGAATATCATTTGGCACTAAAAGGAAATGAGCTATCAAGCCGTACGAAGGCATAGAGGTACTTAAATATGCATTGCTAAGTGAAAGAAGCCAATCCGAAAAGACTACCTACTGTATATAACATTTTAGAAAAGGCAAAATTATGGAGATACCAAAAAGATTAGTGGTTGCTTAGGGTTGGGAGGGGGCAGAGATGCAGAGAGCACAGGAGATTTGGGGGCAGTGAATATACAGAAATCTGTCGCATTTCTATACACTAATAACATAGTAAGAGGAAGAGAAATTTTTTTTTTAAAAATCCCATTTACTATTGCACCCAAACAAATAAAATCCCTAGTAATAAATTTAACCAAAGAGATAAAAGACCTATATTTTGAAAGCTATCAGATATTGAAAAAAGACATTGAAGACATAATGGAAAAAATATACTATATTCATGGATTGGAAAAATATTTTTAAAATATTCAAACTACCCAAAGCAATCTGCAGACTCAATGTAATTCCTACCAAATACCAATAGCATTTTTCACAGACCTAGAACAAATAATTCAAACATTTATATGGAACCATGAAAGACTTTAAATAGCCAAATCAATCTTGAGAAAGAAGAACAAAGCTGGAGGTATCAGCAGATTTCTGTATATTAATTTTGTATCCTGAAACTTTACCAAATTCCTTATTAGTTCTAATAATCTTTTGATGGAATCTTTAGGGTTTTTTATGTATAGTATTATGCCATTTACAAATAGTGACAATTTTACTTCTCCCTTACCAATTTGGATTTCTTTTATTTTTTCTTGTCTGATCGCTACAGCTAGGATGCCCAGTACCATGTTTAAAAAAAAAAATAGTATGAACGTCCTTGTCCTCTTCCTGATCTTAGAGGAAAAGTTTTTGGTTTTCCACCATTGATTTAGGATGTTGTTACCTGTGGTTTGTTCATATATGAATCTCATTATATTGAGGTATATTGCCTCTAAATCCACTTTGTTGAGAGTTTTTGTCATGAACAGATTTTTTTCACAAGCTTTTTCTGCATCTATTGGGATGACCACATGGTTTTATCCTTCCTCTCGTTAATGTGATGTATCACATTAATTGATTTTGGAATATGAAATCTTCCTTGCATCTTTGGAATAAATTCCATTTGATTGTGGTGAATGATCCTCTTGCTTTGCTAATATTTTGTTGAGGATTTTTGCATCTATGTTCATTAGTATTATTAGCATGTAGTTTTCTTGTAGTGTCTTTATCTGGTTTACTGGTATCAGAGCGATGCTGACCTTGTAGAATAAATTTGGAAGTTGATCTTCCCCTTCTATTTTCTGGAAAAGTTTGAGAAGACTAGGTATTAATTTTTCTTTATATGTTGGTAGAATTCACATGGGAAGCTCTGATCCTGGACGTTTTTTGTTGGGAGTTTTTGTTGTTGTTGTTGTTGTTGTTGTTCTCCTGGACGTTTTTTGTTGGGAGTTGTTGTTGTTTCTCCATCTCTCTCTCTCTCTGATTCAACTTCATTACAAGTACTCAATCTGTTTACATTTTCTATTTCTATGTGATTCAGATTTGGAAGATTGTATGTTTCTAGGAATTAATTTCTTGTAGGTTGTCCAAAGTGTTGGCACATGATTTCTCATGGTATTCTCATATATATATATATATATATATATATATATATATATATATATATATATATATATATCATATAGATATACCTATATATGACAATATATATATATGTGTGTGTAATATATATAATTGTCACTTTCTCCTCCTTTGTGTTTGATTTTATTTATTTGGGTCCTCTCTTGATGAGTCTGACTAAAGGTTTACAATTTTGTTTACCTTTTCAAAGAACCAGCTCTTGGTTTCATTGATCTTTTTTTTTTTTTTTTACTTCTGATTTCATTTTCTTTCTTTTTAGTCTTTATTTAATCTCTATTTAATCTTTATTATCTTCTTTTCTACTAACTTAGGGCTTTATTTGTTCTTTATCTAGTTTTATTAGATGTGAGGTTAGGCTGTTTGAGATTTTTCTTATTTCTTGAGGTAGGCCTGTATCCCTATAAACTTCCCTCTTAGAACTGCTTTTTGCTATGTCCTAAGGATTTTGGACCACAGTGTTTTCATTTTCATTTGTCTCCACATATTTTTTTTTCTTTCCTCTTTGTTTTCTTCACTGACCCATTGGTTGTTTAATAGCTTGTTGTTTAGTAGTTTTTGGTTTTTTTTCTTGTAATGGACTTCTAGTTTCATACTGTTTTGGGGAAAAATGCTTGATATGATTTCAGTTTTCTGAAATTTACTGAGAATTGTTTTTTGGTCTAACGTGATCTGTCCTGGAGAATGTTCCATGTGCACTTGAAAAGAATGTGTATTCTGATGTTTTGGATGAAATGTTCTGTGTATATCTGTTAAATGCATCTGGACTATTGTGTCATTCAAAGCCACTGTTTCCTGTCTGAATGATCTATTTATATAAGTGGGGTGTTAAAATCCCCTACTATTATTGTATTACTATTAATTTCTACCTTATGCTCTATTTTATGTCTTAATATTTTTATGTCTTAATATTTGCTCTGTTTACGTGCTACTGTGTTGGGTACATAGATTTTTACAACTGTTATATCCTCTTTTTTTTTTTTTTTTTTTTTTAAAGATTTTATTTATTTATTTGACAGAGATAGAGACAGCCAGCGAGAGAGGGAACACAAGCAGGGGGAGTGGGAGAGGAAGAAGCAGGCTCACAGCAGAAGAGCCTGATGTGGGGCTCGATCCCAGAACGCTGGGATCACGCCCTGAGCCGAAGGCAGACGCTTAACCGCTGTGCCACCCAGGTGCCCCTACAACTGTTATATCCTCTTGTTGCACCTATCCCTATATCATTATGTAATGCCCTTTGTCTTTTGCTACAGTCTTTGTTGTAAAGTCTATTTTGTCTGATATAAGTATTGCTATGTTATTTTTTTCCCCACTTTTTTTTTTGCATGGAATATTTTTCTCCATCCCTCTACTTTCAGTCTGTATGTGTCTTTAGGTCTTAAATGAGTCTTTTGTAGGCAGAATATAAATGGATCTTATTTTTTATCCATTTAGTTACTCTATGTCTTTTGATTGGAACATTTAATCTATTTACATTTCAAGTAAATATTTATGACTATGTACTTGTCATTTTGCTAATTGCTTTCTGATTGTTTTTGTAGTTCTTTGTATCTTTTGTTCTCTTGCTCTCTTCCCATGTAGATTGATGGCCTTTTTTTTTTTTTTTAATTTTTCTTAGATTTCTTTCTCTTAACTTTTTGTATAGTTATTATGTTTTTTTCATTTGTGGTTACCTTTGGATTTATACATAATATTCTATATGTGTAGTTGTCTATATTAAGTTGATGGTTGCTTAGGTTCAAACACATCCAAAAGCACAAATTTTTACTCCCCTCCATATCTTATGTATATGGCATCATGTTTTATATATTTTTATTTTGTGTATCCCTTGACTAATTTTTATAGATATAAATGATTTAGTACTACTCTGTTTTAATCTCCAAATTTGTTTTATATAGATTAATCTGCGTTACTATATGTTTGCTTTTACCTGTGAAATTATTTCCTTTCATAATTTATGGTTCTTGTTATGGTCCTTATTTTTCACTTAAAAAATTCCCTTTAACTTTTCTTGAGAGGCAGGTTTAGTAGCGATGAACTCCTCTGGAAAACACTTTATCTCTCCTTCAATTCTGAATGAAAACTTTGCTGGTAAGAGTAGTCTTGATTGTAGATTTTTCTTTTCAATGCTCTGAATACATCATGTCATTTCATGTGGCCTAGAAAGTTTCTACTGAAATATCTTCTGATAGCCTTTTGGGGTTTCCCTTATATAAAACTGTTTTCTCTTACTGATTTTAAGATTCTCTTTGTTATTACTTTTTTTTTCATTTTAATTATTATGTGTCTTGCTGTATAGCTTCTTGGAGGTCTAGACCACCTTGTTAGGGGTGTCTTTACTTCCTGGACCTAGATGCTTATTTCCTTCCCCAGGTTAAGGCAATTTTCAACTATTATATCTTCAGATAAGTTTTCTGTCCCCTACTCTCTCTCTTTTCCTTCTGAATCTATAATTCAAATGTTGTCATGCTTATGTTATGACAGAGTTCCCTTAACATGTTCTCATTTTTTTTTTCTGTTTGCTGTTCAGCTCACTTGCTTTCCATTATTCTGTTTTCTAGATCACTGATCCATTCTTCTGCCTCCTCTAATCTGCTCTTATTCCCTCTAGTGTATTTATTCATTTTAGTTATTGGATTCTTCAGTTCTAATTGGTTCTTTTTCATATATTTATGTCTTTGTTGAAGTTTTCACTGAGTTCATCCACTCTTTTCTCAATTCCAATGAGTCTATTTATGATTTATTACTTCAAACTCTTAGACATAATGCTTATGTCCATTGCCTTTAGTTCTTTTTCTGTAATTTTTTTTTTTGTTTCATTTGGAACATATTACTTTGTCTCCTTATTTTGTCTAATGTTTTTTGTCTCTATGTGTTTGGTATATCAGCTGCTTCTCTTGGTCTTGAAAGTGGTGGCCTTGTGTGTAGTGGTCCTGTGGTATCTTGTAGCACAATCACCCTAGTCACCAGAACCAGATGTTCCATGGGTGTCCCATATGTGGGTTATGTGTGTTCTTCTGTTTTGGCTAAGCTGCAGTTGGTGTAGGCATGCTGTTGCATGGGCCTAGTCTTCAGCCCAGCTGGTTGCAATAACCTGGTTTGAGTCTTGCGGGTGTACCTTACAGGGTTTGCTTCCCAGGCTATTGAGAGACCTGGCTGGAGATGCTGTGGTCTTGCTGGTGGGTGGCATCTGAAATTAGCTGTTGCCACAGCTGCAGGCATACCAAAGGGTAGTCCTTGCTCCCTGCATGTCCATCTGTAGGCCTGGCTATAGGAACCACAGACATACTGCTGTGTGAATTTATATACTCACCCTCCTAGGGCAGGAATCACTTTAGAGTAGTACTAGTGTCAGACCAGGGCTACCTGCTGGGTGTGATGGAGTTGAGGTGCTTTGGAGGAGCACCTCTCTGTGTGGGTTGGGTGGGGTGGATCATAAGGGAGCATTGTGGTGGGCCACTTGGTGCTAGCAAGGGGGATGAAAAGTTTTAGAACTGGCCCTGTAAGATTTCAGCAGTCTAGAATGGGGAAGGGCAAGAAAAATGGTGCTCACCAACATGTTTTTCCCCAGAGAAATCTGCACATGGCTGTGCAGAATTCTGTATCCCTCTGGCACACATCCTAAGATTAGTCAATAAATTTCTTTCATATACACCTCAGGTACTTTTCAAAGTGTTGCTTCTGGGCTGTGTCTTAAGCCAAGTTATTTAGTGTACTGGAGTTAAGCCTCACTGGATTTTAAGGTTTTGGGAACTGTGGAGATTCAAAGCTGAGTGTTACAGGGACTTGTCTTCCCTGCAGGAGCCCAAGGCTCAGGGTTCTCAGTGTGGGGTCTGATGCCCTCACTCCTCTATGCTTGTGATGTCCCTTGCATTCATGGTTAGTCCTGTCAGGGGGTTGATTTCTGACTGCATCTGCACCCCTCCTACCCTCTTTGATGTGGCCTTCTCTCTATGACTAGCTGTGGACAATCTGTTCTTCCAGACTTCAGGTCATTTTCAGACTTTGTTGTAAAACATGTAGTTGTTGCCTCGATGTGTCCATCACACAAGGCAAGCTCAGGATCCTCCTGCTCCACCCTCTTGCCCTCTAGTTAAGCTTAATGTGTGAGTTCAATTTGACAATCTGATCCTTGGTATACACTCAGCTGTATTATGGGTTAATAGATAAAATCAGAGTAATTTAGATGCCTCTTTGTTCATAAAGCAAGCCAATCTGTGTGTGTGTGCATGCGTGCGTGTATTTGTTTGATACGTGTAGTCATTGCCTTTACTTGTGTCTTTTTGTCCTGCTAGTTTATGTATTCAAGAGTGCTTTTAGGATAGGTATTATGTGGAAGGCCAAGTCCAGTGACCTATCTGTAGATGTCTTGAGTATATATGTTTAAGAGACAAGAATGAAAATAAGGTACTTACTACCTGGACAGAATTCAGAAATCAGAAGATAAAATAACAGTCATCTTGAAAAAGAAAATATTGTTGGCATTTTTCAATGAAAAACAGTAAACAAAGTAGTAGCTTTGTATTAAATTGTATATTTGTTACTTATCTCTTCTTTGTAATCAAGATACTGACAGCCTACCTTGCTAAGGATAATATGGTGGTATGTTCACACATACAGCCAATTTATACCACAGTAAAGATTTCCTGTATCAAAATAAGAGAAGATATAGATCATCCAGAGCTCTTTCCTCTTAATAACTCAAAATGTGATAATCCCAGTCTGTTCTAAGAACTTATGATGTTGGATGATTTTAAATGTATTGCTTCCATTCCTTGATATATATTAACCATGAAATATATGCTTTTTCTCTTGATTTTTTAAGCTTATATACAAAAAAATTCTAATATTTGCATTTTACCATTTTTTCTTTCTAGAAAACCTAGTTTCTACAAATGCCATTATGATATTTTCTGGGTTTCTTTATTTTTATTTCACAACCAGTAATATCTAAGAATATTAAGATACTGGTGTAGGTTTTTAAATATGATGTGTCCTATTTAAGTTATCATGAAGATTATGTAAGGATAATGATCCATCTTTCTTACCTCTGTATTTTAATCCTCTCAGCGTTTGTAATGCTTGCCTAATAACAGACTAGAGCCTTATTGGAATATATGCAAAAGAAAATTTTCTAGAAAATGTACTCTCTCTTTATATTATAAAGTAACTTTTCTTATTAGCTATGGTGAATTAAGGTTATAATTAATCCTTCCTAAAACAATCTTTCTCAGTCACTTCAAACTATTTCTCAATTAAAGGTTATAGATTTCCTCCTTCTGAATTCTCAGCTTGCTTTGCCTTTTGTGTGTTGTAAATGGCTGTCGATCTAAGAACTGTCTAATATTATGCCAACTGTTTTAACACAAAAGGGGCATTTTAAAATGTGAATAGCTTTAGTAAAAATTATATTAAACACACTTATTCATTACTAGAATAAATGTGCTTTCTCTCAGCATGAGTAATTTCAGATACATGAATAGAATACATCAAATTTTTATTGGTTGAATTTTTAGTTTCCAGTTTTAAGTCTTACCTGCCTCATATCTCTCCATACCTTATATTAGAAAAGATTTCATATAAATGTGAGATCCTACACAAAACTGTGGTTTTATTTGTATGGAAAGGGAAATATAATTTTGCTTTAATTATCTAAAATAGAAGAAACATCTATTGGTATGTCAGTAGGTAATTCGTATCCAAAAGAATACTCTAACCATGAAATTAAATTTTAATTAATGTCTAAAGAATACACCATTTTCAGCTTAATTAAAAGAAAAGAGATGTACATACAAAAACTAAGATAATGTTAAAATTAGTAAAAAGTTATAGCAGATATTCTATCATATAAAAAGGTACCTAAAGTTTCATGTATCTGTATAATTGGATGCTGGCAAATAAGTTATCCCTTTTATTAGTTTCGCTAAACTTTCTCTAGTAAAACTGAAAATTGCAATATTTCTAAATAAAAATTTTACTAAGTATGCATGCTACTTTAAAATTTTATACTTTCTGAACTACCATCAATAGTTTAACAAAAATGTCATTAAAGTAGTAAAATTGACCATTTTGCCATGTACTAGCTACATCTCCCTGTGTGTGTGTGTGTGTGTGTGTACACACAATATCAGTAGTTTGTTGGGTAATATATATATACATATACATAAATGTATGACATATCCAAACATACATATATATGTTTGTATATTGCCTACCAAATTACTCACATTTTATTGGTACAAGAAATTACCATTGCTCAATGGTGCTTTAAATGGATTTTTAAATTATCAATGAATTAATTAACCAACATATAAAACGCAAGGGTGACATACAAACTTAGCTAGACATTCTTCAACAGATTTCTAAAGTGAGGATGAAAAAATGAAAAAAATACAAAAATTAAGATTAAAGCAAGGATGAAAAAAATACAAAAATTAAGATTGTAAGAAAATGAGCATGTTAGCCAATGCCTGAAGTTATCCCAGCCATAAAATTCTATGATCTCCTTAGTCTAATTTCTGTGGACATAAAGTTGTACAAACTAAACATCAAAGTGTGTATATTTTAATAATGGGAAAAAGTCATAAAGGATTCATATGTTCAATTTATTTTATTTTATTTTATTTATATATTTTTTACTGGTCTTAGAAACTTTTTTTTCATTTAGAATTTTCTTTTACATTGTTGCTCCTCTTTTGCCATGCATCCTTTAAAATAATTTCATAAGTTCAGAGATAAAATCCGTGTGGAATTCTGATTGAAATTGACCTGTTACAAATTAAGTTGGGGTAAGCAAACATGTGTATGTATTTTTTTCTTTTGTACAGTTATATCTTATATTTTTGTTTACTTAAATCTTCTTTGAAAAAAAACTCCTTTGAAATAATTTCATACCATTTCATAGGACTTTTTCAGTGTTTCTGTACACTATACTGTCTTCTCTCTTTCAATTGCTTATATACCAATTATAACCTCCACTCATTGTCTTTACTTCAAATTCTCTTACATGTCTTACCACTTGCAGTCTGGCTTCTGCTCCTTCTAATTTGGCTAAACCGGTACCTTTCTTTATTTTTCTATTCATCTTCCGTAGCTTACTGAGATGTGTAAGATAGTTCTGACCACTATTCATTTTCTCTTTTCAAAGCTCTATTCTGTTTCTCTCCCCCTTTAACTGACTCATGCACCTAATTTTGTGTCTTTTCCTCATTCAACCATAAGATCTTTGTTATGTTACTTTGTGTGTGTTTTTTCTTAATATTTTTTATTATATGTTAGTCACCATATAGTACATCCCTGGTTTTTGATGTAAAGTTCGATGATTCATTAGTTGTGTATAACACCCAGTGCACCATGCAATACGTGCCCTCCTTACTACCCATCACCAGCCTATCCCATTCCCCCATCCCCCTCCCCTCTGAAGCCCTCAGTTTGTTTCTCAGAGTCCATAGTCTCTCATTCCCCCTTCTGATTACCTCCCCTTTCTTTATTCCTTTCTTCTCCTACCGATCTTCCTAGTTCTTATGTTCCATAGATGAGAGAAATCATATGATAATTGTCTTTCTCTGCTTGACTTATTTCACTTAGCATTATCTCCTCCGGTGCCGTCCATGTTGCAGCAAATGTTGAAAAATCATTCTCTTTGATAGCTGAATAATATTCCATTGTATATATGGACCACAACGTCTTAATCCAGTCATCTGTTGAAGGGCATCTCAGCTCCTTCCACGATTTAGCTATTGTGGACAATGCTGCTATGAATATTGGGGTGCATATGGCCCTTCTCTTCACTACATCTGTATCTTTGGGGTAAATACCCAGTAGTGCAATGGCTGGATCATAGGGTAGCTCAATTTTTAACTTTTTAAGGGACCTCCACACTGTTTTCCAGAGTGACTGTACCAACTTGTATTCCCACCAACAATGTAGGAGGGATCCCCTTTCTCCACATCCTCTCCAGCAATTGTTGTTTCTTGTCAATTTTTGCCATTCTAACTGGCATATGTTCAATTTAAAATTTCTCTATCTTAATACAAATAAAAAATTTAAAAGATGTTAGTTGTAATGTTACTAATCTATTGAAATGTATTGAATAGCTGAGTGTTTATTATAAAATGAATGTTGGGTCCTGCAGGTGAAAATGCGTTTAGTAAGTAGTTAAAGCAGCATCTCTATTGTAAATTTTACTTTCTGTTTTTCAGAACTGAATAGGTTTTTTAAGCAATTGTTTTTCCTTAGCTGGTTTGGAATAGGGTGGTGAAAGATGTTATCATTTTCATATTTTTTCATATACAAAGCCAGGAGTAATTGACTGTTTTGTGGAAGATGATGTATTCACCACCCCTTATTTTGTTATCACCATCGTCTGATAGTTTGTTTTGTGTGTGTGTGTGTGTGTGTGTGTATATATATATATATATATATATATATATATATATATATATATATATATAAAAGGCAAAGTGCAGCTGTCTCAAATGTGAATTACAGTATAAAGGGTCATAGAGACTTCATCTCGGGTAAAAAATGCATTTAATAAAGTTGAATACGATTTCTTTAGCTTTCCATTTGTGTGCCGATGCCCAGGCAGATACCATATTTATAATTCTGGATGGTTATTCAATACTTTTTTTTCATACAGTAACTCTGATTCTAACAGTGCAAAAGGTGTATATTGCTTATATTCGAAGGTGCATAAATTCTTTCAGAATATCTAAGTTGATTTAATATGATTTTTCTCTCACTTTTTCTCTGTTGCCCTTTCTGTTCCCTTAGGGAGGGACAGATATTCTCAAATTTATTTTCCTATTTATGCTTGCCAGAAAAATAAAATGAAAATGCATTGGGAAAACATAAAAATAACTGAAATAAGAATGGAAATAGTTTATTAACTTCCTGGTTGAGTAATCTTGTAAAAGTTAATTAACGACACTGAACTGTCATCTAGGCAATTGAAAATTGATCATGTTAGTTGCATCTCAGTGTATATATTTGTAGATATCTACATACAGATAAAATTTTGTACATAAAATATTTAATATAATCTAGTCTATATGATACACAAATATATTCATAGATAATCTGCAGTTTTAGTAGTTTTGTCACTCATTAATATAGTTTGCGATATCGAAATCAGCATTACGTCATTGGAAGAAATATCCTTGAGGACGAGAACTGAATCATGACAGTGAACATATTTGGTAAACAATGGATTCTTACAGATGCTTTCCCTGAATGTAAATTTTCCCTCCCCCGCAACCTTATGACCTGTGTTCTAGTTCTGGTCCTCATCATCTCTCAATGAGTCTGATGTTTCACACTTAAACTTTTCCGAAGACTTTTCCACTGATTTTTTGAATGACAGTGAACATACCAAATAATAAATCTAAAAATGCCACTTTTTTGACTACAGACTTTCATTGGCACGTAGTCATTTTGGGGATTTAGCTCAAACTTAACAAAGCTGGCAAAGTCTTCCAAAATTTTTCCTTTTCCTTAATCATTAACTTCTCAATAAATGTGCTTTAATATCTTACATACCAGGCAATGTGATGATCTTATGCTATTCACCCCACAATATAGTAACTTAAAAAATATATCACGCTATTTCATGCTTCTTTATCTTTTTTATTGAGATAAAATTTATATAACAGTCACTGCTTTAACCATTTTAAAGTATATCATTCGGTGGCTTTTAGTACATTCCCAATATTGTGCAGTCATACCATTATCTAACATCAGAACATTTTCACCACCCCAACGTGAAACTCCATACCCACTAAGTAGTCACTCATTTACCTCTCTCCTAGCCCCTGGCAACTACTAATATGCTATCACTACAGATTTGTCCATTTAGGTATTTCATATAAATGATGTCATATAATATGTAGCTTTTTGAGGCTGGCTTCTTTCACTCAGCATATTGTTTTCAAGGTTCATCCATGCTGTAGCATGCATGCATCAGCACTTTATTCCTTTTATGGCTGAATAATATTGTATTACACGTGTATGCCACATTTTGTTTATCCATTCAACACTTGAGTTGTTTTCATTCTTTGCCTTTCTTAATGCTCAACCTTCTTCAGGGAAACTTTGTCAAACAATATTTGGTTGCATATCTCATATATTTATGAGATATGGGTGTAATTTCACATGAAACTTGAACTCCGCCAATTCAATATTTTTCTATACACTATATTATGTTGGACTTGCGTGATTTTGTCTTGGAGCGTTTTAGAAACTTGGGAAAATACTTATATTGTTATTTGCATACTATGTGATGCATAGATTTACATTCAAATTGTATATAAACAGAAAATAACTGTATAAATACAATTAACTGTATTTAACTGTATATTTTTATATACTGTAGCATAAAAGTTCAATTATGTAGAATTTAACCACATATTTCTAGAATGAAGCAAGAATACTTGAGTAATTAAGGGACTGAATAGGAAGACAAAGAAAAAGCGACTTATATACAAATTTAGAAAATCACATAAATTCTGACAGGTCAGAAAATTTACTGAAATGATTTTTATGATTTGTAGAGTGGCTGAAGTAGTTGAAGGGAAAGTAAGAGAAGGGAATATGTTCTTACTATGATGTCAAACCCAGTAAATGGCAGATTAATCAAATTTTCATCATTAAAATGCCATAAGTTATCAAAAATTTTATATGCAAGAAAGCAATAAAATATAATTTTCTATTTGGGACAGCAGCAATAAATAGAGATGTCATTTGCCAGGAAGGATCAGAGTAAAAATAGGAGAGTGAAGTTGAAACAGCTCATTTCAAGATGCCTTGCAAATCTAGATAACCAGTCATTTTAAAACGCTGTCAGCAATTAAAAAGGACAGCAAACACTGACTATATGTAATTTTAGAAAACATGAAAAAGGCTAAACATGTGGTTTCTTATTGCAACTTCAGTGGTCATTCCATGTACACATAGCAATGTAATTACAGCTGAAGAAACATGAGTTTAATAAAATATATGCAGAAATTGATATTCTATAATATATATATTTGAGACTATTCCATAACATCCTTTTGGTCAGTCACCAAGCATTTCCAAAATTAGAGTGTTGCCTTAAGCATATTCATAAAGAGTAAGAGTTTGCTTTTAAATGTGTAACATTATTCTTTCTGGCCATAAATTTATGCTTTTTCCACAGAAATAAACTCTTTTCTAAAAGTAACTTTTGGTTTACTAACAACAGTCTCTAAACCTGACGTACCATATTGCCAGTAGTCTATGGCATATGCAAAACTGCTACAAAGGTTAATCACAAGTATTTGAAGATAAATATGCACTTTTTATTTCAACTAATATAAGTCTTATGTCTCCTATAAGTAAGTGTTCTGTTGTGATAATACTTAGGAAATTAATTTTGTCATAGGAATTAAATAATACTTAGCCAAAAGAAGGAAATTAAACCAATTTCAGATATTTTACAAGAAAGCAACAGATTCTGTCAACAAATTTTTACTAAATTTAAGTTTTCTTTCTTAATACATTAAAAGAGTATGCAAAATTTTTTACAAGTTACTCTATTTACAAGTTACTCTATACTCTATTCCCAAGCATAAATTACCAAATGTTATAGTGAGTGATCATATTGCTCCATTAAAAATAAATGCATCATATATGGTCATAGCAATTGATATGTATTAGTGCAAATTCTCTTTTTAAACATCCTGGTAAACTCAAAAAACTGGATCAATAAAGTAAACTCACAAACAAATCAGGGAAAATGTTAAACCTTTTGACATTTTAATCTCCTTAGGACAGAATGAAGACTCATGCTATGGTGATCTTAAATATCATCACAAATTAAGAAAAGATTTAAAGTCCATTGGAAGTCAAAACCTGGACCTGCAGCCAGATACACAGCCCTTCCATTAGACTAAATTCATTAAGTACTTGTCAGCCAGCTTAGGTGGCCCATAGTCTGCTAGAGCTCTTGCAAGGGTATAGGAACCTAATTCTGGTTCTTTGGAGTATTACAGGAGGGTTCTTTTTGCTGGAAAATGTAATAGCATTTAGTCACTTATTCATTATCCTAGCCTAAGAGTTATGAACAAAAACTTTCAGGTTTTCTTCACTTAATTATCTCCTCCACTTATAGTTAGAAAAATAGAGACCCTAAAAACGCCAATCAAGGGAAAATTTTTAATTCAAAGATCTTAATAGTATCTCGGTGAATGAATGAACTTTCTTAGAAGCATTCATCTTGATCCAGATCTAAATCCTGTGATGAACCCAGATAAACCCAGAAATTTTTTTGTCTTTGAGTTGTTTCTGATCTTACATTGAATTTTTTTTTATTTTGTCCCAAGCAAAATATACTAATGTGTGTTACTAATGTATATACAATGGGTATATACTAAAGTGTTTTAGGAAATTTCATATTACCTATGTTCATTAATTTTCACAACAATACCATTAGATAATTCGTATCCACCTTCATCCCACAAGGGAAATGAGGTTTAGAGATATTTAAGTATCTTGCCTAAAGTTTAGTTTTAAGTAAGCAATTTCAAACCATTCCAGCTTGTTTTGGCAAGCCATATAGCTGACAGTATAATTATTATATCACACATATTTCAGAAATAAACATATCCAATCTATTTAACAATAGCTACAAGTGCATACTAAGTAACATTATCTGTTAAGTCCTTCTGTATACTTATAGCATATTCTATATACTTACATAGAATAGTCTTATATATGTTCTTACATACTTTTATATGCATATATTATAGAAGTACATGGATTTTATATGTGAACATATGTATGCTTCTAAAATGCTTATAATTGCTGTAAAGTATCAGTTATTAAAATATGTTTAAAGATTATTAACCTTAGGAATGAAGGGGATAAATAATTCAAATTTCTAAGAGGCAGAAAGGAACTCAGGACTATATTAAAATGGTACATATCTAACCTGGGTTGAGATTCCATTTTATTTTGAGCCATCTTGTTTAATGACTGGTACATGATAGGCATTCAAATTAGACCTATTACCCCTCACAGAGTCAAGTAAGTTGCCTAAAACATAATAAGGGCCCCCAAAGTGGATGAGTTGAATGCTTGCTTCATTCTAAGATCTGTTGCAAGATATACTGTGACAGTACATTGAGATAATTTCTAGCTTGTGATGGGGGAAAACACTTCTTCCAAAACCAGGAATATTTTAATTTTATTTCTAAAAAGAGAAAGGATAATATCCATTTTACCAGACATTGGATAGTTACCTGACAAAAATGACAGTGATTCTCACTCCCACAAAATGTTGTTCATTTTGAAGACTCAAAGGGAGACAAAAGTTGTATTTAAAAAAGCCCACAATGTGCTCCACTACGTTGCAACACCCATATTGTTATTTTATCTGCAGAAGCACAATTGGAAACATACTTCATTTCTTTTATTCCACTTGCCTTAAATTTGGTAAATTTTTTGTATATTATGTTCAATAACCATTCAAATGTTATTAAATATGCCTCTATGCTGTGTTAATAATGAAACACACACATTCTCTTCTGATCTGAGATGACTTAGAAAATATTCTTCCCAATCATTTATCCTAAAGTAGTGGAGCCTGGTAATTTGGATAGGTAATGCTCTTTTATTCTCCATTCTTCAGGCTTTTTTGTCTCATACAAATACCATAATTTCATATTAGTGTCTCTCAATTCCCAAAAGGGAAAGGAAAAAAAGCTCCTTCTATCACCTGAAAATTTATATCAGCAATTAGCATGCATAAGATTCAATCATCTTCATCAGAATATGCCAAAAATTAAAAGATTCTTTAGATAATGTTAATAATTCATTCTGTCAAAAAGTTAGTGTTGCCAGGTTCAGAAAAGGATGAACCAGTTTAAATTAGCCTAAAATTTAGTCTTCATTTCCCCAATCCCACTATCTAATACTTAACATGTTGATTCCTGCTCTGAATGTCCTTTGCCCTCATCTTTAATGGGATGCAGTGATTGCATAAGACTCTCAGTCATAATTGGGTAATCTTGCAAACCATAAGTAACACGCTCTCTTCCACCTTTCCTACCTACTCAATTTCTTCTCCTGTACTTTCCCCATGACAGTTGTCATTTTTCTAGAAATGCATGATTCTCTGGGAATCAAAAAAGATTGTTGCTCCCAAGTTAATACATAAAAAGTGAAGATAGATAAATTTTTATTAAAGTTTGGTATAGAAATGATGTGATAACTTTGTGGTGACAGTGTAATATTGGATTTAAGAGTACCTGCCAAAATGTTAGTTTCATATTGTTCTCCCAGAGCATGGAACAGGACCTGGTTATCCTGGAAACTCAAGAAAATATGAAAGCCCAGATTTTATTCATAATCTTTACTAGCTCTGAAACATAGGAGAGCAATTTAACCTTGCTTATACTCCAGTTCTTTCTAATAGGAAGGAGTTGGGCTATCTGGGATTCCCAAATGCCATTCATAGGAGAGCTTATTAAAACAGAACAACACAAAAGGTTATTACCTTAATGACTGAATTACACTCCACATAGTAAAGTCCGAGAATATCTATTAAAAAACGAATTCCCCAGATTTGGGAAACACTATCTGATGATTTCCTATTTCCCTATCATATTGGTGGAGAAACAACTCTAATGCTATTTATTTTAAACATCTGATAAGCTGATGAAAATCATAGCTTGGAGCAGGTGAGCAACTTGGAGTCACTCCATCCTAGCATATAGGATGTATACATGTATGCATATATTGCATATACCACACTGTGGGTAAAATTGGCTCTGTGCAGAAGAAATCTGTGTTCACGGACTACCTCCATTCCAAGAAAATGATGCATGGAACAATAAAATGAGTATGAACTTTTGGACCAGGAATGGATTTGAATTCCAGTTTCAGAGATATGTTTGGAAAGGAGTTCAGATAATAATCCCCTTCTCTTGAGAGGTCCTCAGATACATAGGATCCAGCGCCCTGAATTCAGAATGTGTGATTTTTTTTTTCCTTTAGGCACAAGCAATTAAATACTGATTATGTTACATAAACATTATGACCCTAATGGTCTCATTTTATATGTCCTAGTATTAGTAGGATGCCAGATCATATATGGAACATCCAGTTAAATTTGAATTTAAGATCAATATCTGATAAATTTCAGCATAAATATATCCCAAATTTGTGTGTATATGGGCATCCCCTGCGGTATTAGAGATATACTAAAAAATTATCAGTTGATTCAAAATTAAAATTTAACTGGGTGTCTTGTATTTTTATTTGCTAAATCTGGTAACCCTAAATATGAGGTTTCTCTCTCTCTCTCTCTCTCTCTCTCTCTGTTTTAAAGGAGCCCAACAAAGTTTCCAGGTAGAGATAAAAAATTTCAAAGAGATTAAGGAGGTCTGATATTTTAAATGTTTTTTAAAGTAGTAATATCTTGCCTATAGTGTCAAGAGGAAAAAAATCTAAACTATTGCATAGATAATTTATTCAAATGACCTAAAATTTAAACAAATGCTATTTTCCTTGGGTGTTCGTGAGTGTGGGCACATGTATATTTATTTATGTATGATTTTAACTCACTTTCTGAAAACATCACTATTTACATGGCTAAAAAAGTATTAAGTATTCAAGCTAAAAATATTTTTAAACGACATCTACATTACATCACAGGATACTAAAAACATCTATATTTTGAGATTTTAAAATAATAATTCACAGTTTGCAATATGGGGAACTATATGTAAATTATATTTCAACAACTGTTTGCAACTTCAACTTTTAAAAGCTGTTTCAAAATCTTTTTCCATGAAAAAGAATTGTCTATTGATAGCATAATTGCCTTCTGACTGGATATGAAGAAATTTAGAATGAAACAGATGGTTGTCTGCAAAGTAATGCCTACAAAGTACAATTGAAAATCAGTATTCAAAAATAAAAAAAACTTGGAACTTTTTCTTGATATAATTGTCAAAAGAAATCTGGCTTACAATTGGGGAAATAAAATTTCTAGTATTTTTCATAAATATTAAATAAACAAAACTATATTTGTTGATATATACTAACATTTTAATGTAAACCGTTAAAAATTACAATGTCTTAAGTGACATATGTACTGTGTCAAATTCATATTTTAACTCTACCTTTCAATGGTAGCCCTCCAAGATTGTCATTGGCATATGAAAACAACAAAATAATCTTTCCATGCTATGTGATCAATATTTTATAATTATTCAAATGATAAAAATTGTTGGAATTGTCTATTGTCCATCTATTTTATCTATATGTAGCCTATGAATGATTTGAAAAAAAATACTTAGCATAGGTTTTATGGATGAGTTTTACTTTGATCTCAAGAGGAAAAACGTTTCTACGAAATTTGAGCAAAAAGCTATTCTATTCAATGTCTATGTTTCTTTGATTTTGACCAAGCATTTGAAGGTTAATGGAAAGTGAAAAATCTGTTTGTTGTCCAATCTGTGGCATTGTTGCTCAATAGGACAACATCTGAAATTCTGATAAATTGGGCCAAATTGACCGTTGTCTATCAGATTATATCTGCTAGGTCTAAGTTCATGTGTTTGTTCATACTTGGATTTTACTACCATGTAGACTGAGAATTCACATTCTCCAAAGAATCCAGAAATGGAGGAACAGCACATTTCTCTACAAAGTTTAGAATTTCTCTAACAAATTAGTCAGTGCTGAATCACCCAGCAACAGAAGAAGATTTGAATGAATATCTTTAACAAGGACTTTTACAAAAAGTTTCATTTTAAAGTTAATTTCATTATTATAATTTTGGCAGCAGATAAGTATCCTCACTCAGGTGAGATTTTAAAATAGCATTTATCAGTATTTAATGAAAACCAATTCAATTTGTTTATTGGGAAATTGTTTCTCAAGATGTTCAAGAAAACCAACTTGTAGAATGTTAACAACCTAATAACTACAAGTTACTAAGAATTTTGAAATCATAATTAAAAAATTAAAATTACCTTTGCAAATTCTTACTAATTTTTCAGGGTTCTGCCACCATAGCTAATATCACCTGAGTTGATTTTTCCCTAGTTACTTTCTTTTATCCACTCCCATAGCCTTTTCAGCATGGTTATAACATAATGGTGGCAAAACCCAATTTTTACACCTGAATTTTGTTTGCACTTAATCAGTGCATGATGATTTTGTTTTGTTTTAATCTGTTCTTAAAGCTAAATATTTCAAGTAAAGGGGGAAAACCTGGAACTATTAACTATTTCCTGAATGATCAAAAGTAAAATCAAGAGAATTCAAAACACCTATTTTTAAAGAATACAAAAATGAATGTGAAAAAACATATCAAAACTAGTGGGACACACTGAAAGCAGTGCTTAGAGAGAAATTTATACCACTGAATGCATATATTAAAAAATGAGAATTATCTAAAATCCATAGACTTTTTACCATAGAAAACTAGAAAAAGAACAAGTTAAATCCAAAGTAAGTAGAAAAAAATAAATGAGATTTCAATGAAATTTAAAACAGGAAATCAGTAAGAAAATTAATGGAACCAAATGTAGGTTCTTTGAAAAGATCAACAAAATTGATAAGCCTTTAGCCAGGCTAACTAAGGAAAAGAGAAAAATATGTTACTAATATCAGAAATGAAATATGGGACATCACTACAGATCATATGGGAATTAAAAAAGAAAAGAATATACTATTAACAACTGTATGCTCACAGTTGGATAACCTAGATGAAATAGACCTGTTCCTTAAAACATACAATTTGTCAAAATTCCATGAAAAGTAGACAGTAGGAACAGGCCTGTTTCTGTAAAGAAATTGAATCAGTGATTATAATCTTCAAAACAGGGGCACCTGGGTGGCTTAGTCATTAAGCGTCTGCCTTCGGTTCAGGGAATCCCAGAGTCCTGGAATCGAGCCCCACATCAGGCTCCTCTGCTGGAAGCCTCCTCCTTCTTCTCCCACTTCCCCTGCCTGTGTTCCCTCTCTCGCTGGCTGGTTATCAAATACATAAATAAAATCTTAAAAAAAAAAATCTTCAAAACAGCAGCAGGCCCAGATGGATTCATGGATAAATTCTACCAAACATTTAAGGAAGACATTATCACAATTCTCTACAATCTCTTTCAGAGGATAGAAGCTGAAAGAATACTTCCTAACTCATGAGGCAAGCATTACCCTAAAACCAAAATGACGCAAAAACATTGCAAGAAAGAAAGAAAAAAAAACTACAGGTCAGCATCTCTCATAGATATAGATGTAAAAATCCTTAACAAAATACTATATTGATTCCAACAATGTATAAAAAAGAATTATACACTACAACCAATGAGATTTATCCCAGGAGACAAGCCTTGTTCAACACTTGAAAATCAAATTATGAGCTACAGAAGAAAAATCAAATGACCATATCAATAAGTGGATACAAAAAAAAGCATTTGACAAACACCCAACTATGATAAAAACTGTGAGTAAACTAGGGCTAATTGGAATTTCCTCAACTAGATAAAGAATAGCTACAAAAGCATCATGCTTAATGGAGAGAAACTTGAAGACTTTCCACTAAGATTAGAACCCAAGCAAGGATGTCCCCTCTAACCAATCCTTTTCAACATTGTCCTAGAAATCCTAGCTAATAAAATAAGACAAGAAAAAGAAACAAAAGGATTGCAGATTGAGAAGGAAGAATTAAAACTTTCTGTTCACATAATGGTATATGTAGAAAATCTGAAAAAAATAAACTCTTGGAACTAATAACTGACTAGAGCAAGTTTTCAGGCTACAGAGTAAACATAAAAAAGTCGATCACTTTTCTCTGTATCAGCAATGAAGGGCAATTTGAAATTGAAAGTACCAAAAATGTGCCATACCATTTGTGTTAGTAAACCCCAAAATAAAGTACTTAGATATAAATCTAATGGAGTATATATAAGAACTAGATGAGAAAAACTACAAAACGCTGATGAACAAAATCAAAGAACTAAATGAGGGATATTCATGTTCAAGGACAAGAAGACTCAATTGTCAGAATATCCATGCTCCCCAACTTGATCTATAGATTATTCGAAGTCCAAGCAAGTTGTTTTATGAACATCAACAAACAAATTCTATTCTATGTAGAGATAAAAGACTCATTATAGCCAATACATTATTGAAAATTTTGAATAAAGTTGCAGAACTGACACTACCCTATGCTAAACTTACAAAAAACTATAATAAACAAGACTGTGATATAAGTGAAAGAATAGACAAATAGAGCAGTGAAACAGAATAGAGTCCAGAAATAGGCCCACACAAATATAATCAACTGATCTTTGGCAAAGGAGCAAAGGCAATACAATGGAGCAAAATCAGTACAATGGAGCAAAGGTGATCTTTTTAACAAATGTCATTGGAACAACTGAACATCCACGTGCAAAAAATGAATCTAGACAGATTTACACGCTTTACAAAAATTAATTCAAAATGCATCACAGACCTCAACATAAACACAAAACTAAAACTTAGCAGATAACATTGAAGAAAACTGAGATGATCTTGGGGATGGAATGACCTTTTAGATCCAACTCCAAAGTCACAATTAATGAAATAATTGACAAGCCGGACTTCATTAAAATTAAACACTTCTGCTCTGGGAGTGGCAGTGTCAAAAGAATGAGAAGATAAGCCAGAGTGGGAGAAAAATAGTTGCAAAAGACAAATCTGAGAAAGAACTCTTAAAATACATGAAGAATTTTAAAACAACAATAAGAAAACAACCCAATTTAAAAATGGCCAAAAATTTTGAACTTTTTAAAAAAGACATCTCACCAAGGAGAATATATAGATAGTAAATGTAAAATGTAGTAAAAAGGTTCTCCTTACCATATGTCATCAGAAAAATGCAAATTCAATAACAAGATGCCACTATGTACCTATTAGAGTAGCCAAAAATCCATAACACTGACAACACTAAATGCTGGTGAGTATGTGGAGCAATGGGAGCACTCCTTCATTGTTGGTGGGAATGCAAAATGGTACAAACATGTGGGAAGACAGTTGATGGTTTCTAATAAAACTAAATATACTCTCAGCATAAGATCCAGCAATCATACTTCTTTGTATTTACTCAAAGGTGTTGAAAATTTAAATCCACCCAGAAACCTGCACACAGATATTTATAATAGCTTTATTCATAATTACCAAATCTTGTAATCAACCAATACACCCTTAATTAGGTGAATGGATAAATAAACTATGGCATCTTTAGACAATGTAATATTATTCAGCACCAAATTTAATAAGATATCAAGACATGGAAATATATGAAGGACTCTTAAATGCATATTTCTAAGTAAAAGAACCCAATCTGAGAAGGCTACATACTGTAGGATCCCAACTTTATGGCATTCTGGAAAAGGCAAAACTGTGAAATGAAAAGAACAGTGGCTTTAGGAATTGGGGGGTGGGGGAGGATGAATAGTCAGAGCACAGATGATTTTGAGGACAGTGTAAATACTGTGTCTGATATTTTAATGATAGATATGTGTTTGTTATATATTTGTTCAAACCCATAGAATACAAAGCACCAAATTTGAATCTTAATGTAAATTGTGCACTTTGGCTGATTTTGATGTGTCAATGTATGTTCATCAATTGTAACAGATGTACCACTCTGGTGGGTGATAGAGATAATGAGGGGCATGGTATGTATGGCAAATCTCTGTGCATTTCTCTCAAATTTGCTGTGAATCTAAACTGCTCTAAAGAAATAGTCTTTATATAAAAATCCGCTGGAGTGGCTACCATGAACCAAAGTGTTCTGTGAACCCTTAGCAAATGATTGCTTTTCTTACTATTTAACTCTTAGTCTCAGGCATGTTCAATGATAGGTCATGATAATAAATGTTGCTTCTGCTAAATATATGAGTTTATCTTTAACTATATCTAATCATAAATACAGGATTCTTTAGGATTGCTCTGGTCATTGGTAATTTCCCTGAACTGAAACATACCATTGAAATGATTAATCCTTAATCAGTACCAGGGAATCAATACATGTGGAGTAGGTAGTAGTGTACTTCATGAGATAAGAGAACTTATGATTTTTTAAATTTAACTTATACTGTTAAGCATCACCTCTATAGAGTACATTATTCTGATGCCTTTACTTAGTCTTATGTTAAATGGTAACTACTACATTCAAAAAGTAATAACAAGCATCACAGCAACCAATACATTTGTAAAATTATGGGTTGTTACATAGGAGCTAAAATACTTGTTCTTAAATCATGAGCATTGTAAAATATGGATAATTTATAAGAATACATTAAAATTAAAACAAAAGCACTTATATATCAATCAACTACCCATAGTTATCTGATATTAACATTTTGGTGTACATTCTTACAGACTTAGGTGTATGTGTGTGTGTGTGTCTGTATCAGAAAATAAGATGTATACTATTTATTTTACTTTTCACATGGGCTTTTAAAATATAATCCTCAGCAGATGAGGCTCAAACTGATAACTAAAGGAGCTGTATTGATTCAGTATATCCTGTTTTGGCAATGCTAATGGATATGTGGGTGTAGAGGTTTGGAAATCAATTTAAAATTTTAAATGCATCTTACATAATGTCCACATTTTAATTATTTGAAAAACACAACAAAAATTTACTCATATGATTTGTTAATGAATCATTAATTTGTGAAACATGGAGAACCTGCTGTCAGTGAGGCACTGTTCTGAGCACAAGCATTAGAAGGACACAAGAAGAGAGATAAGAGATTTCAATTTTTTAGGAAAGAGATGATAGTAGAAGTGTTGACTAGTGACTGGATTATGGGTATATATTTTTTTCTAAAATTCTCACATATTGAAGTATGATATATCTATAAAAAATATACTGCTGTTTAGTTCACAGTTCAATGAGATTTTTTTAATGTATGCAGTTGTGCAAATGTCTCCTTCAAGATACATAAAATTTCTATTACCCAGAACAACCCATTTTATTCATTCACCATGATTACCACCACACATCTTCCAACAACATAAAACAACTGCCATTGTACTTTCTATCAACACCATTAATTAGTACTTTTATACCTATAAGTCATGGAAATAAAATAGTAGGCACTCTTTTGTATCTAACTTCAGTAGCACCATGTTGCTTTTGACAGTCATCCATATCAATGTGTGTAAAAATAGATTGCCTCTTCAACTGCAGAATAGTATCCCATTGAATAGATGGAGCTAAATTTGTTTATTCTCCTCATGATCAACAGTTTGGGGCTATTATGAATAAAACATCTATGAATTTTGGTGTACATGTCTTTTAGGAACATATGTTTTCATTTCTCTTGAAGTACAATTGCTGGGTCATAGTAGATACATATTTCACTATATAAGAAAGTACCAAACATTTTTTTCACATTCCTATAAAATGTTTACAATGTACGAGGTCTCTGGTTATACATATCCTTATCAAAACTTGATATTGTTAGTCTTTTTTGTTTTTTTTAATATTTTCCATTCTATTGGTTGTATATTGGTATCTCCTTTGGGTTTTATTTGCATTTCCTGAAAGTTCTAATGATGTTGAGCACATTTTCACTTGCTTTCATAAATTTATAAATGTTCTATTGGAATATTTCCTTTCAGTCTTTTGTGCATCTTTATTGGATTAATTTTCTCTTTACTGTTGGCTTGTAGAAACTCAGATATTCTGAATATGAGTCCTACTCAGATATACATGTTATAAATATTACTTCCAAGACAGTGCTTTGTTTTTTTAATGATGTCTTTTGATTAAGTAAAATACATTATTTAAATTTTTTAATGCTCATGTTAGGTTTATTTTTTTTATAAACTTAGGAATAATTTTATCTTTACACAAAAGTTGCAAAGATAACACAGCATGTTCCTGAATAGCCCTTATCTAGCAAGACATTAATTTAATGAATTAATGATTGATTGATAATTCCTCACCAACCCAGAGGTCACACAAAGTATACTCTATGCCTTTTTCTATAATCATTAATGTTTTAGCTTTTTAACTTAGATCTATGATTTGACCTGAACTCATTTTTGCTTATCATATAAGGTTTACTTTTCCTAAGCACATATCTCATTGTTCCAGCATTATTTTTTTGTGTTGTTAATGACATTTCTTTTGGAACAGACTGCATCAATTCAACAATTTAATGAGAATTAACATCTTAAAAATATGTTTTTCCAACCTACAGCCATGGTATCGTTTTTTATTTTAACATTTTCTTTACTCTGCAATATTATGCCATTTTCAGTGTTGAGTTCTTACATGTGGTTGGTTAAATGTATTCCTAAATATTTTATATTTATGGTGCTATTAGAAATGTGTATTGTCATATTTACTGAAATAAAATCTATGTACAATAAACTCTACCTTTTTGTAAGCATACAATTCAATGATTTTTGATACATGTCTTAGTTCACTCTGGATGCTTTAAAAAGATACCATAGATTGGGTGGATTATAAATAAAGCGACTTCTTTCTCTCAATTCTGGAGGTTTAGAAGGCCAAGATTAAAATGCTGACTGATTCAGTGTTTGGTAAAGACTTGCTTCCTGCTTTATAGAAATCCATTTTCATGTTGTAACCTCACATAGAAGAAGGGACAATGGAGATCTCTGGGGCCTTCTTCATAAGGTCACTAATCTCATTCATGAGGGCCCTACACTCATGACCTAATGACCTCTGTATGTCCCCCACCTCCAAATAAAATTACATTTTGGATTAAGTTTCAACATAGGAAATTTGGGGAGATACAAAATTCAGTCCATAGCACATGGAAACAGTTATGTAGTGATCAAAAAGTCAAAATAAGGAACATTTTGATGACCCTAAAATGTTTCCTGAGCCTCTTCAAAATCAATCCTCCCCCCCAGTACATAAAAACCACACTGCTTATTGTCACTATAATTTTGTGTTTTCTACAGATTCATATAAATAAAGCAGTGAATTATGTTGTATGTATCCATACTTTATTATTTTTTATTACTGAGCAGTATTCCATTGTGTCAATACATTATAATTTTCTTGTTCATTGGTTGATGAACATTAGTTTTAAGTATTGTGAATAGAACAGATTTGCACACTTATGTTTTTGTGAGAACATATGCTTGCATTACTCTGGGGCAAAATACAAAAGTAGTATTGTTAGATTTTATGGTCAGTGTATGCTTTATTAAAAAAAAAACAAAACAATGGGACTAATGCTTTTTCAAATCATTGGAATATTGTTGATTGTATCATGGTTGCTGTTAATTCTATCAATCATATATGAGCTTTCCAGAGGCATCATGGTGTGATTTTACTTACATTTCTCTGGTATGCAATGATGTTGGAGAGCTTTAAATGTATTGTCCATTCGTATATAATTTTTATTCAGTTTTTATGGTGTCAATTCTATTTCATTTTTTAAACACTTTTATTGTAACAATACTTAACATGAGATATAATAATCTGTTAACAATGTTTTAAGTGTACATTATTGTTGATCATCAGAGTGCTGATGACCATCTAGACGTTATTCATCTTTTTTAACTGAAAATGTATGTCCATTACAGGTAATTACTCATTCCCCTCTCCCCAAAGGCCCTGCCAACCACTATTCCACTCATTGATTCCATGAATTTGACAATTTTAGATATTTCATATAAGTGGAATCATGCAGTATTTGTTTCTCTATGACTGGTTTAATTCACTTAGCATAATGTCCTCCACATTCAACCATGTTGCTGTATATTGTAGAATTTCCTTTACTTTGAAAGCTAAATATTATTCCATGTATATATGATATCTGGTGTTAGTATAATCCTGCTCCCAAAATATGACATGGGTATTAGCCATTTGTCATCTACAATTTATAAGATTGGTAATACATGTTTTATATCTTGTTAAGAGTATGGCGGAACTTGATAGTGAACTCATTGGACCTGAAGTATGTTATGTAACAATACTTTTTCTCTTAAATTTATTAATATATTTAATAGCCATACGGACATTCATGCTGTTCTTAAATGAGTTTGCAACCTCTTGTGGAATCTTTCATAAAAATTGTTTAATTTAGTGAAACAAAGTTTTGATAATACTTCATTTTTATTCTTCACTGTATTTAAAACAGTAATTTCCACTCTTTCATTACTGATACTAGTAATGTGTATCATCTTTTAATTTTCTTTATCCACCTGAAATTTAGGAATTTTATTGAACTTTATAAAGACTAGCTTTTGACTTCATTGATTATTCTCTATTGTTTTTCTGCTTTATATTTTTATCTTATTTTTTTTTCCTTTTGCTGGCTTTGGGTTGAATTTTGTCTTTTATTTATGAAAGTGGAGTTTTTGATTCGAGAATTTTGTTTACATGTGCTATGAGCCTCTAATGCTATATCTTTTTCTCTACTGTTTTAGTTGTACCCTGCAAAGTAATATGTTGTTTTCATCTTCATTTATTTCAAAATATACACTAAATTCCCTGTATTGTTGATTTACAGTATATTGGTAGTATATTGATTTATATAGTATATAATATATTGCATAGTATATTGATTTGTAGTATATTTAGTTGTCAGAGAACATACTTTGTATGATTTTAATCTCTTTAAATTTGATGAGACCTGTTACATAGCCCAGAGTATAGTCTATCTTGGTAAATGTTACATGTGTACTTGGAAAGAATATGTATTCTCCTGTTGTCATCTGGAGTGTTGTAAAAATGTCAATTAGGCCAAGTTTGTTGATAGTGTTGTGTAAATCTTTAATATTCAGTATTCTTTTATCTGTGTGCTCTATCAATTACTGAGAGAGGAATGTTGACAACTCCAAATATAACTGTGGCTTTGTATATTTCTCCTTTTAGTACTGTTCCTTTGCATTATGGATTTTGATGAATTATTAGGTATATGCACATTTAGGACTAAAATAGATTCTTGATGGAATTATCATTATTAATATACTTTTTTTTTTATCACTGCTCATTTTCCTTGTTCTAAAGTGTACTTTGGCAACATATATAGACCCACTTAATCTTTCCTTTGGTTACTGTTTGTATGGATAATTTTCCCATTCTTTTACTTTCAATTTATCTATGTTTTTGTGGGTTTCCTTACACACAGGTTTTAGGCTTTCATTTTTTACATCTAATCTGACAGATACTGCCTAATAATAAAAGGGTTTACTTCTTTTTATAGTATTTTATGTGGTTAAGTTTAAGATTATATCTTGTCATCTGTATTTGACTTATCTGTTTTTGGGGGTTTTAAAAATATTTTTCTATACTCCTTTGGCTTAGTCATCATGCATTATATTTAAAAGGACAGTAGAAACTGAGATAAATATTATCTATTTCCCTAAGTGGGTATTCTCCTCCTTCCATACCTTTAGTATGAGTGTTTACAATTTAGTCGGTAATTAGGCTGAATTTCGGTTAGGTTGTTGCTATAGTTACTGTCAATATACCTCTGGCTTCAAGTTTCTCCAATGGTAGACTACTGATCCATTCTAGTTAAGTGTGAGGTCTAATGTGTCAGCGTTTTTTGTTTTTGTTTTGTTTTTTTCCATCCTCAGTTTTCTGTAGTCTCTTTACTCCTACATCACAGAAGAAGGCAATATTGATCTTGTGTCTTGCCTTTTGTCTACTAAGGATTTTGGATGCTAGCAAGTTTTCCTCCCCCAGAGAGAGAGAGAGTACGTGTCTGATGGAGGTGGGAGGATTGCAAGGAGGGGCAGAGGGACAGGGGGAGAATCCCAAACAGACTCTTGGCCAAACAAGCAGCTGATGTGGGGCTGGATCTCACGACCCTGAGATCAGGACCCCAGGAGAAATCAAGAATAGGGCACTCAGTGGACTGAGCCACCCAGGTGCCTGTGCACTATTTCAGAGCAGGATCCGGAAATGAAATGGTTTCCTGTCCCTTCACTACCAGCAGATATATTTTCCTGATATTGGTGCTGGAGATGGGAGATTATATATGGCTTCCAGCAGCCCCTGGAAGGTGAAGCAAAAGACCACTTTTTGTTTCAAACCCTCCTTTAGTGATGACTGACCTGATCTTTGCCTGGAACAGGAAGCAGCAAAAAGTTTTTTTGTGTATTTGTTTTTTGCCCCTCCCTATGAGGAAATTAGCTTATACTTCATAGGAAATTAGGGTTAGGAAGCAAGTCATTTCTATGCCTATCTTCACCTCACAACTAATCATCACCCGCACAGCCGTCCATTGAAGTGACTCTCACATCACCTGTCTGGCCTCCAGTTTCTCACTTGACATCCAATGGAGGCCTGAGGAAAAGAGTTAGCAAGTCAGAATATACTCTTGTTGTATCTGATCTGTCATGCTCACCAACACTTAGAGCTTAAAGATTCATTATAATCCCAGGTATTTTCTTTTTACCTATTTATGGCTGACTTTTATTCTTCCCTTGCTTTCATATATAGGTGAAACAATTTATGACTTCCCAGGTGCCTGGGTGACTCAGTTGGTTAAGAGTCTGACTCTTGGTTTTGGTTCAGATCATGACCTCAGGGTCCTGAGATCAAGCCCCCAGTCGGGTTCCATGCTCAGCATGAAGCCAGCTTGAGATTCTCTCTCTCTCTCCCTCTCCCTCTGCTCCTCCCCCACTCACCTGTGCTCTCTCTTTCTCTCTCTCTATATATAAAATAAAATAAAAATAAAAATAAAATAAAATAAAAAGAATTCTGATTTCCATCCATCATCCTCAAAGGGACTTGTCATCTTTTGGAATTCCATTCATCTGAGATTGCCTTGTCATCTAAATTTTCTGACGGTTTCAATAAAAAATTAGGATCTTTTATATTATGGGTTCTTTTTTTTCTTGTTAAGATGAGAATAACATCTTTTTGTGGATTTCTACATCCTAACCTGAAGTAAAACCAGTAAATGTATTTTTAACTTCATTTTCAATTTTATATTTTATAAAATGCCAATTTTTAATTGAACTTGTATCTCGTTGCCTTGCCAAGTTTGGTTTATTGCTGCTCTTCTAGGAACTGTGGGTTAATGTTTTAATCAAATACAGAACAGTTTCAGATTTTATTTTTTCAAATGTTTCTTGCCACTCCTCTTTTATCTGTGACTGTGATTACAGATGGCATTGTCTCACATGTCGCTGATGCTGTTAATTTTTCCCAATCTTTTACTTCTCAGTGCTTCAGTTTACATATTTATAAAGAGCTCTATCTTTAGGTGAAGCAATCCTGATTATATTTTTTGATTTTGATATTATTTTTCTCAATTCTACATTTTCTAATTGATTTCTATCTCCAATATACGTTTCTATGTTTGTTCTAAAAAATTTATAATAACTATTTAAAGTCTTCTCTTAATTCCAACATCTGTGTAATCTTAGGAAGGTTTGCTTCCATTAGTTATTCTTTTCTCTAGATTATGGTTCTTATAATCTACCTTTCTTGCCTGTTAGTTTTTTGTTCTACAGTAGACATTGTGGGTAATATGTTGTAGTAACATGGGATTTTCTCATCTTCCTCTAAAGAATGTTAGGATTTTTTTTCTAACGGGCAGTGATTTACTTGATCTTATAGAGTCTTGGTTTTAGATTTTGTTATGTCAAGTTACTTTTGTTTTTACCCTTAGCCCTAACATACAGCACAGCATCCAAAAGGTGGTTTATTCTTAAGGTTTACCCCATCTGGAGTTTCAGCAGAGGTTCAAGGGGTTTATCATCCCCTCTAACTTGGGTGGACATGCACTCTTTGTTTTCACAACTGGGTGGCTTATAAATTCTTAGCTCTCTTTAGTCTTACAAGTGCCACTTATTCTGCATTCATTGCAGCCTTGCCTGGTATGTGTGTACTTTAATAGCAAAATATTTAAGGACAATGTGTTCGTAAATTCTTCAGCTTTCCATTTGTCAGATTTCCCAGTTTACTTCCAAGTACTCTGGCAATCCTAAATTAGAAACTTCACTTCTCCATATTGCAACACTGTTGCTGCTTTTCTCTTGCATTTTATTCCCCAAATACAGTGAGTATTGGGGGCGGCATAATGCTGTTTTAGTGTACCTCTTCCTTATTCTATTGGTGAGGGAAGGATTTCTGCCCTAAGGTAAAGGGGAAACCATATGACACACCCAATACTAAACAAATGATACCAACAAAAGTTTATAAGCCACATACATTCATAACCTGAATGAGGAGAATACTGCATGCCATGCAAGGCTACATTGAGGTTGTACTCAAAAACAAAGTGAAAAATCAGGGACTGTGAGAGGTAGGCATAGCATCTAGAGGATGGGTGCCCTCTGGTTCCAGAGGAGGATTTGATTGGCTTGGTTGACTAATTTTCCAGGATGGCAGGGCACTGAACCCACAACTCAGCAATAAGCAGCAACTATGCCTGTTCCCTTTAATAAGGATTGTTGTGTTAGGAGACCTTATCTATGGCAGCAGAATTAGGAAGCAAATTTGTTCGACTATTTGAAACCCACCTGACTTCACCAGATATTCAAGCAGCACATAGTATTTCATCTTCAGTTTAGGCCTAGCCCACATGGTCTAAGTGAAAAGGGCAGTTAGATGCAGATCTCTCATGCTGTGATGTATAGTGAGACACATTGTTTTCAAAAATTATATACCTTCCAGCTTATATCTTGTTTTGATCCCTCTTAAGTGTGTTGAAATGGTTTTTACTTTTCTATTTGGTCAAGAATCTGTAATTGCTATTGGGAGGAGGGCTCAGTCTTCCACAACTTTTGGAAAAGAATCTGTGTTATTGATTATTCCTCAGTGTTTTATGAAAAATGTTCAAGCATAAAGAAAAGGTAAAGGAATTGTATAGGGAACTCACATATGCCCACCATCTTTATTTTACAGTTTACATTTTGCTACATTTGCTTTCTTATATATCTATTTACTTATTCACTTTGTATCTGTCCATCAGTCTTGCTACTTTTTTAACACCTTCCATTTAAGTTGCACACATCAGCGCACTTCACTTCCGTGAGCATATTCTGAAAGTAGATTCAACAGCATTAGGATATAGGGTGTGCAAAAAAGTGGAATCCAAGTTGACACTATAAATTTTGATCTGAAATATGGAAGGAAAACATAATTATTAACTGAGATAGGAGCAGGTTTTTGTTTGTTTTGTGGAAATGTGGGAAGCACTATTATTGAAATATTTGGTTTTAGAATCCTATTAGATATCCACGGGTTCTTTAGATATACATATTAAGAACTGACTCTAAAATTTGGCTTGTTCTCTCTCTTTCATTCTGCTCCCCCCCTTAAAAAATGATTCTCTATCCTAGGATTCCCAAACTATTTGGGGGACGCTGAGAGGCTCAGTCAGTTAAGCGTACACCTCGATTTTGGTTCAGGTCATGATCTCAGGGTGGTGAGATTGAGCCCCTCATTAGGCTTCATGCTGGGCCTGGAGCCTGCTTAAGATATTCTCTCTCCTTCTGCCCACCCGCACCCCCAATTGTACTCTCTCAAAAAAAAAAAAAAAAAACCAAAAACAAAACAAAAAAAAACCCAAAAAGCTTGAAGGTATATATCCATGATTAATTTATGTCTTCATATTCGTTCCTCAGCATAAGCAGAGGGCCTGGAATATAGTATGTGTTTATTAATGTTTATTAGATGAATCAATGGCTTAATGAATAAGAAAATAAAAGGAGAAAAAATTCCATTTGAAAAATTTTAATTATTGTTAATTTAAAAGCAAGTATGACTTTTCATAGGAGAGGAGAGACTTAGTGTACAAAGAGATCTCTCAGTTTTCTGATGGTCTCTTTCAATTCTAGGGATCCACTGATATGGAAAAGGCATATTTTTAAGGATACTTCCTAGTATATAGCCCAGTGTCTAGGATGAATGATTTTGACAGATTCAATATTTTTTTCTATTATGGAATAGAGGATGGCTCAAATTTTTAACAATTTACTAGTATCTGCATAATTACTTCATGCTTCTAAGCCCTTACTCATTGATAGGATAAGTAAATTCTAATATAAATCATTGTCAATTTACAAATTTTGACATAAATAATGGAATGTTTCATTTTGTTTTCATCACATAATTGGATTTACTACTTATATTCTTGCAGTTACCTTCTTATATGCTCTGTGTTAATGAATTCTTCAGATGGGTCAGAGGGTAGAAACTACAATATAAGACATATTAATTTTCATATGCAAGCTTATATTTTATAAATATAAAATTTGCATGAGGTAGATCTTTTTTAAAATTTTATTTAAGTTCAAGTTAGTTAACATAAAGTATAGTATTGTTTTTATGAGTAGAATTTAGTGATTCATCACTTACATATAACACCCAGTGCTCATCACAAGTGCCCTCCTTAATACCTATCCCCCATTTAGCCCATCCCTTTACCTACCTCCCCTCCAACGACCCTCAGTTTGTTCTCTTAACTATACAGTCTCTTATGGTTTACATCCCTCTCTGTTTTTATCTCATTTTATTTATCCTTCCCTTCCTCTGTGTTCACGTTTTGTTTCTTAAATTTTACATAGGAGTGAAACTATCTTGTATTTGTCTTTCTCTGACTGACTTATTTCACCTAGTATAATACACTCTAGCTCCATCCACATTGTTGCAAATGGCAAGATTTCAATTATTTTTGCAGTCTGAGTAATACTCCATTGTGTATATCTGTGTGTGTGTGTGTGTGTGTGTGTGTGTGTACACCACCTCTTATTTATCCATTCTTCATTTGATGAACATCTGGGCTCTTTCCATCATTTGGCTATTGTTGATAGTGTTGCTATAAACATTGGGGTCCATGTGCCCCTTCAAATCAGTATTTGTGTATTCTTTGGATAACTACTTAGTAGTGCAATTGCTGAATTGTAGGGTAGTTCTATTTTTAACTTTTTGAGGAAACTATTCTGTTTACCAGAGTGGCTATACCAATTTGCATTCCCACCAAAAGTGCAAGAGGGTTCCCCTTTTTCCACATCCTCACCAACACATACTGTTTCTTGTGTAGTCGATTTTAGCTATCCTGACAGGTTTGAGGTGGTATCTCATTGTGGTTTTGATTTGTATTTCCCTGATGATGAGTGATGTTGAACATTTTTTCTTATGTCTGTTAGCCATTTGTATGTCATCTTTGGAGAAATGTCTGTTCACATCTTCTGTCCATTTCTTAATTGGATTATTTATTTTTGGGGTGTTGATTTTGATGAGTTCTTTTTAGATTCTGGATACTAACCCTCTGATAAGACTTCTACAAATATCCTCTCCCATTCTTTCAGTTGCTTTTTAGTTTTGTTGACTGTTTGCTGTGCAGAAGCTTTTATCTTGATGAGGTCACAACAGTTAATTTCTACTTTTGTATCTCATGCCTCCAGAGACACGTCTAGTAAGAAGTTGCTGTGACTGAGGTCAAAGAGGTTGCTGCCTATTTTCTACTCGAGGATTTTGATGGTTTCCTATCTTATATTTAGGTCTTTCCTCCGTTTTGAATTTATTTTTGTGTACGCTATAAGAAAGTGGTCGAGTTTCATTCTTCTTCATGTTGCTGTCCAGTTTTCCCAACACCATTTGTTCAAGAGACTGTCTCTTTTTTTCCATTGGATATTTTTTCCTGCTTTGTCGAAGATTAGTTGACTATAAATTTGACTATAAAGTGTTCATTTCTGGATTCTCTATTATGTTCCATTGATCTATGTGTCTGCTTTTTTGTGTCAGTACCATACTGTCTTGATGATTATAGCTTTGTAATAGAACTTGAAGTCTGGGATTGTGATGCCTCCAGTTTGGTTTTCTTTTTCAACATTACTTTGGCTCCTCAGGGTCTTTTCTGGTTCCATACAAATTTCAGGATTGTTTGTCCTAGCTCTGTGAAAATTGCTGGTGTTATTTTGATCAGGATTGCATCGATGTGTAGTTTGCTTTGGGTAGTATAGACATTTTACCAATGTTTGTTCTTCTAATTCATGAGCATGTAATGTTGTCCATTTGTGTCTTCTTCAATTCCCTTCATAAATGTTCTAGTTTTCAGCATAGAGATCTTTTACTTCTTTGATTAGATTTATTCCCTGGTATCTTATGGTTTTTGGTGCAATTATAAATGGGATTGATTCCTTGATTTCTCTTTCTGCTGCTTCATTATTGACATAAAGAAGTGCAACAGATTTCTGTACGTTGAGTTTATATCCTATGATTTTGCTGAATTCATGAATCAGTTCTAGCAATTTTTTGGTAGAGTTTTTCAAATTTTCTACATAGAGTATCATGTCATCTGCAAAGAGTGAAAGTTTGACCTCTTCCTTGCCATTTTGGGTGCCTTTTTTTGTTTGTTTGTTTTCTGATTGCTGTGGCTAGGACTTCCAGTACCATGTTAAATAATAATAGTGAGAGAGGACATCTCTGTCTTGTCCCTGATTGTAGGGGAAAAGGTCTCAGTTTTTCCCCATTGAGGATGATATTAGCTGTATGTCTTTCATATATGACCTTTATAATGTTGAGGTATATTCCTTCTATCCCTACTTTCTTGAGGGTTTTTATGAAGAAAGGATGCTGTATTTCATCAAATGCTTTTTATGCATTTATTGAGAGGATCATATGGTTCTTATCCTTTCTTTTATTAATGTGGTGTATCACATTGACTGATTTGTGGATGCTAAACCATCCCTGAAGCCCAGGAATAAATCCCACTCAGTGGTGATGAATAATCCTTTAATGTACTGTTGGATCCTATTAACTAGTACCTTGGTGAGAATTTTTGAATCCCTGTTCATCAGGCATATTGGCCTGTAATTCACCTTTTGGTGGTGTCTTTGTCTGGTTTTGGGATCAAGATAATGCTCCCTCATGGAATGGGTTTGGAAGTGTCCCTTCCATTTCTATTTTTTGGAACAGTTTCAGAAGAATAGGTATTAATTCTTCTTTAAATGTTTGGTGGAATTTCACTGGGAAGCTATCCAGCCCTGGACTCTTGTTTTGGGGAGATTTTTTTGATTACCAATTTCATTTCTTTGCTGGTTGCAGGTCTGTTCAAATTTTCTATTTCTTCCTGTTTCGGTTTATATGTTTCTAGGAATTTACCCATTTCTTCTGATTGCCCAATTTTTTGGCATATAATCGCTAATATTCTCATAATTGTTTGTATATCTTTAATGTTGGTTGTGATCTCTCCTCTTTAATTCATGATTTTGTTTCTTTGGGTCCTTTCTTTTTTTAATAAGTCTGGCTGGAGGCTTATCAATCTTATTCTTTTAAAGAACCAGCTCCTAGTTTCATTGACCTGTTCTGCTTTTTGTGTTTCTTTTAAATATTTATTTCTTATCTAATATTTATTATTTCCCTTCTTCTGCTTGTTTTAGGCTTCATTTGCTATTCTTTTTCCTAATATATGTAATATTAGGTTGTATATTTGAGACTTTTCTTGCTTCTCGAGGAAGGCATGTATTGCTATATACTTTCCTCGTAGGGCCGCCTTTGCTGCATCCCAAAGGTTTTGGACTGTCATGTTTTCATTTTCACTTACTTCCGTGTATTTTTTTTTTAATTTATTCTTTAATTTTCTGATCGACCTATTCATTCTTTAGTAGAATGTTCTTTAGCATCCATGTATTTGAGGTCTTTCCAAATTTTTTCTCATGGTTGATTTTTCATAGGGTTGTGGTATGAAAATATGCATGGTATGATCTCAGTCTTTATGTACCAGTTAGATGAGGCCTGGTTTGTGACCCAGTATGTAATGTGTTCTGAAGAATGTTCCATGCATACTCAAAAAAGAATGTGAATTCGGCTGTTTTAGGATGAAATGTTCTGAATGTGTTTGTGAAGTCCATCTGGTCCAGTGTGTCATTCAAAGCCCTTGTTTTCTTTTTGGTCTTCTGCTTAGATCATCTGTCCATTGCTGCGAGTGGGGTGTTAAAGTCCCCAACTATTATTGTATTATTATCAATGAGTTTAAGTTTGTTATTAATTGGTGCACCTGGATGGTTCAGTTGGTTAGGAATCTGCCTTCATCTCAGATTATGGTCTCTGGGTCCTGGGATCAAGCCCCACATCAGGCTCCCTGCTCAGTGGGTGGCATACTTCTCCCTCTCCCTTTGCCCCTCCCCCCACTTGTGCATTCTCTCTCTCTCTCACTCTTTCTCACTCTCTCACTATCTCTCTCAAATAATATCTTGTTAAAAAAGTTTGTTATTAAATGATTTATATATTTGGCTGCTCCCAAGTTTGGGGCATAAATATTTACAGTTTTTAGATCTTCTTATTAGATAGACCCCTTCATTATGATATAGCATCCTTCTTCATCTCTTATTACAGCCTTTAGTTTAAGATCTAGTTTGTCTGATATAAGGATGGCTACTCCAGCTTTCTTTTGATGTCCATTAGCATGATAGATGGTTCTCCACCCACTCACTTTCAATCTGGAGGTGTCTTTGGGTCTAAAATGGGTATCTTTTAAGCAGCATTTGGATGGGTATAAATTTTTTTTTATCCATTCTGATACCCTATGTCTTTTGATTAGAGCATTTAATCCATTTACATTCAGAGTAATAATTGAAAGATATGAATTTAGTGCCCTTGTATTACCTGTAGAGTCACAGTTCCTATAGATTGTCTCTGTTCCTTTCTAGTCTTTATTGCTTTTGGTCTCTCTTTCTTATTCAAAGGATCCCTTTTTAATATTTCTTGCAGAACTGGTATAGTGTCCACAAACTCTTTGTTTTTGCTTGTCTTGGAAACTCTTTATCTCTCCTTCTATTCTGTATGACATCCTTTCTTGATAAAGTATTCTTGGCAGCATATTTTTTCCATTTAGCATGTTGAATATTTCCTTCCACTCCTTTCTGACTTGCCACACCTTTGTGGACAGGTCTGCTGCTAACCTTATGTGTCTACTCATAGATTAAGGACCTCTTGTCCAAAGCTGCTTTCAGAATTCTCTTTAACTTTGTATTTTTCAAGTTTCACTATGATATGTCTTGGTGTTAACCTGTATCTATTGATTTTGAGGGGAGTTCTCTGTGCCTCTTGGACTTGAATGCTGTTTCCTCCCCTGGATTAGGTAAGTTCTCAGTTATAATTAGTTCAAATAGAACTTCTACCCCTTTTTTTCCTGCCCTTCTTCTTCTGGGACTCCTATGATGTGGATATTATTGTGCTTTGTGAAATCACTGAGTTCCCTAAGTCTATATTTGTGATCTAACATTATCCCCCTCTTCTTTTCAACTTCATTATTTCCCATAATTTTATCTTCTATATCACTTATTCATTCCTTTAATTCTTCCATCCTTGTGGTCATTACATCCAGTCAGTTTTGTATCTCAGTTAGAACATTTTTTATTTTGTCCTAATTTTTAGGTCTTTTTCAGCTACAGCCAGGGTTTCTCTGGTGTCTTCTATGCTTCTTTCAAGCCCAACTAGTATTCTTATGACTCTTGTTGTAAATTCTTGTTCAGATATATTGCTTATATCTGTTTTGAGAAAATCCCTGGTTGTGATTTCTTCTTGATCTTTCTTTTGGGTAGAATTCCTCTTGTCCTTGTCCTTATACCTAGGTTTCTGTCTCTTATGTGTTATGAAAGTTTGTTGTGTTTCCTGCTGCTGAGAGTAATGCTATATTAAAAAGGGTGCTTACACTGTCCAGGGCCTAACACAAAAATCAATCAATAAATAAATAAACCACTTTTTGGGAAGTGTTTCTAGTGTATGCTGTGTGCACTCTGCTGTTGTGTTTTGTCTGCTTTTTCCCCCACAAGTCAGTCCTCTGCGAAGTTCCTCCTTGCTTACAGTGGGGAGTGTTTGAACCTTTATCTAGGTGTGCTTTGATTTGTTTGTTAAGATAAACCTGGGAGAGAAAAAAAACAAAAACAAAACCATGATCCATAAGATGAGAAAAAGAAACAAACACACCAACAAATGAACAAAAAATTAGAAGCTGATTGCCAAAGAAAAAATTTAAAGAATATAACAAATTTTAAAAAAACATATGTAAGAAAAAAATAATAATAAAGAAAAAAAAACCCACAAAACTGTGGTCCTATTTCCCCTGGAACTGAAGCTGATGCTTTGGAACACTCTATGATTAGTTGCTTTGATGCACGTGGGCCAGTGTTGGTTTTCTGAGGGAGAGGACCACTGTGCTGGCTCACAGACCTGCCCTAATAAATATGTCCCTACCAGGCTCAGGGGGGTGGAGGTGGTGTAAGCAACTCCAGCCTCCATTGGCGGCACTGTGTTTCTCTCTGAAGTCCAACCATGCTTTTGGGCAGGGGGGTGGAAGATGGTATCACCCCACCATTTGGTCCCGGGAAGGGGAACTCATGGCCACCACTCTTCAAGAAGCCCTCAAAGAAAAGTGATCAATCTCTTGTGTCCCAGGCTTTCATCAGATCCCTGCCCTCAATCTATCTGTGCCCAGTAGTTGGCATTCCTAGCATCTCATTTCTCTTGTGTTTTATCTCTGCCAGGCAGCTGGGATTTAAAACAACAAAGCTTAAAGTACCAAGCAGTGTGCAGACCCACTCCCTTCCCCTGGAGGAGAGACTCAAAGTTCTGGTCCCGGCATTTTTCTATCCCAGAAATGCAGCTGTATGGCTATGCAAGTGCCTGGAGTCTGTGTTGAAACACAGCACAAAGCTGCAACCAGGTTTCTGCCCTCTGTGCATACCTCCATCCCCTGCTGTTGAACAGTGGCTCAATATCACCTGGCAGGTCTTTCATCCTTGGTGAGGCAAAGATACCCTCTTCTAAAAGCACTCCAGAAAGGGAATGTTCTGTCTTTGTATGACCCAGGGGATCTCCACACCACAGGGCCTTGTGAGAACCCTAGGCTTCACTCCCTCCCACTCTCTTCCTGACTTCTTTCTGTGAAAAGAGGGGAGCCCTTCCTTAGTACCATGGCCTTTTCTTTCTCACAATTCACATCTTTGAACCACACATCTGCCATGTTATCTCCCTCCAGTTGTGTAGACTATTTTCTTAATCCTCAGATTGATTTCCTAGTTGTTCAAAATGATTTGGTGTTGATCTTGCTGTGTTTGAGGAATGAGGCAAGCCCAGGTCCCCCTACTACTCCATCTTAACTCATCCCCGGTTGATTTTTGTATTTAGCCCTTGATGGTAAATTTGACCTAAGTTTGAATTTTTTTTTTCTTCTTTTTTCTTTTTTCTTTTTTTTTTTTCTTCTCTTTCTTTTTTTAAATTTGTTGTTCACTGATTCATTAAAAACAATGCCTTGACTACTATTGTCAGACTCTCAAAAAATCCTAAAATGTTTTTTTGGGGTGGGGGTATTCTCATTAACATTTTATTTTTAATAAAATAACTGGAAAACACTGCAGTAATTGTTGACTCTGTCAGTATTTTGACAGCTTTCCTAATTTTGTACTCGAGAGAAATAATACCTCATGTTGTCCCTTTTGCATGATTAATAGACAGAGTCATCCATCATCTTTTGACTGGTAGTGTATGATGAGGTCAAGGAAGTCAATCAATATTCTTATTCTTTAATAATGTTAGAACCTGACAACAAGAAGTCCTCAGCACGAAGATGAAATTTACCAGTAATGTGAATGTTCTATATAGACTACACAATGGTGTTAAGCTCTTGGGATAGTAATTGCTTTTTTGGTATGGTGACATTAAGGATATACTTAGATTTAAAGTGATATCCTGAGCATGAATTATTCTGTTTTTTGATCTCCAGTCATTCTTCAAATACAGTTCAATATTGGTAATCATCAGGGCTATTTTTCATAATATCCTTTAGCAGTTTTCAATGTCAGAATGCATTTCATTATGACTGACTGTCCCTGCACTACAAAAGTTTTAGTAAGACAGGTTTGCCTGTCTCCGTTGAATTTTATGACCTGGAGCATCTCCAACCTGTCACTTTCTGTCTATGATTTAGATTTTTAAAAAGTGGGTGGATACAGCCTCAAACGCATTGCAGTATCCCTCCCCTAGATTCTAGGGTTTACATTTTTCTATAAGGCTCCTTAATGCAGTAGGCAAAAGTCACCTACTTCATAATGTTTTTCCTTAGTAACTTTTTAAAAATTATAGTCTATCCACCATATTCTCTATTTTCTCTTCTATGTTTTATTTTTCCTTTCTAGAATCTACAATCTCTAAGGGTATATACATATATAATTCCACAATATTTTAATCAGACCTCAAAACAAATCTCTAATCATTAGCAGTTATTCCCCATCTTCCTTTCCTGCAAGTTCTTGTCAATCACTAATCTAATTTCTATGTTAATTTCCCTATTTTTGATGTTTCATATGTCAGATAATAAAACATGGACTTTTTATCTTCTTTCAACTAAAATAATATTTTCAAGTTTCATCCATATTTTAGCATGTATCAGTACCTTTTATAGCTGAGTAATACATTTTATGAATGTATTACATTATGTTTATACATTTGTCCATTGATGGACACTTGGATTATTTCCACCTTTTGGCTATTATGAATAATGCTTCCATGCTATCCAATAATGCTATGCAAATTCATGTGTAAGTTTTTGTTTAGACATTTGTTATTGGGGGACACCGAGGTGACTCTGTGGGCTAGGCATCTGCCTTCAGCTTGAGTCATGATCTCAAGGTCCTGGGATTGAGTCCCGCATTGGGCTCCTTGCTTAGTGGGGAGCCTGCTTCCCCCTCTGCCTGCCGCTCCCCCTTTTGTGCTCTCTCTCTCTCTCTGACAAATAAAATCTTTAAACACTTGTTTTGGGCACACCTGGGTGGCTCAGTCAGTTACACATCTACCTTTGACTCAGGTCCTGATCCCAGGGTCCTGGGATTGAGTCCCACATCAAGCTCCTTGCTCATCGGGGAGACTGGTTCTCCCTCTGACTGTGCCTACACCTGCTTGTCCTGTCTCTATCTCTCTCTGACAAGTAAATAAATAAAATCTTTAAAAATATTTTAAAAATAAACACTCGTTGTTAATTCTTGTATATATCTAGGAGTAGAATTGCTGGTTATATGGTAAATCTATGTTTAACTTTTTGGGAAACTGCCAAACTGCTCTAAAGTAGCTGTACCACTTTATATTTCCCTCAGAAATACATGAGAGTTCCAATGTTCTCAACGTTATCTCCAACACTTGTTATTATGCATCTTTTAAATTATAGCCATACTATTGGTGTGAACGGATATTGCATTGTGAATTTGATATGCAATTTTCTAATATTTAATGGTCTTGAAAATACTTTCATAACCTTAATGGCCATTTGTATATTATCTTTGAATAAATGTTTTCTTTTTTATTTGGGTTATTTATCATTTTATTGTTTAGTTGTAAGATTTCTTTATATAATCCGGATACTAGTCCCTTATTAAACATATGATTAACAGATCTTTTCTGCTTTTTTATGAATTGTCTTTCAACTTCTTGATGGTGTCCTTTGAAGCATAAAGTATTAATTTTGATGTATTTTAATTTATCTTTTTTTCCTTTTGCTGGGGCTTTTGATAATGCATTAAGAAATGCTGTCTAAAACAATGTCATGAACATTTACTTCTGTGTTTTATTCTAATAGTTTTATACATTTAACTGTATGTTTAGGTCTGTGAATGATTTGGAATTGTATGTGGTGTGATACAGGGGTTCAACCTTATTCTTTTGCATGTGGGTATCCAAATATCCCATTTGAAGAAATACAATACAGGCATACCTTGGATATATTGTAGGTTCAGTTACAAACCACTGTGAATATCACAATAAAGCAAGTCAAATTAATTTTTTGGTTTCTCAGTGCTATAGTTACATTTATACTGTAGTCCATAGATATATAACAACATTATGTCTTAAAAATGTATAATTTTCAATTTAAAAATATTTTATTGCTAAAAGGGCTAAGCATCATTTGAGCTTTCATTGAGTTGTGTGTAATATTCTTGCTGTAGATGGGTCTAGCCTCAATGTTCATAGCTGTTGACTAATCAGGATGCTGTTCCTGAAGACTGGGGTGGTTGCGACAATGTCTTAAAATAAGACCATGAAGTCGGCCACATTAATTGACTCTTCATTTCATAAAAGACTTCTCTGTAGCATATGATGTGGTTTGATAGCATTTCAACCACAGTAGAGCTTCTTTCAAAATTGGTATTGTCTCAAATCTTGCTGTTGTTTTATCAACTGTTTATGTAATAATCTAAATCCTTTGTTGTCATTCAAAAATTTTCACAGTATCTTCACCAAGAGTAGATTCCAAATCAAGAAACTACTTTTTTTTTATTATGTTCAGTTAGCCACTGTATAGTCCATAACAGCAACGTCCACAAGAAACCACTTTCTTTACTCATCCATAAGAAGCAACTCCTCCTCTACTAGAGTTTTATAATGAGATTGCAGCAATTCAGTCACATCTGCAGGCTCCATTTCTAATTCTAGTTCTCATGCTATTTCCACAACATCTGTAATTACTTCCCCTACTGAAATCTTCAACTACTCAGAGTCATCCATGAAGGTTGGGATCGTAGCCTTAAAATATTCAGTAAAGTATGTTGTAAACAACTGTGACATCATTGTTCCATTTGTAGAGCACAGCAGAGTAGATTTAGCACTATCCTTAAGGGCCCCAGGATTTTTTTAAAGTTTTTATTTTAATTTTAGTTAACATACAGGGTTATATTAGTTTCAGGTGTACAAAATGGTGATTCAATACTTTCATACATCACCCAGTGTTCAACCAGACAAGTGCACTTTTTAATCCCCACCTCCTAGTTCACCTGTCTCCCTACCCACTTCCCCTCTGGTAACCATCAGTTTGTTCTTTATAGATAAGAGTCTGTTTCTTGGCTTGTCTCTCTTTTTTTCCTTTGCTTGTTCTGTTTCTCAGATTCCACATATGAGTAAAATCCTGTGGTATTTGTCTTTCTCTGACTCATTTCACTTAGCATTATACTTTCTACCATCATCCATGTTGTTGTAAGTGGCAAAATTTCATTCTTTTTTGTGGCTGAATAATATTCCTGTGTGTGTGTGTGTGTGTGTGTGTGTGTGTGTGTGAGAGAGAGAGAGAGAGAGAGAGAGAGAGAGAGAGAGAGAGAGAGAGAGAGAGAGATAAAGAAGATGTATACACACATCTTCTTTATCCAGTAATCCATTGATGGACACTTGGTCTTCCTCCATATCTTGGCTATTGTAAATAATGCTGCTATGTATCCCTATGAATTAGTGCTTTTGTTTTTTTGGAGTAAATGCCCAGTATTGCACTTGCTGAATTATTGGGTAGTTCTATTTTTAACTTTTAAGGAAACTCCACACTGTTTCTTTACAGTGGCTGCACCTGTTGCAGTGCCACCAACGGTGCACAAGGTTTCATTTTCTCCACATCCTCACCAATACCTGTTGTTTCTTGTGTTGTTGATTTTAGCCATTCTGACAGATGTGAGGTGATAACTCGTTGCAGTTTTGATTTTCATTTCTGTGATGGTAAATAATGATGAGGATGTGTTTCTTTATCTGTTGGCCATTTAGATGTCTTCTTTATATAAATATCTGGTCAAGTTGACTTTAATAAGTTCTTTATATATTTTGGATACTAACCCTTTATCAGATATGTCATTTGCAAAATCTTCTCTCATTCAGTAGGTTGCCTTATAGTTTGTTGATTGTTTCCTTTGCTGTGCAGAAGCTTTTTATTTTGATCCCCCAATAGTTTGTTTTTTCTTTTTATTTCCCTTACCTCAGTAGACATGTTAAAGAGGTTATTGCCTATGTTCTTTTCTAGAATTTTTATGGTTTCAGGTCTCATATTTAGGTCTTTAATCCATTTTGAATTTATTTTTGTGTATCGCATAAGACAGTGGTTCAGTTTCATTCTTTTGCATAGAGCTGACCTGTTTTCCCAACACCATTTGTTAAAGACACAATCATTTTCCCATTGAGTAGTCTTTCCTGCTTTGTTGAAGATTAATTGACCAAATAGTTGTGGGTATTTATGGGTTTTTCTCTTTTGTTTTATTGATCTATGTGTTTCTTTTTTTTTTTTTAAAGATTTTATTTATTTATTTGAAAGAGATCGAGACAGTCAGCGAGAGAGGGAACACAAGCAGGGGGAGTGGGAGAGGAAGAAGCAGGCTCATAGCGGAGGAGCCTGATCTGGGGCTCGATCCCATAAGTCTGGGATCACGCCCTGAGCTGAAGGCAGATGCTTAACTGCTGTGCCACCCAGGCACCCCTATGTGTTTGTTTTTGTGCCAGTACCATACCATTTTAATTACTGTAGCTTTGTAATATAACTTGAAGTCCTGAATTATGATGCCTCCACCTTTACCTTCCTTTTTTCAAGGTTGCTTTGGCTATTTGTGGTCTTTGTGTTTGCATACAAATTTTGGGACTGTTTGTTCTGGTTCTGTGAAAAATGCTGTTGTTATATATTGATTGCTTTGGGTAGTATAGATATTTTAATGATATTTGTTCTTCCGATCTATGAGGATGGAACATCTTTCCATTTCTTTCTGTTGTCCTCAATTTCTTTCTTCAAAGTATTATAGTATTCAGAGCACAGGTCTTTCACCTCTTTGGTTAAGTTTTTTCTTAGGTATCTTATATTTTTGGTGCAATTGTAAGTGGAATTTTTATCTTAATTTCTCTTTGTGCTGCTTCCTTATTGGTGTAGAGAAATACAACAGATTACTGTACATTGATTTTTGTATCTTGCACCTTTACTGAATAAATTCATCAGTTCTAACAGTTTTTTGGTGGCGTCTTTTGGGTTTTCTATATGATGTATCATGTTATCCATAAATAGTGAAAGTTTTACTTCTTCCATACTGATTTGGATGCTATTTCTTTTTGTTGTCTGATTGCTGTGGGTAGGACTTCAAATACTTTGTTAAATAATACTTGTGAGAGTGGACAACCCTGTCTTGTTCCCAATGGTAGAGGGAAAGCTCTCAGTTTTTCCCCATTGATGATGATATTAGGTGTGGGTTTTTCATATATGGCCTTTATTGTGTTGAGGTAAGTTACCTTTAAACCTACTTTGTTTAAGCTTTTATCATGAATGGATGTTGTACTTTGTCAAATGCTGTTTCTGCATCTCTTGAAATCACTATATATTTCCTATCCTTTTTCTTATCGATTTGATGTATCACATTGATTTGCAAATATTGAACTACCCTTGCAACCCATGAATAAATCCCACTTGATTGTGGTGAATGATTTTTTAAAATTTATTGTTGGATTCATTTTCCTCGTATTTTGTTGAGGTTTTTTGCACCTGTATTCATCAGGAATATTAGAATATTCTTTTTTAGTGGAGTCTATCTGGTTTTGGTATCAGGTAATGCTGGCCTCATAGAATGAATTTTGGAGTTTCCTTCCTTTTCTATTTTTTTGGAATAGCTTGAGAAGAATATGTATTAACTCTTCTTATATGTTTGCTAGAATTCACCGGTGAAGCCAACTGTCTCTGGAATTTTGTTTGTTGGAAGTTTTTTGAATATTGATTCAATATCTCGCCTGGATATTGGTCTGTTCAAGTTTTCTATTCTTGTTTCAGTTTTGGTATTGTATATGTTTCTAGGAACTTATCCGTTTTTTCCAAGTTGTCTAATATCTTGGCATATGATTTTTCATAATATTCCCTTATAATTGTTTGTATTTTGGTGTTCTTGGTTGTAATTTCTCATCTCTCATTTGTGATTTTATTTATTTGAATCCTTTCTCTTTTTTCTTTATAAGTCTGGCTAGAAGTTTATCAATTTTAATGATTCCCCCCCCCCCAAAGAACCAGTTCCTGGTTTCATTGATCTGTTCTATTATTTTTTAGTTTCTTATTTATTTCTGCTGTAGTCTTTTTTATTTCCTTCTTTCTGCTCATTTTAGGTTGGTTTGTTGTTTTGGTAGTTCCTTACGGTGTCAGGTTATTTACTTAAGATTTTTCTTGATTCTTGAGATAGGTCTGTATTGCTGTAAACTTCCCTCTTGGAACCACTTTTGCTGCATTCCAAAGGGCTTGGACCATTGTGTTTTTATCTTCCTTTATTTCCATGTACTTCTTAATTTCTTCTTTTACTTCCTGGTTGACCCATTTATTGTTTAGTAGCATGTTATTTAATCTCCATGTATTTGTGGTCTTTCCAGCTTTTTTATTGTAGTTGACTTCTAGTTGCATAGCATTGTGGTCAGAAGATTCATGGTATAACATTGATTGTTTTGAATTTTTTGAGGCTACTTTTGTGGCCTAATATATGATCTACTCTGGAGAATGTTCCATGTGTACTTGGAAAGAATGTGTATTCTGCTGTTTTTAGATGTGCTGTTTTTAGATTCTGCTGTTTTAGATCTGTTTAACAGATGAATGTATCTCTTAAATCCATCTCATCTAGAGTGTTATTTAAAACCACTGTTTCCTTGTTGAGGTTTTCTTTAGATGATCTGTCCATGGTGTAAGTGGCATATTAAAGTCCCCTATTATTATTGTATTATTATTGATTAGTTCCTTTATGTTTGTTATTAATTATTTTATATATTTGGGTGCTCCTATGTTGGGTACATAAATATTTACAATTGTTATATCTTCTTATTGGATTGTCCCCTTATTATTTTTATAGTGTCCTTCTTTGTCTCTTGTTACACTCTTTGTTTTAAAGTTCAGTTTGTCTTATATAAATATTGCTACTCAGGCCTTCTTTTGACATCTACTTCCATGATAGAGGTTTATCCATCTCTTTATTTTAATCTGCAGGTGTCTTTAGGTCTAAAATAAGTTTCTTTTAGATGGCATATAGATTCTTGTCCATTCTGACATCCTATGTCTTTTGATGAGAGTGTTTAGTTGATTTACATTCAAAGTAATTATTGATATGTATTTATAACCATTACATTGTTTTGTCATTGTCTCTGGAGATTTTCTCTCATCCCTTTTTGCCTTTGTCACTTTTGATCTTTCATTTGCACTCAGAGTCCCCTTTAATATTTCTTGCAGGGCTGGTTTAGTGATCACAAACTTCTTTAGTTTTTGTCTAGGAAACTCTATCTTTCCTTCATTGTGAATGACAGTCTTGCTGGATAGAAGATTATTGGCAGCAGTTTTTTCCCATTCAGTACTTTGACTATATCATGCCACTCCTTTCTGGCTTGCCAAGTTTCTCTTGAGAAATCTCCATCTAACTTTATGGTTCTTCCCTTGTAAGTTACTGTCTTCTTTTGTCTTGCTGCTTGAAATTTTTTTCTTTATAACTCTATTTATAAATTATAAATATAATAAATATATAATTTATACATTTTCTTTATATTTATAACTATATTCTTTATAACTCAGATTTCTGCTATTATTTCTTGAAATAGATTTTATGCCCCATTTTCTCTGTTCTTCTGGGATGTTTAAAATTAGAATGTTATTGTGATTGATGGAGTCACTGAGTTCCCTGAGTCTATTCTTAAGTTGCGTAGTTCTTCTTTCTTTTGTTTAGTTTCATTAATTCTCATTATTTTGTCATCTAGGTCACTAATTCATTCCTCTGCTTCTTCCAGACTGATGTTTGTTATATCAGCCTGTTTCTAATCTTGTTTATTTCATTCTCCATTTCTGACTGAGTCGTCTTTAACTCTTTCATCTCTGTGGTATGGGTCTCACTGATGTCTCTTTTTCTCAAGCCCAATGAATATCCTTATGATTGTTGCCTTAAATTCTTCATCATGCATGTTACTTATATATGTTTCAGTTAGATCTCTGGTGTGGCCTTTTCTTGTTCTTTCATTTGGGATAAATTACTCCATCCTGGCATTTTGTCTAAGTCCACTTTCTTCTGTGTGTTACAAAGACCAGGTATGTTTCCTGATCCTGAATGTATGGCCTTATGAAGAAAAGGTCATGTAGTGTATAGGGCCTGGCATTTCAGGGAGTTTCTCTGGTGTGCCCTGCATGCACTCAGCTGTTGTGTTTTGGCTGCTCTATCCTTTAGGCCAGTCATCTGCAGAGGCTCTCCTTGCCTAGCATTTGGTCCCTGGCAGCATTTGGTCCCTGGCCTGAATGTGGTGAGTTTTAACTAGGTGAGCTGTGGTCTGCTTATAAAATGAGACCTGACACCAACTCCACCAGAACGGAGGCCCTGCAGAACTCTGGTAGAGAGATGTGTAAGCATGGGTTTGTGCTTGTCTCCTGGTGAAGGGGCCTGTCACAGTGGCACTGAGGCAAGCTTGACTATGAAGGGTGGTCCTGCCAGAACACCCAGGTGTTTTTCAGATCACTATTTCCCTACTCTCTCCCTTGTTTTGTTTTGTTTTGTTTTGTTTTTTGTTTTGGTTTTGTTTTTGTTTTTGCTCACCTTCTCTCCAGGAGCAGGGAAGTCCTCCCCAGGCTCTATCCCTGCCAAGCCTGCTGACCTTTAAAATTCGGGGATTTAAGCCCTGCTGGTTACAAGAACTCAAGAAATTCAACCCCTCTCATTTTCTTAGCCAATGGCTTTGGGTGTTCCCCTTGTGTGTTCCCCTGTGTGCTTCCCTCTCTTCCTCTTTCTCACTCTCTCCCTCTCTCCTTTCTCTGTGACCACACTTCCCTCCCCTCTGTGGCACCTGCCATCCCTTTCTCCCCTAAACTGTGTTTCTGCAATTCTTACCTTCTTCGATGTGGCCTCTTTTTTTCCCTTTAGTTGTGGAGTTTCTTCTGTCATCTTCAGGCAAATTTCTGGTATATTAGTATGATCTGATGTTATCTAGTTGTGTTCATGTGATGAGATGAGCCTTGGGTCCTCCTACTCTGCCACCATCTTCTAAAACCTGTTTTGGATAGAGTATTCTTGGCTGTAAATGTTTCCCATTCTGCACTTTAAATATATCATGCCACTCTCTTCTGGCGTGTCAAGTTTCTGTTGAAACATCTCCTCCTAGCCTTATGGGTTTTCCCTTGTAAGTTACCATCGTCTTTTGTTTTGCTGCTTTAATTTTTTTTCTTTATCATAAGTATATTTTGCAAACTGAATTATACTATGTCTTGCTCTTGGCCTGCTTTTGTAGATTTTGATGGGAGCTCTCTGTGCCTCTTGGATCTGCATATCTGTTTCCTTCCCCAGATTAGTGTTGTTTCCCCTGTTATTTCTTCAAATACATTTTCTGCCCCCCTTTGTCTCTCATCTTCTGGGACTCTTGTAATACAAATGTTACTATGTTTGATGGAGTCACTGAATTCCCTGGTCTATTCTCATTTTCCATAATTTTTTTTTCTCTCTTTCGCTTAGCTTTATTACTTCCCTTACTCTGTCTTCTAGGTTACTGATTTATTCCTCTGCTTCTTCCATTTGCTGTTCATTCCATCAAGCATATTTCTCATTTCATTTGTTGTACCCTCTATCTCTGCTATGTTATTTCTTATCTCTGTATGAAAGGTCTCACTCATGTCTTCCACTCTTTTCTCAAGTTCAGTGAGTGTCCTTATAGTCATTCCTTTAAATTCTCTATCAGGCATGTTACCTAGATCTGTTTCACTTAGTTCTCTGGCCATGGCCTTGTCCTGTTCTTTCATTTGGGACAAATTCCTCTGTCTCCTCATTTTTTCTGACTCTGTGTATCTATTCCATGTGTTAAAGTCAGATATGTCTTCTGCTCTTGAAAGTAATGACTTTATGAAGAAGAGGTCCTAGAGTGCCCTGCAGTGCAGTGTCCCCTCTTCACCAGAACCTGGCACTTTAGGAGAGTATTGTATTTGTGTTGCTTATACCCTATTGTATCTGAGTCACTTTTCTTTTCAATGCAGTCATCTGCAATGACTCTCTGCCTACGTGGGGTGTGCTTGCTCTCTGGGATGTTAGTGGGACTCAGACCAGCTCTGAGGGGGCGTGCCCAACTGGGAACTTGGGAGTGGGTGATGGTTTTAGTAAAATTTGTGCTGGGCCACTAGTCCTATGCTGGATCCCCCAAAGCACAGCAGTGACTAGGGGCTGCTTACTGGAGTAGCTAGGGGCACAGGGCAGGGTCACAGCAAGCAACAATGGTTGGCCTAGCTGGGAAGGCCCTACGATGTTTTGAATAGTCAATGAATGTTGTCTTCAACTTAGTTACTAACTGCATTAGCGCCTCATAAGAGAGTCAGCCTATCCCTTGAAGCATTAATTTCGCCTCTCTAGCTATGAAAGTCCTAGATGGCATCTTCTTCCAAAATAAAACTGCTTGGGCTACATTGAAAATCTGACTTCAGTGTAGCCACCTTCTCAAACTGTTTCCCTCGATCTTCTGGATACTTTTCTATAGATTCTACATCAGCGCTTGCTGCTTCATCTTGCACTTCTTATTTCATGAAGGTGGATTTGTTTTTTTAAATCCCATAAACCAATCCTGCTAGCCTCCAAGTTTTCTTCTGTACCTTCCTCATCTCTCAGCCTTTATAGATTTAAAGAGAGTTAGGGCTCTACTCTGGATTAGGCTCTGGCTTAAAGGAGTGTTGCAGCTAATTTTATCTTCTGTCCAGACCATGACAGTTTTCTCCATTTCAATATTAATTTTGCTTATTTTCTTATCAGTGGTGTATTCACTGGAGTAGATCTTTTAATTTCCCTCAAGAACTTTTCCTTTGCATTCACAACTTGATTGTTTGGTGCAAGAGACCTAGCTTTTGGCTTATGTTGGCTTTCAGCCTTTCTTCACTGAGTGTAATTATTTCTAGCTTTTGATTTAAGGTGAAAGACATTCAACTCTTCACTTGAACATGTAGAGTTAACTGCAGTGTTATTAATTTCAATATTGTTGTGCCTCAGGGAATAAAAGGGCCTGAGGAGAGGAGGAGAGATCAGGGAATGGCTGGAGCAGTCAGAACACAGACAACATTTATCAGTTAAGTTTGTTGTCTTATATGGGTATGGACTATGGCACTCGAAAACAATTACATTAGATTATCAGATATCACTAATCACAGATCATACATATTATCACAAATATAATAATGAAATACTTTGAATATTGTGAGAATTATCAAAATGTGACACAGAGATATAAAGTGAGCAAATGTTTTTGGAAAGATGGTACCAACAGATTTGTCCAATGCATGTGAAGTGCAATAAAGCAAAGTGCAATAAAATGTGATATGCCTATAGGCTTTTGTATATTGTGCCTAACCTTTCTATTGCTGAACTTGTTATTAGTTCAAATAGTTTTTTAGTGGATTCCTTAAGGTTTTCTGTATACAAGATATGCCATCTGGAAACAGAGATGATTTTAAATTGTCCTTTCCAAATTGAATGTCTCTTATTTCATTTTCAAACCTGATTACCCAACCATGAATTTCCAGTACAATCTTAAAATAAAATCTTATTGCTGATTTTATTAGTAAGCATTCAGTCTTTCACCAATAGTATGATATTAGCCAACAAGTTTTGCCTAAGAATGAGGACGTTCGTATCTATTCTTGGTTGTTGAATGTTTTTAGCATGAATGGATGTGAGATTTCTCTGGTGCTTTCTCTGTATTGAGATGATCATGTAGTTTGCTTTTTATCCTATTAACATGGGTGTATTATATTGATTGGTTTTTATGTTAAACAAACTTTATTTGTATGAGTTCTTTATATATTTTGGACACTAACCATTTATTGGATATGTCATTTGCAAGTATCTTCTTCCATTCAGTTGCTATTGTTTCCTTCACAGTGAAGAAGCTTTTTATTTTAATGTAGTCCCAGTAGTTTATTTTTGTTTTTGTTTCCCTTGCCTCAAGAGATAAATCAAGAAAAATGTAAGGATGATGTCAGAGACATTACTGCCTGAGCTCTCTTCTAAGATTTTTATGTTTTTGGGTCTCACATTTAGGTCATTAATCCATTTTGAATTTATTTTTGTGTATGGTATAAGAAAGTGGTCCAGTTTCTTTTGCATGTTGCTGTCCAGTTTTCACAACAACATCTGTTCAAGAGACTGTCTTTTTCCTATTGCATATTCTTTCATGCTTTGCAAAAGATTGACCATACAGTTGTGGGTTTACTTTTGGATTTCCTGTTCTGTTGATTTGTGTGTCTGTTTTTTGTGCTAGTACCATACTATTTTGATTACTATAGCTTTGTAAAATAACTTGAAATCTGAAATTGCCATACAGCCAGCTTTGTTTTTCTTTTTCAAAATTGCTTTGGCTCTTCAGGGTCTTTTGTGGTTCCATATAAATTTTAGGATTTTTTGTTCTTGTTCTGTGAAAAAAGAATATCATTGGTATTTTGATAAGGATTGCTTTGCATGTATAGATTGCTTTGGGTAGTACAGACATTTTAACAATATTTGTTTTTTTGATCCACGAGGATGGAAGCTCTTGTCATTTCTTTGTATTGTCTTCAATTTCTTTCACCAATGTTTTATAGTTTTCTGAGTATAGGTCTTTCATCTCTCTGGCTAGGTTTATTGCTAGGTATCATATTTTTGGTGCAATTGTAAGTGGGATATTTTCTTAATTTCTCTTTCTGCTGTTTCATTATTGGTGTATAGAAATGCAACATATTTCTGTATATTGCTTTTGTATCCTGTGATTTAATTGACTTTATCAGTTCTAGTAGTTTTATTATGCAGTCTTTGTGAGTTTTCTGTATATAGTATCATGTTAGCTACAAATAGTTTTCTTCCTTACTAATTTGGATGTTATTTATTTATATTATCTTATTGTTCTAGCTAGGACTTGCAATAGTATGTTGAATAAGTGGTAAGAGTAGACATCCTTTTTTTGCTTTTGACTTTAGGGGGAAAGCTCTGTTTTTCCTCATTGAGTATGATGTTCACACTGGGGTTTTCATCTGTGGCCTTTATGATGTTGAGGTATGTTCCCTCTAAACCCACTTTGCTGAGGGCTTTCATCATGAATGGATATTTGTCTTTCAGTACTTTGGATATGTAATTCCACAGCTTTCTAGTCTCCATGGTTTCTGGTAATAAATTAGCTATTAATCTTATGATTCCCTTATATATGTTAAAACTTTTTTCTTCTTTTATGATTCATTTTTGTCATTCTATTTCTAAAATTTGACTATGATATGTCTAAGTGTAAATCTCTTTGAATTTATCCTACTTAGAGTTTTGTAAGCTTCTTGGAGGTACTAATTAAGTTACAACATATTTGTATAAATCAGAGAAAGACAAATACCATACGATTTCTCTCATGTGTAATTCAAGAAACAAAACAAACAAGCAAAGGGAAGAAAAAACAGAGAAGGAAGCAAACCAAGAAACAGACTCTTGATTACCAGAGGGAAGAAGGGTGGGAGAATGGGTTAAATAGGTGATAGGGATTAAGGGGTACACTTGTTTTGATTAGTACCTAGTGTTGTATGGAAGTTTGGAATCACTATATTGTATACCTGAAACTAAAATTACACTGTATGCTAACTAACTGGAATTTAAATAAAAACTTTTTTAAAGTAATGTTAAAAATATATTTTAAAATATTACAACATATTTGGAAAGTTTTCAGCCATTCTTTCACCTGTAGATTGGTATGTTTGATGATGCACTTCAGGTCTCTAAGGCCTTTTTAGTCTTCTTTCTTTATTTTACTTTCTGTTCCTTGCAGTGAATAATCTGAGTTGGTATGTCCTCAAATTTGCTATTTCTTCTCCTGAGGACTTCCACTGATTTTTCCATTAACATTATTTTACTTTTCATATCCAGACTTTTTATTTTTTTCTTCCTTTTTATAATTTTTATTTACTTGTCTTACCCAGTAGAGAATATAAACATCTTTTCACACCTAAATTATTTTGTCTGGTTCCCTTTTGTTCTTTGAACATATTTATAATAGCTGGTTTAAAGTCTTCGATTAGTTTCTTCAACATTGGGGCTTCCTCAGGGACAGTTCTATCAACTACTTTCTTTTTGTGTACAGGACAAACTTTTCTATATTTTTGGTGTAATTTCTTGCTTAAAAGTTGTTATTTGGGGCGCCTGGGTGGCACAGCGGTTAAGCGTCTGCCTTCGGCTCAGGGCGTGATCCCGGCGTTACGGGATCGAGCCCCACATCAGGCTCCTCCGCTAGGAGCCTGCTTCTTCCTCTCCCACTCCCCCTGCTTGTGTTCCCTCTCTCGCTGGCTGTCTCTGTCTCTGTCGAATAAATAAATAAAATCTTTAAAAAAAAAAAAAAAAAAAAAAAAAAGTTGTTATTTAAGGGGCACCTGGGTGGCTCTGTTGGTTAAGCATCTGCATTTGGCTCAGGTCATGATCCCAGGGTCCTGGGATCAAATCCCACATCAGGCTCCTTGCTCAGCAGGGAGCCTGCTTCTTCCTCTCCCTCTCTCTCTGCCTGCAGCTCCCCCTGCTTTTGTTTTCTCTCTATTTCTCTTATTCTCTGTCAAATAAATAAATAAAATCTTTTTTAAAAAGTTGTTATTTAAAATAATGAAGCAATTCTGTAAATTAAATTGCCTCCTCTTCCTGACAGTGTTTCTTCTTAGTGTTGATTGTTGTGCTTTTTTATTGTTCCTGTTACATGATTTTTTGGGGCTAATTTGTAAAGTATTCCTTGTCATGTGTAGTCACTGAAGTCTCTGCTTATTTAGCCTAGTTATCATAAAATGTTTAGAAAAACATTTATTTAAATGCTTTTAATCATTAAGTCTCTCAGTTCTCCTGGGTGACTTTCCATGTGTGTCAGAACAAGTCTTCATTCTCTGAAAGGTAGTTTACAGTCTGCCTTAGTCTTTATTTTTCACTCATGCCATTCTTCAGGTTTAACCAGAGTTTAGAGATCAAAGTCTTCTCAGGTCTTTCTTGTTCTTATATACAACACTGCACATATGCGTGGCCTTCTAGGTTCCTGGGAATTTTGGGGGGCTTTTAAAATCTCTCTGTATATTCCATTCCAGATTTCTGCTGTTAGGTTTTTGAGTTTTTTGTTTTTGGTTTTTGGGTTTTTTTGGCAGTGGAGGGGGGGTTGGTCAGCCTCTTCTTAGCCTAACTGATAAAACCAGCTCAGACAGTTGCAATGTTAAAAAAATTCTTAGTGGTTATTTTGGAAAAAATCCCTTGGAGAGGGGGATAGGCGAGTTGCACAGAGTGAGCTCAAAGTCACATCAAAGAATGACAAGTCCTGAGACTGGAGCTTTTCTGCAAGATGCCAGGTCAAATAGTAACAATTCTGATAATGGAGATTTTAGGGAACTCCAAATCCATCTGTCCTATCCAGGTGATATTAGGGTGCTGATTTTTACCACTACCATATTTGTGACTCTTGACTTTCTAGACTATTACAGAGGAGAAAGGATAGGATTAGGTCAAGTTAATGAAGATCAAAAACTTACTGTTCTTACTAGTTTTCAGCCTTTTTTTTTTTTTAGTCTATCTTTAATTGACAAAGTTCTAAATAAGTTGATAATTTTTTCAATGTTATTTCTGTTTTTATTAAAGAGCTGTCTTTCAGAGTTTCATATTCCACCACAGTGGTAGAGGAATAGCTCTATATTTTACTAGTAAAATCTAATAAACAATGAATATATCTGTAATTGAGAAAGAAAAGGCCTGCTTAGACTAATAATGAAATATCTGGGGATTGCTTTTAAAAGTTGACTATATTAAATGTAGAATGATTTGATATACATTTGGATTCACATTTTTGCAGTAAAAGAAAATGGAAAGCAGACTTAATCCATGGATTATATTTGGATAATAGTTATTTTTCTGGATTGCTTACTAGGTGCTGATTCACAGATAGTAGTTGTGTGTGTGTGTGCATGTGTGTGTGTATGTTTGTGTGTGTTTTACATTGCTTAATGTTTATAACTGTATGATAAAATTGAAGTAGAAAGTCAAAATGTGGGACACAGAAAGGATAGGTAATTTGACCAAAGTTTATATCTGCTAAGAGAGAGTGAGCCAGGTTTAGAATGAGGTGGTCTTCTAATGAAGTACTGTATGGTGACTAACATAATTAAAAAAAAAAAAAAAGAATGAAGCGGTCTTTTTCTAGAGCCTATGGATATAGCCATCATACTTACTTCATGTTCCAAATATAGAAAAGTACAAAGCCCTAGAATTTCCAGCCCACAGAGAAGGAGGTATTTGCAGGTCCCAAGGCATCTGGAAGAATCCCACCAAAAGGATACCATAGGGCTTTTCATAAAGAGCTAATTGGACACAGTCTTTGCCTCTTCACAATTCTGTCATTAATTAAATCTGATAAAGACTACAGTTTACATTTCTAGAATTTCAAGTGTGTACCAATGTAAGATCTAGGCATAAGGCATTAAGACCACTCATTAACAACAACAAAAAATTACTCTAAAGCAAGTCAGCTATAAGTCCAGACTTGAGTAGATTAAATACTTACTACAATAAGGCAGATGGCCTTCCTGACATCTTATCACTTCTTCACATACTCCTTGTAATTTCTTTTTAGACACAATTCCTCACCACCTACTGTGGTACATAAAAGAAAGTAAACCCAAAATATTTATTGCATGAATGACTGCAACCAAAGTTCAGTGTGTTATAAAATAATAATTTCAGGATAATTAAGAGTTCTAGGTTCTAGTTCAATTCTAGGCCCTTTCTTGAAAAATTATTTTACCATTCCAGGTCTCAAATTTCTTAATGGAAAATAAAGTTGGGGAAGACCATCTTTAATATTCAGTCCAATAGACATGATATGTTAGTCAAATGCAAGGCAATTTTAACATAAATTGCTTCTAAAGCAAAAAATATAATTTCTTCAATTCCTTGTTTATATAAATGAATATATACTAACTATTCAAAAATATAAAAGACAGATCCTGCCTTCAAAGATAGATAACAAAATTGTAAGATCGAAATATTCATATCTGAACAGATCAAGAATAGTTAGGTGCAGTCTGAAATTTTATCATTAGCTATGTAGAAAGTTCTCACAGTTGATGAAAATGCAGCTGAAGTGGTGTTTAATTGGAAATTTCTTGATTAGCCACTGCAACTTTAATGAATGCAAATTTTAGCACTTTCAAAATTATATCCTACTGTGTGAATCTTTTTTATGCAATCAACAACAAAACGAAGTACTGATTTACTAAAACAATCTTAAAAGTTATTATTTCATTGTTAATTTAATCAAATTTCACTTTCTATCTTTCTAAAAACAAATTTTTCATATGCTTTTGCTTACATGACATAGTGAGATCCTTTTGGAATCTTAACTCAAAACTGGTAAATAAAAAATAAACCAGAAATTAAATATATTTAAAACCAATTATTTCAAGGAAACAAGTTATCAAGAAACAATCTAACTACACAGGTATCCCCTTTAAAGAGTATCTATCAAGCACAGTGCTGGGTAACTGGTGATTTACTTAGGACTTACTCCTCTCTTTACACTGGCTAACAATGATAGTACTATAATGTGCATAATGCCATAATGTGTGTAAAGTAAGAAGTTGTCTAACCATTTGCAAAAACTGAGAAAAGAATCTTTTGTAAGCATCCATTACTGAGCATGGGATAAGAGAGTTGTAATGGGATTTAAATTTTCCTAATTCAACTTTTTATATCATGAGAGAAAATAATACCTCACCTGCCCTACACAACACATCCTTTTGCAATTTATAAGCTGTGTATTTAGTGCAGATGCTGGGAGATAAACCAGGTTCTTGAGTATCTGTTGAGTGATTTTTGCTAACTATATTATCTTGTGAAAAGTCAATTGATTCTGCCTTGACACAGGATAAACAAAATCTTGTAAAGAGACAACCGATATAGGGGTTCTGCAATCTTAATCAGAACTTTCACTCCTCGACACAGTAGCTTGTGCTTCTTTATCAAGCACATTTAAATTCACTGTCCCGAGCTAGTTTACTTAGGGAATACACCATGACCATTCAGTTTAAGTAATACTTGTGAAATACTTAATAATATTGGAAAAGACTATTGCAAATCAATGTGATATTGATTGAAAGTCAAGACTCAAGATAATTTACCTGGAGAAATTTTGATTGACCCTAATATAATTTTGAAAGGTGTAGTAGTTGATTTGGATTTTGGGTACATCCATGTATTTTCACTTCATCCACCTGTTGAAGCTTTCAGGATTTATACAAAATGTAGAAAATTCTACATTGATTTCTACCTCTGAGTTGACCTTCAGCCAGGTTAGGTAATGTCCAGGCTTACAAATTTCCACTGCTACTCTGCCTAAGGGACTTTTCTGGAGACATTGCAACTTACTTGAAAAAAAAAGCAAAAACAAAACAGAGAATTAATGCCTTGAGATTACCTTTAACTCGTAAATGATGAGAGGTGAATATCTCAGGTTCCCTATAGTATGGTGGGATAATTCTGATGCAAAAGAAGACAAAATATCTCATTACTGTATATTATATAGTTTTTTTTTTTTTCCCCTTCTCATTCTCACTTTTCCCACTGTCTCACTGGTTCTTCCTGGTGTCATCTTCCAAGAACTTTTCTTAGGGTTCGTTTTTATAAGAACTCAGTAAGATATTGGGAAAGCAAAGTTCTCCATTTTTAATTATTTAAATTATAAAACAATCCTTCTTAGTTTTTTATGCTTATGATCAGAACTTCTACTCTTTTGGTGGAGTGGTGAATGTGAATTATATAAAATCATATAAGTAAACTGCTTAAGTACCTATTTACATTTTATAGAACCTGTAAAATGTACAGAACACCTTGGAATATGTAGTAGAGCTGTTGAGGCCTGAATAAGGAAGAAGCATGAGACTAATTAGAAAGTCGTTGTAAGTACAGGAGGTGCAGACTAATGTAAGGGGCCTGAATAGATGGCTTGAGATTCTTCACAGATGTGTATTTGTATATCTCAATATGATATCCTTTCTATTAAAAAGTTTTAAGATTTTCTCTCTGTATTTTCCTTATTCACAAAACTTTATATGAGGAATTGTCGTTAGTTTGGTGTCATGTTATCTCAGTTAAACAATGAACTTACTAAGCATAAATATAAGGCATTCCATCCTAACAGAAGAACAGATTAGGAAATATATGGCTCAGTATCATATGAAAAACAATGTTTTTTAAATGTCAGAAAATTCAGTATGACTAGTTATTCATGATACAAGAAAGGAAACAGATCCTAACTCATTTTTGAAGTGACTATACACTAGGACAAGTAAAGACCCTACTTGAAAATTATATCACTCATAAATACACTTAATAAATATTTTGACTCTTTAACTTAGCACACATGCATATGTGTCTCTATGTATGTACATATATTGTGTATGTGTATATATGTGTGTATATATTTCATACATAATAGTATATCCAGTATAACCAGTAGAAAGCTTGATTTTATCTGCCAAGAGCTAACAATGACATTATAATCTTATTTACAAAATCATTACTTAAAGAAAGATAGCATGCCCTGTATAAGGAGAACTATCTGTACATAGGTATATACGAAGTTAATTTAAACATACTTGGAAACTCTTACACATGTGAATGTGTTTTATGTGTCTATATATGAATTTAAAATCTACTTGTGTACACTAATGAAAGCTCTTGCCAGGGGAATGTTTCATTACAATCTGTGTTTTTCTCTCTCAGATTATGCCAGTCTTTTATGTCTTCAGTGTTCATGCTCTACGTCATTCTGAACTGGAGCCACTCTCTAATTTTAGGGATCTTACAGTGTAGTAAAACATTATGCTTTCTTCTCCACTTGCCTATATTTGTAGGCTTTATCATTTTCTTTTCATGTAAATACCTTTTTACAATACACTGAAAAACTGATTGTGTACAGTACACAGTACACTAGCTCCTTCCTCTTAATTCCCTTAGGAAAGTCTTCTTTCTGTTCACTTAGCATTAAAACAATTGATGAATCTCTTGCTTTTCCATAGGCTATGTTTTTTTATGCATCTGTTTCCCTCTAGATGTAGAATCAGATAGTGCCTGGAATTCAGTAGTTGCATAATACTTGCTAAAGTAAAGGAGATCAACATTCTGAAGCGATACAGAAGGAAGAGTCCTTTCCTAATCAAAACTGAGCTAAAAGCAGCTTTCCCTTTAGGGGGAAATAACGTTGAACATTATTCTTCTGTGTTAAACTTGATTGATCAATCAATCTATGTATAATTGATATACAATCTTATGTTAGTTTCAGGTATACAACATATTCAATAATTCTATACATTACTCCATGTTCATCATGATAAATGCAGTCACCATCTGTCGCCATACAATCTTATTACAATACTACTGACTATATTCCCTATGCTATACTTTTCATCTCTGTGATTTAATTATGTTATAACTGGAAGTTTGCGCATCTTAATTGCCTTTATTTACTTTGCCCATTCTCCTATCCCCCTCCCCTCTAGCAGTCACCAGTTCTCTATACTTAAGAGTCTAGGTTTTTTTTTTTTTTTAATTCATTCATTATGGTTTTTTTTAGATTTGACATCCTCCTATTGCTAGGATAACAACATGTTTGACCACTTAATCTCTTAAATTTTGCAGTAAAATTTCACTGTACTTTAAGTTGAAAAAAATGGGGGCTCTCCTAGGTATATCTGAAAGCATCTTTGGGTCAATGAGACCATTTTTCTTCTAATAATGGAATTTTACTGGATGTTAGATGAGTTTGATAGTTTGATACTGTGGTACTAATTTATAGTAATTATTTTTTTATTCAGCATTTATTTTATATGCACTTGTTTTACAATCATTATTTCATTTACTTCCAGCTGTAACCCATGACTGTTTAATAGATATCTATTAATTGCCAAATACTGTGCTAGTTTTTCAGAATAATATGCTTTATATCATTTATATATTTAAAAGTCTGGTAATGGAGGCAGTTTGGGATGGGACAATTGAAACATCATGCAATAGTATAATAATAGGGACAAATGATAGTTTGGGAGTAAATATAGATAATTTTTCCTACCCTCTGCTTAGTGAGATAGGAATAGATTTCTCAAAGAGTATTTCATGACCCTTCATCTTAAATATACTTAATATTTAGCTAGTTAGCCAGATGACTGAAGTAAAGCTGAGGCTGGAGTGGGAGAGAGAGAGAGAGACAAGGGACATCCTCATGAGAGAATGTCAAAGATAAACAACTTGGACAAAAGTTAGAGTAGTAAGGATGGATTTTAATCTGCAGTATATTCTTGTCACGAGAAGAGTCCAGTGTGAATTAAATTCAACTTCTATACAGAGGTAACTGGGCATCTTAAAAGGAGAAAGAAAAAATAAAGGGAGTGAGTGGGGGATCAGTAGAGTCAGGAAAGTAAATAAAAATGTGAGGGGCAGTTGGTTCATCTGAGTTTGTTAATTGTGCATATGGAATTTACACTCTTAACCTCTTATGCAGGCAAGGGGACAGGGGCCCTATCTTCAGGTGTGGACTAAAACAAACAGTAAAATCTTTTAGGCAGCCTTGAGTTTTCTCAGAAAGATACTTTAACGGGACGTAGGGTCACCTGGTGAAACAGCCTCACACTGTTAGAAGCTGTGTATGGTTTTGATCAAGTCTTTATGGGCCATGGTTGAGGACTCAACAAAAAGAGTGCTCAGAGTTGCCTGGCTAGAGTTTGGTCAATGAGAGACACTTGGTCGAGAGGATTGCATATATAACAACACAAAAGTAGAAAAAGTAGATTGTTTTAAGTATTAAAAGTATATTACTCATACTAGGCTATAATATGGTAACAAAGTAAGAAAACTGAATGATTTAACACATCAGAGGTTTTATTCTCGTATATGCCAAGTCATCTGTGTATCCCACGGCTCTTAATGGCAACTTACTTCCAAGTGGTGACTCAGATATAATGGCTCTGCCTTATCAGCAATGGCTTCCAGGTTGCTACAGCTGGGAGGAGAGGACTGGGGAATCATGCAGGGCATTTTCAGTGCCTAAACCTAGAAATCATCCTCATCAGTTATGCTCATTGGTTTTTCAGCCAGAACTAACCACATTGTGAATCAGAGAGATCCAATTTGAACTGGAGTACACAGATAATGGGGATTAAATAGAAGGAAACTGGCCTGTTTTTCTAAAATGAAATGAAAATTAAACATACATGGTTTAGAAAAAGGAAGAAATTGGAAACATATTTGAATATGTCCATGGCTGAAATCTATAGAACTTCTCTTTATTGTATAAGCATCAATGTGACTCATTTCCTTAGATGTTTATTTCAATGTCTCTTCTTTCAAATTTCACATTCCCAAGAGAAGAAATATAATTGTCTCTTCTCAGGTCAGTTCACTCATGGTTCAATTAGCTATAGCTAGAGAGGCACTATAATCATAGCCAAATATTGCTACAAGACTCACCTCCTTTGTACGGAGAATATTCTGAGGAAGAGGAAATCACATCAATAACTAGTACTACAAAACAATATATTAAAAGAAGTAACAAGAATATTCTTGGTGATGATAAAGCATGAGTAGCAGGATACTCTATAAAGTAATAACTTATATGAGATTAATAAACTATAGCATCACCTTGTAAGTTTCATACTGCAGTACAGGACGGACCTCTTTCAGCCACATGATAGTTACCCTATATAGTTACCCTTCAGAAGGGATGAACAGACAAGGACCATCAAAGTTACCAAGTTTGTAACTACTGACTGTGATATATAAGGTTTCAGGTATGACAGAAAGAGGAAATACAGTAACACCAAAGCACATTCTACCTCTTTCCCATCACTGAATAGAAAAGCCATTAGACATAGAAAATAAGAGAAAGTAGGAAATCAGTTTAGATATAACTTTCTATCATAAATCCAATAACCAAGGACAATGTTGAATGTCAGCTGGGAGAGAGAGGACATGTGGCAAGCAGAGTTACTTTCTAAGTTGAATTAGGAAAATTGGAAATAAACAGGTCTGTATCTTGTTCCTTGTCTGAGATTCAGAAAAAAGGAAGCCACACAAATGCTCTCAGTGTAAATGGAAAAATCAGTGAAAGTAGCCTTGAAACATATTTCAGAAGTAGACGGCCAAAGAGATGGCAAGAGGGATTTTAAAGTTGAAAAGAAAATACTCCTAAATCTCCAGGAGGTGATTTAGAGGGAATAAGGTCCCCAGATGGCTCAGCAGGAGACAGGAAATGTGGCTCAGAGTAAGCCCTGCCAGTCTCATAAGGTGGAACAGAGAGGCATGGACATTTCTCAAGGACAAAATAAAGTCACCCTATATAGGTTGATATGGGGGGTGGTGTTCACAAGCAGGCATCAAATAGGAGATGCAACAGGACATCAGGGGATTAACTCCAGCAAAAACCACAACAGAATTGAATCAATAGGAAAATACTGCAAAGCCTTGCTGGAGCAATCACTTCAGATTTTCTGTGCCCAAAAAATAGAGATATATTTTTATCTGCATATGCACAGGCCAGTTATATCCCTCTGCAGTGGTGTAAATTAGATTTCCCCTGAATCTAGACATAATCCCAATATAGGGAACAAGTGGACCAGCTTCTAGAACTAACTGTTAAATCAAAGTGACTGATGAATCATAGGAATTGAGCTAATTTGACTGAAACACTCACATTAATGTTTTAGCCTCACACAGACTGGAGCTTAGAGTCAGATGTTTAAATAAATGCTAGAAATAAATAACTTTATGGAAACTCTGTAATATTACCCTTTATGTATAAATATTTTTTCAAATTTGTACTAAAAAACAGAACCAATAGTTAATATGTTAAATATGTAAATTTTTATTAAATATGTGAATGCAAAGACACATTGAGAGGTAAGATTAATAGTGTGTTAGAACAAAAGGGAGGTAAAGGGGAATTGATGTAAAGTCCTGGACTGAGACTCTAAAATCAACTTCATTAGGTGCACAGTATAGGTTTCATATATGGAACTTGTATGTGGATGATAGTTGGCAGAATGCTTAATTTCATGTGACCAGAAATGATCATATCAACAGATGATATCAACAGTTAATATGTGATGTAGAATAGGAGAGATGATTATGATTCCATATTCTATGCTAATTAATTAAACCTAAAGTATTTTATTCGGCCAGTGGCTCACATCTAACAATTCACAGGGTAGAATAGTTAGAGACAAATTGGGATTTACTAATTTCTCATCCTGATTACCTGTTCTAAAGACATATCTGTAGATTGGAGGAATGCTTGAATAAGCTGGGTTTTAAGATCCCTTCTACCCTAAAATGTTTTGATTCTTTAAAAAGTGCTTCATTTTGGTCTTGTTTTTGTTTTTTTAAGAATAGACATTTACAATTGATTATTGAACTTAAACATTAAATTATCCCCTTAATTGTCCAACATATCCAGCCATGTGAATAAAGCCTTATGCAGAATTGGCTCTGCATTTAAGAGTTCGAAACTTAGAACAGTGGCTTCCTTGCCCACATGTCTTTTATCAGTGCCCCCATATTTCTATGCTCAGTGTATGATGAGAACAGAGATGTTCAATCATCTTTATTTTTAATTTAGCTAAAACAAAAATTTTGATTTTTCTAAAGTGCATTTTCATTAATTATAACCTCCACCATGACTTTAGGAATATGTAGCATTTAGTTTATCATAATGTTATTTTAAGGACAAATCAATGTACCTGAAACTTGTAAGCATTTAATTTGCACACTAAATACCAGCTCCACATTTGTACCAAAAATGTAATTCAAAGTATTAACTATTTACTGGGAAACTTTGTACCTTATTATATAAGTTTTAATTTTTTTATTAAGCAGAAATTTATTAACATTATACCCACTGGTTGATGGGATAGTAAAATTTACTGAATCTTACAGTATTCTCATTACATATTGAGAGTGTTATTAAATCGCAGTGCTGTGGACAAGTTAACAAAATGACATAATTGAAAAATATCAATTTATTCAACAATAAAATAATTCAATCCAATAATTCAGTAATTAAACGTAGTGAGCTTTCAACTTAATGTCAACTACTTCTTGGAATCTGGATATATGAAAATCATAATGACTGTCCTCAAGGAGTTCCACTGCCTTAAGAGGAAAACAATCTTGTAAACAAGTATTTATACCATAATATTATAAATATATTTCGGATACACAAATGGGCAGGAAATTGTTTGGTGAAATGACAGGGAGGACAAGAAAAATATGACCAGGGAACAGGCATAACTTTTCAAATGGATCTAAAAACGTTATTTGAATTTTGTCAAGCATATTATTAGGAACACACAGAAAAACTGTATGATTAAAAGCATTAAGTTACTGCAGTCTGTATATGCATGTGCATGTTTACACACATATATACACATCAAAGAAAAGCAGATAAATAGCAAAAACTAGCTCATGAGGAGCACACAGTGCTTGATAGAACTGGTAGTAGATAAATCTGGAATGGCATTTATAAATAAAGTTGAAAAATTGTTTATGAAACTTAAAGGAATTTGGAGAGCTATCAAAATATTTTAAAGTCAGTTACCTAGTCAGGTAAAGGATCCATAGCACTAATGCTTGGGAGTATAGAAGTGTAGAAGACATTTTGAAATAGGGGAAGGTGATCAGAAGATGTATGAGAAGGTCCTAATTTGGAAACAGGGTGGCAGGATTAAGACATAAATTAACCTTAGTCCCTAATTAGATAAAGTAAGATTTCAAATATAAATATTGAAATTAGATAGAAATTGTTTCACTTCTAAACAAGTAAGGCGGTGGGGGCGGGGTATGTAAAAAAAAATAATAAAAACAAGAGCAACATTCAGTCCATAAGTAAAAGGAAAAAAGAAGCTAGGAAAAACATGACAATAAAAATATATAAAGAAATGATTTTTTTTTAAAAGTCCATCAGTCTCAATAATTAATTTAAATGTAGTGTCTTAATCCACTTGGCTCTTATAACAAAATACCCCTGACTGGGGTAACTTAAAAACAACAGGAATTTATTTTGCTTTTGCTCAGTTTTGGAGTCCGGAAGTCCATGATCTAGGTACCAGCAAAGTTTCAATTATTCAGGTAGACATAACAAGTTTGCATTTAAGTTCAGTTAATACTAGAGTCTCAAGATTATATGGAGCAAATGGATAGAATTACAAGGGAAAAATTATGTATCACATTAGGATAATTCAACATATTGACCAACAAAGCAGAAAAATTATAGCAAATGTACAGAACATTTGAGCTACATGATTAGCATATGATTTAAGGGAGTAAATATAGTATGTGCACACAATTGGAAGAAACTTATTATATTTAAATCTCATCTGAAATAATTACAAAATTTAATCATACACAAGGTCTTAAAGCAAGTTTCAACAAATTTCAAAGATTCAGTATTATTTATTCAATGTTGTCTAACTAGAGTAGAATTTCCATTTGATTCAAATATAAGAGAAAGGTATAAAATCACCATATATTTCTATATAACTCAGAAGTCAAAAAAGTTATCAAAATGGAAATTTAAATAAACTTAGAATTGAATGATAATGAAAACACTAAATATCAAAGTTAGGAGATACGATGAAATTTACAGTGTCAATTCTTACATTAGAAAGTAAGAAATATTGAAAATTAAAGAAATAGATATCTAACTTAGGAAATTAGAATACAATCAAAAAATTATAAAAAATAAGGTTTTTAAAAAGTGACCAATAAAAAGCTAATTTAGCAAAAGGACTACGTTAATCCTATTTTTTTCCAAATTGGATTAGATGTCAAACCATGTTTTAAATACCTATTTACTCATTATTGAGGGAAGGATTCCTGACCTAGGATTATGGGGATAGCTAAACAAATACCTGACACTGAGTGGATGATACTGACAGAAATTTATTAGTCACATATACACATAATCTGTGGGAGGAGGAAAATGCACAGGACACAGTGCTATATGGGTGTTGCCTTTAGGAGCAAGGTGAACAGAGAAGGAGGTATAAGAGGCAGGCATTTTAGTATCAAGAGGATAGAGTGCTCTCTGATTTTTAGGAGAGGATGAAATTGTGTTGTTTGAACAATTCTACAGGCTAGCGGGGAATTGAAACCTACTTTTCAGGGATAAGCAAGAACTGTGTCTTTTTCTTTTGACAAAGAACGAGTGGCTAATATATCTTATCCAGAATGACAAGGGGGACTTTGTAGTTAGGCCATTTGATTTCCTCTCAGTTTTACTATAGGTCAGAGCAGCTTATAATTTGGAATCTTAATTTTACACCTACACCACAAACCAGTGCAAAAAAGGACACAAGTAAATAAATGCATAAACAAACAATAAATCGTACAAAAATAGTAAAAAAATAATGTCATTATTTGTAGGTGAAATGTTACCTATATAAATATTTAAGTATAAATTATAAGAAACAGTAAGTTATGCAATTTTCTGGATTTTAAAATCATTGTAAAAATAAATTACAATCACTTAGGAGTTATTTAAATTTTATTTAGGTTATAATAGATACAAAAACAGTAAAAAATCAGAAGGACATCTCAGAAAAGATGATCAAGACATTTGTAGAGATCATCACAAAAATTTTTGGCAATAGGACAGGTAAATTAAGTCAACCACCATTTTTTAAACTTGTAAGCATGCATTAATATATTACATCAATTAAAAACTGAAAACCACATTTCTAAAATTCCTGTATAGTGTAGGTCCCAGAAGAGATTTAAGTTCTGCCAATCAAACATACCCAAATGAACTTGGACTTGAATTTGGAATCAAGTTACACTGGGGATTTGGCAATGTGTAAAACATTTATTTTTGCTTTTGCATTTCTATTAGAACCAGTGTGGCTCTTGAGCCAATAATTTTAGAAAAAGCTTTCTGATCTCTGAATGGCAGTGAAGCTGGTGTTCTCCTGAAGCCAACATTTGTGGTAACACCTTCCTGATCCAGGCAAAATGGCTAATGTTGAGTGATCATAAAGCCAGTGGCTGGGACTGTTGACTTCCTTTGTGACAAGCTTCTGTTTATGGCAAGGGTAGAACGTCACTGGCAGAGTAGTTGTATGATTTTGTCCAAGGAGTAATTCCTGAATATCTAGCCTAAACACTGCTCCTACAAGTCTTCCTACCATTTGTGAGCAATAAAATCATGTTCTTAAAATAGTTTGGAGATTTTCTGTTATCTGCAATTTTTTTTAATAACAAAGACAAAATAAAGATCTAAATAGTGATTTGCTCTTATTGAAAAGTTCCAATATTATAAGGATATAGGTACTTTGTAAATAAATTGATAAATTTTCAGAGCTTCCCCTGAAATTTTATTCTGATTCTATTATTTATGTGGAAGAGTTATCTTACAAAATATCAAGATAATATTAAACTATTTTAGCTGACATAGAGGAAAAATAAATAAACCAAAGTAGCAAGTAAAAAACCTAGGAGCTCAGAAATGTTTATATTCATTAAATCAACAAATATTATTTATTATTTAATGTAAGTTAGAAGCTGTTTTTTTAAGTTGCGGATTAGAAACATTAGAAAACAAAAGAGAAAAGTGGTGTGCCCTTATTTATGTTGTATTCTGGAGTAGGGAATAACAGAGTACACATTCAAAATAATGAGGCAATAAATTTGAGAAAAGTGAAATTGGATTTCTACCTTCGATACACAGAATAATTAATACCATTTAAATGTTTAAAAAGGAGACCTAAAAAACACCATTTAAAGCATGATTTAGCATTTCATTCTGACATGTAAAGAGCTGGGAAGTCATTGTTTTCACACTTCCAATAAGAAAAAGGTAGAGAAACTGAAAATCAATGAATTTTGTTGGACTCATGAGAGAAGCAAGGTTGTAGGAAAAACTGCTGCACCAAAATCTGAAGAAACATGCCCATCAAGAGAGAGAGAGCAGCCAAGATCTGCTTACCTGGAGCAAAAGCTGCTGGAGCCATAAATTGGTAGAAACACTAGCATGGTTAAGTGCCTTGAGACTGAGAATGCGCCAGGGTGAAAATGATACCCTCTGGGGCTATAGTCCTTGGGGTGCTCTGCTACTTTCATGTGCTCATTAGGAGGATCTGAAATATCCCTTCTTGGCTCTGGGAAGGAAAGAGGAAGAGTAGCCATTCTGAAATCTGTCCAGGGCGTTCAGCATAACAAAGGACTACTCTCTAGGGAAAACCTTGCCTAAACACCATTCTGAAACATAATCCTAGGCTCTGTCAACTTTTGTGTCTGTCACAAGAGAAAAAAATATAGTCAATGGGGGTTTAGGCTTCAAGGAAATATTAGGAACTATGCAACAAGGAAGTAAAAAAAGAAGGCAGGACAATTAGAGTTAACCACTGAAAAAACAGTTGTGTGGTCACCAGAAACATTGGTCACTGAAAGACTGAGATATAATTGGAAGACTGTTTCTCTCCCCCATACCCCACAACACATCAATAAGTTTCTGGTGTATTAATGATGTATTAAAGCTGAAACAAAAAAGACACATGCTCAGCAGGAATACATAGGAAAGCTCAAAAGTCAAGAGGGGAGACAAGAGCAAGGGGACTAGAAGGAATTTGAAGCCTTTGGTACCTAGCCACAGCAAACAATAACCACAGTCCAAATCCTAACCTGAGAAACATGTATACTCACTCTAAATGCTTTTTACTTAAGTTCCTTTTATCTGATACATCATCTCCCTCTTTCCAAATATTATAAGCCATGTTAAAAAGGCAAGGAAAAAAAAAAAACCCTCTAATGAAGTAAAGCAATCAGAGAAGAATCCAAGATGGCAGAGGAGTAGACCGCTTTAATTTTCTGTGGTCCCAGGAATTCAGCTAGATAGCTATCAAATCATTCTGCAAACTCAACCAGAGATCAAAGAAAAGAATTACTGCAACTCTACAGATAGAAATTTGACCACTTTTGGCAAGGTAGGAGGTGTGGAGAAGTGAATCTGAGGCAATATATGGCAAGATAAACAATGGGGAGAGGGAGCCTCTGTAAGCTGGCTACCAGCAAGTGCTACAGAAATGGAGGACAAAATCAGAACTTTCAGAAGTCTGCTCTGGTGAGGGATGTTGCTGAGGTAGCTAAGTGGGGGCAGAACCCTAACTGAGACAGTGTAGTCTCAGGATCATTGGGGTCACAGGAAGATTGGGGCTGCCTGAGTGTGGTAGAGATCCCAGGTATCAAAGCAGGGAAGCCAGCTCTAAGCAGTGTATCCAGGAGTGGGCTCTCAGCTCAGGGTTGCCATAAAACACGAACTGCAGCACATTTTTCTTCCCTTTTTTGTTGTTTTTTGTTTTGTTTTGCTAAGTCTTTTTAAATTTTCATCTTTAAGTTCCATTCTATCTTTTCAATGTATTTAATTTTATTTTTGTATATATAAGTTTTTCTTTCTTTATCATTTTGAGATGTAGTTTCTTTTAACAAACTGACCAAAATACACTCAGGAGAGAGTGTATTTCTCTGTTCTATTCACCTGTTTATATCCCTTCCTTTGTTGTTGTTGTTGTTGTTGTTGTTTTCTCTTTTGTTTCTTCTTGTCTTTTAGTTTCCATTTTTACAGTTACAGTCTATGCTTTCATTGTATTTAATTTTATTTTTGTACATATGTAAGTTTTTCTTTACAATTTTGGGATCTAGTTTTCTAAAAGATCAAAATACATACAGAATCCAGTGTATGACTCTATTCTGCTCAACTGTCTGATTCTTTTTTTTTTTCTTTCTTTCTTTTAAAATTTTCTTCTTTTCTGAATTTGTTTAGTGGATATTTCTCTGGGGTCATTGTTGCCATTTTAGTACTTTGTTCTCTTGTTCATCTATTCTTCTCTGGACAGATTGACAAGATGGAAAAACACCTAAAAAAGAGAACAAGAGGCAGTACTGACTGCCAGGGACCTAATCAGTATGGACATAAGTAAGATGTCAGAACTAGAGTTCAGAATAATGATTATAAACTTACTAGCTGAGCTTGAAAAAAGCATAGAAGACACTAGAGAATCTCTTTCTGGAGAAATGAAAGAACTAAAAACTAACCAAGTTGAAATAAATAATGGTATTAATGAGATGCAAAAGAAAAGATGGAGGCTCTAACTGCTAGGATAAATGAGGCAGAAGAGAGAATTAGTGATGTAAAAGACCAAATAATGGAGAATGAAGAAGCTGAGAAAGAAATAAACAACTACTAGATCATGAGGGGAGAATTGGAGAGATAAGTGATACCATAAAGTGAAACAATATTAGAATAATTGGGATCCCAGAAGAAGAGGAAAGAGAGAGAGGGGCAGAAGGTATATTGGAGCAAATTATATCAGAGAACTTCCCTAATCTGGGGAAGGAAACAGGCATCAAAATCCAGGAGGCACAGAGAACCCCCCCTTAAAATCAATAAAAATAGGTCAACATCCTGACATAATAGTGAAACTTCCAAATCTCAGAGACAAAAAGAAAATCCTGAAAGCAGTTCTGGACAAGAGATCTGTAACCTACAAATGTAGAAACAATAGATTGGCAGCAGACCTGTCCACAGAGACCTGGCAGACCAGAAGGGATTGGCATGATATATTCAGGGTACTAAACGAGATAGTGCTGCATATTTTTGCAGCCAAGAATACTTTATCCACCTAGATGTCATTCAAAATAGAAGGAGTGATAAAAAGTTTCCAGGAAAAACAGAAACTAAAAGAATTTGTAATCATCAAACCAACCCTGCAAGAGACATTAAAAGGGATCTAAGCAAAGACAGAGCCCAAAAGTAACATAGACTGGAAAGGAACAGACAATATACAGTAATTGTAATACAAGACATTAAATCCATCTCTTTCAATAATTACTCTGAATGTAAATGGGCTAAATGCCCCAATAAAAAGACACAGGGTATCAGATTGGATAAAAAAGCAAGACCCATCAATATGCTGTCTGCAAGAGACTCATTTTAGACCCAAAGACACCTCCAGATTTAAAGTGATGATGTCCATTATGCTAATGGACATCAAAAGAAAGCAGGGGTGGCAATCCTTATATCAGATAAATTAGATTTTAAACCAAAGACTGTAATAAGAGATGAGGAAGGACACTATATCATAATTAAAGGATTTTTTCCAACAAGAAGATCTAACAATTATAAATATTTATACCCCTAATATGGGAGCAGCCAATCATATAAGCCAATTAATAACAAAATTAAAGAAATATATAGATAATAATACAATAATAGTAGGGGACTTTAACAGTCCCCTCACTGCAATGGACAGATCATCTAAGCAGAAGATCAACAAGGAAACAAGGGCTTTGAATGACACACTGGACCAGATGGACTTCACAGATATATTCAGAACATACCATCCTAAGCAACAGAATACACATTCTTCACAAGTGCACATAGAATGTTCTCCAGAACAGATCATATACTGGGTCACAAATCAGGTCTCAACTGGTATCAAAAGATTGGGATCATTCATATTTTCAAACCACAATGCTTTGAAACTGGAACTCAAAAGAGGAAATTTGGGGGAAAAAATTCATGGCTAAAGAGCATCTTACTAAAGAATGAACGGGTCAACTAGAAAATTAAAGGAGAATTTTAAAAAATCATGGAAACAAATGAAAATGAAAACACAGCTGTTCAAAATTTTAGGATGCCTCAAAGGCAGTCCTAAGAGAGAAGTATATAGCAATGCAAGGCTTTCTCTCCTCCAAGTACTAACCAGGCCCGACCCTGCTTAGCTTCCAAGATCAGACGAGATCTGGCGCATTCAGGGTGGTATGGCCATAGAAAAATGCAAGCCTTTCTCAAGAAATAAGAAATGTCTCAAATACACACCTAATCTTACACCTAAAGGAGCTGGGGAGGGGGGAAGCAAATAAAGCCTAAACCCAGCAGAAGAGAAATATTAAAGATTAGACCTGAAATTAATGAAATAGAAACCAAAAGAACAGTAGAACAGATAAAAAAACGTAGGAGCTGGTTCTTTGAAAGAATTAATAAGATTGATAAACCCCTAGCCAGACTTATCAAAAAGAAAAGAGAAAGGACCCAAATAAATAATGAATGAAAGGAGAGAGATCACAACCAACACTGAAGAAATACAAAAATTATCAGAACATATTATGAGCAACTATATGCCAACAAATTAGGCAATCTGGAAGAAATGGATGCATTTCTAGAGACATATAAACTACCAAAACTGAAACAGGAAGAAATAGAAAACCAGAACAGACCCATAAGCAGCAAGGAAATTGAAGCAGTAATCAAATATCTCCCAACAAACAAGAGCTCAGGGCTGGATGGCTTCCCAGTGGAATTCTACCAAATGTTTAAAGAGTAATTAATGCCTATTCTTCTGAACCTGTTTCAAAAAAATAGAAATGGAAGGAACACTTCCAAATTCTTTCTATGAGGCCAGCATTACCTTGATCCCAAAATCAGACAAAGACCCCATCAAAAAGAATTATAGACCAATATCCCTGATGAACATGGATGACAAAATCCTCACCAAAATATTAGCCAATAGGATCCAACAGTACATTAAAAGGATTATTCACCAGACCAAGTGGGATTTATTCCTGGGCTGCAAGGCTGGTTCAACATCCCCGAGTCAATCAGTGTGATAAACCACATAAACAAAAGAAAGAACAAGAATCATATGATCCTCTCAATAGATACAGAAAGAGCATTCGACAAAGTACAGCATCCTTTCTTGATTGAAACTCTTCACAGTGTAGGGATAGAGGGAACATATCATAAAATATTCAATATCATAAAACCCATACTCAAAAAGCCCACAGCAAATATTCTCAATGGGGGAAAAACTGAGAGCTTTTCCCCTACGGTCAGAAACAAAGCACAAATGTCCACTATCACCACTGCTATTCAACATAGTACTAGAAGTCCTAGCCTCAGCAATAAGACAACAAAAAGAAATAAACGGCATGCATACTGGCAAAGAATAAGTCAAAGTCTCACTCTTTGCAGATGACATGATACTTTATGTGGAAAACTCAAAAGACTCCACCCCCAAATTGCTAGAAGTCATACAGCAATTCAGCAACATGGCAGGATATAAAGTCAATACACAGAAATCAGTTGAATTTCTATACACTAACAATGGGACAGAAGAAAGAGAAATTAAGGAGTTGATCCCATTTACAATTCAACCCAAAACCATAAGATACCTAGGAATAAACCAAACCAAAGAGGCAAAGGATCTGTACTCAGAAAACTATAGAATACTCGTGAAAGAAATTGAGAAAGACAAAAAGAAATGGAAAAATGTCCCATGATCATGGATTAGAAGAACAAATACTGGGCACCTGGGTGGCTCAGTCAGTTAAGTGTCTGCCTTCAGCTCAGGTCATGATCCTGGAATCCTGGGATCAAGTCCCACATCAGGCTCCCTGCTCAGTGGGGAGTCTGCTTCTCCCTTTGCCCCTCACACCACTCTTGTGCTCTCTCTCACTCTCTCTCTCAAGTAAATACATAAAATCTTAAAAAAGAAAAAGAACAAATATTGTTAAAATGTCTATGTTACCTAGAGCAATCTACACATTCAACGCAATATCAAAATGCCATCAACTTTTCTCAGCAGGAACAAATAATCCTAAAATTTGCATGGAACCAGAAAAGACCCCAAATAACCCAAGGAATGTTGAAAAAGAAAACCAAAACTGGTGGCATCACAATTCCGGACTTCAAGCTCTATTACAAAGCAGTAGTCATCAAGATAGTATGGTACTGGCACAAAAATAAACTCATAAGTCAATGGAACAGAAAAGAGACTCCAGAAATGGACCCTCAATTCTATTGTCAACTCATCTTTGACAATGCAGGAAAGAATATCCAATGGAAAAAGGACAGTCTCTTCAACAAATGGTGTTGGGAAAATTGGACAGCCACATGCAGAAGAATGAAACTGGACCATTCTCTTACACCATACACAAAGAAAAACTCAAAATGGATGAAAGGCCTAAATGTGAGGCTGAAATCCATCAAAATCCTAGAGGAGAACACAGGCAGTAATCTCTTCCACCTTAGCTGCAGCAATTTCTTGCTAGACACATCTCCAAAGGCAAGGCAAACAAAATAAAAAATGAACTATTGTGACTTCATCAGATAAAAAGTTTCTGCACAGGAAGGGAAACAGTTTACAAAACCAAAAGACAACCAACAGAATGGGAGAAGATATTTGCAAATGACATATCAGATAAATGGTTAGTATCCAAAACCTATAAAGAATTTATCAAAATCGATACCCAAAGAACAAATAATCCAATCAAGAAATGGGCAGAAGACATAATAGACATTTCTCCTAAGAAGACATCCAAATGGCCAACAGACACATGAAAAAATGCTCAACATCACTGGGCATCAGGGAAATACAAATCAAAACCACAATGAGATGCCACCTTACAGCAGTTAGAATGGCTAAAAGTAAGAAGTCAGGAAATGGTAGATATTGGCAAGGATGTGGAGAAAGGAGAACCCTCTTAGACTGTTGGTGGGGTTGCAAACTTGTGCAACCACTCTGGAAACCAGTATGGAGGCTCCTCAGAAAGTTGAAAATAGAGCTACCCTATGATTCGGTAATAGCATACTGGTTATTTACCCCCAAAATACAAATGTAGTGAATCAAAGGGGCACTTGCACCACAATGTTTATAGCAGCAATGTCCACAATGGCCAAACTATGGAAAGAGCCCATATGTCCACTGACAGATATACACATACATGCACACAATGGAATATTACACAGCCATCAAAAAATGAAATCTTGCTATTTTCAGTGAGGTGGATTGAACTAGAGGGTATTATGCTAAGTGAAATAAGTCAATCAGAGAAAGATATTTATCTTTCATCAGATCATATCATATGATCTCACTGATATGTGGAATTTAAGAAACAAAACAGAAGTTCATAGGGGAAGAGAGGAAAAAATAAAACAAGACGAAACCAGAGAGGGAGATAAACCATAAGAGACTCTTAATCATAGGAAACAAACTGAGGGTTGCTGGAGGGGTAGGGTGGAGGGATGGGGTAACTGGGTGATGGACATTAAGCAGGACATGTGATGTAGTGAACACTGGGTATTATATAAGACTGATGAGTCACTGACCTGTACCTCTGAAACCAATAATATATGTTTTTATTTTAAAGAAAGCAATCATCAGAACTAGGCTAAAATCTGATGTATATATTGGAATTATTAGATAGGGGCATATAAATCACTATGATTACCATATTAAGGGGTCTAATGGAAAATCACACAGGATGGCATACAAAAATGGAAACTAAGAATCAAAAGGAAATGCTAGAAGTAGAATCACAGTAATAAAAATGCTTTTGATGACTCTTATCAGTGGACTTGAAACAGCCAAAGGTAGAAGCCCGTAACTTGAAGATAGGTCAACAGAAAATATTGATAAATTATGCTTTGCATGTTTGTTGATACAGAGAAATATTCATAATATATCCCTAATTTAAACAAATTTTTAAAATTTTTCATTTTATAATACAATTTTTATTTTAAATATACATATACTTTTATGCAAGTCTCTCTCACTTCCTCCACAGCCTGCTTCAGTCAATACCCTTCTTTGTTACAACTGCCTGACCACCTGAGCTGGCAGATTTAAAAAATAGATACTCGAGAGTAAGGGCTTCTTAGTTTGGGTTCTGTTTAATAAGTTTGACTCTCAGATCAGCATTTATTAGTTTCATGCAAATTTATTCTACAATGTGGTTTTGCACTAAGAAATGTGGCTTCTTCCAGCAACATGGGACTCATTTTAAATATTATTACTGTGTTGTCTGAGCAATTCTCTGAAAAGCCATTAATATTATTAGATTATTGGAATGGATTTTTAGATATACAAAAAGCATTTCTGAGACAGTATCCTGGGAGGGCATGTTCTAGTTCTATTTTTATTAGTAGACACTGCAGACTAAATTCTTACAAGATGGAAAAAATGTAAGTCACATGATGTGTAAGACATATAATAAAATAGACTTGTATATGAGGAGATTATATTTGTGCTCAGTGAAAAATGATTTAAGATGCTCTGACAAGTCGAACTAACTTATAAACCCAATTTATAAAATAAAAATGACTTTTTTTCCCCCTCTGAACATATTTTGTCTGAGGCCACTAACTGAATGGGTCACCAAAAGCTGTCCTGTGTCATAGTGTTTAATTCAGTGATTATATACAGTAAACCCTGAAGTGTCAAAATGTGTATTGAGAGTATAAAAAGAAAACTAGTAAACAGAGAAAATAAGATTAAAAACTACCATTTTATCTTTCTTGGGGTACATCCTTTCAATTTGGTACTTAATGAATAAATGAATACTGTGCATCATTGTTTAGTTCAACCAGAAAAACTTACAGGCATTGTGAAATCCATAAAAAAGATCACAAGATGTTTATGTTAAATGATTAAGAAGTTATAATTAAACTTTCCACTACTTTGCCTTTAAGTTTTTCTCTAACATTAATTTTGTGGTAATAATTCCAAACTTGTGGAGTACACTGAGTAGTGAGGTATACTGTAAATATATAGGCTGCCTTTTTATAGTGATTATTATGGATTCAGAAAATGCAAAAAAAAAAAAAAGGACCACATGACATCAAATAGTGAGTAATCTTGGGTTTGAAAGTTGCACAGTAAAGCAAACAAACCAAAGGTGCTATTTCCCAAATGCTTGGCATTTTTTGTTTTTTACTGGAAAGCATCAGCCTCAATAGAAGACTTCCTTATTGATTTATGTTTATTGGAACACACAAAAAGAGTACCTGTAATAAAAGAGAAAAAAAAATATTTTCCATCAAATTAAAAAGGACTGGATTTAACTCTTTACGTTGATTGTAGACTATAGTGATTTTTTATTCCAGTAAAAGTATTGATTGCTAGGTAATTGAAAACTGTTTCAGTATTTCACATGCTATTTCTACTGCTAGCTTTTTTTTTTTAATGAAGATTAAGCGGAAATGAGGCAAATTACAATTGTCATTTCCAAAACAAAAAACTTTTCAAGCGTTACAGATTTGATTATAGATTAACCCGTGTTCTGATTAATTACACAGGTCTAGGGTCAAGCCAACAGTGGATCAGACTTGCCAACTGTTAAAATGTTTTTGATCCCAGACAAATTTTTAAATTTCAGTTTCTTTACTTACAGTCTCACAGTAGAGAGAAGTATTGAGCCACACTTCAACGGGTTTTGTTTGCGTCTTTAGTTTTGTTTTTAATTGAATGCTTTATAGACGATAATACATATAATGTGCTTAGCATGGTCCATAGCAATTAGTAAGCATGTTATAAATGTGAGCCGTTACATTTCAGGGTTTCTTTAGGCAAAGTAGGTTTAGGAGGGTGTTAGTTTCCTGGGGCTGCCATAACAAAATGCTACAAGTGAGGTAGCTGACAACAATACAATTTTGTTGTCTCAGAGTTCTGGAGGCTAGAAATTCAGAATCAAAGTGTTGGCAGGGCTTCGATCCTCTGAAATCTGTAGTGGGGAATGGTTTCTTGCCTCTTCCTAGGTCTGGTGGTTTGCCAGAAATCCTTGGCCTTCCTTGGCTGGCAACTGTAGCATTTCCATCTTTTCCTCCTTGGTGGTGCGCTAGTCTCATGCATTTGGGTCTCTGTATCTTTTTTCCTCTTCTTATAAGAACACAAGTTATTTTAAGGGCTCATCCTACTCCAGTATGATCTAATCAAAACTAATTGACAATAATCCTATTTCCAAATAGATCACATTCTGGGTTATTGGGTTTAGGATTTCAGCCTATTTTGGGGGGGATGGGGAGACACAGTTCAACTCATAAGACATTATGTGTACTCATATCAGTTAAATAAGACTTTGAAGGTAAATGATGGGATATTTAGGATCAATTTATAGGGATAAATTAAAGATTCTGATGAAATTATAACAAAGTAATATTAAATTGCAAGGGTAAATTATAATTTAAAGGGTGTTCTGATTAGTAAACTGAGACTAAGAACTGGGTTTTTTTGAATTTTTTGGCAAGTGCTTTTGTGACACATCTACCCTGGCTCCCATCAATAGTGAGCAATGGAATAGACAGATAAACTTCATCCCACTCCGAGTTTAGTTGACATCCTTTTTTCTCTGTTATTGACGTGATTCACAGTGTTTCTCAGGCTAATGCACGTTTAGTTGATATTTTAAATTAAACTAGGCTTTTGAATTTCAAAGGCCTTTCAAAATTATTGTGGCTTAGAATAGACCTCTGAAGTAAAAAATAAATAAATAAATAAATAAATAAATAAAAAGAATCTTAATTTACCCAACTGTAAAATAAAGAGAATAGTAGTACATTATCATTTCATAGACTTAGGAAGGTTCAGTAAGATTATATATAAGAAATTTCAGTTAAAAATAAGTTTTTAAGAATGTTTAAATAAAATATTGGGCATTTGATATAGTACATATGATGTGTTTATAGAACTTATATAATATATATTTCATACTATATATTTTTTAGGTTTTTATTTAAACTCCAGTTAGTTAATATATAGTGTAATATTAGTTTCAGGTATACAACATACAGATTCAATACTTCCATACAACACCAGGTGCTCATCACAAGTGCACTCCTTATCGCCCATCACCTATTTCACCCACCCCCCCACCCACCTCCCTTCTGGTAACCAGTTTGTTCTCTATAGTTAAGAGTCTTTTTCTTGGTTTGCCTCTCTGTCTCTCTCTCTCTCTCTCTCTTTTTCCCTTTGCTCATTTGTTCTCTTTCTTAAATTCTACATGAGTGAAATCACATGGCATTTGTCTTTCTCTGATTTATTTCACCTAGCATAATACTCTCTAGCTCCATCCACATTGTTGCAGATGGCAAGATTTCATTCTTTTGTATGGCTGAGTAATATTTCATTATACATATACCACATCTTCTGTATCCATTCATCGGTTGATGGACACTTGGGCTGCTTCCATAATTGTAGATAATGCTGCTATAAACATTGGGGTGCATGTATCCCTTTGAAATATTATTTCCATATTCTTTGGGTCAATACCTAGTAGTGCAATTGCTGGATTTGTTGGCTAGTTCTATTTTTAACGTTTTTTAAAAAAGATTTTATTTATTTATTTGACAGAGAGAAAGACAGCCAGCGAGAGAGGGAACACAAGCAGGGGGAGTGGGAGAGGAAGAAGGCAGGCTCCCAGTGGAGGAGCCTGATGTGGGGCTCGATCCCAGAACGCTGGGATCACGCCCTGAGCTGAAGGCAGACGCTTAACGACTGAGCCACCCAGGCGCCCCTATTTTTAACTTTTTGAGGAACTTCCATACTGTTTTCCAGAGTAGCTGCACTACATTCCCACCAACAGTGCAAGAGGGTTCCCCTTTCTCCACATCCTCGCCAACACTTACTGTTTCTTTCATTGTTGATTTTAGCCATTCTAACAGGTGTGAGGTGATAGCTCATTGTTATTTTGATTTGTGTTTCCCTGATGGTTGAGTGATGAGCATCATGTCTTCTGCCATTTTTAAGTTGGATTATTTGGGGTTTTTTGGTGTTGAGTTGTATAAGTTCTTTATATATTTTGGATACTAACACTTTATAAGATTACAAATATCTTCTCCCATTTGGTAGGATGCCTTTTACATTGTTGATAGTTTCCTTCACTGGGCAGAAGCTTTTTATTTTGATGTAGTTCCAACAGGTTATTTTTTACTTTGTTTCCTTTGCCTCAGGAGACTTATCTGCAAAAAGTTGCTACAGCTGATATCAAAAAGGTTACTGCCTGTGTTCTCCTTTAGATTTTTATGGTTTCAGGTCTCACATTTAGGTCTTTAATCCATTTTTAATTTATTTTTGTGTATGGTATAAGAAAGTGGTCCAGTTTCTTTTGCATGTTGCTGTCCAGTTTTCCCAACACCATTTGTTGAAGACACTCTTTTTCCCCCTGGATATTCTTTCCTGCTTTGTCAAAGATTAATTGACCATATGGTTGTGGGTTTATTTCTAGGTTTTCTATTCTGTTAAATTGATCTACTTTCGTTCCAGACCCAAACTATTTTGATTAATGTAGCTTTGTAATATGACTTGAAGTCTAGACTTCTGATACTTCCAGCTTTGCTTTTCTTCAAAGTTGCTTTGTCTATTTGGGGTCTTTTGTGGTTGCATACAAATTTTAGGATTATTTGTTCTAGCTCTGTGGAAAATGCTGTTGGTATTTTGATAGGGATTGCATTGCATGTGTACATTGCTTTGGGTAGTATAATCGTTTTAACAATATTTGTTCTTCCAATCCAGGAGCATGGAACGCCTGTATTTTTATATTAATATATAAACATAAATTTGTCAACACCTTTCTATACAACTTTATTGAAATATTCACATAGTACACAACTCTTCTAACTAAAGTGTAAAATTTAATGGTTTTTAGTACATTCACAGAATTGTGCAATACCAACACAGTTTTAGAACGTTTAAATTGCCCCACAGAGAAACCTGGTATCCAGAACCAATCCCTCACTATTTCTCCCCAGCCTCCCTAGCCCTAGGTAATAACTAATTACTTTCTGTCCCTCTAGATTTGCCTATTCTGGATGTTTCATATAAATGGAGTCATACAGTTTGTGGTATTTTGTGACTGGCTTCTTTTACGTATGCTGTTCTTAAGGTCTATCCACATCGTAGCATGTATCAGTACATCATTTCTTTTTATGACTGGATAATATATCATTGCATATATAGCACATTTTAAAATCTATTAATCAGTTGATGGACACTTATCCTGTTCTACTTTTTGGCTGTTATGAACAATGCTGCTATGACCAAGTTTTGTGTAGATACGTTTTCATTTACCTTAGGTATATACCTTGGAATAAAATTGCTGGGTTATTTGATAATTCTTTTACTTTCTGAAAAATTCCAGACTGTTTTTAAAGCAACTATACCATTTTCCATTCTCACCAGCCCTGTAGGATGTTTGGGTTCTCTCCATATCCTTGCCAACCTTATTATTATCATCTGTCCTTTTGATTGTAGACAGTTTAGTGTGTGTGAAATTGTATCTGCTTATGGTTTTGACTTGTATTTCCCTGACAGCTAATTTTCGACCATTTTTTGTTGAAGTATGATTGACACACGATATCTTATTAGTTTCAGGTGTACACCATGGTGACTCAACAGCCCCATACATTATTAAATGATTCACACAAGTAAAGCCACCATCTGTCACCATACAAAGTTATTACAATATTATTGATCATATTTCCCATGCCACATACTATATCCTCATTACTTAGCCATTTGATAGCTGGAAGCCTGCACCTCTTAACTCCCTTCACCCATTCTGCCTGCACCTTTTCTGGCAACAAAAAGTTTGTTTACTGGAACTATGAGTCTGTTTCTGTTTCTGTTTTGTTTGTCTTTTAGATTCCACATATAAATGAAATAATATATTTGTGCTTCTCTTACTGCCTTTACCCAGCACTCTCTAGGTCCACCCATGTTGTCACAAATGGCAAGATTTCAGTTTTTAATGCTGAGTAATATTCCATGTATGTGTGTGTGTGTCTGTGTGTGTCTCTCATATCGTCTTTATTCATTCATGTATTGATATACAGTAGGGTTGCTTTCATATTTTGTCTATTATAAATAACGCTGCAATGAACATAGGGATACATATATCTCTTCAGATTGATTTTTTTTTCCCCTTCTGAATAAATACCAGGAAATGGATTTGCTGGATCATATGGTAGTTCTATTTTTAACTTTTTGAGGGACTTCCATGCTGTTTCCCATTTTCCCATGGTGACTACACCATGGAAGCGAATTTACATTCCCACCAATAGTGTGTGAGGGTTCCCTTTTCTCTACATTCTTGCCAACCCCCCCCTTTTTTTTTTGTCTTTTTGATAATAGCCAATCTAACAGGTGTGAGGTGCTATCTCATTGAGGTTTTGATTTGCATTTTCCTGATGATTAATGATGTTGAGCATCTTTTCATTTGTCTGTTGGCCATCTGTATGTCTTTGGAAAAATGTCTATTCAAGTCCTCTGCCCATTTTTAAATCAGGTTGTATGATTCACCCAATTCTTTAATCCACTTTGAGTTTATTTTTGTCTCTGGTATAAGAAAGTAGTCCAGTTTCCTTCTTTTGCATGCAGCGGTCCAGTTTCCCTAACACCATTTATTAAGAGACTCTCTAGTCACCATTGTATATTCTTGCCTTCTTAGTCATAGAGTAATTGACTATATATGCATGATATTGTTTTGTCATTATTTTGGGATTTTGATTCTATTCCATTCCTCTGTGTGTCTGTTGCTGCGCTAGTACCATACTGTTTTGGTTACAACAGTTTTATGGTAGCTTAAAATCAGGCAGCATGATACCTCCAGCTTTTTGTTTCTCAAGATAGCTTTGGCTGTTCAGGATCTTTTGTGGTTCCATAAGAATTTAGGATTATTTGTTGAGGTTTTGTGAAAAATGCCATTGGTGTTCTAATGAAGATTGTATTGAATCTGTAGATTGCTTTGTATAGCATGGACATTTTAACAATATTCTTCTAGGTTATGAGCACAATATATTTTTCTACTTGTGTTGTATTCAATTTCTTTCATCAGCATCTTACAGTTTTCAAAATACAGGTTTTTCACCTCCTTAGTTAAATTTATTCTTGTGTGTTTCATTCTTTTTGACTCAATTATAAATAGGATTGTTTTTTTAATTTTTCCTTTTTTTCTTCTTAATTTCTTTTTCTGATAGCTCATTATTAATGCATAACAATGCAACAGATTTGTTTATGTTCATCCATATACTGTAACCTTACTGAATTTATTTATTCTTATTCGAAAAGTTTTTTGATGGAGTCTTCAGGGTTTCTATATATGTCATTTACAAATAGTGATGATTTTACTTCTTAACAATTTGGATGCCTTTTTCTTGCCTCGTCCATTTTAGATTGGCTTGTCTTCTCATTATTGATTTGTACTTGTTCTTTATATATTCAAGGTACAAGTTTCTTATGAGACATATGATTTGCAAATATTTTCTCTTTTTGTGTTGTCTTTCCACTTTCTTTTTGATACCGTTTGAAGCACAAACACTTTAGTTTTGATGAGGTACAATTTATCAATATTTTCTTTTGTCATTTGTACTTCTGGTGTTCTATCTGGGTAGGCCTTCACTGAGCTAAGTTTACACTAATTTACTTCTCTATTTTCTCTAAATGTTTTATGGTTTCAGCTTTTATGTATAATTCTATCTATTTTAATTCATTTTTGTATATGGAATTAAAAAGAGATCTGTTATATTGTGTCATCCAGAAACCTATGTTGAAGTCCTAACACCCATATTTCAGAATGTGATGTTCTTCAGAATTAGGGTTATTTCAGGTACAATTAGTTACTATGAAGTCAGAGTGAACTAGGATGGACTCTTAATCCAGTAGGGTTTGGTATCCTTATAAGAAGAGGAAAATCTCATGTGAAGACAGAAACACACAGGGAGAACAATATGTGATGACAGAGACTGAGATTGGAATAATGCAACTTCAAGCCAAAGAACATGAAGGATTCTTTGCTATCAACCATAAGCTAGGAAAAAGCAAGGACAGAATTCTACCCAGAGTCTCAGGACACCAACACCAGCCAACACCTCAATTTCAGATTTGTGCCTCCAGAACTGTGAGACAATATATTTCTGTTGTTTTAAACTAACCAGTTTGCAGTACTTTATTATAGAAGCCCCAGAAAACTATTATAGATTTTGATAACAGGAATTGAGGTGCTACAAATACCTGAAAATATGGAGGTGGCTTTGGAATTGGGTAATGAATACAGACTAGAACAATTTTGTGGCATTTGATAGTGAAGTCCTAGATTGTCTTGAAGTGATTGCTGATAGAAATGTGGATGTTAAACATAATTCTGCTGATGGCTCAGAAAGAAGGAAAGCTGTAGAGAAAGCGCCTATCATCTTAGGGACACCAGAAACAGACTGTTGCTAGAAATATCTATGTCAAAGGTGCTTCTGTAGAAGACTCAAGTAGAAATGTGGAACATTGCGTTTAAAAACTGGAAGAAGGGCTATCCTTATAAAATGGTACAGAATTTGGCCAAATTGTGTTTTATTGTTCAGTGATAGAAAGTAAAATTTAAGTCATGAGCTTGAATATGTGGCTGAGGAGATTCCAAGCAAAGTCTGGAAGGCATAACTTGGTTTCTCTTTGGTACTTATAGTAAAGTGTGAAAGGAAGGAAATAAATTTAGTAAGGAACTATTAAGCAAAAAGAAACCATGACCATTTATTTAGAGTTCAATTTCTTTCAAATATATTTTATAGGTTTATATCTACAAGTCTTATTCTTTTTTAAAATTTATTTCTATTTTATTATTTTTGATGCTATGGTAATGGAATTCTCTTACTTTCATTTTCTGACCATTCATTGTTGTGTAGAATTAGAATTCATTTACTGTATGTTGAACTTGCACCCTAAAAACTTGAAGCAATTTATTCAAAGTTTAAAGCAGATTCTTTAAGATTTTTATCTATAAATTTATGTTCTCTGCAAATGGAGATTGTTTTACCTATTTTTTTTTCCATGCCTAATCACCATAACTGGAAACTCTGTATGATGTTGAACAGAAACAGTAAGAGCAGACATTCTTACTTTGTTCCTGATTTTAGGAGAAAATCATTCAGTTGTTACTCATTATGTATAATGTTGGCTCCAGGTTTTGCTAGATGCCCTTTAACAGATCGAGGAAGTTTCTTTCTATTCCTAGTTTGTTGGGTGTTTTTATTATGAAAGGGTATTAGATTTTGTTTAATGCTTTTTTGGCAACTCTTAAGCATTTGGTTTTTGTACTTTATGTTATTATATACTTTATTTTCAGATGTTAAAACAATCTTGCCTTCCTGTGAGAAACTTCATTTGTATAACTTTTTAAAAATATTTATTTGAGAAAGAGAGCAAGAGAGCATGAGCGGAGGGGAGAGGCGAGGGAGAGGAGAGAAGCATGCTCCCCGCTGAGCAGGGAGCCTAACATGGGGCCCAACCCAGGGTCCCGAGATCATGACTTGAGTTGAAGGCAGAAGTTTAACCGACTGAGCCACTCAGGTGCCTGCATTTGTATAATTCTTATTATATGTTGCCACATTCAGCTTTAGAGGCTTTTTATTTCAATATTCATAAAAGAAACAGAACTTTTTGATCTTGTGATATCTGTAACAGATTTTGGAATAAGATAATTGTTTATAGAATGAGTTGTATTTCTTGCACTTTGATTTGTTGGAAGTGTTTGCAAAGGGTTGGTATTCTTCTTTAAATATTTAGTAGCATTCACAGTAAAGCTATGTGGGCATAGTTTTTAACTGAATTTTTAAAAATTTCTAATGGAATTTCCATTATTTGTGTCTTTCTAGAAATTTGCCTGTTTCATCTACATGTTAGATGTAAATACATAATTTGTTCACATACATTTCATAATATACCTTATGATTCCTCTCACGGAAAGTTATCAATGATGTGCCCTTTTTCATTCCTGAGCTTAGTAACTTTTAGACTTCTCTGTTTTCTTGGTCTTTCTAGCTAAAGGGCTATCAATTTTGTTATCTTTCTAATAACCCACTTTTGTCAATTTTTCTCTATTTTTTATTATCGATTTCATTAATTTTTACTCAATATTTTTTCACTTACTTTAGGTTTATTATACTCTTCTTTTTCTCATATTTTGAGGTGGAAGTTTAGACTACTGATCTGAGAACTTTATCCTTTCTAAATAGGGGTTTACAACTTTAAAATTCCTTCTAAGTGGTGCTTTGTCATATCCTCTTTTGGGGTGTTATATTTTTAATTCTTTTCAGAATATTTTCTAATTCCCCTTGTAATCTATTTTTTAAATTTTAATTCCAGTATAGGGAACATGCAGTGTTATATTAGTTTTCAGGTGTCCAATATGGTGATTTGACAATTCTATACATGGAAACTTTTGTTATAAAATGTCCCTCTTTGTCTCTAGTAACATTTGTTTGTTCTAATGGTTATTTTGTCTATTTGTATAGCCTTCCTGTTTTCTTATTCTTGCTGTTTCCATGATACATTATTTTTCCATCTTTTTTGTTCCATTTATTTTTATTTCATAATAGTTTCCTGTAAACAGCATATACGAAAATTTTTAAAATCTAGACTGACAGAGGTACCTGGGTGGGGCCCTTGGTTAAGTGCTTGACTCTTGTTTTTGCTCAGGTTGTGATTTCCTAGTAGTGAGATCGAGCCTCACGTCAGATGCTGTGTGGAGTCTGCTTGAGATTCTCCCCCTCTGCCCCTCCCACTCGTGCTCACTCACTCTCTCTCTCAAATAAATTTTTTAAAAAATTAAATAAAATCCAGATTGACAATTTCTACCTTTTGATAGGATTGTTAATCCAGTTGCTTTTAATGTTATTATTACTATAGTTAGATCTGCATTTGCCATTCTCTTTGTTTCCTCTGTCCTATTTCTTCCTTTATTCCTTCTTCACTGAGTTCTTTTGCATTAAGTGAATATTTTCTAGTATAATATTTTAATTTCTTGAATTTTTTTAAATATAGTATTTTTTTTTGTTTTTACCAAATTATTGCTTTAGGGTTTACCTTATACCCCATAACTTATCAAAATCTATTTCAGATTTATACTAACTTAAGATATAGAAATATTATTTCCATGTAACTCTTTATTCGTTTATCTTGTTTACATATGAACATAACAAAACATTTTTATACTTATTGCATCATATAATTTTATAATTTAAAAAGGCTGAAATAAGAAAGCCAAGCAAGAATATATAGTTTATTATATTAACCATCAGAGTTTTGGTTCTCTTCATTTGTTCCTGTGGATTATAGCTATTATACAGTATCATTTCCTTACTCCAATACAGATATACTCCCTCTTTATCTCCTTTGCACAATTATTGTCAATTATATTAAAGTTTCATATGTCAGGGCTCCAACAACACAATTATATACATATTGTTTTGTACAGTTGTTTTTAAAATTAGTTGAGAGGAAATATTCATATCCAAAACTACATAATTGCCTTTACAAATGTGGTTTTTTTTAGATTTTATTTTATTTATTTATTTGACAGAGATAGAGGCAGCCAGTGAGAGAAGGAACACAAGCAGGGAGAGTGGGAGAGGAAGAAGCAGGCTGCCAGTAGAGCAGGGAGCCTGATGCGGGGCTCGATCCCAGGACCCTGGGATCACACCCTGAGCCGAAAGCAGATGCTTAATGACTGAGCCACCCAGGTGCCCCCATACCAGTGTGTTTCATATCTTCAAAATACTTTCTGTGGTTACTTGCTTTCACTCTGAAAGACATTCTTATGTCTATATGATGGGCCTAGAAATAAATTATTTCTTTCTTTATTTCTGTCTTTATATTGCCTTCATTTGTCCTCATGCCTTTATTTCTATAAACAATGTTCCTTTAGTTCCTTATAAATATTTATAAAATCTACTTTGAAGTATATGTTAATTCCACTATCTGGGCTCTCTCACAAGCATTTCTTGTTGCCTATATATCCCCCCCCCCATTTCTCTTCAGGTCTCAAATTTTATAGTGCAAAGCTGGACATTTAGATAATATATCGTATCCATTTTTTTAATACTCTTCCCCTCCTCCTGAGGCTTGCTGCAGTTGTTTATTTGTTTAGTGTTTTGGCTGTAATATTTTAGTGAAGTGTATTTTCTCCACAGTAGGACTCCTATGATGTTGCTCCTCACAGTATACAGTCTTGGCTTATGCACAGTTACTCCGAGATGACAGTGATTTCTCCTTGACTCTTTTTCCCCCTCATCTCTCCATTTAGCTGTCTGCCTCAGTTGGTATCATATCCATCTCTTAGGCTTCATAAATTTCTAGATATTTGCTCTATTGCTTTTGACAGTGCCCTGGGGCATAAAATGTTCCATAGTCTGATGCAATTAAATTTGGTATTCTTTGCATGGGTAGATTTTGAGGCCTGTGAGTTTTGACCCTAGGACACCTCTTCTTAGCTGTGTTTCTCCCTGGTACTCTCTGGTAAACTAACTGGTTTATTATTTAGTTTATTATTCTCATGGAGTTTCCCAGCCTTTGCTTTTCACCAAAATCTCCATTGTTTTCAAGAATGATGTTAGGCTTTAGAATCTCCACCCTCTGTTCCAAAGTCAGTTACTTTGGCTTTTTTCTTTACTGTTCTATCTGGTTTATAAGTGGGACACTGAAAAAGGTGGTAGTCTTTGGTCTTCTCCATTCACCTCTTCCATGGTTGATTCTCCAATCAATGAATGAGTTGAAGCAAGGGAAATTAGGGCCCTAGTTTTCTCAGCTTCCCAGGGCGGGAATAGAGCCCCTGCCACAGGTTTTGAGATTAAGGAGGAATGAGGGCTTCTGACTCCTTCATTGTGTTTGTCTGCAATTTAACTACTCTAAAACACAGATCTGAGTGAGATGAGAAATATTGGTCACTTACCCCTCCCACAGTTGATTTTTAGCACCTTGCTGAAAAACCCCATCTTCTTGGTCACACGTTTGGCTGGAGTAGAGCTTCTGCCACATTAAAATAGGGTTGAGGGAGGGATTTTTGGGGACTCAGATTGTCTTTGAGTGAAGACATAGATGACTTTAAATGTTTTTTTTCATCTATTGAATGGCCTTAGGATAATTTCCAGAGATTTTAAATGGCGGTATTTTAAATTTTATTTATTTATTCATTCATACATACATACATACCAGTAGGTTGCAGTAGGGAACAGGTCCTTGAAGCTTTTTCATGCCACCATTTTTATTTATTTTTTTATTATGTTATGTTAGTCACCATACAGTATATCATTAGTTTTTGATGTAGTGTTCCATTATTCATTGTTTGCTAATAACACCCAGTGCTCCATGCAGTATGTGCCCTCCTTAATATCCATCACTGGGTTAACCCATCCCCCACCCCTTCCCCTCTGAAACCCTCAGTTTGTTTCCTGGAGTCCATAGTCTCTCATAGTTTGTCTCTCCTTCTGATCGCCCGCCTTCATTTTTCCCTTTCTTCTCCTAATGTCCTCCATGCTATTCCTTATGTTCCACATGTAAACGAAACCATATGATAATTGTCTTTCTCTGCTTGACTTATTTCACTTAGCATAATCCCCTCCAGTTCCATCCTTGTTGATGGAACGTGGTATTCATCCTTTCTGATGGCTGAGTAATATTCCATTGTATATATGGACCACATCTTCTTTATCCATTTGTCTATTAAAGGGCATCTCAGCTATTTCCACAGTCTGGCTATTGTGGACATTGCTGCTATGAACATTGGGGTGCACATGCCCCCTCTTTTCACTACTGTATCTTTGGGATAAATACCTAGTAGTGCAATTACTGGGTCATAGGGTAGCTCTATTCTTTAACATCTTGAGGAACCTCCATAATTGTTTTCCAGAATGGTTGTACCAGCTTGCATTCCCACCAACAGTGTAAGAGTGTTCCCCTTTCTTCACATCCTCACCAATTTTTGTAGAGAACTCCTATAAATTAGAAAAAAAGACAAATAGAAAAATGTGCAAATGACTTAAATTGGAATTTTATAACAAGGACATTGAAAACACCAGAAAAAAGGTACAACTCACTACTTAATTAGACATTGTGGAAATTTACAACATAATACTGATGATATATACCCACTAATAGTAAAAATGAAAAAAAGTTAATACAACATTATACAATGTTTTGGTGGCATTGTTGAGCAACTGGAGTTCACATAAATTATTGATTGGGATGTAAACTTTTTATAACCTTTGGGAAAGTTCATTACCTGTTCATATTGAAGATAACTCTTAGCTATATATCTATCATAAATGCATACATATGTTCACTGAAAGATACAAACGTGGGCATAATGGTTCAAAACTAGAAGCAACCCAAATGTCCAACAGCAGTAGAATGGATAAATACTTTTTTATATATTCATGCAATGGAAATGAGAATACACAAAAAAATGAATAAATCATTGTTACATACAATTGCATAGAAGAATCTCATAAAAACACAAATGAATAAAAGAAGCCAGACACAAAAGAGTTAACATATCGTAGACTTCATTGATACAAGATTCAAAATAGGAAGACCTGATCAATAGTATAAGGAATGTGATAGAATTTAAGATGGCCTTCAAGTTTCACTCCCACTTGTGTATATGTACTGTGTAATTCGTATGCCATTGTGTGTAGAACTTGTGAAAATGACTTAAGTTCTCTCTTGTAATTAGATTACATTAAATGGCACTGGAAAGGAATTTTGCAGACATAATGTTCCTAATCAGTCGAGTCTGAATTAATTAAAAGGAAGATTGTACTGAGTGAACTTGATCTAAACATGTGAGCCCTTTAAAATAGATTCTAGGCCCTTGCCATAGATTTGAAGGTGGAGAAATTCTGTTGTCTTGAAAGAAGCAAGCAACCATTTCATGAACTGCCTATAGAGGTGAACATGGTACAAAGATATGAGAGAGTCCTATTGAAGGTGAGAATTATGCCCCAGCTGACAGCCAGAAAACAGTGACTTTAGTTATACAACCACATGAAAGATGACTCAGCCCCAGATGAGACTATAGCCAAGACCAACACCTTGACTATAGCTAGTTGATACTTTAAAGCAGTGGATCTGGTTACTGTGCCCATATTCCTGACCCAGAGATACTGTGAGATAATGAATTTGTGTTAACAGCAGTAAAGTTACAATAACTAGCTATGAAGAAATAAAAAACTTATACAAAAAGCCAGGCAATGATTTCCCTTGGTTAGTGGAAGGTGATGACAGGGAAGAGAATCTAGTGGTGCTTCTAGGCTGCTGGTAATGTTCTATTTCTTAATGTGGCTATAGTATAAATGGATGGTGTAAAAATCAAGCTAGCACTTATGATATATGCAGTCTATAAGGTATGTCCCATTTCAATTCAAAGTTTAAATAAAATTAGAGGATATGTCCATTGGTGTAATAAGCAAAATAATTTAGTGAATGTATGGATCAAACTACATACACAGGGGCACCTGGGTGGCTCAGTCAGTTAAGCGTCTGCCTTTGGCTCAGGTCATGATCCCAGGGTCCTGGGATAGAACCCCACATCAGGCTCTCTGCTCAGGGGGGAGCCTGCTTCTCCCTGTCCCTCTGCCTGCCCGTCCCCCTGCTTTAGCTCTTTCTCGGTCAAATAAATTAATAAAAGCATACACAATAATTTTTTAAATTTAGTCATAGGGGTTCCTAACATGACTATATTCCCCCTTAATCTCTTCCTGAGGCTTCTAGTCCTGTCATAATTTTTCTCTTTTTCAGTTCTGTCTTAATTTGTATCCTTCCACAGCCCCCCACCCACCCAGTATTAGGGAAAAAGGGAGAAAAATGGTAAAAGAATTACAACTAAGGGGCGCCTGGGTGGCACAGTGGTTAAGCATCTGCCTTCCGCTCAGGGCGTGATCCCGGCGTTATGGAATCGAGCCCCACATCAGGCTCCTCTGCTATGAGCCTGCTTCTTCCTCTCCCACTTCCCCTGCTTGTGTTCCCTCTCTCGCTGGCTGTCTCTATCTCTGTCAAATAAATAAATAAAATCTTTAAAAAAAAATAATTACAACTAAATTTTGGAATGGAATGTTAACACTCCTATGTTTCAAAATATACTGTGTATTTTTTTTTTTTGTAAGCACGAATTAACACTAATGTATTTCCATGTCAACTTTGCCAACTATATCGATGCTCAGAAATAGCTCAAGGAAGCTTTATGTGATAAGGAGTAGTCTTGACTGTGAATAAATTTGCCCAACCCCCTTTTGCATGCTTCATTAACAAGACATAGATTCTCCATTTTCCACATCTCACTGGCTAGCTTCATATTTTTTGATACTGACTATACTAAAATCTGTTTTTTATATGATATGACACATTCAGTGTTAGTGTTAATTTTCTAATATTGAGTGTTTCTCCCTTCTGCTTTCATGTGTTTCAAGAAATGTGCTATTTTTTACCATCTTACTGTCCAGGATGATCACATATCTGAAAGTTGAACTGGTATCTTTTTTGTGTGTTTTTATGAATAGAGATCTTTTAATACTTGGCCTTTTAAGACAATAACTTACATTAGCAATCAGTTGTTTATTTGGGACATTTGGGCTATAAGACAATTAAGAAACTTCACGAAAAATATCTTCCCTGCTCACTAACTTGAATATTTCATTAGTTTTTACTAACAGATTTGGCACGAAGATAAAAGATTTTAAAAGAAAGACCAAGTTGAGATATACACAAGAACATTTGCAGATTTTAGTTTATCAGGTTCCCAGTGGTATCTTGAATTTTGAGGATACTAGAACAATGAGGAGGTATAAGTAAAGATAGAAGATTGAACACATAGATTCAGGATCATTTATTTCCAAATATAGAAATAATTTATATAAAAAGTTTAGAAATATTAACACAATATGAAATGAGCTTTAAATCAAGAAGGAAAAACAAAACAGCAGGGAAGTTATAGTCTTGGGTAGGAGTTAAAACATGGTGGTTGTCTAGTGGACCAGTAGCTAACACATTTAGGTGCTGTCACATACTGTGTACTCAGGTAGGAGTTAAGGCAAAAGATCAGTTGCACAGCAGGGAGACCAAATTTTTTTCAATGTAAGAATAAAGTGCTACTCTCACTAGTGACCTGCATAAAAATGGATAGATGATCTGAGCTGGTGCTTGAAATGAACCACTGCCTAATCAATGGGCTTAATAGTAGCAAATAGGTTAGAAACTTATTTGGATGTTTTGAAAAAGCAGACAAGAGAGAAACAGATTTCAAGAACCATCACTAACAAAGCTATTTAAACATGGAGAACAAATCAATGGGCCTGAAAATGGACCAGAAGAAGAGTCCTATACATTTATGTTACCTTGTGACAAAAGTAGCAATGTAAATTAATACTAATACATTCATATTGTGAAAGTTAATATATGGTATTGACACACCTGACAATTCATCATTTTACTGCTGAAGTATAGTTGACAGAAAATGTTAAATTTCAGGCAAACAACATAGTGATTTGACAATTCTATACTTATGCTATTCTCACCAAGGTTAAGTATTGTCACTCCACCATACAATATTATTATGGTAATATTAACTAACTATATTCTTTATGTTGTAGTCTTCATGTTTGTGACTTATTTCATCACTGGAAATTATACCTTTTAACCCCCTTCACCCATCCCCACCAACTTCCTTTCTGGCAATTACCAGTTCTCTATTTAAGAGACTGTTTTTATGTTTGTTCTTTTTTTTTTTTTTTTTTAGATTCCACATTTAAGTGAACAATACCTCTAGGTCCATCTATATTGTCACAAGCAGCAAAATTCCGTTCTTTTTTATGGTTAATATTCCACTGTGTATGTATGGGCATATATTTGTGTGTGTCTCTATATATAGACATATATATATATATATATATATGGACATATGTGTGTATGTGCATGTGTATAAATATATATACACATGTGTGTGCATATGTGTATGATTATACACCACCCACAGATACACACACATTTTTTTTTTTAAGATTTTATTTATTTGGCAGAGAGAGAGAGCAGGCAGAGGGAAAGGGAGAAGCAGGCTCCCCACTGAGCAGAGAGCCCAACATGGGGCTCTATCCCAGGACCGTGGGATCATTACCTGAGCCAAAGGCAGACGCTTAACCAACTGAGCCACCCAGGAACCCCATCACATCTTCTTAAGCCATTCATCTATGAACATTTGGGGTGCTTCCTTATCTTGGCTATTGTAAATAATGCTGCAATAAACCTGGAGGTGTAATATGTCTTTTTTTTTCTTATGTAAAGTTCGATGATTCATTAGTTGCGTATAATACCCAGTGCACCATGCAATACATGCCCTCCTTATTACCCATCAACAGTCTATCCCATTCCCCCACCTTCCTCCCCTCTGAAGCCCTCAGTTTGTTTCTCAGAGTCCATAGTCTCTCGTGCTTCATTCCCCCTTCTGATTATCCCCCCTTTCTTTATCCCTTTCTTCCCCTACCGATCTTCCTAGTTCTTATGTTTCATAGATGAGAGAAATCATATGATAGTTGTCTTTCTCTGCTTGACTTATTTCACTTAGCATTATCTCCTCCAGTGCCGTCCATGTTGCAGCAAATGTTGAGAACTCATTCTTTCTGATAGCTGAGTAATATTCCATTGTATGAATGGACCACAGCTTCTTAATCCAGTCATCTGTTGAAGGGCATCTTGGTTCCTTCCACGATTTAGCTACTGTGGACAATGCTGCTATGAACATTGGGGTGCATATGGGCCTTCTCTTTTCATGTTAATATTTCCATTTGCCTTGGGTAAGTGCCCAGAAGTATAATTACTGGGTCATATGGTACTTGTATTTATAATTTTTTTTAGGAAATGCCATACTGTCTTCCACAGTGGTTCCACCAATTTCCATTCCCACAACAAATAGTACATGAAGGTTTCCTTTTCTACACATCCCCACCAACATGTTTCTTGTCTTTTTGATACTAGCCATTCTGACTAGTATGAGCTGATAACTCATTGTGGTTTTGATTTCCATTTCCCTGATGATTAGTGATGTTTGAGTATATGTTTATGTGTCTGTTGGTCACCTATATATATCTTCTATGGAAAAATGCTGAGGTCTTCTGACCATCTTTTAATATATATAATTGATTTTTTGCTGTTGAATTTTATAAATTCTTTATACATTTTGGATACTAACCCTTATTGGTTATATCATTTGCAAATATCATCTCCCATTCAATAAGTTGCCTTTTTGTTTTATGATGGTTTCCTTTGCTGTACAAAGCCTTTTATATTTTAATGTATTCTCAATAGTTTATATTTGCTTTTTTCTTTTGTGAGGAGACATATCCATAATTATCTTGCTAAGGCTAATGTCAGATTATTGCCTATGTTTTCTTATAGGAGGTTAATGGATTCAGGTCTCACATTTAGGTCTTTAATCCATTCTGAGTTTATTTTTGTGTATGGTGTAAGAAAGCGACCCAGTTTTTCTTTTGCATGTCGTTGTCCAGTTTGCCCAAAACCATTTATTGAAAAGACAGTCTTTTCCCCATTGTAGATTCTTGCTTTGTCTTAAGCAACCGTATATGCATGGGTTTATTTTTGGTTCGCTATTCTGTTCCATTGATCGGTCTCTGCTTTTGTGCCAGTACCATACTGTTTTGGTTACTATAGCTGTGTGGTAGATCTTGAAATCTGGGATTGTGATATCTTTAGTTTTGTTCTTCTTATAATTGCTTTGGCTATTCAAGTTATTTTGTGGTTCCACACAATTTTTAGAAGTATTTGTTCCAGTTCTGTGAAAAATGCTATTGTTATTTTGATAGGGATTGCATTGAATCTGTGGGCTGTTTTGGTTAGTATGGACATTTTAAAATGTTAACTTTTTCTGTCCCTTTCCTTGTGTTGTCTTCTATTCTTTGATCAATGTTTTACAGTTTTCAGAATATAAGCCTTCACTCCTTTGGTTGGATGTATAATCAAGTATTTTATTGATTTTATGCAATTGTAAATGGGATTATTTTCTCTTTCTGCTACTTTATTACTTGTAGAAATTCAACATATTTCTGTATATTAATTTTTTATCCTTCAACTTACTGCATTCACTTATTCTAACAGGTTTTTGGTGGAATCTTTAGAGTTTTCTATATATAAACATTATGCCACCTGCAAATAGTGATAGTTTTACTCCTATTCAATTTGGATATTTACTTTTATTTTCTGATTACTACATCTAGGACTTCTAGGTATTGAGTAAAAGTGGTGCAAATGGACATCCTTGTCTTGTTCAGTGCTTCACCATTGAATGTGATCTTAGCTGTGGATTTGTCATATATGATGTTTGTTACATTAGAGGTATGTTGCTTCTAAACCCACTTTGTTGGGAGTTTTTACCATGAACAGATGTTGTTTGGTCAGATGCTTTTTCTGTATCTATTTAAAGCATCATATGGTTTTCAAACTTACTCTGAACTTGATGTATCATATTGATTGCATTACTGGAATAAATCCCACTTAATCATGGTGGATGATCCTTTTAATTTATTGTAGGACTTTTTGGCTAATACTTTTTTGATGATTTTTCCATTTATGTTCATCAGAGATATAGGCCTGTGGTTTTCTCTTTTCTGTAGTGTCTTCGTCTGGTCTTAATATAAGGGTAAGCTAGCCTTGTACAATGAATCTGGAAATTTACCTTTCCTTTATTTTTAGGAAGAGTTTGAGAAGAATGGGTATTAACTCTTCTTTTAAATGTTTAGTAGAATTCACCTGTGAAGCCATCTGTCCTGGACATTTGTTTGTTGGGAGGTTTTTGATTAATGATTCAAATTTGTTACTAGGAAGATTGTATGTTTCTACAAATTTCTTTTATTTCACCTCATTCACTTCTCATTTATTTGCATTTGCTCTTTTTCTTGATAGGTGTGATTAAAATACTACCAATTTTATCAAGAACCAAGTCTTGGTTTCATTTTTATGTTTCTATAGATAAATCTGTAACACTCTAAACTTCCCTCTTAGAACTGCACTTGCTGCATCCCAAGGATTTTGGACCATTGTGTTTCCGTGTGTGTGTTTGTGTTTTTCTTGATATCATCTTTGATTTCCTCCTTGACCTGTTGGCTGGTTAGTAGCATGCTTTTTAGCCTCCATGTTTTGTGGTTTGTTTTGGTTTTTGTTTTCATTAACTTCTCCTTTCATAGCATTATAATTGGATAAGATACTTGATATGATTTCAGTCTTCTTAAATTTAATGAAAATTGTTCTGTGGCCCGATTTATGATCTGTCCTGGAGAATTTCATGTGCACATGAAAAAGTGTATTCTCCCGTTTTGGGGCGAAATGTTCTTTATGCAAGTCCATCTGATCTAATATTTTGTTCAAAGCCATTGTTTCTTTGTTGTCTCAATGGCCTATCCATTGATTAAGAGAGATGCTGAGTGTATCAGAGAGGCTCAAGTCATGATCTGAGATTGAGCCCCATGTTGAGCTCTAACCTGGACATGGAGGCTGCTTAAGATTCTCTCTGCCTTGCCCTCCACACCACCCACTTAAAAAAAAAAGGATGTTAAAGTTCCCAAGTATTATTGTACTGTTGTCAATTTCTCCCTATATATTTTGGTGCTTTATATTGGATCCACAGATACTTAAAATTGTTATAACCTCCAATTGGATTGGTTTCTATCAACATGTAATGCCTTTTGTCTTTTGCTACAGTCTTTGTTTTAAGGTCTGTTTTGTCTAATATAAATATTGCTATTCTGGTTTCCTTTGTTGTGTTTTTTTTTTTTTTGCTTCCATTTGCATGGGATATCTTTTTCCATTTCTTTAGTTTTAGTTTGTATATGTCTTAAGCGAGTCTTGTAGGCAGTAGATGGGTTTTTTTTTTTTATTCTTTGTTATCTCATATTTACATTTGATATGTACTTATTGCCATTTGTTTTACGTTTATTTTTGTAGTTCCCCTCTGCTCTCTTCCTTTGTAGTTTGATGGCTTTGCTTCAGTGTTATTAGTTTACTTGCATTTGTATCTTAGAGATTTTTTAGTAAGGTTACTATTGGGATCATATATTACATCCTATATGTGTAATAATCTGTAGTAAGTTGATGATTGCCAACGTTCAAAGACACTCAATTTTTACTCTTCTATGTATACAACATTGTATTTTACACCACCTTTTTTTGTATATGTAGTCTAGCTTTTGTAGATATAATTGATTTTATTAATCTCCATACTGGGTTTGTCAGTAAGTAATCCACTACCTTTACTATATGTTTGCTTTTACCTGTGGAATATTTTCCTATCATAATTTTTTTTTTACAGCTAATTATGGCCTTTTCTTTGCATTTAAAAAAATGTTAAGGGACTTTTTGAGAGAGAGAGGATCTTTAAGCAGATGCTGTGTTGGGCTCAGTCTCCCAACCCTGAACTGAAACCAAGAGTTGGACAATGAACCGACTGTGCCTTTAATGTTCTCTGTCATTACTTTTTGTCATTTTTATCATTGTGTGCCTTGGTGTAGATATCCTTGGGTTTGTCTTGTTAGGGGCTGTGTTCCCTTCCCCAGGTTAGGGAAATTTTCTCTCCCCTTCTCTTCTCTTTTCCTTCTGAGATCCCTATTATGGAAATGTTATTATGCTTGATGATGTGACAGAGTTCCCTTACTCTTTTTGCTGTTCACCATTGTGGATTTCCATTACCCTGCCTCCCGGACTTGTTCTTCTGCAACTTCTAATCTGCTGCTGATTCCATCTAGTGTATTTTTCATTCAGTCTTTGTAGTCTTCAGTTCTGACTGGTTATTTTGAATTTTAAGTAAGTCTCTGTTGAAGTTCTGAGTTCACTTTTTTTGCAAGTTCCATGAGTATGACCATTATTTTGAACTCTGCATCAGGTATATTGCTTATATTCCATTTATCTGTAATTTTGTCTATGTTTCTCTCTACATATTAAGGCAGCTAGGTTCCCTGGTCTTGAAAGTAGTTAGTTAAGAATTCCTGTGGTTTCTTAGTACAAGGGATGCCAGAGCCAGGTGTGTTTAGAGTGAAGAGAGCAAAAGAAAGGAATAAATAACTACTACAAAAACAACCACAAGCAATTAACAAAAATGGCAATAAGTACAAACCTATCAACAATTGCTTTAAATATGAATAAATTTCTATGCACCCAAACACTGAAAGACAGACATAAAATGGAGAAATTGACAGTAACAAAATAATAGGGTACTTTACTTTAACATCTTTTACATCAATGGATAGATCATCCAGTGGCTTTGAATGATACATTAGACCAGATATATACAGAATATCACCCCCCCCAAAACCAGAATACAAATTGTTTATGTTAAACCATAAGACAAAGAGGACTGAAATCTTATCAAGCATCTTTTGCAACCACAACACTATGAAACTAGACATCAATTACAAGGGGGAAAAAAAACCCTCAACACCTGGATGCTAAGTAATATGCTACTAAACAATAGGTCAATGAAAAAAAAGTACAGCTAAAGCTATTGTGTGTTTTAAGAGGGAAGTTTAAGAAACAAAACCTCAGTAGAAACAGAACTAGAATATTCTGAAAAATAACATGACAATAAATTGAACAACCTAGACGAAATGGATAAATTCCTAGACCTATATGATCATCCAATACTGAATCAGAAAGAGAAAATTTAAACAGACACTTTACTAGTGACAACATTGAATCAAAAACTCTCATCAAACAAAAGTCCAGGACCATATGGCTTCACAAGCGAAGTCTACCAAACATTTAAAGAAGTGTTATTAGCTATTCTACTCAAAGTATTACAAAATAGTTTTGAGGTTTTCCTTCCTCTTCTCTAATTCTATGAAGTCAGCAATACCCTGGATAACAAAAACCAGGCAAAGAAAGATGCCACATGAACAAGAAAAATAAATATAGGCCAGTACCTCTGAAGACATACTTTAAAAATCCTCGAGTTCAACAATACCTTAAAGGGATCATTCACCAGGATCAAGCAGGATTTATTTCAGGGATATGAGGAAAGATTTGTTTCCCAAATTAATCGATGTGATACAACATCTGTTCATGATAAAATTCTCAACAAAGTGGGTTTAGAGGAAACATACCCCAACAGAATAAAAGCCGTATATGAAAAATCCCCAGCTAACATCATACTAAATTGTAGGAAAAAACAGAAGCATGTCCACTCTCACCACTTTTATCCAATATAGTACTGGAAGTCCTAGCTGTAGCAATCAAACAAACAAGAAAAAGAAATAAAAGTCATCCAAATTGGTAAGGAAGAAGTAAAACTATCACGGCTTGTAGATGACACTATATATAGAAAACACTAAAGACCCCATCAATAAACTATTTGAATTCAGTAAAGTTGTGGGCTTCAAAATTAAAAGTATGTTTCTGATCCTTCATTATTAGTGTATGTATGGAAAGAGAAATTAAGAAAACAATCCCACTTAGAAATTAATTTAACCGAGGAGGTGAAAGACATATATTCTGAAAACAAGATATTGATGAAGACAGCACAAGAAAATGGAAAGATATGCCATGCTCATGAGTTAACATTGTTAATACCCATACTACCCAAAGCAATCTACAGATTCAATGCAATACCTATCAATCTACCAACATTTTTCACAGAACTAGAATACTTCTAAAATTTGTATGGAACCACACAAGACCTTGAATAGCCAAAGCAACCTTGAGAAAGAAGAACAAAGCTGGAGGTATGACAAACTCATATTATAAAGCTATAATAATCAAAATCACATGGTACTGGCACAAAAATGGACAGATCAATAGAGCAGTATAGAGAGCCCAGAAATAAACCCACTCCTATAGCATCAATTAATCAATGACCGAGGCAAGAATACACAAAAGACTGTGTTTTCAATAATGGTGTTAGGAAAACTGCACTTTCTTATACTCAAATGCAAAAATTGATTAAAGACCTTAATATGAGACCTGAAAGCATAAAACTCTATAGGAAAACATAGGCAATAATCTCTTGGACATCAGCTTTACCAACATACTTATGGGAAACAAAAAAAATAAACAATTGGTTTTCTTCACTATGCAGAGCTTATTTTGTTGTAGTCCCAACAACAAAACAAACAAAAATGCAACCTACTGTATGTGAAAGGATATTTACAAATCATACATCCAATAAGAGGTACTATCCAAAATACATAATGGACTTATACAGCTCAATATCAAAAATAATGGGCAAAGGACGTAAATAGACATTTTCCCCCAGAAGACCAACAGTTGGCACATGAGAAGATGTTCTACATCAGTAATTATCAGGGAAATGCAAATCAAAACCACAATGAGATATCCCCTCATACCTACCAGACTGGCTATTATCAAAAAGACAAGAAATAACAAGTATTGGTGAGGATGTGGAGAAAAGGGAATGCTCATACACTGATGGTGCAGATGTAAATTGATGCAACCACTACAAAAACAGTGTGGAATTTCCTTAAAAAAATTAACACATGATCCAGCAATCTCCTTCTGGGTATGTACCCAAGGCAAATGAAAATACAAATTCAAAATGATATACACCCCTTTGTTTATTGAAGCATCATTTACAATAGCCAAGAGATGGAGGCAACCCAAGTGCCCACTGATATATGAATGGCTAAAGAAGATATGGTATATAAATATAGACTATACTCATCCATAGAAAAAGAATCAAATTGTGCCATTTGTGACCACAAGGATGGACCTAGAAAGTATTGTGCTGGGTGACGTTAATCAAAGAAAGATAAATTCCATATGATTTCACTTATTTGTGGAACCTAAAAAACAAAACATATAAACAGACTCAAATGCAGAGAACAAACTAACTGGTAGTTGCCAGAGGGGAGGATTTTGGGGAAATGAGGGAATAGGAGAAAGGGATTAATGGTCTAAACTTCTAGTTATGAAATAATTTATGGAGATAAAATATATAGCATAGGGAATATAGTCAATACTGCACTGATGTTGCATCATGTCAGATGGTGTCTATACTTAGAATAATGGATATTACTGTCAAGTCACTATGGTGTACACCTGAAACTAATATATTTTATGTCAAATATACTTCCATAAAAAAAGACTTATTTGAATGTAAATGAAATAGATACTAATAGAGACGAACTCAACAAGGTATATTCATTTCATTAAATGTGACTTACAACAAATTTGCATGTGTTCCAACAGTCAGTGTATTTTAAAAGCCAAGTACCCATAGTATTGCACTAGGTGCAAGATAAGTGCAGATAGAGGTTATAGCCTCAAACATTCCTTGATGAGATGGTCATAGGAGATGAAATATTAAGAAAAATCACAGGTTGCTACCAGAATTCAAGGAAATTACCTACTAGAATCCAGAGAGTTTATGAGAGAGAAGGTTAAATCTGATACTGAAGAATGGTTACTTATTGGAAAGATAATGTGGAGTCGATAGCAATTGCTTTTATTATTTTTGAAAAAAGAGCTTTTTACCTGTTAGTTCTTTCTAGACACTACTTATTCACAGCATAGTTTGGAAATAATTATAGCGACCAGAAAAATACTCTTCTCATAGCCCCAAAGTGCAAAACAGAAACGTATTTTGTTAGCTGTAAAAAGATTCAATTGAGAATTTCTTGAGAAACAGTTGAGTCCAAGCTATGTCACTTACTAGGTATGAAACATTGCATTAGCTATGCAATCTCTATGCATATCAGTTTCCTCATATGCAACATGGGACTGTTTTGAGTGTTAATGATGTAAAATATTTAGTGTAGCACCTGGAACATGGTAACATTTCATAAATCTAAGTTCAAACTATTTTATCAGGAGAAAAAGCCTATCTTTTCCTATTAATACATTGATTAATGTTTGTATTCTTAATTATTTGGGTACTAATATTCCATGCTCAATGAGTAGTGTGGGCAGAACATAACGTAAATAGAAATTTAAGAGGAAACAGTCCCAAATCCTCCATAAAATAGCTTATTAAAATTAAGGTTGATATATACACACACATAACATGATTATAATCACATTTTTAACTGTGAATACCTATGAGAACTGAATGACACCAGTTTGGGTTTCTTCTTCAAAAAATGAAGTAATTATAGGTGTCAATATGATGGAAATCAATCCCCTCATATAAAACCAAAAAACCTTGGGTACTCTTGTATATTGTGATTAGATGGAATAACTAAAGAACGGAATGAAATATTGGTATTGCCTTTGAAATCTCCTTTTTAAAAAATCTACTTTAGGGGCACCTGGGTGGCTCAGATGGTTGAGTGTCTGCCTTCAGCTCAGGTTATGATCTCCAGGTCCCAGGATCCATGGAGACCTGCAGTGAGTCTCCTTCTCCCCTCTCCCTATGCTTGTGCACTCTCTCCCTCAAATGAATAAATTTAAAAAAATCTTTAAAATAATACTTCTTTAGTGAAGATATACAATTAATTTGATCCACTGAAATAAACTCTCACTACAGGCGAATTCCTTTTTATAACTTAGAATGTGTTTATGATTATTTTCATGGGAACTAACTTGATGAAGGCAAAATACCATTGTTCTTGCTGAATCTGGTACTTAGATGTTCAATGAATACTTATGAAAGAATGGAGATTCAAAGAAAATGATACTTTGAAAATACTGAATATGGATTTTCATTTCTCCAGTAAAAATAATTTTTGGCAGCTATTCTCACATTATGACCTTAGGAAGAGAGAAGGCGGCAAACACCAAAAGAGATGACCTAACCAGAGTCTTTTTAGACAGTTAAGGAAGCCTTTCTGATTGATGAGAAATTGTGGGAAGAAGAGACGGCTGGGGAAACAAAGTGATGCAATTCTCAAACTTAACGGGTAATAAGGAGTGAGAGACGGGTACAGAGCCTTTACCTGGCTTTCCATCTCATAGTTTTTGCAAAACAACATTAACAAACTTTTAGATTTTGTGGTTTCTAAATTCGTCAGATTTGGACATTTGCAGAAAAATGATTTCTAGGTTCTATTCTTAACATACTAGATCAGAAGTTCTTGTTTTAATGTTCTATAGTTTGTTCTACTTCACTGTCTATGTTTGGGAACAAAAGATCAATTACGACAGTAAATGTTATGTGAAATGATTGCTCTCTTTGAATCATTGTTAATAAGTGTCAGTCAAATAGATTATGGACATGAGTATCAGGAGTGATCATACTTCTAAACATGCTCTCTGTTTTTAAAAAAAATAGAAGGACTTGAATATTCAACTTTTTAAATAATAAATGCAAAGATTGACAAGTACAACTTTATAGTCAACTCTAAATGGAATATATATCCTCACACCTTATAAATAGATCACAGAGTCCAAATATCTAGTTTAAATTGTGTTCTGAAAATGCCTTAATTAAGGCTGCTATAACAAGATATCCTAGACTGACATTTATTTCCCACAACTCTGGAGGCTAGAAGTCTGAGATCAGGGTCCCAGCATGGTCAAGTTCTGCTTTGAGCCCACTCCCTGGCTTGTTGATAGCTGCCTTCTTGCTATATCCTCACATGGCCAACAGATTCTCTCTCATGTGTCTCATTTTAAGGGCATTAATACCATTTATGAGGGCTGCACCTTCAGGATCTAACTACCTCCCAAAGGCCCTACCTGCAAACACCATCACATCAGGGATTAGGATTCAACATGCATTTTTGAGGAGATACATAGATTTTGTAATAAAAGGATTCTATGGCCAAATATTTGGAAGATAGTTCACAAACTAAATCTATTTTTGAAATATTACTATTGCAAATGAGCATATCATATGCTATGTGACCCCCCTTTAGTTAAAAAAAAATGGACATTTTTTCCTTGAACCCAGTAAGATTCTAAGTGAAATGAAATTTTGCCCATAACACACTATTGAATAAAATAGTTAATGCTATTAATTTTCAAACCATGTTCCAAAGAACACTGGGATACTATGAGGCATTCCTTTAGTTTCCAGAGAGGAAAATATGATCACTATATTTAATATATATCTGATCTGTCATCTCAGACGATGTCTCACTATTACCACAGAAGCTAAGATTTTAAAGCACACAAAAAATTGCCCTGCAGGGTTTTCAAATTCCCAGATTTTAAGAAGCACTAGTACGGATGATGGAAGTTGGAAATTTGAGTTCTAATTCCAGCTCTGCCACTGACTGTGCAACCTGAAATAACTTACTTTTCTTGTAATTTTTTTATATTTATAAGTTAGCTTACTTATAAGGACCCAGTAGTCTCATCATCTTGTATATAAAACTTATTTATTGAGTAAATTATTGTATATGTTGAAGTAAATTATTGTATATGTTGAAGAAAATATTGACTAATAAATGATTGTAAAGCTTTTAGTAAATGGAAATGACTATGTAAACACATATTAAAGTCATTATAGAGAAGGAGGAAAATGAGCATGTAAATATTATATGACAAGAAAAAGCAAGTAAAATTCTGCATTGCTCTCATATTTCATAATTAAAGGAAAAATATGTACTGGCAACTTTATTTAATGCTTACCTAAGTGGAACATTAACTTTTTTTTTTTTAAATTTGTTCACTTACATAGCTCTTAGATAAAGCATATTTGGCCTTCTAATGGATAATAATAATGCTAACGGTAATCGTATGCTGCATTTACATAATATATTTCTTTTGCTGCGCTGGGAGTACTTTCACAACATTGATCTCATTTTTCTTTTGATGACATTCTTATGAGGTAAGCAGTACATGTACCTCAGTAATAGATACAAAGTATAGACTAGAGAACAGCACAAATGATCATTAGAGAAAAAAGTGCTAAAATCTGTTATCTTTAGGGATATGTGAAGAAGTGCATTGAAATATTTCATAAATTTAAGTTGGCAAGTATTTATAATTTTTCCTAACACTTATTTGAACTGTTTTCTATTCATGTATCACTTGCTCTATTATATACGTATTTTTCCATGAATAAATTGCTTTTATATCCATATATATTTCATACTACATTGATATCTGAAATTGTCTTTATATAAATTGATCAATTTCATTTATTCTATTAAGATTAATGTCCTAAGTTTAAACTGTGAATATCCCTCTGATCTACAAGCATATAGATAAATCATTCACATTAAAAAATAAGAAAACGATTTTTATGGGCCATTACAGAATAGAAAAATGTAGCATGGCCAGGGGGATGGCACCTCAAGCTTTCTAAACTCCAGAAATATCTGCTGCATGGCCACATATCCCTTAAGAAACAACTTGAACCAGATTCATTGCTTGACACCAAAAGTGTAGAAAGTTCCACTACCTATAAAAATCATTTGATAAAAAACTGGAGACACACGCTCCAGAGATATGTTTTAATGAAACTTCATACTCAGAGAAGCTGGATCACTATTCCTCAAACAGCAAGTTGCAACACACTATGAATTTGAAATCACTTTAGCATGGCAAAATCAGTATTTTTTTTTAAGTAAATTAGTATATAGTAACCTTTGAGTATATCCTGTAAGTCTGTATGATTTGTGAAGCTTATTTTCATGACATATATAGAATTGTGCACCAGGTCAGACTGTAAACTGAATTTTTAAATTTTCTATCAATCAAAAAAAAAAAAAAAAAACAAAAAACAAAAAACTTGAAAGATGTTTGTAAGAAATCCAGAAAGCCCAACTTCCTTCTTAGCAGAGAGATGTCAGCATTAACGCTGTAGGATAAAACTAAGTCCTCTTTGTTTTCATGTACCCGATTTTTGAGAGCCAGGAGAACGTAGAAAGAAAATTCACTATGAGAGTAGGATGGGAGATTTTAGAAAAAGGGAACACATAAAAATATAAAAGACAAGATCCCATTCACAACCTAGAGACTATAATCCAAAATGCAAAGGAAAAAACAAAACTAAGGAGGACAACAAAAAATCAGTAATTAAGATGTTAACTTACTTACTTACATAACCCAACAATAACAGAAGAAAAAGATATGACCTTAAAATAAGAATATTGTGAAAAAATGGTACTCTGGGAACATGGCAATCCAAATACAGCTTCCATTCTTCCAATCTCAACTCCAAGGTAACAGATTCTATGAGCCAAGTAGCATATGAGACCATGGATATCTAAGTTGAAGAGGATTCCTGGCTTCTGATAGGTTTCCAGTAGAGATAGTAATAAATTTTTTTTTTTACCAGGTTTTTCCCTTTCCTACTGCAGGGGGTGACTGGAAGCCTCAGAAATGACCAGAAAGTATTAGATAACATATCTTTAGAAGACTTGGCACTGAGAGATGTTTAGAGCACTGAAAGGATATGTGAATGAGTTGTATTTCCTTGCATTCTTGTGTAAGAAAGATCTGCAGGAACAAGATTGAGTCTCCCCTGCTACTAAAACAAATTTGGATCAGGGATGCTTGTTCTGGGTGTACTATATCCCAACTTATGATGGCAGATACTGCTTGCCTGTCATAATTTAATGTACTTTAATAATAAATCCTGATCCAAGAAGAAAAAGTGTTTAGCAATCAGAGGTAAGAGAAAAAAAAAGGGGGAAATTAAGGGATATGGCTGTGAAATATCATCTTGAACAAGCAATGTAATAATTTCTGGTTTCAATTTTTTTTAAAAAAAAAACAATGGAATTTAAAGAAGAAACCGTCATTGCTGAGGTTCAGTATAAGTGATAATTGAAATACATAGTAACATTAAGACAGGAGAATCAAAAAAGCAAGAGAAGATTTGAAAGAAGATAAGACGACCTATTTTATGAACAATAGATATTCTGAGGGAAAAAAACAGAAGGAAAAGTGGTTAATATTTAAACAAATGATCAAAAGTATTTTCTTGGGTTGGGGAAAGCTTAAAGCATGCAATTGGAAAGGAATAACCAATTAAGTTATCACCTGTTGTATGAGATAAAAGTCTTTCACACACAAAGTGATAAATTTTTAAGCTCTTTGGATAAACAAAAATCTCTTACATTTTCCCAGGAAAAAAAGAACAAGTTATCTTTTAGATTATAATCACATTGGAACTGGACTTTTCATCTGTGCCCCTGGAAACTAGAAGACAGTGGAGTGTCATTTACAGAACATTAAAAGAAATGAACTGCAATACAAGAATCCTACACTTGGTCAAGAAATCTTCCTCTTACTAGAGTGAAAGAAAGATATTTGGGGATATATAAGATTCAGAGAATAGGTATCAGTTATTTCCCACTAGGAAAATCACTGAGGTGGCTACACGAAAGTCATTCACAGCCCCATTCTCATTATTCTCTGTGAAGTGTAGAGGTTGTAAAACTGAACTCATCGTTTGCCCTTGTAGATAACATTGTACATACTGCATAATTCTAACCAACAAATACATCACAGAAATCTGCTATTGTCAAATGCTCATTTTCCTCTTGTTTTATGCTTATAATACAAACTGAAAGCCCTGGAAATGAAGTGGGCATCTCGGTGCCAAGACTTTATTCTATGAATGAAAAAGATAAATGATACAAAGATCCTACCACTATCCATTTTATTGTATGAGATAAATAAAATTATTAGTTTTTAAAAATATTTTGTAGGATTTCTATTATTTGTAGCCAAAGTGTATTGTTAAGTGATACAATGTGTAGCATATAGAAGTGAAATTCTGCTGAACCTAAAATGTGAAATTGGCTAAGTGCAAGACATAGGATATATTTAGAAGTGCGGATTTTGTCATTACAGTGTGGAAAATTGATGATCCTTGTTTTGCAGTGATCATACATTTATGCCATTTGACACATGCTGAATTTTGGGATGTAAATCTCATAAATGGTGGGATAATTTCAGAAGGCTTGTATGTCTGCTTACTCCAGGGAATGGTCAGCTTAGGATAGTAGTTACATTTAACTGTAAGAGGTAAAGCCATAGAATAACAGAGGCCACAAAAGTGGTATAAGTAAGTTGTTAAAAGTTTAGTTTCCATATCTGCGGTGTTTCTTAAGGAGTTTTAAAAACATATTAAGTAACAACCTCTTTGAGAAAATATTATTAAGATATCTTATCCAGTACCAAACTTTAATAACTTAGTGCCTTAATTCATTATTATCAAAAACCCTAAAAGAAACCAAACACTCTTCAACTGGTGAATGGATAAACAAATTACGGTATTTCTATACAGTAGAACACTACTCAGCAAAAAGAAAGGACAAAGTACTGATAAAAAAAAAATGTCCAAAACATAAGTGGAAAGTGACTTAAATGATTAATTCCATTTAAATGTCAAAATGCCATTAAAAGACAAGAGATCAGTGGCTACAAAGGGTATGATTAGGGCGCCTGGGTGGCACAGCGGTTAAGCGTCTCCTCCACTATGAGCCTGCTTCTTCCTCTCCCACTCCCTGCTTGTGTTCCCTCTCTCGCTGGCTGTCTCTCTCTCTGTCAAATAAATAAAATCTTTAAAAAAAAAAAAGGGTACGATTACAAGGGAACTTTTGGATTTAGTGGATGTTATGGATTAAACTATGTTCCACATAAAATTCCTATGTTGAGGTCCTAACTCTCTGTGCCTCCGAATGTGACCTTATTCAGAGACAGGGAATTTACTGGGAAAATCAAGTTAAAATAAGGGTCCTAGGGTTGGCCCTGATCCAATATGACTACCTAACAAGAACTGAAATTTGGACACAGAGAAAAGACAATGTGAAGAGACATATGGAGAAGATAACCATCTGCAAGCCAAGGAGAGAGGCCTGTAATAGAGTCTGATCATATAACCCTGAAAGAACCAACCTTTACCACACCTTGATTTTAAACTTCTAGCCTCAAGAACCACGAGACGATAAATTTCTGTGATTGTTACAGTAGTCTAAGCAAGCTAATATAGTGCCACTATGCTGTACCTTGATTGTGGTTGTACTCACATGACTCTGTACATTTGATAGAATTGCTGAAGCATACACCAAGAAAGTAAATGCTATGGCGTATAGATAAAAAAAGTGAATAAAACACAGCTTAGCAAAAAACATATCTTGTTATCTCAAAAATATAACACTGTAAGATAAAAGACAGGAAATTTAAGCAAACACTTCACAAGGGAGTTATACAAATGGTGAAAAAGCACATTAAAAGATATCCAAAATCATTAGTCATTAGGGAAAATCTAAGTAAAACCATCACTATATACCCATTATAATGGCTAAAATTAAAAAAAAATCACAATATCAAAGTATTCATGAAGAGGTGGAATAACTGAACTGTCAGCTATTGCTCATGGGAATGTAAATTTGCACAACCAATTGGTTTGATTTTTTTTTTTAACTAAGGCCCTGACAGTTTGCTCTTTTTTTTATCTGAGTATAGTTGACACACAATGTGCATTAGTTCTCAGGGTACAACTTAGTGATGTAACAAGATAGATGATAGCATAATGTATAAGCTTGTCAAATCACAATTATAATATCACTGACTATATTCCTTATGCTATACCATGCTTTTTTTATTCCCATGACTTATTCATTCTATGACTGGAAACCTCTAACTCCCTCTCCGCTTCACAAAATTTGCCCAAATCCCTATACCCACCCTTCTCTCAAACATCATTTCTCTGTACTTATAGGCCTTGTTTTGTTTTTAGATTCCACTTATGAGTAGAATCATATGGCATTTGCTTTTCTAAGTCTAACTTAAATAACTTGGCATAATACCTTCTAGGTGCATCCATGTTGTCTCAAATGACAGGATCTCATCCTGTTTTATGGTTGTGTAATATTCTATTGTGTATGTACATATCTTTCTTATCCATCCGTCTATTGATGGACACTTAGGCTACTTCCATATCTTGGCTATTGTAAATAATAATGCAGTAAACATAAGGTTGCATATATCTTTTCAAATTAGCATTTTTTGTTTTCTTTGCGTAAATACCCAGTAGTGGAAATATTTAATAATATATTTCTATTTTGAATTTTTTGAGGAAACTCCGTACTGTTTTACATAGTGCCTGTACTAATTTACATTCCATTCAGGTGCACAGGTGTTCCTTTTTCTCCATATCCTAGCCAACATTCATTATTTCTTGTCATTTTGATTTTAGCCATTCAAACTGGTGTAATGTGTTATCTCATTGTGGTTGATTTGCATTTCCCCAATGACTGATGATGTTGAGCATCATGTATCTGTTGGCCATCTGTCTATCTTCTCTGGAAAGTACCTATTTAGGTCCTTTGGCCATTTTCTAAATCAGACTGTTTTTCTGAGAGAGAGAAAGGGAATAGGTGAGGGTCCAGAGGCATGAAGAGTGTACTAAGCATATTCATGAGAGGAACTACCACTTCTGGGAAAAGAACTACTAGAGAAAATTTGTAGATACAATTCTTAGAGCTCACACAGGGCCACACTAAAAAACCACTTAACTCATGGAAGAGTGGGTAAAGTACTCAGTAGTGCTTTGCCTCAGTAGTGAGAAAAAAATAAAAGAATTAGTCATACATTAAAGGCTGCTCCAGACTCTCCTGAGAAAACATCTAAGTAAGAACTAAATGTATCAAACTATTTCTAATAAATTATTCCCCCCAAAATACTCAAATATGTTCACAGGAATATCCTAGCTACAGAAATCAGATAACAAAAGGAAATAAGAGTCATCTAAATTGATAAAACTTTCACTGTTTACATAATGCTATATATAAATAACCTAAAAGACCATCAAAAAAACTAGAGCTGATGATAAATGAGTTCAGTAAAGTCACGGGATTCGAAATCAATGTACAGAAATGTTACATTTCTCGGGGCGCCTGGGTGGCACAGCGGTTAAGCGTCTGCCTTCGGCTCAGGGCGTGATCCCGGCGTTCTGGGATCGAGCCCCACATCAGGCTCCTCCGCTGGGAGCCTGCTTCTTCCTCTCCCACTCCCCCTGCTTGTGTTCCCTCTCTCGCTGGCTGTCTCTATCTCTGTCGAATAAATAAATAAAATCTTTAAAAAAAAAAAAAAGAAATGTTACATTTCTCTACACTATTAATGAAGCAGCAGAAAGAGAAATTTTTTAAAAAGGCCCATTTACACCTGTACCACAAATAATAAAATACCTAGGAATAAACCTAACCAAAGAGGTGAAAGACCTCTACTCTGAAAACTATAAAACACAGATGAAAGAAATTGAAGATGATACAAAGAAATGAAAAGATACTCCGTGCTCATGGATTGGAAGAACAAATACTGTTAAAATGTCTATACTACCCAAAGCAATCTATGCATTCAATGCAATCCCTGTCAAAATACCAAGAGCTTTTTTTCACAGAACTAGAACAAATAACCCTGAAATTTGTACCCAACCACCAAAGACCCTGGATACCCAAAGCAATCTTGAAAAAGAAAAACAGAGCTGAAGGAATCACAATTCCAGACTTCATGTTATATTACAAAGCTGTAGTGATCAAAACAGTATAGTACTGGCACAAAAAGAGACTCATAGATCAATGGAAGGGAATAGAAAACCTAGAAATAAACCCACAATTTTATAGTCAATTAATCTTCAACAAAGCAGAAAAGAATATCCGATGGGAAAAAGACAGTCTTGTCAACTAATGGTATTGGGGAAACTGGTCAGCTACATGCAAAAGAATGAAACTGAACCACTTTCTTATACACAAAAACAAACTCAAAATGGATTAAGGACCTGAATGTGAGACCTGAAACCATAAAACTCTTAGAAGAGAGCACAGGCAATAATGTCTCTGATAATAGGTATAGCAACAGTTTTCTAGATGTGCATGCTGGGGTGAGGGAACAAAAGCAAAAATAAACTATTGTGACTTCATCAAAATAAAAAGCTCCTGCACAGAGAAGGAAACAATTGACAAAACTAAAAGTCAACCTACTGAATGGGAGAAGATATTCGCAAGTGACATATCAAATAGAGGGTTAGTGTCCAAAATATATAAAGAACATATACAACTCAACACCCAAAAAAACAAATAGTCCAATTAAAAAATGGACAGAAGACATGAACAGACATTTCTCCAAAGGAGACAACCAGAGACCAACAGACACATGAAAAGATGCTCAACATCACTCATCATCAGGGAAATGCATACCAAATGTACAATGAGATATCACCTCACACCAGTCAGAATGGCTAAAATCAAAACCATGTTTCTTCTGCATATAATATGCATTAGATGAAGAGAAAAAGGCACCCTCTTGCACTGTTGGTGGGAAAGCAAACAGGTGCAGCCACTCTGGAACACAATACGGAGGTTCCTCAACGTTAAAAATAGAACTACTCTACCATCAAGTATCCGCCCTATTCAGTACTGACCATAAGGATACAAAGATCTTGATTTGAAAGGATACATGTACCCCTATGTTTATAGCAGCATTATCTATGGCAGCCAAATTATAGAAACAGCCCTAGTGTACATCAAAAGATGAATGGATGAAGAGGATGTGGCATACACATAAAATGGAATACTAGTCAGCCTTAAAGAGAATAAAATCGTCATTTGCAGCAACATGGATGGAGGTAGAGAGTATAATGCTAACTGAAATAAATCAGAAAGACAAATACCTTAGAATTTCATTCATATGTGGAATTTAAGAAACAAATGAGCAAAGGAAAAAAAAAGAAACAAACCAAGAAACAGAGTTTTAGCTATTGAGAACAAACTGATGGTTATCAGGAGGTGGGCAGGGCTGATGGTTAAAACAGGAGATGGGATTAAAAAGTGTACTTGTCCTGATAAGCCCTGGGTGATGTATGGAATTGTTCACTATATTGTACACCTGAAATTCATCCTATTGGTTCTTTTTCTCTGGAGAACCCTAATATAGGTATTAAGACAATTCAGTGGAGAAGGAATAATTTTTTTGATAGTGCTAGAAAAATTAACCAATAAAATGTTTAATCAATACTTTGTACTATATACCAATATTAACTATATAAATCTCATAGGCCTAAAGGTTAAACCTAAAACTATAAAACTTCTGGAGGAAAAAACAACAAAAGACAAATTCTTTATAACCTGAACTAGGCAAAATATCTCTTTGCTATGACAGAGTAAGCAAAATGGTAAATTGAATTTCCTTAAAATTAATTTGAATGTTCTGCAAAAGATATTGCTAAAAAAATGAAAAGACAGGCCACAATATGGCAAAATATTGAAAATCATATAATTTGAGAAAGGATATATATTTAGAATAAATATTATTCAAAAATCAATTATAGAAAACATCCCAATTTTTAAAAACAGTTTTTAAATACTTTGACAATTCACCAAAGAAGGTATGTGGGTGGCAAGTAAGCACAGGAAAAGATGCCAAACATCATGAGTCATTAGGGAAATGCAATTAGTAACTACAATGACATACAACTACATGTCTATTAATATACTTAAAATTTTTTAAATTTTTTTTAAATTTAAAAAAAGATTATCAAAGTAGTGTTTGTGGGAAGGTAAAATGCTACAACACTCTGTAAACCCTTGGTTATTTTCTTTAAAATTTAGACATACAATTAACATATGACCTAGATGTTCTGCTCCTAAGTATTTACACAAGGGAATTGGAAACATATAGCCATACAAAGACTTGTGCATAAATATTCATCACAAGTTTACTTGCAATAACACAAATCTAGAAATAATTCAAATATACATCAAAAGGTGAATGGATAAAGAAATTGTGGTATATACATATAATGGAATGCTGCCCAGGAATGAAATTGAACTCTTGACATGAGCAACAACGTAGATGAATCTTAATTATTTTGAGAAAAAGGAAGGTAATAAAAAGTACATATTGTGTGATTGCACCCACATAAAGTTCTAAAAAAATGGAAACTAAGTCTTTAGTGACAGAAATAACTATAGTGACAGAAAAGCAAATCAGAGGTTGCCTAAGTATGAAGGGTTGAGGGAATTGAGAGGGGGTTACAAAAAGACACAAGGAAACTCTCGGGAGTGATGGATATAGGCTCATCTTGATTTTGGATTTTAGTGATAGTTACATGAACATATACTATTTAAAACATATCCATTTTATACTTTACATATGTGCACCTTATCAATTATACCTATATAGTCTAGGAAGGAAAGGGAAAAAAAAGAATTATCCCTGAATAAAAGAATATGTTTTGACACCTGATTTGATATTCAGAAGACGACTCTTATGGCAAAGTAATTGTTATTATTTGAAGTCACTGTTTACCACCACGTTGGTTCATAGTTGTGGCTGCCAAATGTAAGGGTCAGATAGTAAAAATGCCTAGCTAACCACTTAGTCCAAGCACAAACACAGTCAAAGGTACTTACAGTTTAATTATGGCTTTGTTATTGCCAGTGAGTATTTACTGAGAATTAACTGCTTGTCTTGTGATAAAGTCAATACTAGAGATCATCTCCTATTACAGTGATGTAATTCTTCCTTAGTAGTCTGAAACAAAAGAGGACAAGACCTGCCTATTAAGTTAAACTGTAACTATGACAAAACATCTGAATCCAAAGAGAAAAAAAAAAAAATCTAGCTAATTATGTATCTGGCTCTGCAGATGAAAACATCTGAATGTTTAGCAGGGTTTTTTTTTTTTTTCCTTTTTTTCATATTCTGTAGCTTCCTGTTATTTAATTCAGTTACAAAGTTCCCATGTATCCAAGATAGTAAGGAAATCAAAACAAGTACTTCGGATCTGCAAGCCGAAGAAACCCTTGGATCAATAATTTTCTCATTGATTTTAAATGGCTCTACTGTGTCATGACAAAAGTTTTAATAAATTGGCAACTGAATGGTCAATATGATTAATAAACAAGTTTTTTGCTTGGATAAGTGAATAAGTTTTTAAAAGATTATAAAGCTAAGCAGTGCTTCTCAAATTTTATTTTGCATCCAAATTAGCTAGATAGCTTATTAAAATGCAGATTCTTATTTAGTAAATCTGGAGTGGGGCTTGAGACAGCATTTTTAATCAATTCCAAGGTGGGAATATTAATTTCCTAGTGCCGCTACAGCTCATTCCCACAAACATACTGGATTAAAACAATACAAACTTTTATTTACAGTTCTAGAGATCAGAAATCCAAAATCAGTATCCGTGTTTGTAGATGTATTCCTTCCGGAGACTTTGAGAACGTATCTATTAACTTGCCCCTTTCAGCTTCTGTTTGCATTCCTTTGCTCATGGCCTCCTATCACCACTACCTCTGCTTCCATAGTCATATCCCAATTCTCTGACAACCATGTTTCCCTCTTGTAAAAATCCTTATAATTATGGGCCTGCCAGGATAATGCAGGATCTTAATTTAATTACATCTATAAAATCTTTTTTGCCATGTCATATAATGTATTCACAGACTCTCAGGATTACACATGGGTATCTCTGAAGCATCATTATTCTACAACCAGGGGAAATTGATGCTGCTGATGAATAAGCCACACTTGGAGTAACAAGTGTCTGTAGCAAAGTCCAAAGACACTCACCCTTGTAGGTCTTCTGGACAGAGACATGACTTTGGTTCCATTGCTTACTCAAATATAGTACAGAGGGGATCCGGAGTTAAGATGGCAGAGGAGTAGGGGACCCCTTTTTCAGCCGGTCCCCTGAGTCGAGCTGGATAGGTACCAGACCAGCTTAAACAACCATGGAAGCAGCCTGAGACACAGGAAGATACATCTGGATCTCTACAAATGAACATCTCCAGCGCTGAGTATTGAGGTAGGAAGAGGGGAGCCGTGAAACCCCGCACAGATATCGGAAGATAAACGGAAGGGGGAGGGAGCCGCCGCGTTCGGGCGCCGGGAAGCGGCAGCCACCTGCACGGGGGAGCGGGCGGACTCATGGACAGCACCTGCGAGAGAGCGGACTGAGACCGGTGAGCCGAGTGCGCGCCGCCACCAGGCATCTCACGGAACTCCGGAATCCCGGTGCACTCACTGGATCCAGACTGAGACCGGGAGCTCCCGGAGCACACGCGGGGCGGCTGGCAGCTGGCGGGCCACCTGCACGGGGGACCCAGCGGACTCGCCAACGGCACCCGTGGAACAGCAGACTGAGACCCTGAGCCTGGAGCACGCGCCACCAGGCTTCTCACGGAACTCCGGAAACCCGGTGTGCTCACTGGATCCAGACTGAGACCCGGAGATCTGGGAGTGCACGGGGCAGCTGGCGGCGTTAGAAACACAAAGGACAGAGACCCGCCGGCCCTGGAAGTGAGGGCTGGGACGCCGGGTGTGGGGCACACATCCCGGGACCCTGCAGGGCTGAGCAGCACCAACAGTAACAGAGTTAAAGTGGCCAGAACATTAGTAGAGAACGGGCCGCAATCCCTCTGTTCTGTGACAGAGGCTGAAATTCGGCTGCTGCTGCTCTGACTCTCAGAAGAGGCACAGCAAACCGCCAGGGAAAGCCGCCAGAGAACAAAAGCCTGGAAATACCGGCTCAGGGAGTGCCCATCCCCATCCCCCCTCGCAGGGGACGCGGAGACTCTACCCAAACAGGGCTGCCTGAGTATCGGCGCGGCAGGCCCCTCCCCCAGAACACAGAAGGCAGGCTGAAAAATCAAGAAGCCCACAACCCGGCGCCTGGGTGGCACAGTCATTGAGCGCCTGTCTTCGGCTTAGGGCGTGATCCCGGCGTTCCGGAAAGGGACTCCTTTCCGGAAAGGAGTCCCTCATCAGGCTCCTCCGCTGGGAGCCTGCTTCTTCCTCTCCCACTCCCCTGCTTCTGTTCCTGTTCTTGCTGTCTGTCTCTCTCCTCAGATAAATAAATAAATAAAATCTTTAAAGAAGAAGCCCACATCCCTAAGATCCCTATAAAACAAGGGGCACGGCCTGGGACCCAGTCAATAATTTGGGCTCTGGACAACCCCGCAACCTCGCCTCGTCAGAATGACAAGAAGGAGAAGCCCCCCCCCCCCAGCAAAGAAAAGACAGTGAGTCTGTGGCCTCTGCCACAGAAATAATGGATATTGATGTAACCAAATTATCAGAAATGGAATTCAGAGTAACGATGGTCAAAATGATGAGTAGAATTGAAAAAAGTATTAATGAAAAGGTTACTGAGAATATAGAATCCCTAAGGACAGAAATGAGAGCAAATTTGACAGAAATTAAAAATTCTATGAGCCAAATGCAGGCAAAACTAGAGGCTCCGACGGCCAGGGTCACCAAAGCAGAGGAAAGGGTTAGTGAATTGGAGGATGGGTTAATAGAGGAAAAAAACGAAAATAGAAGCTGGTCTTAAAAAAAATCCACACCCACGAATGTAGGTTATGGGAGATTACTGACTCAATGAAACGATCCAATGTCAGAATCATCGGCATCCCCAAGGGGGTGGAGAAAAACAGAGGTCTAGAAGAGATATTTGAACAAATTATAGCTGAAAACTTCCCTAATCTAGCGAGGGAAACAAACATTCGAAGCAGAGAGGACTCCTCCCAAGCTCAACCACGACAAACCTACACCACGTCACGTCATAGTGCAATTCGTAAATATTAGATCCAAGGATACAGTATTGAAAGCAGCCAGGGCAAAGAAATTTCTCATGTACCAAGGCAAAGGCATCAGAATTACGTCAGACCTGTCTACACAGACCTGGAATGACAGAAAGGGTGGGGGGGGGGCATTTTTAAAGCTCTTTCAGAGAAAAACATGCAGCCAAGGATCCTTTATCCAGCAAGGCTGTCATTCAGAATTGATGGAGAAATAAAGACATTCCAGAATCCCCAGTCATTAACCAATTTCGTAACCACGAAATCAGCCCTACAGAAGATATTAAGGGGGGTTCTATAAAGGTAAAAAAGGCCCCAAGAGTGATACAGAACAGAAAGTCACAACCGATACAAACAAAGACTTTACTGGCAACATGGCATCATTAAAATTCTCTCTCTCAGTTCTTAGTGCCAATGTAAATGGTTTGAACACTCCCATAAACGCCACAGGTTTGCAGATTGGATAAAAAGAAATGACCCATCCATTTGCTGTCTACAAGAGACTCATTTAGAACCCAAAGATGCATTCAGACTGAGAGTAAGAGGATGGAGTACCATCTTTCATGCAAATGGACCTCAAAAGAAAGCTGGGGTAGCAATTCTCATATCAGATAGATTGGATTTTTTAAACTAGAGACTGTAGTTAGAGACGCAGAAGGGCACTATATTATTCTTAAAGGAAGTATTCAACAAGTGGATATGACAATTATAAATATATATGCCCCCAACAGGGGAGCAGCAAGATACACAAGCCAACTCTTAACCAGAATAAAGAGACATATAGATAAAAATACATTAATAGTAGGGGACCTCAACACTCCACTATCAGAAATAGAACACCCCGGCAAAAACTAAGCAAAGAATCAAAGGCTTTGAATGCCATACTTGACGAGTTGGACCTCATAGATATATATAGAACACTACACCCCAGAACCAAAGAATACTCATTCTATTCTAATGCCCATGGAACATTCTCAAGAATAGACCATGTTCTGGGACACAAAACAGGTCTCAACCGATACCAAAAGATTGAAATTATCCCCTGCATATTCTCAGACCACAACGCTCTGAAATTGGAACTCAACCACAAGGAAAAATTTGGAAGAAACTAAACACTTGGAGACTAAGAACCATCCTGCTCAGGAATGACTTGATAAACCAGGAAATCAAAAATCAAATTAAACAATTTATGGAGACCAATGAGAATGAAAATACAACAGTCCAAAACCTATGGGATACTGCAAAGGCAGTCCTAAGGGGGAAATACATAGCCATCCAAGCCTCACTCAAAAGAATAGAAAAATCTAAAATGCAGTTTTTATATTCTCACCTCAAGAAGCTAGAACAGCAACAGAGGGATAGGCCTAATCCACGCACAAGGAAGCAGTTGACCAAAATTAGAGCTGAAATCAATCAAGCAGAAACCAGAAGTACAGTAGAGCAGATCAACAGGACTAGAAGCTGGTTCTTGGAGAGAATCAATAAAATTGACAGACCACTGGCAAGACTTACCCAAAAGAAAAAAGAAAGGACCCAGATTATTAAAATTATGAATGAAAAAGGAGAGGTCACGACCAACACCATTGAAATTGGAAGGATTATTAGAAATTTTTATCAACAGCTATATGCCAATAATAAACTAAGCAATCTGGAAGAGATGGAATCCTTCCTGGAAACCTATAAACTACCAAGATTGAAACAGGAAGAAATTGATTTCTTAAACAGGCCAATTAATTATGAAGAAATTGAGTCAGTGATAAACAACCTTCCAAATAACAAAACTCCAGGCCCGGACGGTTTTCCTGGGGAATTCTACCAAACATTCAAAGAAGAAATAATACCTATTCTCCTAAAGCTATTTCAAAAAATAGAAACAGAAGGAAAGCTACCAAACTCATTCTATGAGGCCAATATTACCTTGATCCCCAAACCAGGCAAAGACCCCCTCAAAAAGGAGAATTACAGACAGATTTCCCTAATGAATATGGACGCCAAAATCCTCAACACGATACTTGCTAATAGAATCCAACAGTACATTAAAAGGATTATCCATCATGAACAAGTGGGAATCATCCCTGGGATGCAAGGGTGGTTCAACATTCGCAAATCGATCAGTGTGATAGATCATATCAACAAGAAAAGAATCAAGAACCATATGATCCTCTCAATTGATGCCGAAAAAGCATTTGAAAAAATCCAGCATCTTTTCCTGATTAAAACCCTTCAGAGTGTAGGAATAGAGGGTACATTTCTCAATCTCATAAAAGCCATCTATGAAAAGCCTAAAGCAAATATTATTCTCAATGGGGAAAAGCTGGAAGCCTTTCCCTTAAGATCAGGAACTCGACAAGGATGCCCACTCTCGCCACTATTATTCAACATAGTACTAGAAGTCCTTGCAACAGCAATCAGACGACAAAAAGGGATCAAAGGTATTCGAATCGGCAAAGAAGAAGTCAAAATGTCTCTCTTCGCAGATGACATGATACTGTATATGGAAAACCCAAAAGAAGCCACTCCCAAACTATTAGAAGTTATAGAGCAATTCAGTAACGTGGCGGGATACAAAATCAATGCTCAGAAATCAGTTGCATTTCTACACAAATAACGAGACCGAAGAAAGAGAAATTAGAGAATCCATCCCATTTACAATAGCACCAAAAACCATACGTTACCTTGGAATTAACTTAACCAGAGACGTAAAGGACCTATATTTGGAAACTATAAATCACTCTTGAAAGACATTGAGGAAGACACAAAAAGATGGAAAAATATTCCATGCTCATGGATCGGAAGAATTAACATAGTTAAAATGTCCATGCTATCCAGAGCAATCTACACTTTCAATGCTATCCCGATCAAAATACTGAGGACATTTTTCAAAGAACTGGAACAAATAATCCTTAAATTTGTATGGAAACAGAAAAGGCCCCGAATCTCCAAGGAACTGTTGAAAAGGAAAAACAAAGCTGGGGGCATCACAATGCCGGATTTCAAGCTGTACTACAAAGCTGTGATCACAAAGACAGCATGGTACCGGCACAAAAACAGACACATAGACCAATGGAACAGAATAGAGAACCCAGAAATGGACCCTTTGGGCAACTAATATTTGATAAAGCAGGAAAAAACATCCGGTGGGAAAAAGACAGTCTCTTCAATAAATGGTGCTGGGAAAATTGGACAGCTACATGCAAAAGAATAAAACTTGACCACTCTCTCACACCATACACAAAAATAAACTCCAAATGGATGAAAGACCTCGATGTGAGACAGGAAGCCATCAAAATTCTAGAGGAGAACATAGGCAGCAACCTCTACGACATCGGCCAAAGCAACCTTTTTCATGACACATCCCCAAAGGCAAGAGAAACAAAAGATAAAATGAACTTGTGGGACTTCATCAAAATAAAAAGCTTCTGCACAGCCAAGGAAACAGTCAAAAAAACTAAGAGGCAGCCCACAGAATGGGAGAATATATTTGCAAATGACACTACAGATAAAGGACTGGTATCCAAGATCTACAAAGAACTTCTCAAACTCAATACACGAGAAACAAACAAATCAAAAAATGGGCAGAAGATATGAACAGACACTTTTCCAATGAAGACATACAAATGGCTAACAGACACATGAATAAATGTTCAAAATCATTAGCCATCAGGGAAATTCAAATCAAAACCACACTGAGATACTACCTTACGCCAGTTAGAATGGCAAAAATGGACAAGGCAAGAAACAACAATTGTTGGAGAGAATGTGGAGAAAGGGGATCCCTCTTACATTGTTGGTGGGAATGCAAGTTGGTACAGCCACTTGGAAAACAGTGTGGAGGTCCCTTAAAAAGTTAAAAATTGAGCTACCCTATGATCCAGCCATTGCACTACTGGGTATTTACCCCAAAGATACAGACGTAGTGAAGAGAAGGGCCATATGCACCCCAATGTTCATAGCAGCAATGTCCACAATAACTAAATCGTGGAAGGAGCCGAGATGCCCTTCAACAGATGACTGGATTAAGAAGCTGTGGTCCATATATACAATGGGATATTACTCAGCTATCAGAAAGAACGAATTCTCAACATTTGCTGCAACATGGACGGCACTGGAGGAGATAATGCTAAGTGAAATAAGTCAAGCAGAGAAAGACAACTATCATATGATTTCTCTCATCTATGGAACATAAGAACTAGGATGATCAGTAGGGGAAGAAAGGGATAAAGAAAGGGGGGGTAATCAGAAGGGGGAATGAAGCATGAGAGACTATGGACTATGAGAAACAAACTGAGGGCCTCAGAGGGGAGGGGGTTGGGGGAATGGGATAGGCTGGTGATGGGTAGTAAGGAGGGCACGTATTGCATGGTGCACTGGGTGTTATACACAACTAATGAATCACCGAGCCTTACATTGGAAACCAGGGATGTACTGTATGGTGACTAACATAATATAATAAAAAATCATTAAAAATATATATATAGTACAGAAACTGAGCCAAAACCAGAGGCCTTCTATCCTATCAACCAAACAGTAACACACACACATATATACATACATGCACACACATACTTTATGTAAAGGATGACAGATATTTGGTCTATAATTTTATTCCTTGGGTATTGTATTTACAAACTGAACATTTTTTTAAAAAGATTTATTTATTTGACAGAGGGAGAGAAAGAGCACAATCAGGGGAAGCAGCAGGCAGAGGGAGAGGGAGAAGCAGGCTCCCAGGTGAGCAGGAAGCCTGACCGGGGGCTGGATCCCAGGGCCCTGGGATCATGACCTGAGCTGAAGGCAGCTGCTTAACTGACTGAGCCACCCAAGTGCCCCATAAGCTAAACACTTTTAAAAGTCCTTCTGAGAAAAATATTTGTGTGTACATGAGCGGGAGAGAGAGGAGGTGGGGGGAGAGAGATAAAGGGGTGGGTGGGGAAAGGGAGAGAAGATATTTAAAAATGCATCATGATCTCAAGGTTATCAGAGCCCTGCGTCAGGCTCTATGCTCAGTGCAGAGCCTGCTTAAGATTCTCTCTGTCCCTCCCTGCCACATTCTCTCTTTCTCAAATAAAGAAGTAAATAAATAAAATCTTAAAAAAAAAAAAAAGACTGTTCCTATCAGCATTCTCAGAGGAAAGCTGGGAAGTCCTGGGTACAGATGAACGGCTACTCCTCCTAAGTTCTTAGCTGATGAGGTTCTGGAGGCAACATCACATCCTGGAATCTCTTTAGACCCGGATTTCTCAGACCCCATTTGCTAAACCTCTCATGTGTTCTTCCTTATATTGTTTCTTTCTAGGTTTCTTCTTCATACCCTCAGAGATCCTATCCTTATTTCTTTTACAATAGAAATGTATGCATTAAAAACCAAAGTCTCAAACATCAACAACTGAAAAACAGGTTTTGGTTTTAGTGTGCTGAATCTTCAAACACTCTGTAGAGGTAAAGAGAGAGAGATGATGCAATCCATATTGGGAATGCAGGGTATGTGAGAAGCCTTCCTTCCTGGAATGAATCTGATTTCTCAATTATAATGTCTATTAGGGCAAGAATACTGCCTGCTCTGTTCATTAACATAGCACGGTTCCTGTCACGTAGTGGTCACTAAATATTTGTTGACTTTACAAATGAATGAACAATACAAGTAATTAAAGGTAGAAAGAGAACAAAGATAAATTTCCATAGTAAAATAGACTCATTCCCTGCCTATAAAAGTTTTAATTAATGTATTTCTAACCCTTTTATCAAAAAACTTTGAAAAGCCAATTGGTTCTTTGGCCCATCTCCTCAATCCATTATTTTGTGTAAAATACTCAAACACAATTACTTTTTCTTCCACTGCACCTTTTGGAAATGATAACTGAAAATAAGGGAGAAAAATCAACCTTCTGTTTGAAAAAAAAATAAACTTACAAATGTTAAGTAGCAATGCAATTACAATCCTCAGTAAGAAATCAGAACTTCTGAAGGAAAACTAAGATGTCACATGACTAAACCTCCTCTAACAGATTAATTATAACAATGGGAAAACACTTTACAGATTTATCCAATATCTAGTTTCAGGCCATCTCCCTCATAGTTGTACAGTCAGTTAACAGAAGAATACTGTTAAATTTCTTGTATCTAAAGGCAGATGATGCAAAATTGTTGTTCTCAGTTGAACTGTGTCCACCTTTAAACACTGAAGAAGCTTATGGAAGCCTGATGGCTGGACTTTGAGAGTATGCGTTCACTAAAAGAATATAGATTCTAGTATCCTGACAGGAATAATCCATCATATTTCACTTCAATGACACTTTGAGACCTGCAGTTTGACATTTTCTTACAGCCTTTTATTCCCAAGCCTATAAAATTACTATACTTTTAGAATGCTATCTGTATTTTAAACATGGGGCTCTCTGAAAGATATATGGTTAAAATGTACCTTATATTCTTAAGATTTTATTTCACACTAGAACTTACATGTTAGCTCTGACAATTTTTGAAAACTTGCAAGCCCTGTAGAGAAACACAAAATAAGAAGGATCTAAAATGCATTTGTCCTTTTTTAAACCTTTTTTTTCATTTTTAAGGCTAATATCTCAACAGAAAGAAGGATGACTAAAGCTTAAAAGTAAAGGTTATATAAGAACGATAATTTAGTCAATGACTTGACATGTTCCTCTGCTGGCAAAGGGTACTCTATTGGGAAGACTGCCATTTTGGCAACATTAAATCTGCATTTGTAGGAAATGCAACAGTATCAAGTCATAGTTGACCTATTAGAATTGAGATGATTCATTGAGATAATTTTCTACAATGAGACTATTAACTTTTAACAATTACCAGGGACCATGGACCTAGAATAAAGAATTGAGGACCTACATATAAATGGAGTGCCTGTTTCACTGGGAGGAGATTAGGACCCTTAAAACTGGATTATGTGGAGATCACCATACAACGAATTACCATACAAAATTCCTATCTCAATGCTTGCCTCCTTGTCCTCCATCACTGTATATGAAAAGTATTGGCAGGAAGCAAAACATGGGAATGGTGTTAAGATACATGTCCTTGACAATGTTCTAGCAATAATTTGACTATTTCCTCACAGAAAGAAAGGTGTGGACATGAGAAAATTTTAACAACCCAGACATATAACTAAATGGCAAGAAAAAGCATATATTAGGGACACAAAATTACTGCTAGAATAAAGATATTTAAGAAATCACCTAGGCCTATTCATTATATTCAAGCTTTTGTCTGAAAAATTTTAAACATTAAAAGGATATAGTTTATCAGAATCACTAGGATACTTAAGAATCCCTTAGATAAATCATGCTAGCTAAAGTTTAGGTATGTTAGCTAAAATAAAAGTAATATTGTTTTCTGTGGTTAGACTTGAAATTATTTTAAGTAGAATTCCAGGAGAGGTACAGGTGTCAAATACTCACAGCATGATCTCCGTATTTGTGCCCATTGAGAAGTTAAATATAAGAAATGCTTCATTAGAGTGTCCTTGTAGTCATTGTATTAGTTTGCAATCTTTCAATTTGCAGATGTATCAAGTGTAATGGGCTCTATTCAGCAAGCTATCCTCCTTATTGGTTGCTTCTCACATGGTCAAGGGCATACTAAGCACATTCTTGGAAGGATTCCCTCTTTCAATCACTGTGCCAATAATCAGAATACAAGTGGATTCTTTTCATTTAGAACAACCAGGTGGCTGAAGAGAGTCAGTTAATAAGCAATCAGCAAAATCAAAAGCAATAATGAAGCCCTTCAAGGTTTTGTGCTGTATTGCCTGATATATAATCTCTATTTTGTGTGTAAATATACGGTATGCCTAGCAGTTGAATGACTTTGCTGATGCCATATTCCACTCTTTGTGAGTTTTATTCAGCTTTGAAGTTCTCAGTGCCAGGAGAGATCTAACATCTGTTTGAAGGCACTACCTCCTGTTGTAGAAGACTCACTATTACAAAGTTGGGTTTTCTACTGATACTACAGTTTTCAGTAGTGCCTATCAATTTATCTTTTATCTATACAAAGAAGTTAAAAAACAAAACAAAAAACCCAAAAACAGTAACCACAAAAAAATATATTGAATCTATTCATCCAATTTGGAAAAAAGATCCTGTAATTAGAAGGATTTTATCTTAAAGCTATATTGAGTCCGCAGATCTTACAAGATTTTTCTTGCTCATGACAATCGATTTTCAGTGGGGGGGAAACCTTTATCACATTCTATACTACTTTTATGTAGATTGGAACATTACTCCTCTGATGACATAAGTCAATATTTCTTTTTTTTCCCCTTAATATTATCCTTTAGGGCATGACAGAGCCAGTGTCAACGTGAATAAAATTCAAAGTCTAAATCAGAAAGGATCTTCAAAACCTTAAGACAGTCTCCATTTCTCAATTGTATTTTAGATGTCTTTAGTTATATTAGGTTATGATTTTATTCCAAATTGAATAATGCTTAATATTCAATGGAAGACATATGGTAGAGATACAGGGACTATCAAACTCGGATAACATTCTGAATAAGGAAAGTTCATTGTCTCTGCTGCTTTACCTTATTTCATTTTTCTATGTCTTTAAGCGCCCACTGCCCATTCAACATAGACAAGCAGTCAATGTTCTGTTTGCTCTTGTAATTTCAGAATTCCAAATATGTTGATTATAGTTAGGTCTATTTAATAAGGAACCCCTTATAGACTGTAATTTTATTGTCATTTGAATATTATGGTACACACATGTGTGTGTGTCCCAGGAAGCATTAATTTGTCCCAGAAAATGTATCAGAGCCTAATCTATATGAATGCATTTACTCAATCATAATGTCAAACAATCAAGATCTCAAGAAGAAAAGGAGGGCAAGACAACATTGTTTGTGTGCATGAAAACATTGGTTGGATTCTAGGGAGACTTTATGTATTAGGGTGGGAGATGAGCCTTCTTCCACTCCCCCTTTTCCCAATATGCCACATGACACCATGCCTTGTGAAAACACCAATATCATCTTTGTGTTCTTTCAACTCCTGCCTCATATTTTATCTTTAGTAATTTCTAGATCTTAGCATTCAATTTGTTCTATTTTCATCAACAAATGGTAGAAACCCTATTTAAGTTATTAGTCCCATTTCATTTAATCTTTAAGGATTCTTCTAATGCTACACCTCCTCACAAACAGTATTTTCATATTTCCTCCTCCCTCACTGTATATTTCGACAGCACTCTAAGTTAGACAGACAACTTTGATTCTGTATATTGTGTCTAAATGACAATTCCTTCTTCTATCTCCATTATAGACCATTTAAATTCCTAAAAATATTACTGATAATAAAATTCTGATCTTAAAGATTTGTTCCTACAGTATTTGTAATACTTTTAGATCATCGATTTTAATGTATGTTCCAAAGAACTCATATTCTGTTTGAAGTAGATATATAGATACATATAGACCTACAATGAAAAATAAAAGTCTAATAAATTTTAACAATACTTTGTTAACAAAGTCAAGTGGGTTTCTTTACTAAATGGTAACAGAAACTTTAATACATTTTCAGACTTATGAAATTCTAAGGGAAATAGAATGAAGCAAATCCCAAATAACCAGGAATTTTTTTTTGAAACTTTTTTTTACGTTTTCTATGTCTTGTGTAGAATTCATTATGCTAATATGGTCTTCGATGGAACAAATGCAAAAGATAAAGTTCTTGTGTGGAAGAAGGTTGGGTTAAATTTGTGGTTTTGTCCTCAATTTCATAAAAACCATCTATGTAAAGCCTACAGCAAATATCATTCTCAATGGGGAAAAGCTGAAAGCCTTTCCCTTAAGATCAGGAACACGACAAGGATGCCCACTCTCGCCATTATTATTCAACATAGTACTAGAAGTCCTTGCAACAGCAATCAGACAACAAAAAGGGATTAAGGTATTCAAATTGGCAAAGAAGTCAAACTGTCTCTCTTCGGAGATGACATGATACTTTATATGGAAAACCCGAAAGACTCCACCCCCAAACTACTAGAAGTTATAGAGCAATTCAGTAATGTGGCGGGATACAAAATCAATGCTCCGAAATCAGTTGCATTTCTATACACAAACAATGAGACTGAAGAAAGAAATTAGGGAATCCATCCCATTTACAATAGCACCAAAAATCATACATTATCTCAGAATTAACTTAACCAGAGACATATAAGATCTATATTCTACAAACTACAAATCACTCTTGAAAGACATTGAGGAAGACACAAAAAGATGGAAAAATATTCCATGCTCATGGATCTGACGAATAAACATAGTTAAAATGTCTATGCTACCCAGAGCAATCTACACTTTCAATGCCATCCCGATCAAAATACCAATGACATTTTTCAAAGAGCTGGAACAAACAGCTTTGAATTTGTGTGGAACCAGAAAAGGCCCCGAATCACCAAGGAATTGTTGAAAAGGAAAAACAAAGCTGGGGGCATCACGTTGCCGGATTTCAAGCTATACTACAAAGCTGTGATCACAAAGACACATGGTACTGGCACAAAAACAGACACATAGAATAGAGAACCCAGAAATGGACCCTCAGCTCTTTGGGCAACTAATCTTTGACAAAGCAGGAAAAAACCACCAGTGGAAAAAAGACAGTCTCTTCAATAAATGGTGCTGGGAAAATTGGACAGCTACATACAAAAGAATGAAACTTGACCACTCTCTCACACCATACACAAAGATAAACTCCAAATGGATGAAGACCTCGATGTGAGACAGAAAGCCATCAAAATCTTAGAGGAGAACATAGGCTGCAACCTCCTTGACATCAGCCACAACAACTTTTTTCATGACACATCTCCAAAGGCAAGAGAAACAAAAGATAAAATGAACTTGTGGGACTTCATCAGGATAAAAAGCTTCTGCACAGCCAAGGAAACAGTCAAAAAACCTAAGAGGCAGCCCACGGAATGGGAGAAGATATTTGCAAATGACACTACAGATAAAAGACTGGTATCCAAGATCTACAAAGAACTTTTCAAACTCAATACATGTGAAACAAATAATCAAATCAAAAAATGGGCAGAAGATATGAACAGACACTTTTCCAATGAAGACATACAAATGGCTAACAGACACATGAAAAATGTTCAAAATCATTGGCCATCAGGGAAATTCAAATCAAAACCACACTAAGATACCACCTTACACCAGTTAGAATGGCAAAAATGGACAAGGCAAGAAACAACAAATGCTGGAGAGAATGTGGAGAAAGGGGATCCCTCTTACATTGTTGGTGGGAATGCAAGTTGGTACAGCCACTTTGGAAAACAGTGTGGAGGTCCCTTAAAAAGTTAAAAATTGAGCTACCCTATGATCCAGCCATTGCACTACTGGGTATTTACCCCAAAGATACAGACGTAGTGAAGAGAAGGGCCATATGCACCCCAATGTTCATAGCAGCATTGTCCACAATAGCCAAATTGTGGAAAGAGCCGAGATGCCCTTCAACAGATGACTGGATTAAGAAGATGTGATCCATATATACAATGGAATATTACTCAGCCATCAGAAAGAACGAATTCTCAACATTTGCAGCTACGTGGATGGGACTGGAGGAGATAATGCTAAGCGAAATAAGTCATGCAGAGAAAGACAATTATCATATGGTTTTACTCATTTATGGAACATAAGAAGTAGGAAGATCAGTAGGAGAAGAAAGGGAAGAAGGAAGGAGGGGGTAAAAAGAAGGGGGAATGAACCATGGGAAACAAACTGAGGGCTTTAGAGGGGAGAGGGGTGTGGGATCAGGATAGGCTGGTGATGGGTATTAAGGAGAGCATGTATTGCATGTGCACTGGGTGTTATACGCAAGTAATGAATCATGGAACTTTACATCAAAAACTTGGGATGTACTGTATGGTGACTAACATAATAAAAAATTTTTGTAAAAAAAATTGAAGGTTTTGTATTAATAATTTATCATCTGTTTTACTGAGCTCATTTTATTGAACACACATTTAAGTACCAAGAACATTCCATGCAGTTATCAAATAATTTGCATGGCAAATATCTCAAGTTCTTTAGTACTATTATCTTGTTCTCACAGTCACACTTTTGTCTTTTTGACAAATTCTTGTAAAAGTTTCCATAACTTGATTATATCCAGGCAAATAGAAGTGCCTCTATATTAGTCACTACTAGTCCAAGACAACTGAAAGGGTGTGGTCTAGGGAGTAGAAAATTAATCCCATCTGGAAGTTCCAGATTTGGTTTACATGTATCCTACTGGCAGTGATTTATTTCTGTACACTGCAGTGTCAGAACAATGACAAAACTAGTCCAGAGTGATGGCACTGAAGATTGGCACTGTTATTTTCTAATGCTTATGACTCATGGAAACTGACAATTTTGTTGTCAGAACTGGAACAGTGATATGAGCTGGGAGGAGAAATTTGATTAGTTCCATTTGATAAAACTACTAGAGGGGTGAGAAGGGACTAGGCAAATTAAGTTATTTTACTTTTAAATAAGCACATTTAGGACTAGGTAATCTCTGAGCTAGCATCAGGTATGTTTCAGAACTCAAAACCATGCATAGAAATGACAGATACTTTTCTAAGCTTCAAAATATTTGAAAATAAAACATTCAACCAATGAACAGTTCAAGAAAGAATATTGCAAAAAGAGAACTTATCTATATGGATCCACAATGATGTGGCAATAATGCCCACATAAAAGTCACAATAAAAGGACATAATTTGATTCAATACTTTGCTTAATTTTAAAAATCTGTCAAAATATGTCTATGTGTTTCTACAAACAAATCCATCATCCCATCTACAGTTCTATGGCCATATTATTTGCCTTCCCTCATATTTTAGTAAGAAACTAGTCCTCTCATTTCTAAGATTAAACCCTCCATGGGTACATATCATATAGCTTTTTACTCTTTTGAAGAAACTCCTCAATAGTTCCTTTTCTTTCTACGTCATTAGCTTTCTCCCCCTCTACTGTAATATTGTCATTAGCGTAACAGCATGATATATCTTCCATCTTGCTTTAAAAAAATCCTTTAATTCCACCCCTACAATCTGTCTTAGACATTTTGCTCAGTAATATAAGAAAAAAAATCTTTCAAAGTGTCAACTACACTTACCTCCTTGTGGATGTCTTCTTGAATTAACAATCAGAATTTTGTTTGTACCATTCCACAAACTTACTTTTGTTGAAAGTCACCACTAGCTACCTCATTGTTATTCCAACACCAGCTCTTAGACTCCACCTCTCTTGACTTTTGGGGAGACTTGACACAGCTGATCATCCTTTCTCTTCTGAAACAATTTCATCAATTGGTTCTTATCCCATTCTCTATGTTCTTATCTCACAGGCTGATCCATCCTTATTTCTCTGCTGGATATCTCTCATCTTTCTCACCTGTAATATTTGGAATACTTTAGGGAATAATATTCAAATTTATAAACTTCTATATTCTTATACTCCTAAGTAATTTCACTCAGTATTATACCTTTACAGCAATCTTCACACTCTTCCCTCCGAACTATTATTAGTTCTAACATTTGATACAAACCCCAAAACACTATCCATAAATAAGTTGATATATTGGACTTTATCAAAATTTAAATCTTTTGCTCTGTGACAGACAGTTTTAGAGGAATGAAAAGACAAGCCACAAAGGGTGTTTTGAAAATCACACTTTTGACAATGAATTTGTATTCTAAATATATAAAGAGTCTCCAATAAAACTCAGTATCAGAAAACAAATAAAGCAACAACGGTTAGGCAAAGTTGTAAACAGATATTTCATCAAAGAAGATATATGGATGAATAATAAGCACATAAAAAGATATTAAATTCATTAGTCATTAAGGAAAAGCATACTACAATCATATGATATCACTACACACCTATGGGGATGATAAAAAATAAATAAAAATAAAAAGCCAACATTACCAAATGTTGGCAATATTGTTGAACAACTACAACTCTTACAACTTACTGGTGGGAACGTAAAATGTTATGGTTCTTTTGAAAATTTGGCAATTAAAAGTACATTTATCAAGTTAGCAATCTTATTCCTTTGTATCTATCTAGGAGAAATGAAAACTTTTGTTCACACAAAATCCTGTGAGTGAATATTTATAGCAGTTTTATTCATAATCACCAACAACTAGGAAAAGCCCAATGTCTGTAAGCAAACTTGTATATCCAAATACCTCTATGCTTCTGTACCTCAGGCTAAAATCCCTGGAGTCTGCTAACACCTGCTTTTCTTGGACACTGTACATTCATTTCCTACAACAAATGTTGTTTTACTTTCAAAATATATCCAAGATTTCTCATTATTTCTAGTTTATTCTGCCATCATCTCTCATCTAGACTATAGCAATCTATCCTGTCTTGAACATTTGTGGGTTGAGGGTGAGCGTAGAATAGAAGCTTACCTATCATATATTTAAATATTTAAAAGTTTAAAATATTCTAAACATGGTTAAATAAATAACGAAAGCAAAGAAAGAACCAAGTTGTTGCCCTTGGCCCATAGCTGCCAGTTTTTAGCCTGAGTCCTTCTCTTTTTACCACCCCTTACCCTTCTATATCCTGTACATGAGGGCTCTCATACAAAAAAAAATTAAGCTTGAACATTCAAGTTTAATCCACAATGTCTGAAAGCTACCCCTCTGACTTGGACCACATATACCCAGGAGTGGTTAAATATTTGTGGAGTACAGGGCAAAATCAAAACACAGACTACTTTGTTCAAAGAGTAGGGGGAGAAATACATTAAAGTTACTAAATATAAAGCTTTTTCTTTATGTGGTCTCTTCCTTAATTTGCTATGGTGTTTTCGTTGTTATTTTGCTTTTATTGTTTTTTGCCCATGGTGTTGTGATATTTAATGTACATTAGTATACATTTTTCCATTCATCTGTATATTGTGCATGCCAGTTTTAAATGCAAATAGAACATTTAACTTGTATGCAGAATCGTAGTAATTAAACAGTTGTGATTTTGGCTTGTATATGCATATGCTTTTTGTTCTTACCAAAACAGTAGAAATGCCACATATACTAAATCAACTGTTGTTTTTTCACAACTTGATAAGGAAGGAATGAAAGAAAAAGGAACTATGAGTTGCCCTTTCTATTCCCTTTTATGTTACCATTTCTCCATGTACATGGTTGGCTGATACAAAAAGTAACAAATCACAAAACATATGATAGAATTCCTTAGTTGTTTGTATTTCTTAGAATGTCATTGTGTTCTCTCTACAAGCAAAGCGAGTTCTGATTCAAACTAAGAATGTGACTGACCTTTGTGGCTATCCGTCCCCTTCCCACCTTAATTCAGTCATAAATATAACACCTTCCTTATTCTCACTTTCCAACTTGTTGAATTCCTGAGCATTGTAGGTCTGCTGGAATTCTGTGTTCACGGGGCATCATGAACTCTACATATGAATAAGGTGGCAAGGAATGACCGGCATGCAGCTCGTGTGTATCTCCTCTGCTTATGCAAAATTTGATTGATTATCCCTCTGGACTACACTTACAAAGCACAAGTTCAAAGATGTAAATTTTAAGAATTTTAGAACAGTGATGGCACTGCATTAAACCAAACCGTTCTGAGTGTGGGGCCCTGTGCCACTGCAAACACAGGCTGTATGCCCATGAGGCTAGTCTTGCATATAGCAGTGGAATGTTCTGTTCTTGGAAAGACAAAGGGAGAATAGGCATGATAGATCATGATTTCCAGGTTACAGACACCTAGAAAGTGGGAAGGAGAGAGATGCACTCTGTTGTGGGAGTTGGAGATATCCTTTTTGGTCCATGGATTTCTCACTGAGAAGTGGGTGAGAATAGTGCCCAGGGCAAGAGTTCCTCTTCCACTCTTAAGGACAACAACCTCCTAACAGGCTTTTCTTTTTTCAGTTCCTAACCTTACTATCTTTTATCCACATATCACCAAGAGTAACCTTTAAATGTGTGTCAGATCATGACACTCCTCTAGACAAAACTATCAATCATAATTCATGTCAGAATCAAGACCAAAGTCTTTACAGTGGTCTATATTTCCCAATGGCCTGCTGACATTACTTTTATTTTTCACTCTCCAACTTTGCTTCAGTTATTTGCCCTCTTTTCAGTTCTTTGAAGAATGCATAACTAAACCTCTGCTAGCTCTATCTTTATTATTTATCATATCTCCCTCTTTGATATGTATTTATTATTAGTGACAGCAATTTTCCTGGTCTCTCCAGGTTACCATTGCTTTCCAACCACCCAATGTAGATATTGCAAAATGATCTTAAAATCACAAATTTGAGCTCATCGTCTGACTGTTCTATTTTTAATAGTTTTCCTTTATGTGTAAGATAAAGTCCAAATCTCCTAACATAAAGAATGGCTGATTCATAATAGTTGAGGGTCTGATACATATTAACTGTTAAATTAGTGGAAGTTATCATTTAGGAAACATCTGCTTGATGAACTCAACATGGGACACAGAGTAATTTTTATCTTTCTATTGTAATGAATTAATAGACCTTCCTCCACCTGAAGTCATATTATTTTTCTTATCCTTTCCTTCCAATCCTTCTTTCTTCCTTCTCTTTTGTTTCTCTCTCTCTCACACCTTCCTGCTCAGTCTCTCTCGGCCCCAACCCAACTCAGTGGCATTTTCACAATAACTATTTAATAGGGAAAAGTGTCACAGATCTGGTAGAAATTTTTTAATGAGTAATAAATGTTAAGCAGTAATAATGCCCTACTGAAATTGAAGGGGCTGATAATCAGCAATGCAGATTAGTAGAGACCTACAGCTTCTGAGTGTGAAAGAAATTGAGTTCAGTCTAAAAATCAATCAGATGGTAAGTAAGCTGTCACTAATAATGACAGAAACACCAACTTCCAGGATTAAACCCATAACTTCTTCGACTGCTGATACTTTCTGCTGCCAAATGTTTTGGATCTTGCTAGTATATGCGGGCATTAATGGTGGAGTAGTTGGAGTAACATTGTTATGCTGCATTCTCACTAAAGATATTTTTTGCATTGTTTTTACCATATTCCACAAATCCCAATGTTTACCTAAACTTACATAGTAACCTGAATGCATTTGTGTAATATTTGATAATCATTCTTGTGAATGATATACTAAATATCCTCTTTCTTTTAGAGTCCATGCAAGAGATTCCAAATTGCTTCACTTTTTAAAATAACATCTGAAGATTATTGTCTCAATTACAAGATCTTAAACTGTCAATTTTATGAGACTAATTCAAATTCATTTTGATAAATACCTTTTGATGATAAATAGATTGCCTTCTCCTATGTATTAAAGAACAGCTTGTTTCCTTTGGATTAAATTTTTATGGTAAAATGCAAATAATTTTCCATTTCTTATAATTTATGATATTATTATCATATCCTGTTACATAAAATGACAATGAGCAAAAATACTCCTGCTGTTGCAATCTGTGCTGAAAAGCTTCCTCAAAATATATTGTCTCCATTCCTATCTGTAGTTATAGCTGTAGGAAGTAGGAATTTTCACACAGTATTTGCTGGATGATGTTAATACTTGGTTATAATGGGCACTAAAAATATAACATGTGTTTGCTCAGCTCAAATTATAAACAACGAAAGCTCTCTGAATAAGAATCATATGCTTTTAAGATTCATTTTTGCCTGTCAGTGTTTTCTGTTTATTATTATTGGCACTTATTTCCCATTTACATACAAATAAATTCAATAGGAATTGCTATACTTTACAATCAATATGATACATACTCCAAGTCTAAGTATAAATGTGTGTAGCCTTCTAACAATCTCTTTATGATTTGGAGAACTATATCTAACTGGAAGAATACAAAGTTTTAAGGTATGCAAATAACCCACAAGCTCAGTGTTTCTTCAGGCTTGAGAACCCTATGACCTCTTGAGTAATTTATATATAGTTTTGAGTAATTTCCATGTTTTATAAATCCAGAACCATAACTTGGGAATATTATAATGGAAATAATAATTTCTTCTTCCTGAAAATCTATATTGTTAGAATGAGGGAATATAACATGGTGGTTTGTAGTTCTAGCTCTGGCTAGATTGCCTATGTTCAAGTTGGCCATTTCTAATTATATGACCACAGGTCTCAATTTCATTATGTAAAATCAGATAAGGACAGTATCTTAAGAAGATTAAGTGAGAAAATGTGATATAGTTAATACTCATAATTTCTGGTACTTCATAAATGCTCAAAAAACATTAGATGTGGCAATATTAAATTGATTCTAAGGTGCATTTTTTCTTCTAACATTACTGAAATAGGATGCATATTACAGTCTATAGATTTTTACAGTTACAATGCAGTCATAGCATAGCTGACAAAACATCAAAAGAAAAAGAATTAACACTTCAAGATTGGTTGCATATTAATTTTTTAAGGTCTTTTTCTCAGTGATGCTTTTTTTTTTCTTTTTTAAAGATTTCTTTATTTACCTTAGAGAAAGAGGGAGAAAGAGCATGAGGGGCAGAAGGAGAGGGAGAGAGAATCACAAGCAGATTCCATGCTGAGTGCAGAGCCCAACAAGGAGCTTGATCTCACAACCCTGAGATCACGACCTGACCCAAAACCAAGAGTCAGATGCTTAACCGACTATACCACCCAGGCACCCCTCTTAGCAATGCTTTTTAATGTACAGTCTTACACAAATTTTTAAATGGTTATTTCAACTTATTTTATGTTTTTGTAAGTTTTTGTATTTTAACATTTTATTTTACAATTTTTCATTGCTAAATATATATACATACATAATCCATTTTCATATTGACCTTATACAGTAATATTAAAAGATTTGTTAGTTTTAGTATTATTTTGTAGAATATGTAGGATTTTCTATGTACATATTCCTGTAGTCTACAAATAAGACTGTTTTACTTCTTCCTTTCTGATACGTATTTTTTAACCTAGAGTTACTGCAATAGTAAGGACATCACATACAACGAAAACATATTATTTCTGTGTTCCTAATCTTGGAGGAAAAGCCTTCAGTCTTTCACCATTGAATAAAATAGTAGCTGTAGATTTCTCATAGACGTCCTTTATCAGGATGAGGGAATTTTTATTTTTAGTTAGATGAAAATTTTTGTTATGATAGGTGTTGAAATTTGCCAAATACAAATACTTTTTTTATATCTACTGAGGTTATCATATGATTTTTGAGTGTGTAAAATTACATTGAATGGTTAACAAATATCAAACCAATTGCATTATTGAGCTAAATCCCAGTCATGGTAGTGTGTGTGTGTATATATATACACACATATACACGTGTATACACACACACACACACAGCATATATTTATGTGTGTATAGCTATATTTAATTTGCTAACATTTGGTTATGAATTTTTTGCATTGATGTTTATGAGATATATTACTACTTATTTTACATTTTTTTGTAATGTCTTTTTCTGGTTTTGGTATAATGCTAATTCAGGCTTCCTGTACTCATATGGGTAGTATCTCCATTTCTTCTTTCTGTTTTCTAAATAATTTATGTAAGATCGATGGAATATACCAATTTACTCACTTGGACCTAGAATTTTCTTATAACATTTTTTGTTTAAAAATTTAGGTTACAAACTCATTATCTTTAATAACTAGACTACTATTCGAATTTTGAAATTCATTTTATAAGTTGTTTTTTTTAAGTCATTTTTTATTCAAAGGATTTGTCATTTTTTTCTAAGTTGTCTTAGTTCAAGCTGCTACAATGAAACACCATACACTGGGAGATATAAACAATAAACATTTATTTGTCATAGTTCTAGAGGCTGAGCAGGTCAAGTTCCAGGTATCAGCTAATATGGTTTCTGGTGAGATTTTCTTTCTGGTTTGCATATAGCCTCCTTCTTGCTATATCCTCACATTGCATAGAGAAAGATCATCTCTCTCTTGTCTATTCTTAAAAAGTTTCCACCTTCATGATCTAACTACCTCTTAAAGGTTCCACCAGAAACTTAGAAAATATACCATCCAACAGGAGCAAAATGCACATTCTTCTTAAGGACACATGGAAAATTCTCCAGGATATATCATAGACTAGGCCACAGAACAGATTTTAGTAAATTTAAAGATTGAAATCATATTAAGCACCTTTTCTAACCACATGGTATGAAAGTAGAAATCAATTACAACAAGAAAACTGGAAAATATATGTGGATGCCAGTGGGGGGGGGGAGGGCATAGGTCAAAGGAGAAACCAGTATAGAAATAAAAAAAGTTGAGAATATGAAAATGGAAATACAACATACCAAACTTATGGGTTAAAGTGAAAGTGTTCTAAGAGAGGAGATTACCATGATAAATACCTAAATTAAGGAAAAAAGAGTTCTGGTAAACTTGACTTTGTACATCAAGGAATAGAAAAGAAGAACAAATGAAGCCCAAAGTTAGTAGAAGGAAATAAATAACAAAGCTCAGAGTGGAAATAAATAAAATAGAGACTAAAAACACACTAGAAAAGATCAATGAAACTAAGAGCTGTTTATTTTTTCCTTTTTTTTGAAAAGACAAATTAGATAAAACTTTAGTTTGGATTAACAGGAAAAAAGAGAAGACTCAAAATTAGAAATGAAAGAGGAGACACTACAACTGATACCACAGAAATATGAAGAATCTAAGAGAACACTATGAACAATTATACACCAACAAATTGAACAACCTAGAAGCAATGGATAACTCCCTAGAAGTATACCAAGACTGTATTGTGAAAACATAGAAAATAGGAACAAATTGCTAGTAAGGCAACTGAATTAGTAACTAAAAACCTCTCAACAACAACAAAATGTAGGAGCAGATGGTATCACTGGTGAATTCTACCAGACATTTAAAGAATAATTAATATTAATTATTCTCAAACTACCAAAAATTTTAAGAGGAGGAGACATTTCCAAACTCATTTTATGAGGTCAACATTAGAGGTACATTCCCTCTATACACAGTTTGCTGAGAGTTTGATTTCATGCACAGATGTTGAGTTTTGTAAAATTCTTTTTCTGCATACACCAAGATGACTCTATGATTTTTATCCTTCACTCTGTAACTGGCACATCAAATTGATTTGTGAATACTGAACCATCCCTACATTCCTGGAATAAATAGCATTTGATCATGGTGTATGATTCTTTTAATATATAGTTGAATTTGGTTTGTTAATATTTTGTTGAAGATTTTTGCATCTATATTCATGAGGATTTTTGGCCTATAATTTCCTTTTCTTGTATGTCCATGTCTGGTTTTCATATCATGGTAATGCTGACCTCATAAAATGAGTTTGGAAATGTCTCCTCCTCTTAAAATTTAAAAGACAGAATAGCAAATAGCCTGCAGAGATATATCTTGGAAGCAGGAGTTGGAAAGGAGCCTGGGGCTTATGGAAGGACAGTAAATTACTAATCTCAGAGTTCACCAAGGAACTTCTCCAGGAACAAAGGAGCTGGCAGTTACCATTTTCCTTCCCAGCTCCTCATCATAACATAAACACACAGACACCTACAGGAACTAGCACTCTGCAGGCACTCATTACCTAACTTGCTTATACTATGCCCTGGTCCCTGACTCTAGCCAGACCTGCTCAGTCCAAGTGCTGTGGATTTCCTCTCCTAGAAGACCCTTGCAAACCTTGCCAACACTGCCTCTCCTGACCTCCTGTAGAAGATGTGGCACCTTGTTAAAACTGCACCTCCCATGGGACACCTGGGTGGTTCAGTTGGTTGGGCATCCAACTCTTGATTTTGGCTGAGGTCATGATCTTGGGGTCCTAGAACTGAGCTCCTCAAGCAGACTCCCCACTCTCCCTCTCCCTCTGCCCCTCCCTCTGCTCTTTCTCTCTCTCAAATGGGTAAATAAATCCTTAAAACAAACAAAAACAAACAAAAAAAGCTGCACCTCCCACTGTGTGTGCTTTTGCTTAGCAGTCCCAGCAGCCCTGTTCTCCATGGTGGCTGTACATCCCCTGTGGAAAGCCCTCAAAAAAGTAGGTTTATTTTATTTTTTTAAAGATTTTATTTTTAAGGTATCTCTATACCCAACATGGGCCTTGAACCCATAACTTCAAGATCAAGAGTCACATGCTCCACCAACTGAACCAGCCAGGCACCCCTCAATGAAATAGGTTCAGAGCAAACAACATAATAAAAATCATATGTGAAAAACTCACAGCCAACATAATATTCGATGGGGGAAAAACAGAGCTTTCCCCCTAAAATCAGGAATAAGACAAGAATGTTCATTCTCTGGAATGAACAAATTCTCTGGAAATTCCAAATTCTCTGGAATTTCCATTCTCTGGAAATCTTAGCCACAGCAATCAGACAACAAAAACAAATAAAAGGCATCCATATTGGTAAGGAAGAAGTAAAACTTTTACTATATACAGATTACATGATACTGTATATAGAAAACCCAAAAGACTCCACCAAAAAACTATTAATGTGATTAATGAATTTAGTAAAGTCACAGGATTCAAAATCAATGTATGGAAATCTGTTGCATTTCTATGCATTATTAATGAAGCAGCAGAAAGAGAAATTTTTTTAAAAAATCCCATTTACCATTGCACCAAAAATAATAAGATACCTAGGGATAAACCTAACCAAAGAGGTGAAAGACCTCTACTCTGAAAATTACAAAACATGGATGAAATAAATTGAATATGATACAAAGAAATGAAAAGATATTCCGTGCTCATGGATTGGAAGAACAAATACTGTTAAAATGTCTATACTACCCAAAGCAATCTATGCATTCAATGCAATCCCTGTCAAAATACCAAGAGCTTTTTTTCACAGAACTAGAACAAATAACCCTGAAATTTGTACCCAACCACCAAAGACCCTGGATACCCAAAGCAATCTTGAAAAAGAAAAACAGAGCTGAAGGAATCACAATTCCAGACTTCATGTTATATTACAAAGCTGTAGTGATCAAAACAGTATAGTACTGGCACAAAAAGAGACACAAAGATCAATGGAAGGGAATAGAAAACCTAGAAATAAACCCACAATTTTATAGTCAATTAATCTTCAACAAAGCAGAAAAGAATATCCGATGGGAAAAAGACAGTCTTGTCAACTAATGGTATTGGGGAAACTGGTCAGCTACATGCAAAAGAATGAAACTGAACCACTTTCTCATACACAAAAACAAACTCAAAATGGATTAAGGACCTGAATGTGAGACCTGAAACCATAAAACTTTTAGAAGAGCGCACAGGCAATAATGTCTCTGATAATAGGTATAGCAACAGTTTTCTAGATGTGCATGCTGAGGTGAGGGAACAAAAGCAAAAATAAACTATTGTGTCTTCATCAAAATAAAAAGCTCCTGCACAGAGAAGGAAACAATCAACAAAACTAAAAGTCAACCTACTGAATGGGAGAAGATATTTGCAAGTGACATATCAAATAGAGGGTTAGTGTCCAAAATATATAAAGAACATATACAACTCAACACCCAAAAAACAAATAGTCCAATTAAAAAATGAACAGAAGACATGAACAGACACTTCTCCAAAGGAGACATCCAGAGACCAACAGACACATGAAAAGATGCTCAACATCACTCATCATCAGGGAAATGCATGTCAAAAGTATGATGAGATATCATCTCACAGCTATCAAAAACACAAGAAAGAACAAGTGTTGGTGAGGATGTGGAGAGAAAGGAACCCACTTGCACTATTGGTGGGAATGCAAACTGGTAGAGCATGTGGAGAACAGTATGGAAGTTCTTCAAAAAGTTAAAATTAGAACTAACCTATGATCCAGTAATGGCACTACTGGGTATTTACCCAAAGAATAGAAAAACACTAATTTTAGGGCACATGATGTAATGAGCACTAGCTAATATAAAAGACTGATGAATCACTGAAATCTACCTCTGAAACTTACACTATATGTTAATTAATTGAATTTAAATTGAAAAAGAAATAAAGTATGACAACTCTATAAAAAACAACAACAACACTAATTTGAAAGGATATATGCACCTCTGTGTTTATGCAGCATTATTTCCAACAGCCAAATTAGGGAAGCAGCCCAAGTGTCCATTGATAGATGAATGGATAAAGAAGATGTGGTATGTATATATACACACACAATGGAATATTATTCAGCCATAAAAAGAATGAAATCTTACATTTGCAATGACATGGACAGAGCTAGAGTATAATGTTAATTGAAATAAGTCAGAGAAAGACAAATACCATATGATCTCACTTATATGGAATTTAAGAATCAAAACAAATGAACAAAGAAAAAAAAGAGAGAGAAACAGTCTTTTAACTATAGAGAACAAACTGATGGTTACCAAGGGGAAGTGGGTGAGAGAACGGGTAAAATAGATGGTGGGAATTAAGGAGTATACTTGTTGTAATAAGCACTGGGTGATGTATAAAACTGTTGAATCACTGTATTGTACACCTGACACTGATATAACACTGTGTGTTAATTATACTGGAATTCAAATTTTTAAAAAGCTGCAAAAAAAGGGGGAAAAATCCCTCCCCATGTTGCAGTGAAATAAAAGCAAATTTTCTATATCTATTTTAAAACAGATGAAGAGATACGATATAAAAATATCAGTTGCATTTATATTTGCTACCACAAATTATAAGAGAAATTTAAAAAATCATTTGCAATTTTGTCAAAAGAATAAAATACCTAGGAATAAACTTATCCAAGATGGTGAAAGATCTGTACACTGAAAACGATAATACATTGATGAAAGAAGTTGAAGATATAAATAAATGAAAATGCATCCCATGCTCATATTTGAAGGATACTGTTAAAATGTCCAAATACCTGAAGCAATACAGATTCAGTGCAATCCCTATTACAATTCTAATAGCACTTTTCACAGCAACAGAACAATCCTAAAATGTGTATGGAACCAAAAAAGACTCTGAATAGGCAAAGCAATCTTGCAAATAATGAGCAAAGATGAGGGTATCACACTTCATGATTTCAAACTATATTACAAAGCTATAGTGATCAATACTGTATAGTATTGGCATAAAAACAAACATATAGATCAATGAAACAGAACAGAGAACCCAGAAATAAACCCACGCATATGTGGTCAGTTTATTTGTGGCAAAGGAAACACTGGAGCCAAGAATATACAATGGGGAAAGGATATTCTCTTCAATAAGTGGTGTTGGGGAAGCTGAACAGCTACATACAAAAGAATAAAACTGGACCCTATATTTTACTATATGCAAAACTCAAAACAGATTAAAGACTTGAACATAAGACCTGAAAGCATAATAATAGGTAAGTTCCTTGATATCATTCTTAAGGATGATTTTTTGTACTGAACACCAAAAGCAGAGGCAACAAAAGCACAAAGTCAACAAGTATGACTATATCAAGCTCAATATCTCTTCACTGCAAAGGAAATCATCAACAAATGAAAAGGTAACCTATAGAATAAGAGAAAATATTTGCAAATCATATATCTGATAAGGGGTTAATATCCAAAATATATAAAGAATACAACTCAATAGCCAAAAAATAAATAACTCAAAAAATGGAAAGAGAAATCGAATAGATATTTTCTTCTCCAAAGAATGCATATAAATAGTCACAGGCACATGAAAATGTGCTAAACATCACTACTCAGCAGGGAAATGCAAATCAAAACCACAATGAGATACAACCTTCCACTTGTCAGAATGGCTTTCGTCAAATAGGTGATAACAAATGTTGGCAAGAATGTGGAGAAAAGGGAACACTGGTGCACTGTTGGTGGAAATATAAATTGTTTTAGCCACTATGGAAGATAATATGGAAACACCTTAAAAAGGTTACTGGCGTACCATATGATCCAACAATCCCACTTCTGGATATATATCCAAAGGAAATTTTAAAAAGGATATTAAATAGATATCTGCACTCCTGTGTTGACTGAGCACTATTTGCCTAGCCATGATACAGAAACAACCTAAGGGACCAACTATGAATGAACAAAGAAAATTGGTGTATATACACATGAAATATCATTCAGCCATGAGAAAGAAATAAATCTTGCTTTTTGTGACAACATGGATGGAACATGAAGGCATTATGCTCAATGAAATAAGTCAGACAGAGAAAGACAAATACTACATGGTATCACTTACATGTGGAGTCCAAAGATTTTTCTTAAAAGTCAAAGTCATAGAAACAGAGTAGGAAACTGATAGTCAGGAGCTGAAGGGTGGGGGAAATAAGGAGAGATTGGTAAAAGGGTACAAACTGTCTGTTATAAGGTGAATATGATTGGAAGATCCTATGTAAAATATGGTGACTAATGTTGATAACAATATAATTGAAATTTGGTGAGAGTAGAACTTAAATATTCTCATACACATAAAAGTGAGGTGATGGATGTGTTAATTAACTAGATGGTGGGAATCCTTTTGCAATGGGTACACATATATAAAACCATCACAGTGTACACTTTAAATATCCTACAATTATATTTTTCAATCATACTTCAGTAAAGCTTAAAAAAAGAGAAAAAAAAAAAGCCTTATCCTTATGACCAGTGGTGGAAATGAGAAGTGTAGCATCTACATTTTCTTCTGTTTTGTGTTCTATATATTCCCATTTTAAATGATCTAGTTCCTTCAATTCCACTTTCCATTTTTAAACATTGATGTTGGTGATTGGTTAACTTGACAATTTCATTCACAAATTAAAAATTCATAAAACGAGGGGCACCTGGGTGGCTCAATTGGTTAAGCATCTGATTCTTGATTTCAGCTCAGGTCATGATTTCAGGGTTGTGAGATGGAGTCCTGCATGAGGCTCCATGCCAGGCATGGAGCCTGCTTAAAAGTGTCTCTCTCTCTCTCATTGCAGACCAATGTCCCTGATGAAGATGAATACCAAAATACTCACCAAGATACTAGCCAATAGGCTCCAACAGTACATTAAAATGATTATTCATAGGATGCCTAGGTGGTTCAGTTGGTTAAGCATCTGCCTTCAGCTCAGGGTCCTGGGATCAAGTCCCATATCAGACTCCTTGCTCAGTGGGGAGTCTTTTTTTCCCCTCTGCCTGCCACTCCCCTTGCTTATTCTCTCTCCCTCTCTCCATCTCTCTCTCTCTCTGACAAATAAATAAATAAAATCTTGAAAAAAAAAAAAGGATTATTCACCATGACCAAGTGGGATTTATTCCTAGACTGCAAGTGTTGTTCAACATTTGCAATCAATCAACATGATACATCACAATAAAAGAAAGGACAAGAACCATATGATCCTCTCTATTGATGCAGAAAAAACATTTGACAAAATACAGCATCCTTTCTTGATTAAATCTCTTCAGTATAGGGATGGAGGGAACATACCTCAATATCATAAAAGCCATCTACAAAAAGCCCATGGCGAATACCATTCTATGTGGAAAAACTGAGAGCTTTTCCCTTAAGGTCAGAAACACAACAGGAATGCCCACTCTCACCACAGTTAAACATCATACTAGAAGTCCTAGCCTCAGCAATAAGACAACAAAAAGAAATACAAGGCATTCAAATTGGCAAAGAATAAGTCAAACTCTCACTTGTTGCAGATGACATGATACTTTATGTGGAAAGCCCAAAAGACTCCACCCCAAAATTGCTAGAACTCATACAGCAATTCAGCAACATGGCAGGATATAAAATCAATGCACATAAATCGGTTGCATTTCTATACACTAACAATGAGACAGAAGAAAGGGAAATTAAGGAATCAATCCAATTTACAATTGTACCCAAAGCCATAAGATATCTAGGAATAAACCTAACCAAAGAGGTAAATGATCTGTACTCTAAAAACTACAGAATGCTCATAAAAGAAATTGAGGAAGACACAAAGAAATGGAAAAACATCCCATGCTCATGGATTGAAAGAATAAATATTGTTAAAATGTCTATGCTACCTAGAGCAATCTATACATTCAAAACAATCCCTATCAAAATACCATCAAAATTTTTCACAGAGCTGGAACAAATAATCCTAAAATTTGTATATAACCGGATAAGACACCCAATAGCCAAAGGAATGTTGAAAAAGAAAACCAAAGCTGGTAGCATCACGATGCCGGACTTCAAGTTCTATTACAAAGCTGTGATCAAGACAGTATGGTACTGACACAAAAATAGACACAGAGCTCAATGGTACAGAAAAAAGAACCCAGAAATGGACCCTCAACTCTATGATCAACTAATCTTTGACAAAGCAGAAAAGAATATCCAACGTAAAAGACAGTCTCTTCAATAAATTGTGCTGGGAAAATTGGACAACCACATGTAGAAGAATTAAACCGGACCATTGCCCTACACCATACACAAAAATAAACTCAAAATGGATGAAAGACCTAAATGTGAGACAGGAATCCATCAAAATCCTAGAGGAGAATGCAGGTAGAAACCTCTTCAACTTTGGCCACAGCAACTTCCTGCTAGACACTTCTCCAAAGGCAAGGGAAACAAAAACAAAAATGAACTATTGGGACATCATCAAGATAAAAGGCTTCTGCACAGCAAAGGAAACAGTCGTCAAAACTAAAAGTCAACCTACGGAATGGAGAAGATATTTGCAAACGACATATCAGAGAGAGGGCTAGTATCCAAGATCTCTAAAGAACTTATCAAACTCAACACCCAAAAACCAAATAATCCAGTCAAGAAACGGGCAGAAAACATGAACAGACATTTCTCCATAGAAAACATACAGATGGCCAACAGACACATGAAAATATGCTCCACATCACTTGGCATCAGGGAAATACAAATCAAAACCACAGTGAGATACCACATAAGTCAGAATGGCTAAAATGAACAAGACAGGAAACAACAAATGTTTTCAAGGATGCAGAGAAAGGGCAACCCTCTTACACTACTGATGGGAATGCATGCTGGTACAGCTACTCTGGAGAATGTTACAGAGGTTCCTCAAGAAGTTAAAAATAGAGCTACCTGATGACCCAGCAATTGAACTTCTGGGTATTTACCCCAAAGATACAAATGTAGTGATCCAAAGGTGCATCTTCACCCCAACGTTCATAACAGCAATGTCCACAATAGCCAAATTATGGAAAAAGCTAAGATGCCTATTGACAGATGAATGGATAAAGATGTGGTATATATATATATATATATATATATATATATATATATATATATGGGAAGGAAGGGAAAACTGAAGGAGAATTCAACAGAGAGGGAGAAAAACCATGAGAGTCCTAACTATAGGAAACAAACTGAGGGTTGCTAAGGGGAGGCACATGGGGGATTGGAGTAATTAAGTAACGGGCATTAAGGAGGGCACGTGATGTGGTGAGCACTGGCTATTATATGCAACTGATAAAATATTGAACACTACATCTGAAACTAATGATGTACTATATGTTGGCTAATTGAATTTAAATAAAAAATTTTTTAAAAGATCCTCTCTGCCCCTCCCCCCTCTCTTTCTTGAAAACAAATTATAAAACGAAACAAAATTGTGACCTATCTAAAGGAGGAATGGGTACCACCCAAAATTTTTCTTACTTATACCATATGTACAGCAACTCCAATTTGGGCTACAGGTGAGCACTTTTGTTATTTGGTTCTGTTGGTTTTCTATTAATGCTATAGCAGATTCCTACAGGCTTAGTGTCTTCAAACAGCACAAATTTATTATTTTACAGGGTTTTGTTTTTTTGTTTTTTTTCAGTCAGAAGTGGTATAGGTCTCAGTACACTAAAATAAAGGTATCAGCATACTGTGTTCCCTTCTCAGGTCTACAGAGAAGAACACTATTTTTGTTCATTTGATTTGTTAGTAGAATTCAGTTTCTTGCAGATGCATACCAAGAGTCACATTTCTTGCTGGCTGAAACCTAAGAGTAGTTTCCAGTTTCTAGAAGCCACTGCATTCTGTGGGTAGTGATCTCCTCTCTCATCTTCCAAGTCAGCAATTGCAGATCAAGTCTTTCTTGTGTCATATCTCTGAGTCGAGTCTGCAAATGTTCTCTGCCTTTAAATTTTTATGTTTTAGATTAGACCCATCCAGATAATCCAATATACTCTCCCAGACCAAGAACTTTAACCTTTATTATAACTGCAAAGTCCTTTTGCCATATAGGGTAATATATTCATCTCTTCCAGGAATTACGTTCTTTTTTCTTTTTTTAATTTTATTAAGTAATCTCTACACTGCACATGGGGCTCAAACTCATGACCCCAAGATCAAGAGTCACATGCTCTACCAACTAAACCAGCCAGGAACCCCCAGGATATATTTGGGGGACATTTATTGTGCATCCCACAGAAGGTATAATTGCATTTTGTCTGTTTAGATTATTACAACTAGAATTACAACCAATGTATGGTCCTAGACTTGAAACAAGTAGCTAATGACATAAAGAAGCAGAGATCATAGAGCATCCTCTCTGGCAAGGGTGAGATTTGTAGGGAATTTCCTAAGGATCAGTGGTTATAGTGCTGTTTCCTTTCCTACAGTTTTCCCCACTTTTCACAATTCATTCCTTTGTTCCTTGTGCTATCCCAGTGTATTGTCAAGACTGTAATATATATGGGGCGCCTGGGTGGCACAGCGGTTAAGCGTCTGCCTTCGGCTCAGGGCGTGATCCCGGCATTATGAGATCGAGCCCCACATCAGGCTCCTCCGCTATGAGCCTGCTTCTTCCTCTCCCACTCCCCCTGCTTGTGTTCCCTCTCTCGCTGGCTGTCTCTATCTCTGTCAAATAAATAAATAAAATCTTAAAAAAAAAAAAGACTGTAATATATATTATATTTTAGCTCCAAACAATTAGTCTCTCTCAGAGGTACACATTTTATTGCCTGAGGAATGCCATGCCCTTCCCAGTACAGACCTGAACATATATATGTCAGTGTCCTTTAGTGAGGATACTTCTGGCATTTTAGATGGAATAATTCTTTATTGTTCAGGACTGTCCTACACACTGCAATATGTATATTGCTCATGATCCCTATACACTAAACATTTGTTGTCCTCAGTCTCTAGACAGCCCAAAAGAACTCTATGCATTTCAAATTGTTCCTTTGGAAGTTATATTAATGCTGGGTGACAACTACTGCTCTAAATACTCAATGTATGTTTGACAAGGTGGCAAAATGAAGTCTGAGGTTAGTAATGTCTATTTTTCATTCATTCTTTTGATCATTTCCTTAACAAACAAGTATTGAGAAATCGCAATGTGACAAATTTTATGCTGGACACTTCATGTAGAGGACATAAAGGATTTAACCTAACACTTCATCCATTTCTATGTACTTCCCCTCAGATTAGAGGGGCAATTAACACTGATACTCAGATATTATGGCATTGATTGAGGCACATGCATAACTGTGTTCCAAAGAGATAGTTCTCTCCTATCTTTCATGACTATGCCTTCTGGATAACCACCGCACTGTATTCTTTCTTTTCCCCCTTTTCACTCATGTGTACCCGGTGACACATTCCTTCAAGTTCCAAACCTGTAGCAAAACTGCATAAACTGGATAAAAGGACAAGTCAGCCTAGTCATTTATTTACTATTTGCTTTTGTGCATAAATTCCCTAGTGACTTCACATGAACAAAAACCAGACCAAAACAAGATTACAAGCCCCTAAGAGTATGATTCTCTCCACACTATAAAACTTGATATGACTTTGCATTACTTGAATTCCCTTCACCTCCCACCCACAAGGGCTCCCAGAAGATAATGCTAATTGTCGAAATAGGAACCTCCCTACACAGAGGAAAAAATAAAATAAAATAAATCAGAGAAACAAGTAATAAAAATAATACAGAACTCACACATAATAAGACATGTAGAAATAAGGAAATAAATACCCAAGACTGGCAGAACAAGCTCTGCAGTCCACACCAGACCCTAGAATCAGGCAGGAATTTCACAAAGAAAGAAGAGGGCTGTGGGTGCTAGTAAGGGAGGAACACAGTAAATGTCAAGTAGGGCTCACTCCCTGTGGGGAAATACTGAGAACAGATGCTAGCCCTTGTGATTCAGAGCTCAAGTTAACAAGGATTTGAGAAAGAGGAAATTAGAAAGTGCCTGGGACCAATGTCTAGGGAAGGTGTAGTCCTTGGAGTACAACAAAACATGGTAGAAGAGAGTAGAGTAGCCTTGAGCCTTGGCAGTCAAGGAAAATGGTATACACTGAAGATAAGAATTCTATTGAAACAAGACAATATCAAAGAATCACGAAGAAGTTTAAAGAAAGAATCTTTTACTCTTATTTCTGAAAGTGCTGAGATCATCAAAGGGTAAAAACACTCCTTTTTATTCTATTTTTAAAGTTTGCCTCTGTTTGTCATCTCAAGGGTTTCTGCTGTCAGCAGCAGCGGTAGTTAGATGAAGGAACCTGGACACACATAGATATATTTTGAAACCTGGAAAATTTAACCTAAAGTACATTTTAGCTTTGGAGTGCCCTTGAGGGTGGAACTGATTTGCTCAGGAGATGAATAATGGGATTCAATACTATGACCAGTTGAAATCTAACATAACCCAAGGTATTCCCTTGTTGTTGAACAGCTTAGAGACCGTGGAGAGTAATGCAGCCCCATTTCTAGTGATTTCTTATCCTACCACGAAAATCATCAATAAACGGGTATTTTCTTCTTACAAGCAAGAGTTGTATTTATGTTCATAAGTATGGGGAACATAGGCAAGCCCTTTACATATTCACATGACTTTCTTTTATCTCATTTTAGTTTTATGAAGCAAAAAAAAAAAGCGTTTATCACACATGCTGTAAAAAATAGTCTTGATCAATATCTCATGGGTATAAATAATTACCTATATATTTTGCTTTTGCTAATGTGTCCAAATTGTCACATGAAGGATGATGTTAGAACATCTATTAAGAGATGCTTTTTGTGTTTTTCATTCTGTTATACATGCAATGAAATGTTATATGAAATACAAATTCAACAAATTTAGGCCAGTGTTTTCTTTATAGTATTTAAAATTTAGAGCCAGAATGCTTCTTAAGTTTTGTCAAATAATAAATGGAGAAAATAATTATAATCATTCAAAAATTTTCCAGATAATAGAAAAAGAGAGTTCAACTGCCTTTGTTTTGAGAGGATAAAATTGATTCGGATACCTAACCTGTACGGTGTAAAAAAGCTGTAGGTCAATTTATCTATGAATATATGTAAAACTAAGATGAGTCTCAAGAATCTGTATTTAGGAAGCTCCAATAAGGGACAACTGCGCATTTAACAAAATCAAACTAAACCAAACCAAACACTATAACCTCAGAATATTAAAGAGACTTGTTCTAGTCCTACTTATTGTCAAAGTTGAGATCAAAGCCCATAAATTGATGTCCAATACTAGGCTTTTCAATTCTATTATTGGATCAGTTAGGATAATGTATGTCTCTATTGCAAGTCAACTCACAAGCACTATGGTTTAACACATTCAACATCAATTGCTGCCCACCTAAACTGACAAATACTGACAGCCTTCCATCCGGGGGTTAAGGCCTCCTGGCACCTTCCATCTTATGTCTGCCATTCTCTAGGGCTTTTTGTCCTATGCATTCAGTTAACAGAAAGAAAAAAGAAACAAAAAAAGTCATCTTCTTCTTAACTATCATAGCAAATGTGACACTAATCACTTAAATTAACATTTTGTTTCTGAAAAGTAGTCAGATGATTTCAAGGGACCCAGAATGGGCCTGGGAAGTGGAGTCCCTAACAGCTCCACAAAGATTGTGATGAAATGCTAACTATCTCTTCATCGTAACCATAATGTGCTCTATTTTACACTTGTTCTGTTTAAGCCTACTTATTATAATCTAATCTAGGGCACTTTAATAGTGTTTCTCAAAACTGTCTTGGTTTGAATGATAGATATATGATCATCCTATGTTCTATTACAATACTTTTAGAAAACTGCAGATTTTTAAACTGTTGTTTGAATTTGGTTTGGTTTTAATACATAAAAAGGAAGTGAATATGCCAACATTATAATTATATTATTAACATACTGTTTAATGTATCTAGTCCATAGAAAATACTTAATTCTGGTGATCCAGTATGTTGTGTTGATTTTAAAAATATTTCCAGACATATTTAAAAATAAAATTTTCAAAACAATTGTATCAAACTTGCATCATAAATTTACCAAAATAGCATGTATGGGGTTTTTTGACTCTAGATAATACAGTTTCGAACAGATTCATGCATAGATTAGTAAAACATAGCTGTTCCATGGTACAGTGAATATTTTAAGAACATGTTGGAAGAAATTTTAAATACACCATATAAGTATGTCTCAAAGAAAAAAGACCACCCAGGTATTCTATTGCCTGAGGGCAAAACAATTGGCTGTATGTCCCTTTAAAATTCCTTACAGTCCCATAGTACTATAATAAGTTCTCCTGCAGTGTATAATTTAAATATATAAAAATATTTTAAAATGATATGATAAAACAAGTGAAGATGTAGTAATAGGACTCTGTAAGCAGTGAGATGCCCAATATCCTGAATACTAGCATTCGGTGCTATCATTAAAATCTGCTTGTGAAATCTGAGAAATAGAACTTAACATGACAAAGTGTTAAGATCTGAGGGTAAAGGCAGTAACATTCTATCTCTTGAAATATAATGAAAACTACACTTCATTAAAGTGCAATTGTCAACTTGGAGGAATGATACTGCTTTGCTATGTCAAAATAACACAAGTAAATAAAATAGAACATGAATTTTCAAAATTCTTGGGACAGGAGCATGTATAATTTAATAAGATGTCTCCACTATGCATTTTTTGGAATAAAAAAGTATTAAATATGAACATGGTAGATATGATCCATTCAACTTATTTTCTTTCCAATCTGCTCACCCTTACCCCAATGCACTGTTTGCCCTTTATCCTCATCCCAAAATAAAATAAACATAACTGTCAGATGCCAATGTCACAGTGAAGACTTTATAAAATCTTTAATGTTTTGAATTCCAAAATAACAGCCTGACCAGCACATTCTGGGCTGAAATCCCTTAAATTCTTAAATGTACTATTTAATAGCAAATGTTCTGAAAACTTCCTAATAATGACTTATGCCACAAAGAAGGAAAACAAGTAGAAATGGATGTCTTCATTCTTTTAATAGAAAATGTCAAAAATTTTCTTTATTTTTAATATTGTGGTGAGCTTTATAGTCTGTCACTTTTGAATGCTCTAAGATTTGTACATTTCCAAAGTTTTATGACTTTCTTTGGGGAATTACTGTCCATTATGCCCACCTTTATTCACTAAGATATCATTAATTATCCTCTGAAATCTGAGACTCTCTAATTGGAAATAATTTTATGTATTACTTAGAAACATGTTACTGGGTTATATAAAGCAATATTAGCATAAAATAGAATTTTATATGTATAAGATGTTTTATGTAAGTCTCATGGTAACCACAGAGCAATGCCTATAGTGGATTCACAAAATAGGAAGAGAATCAGAGCATATCACTATGGAAAAACATCAGTTTATAAAGAAAGGCAGCAGAGAGGAAGAAAGAAAAAAGGGAACAGCCAAAAAACAATTAATAAGATTAATAACAATTAATAAGATGGCATTCGTAAGTCCTTACCTATCAATAATGACTCTAAATATAAATGGACTGAATTCTTTAATGAAAAGACGAAGAGTGCCTGGATGGATAAAAGAAGATCCAACTATATGTTTCCTATGAGAGATTCATTTCAGGTTTAAGGACACACATATGCTCAAAGTAAGGCAAAAAAAAAAAAAAAAAAAAAAATTCCATTCAAGTGGAAAACAAAAGAAAGGAGGAATACCTACATTTATAACAGGAGACTTTGAAGCAAAAATATGAAAAAGAGATAAAGAAGATCATTATATAATAAAGTGGTCAAATCATCAGTTGTAAATATTACAAATATATGCATTTCAAGTTACAATACCTGAATATATTAAGCAAGTACTAGCATCTAACCAGTAATAGTAGGGGACCTCAACTCCTCACCCTCAACAATGGCTAGATCATCATCCAGGCAGAATATCAAATGAAATAGAGACCAGAGAAACAATAGAAAAGATCAATGAAATTGAGCCATTTTTTTGGAAAAGATGAACAAAATTAACTTTTTAACTAGACTAAGAAAATAAAAGACTCAATAATAAAATAATTACATAATTAAAATAAATAATAAAAATCAGAAATGAAAAAGGACACATTACAAATGATATTACACAAATAAACATACGATCATAAAAAAATTTCCATGAATAATTATATGCCAAATTAGAAAACTTAGAAGAAATTGATAAATTCCTTGAAATATACATCTTATCAAGACTTATAACAAAGATTTAGAAAATATGAACAGACCAATACAAAGTAAACAGAAAACACTGAGTCAGTAATCAAAAACCTCCCCCCCAAAAAAGAGCAGAAGACCAAATAGTATCATTGGTGAATTCTAGCAGACATTGACAGAATTAGTGTCAATCCTTCCCCAAACTCTTTCAAAAAATAGAAGAGGTAACACACCAAAACTCCTTTTGTAAGATCAGCATTACTCTGATACCAAAGCCAGATAAGGACACTGCAACAAGAGAAAACTACAGACCAATATCCCTGATGAATACAGAAATTCTCAGGAAAATACCAACAAAACAAATTCAACAGCACCTTAAAAAAATATACACTACAACTAAGACAGATTTATTTATGGGATGCAAGGAGAGTTCAAAACATGCAAATTAATAAATGAGATATACTGCATTAAAGCTAAAAATCATATGATCATCTCAACAAATGCAGAAAAAGCATTTGACAAAACACAACATCCTTTTATGATAAAAACTCTCAACAAATTGGGTACTAAAGGAAAATACTTTTACTTAATAAGAGTTATATACATCTAGCCCATAACTGAAGCCATATTTAATGGTGAAAACTGTTCCTCTAAGATCAGGAACAAGACAAGGACAGCCACTCTCACTACCCTTATTCAAAGTAATTCTAGAAGTCTTAGCCAGAGTAATAAGGCAAGATAAAGAAAGAAAAAAAAAAAACATCCAAATTGGAAAGGAAAAAGTAAAAATTTTATTGTTTGTAGATGATATGATCTTATAGGTTAGAAAATCCTAGGTTCCACCATTTAATTATTTTATATTCCATTATTCAATGTAATTTTGTCCGAACATAGACCTATCTTGCTTAGAATTCTCAAATTCCTTAAATAAAGCTGCAAGCAGCTACTTTAAAGAGAAATGGCCTACAGAAAATAACTTGGATACCAGTGTTTCACTGATGATGTCAATACAAGAAGAAAGACTTTATACATGTAAATACAACTTGAATGCAGTCTCATAAGAAGGTACTGCAAGCAGAGAGAGCTCTGTAATAAGATTTACATACTATCATTGAAAATGGTCACACTTAAATTTCATTCACAATAGTGCATGGGGTTGGCATTACAAAACATTATAAAAGGCCATTCCTAGAAAATGGATACACATCTATTTATATCTATATCTATATACAGTGTGTATATAATATATATTTTATATTACATTTATGTATTTTATTAAATGTATATTACATTTACATTATAAAACATTTATATATTCTATAATACATGGATATATTTTATAATATGAACATTATAAAATGTAATTATATGTATCATATATTTTTTATATATTTATATATATCTTATATAATATATAGATACAGAGGATATAGATTGTTTTTGGTACAAGCTCCCCAACTATTCACATCCTGCACCACACTAGTATTTTTATTGCAATTGATGAACCTGCATTTATACATCATCACCCAGATTCCACAATTTATGTTAGACTACACTCTTGGTGTTGTATATTTGATGGGTTTTGATGAATGTATAATTAAATAAGGGTATAATGTATGGTGATATAGTCATTGTAATATCATGTAGAATAGTTTACCCTAAAAATCCTTTCTCCTCTGCCAAACCATCTCTCCCTAGCCCCAGTTCCTGGAGACCACTGATATTTTATTGTCTCCATAGTTTTGCCTTTTCCAGAATGTCATATTGGTTGGAATTGTACTGTATGTAGCATTTTCAGGTTGGATTCTTTCACTTAGTAATATGTATTTACAGTTTCCCTATACCTTTCCATGGCTTAAAACTCATTTCTTTTTAGTGGCAAATAATATTCCATTCAGGAGTGTCTTCATTTCTTTCTTTATATCCATATTTCTATCTAGCAGTTTATCTAGCCTAAGTGATTTTATATTTCTTATAATGCATGTATTTTGGTGATGAATATTTTCAGCATTTGTATGTATGAAAAATTATTTTGACATAATTCTTCACATATTTTATTGAATTGAATATTTTAAACTAATCCACAGTAAAATAGATTTTTTTTGTCTTTTGTTATATAGCTCAGGAGTTTTAATACATGTATAGATTTGTGTAAACACCACCACAATCCAGATACAAAATAGCTCCATCATTTCATAGCCATCATTTTTGAATAGTACTTTTACTGTGTATAGAATTCTAGATGTAGGCTTTTGTTTTCTTTCAGCATTTTCTGATGGTCTATCTGCTCTATTTTCAAATTTTCTAATTTTTTATAATTTCTTCTATATATAGGAATAAAAAGCAAATCAAACAAGTATAAAAGCAAATCAAGTGTTTTGGGGATCAAAATCTATACAATTTAAAGGAACACCTTTACAAAAGAATAATACAAAATTATAATATTAAATTAGGTACAGAGCTTTCACAATGTCAATGTACTTAATCCCACATAACTGTACATTTAATGATGGTTATGTGGTAAATTTTATGTTATGTGTAATTCACATCTATAAAAGTTGCAATGAAAAAACAAAACAAAAAACGTCAGTTATTAAGACTTTGAAGGTAATTGTGTAAGTAGAAATGAATTTAAGCTTTATTAACTTCACAGAAAATTCACCTCTGCCTGTATATATTGTCAAGCTATTGTTTAAGTATAATGAACATATGCATTTTATTTCTATTTTTTTTTAAGATTTTTTTTTTTTTATTTCTTCATTTGGCAGAGAGAGACAGCCAGCATGAGAGGGAACACAAGCAGGGGGAGTGGGAGAGGAAGAAGCAGGCTCCCAGCGGAGGAGCCTGATGAGGGGCTCGATCCCAGAACGCAGAGATCACGCCCTGAGCCGAAGGCAGACGCTTAAGGACTGAGCCACCCAGGCGCCCCCACATTTTATTTCTAATATCTGAAATGCATATACTTTTTTCCCCTATTATTGTTTATTGTCACAAAAACCTTCATTACCTTACCCTTGGAGTGAATTGAGGGCATTTTATCAAGCATGTCCCACTTTGAAATAAACGTGGGGAGGATCCCCTGTTAGACCTTTATCTTTTTTTTCTTTTTAAATTTTTATTTAAATTCAATTTAGTTAACATATAGTGTACTACTAACTTCAGGGGTAGAATTTAGTGATTCATCAGTTTCAGAAAACACCCAGTGCTAATTCCATCAAGTACCCTCCTTCATGCCCATCACCCACTTACCCCATCCCCCAATTACCACATCCCCCCAGCAACCCTCAGTTTGTTTCTTATAGTTAAGAGTCTCTTACGGTTTGCTTCCCTCTCTGTTTTTATCATTTTCCTTCCCTTCTCCTATGTTAAAAGCTGCTGACCTTTGAATTCTATCCTTTTCCTGATAGGTCTTCAAAATCAAATGTCATTTTCCACAATTAAATATCCACTATGGCAAAAAAAAAAATTATACACACACACACACACACACACATATATATATTTGCTTTTAAAAAAATTTTTTAGAGATTTTATTTATTTGAGATACAGCGAGAGTGAGTGAGTGAGAGAGAGCACACAAGCAGGGGAAGCAGCAGGCAGAGAGAGAAGCAGACTCCCCACTGAGCAAGGAGCCCAATGCGGGACTCAATCCTAACACCCTGGGATCATGACCTGAGCCTAAGCAGATGCTTAACTGAGTGGGAGACACTCAGGCATCCCAGGTTTTTGCTTATTTTGACTAACCCACTGTTTTTCTGTTTTTCATCAGATTTTTTGGTAGTATATTTAAAAGCTCTTAAGAGATAATTTTTGTAATGTGTACTAGACTTTTTTTTTCCATAAGAGAATTTGGTCTGAATAAATTCATCTACTCTATTCCTCACGTTGTATGTATCTTCACTTTAAAATAATACTTTTGGAGAGTGACATGTTTTCTAAAACATTTCCAAAAATAAAGAAAAAATAAATCTACCTTTCATTTTCCCATTAATCAAATATGGCATTATGTTGGTATTTTTCCTTCCCAGTTTTTTTAAAGATATTTTTTCACAGTTGTCATGTTCCATATACAATTTCTAAATTAATATTGTATTAAGGAATATGGTTCGTGCTACCTCCTTTTCATAAACATCAGTTTAGATGGTTGCTTGAGGGCAGAGAGTATGCCCTTTGCATCTCCCCTGCTGTTAAACACAGATACCTACTCTCATTAGGCATTCGGCTATGTTTGTTAACTTGAATGAGAGTACAGGCATTTTAAGTAGAGAGCTTTCTGGGATAGTCAATTCTTTCTGCCATATTCCCTAATATAGTAATATAGTTCAAATGTTGACATTCGATAAACAATTGCTGAATTAAATGCTGTAAGACTCATGTTGCCAAGTGACTACCCTACAGAAAATATGCTTTGTGTACATGAGTCCTTGCTAAGCCCCAGGCTGCTATTGTGTTCAGTTTAGGGGTATAATAATGAATTTCCAAAGCAATGAATATGGTAACTTATATTTTATTCCAGATAAGAATATTTATCTGGTGACCATTCTACTTGCTTTTGTCTTAGTCTCCCTATAATCAGTTCTCACTACAGCAGCCAGGATTATTCTTTTATTATTTTTTTATTTTATTTTTGATTTAAATTCAATTAGCCAACATATAGAACATCATTATTTTCAGATGTAGAGTTCAGTAATTCATCAGTTGCATATAATACCCAGTGCTCATCACATCATGTGCCCTCCTTAATACCTGTCACCCAGTTACCCCACCGCCCACCCACATCCCTTCTTTTTTAATTTTTTTAAAGATTTTATTTACTTATTTGAGAGAGAGAAAGAGCGTGCATACAGCAGGAGGGGCTGATGGAGAGAGAATCTCAAGCAGACTCTATGCTGAGCATGTAGCTGGAAACACTGCTCATCTCACAACCCTGAGATCATGACCTGAGCCAAAACCAAGAGTCAGGTGCTCCACTGACTGCACCACTCAGGAAGCCCAGGATTATTCTTTCAAAATTCAAATTGATCATGTCATTCTTCTCCTTATACCCTCCAATACTGTTTCATCTCAGAGTAAGAACCAAATCCCTTAAAGTGGCTTAAAAGGCGTTATGTGATCCAGTCACGTTGGTTTCCTGATCTCCTCTTTTCACTTCATGGTACTTGCTGTGGTTCACCCCCACTGGCCTCTCCACTGTTTCTTAAACACACCAGGTATGCCTGCTTCTCTCCCAAGGGTTTGGCATTTGCTATTCTACCAGGAAACACCCTCCCCTCAAATTATCTCACTCCCTCAAATCTTTAATGTCTCTGTTGAAATATCCTATCTGAGAAGTCTTCCCTCTCTTCCAACAGGCACTCTTTGACCTCTTTGCTACTGCATTTCTTCCTTAATCCTCAAAAATCACGTAGGGGTGTACTTACTTATTTTTCATTTTGGTTTTGTTTTCTCCAAACTAGAATATAAGCTTCACTGATCTTGAAATTCACATAGTACACCACAGTAGAAGATAAAATATTTGAAAGTTAAAGGAAAATAACTTCGTTTTCTCTGTAACATTGCGATAGTAAAACTTTGTGGATTTGAAACCATTGTTCTCTGGGTTCTTAGGACTCAACCTCAACATCTGCTCTTAGCACAATACAGTGGGCTTCATATTCTGAGATGCATGCCTTGAGCCTTGTTTGTAAGGTCTTTCCTTCCATAAACATTCACTTTGAATGGCTTAACATCTATGATACTGGAATTAGTAGGAAATATCTCAGAAATAAAATTACTATAGGACCAGAATAATTCTAAAATGTATTCTAAATTTATATCACATGCTTAGATTATCACTTTTCTCTCTGTATCTCTTATATTCTAGGTATATTGATTTTTTTTAATAAGAAAATTAATAAACCTGAGTTTAGGGCTAGATCCAGTTTCCAAACTCTTTACTCTTATAATTGTGGTTGACTGCAAAATGGTTATAAAATTTTTTAAAAATTGTACTTCCCTTTAGATAATGATATTATGCATGTCTTAGCCATAAATAGGGAAAGGAATTTGAATTTATTTGATAGTACAACTATGTTTTTGATGATCCTATTACAGAGTTGGTTGAATATATATATATGGTCAGCAATTGGGCTAAACTTAATTTAAATATACTTATAATTTTTCTAATGTGCATCATATAGTTTTCCAGATGATTTTAGGATCATGTAGTAATTGGATGGAACAGAGAAAAGTAGACTGATCCATCAAAGTCTCGGTCCCATTTGCACCCATATTCTTTCCAATGAGGACTAAAAACATTGGATTATAAGAGTCTTGATTAATCTTAGATGTCCCCAACTCTACCATCACCAAGGGTATTTGACTTCAAACTATTACTGTAAAATTATTGACACACATGAATAGGCACATAAAGTTATCACTAACCTATAAGAATATTTAAAGTTTGGGATAGTCTCTCGCGGTTCATTCCCCCTTTTGTTTACCCCCCCCTTCATTCTTCCCTTCCTTCTCCTACCGATGACTATGGACTCTGGGAAACAAACTGAGGGCTTCAGAGGGGAGGGGGGCGGGGGATTGGGATAGGCCAGTGATGGATATTAAAGAGGGCACATATTGCATGGAACACCAGGTGTTACACGCAAACAATGAATCATGGAACATTACATCAAAAAACTAAGGATGTACTCGTATGGTGACTAACATAATAAATTTTTTAAAAAATAAAGTTTGGGATAAATAGCAGAGAGTTTAGTTCATCTGCTCAAATAAAAATCTTAAAAGTGTGACTATGAAGTACAAAGTGTCTTGTTTTGAATTCCATTATTAAGGCCACATGATCCAAATTGTTTATGTATCTTTCCACTTAATTTGACTTCTTTTGATTTGGATTAGCTTCTTGACTGATTCTGCATCCTCTGGGAGAGGTTCTGAGCACTTGACAAGCAGAAAGAGAAATTCAATTATTGCTATGTTAAATCCATCTTCAATTTGACATTTACCCTCAATTGAATATTTTCATTGAGTCTGAGACTCCATTAACCATTCCCTTACTTTTTTTTCACACTACTCACATCTCCAGATTTATCTCTTACTCTTCACAAGAAATCTTTCCATTTTAACAAGTTTAACCAACCAGGATAGAAACTCTAAGAAATTGGCCTGACTCTATCTTCATATATAATGGATATAATATTTAGCTTATAATATTTTAAAGGCTAAATAAGATAATATAGAAGAAATTGCTTTAGAAAAAATATATATTGCAAGGTTAAATGTATTCTTTTTGGACAGGTGATAATATGTGAATATTTAAACAACGCTAATAATTAGATGACAACATGATTATATGCTTTAGAAAGTAGCTTTGTTGATACAGGGTTCAAGAATTAATTAATGGTAAAATATCAAGGGTTAGAGGAATGAACCATAAATAAGAAAATGATTTACAGAAGCAAACAAAGAACCATAAAATGAAAAAATAACTTGCCCAAGGTCACACACTATTTGTTAATTCATTCATCATTCATCCACCCATCAACCGTTTATTAAATACAAGTAATACAATGTTGAGCAAAATATACTCCATGTTTTCATGGAGGTTACAGAGTCCAAGAAAGAGCTCCTCCCAGAAAATAGTAATGCTTCTTAAAACACAACTATCTAATGTTAAGAAAACAACTGAGATCCTGAAACACAGAGAGATGAAATAGCATATATAGAAGTCCTCAATCTCATCAGAAGTATACATTTAGTCACTGTAGCTAGCTAATTTAAATTTCTTCTACCATAAGATAATATGATTACATAGTTTCCTGCATCCATTAGGAAACCATTTTCTTTAATGAAAAGTACATCTTTCCTTCAATGAATTGGGAAAACTTCAAGAGGCACCTGTTTATGAATCATTTTTCTTTCAACCTCCCCCTTTTTATTTGAAAGATACTGAAAGATGTTATACTTCTATACAAAGATTAAAAACATATGATTCTTGCTCCAAATGATCCAAAATGTAAGGAAGATAAATGTAATACATAATGCAATCCCATAAACTTAGGAGGAATTAATTCTATTGAAAAATGCAAGAAAGGCATTGCATAGAATAAGGCATACTCCACAATAAGGTTTCAAATAAACTTTTCTGTTCATTTTTTTCTACTGCTAATTTGAAATTAATTTTATCAGAGAAGTTGTGTTGTGGCATTTATTCAATAAAAATTGATTGAATATCCACCATCTCACAGAGTCTGTGATAATGACTAGGGGTATAAGAAAGAAAAAGACAGTCTACGGCTTGAAAAACCCAGCCTAACAAGGAGGCCAGACAAGAAACAAATCCATTCAGCAAGTACTAGATGGTCTCTTACTACATGTTCCAGGCTTGGAGTAGAGCAGAAGAAAAAATAATTGTGGTGGAGTTTATATTTTATTCAGATGAAACAGACAATGAACAGTTTTTTTTTTAATTTTTTTTTAAAGATTTTATTTATTTGACAGAGATAGAGACAGCCAGCGAGAGAGGGAACACAAGCAGGGGGAGTGGGAGAGGAAGAAGCAGGCTCATAGCAGAAGAGCCTGATTTGGGGCTCGATCCCAGATCGCCGGGATCACGCCCTGAGCCGAAGGCAGACGCTTAACCGCTGTGCCACCCAGGCGCCCCATGAACAGTTTTAGATAAGAAAGGCACTATTTCCTTTAGATGATGATAAGAGCTACTGAAACAAATACTGCAGAAGTATTCACAAGTTGCTATGAAATCACAGCCAAATAACTGCCAAACAGAAGGAACAGTTAATAATCAAAGGATTCCTGAGACTAGTTTTGAAAGCTAAATAATAATTTAGTAATTGTTAAATGAAGGGAAGAACATGTTAAGAAACCAATCCCCACTTCATTCATTTTTCTTAGGATCCTAAAATGACATGGGAGGGGATAAACAAGTTTCTATGACTTTCATGAGGATCAAGGGTATAGCCACAGAATTTTAAAGGAACTAAGAAGCTGAAGGCAGAGCTGTACATAGTTATTACCAATGATCTACTTGACCACCAAATGTGATGATAGGAGTGCATATCTGAGTGGGGGATGTAGCAGTTAAGAGGCTCCCCAACACACTAAGAATAGTATATTTCATAGGAGGTTGCATTGCAGAATGACAACTCAGTAACATTTACCTTAATGACATTATAACACATGAGATTCTTATAACAGGAAGGCTAACTTAGGGAGAAAATGGGAGGAAAGAAATAAGATTGTAAAGTGACTAAGCAGTTAACAACAAAAAAGAATGGTTAATCTGAAATTTTTTCATTGACAAATCCTACTGAGTGAAATAAAGCAATACTTTTATTTTTTTTTCAAAATTTTATTTGAATTCTAGTTAGTTAACCAATAGTCTAATATTGGTTTCAGGAGTAGAATTTAGTGATGCATCATTTACATATAACACCCAGTGCTTATCACAAGTGCCCTCCTTATCCTTCACCACCTCCCTCCATCAACCCTCAATTTGTTCTCAATCCTGAAGAGTCTTTTAGTTTGCTTTTCTCTCTTTCTCTCCTTTTTTCTCTTTCCTTTGCTCATTTGTTTTGTTTCTTAAATTCCCTATATGAGTGAAATCATATGGAATTTTTTTTCTCTGACTTACGTCGCTTAATAATACACTCTAGCTCCATCTACGTTGTTGCAAATGGCAAGTTTTCACTCTTTTGATGGCCAAGTCATATTCCATCATATATATATATACCACATTGTCTTTATCCATTCTTCAGTCAATGGACATTTGGGGGTCTTTCCAGAGTGTGACTATTGTTGATAATAAAGCATATTTTTTTAATAGAAGTTCACTACTTATGAGATAATAAATGCATTAGAAATTTGAGATTTTTTTTCTTTGTGTGATTATTAAATATAAAGGTCTGGATAAAATGAATGTTGGTATAAGAAAAAATATTAATGAAACTTACAGAATAAAGAAACCATGCAAAAAAAAAATAAGAAATACTAACACACAACTAGTAGTAAACCTAGGCACTCTTACAGGTAAGCTATTTAAAACTTCATTCAGAGACTACTAAACTAGACTAAGGAAAACTTCCGAAGTATTAAAAGGAAAATAAAACTTTAAAATATAAAATAAAGTTAATTCCAGGAAAGTAAAGATATTGCAGTGTTAAAAAATTTTACCGTAATAACATGGAGTCTGAAACATGAAATTGCCAGTATGTGATCAGTTTTTAACTTATAAAAATAATTTCCTGTGTTGACATATCATATTAGAATATCAAGTAGGAAAAACAATTATATAAATCATTTTGTTAGGTGACAAAGCATTTGAAAAACTCAGCATTTACCTTATCAGCGTTAATAATTAGTAGTTCACTTTTTCCTGATGAATAAATACACCATTGTGTAAATATCCCCCCATTTGTTTATCTACTTTCCTGTTAAAGATATTGCTTGTATTTTGTTTTTGTTTTTGTATTAATAGTGCTATAAGCAATAGAGCACAAATCATTTTGCAGATTTTTTTTCTCTTTTCAGTAGATATCTAAACAGAATTGCTGAGTCATAGGTTAATTCATTTTTAACTCTGTAAAAAATTATCAGGCTTATAAAGTACATTTACCATTTGTACCATTTTAACTACTACCAGCAATGTATGCAAGTCTTGTTCTACAAGAACAATACATACAATCCTTGTATGTATTGTTCTACATCCTTGCCAATAATTGATAGTCATTCTTTATATTTATCCATTATCGTGGGTCTATAGTGATATTATTGTGATATTAGTTAGTATTTCCCTAATGATTAAATGGAGTTTATCACTTTTCCATGTGCTTATTGGTCATGCTTAGCTATTCTTTTTTGAAGTGTCTTTAATCTTTTGCTCATTCTTATTTATTTTAATGGAGTTATATATTCTGGATACAAGTTCTTAGTGAGATATATGCACTGTCAATATTTTCTCTTAATTTATGGCTTGCCTTTTTCATAATCTGTGATAAACAAAATAATTTAATGGAAAAGTTACTGAGTTTAGCTGTTTCTTAGATGCCTTGAAAATAGGACTTTTTCTTTTTAAAATTGTTGGACTCTACATCTGAAATTAATGATGTACTATATGTTGGCTAATTGAATTTAAATTAAAAATAAATAAAATGTTTACTATCTGATTGTTGCTTTAATAGTTGTTATTACTGCTGTGACTGCTGTTTTCAATATAAACTTCTCTCAGCCACAATAAAATTTTGTCCTGTTTCCTTTGTGTTCTTTTCAGTTACAAAGTTCTGCTACTGTAAAGTTCTTGGCTGCTTTACACCAGCACTTAGAATTCACCACTTAACTGTGAAAAGCAAGCTTGTTCCTTAAATCAATGAGAGCAGTCTCACTAACTACAAATGAAGTATCCGCTTGCCTTTTTTATTTATGTGTTTGACTTTTTCCAATGTTACCATCTGACTAAGAAGTATGCATGTTATATTCGATCTGAATTTAAATCTTAGAGACAGATGCCATGACCTCAGTAGCAAGTAAATATTATTAAAATCATACAGTTCACATATTTATTTTTTGTAACAGAATTCACTTTAGAAACCAAAAGTCAAGTTTATATGAAATCTTTGCCCATGCCTCACATATTTTAAAACTAATTTCTGATCTAGGTCAATAGTCCTATCATGTATCTTTGTTTTTCCTACAGCTTTTTTCTTACCAAAAAAAGGCTTCCATGAAGTTATTATAATGAACTATGCACAAAACATAGTTCAGAACTGTTTTAACAGGAGACTGGATGAAGGAAATAAATCTCTCAGGGGTTGTATTATGCTACATGTTTACATAAGACAAAAGTAGCTGTGCACAAATTACATGACTGCCTAAATTAAATATTTATATCCCATATTCTCATAATTTTTAACATCTTATGACAAGTTTGAATACACTCGGTCCTCCAAATGTCCATGTCATCCTTTTCGTTTTTGATTTTACACATATTATACTCTATATTGAATGAAATCACTCTTACTATATTGTATTTGAATGATGTGCTCACTATTCAAGTTTGTATTTTCAATTCTTAGAGTAGTACCTGCAGAAATATGACTACCCTACAGCGTGTGAGGTAGATATTACCTGTTACAGAAGAAGAAAAGATTCAGAAAGATCAATTGCTTGCCCCAAGTCATACAACTAGTTCAGAATTTAAACCACCTCCCTATTAAGTCCATGACATTTACACTCTATGAGTATGTCATTATTAATAGAATACATTAACTGAAGTTATATTTCAACACCAATGGAATCTAAAAATTAGCTTATTTAGCTTATTAAAATGTTATAATAAAATACATAGAGAAATCAATTACAAATTGTGGAGTGCCATTTCAATTGGAACATGGTCTTTGCGTAAGCCATCTTTCCTATTATTTTAGTTGCAGAATTCTCTATTTCAAGGTAACATATTGTCATTTTTTTCTTAAAATTGTTTTGTATACATTAAGCAAATGTATTTAGACCTTGTTTATGCTTGGTTAAAAATGAAAGATTATGATAGTGAAGGGGAGCACTTTATAAGTGAAGCATAGTCAGTGTAATACTGTTCTGAAAAGAAGAAGGTTGAGGTTGGAGAAAGAACAAATGGTGACAATTTCTGGGTTCTCAAAGTTAACAACACCTTTACAAACATCCTCTTTATAAATGAACAGAGTGTAAGAATCAAAGAGCAACAGTGAGTCAACCAGAGAGGGCTGCACTAAATATTCTTCATTTGCCTCATCAGACGCACTGTCCACATTTCTCCTTTCCTCAGCCTTGCTCTGTGCCCCGAGAGGCTCTCCATGCCCACCACTCTGTGGGAAGAAGGCTTATGAAAAAGGACTATATCACTGGGCTTCCTCAACCCCTGACTTCCATCTGAGTGTGTCCAGTGTTTCCGCTATCCTCACTGTTTCCGCTAGATCTCCATAGGTTGACTACAGAGATTCTCTGATTTCCATTGCCTTCTAGATCATTAGCTGCTTACTCCCCCATCACTACTACCATTACCAACCTACTTTGTGGGGGCCTGTGAAGTTTTGCCACATAAATGTGACTGGTCAAAAGTCCCAGCTCTGAGTCCTTCGCCACATCTGCTATCAGAAAATGCCATACCAAAGACTTTAGGATCTGACTTCTGGAGCAGCTACTAGCGGGATCAGGTAACTAAACCTGTACTAATAGAAGTTAACTTCCCATGGGAAAACTGGAGAGACAATTAAGGGAGGATAAACATCCTCTTTCTTTATAGCTTGGATAGACTGTTCAAGGGTATGGTTTCTAGTGGAGAATTCTGCCTCCAAGACCAAGAAATTTTACTTTCTGAAGAATCACTCTTATTTCTTTGGCTCATTGTAAAACAAAGTAGACAGCAAAGTATTACATTTCTTTATATTTTTAGAACTCCACTGCCATTTTCCTCTCTCTGCTGTTATGAGATTGCACACCCCACTAAAAAAATAGCACTTAATCCTTGCATGAGAGTCTACTTAATACGGAATGTAAACAAATTATGTAAGGAGATGTATCACCCTTAATCAAATCTTTCAAATTTCATTTCTGCTATTTTTAGTCATTGTAACTTTGTAAGGGGTACAGAGACACTTTTTTTTTTTTAACTGTTTCAACAGCCATAGTCAGTATCTCTTACCTTTCCTACTTTGTAACTTTCCCTTCAGCTTATCTATCTAAATTCCCCTCCCAATTTCTGGTCAACCATACTTTCATTTTTTTGCATTGTGAAAACTTTACGTTTTTCTTAAAGCATAATTTTTAATTTAATGTGTTTTCTGTATATCATTTATGAAACAATACAGTAAGTATTACTTATATCATGATATGCAAACACTGTTCACTGTAGAGTAGTTATATTTTTTCTTTTACCATTTATTTATCTGGGATAATAATTGCCTTATTTTATATTGATTATATGTATACACACACACAGATATATGTATGTAACTTCTCGCATATAAAAATGTTTTCCACATAACTCTTTTTTAGGGTATTCCATCCTCTTACAACATATTAATAGATTATTCCCTAGGTCTGTTGCACAGTGCCATTCTAGGATTTTACTCCTTAAGTTACTTCTATTGTTTTTTGGAAACAAAGTTCACTATTCATTCTTGGCATAAACTTTCAGGAAAGTAGAACCAATTGATAATTTCATCAACCTAATACTTTGGGAAACAATCTGGCAATTTATTAAAAATTTAAACATGTACAATATGATCCAGCCATTTACTTCTAGGTATTTTCCCAAAAGAAATGAAAGATAGGTCCATACAAAGATTTGAACATCAATGTTCATACCAACTTTTCAATAATAGCCCTAAACTGAAAGCAATCCAAAAGTCCATCAAAAAAGAATATATTATCAATATATGCTACAACATGGAGGACTCTCAAAATAGTTATGCCAAGTAAAAGAAGTCAGAAAAGCAAAGTATATACTATACGCTTCCATTTACATAAATTTCAGAAATAATGCCAATTCATACCATTTCAGAAATACTCAGAAACAGTAACTAATTCAGAGTGATCAAAAAAAAAAAAATGGTGTGACAATGGGGACAGGGATGGAGAAGTATGGGAAGGGGAGCAAAAGAGGGTTTGCCAAAAGGCAAAAGGAAATTTTGGATTCTATTATTCCTAGTATGAAGTAATCAACATGGAAAACATAGTAAGTTCTGAGATACTGGAAGTCATATTTTCATTCTGCCTGAAATAGCTTTAGGACAGAACTAACCCAAGGGTCCACCAACTGATGAATGAATAAAGATATCACACACATACACACACACACACACACACACACACACACACACACACACACACACTGGAATATTACTCAGCCATAAAAAATAATGAACTATTGTCATTTGTAATGACATGAATGGAGCTAGAGAATATTTTGCTAAACGAAATCAGAGAAAAACAAATACCATATGATTTCACTCATATGTGGAATTTAAGGAACAAAACAAATGAGCAAAGGGAAAAAAGAGATGAACCAAAAAACAGACTCTTAACTATAGAGAACTGATGGTTATGAGGGGAGGTGGGTGTGGGGATGGGTAAATTATATTATGGGGATTAAGGACTGCACTTTTGATGAGCACCAGGTGTTATATAGAAGTTTGAATCACTATTTTGTACACCTGAAACTAATACTGTTCCATATGTTAACTGAAATTACATAAAAACTTAAAAGAACTGAAATATTAGCAAACAATATTTAGCTCAAAAATTGAGCTAAGGCATCTAGCAATGTATAAAAACAATAATAATTTTATATCCCAGGTATTGTATTAACAACTCAGTATATACTATCTCACGCAATTATTCCATAAAATAGCCCTATGAAGTAGGTATTCATTTCCCTAATTTAAAGAGGATGAAAGTAAGGTGTGGGTAAATCATGTACCTTGTCCAATAATATTGGTGGAGTTTATTTTTGAGCTGACAAATTATGATTCTGGAGTCTGAGAGCTCATACCTTATTATGTAAATTTCAGTGCATTACGAATGACATTCTTTTGTGTGATTCTAATAAATCTGAATAGCTACCATGAAGCCATATTATGAAATGTATTCATTATTGTATGTGGTTTTTTGGGGTTTCTTAAGGGTTATTTTAAGGGCTTTTAAAAAATTGGATGGATTTTTATCCAGGTGAGTTCTACAAAGATTTACATGCAGGGAGAATCAGTGCCAATCTCCTTTTAAGTATCAATAGGTATGTATAGCTGATTGAACAATGAAGGCACCTTTATCCAGCTCCTCATCCTTTTGATTTTGAAGATGCTCACCCAGCAGAGTGCTGCATGAGTTTTCATTTAATTAACTTGGGCTTTTTAAAAAATATGTTTGTAGGTATCTTGATCATCTTCTATCACAGCTGGAAGACTGAAGTCTCTCCTAGAGACACTCCATTTGTATGTTATGGAATTCTAATGACAACATGTATTTAAACCTATCTGATGTATTTCTTTCCAATTTTCTGAGTTAATACATTTCAACTGAAATCTAGCTCAAGTGAGTAAAATGGTTATTGGCTTGCAAGATCCATATATAGATACAAATAGAATAAGATAAATTACAATGTGAAAAAGAAAACTAGATCATTTGCAATGCCAAATCAATAGCTTGCTGTTTTATTACATAATATGGTAACAGAACTGTTTTGACTGAATAATTCATCTCAAAAAGAATATTCGACTTGTTTTATAGAACACACATTGAAGAACAGTTAAAAGATAAAAGGTTAATAGAATCTGGCTGCCAGGAAAATAGAACATTTCTCTCCTTAAAAAAAAAAAAAAAAACCCTCTTGCCCAATTCTTGTACATTTTTAATTAATGAGCTGTGGAAATAAGTCAGGAAACTATTTCTAGAATTCAGGAAATTAAAAATATAATTAAGAGTACATATTATCATGCTGTAGAAAGATAGTGTATCTGTCATCAAAAAGTAATTTGATCTTTCAAATCTCTACTCATGTGCATACAATCAAATAAACTTGAGGAACTGAAGCATAACCTAACTCAGAAGAGGTACACATTTCGAGATTTCTACAGCCCAGGACACCTCCCACACTATTTACCCCTTGGTGAAGGCATGGGGAAAAAAGACTCAACATTTCAATTCTAAGGAATTTTGTGTTTAAAAAAATCTGTCTATAAACTTAAAGAAAATATATCCAGAATATCAAATTTAATAGAGGATATAATGAAAATATATATCCCCTAACAAAATCTCATGTCACAAAATGAAATGTGGACCACATTTATAATTTTTTACCTTTAAATGTTTTATTTACCAAATACTGATGCTCTTTTTCTTTGACCTAGATACTCATTTTATCTCTAATCTGTACTTTTTCACTTATGTAATCTTTATGACTCTTCTCCTTATAAAATTAACCATTCCTTTGAGCCTTACTCGTTTTGACAACATTGTTTCTGAGTATAGTGGCCTGCACATTTTTAGGGAATACAGAAATGTTGTCCCCACCCCAGATTTACTGAATCAGAATATGTGTTTTAATGGAATTCCCCAATGACATTAGATACATTGAAGTCTGAGAGGTATCACTCAATTGTACACATTTAATTCTTTACTTCTTTGCCTTTATTTATTTGCTTAAATGTCCCTTCTTTCTTTTTATGGATAAATTCCTTCAGGTGTGGAAAAAATACTGAAGTCCTTTATCACCACCTCTTATTGCATTGCTGGCCCATAAGACTTAATAACTACTTAGTGAATGTATCAAATGCATTACCCCAACCAAATTATCTTTATTAAACAAGATTAGCCTTTCAATGCTCTCAACAAGAGAGAGAAATTTAGACTCTTAATTGTCTCTTAGGAATATAAACTCATTCCTCTGAAATGGATTCACTGACCTTGTGACTAAGATCAGAAACCAAGGCAGACTATAACCATACCTATTTCTGAAGTCAATAGTTATTGCAGTCGAAGTGGCATGGCTTCGATGACAAGCATAGAGGTAGCTTATAGTAACATAATTTCAAATTCATGTATATATAACTTTGAAAACATGCATCATTTGAGAACACTGAGCACTTTTTTCCTCATGTGTAAAACAGGTATACAAAACACAACCTCATATAATAGTTTAAAAATCACATCAGACATAGCAAGCAAAGTAGAATGCTAGTCTCAGCTATAGTTTCAAAAGCCGAAATAGTAAACTCTTGTCCTTCAGAGGAACTCAATCAGAACAGAATATCTCGCACTCCTCAGATGTTAAGCTCAGATAATGCAAAATCCAGTTTGTTGGAAATCGGACTGGTGAAAAATAACAATATAGCAAGAAACATACCTACCACCTCGATGTTGGTTTCTAAAAACAAGGCTCCTTGAAAAAAACTCTAATTCTAAGAAGGGACAGGAAATATAAGCCTAGAGCATCTTGTAAGTGCCAGAAAATAAGGGTCTGTTCAAACAAAACAAAACAAAAGCAATAAAACAAAACACTACATCGATAGTGGTTTGTTGAAAGGACTCCAGAACCAACTGAAATTATTGCCAATGGCCAAAGTTGGATCACATTGAGCAACAAAAAAGTAGTAGTACTGGATTCCACTGTAAAGTAAAAAAATACATATTCCTGAATCCATACGGATATAAATACATGAGTGAATAAATAGATAACCAGGGAGAAGAATTCTTCTTCCATGCAGAATTCCAAAGAATTTATATACTTTCCTTTCAAGGAGGTAGAGCATAACTCCCACTCCTTAAGTGTGACCTGTGCATAGAGACCTTCTTTCAAATAGTACAGTATGAAACAGAGGGGAAAAAAGGCAATTTACAATGGAGAAACTTGACAATACTTGAGCCCAATGACCATGGTCAACATCAACAGTAATATGCCATAATTATAGTATGTTCCTTCTATGTGGTATAATGAAATGACATTTTACCTTGTTAGTGTCCTTTCCAAAACTCATAACTTCAATCTAATTATGAAGAACACTAGACAACTCCCAATTAAGACAGTCTACATATATTCTGAATTGTACTCCTCAGCTGTCAAGTTCATCTAAAACAAGGAAAGTCCAAGGAGCTGCCACAGACAAGAAGAACCTAAAGACACATGCAACTAAATGTAGTGGCATACTTGCAATGGGATTTCTAAACAAAAAAGGGACATTTGATAAAAACCAAAATCTGAATGTAGACTTTAGTTAGTAATGGTGCATCGATATTACTTGTTGTCATAAATGTACCATATTAATATAGGATGTTAATAATTAGGGAAATTAGATGCAGGGTATATGGGAACTCTCCATAATATATTTACATTTTTCTGTAAATCTGAAATGATTCTAAAATAACAATTTTTATTTTAAAATGTAAAAAATAAAGCCCAATTTTCTTAGCCATTAAATGAGTTCAGCATTTGTGTATCCTCTATGCTTCATTTACTTCACATATACTTAAGAAAAAGCAAGAACTCAGTTAATTCATTTTTTGTGGAGTTCAAAAGAAATAATCCATGATAAAATATTTTATAATCTGTAAGATAAAAGGCTATGTCTACCAACAAGTCTAAAATTCCCATTGTTGAATTGGCAAAGACTTTAAGTAGGTGAGTTTAGCAAATGGTCCCATTAATGGGAAAGAGAAAAGACCAAATGTTCAGCAGAATAAAGGGTCTTGAAGAAGTGAGAGCAATACTTATTCTTGAGTGTTGAGAAGATTACAAGGAATAATGCATGTGAAGCCAATAGCTTAAAACCTGGAATCCAGAGCATTCACTAGAGACACTTTTTCCCTTTTTGTAGGGTTCCATCTCTGTGATTAGGTTGCAGTTTCCTACAGAAGAACTGTATTTGTATTTGAATATGTTACATATATTCTCCAGAGGATTAAATATATTGCCTAGCATATGAGCTGTTCTTAATAGTTATTTGTAGCATACACACATATAACTGACCCCCCGAGTCAGGGGGAGCAAATCTGTCAGAAAGCAGTTCTGACAAGGATGTCAACCAAGATGCTGAATTTAATAAAAGACAGCAAGGGGCTGAGTAGGTGGATAACAAGGCTTAAAATTGTTGATAAGGGGAATGATACCAACAATTTTCTAAATGAATTAATTATAAAAAGTATCATTTAAGAAAATTTCTACTAGGGGCGCCTGGGTGGCACAGCGGTTGAGCGTCTGCCTTCGGCTCAGGGCGTGATCCAGGCGTTATGGGATCGAGCCCCACATCAGGCTCCTCCACTATGAGCCTGCTTCTTCCTCTCCCACTCCCCCTGCTTGTGTTCCCTCTCTCGCTGGCTGTCTCTATCTCTGTCGAATAAATAAATAAAATCTTAAAAAAAAAAAAAAAAGAAAATTTCTACTAGATTTGTTTTGGAACCAGATTTTCTCATATCAGAGTTAGAAAAAAATATATATTTATGATTGGAATGTGCCTGGCTCCATATGGAGAAAAAAATGCTCTTGAAATATAACCATACATATAACCTATATGGAATCACACTGAGGAAGAATTATTCCTACAATTGTCCCCTCCCTTGGGTCATTTAAATGGTTTAAATTCCATTTAGATATTAGTCCTACAGAAGCACCATAATTACCGAAGATAAATGCCTCATCTACTTTCAAATCTTCATTAAAATTAGCTTTGTTATTTTTGTGGTGCCCAATAGCACAGCTATTAGAGTTAAGAGTCTGTCAGCATTTCCATTTACAAACTCTGTTTTTTTAGGGTTCATTATCTTTTCTGTTTTGAATTGCATTAGCCTGAAAATTAGCTGTCAGCATGAATATGTATTATATTACTTAAACTCCATGTACACATCAGTTTGGCAATATAGAAAGCAGAGATCAGTAACCTCTTTCCTCCTCCTTCATAAAATTCTAAAGGTGTGTTGACTGCTTGATAGTTTCATGGTCAGGGACTGATTGAGCCTTTTAATCATGAACTTTCTCAGGAAATTGGTCCTAAATCTGACCTAATCATTTTAATATTTAAAAATTTATGAAGAAGTCAAATTAAATATGGACTGTACTTGCTTTTCAACATAAAGTGCATGTTAAAGTTTCTGGACCAAATTACAATCTCACATAATTAGAGATCTAGGACAAGTACATTTCTGAAGGGAAAGAAAGGGATCTGTGATTTGTGCTATTTCAACCAAAGATCAAAAGCAAAGTAAATCACAACAAGTGTCAGTTTGTTCATTTCATTAGAGCCATTTCTTCACTTTCAAGTGGGCAATGACAGGAGGTGATATAGTAATCACAACAGAAGTAGCAGCTGTAGGGTTTGTGAAATGGCATAAAAAGCATCTGGAATTTGGGCTACATGATATACCCCTTCTGTCCAGAGTAAAAGGTACAAAGATAATTCCATTTCTCAGTCTCTCAATCTGGTTTTTGCAAATATACTCCTCACTTAATTTGTCACCACCTGTTTTAACACGGAACATTTTTCAATTATCATTCAATATTTATCAGAAAATCCCCTATCTTGCTTTTTTTTTTTTTTTTTTTACATAGAGTTGAGAGAGGGGAGGAGATAAAGTACAATGGAAGAACTAGGCTACATACTATATTTGACTAGAATATGGGGCATACATGATCTGTCAAAAATAAATAATAAATCTCCCCCTTAGCACCATGATCACAGGCAAGTGGTACCGACATGAGAAAAATATTGTCTCAGATGAAATGTTTGAGTGATAGAGCTATCACCTAATCGATTTGTAATTAAATTGGAAATTAAAGTGAAAATGGAAAGGGAAGTCAAGAGTGTTATAATTACTTTTGCTCAAAATATGCCCATACGTCTCAGCCAGGGCTAAAAAGAAATAGTGGCTAATGTCCACAAAAGGAAGACTATGAACAAGTCCTGTTTAAGAATCACATACAAAATAACCCACCAAGTTTGAACATTTTTCCAGATCACAGAAGTAACAGCCTTGTTGAAAAAAATACTTTTTGTTTTATGCATTAGATGGGGGTTGTCAAAATTTATAGCTGAGGAAACACCATATGCAAATTCTAACATCTTATTAAAATAGAGGATCATATTCTGTCACTTAAATTATTAACCTTCCCAATAGAACTCTAATTCTTGCATAATGGTTCTTTCCTAATGTTGGATATTAATGAGTGCTTATCATTAGGAATATCTGATCCATGGTGAACTTTGAGATCTTCATTATTATAATCTTCCCTTCTGCACTTGACAGTCACACTTATTAGATAATCCAAACAATTTGTAATAGATCTTCCATCTTTCCTCCATTTTAATTGAACAGATTGCAGTTGCCAAATAGTGCAAGCCAATGCAGGTGATTTTTGAGACATCAATTCAAATGTTGATTCCTGTGGATCTCTGTTCCCAACACTGTACTCTCAGGACCCTACATATAATGAGGGAGATGAGATATCCACTGTCCTTAAGCAAAGGTTGAGTCAGAATAATATAAAAAACTAGTTATAATATGGCTCTTTGAAATAAAATTATATGAGTACACAAAGGCCAAATGAAGCTTAGTGTGTCCCTCATAACGCAGGTGATATTTTAACTATAGTGTTAATTCTTTCTTGTTAGGGGCAAATGAGAACATCCCAAGTTATGTGATATGTACCTAATGGATAAGTAATCAGAAATCAATTAAGAGCAAAATAACAGCAAAGAAGTAAATATTATAGAATAAGAGGGGTCATGTGTCTTAGATATGTTATGCTATCAAAAATATTTGCTAAATTTATGGATGAACTAATGATTAAAAATGATCAAAATTAACATTTATCTCACACTTTGAAACATGCATTTTAATAAGTGCTACAGAGTAGCTGTTATATTGCTATTTCCATTTAACAGATGAAAAAAAAAATTCAACATACAGAGTTGAAGCAGATTACCCAACATCACACAGCAATTTAAATTACAGAGCAGAGACTTGATTGTAGGCAATTTTTAACCAGACTCCTTAATATATATTTATGAATTTTTCCTATATAAGAGTTACTAAGATTGGGTATTTGTACAGATATTTCTCAATCCATCCTAAATTGGACAATAACTGGGTGTTTTTTTTTTAAATATTTTATTTATTTGACAGAGAGAGAGAAATAGAACACAAGCAGGCAGAGCCAGCAGGCAGAGGGAGAGCGAGAAGCATACTCCCCGCTGAGCAGAAAATCCAACTCAGGGCTCTATTCCAGGACCCTGGGATCATGATGTGAGCCGAAAGCAGACGCTTAACTGACTGAGACACCCATGTACTCCAATAACTATTTTTTAAATAAAAGCTTTGTCAAATATGGAATTATTTCTTAGTTTTTCTGTTGCTGCTTATAAAACATGAGTATGCTATTATGATTATTTCATGAATCACAGGTCTTATCTATACATTTTTGTAAAAATTACCTTTGTCCAAGGAATAACTTTTTAAAATCTTGTCAATGTTTGGCATGTATAGAAGAGTATATCTCCAGCACTAACTTCCAGGCCATTTTTTTTTAAAGATTTTATTTATTTATTTGACAGAGAGAAAGATACCCAGCGAGAGAGGGAACACAAGCAGGAGGAGTGGGAGAGGAAGAAGCAGGCTCCCAGTGGAGGAGCCTGATGCGGGGCTCCATCCCAGAACGCCAGGATCACGCCCTGAGCCGAAGGCAGACGCTAATGACTGAGCCACCCAGGTGCCCCTTCCAGGCCATTTTTTATACAAGCTATTAATTTTAATTAAAAAACTGTGTCATTATTGTTAAAAGAAATAAAAATAATTATTTCATTTAGTGATAAAATAACATTTCTTCTTTTATACTATACCTTCCATTAACTTCTATATTAGAAATTTATATGTGAATTTGTTGTTAATAAATAATAAAAATGAGAAAGCCCCATTAATCTGTTAAAGCAGTTATGCCAAGAAGTAAATAGCACTGGAATGATGAATTGATATGTAACAAAATCATAATTGAGCACTTGCATTTTTATATAAAAATTTCAGTTCTGTTCATGCAGTAGAAATTCCACTCAGTATCACTAATTTTATTTTGGGGTTTGTATTGTCATGTTTCCACTTCTGAAATAAGATACTGAATTACACATCTATGGCCAAGTGTTAGTACTTTCCAAGAAAGTAATTAATTGGCTGAAGGGGGAAATTGGAGAAGAGGTGGATCCTGAGCAGACAGACACATGAAGTCAACAACTAAATCTATTGCAACTGGCCCTGGAAACAACGTGAAGAACGGCAGAAAAGATCATCCACAGCTAGTCATAGAGAGAAAGCCAAATTGAAAAGGACATGAAGGACAGAAATGCAGTCGGAAACCGAACCCCAGTGCAACTAACAACAAATGGGAAACACATCACAAGCGCAGTGGAGCAAGGGGATCATACCCTATTTGGGGCATCCCAGGCTGAAGATCTGCACTTATAAGGTGGGTCCCCATAGCATTTGGCTTTGAAAATCAGTGGGGAATAACTATGAGAGTTTTAAAAATCAGCAGGCTTGACTCTGGGCTTGATAGGAAACCAAATCCCTGCCCCTAAAGAGCCAGTACACTAAATAAGAGCCTGAGACACAGCACAGAAGCAGCAGTTTGAAAATGCTTGAGATATGGGGTGCTTGGGTGGTGCAGTCGTTAAGCGTCTGCCTTCGGCTCAGGGCGTGATCCCAGCATTCTGGAATCGAGCCCCACGTCAGGCTTCTCCACTAGAAGCCTGCTTCTTCCTCTCCCACTCCTCCTGCTTGTGTTCCCTCTCTCACTGGCTGTCTCTGTCAAATAAATAAATAAAATCTTTTTTAAAAAAAGTGCTTGAGATATATCAGAAAGAGATTTACTGACTAATTTTAAGACATTTGCCAGAGGGGTAGGGATATGCAAGAGAAATCTCCAGGAACAAAAGTGTTAGTGACTCCATTTTTCTTGCCCTTTTCCAGCATAGATAGCCAGTTCTAACACTCTCCATCTACCTTGCTAGCATGAAGTGCCCACCCCAACATGTCCTTGAAGATCTACCCCACCCAACACACTCACCTTTGCAGGCATCCCTCCAAAGTGGATCCTACCCTGCCACACTCCAAAGTGACTCTGGCCCTGGGAAGGAGGGGGAGGTAAGTCCAAATACCAGCACAGCCCCAGTTCTTACAGTTGGGCCTCTTAGATGGCTATGCGGGGAATAGGTCTGTCTTTGGGTTCCTCTGCAGCTGTTTCAGGGGCTAATTGCAGAAAGCAAGGCTGAGTACCAGCCCCTATCATGGCTACAGCCAGGGTCTTTAATAAAACAGAGAGAGAGCCTTGCCCAGTATATCCACAGCAGGCAAAGTGGGTCACTACAACCAGCTGGGCAGAAGACCAGCCCCAGAAAGTGTGTCCATAGCAATTGCAACTGGTCACAATAGGAGGTATACACAATACACACAGAGGAGACCCCTGTAGCATGTGGTTATGATGATAGGGGTGTTGTGCTATAGACAACCACAGGACCTCTTCTATACAAAGACACATCTTCCATGACCAGGAGACACAGATGTCCTATCAAATACTTAGAAACAAACACAAAGAGTTAGAAAAAATGAGAGGTGGGGCGCCTGGGTGGCGCAGTCATTAAGCGTCTGCCTTCAGCTCAGGGTGTGATCCCGGCGTTCTGGGATCGAGCCCCACATCAGGCTCCTCTGCTAGGAGCCTGCTTCTTCCTCTCCCACTCCCCCTGCTTGTGTTCCCTCTCTCGCTGGCTGTCTCTGTCAAATAAATAAATAAAATCTTTTAAAAAAAAGAGAGAGGTAAGAGGAATATATCCAAACTAAAGAATAAGACCATATGACAGAAAATGAGCTAAATGAAACAGACATTAGTAATATGTCTGATACAGAATTCAAAGTAATGGTCATAAAGATACTCTCTGGACTTGATAAGTGTAGATGAACTTGGTAATAATGTCAACAAACACATATAAAATATAAAAAACTACTCAGACCTGAAGAATACAATAACAAATGAAAAATAATCAACAGATGAGAGGATGCAAAAGAACATATCAGTGATCTGGATGACAGGCTAATGGAAAGCAAACAAGCTGAACAGCAAAAAGAAAGAATAAAAAATTGGCACATCTTAAGGAAGCATTAACACTATAGAGTTCTCAGAAGGAGGAGAGAGAGAGAAGGGATCTGAAAACTTATTTGAAGAACTAATAGCTGAAAACTTCCCTAATCGGGGTAAGGAAAAGAAATCCAAGTCCAGGAAGTACAGAGAGCCCCTAAAAAATGAACTCAAGGATGTCTGGACCGAGATGTATAATAATTAAAGTGGCAACAAGTAATGACCAAGAGAGAATCTTAAAAGCAGCAAGGAAATTAAAAACAACAACAACAAAAACAGTTACATTAAGGGAAACTGCTTAAGGCTAATTTTTCAGCAAAAACTGCAGTCCATAGAAAGTAACAATGATATATTCAAAATGCTTAAAGGAAAAAAAAAAAACAAAAAAACAAAACAAAACAAGGCCAAAAAAAAAAAAAAGAACCCTCTGTAACCAAGAATACTCTACACAGCAAGAGATCATTCAGAATTGAAGGTAGAGAGTTTTCCAGATGAATAAAAGTTAAAGAAGTTCATCACCACTAAACCAGCCTTATAAGAAAGGTTAAAAGGAATTATTTAAGTGGAAAGAAAAGGCTGTAAGTAGAAGAAAACTATGAAAGGAAAAAAAGTCACAGGTAAAAGCAAACATATAGTAAAGGTAGTAGATTAATCACTTATAAAGACAGTATGGATATTAAAATATAAAAGTGGTGAAACCAATTATATCCACAAAAATTAGTCAAAGGATACACAAAGTAAAAAAGATACAAAATATGTTATATACATAAATGTGGAATGGGAAATAAAAATTTAGTGCATTTACAGTGTGTTCAAACTTAAGAGACCATCGATTTAATATAGATTGCTATACATATAGGATGTTATATAAGAACTCAATGGCAATCACAAATAAAAATCTGTAATAGCTATACAAGAAATAAAGAGAAAGGAATCCAAGGATAACATTAAGGAAAGCCATAAAACCACAAGGGAAGAGGAGAAGGAACAGAAGAAAGGAATAAAAAATACCTACAAAACAACCAGAAAACAACTTTCAAAATTGCAATAAGTACATGCCTGTCAATAATTGCTTTAGATGTAAATGGACTAATGCTTTGATCAAAAGACATGCGGTGTCTTAATGAGGAAAAAAAAAAAAAGACCCATCTATATGCAGTGTGCAAAAGACTCACTTCAGACCTAAAGCCATATACAGACTGAAAGTATAGGGCTAGAAAAACATACCATACAAATGGAAGAAAGAAAGAAAAAAAAAAAAAAAGCCAGAGTAGCAGTACTTAGACAATATAGAATTTAAAACAAAGACTGTAGCAAGAGGCAAAGAAGGGCATTACATTATGATAAAGGGATGAGTCCAACAAGAGGATATAACAATTGTAAACATCCACACATCCAACATAGGAGCACCTAAACGCATAAAGCAAATATTAACAGATATAAAGGGAGGAACTGAAAAAAGATAATAGTAGGGGACTTTAACAAACCTCTAACTTCAATGAATAAACCATGTAGACAGAAAAATCAACAAGGAAACAATGGCTATGATCTACACATTAGACAGACCAAACATTTATAAGAACATTCCAACCCAAACAGAATATACATTCTTCTCAAGTAAACATGGAACATTCTCCAGGATAGATATGTTAGGCCACAGAACAATTTTCAATTTAAGACGACTTAATTCATATCAAGCATCTTCACTAAACACAATGGAATGAACTAGAAACCACTAAGAAAAAACTAGAAAACACACAAACACATGGAAGCTAAATAACATGCTAGTAAACAATCACTCAACAACAACAAAAAGGAAATTAAAAAAAATAACTGGTGACAAATGAAGATAGAAACACAACAATCCAAAAATTTTGGGATGCAACAAAGCAGCTCTAAAAGGGAAGTGTACAGTGATATAGGTCTACCTGAAGAAAAAAGAAAAATCTTAAATAAGCAATCTAGTCTTACACATAAAGAAACTACAAAAAAAGAACAAAGCCTAAAGTTAGTAAAAGGAAGGAAATAATAAAGATTAGAGCAGAAATAAAATAGAGACCAAAAACAACAACAACAACAACAACAACAACCAAAACAAAACAGAACACCAGAAAAGATCAATGAAACAAAGAACGGATTCTTTGACAATATATAAAATTGTTAAACCTTTACCCAGACTCATTAAGAAAAAAGAAACCACAGTGGACTCAAATAAATGAAATCAGAAATGAAGAAGGAGAAATAACTGATACCATAGAAAAAATTTATAAGAGAATACTATGAAAAATTATATACCAACAAACTGGGCAACTTAAACGAAATGGATGAATTCTTAGGAACATACCATCTTCCAAAACTCAATCAGAAAGAAACGGAAAAACTGAACAGTCCAATTACTAGTAACAAAATTGAATTCTCAACAAATTTTTAAGTATTCCAAAAAATAGAATAGGCAGAAAAACTTCAAAATGTATTTTAAGAAGCCAGCATTACCCTGATACCAAAAAATAAAACTGAAGAACAAAAAGAAATCCCCCCAAAAAAACCTATAGATTAATATCTCTGATGAGCAGAGATGTAAAAATCCTCAACAAAATTTAGCAATCCATACTCAACAATACATTAAAAGAATCATTCCCATGATCAAGTGGGACTTATTCCAAGTTGCAAGGATGGTTTAGTATTCATAAATCAATGTGATACATCATATTAACAAAAAGAAAGATAAAATTCATATGTTCATTACAATAGTCAGAAAAAGCCCATCACAAAATAAAACATTTGTTCATGATAAAACTCTCAATAAAGTGGGAACATACCTCATCATAATAAAAGCCATATATAAAAAACCCATAGCTAACATAAAAATGATGAAAAGCTAAACTTTTCCTCTAATATCAGGAACAAGAAAGGATGCCTTCTATTACCACGTTTATTCAAGAGTATTGGACATCCTAGCTGTAGCAATCACACAACAACAAAGAAATAAAAGACATCCAAATTAGTAAGGGAAAGTAAAAACTGTCACTATTGGCAGATGACACAACACTACATATATTAAAAAAAACAAAAACAGAAAATCTATACTCTAGCAAAAAACTTCAAAAATGATTAAATGAATCCAGTAAAGTTGCAGGATACAAAATTAATATCCAGAATTATCTTGTGTTTCTATATACTAATAAGTATTAGACAAATTAAGACAACAATCCTATTTATAATTGCACCAAAAAGAATAAAATACCTAGAAACAAATTTAACCAAGGAGATGAAAGACCTATACTAGGAATTCTATAAGACATTGATGAAAGAAATTGAAGATGACGCAATTGAAAACATATACCATGCTTATGGATTGGAATAATTAATATTGTTAAAGTGTCCATACTATCCAAAGCAATCTACAGTTTCATTGCAATCCCTATAAAAATATCTATAGCATTTTTCACAGAACTAGAACAAATAATCCTAAAATTTGTATGGAACTACAAAAGACCTCAAATAGTCAAAGCAATCTTGAGAAAGAACACAGCTGGGTATCACAATCCCAGATTTCATGATATGCTACAAAGCTATACTAATCAAAACAATATGGTACCATCCTAAAAACAGACACATAGATCAATGGACAGAATAGAGAGCCCAGAGATAAACCACACTTACAATGTCAAGTAATCTGTGACAAAGGAGGTCAGAATATATAATGGGGAAAAGAGAGTGTTTTCAATAAATGGTTCTGGGAAAACTAGAGAGCTACATGCAAAAGAATGAAACTGGACCACTTTCTTTTGCTATATACAAAAATAAACCATAAAACTCCTGAAAGAAACCCTAGTCAGTGATCTCTTGGATATTCACCTTAGAAACATATTTATGGGTACATGTCCTCAGGCAAGAGAAACAAAAGCAAAAATAAACTATTGGGACTACACCAAAATAAAAGATTTTGCACAGTAAAGGAAACAAACAACAAAGTAAAAAAGGTACCTATTAAATAAGAGAAGACATTTGCAAATGATATATCTGATAAGGCGTTAATATCCAAAATATATAAAGAACTTATATAACAACACTAAAAACAACACAATCCAATTAAAAAATTGGCAGATACCCTCAGTAGACATTTTTCCAAAGACATATAGGTGGCCAACAGACACATGAAAAAATGTTCAACATCACTAATCATTAGGGAAATGCAAATCAAAACCACATGTCTATCTCCTCACACCAGTCAGAATAGCTAGTATCAAAAAGACAAGAGGTAAGTGTTAGTGAGGATGTGGAGAAAAGGGAACACTCATGAACTGTTGGTGGGAATGTAAATTGGTGCCACCACTGTGGAAAACAGTATGGAGTTTCCTCAAAAAGTTAAAAATAGAAATACCATATGATCCAGTAATTCCACTATTGGGTATTTCCCCAAAGCAAATTAAAACACTAATTTGAAAATATATATGTACCCTATGTTTATTGCAGCATTATTTACAATAGCTCAGGTAGGGAAGCACCCGAGTGTCCATCAATAGATGAATGTATAAAGAATATATAGTATATGTGTGTGTACATACACACATATATATATGTACACACATATATATGCATACACAAAATACACACAATGGAATATTACTCAGCTACAGAAATAGTGAAATATTGCCATTTGCAACAATATGGATGAACCTAAAGGGTATTATGCTAAGTGAAATAAGTCAGAAAAGGCATATACCTTTAAAAAACAAAACAAAACAAATCAGACCCATAAATGCAGAGAACCAGTAGTTCAGAGGAGAGGGGAATGAGGGGAAGGGCAAATAGGTAAAGGGGATTAAGAGGTGTAAAGTTCCAATTATAAAATATTTAAGTCATAGAGATAAAAAGTACTGCATAGGGAATATAGTCCATAATATTGTAGTAATGTTGTATGGTGACTACACTTATTGTGGTGAGCCTTGAATAATGTATAGAATTGTTGAATCACTCCACTGCACATTGAAACTAATACACTGTATGTCAACTATACTTCAATAATATTAAAAAAGTAATTGTCAAATTCAAATGAGATAGTGGATATGACCTTGTTTGAGCTCTTAATTGTCTTGTACGTATTTATTTAATTCTTACAATAACTTTGTGATGTAGGTATTTTGTCAGAGGCAGGATTAAGATGAGGTTATCGAGATGAGTTATATACATAATGGGTCATATATTAATGTAAAGTTTGATATTCTGTTCATCATTCATACTTTGCAATAATTTTGATTTTTAAAAATTATGTATTAAAATATTTGTTATCTAGATTAATGCATCTGGAGGTGCCACCTTTGGTATACAAGTCAACTCTAGTTCCAGCCCTGTATTTTATTACCTACATTTTACAAATGCAGTTGAGGATTAAATGTCTTAGACTTACCCATGGTCACATGGCCAGCAAATGACAAAACTGGCTTTGTCATTAAGTATTAGGCTGCTGTGTACTCATCTTTCTGTTTCTAAGTTAACCTTCCACTGTCCACCTGATACTGTCTCATCAGAGAAGTACAGATAACTTGTTTTTGGTAAAAAGAATGCTGGAGACATAATACAAAACAATTATCTCCCGATTTTTTGTCATACCACAGCTCCAGTCCTCTAGTCCCAAAGGTTTCTGCCTTGTATCAAGGAAGAATGAGGGTAAAAATAATTTTAAGTTTAGAGTTATTCATTTAAATTTTTGTTTAAATTCCAGTTAGTTAACATAATGATATTAGTTGCTGATGTACAATACAGTGATTCAATATACTTCATACAATAGCCAGTAATGATCACAAGGGCACTCCTTAATCCTCATCATCTATTTAACATTATGTTTATTAGTGAACATATAGAATAAGGCTAATTGTTTTTTTAAAAGCAGTGAAAAGGGGAGAGTAGAGCTGAGGTATCTGGGAATACATATATATATGCTCACTTTTTCCTTGGAGATTATTCCTAATGAACTAGGGTATGGCCTAGATATGTGGGCCCTCCATCAGCCTCTGGAAATCTACCTTAAAAGATGGCTGAGTTATGCCCATTGCCCCTTCTTGTGCTTCCTCCTCTTAGACAGATAGAGGTGATAGTGGTGGTTGATGCATCCATCTCAGACTATAAAGTGACTTTGGGAATTAAGGCTATGTATTCAACTTTCTATGAGACAAAAATTGATGTTTTTAATTTAATCCAATATAATTTTGAATCATATCTACCCTAAATGAGCATGTAATTACTAAACCCAGAGAAGCATATTACTAGAAATGTGTTATTTAAATTTACAATGAAAATGAAAACAAAAACAGTGTTCTATGAAATTTGAAGAGAGTTATTCAATGAAATAACTCGGAGTTTTCAGCGAAGATATTTCCTTTTAGACCCAGGCAGACTCTTCCCTGCATGTACATAAAGTGACTTTCCATAGTTCTAAATTGCCCTGTAATTTATCAAAGATCCAGTCCTTATTGTAGCCCCAATCACACCATTCTCTAAGTATCTGTTACTCTGTCTGCCTCTACCACTATACTGTGAGATCCTTGAAATAGACATGAATCATTCTTTTGAAACTCCAGGGCAGAATACTAGCTACACAGAGGCTATCAATAAAGATTGATTAATGAACTCATAAAATCATTTACCTCTTTTTCCAATGTCAGTGTCATTCAGATTTACCCAAAGTAAAATAGAGGAAAGACATAATTTTCCAAATAACTTTTCTTCAAATTATCAAAGTAACTGAAACCAATCTGCTATGGCATGAAACAACCAAATAATTCATTTTGTCATATGACTTTACTGTCTCAATGCCAATGTTATTCTTCCCATTAGCTAGTAATTCCACATTGTTGCTTTATATAATGCCTGAGCCCAGCAATTCCTTTTAGATTATACCCATCTTCCCACGAATATATTTCTACTTAGAAATAAAATTCATGATAATGCATTGAAATCACTACAATTCCTGGACAATGGGTATAGAAGGGGTGGGGTAGGGGGGACTAACATAGCATTAACATCCTTTAACTGAAATCAATTTAGCACATTTTAATGCTCAGAATTTTTTATTCTTATTCAAATGAAAATTCCTCAAATGTGCTGTCTTCAAGTGCAGAACAAATCATTATAGAGAAAAATGTACAGTATCTATTCATATCTAGCATATATTTTGAATTTCAAGACATGTGTCAGTATGAATGTATTTTTTTCCTTTATAAATTATTTTAAAATGTTAAATCAAGTTTGAACTATAAGCATCATACAAATGTCTTTGTACTGCCTAATAAATTATGCTAAACTTTTTTCTTAAATTATTTTTAATAAGTAAGAAATCTAAATGGAAATGAATCATATGCTTGCACTGTTGCTGTCAAAATGAGTTTGCATAAAAAGAATATGTATTAATATTGCATGGAAAGACCTTTAGGAAATAAAGAATGTGGTTATAGTATTTATGAAAAGACTACTTTTCTGAATTAAATTTTAGGAGTTTTATGTTCTTTCATTCTGTTACATTAAATACTATCAGATTAAAAATGCCAAAATGAAAATCATATTAAAATATTGTGTATCATATTTTAAAGAATACTGATTTTTCAGAGCTCTTTTTTCAAACCTTCCTCATTCTCATTGAATGGGTCAAATGCATTTTAACTCTTCTTTGTGGTCTTCTTGGCACTTTTTCTAGCCTTATGGGTTCAAACCCCATTCCTCACATTAGCAAACTGTTTGTGGTACCGTAAAGAAAGGATAAACAAGATATCAAAACATGTGTCATTTTCCTTAATACATTCTTGGAACAATTTTCCCAAACTTTGCAAATTTCAATTTTCTATAATGTAAAACTGCTTCCAGTGATATCTTCCTATAAAAACTCTATAGATTAATGAATTTGAAAAGTACATATTTAATTAAGGGAATAGGCAATTCTGAGTGGGAAATTTGGGCAAGCTCACTTAGGCTTTCATTGGAAAATTCAGTGGTAAAAGTGAACATTATTTTGGCTCATGGTCAAACCTAGCATCCAAGTTATATCATGGAAGATGATGGAGTATGATGCTGTAGGAATTGGTCCCTCCACCAAAAAAGCCATTGGGCTGGCAAGAACTATTAGAATTAACTATTTGGAACTTGGCATTTTACTCAAACATTTGTAGCATCCAGGAGAACACTTGGTGAAGAAAGAGGCTGGTAATATTCAGTGAATTCTGGTGTTTTGCATGGCAGCTACTATCCCTCAGGTTCAGAGTAAGCAGTCATGGGAAATATCTGCTTTCATCTTGCAACTTGCTATTGCCAGAGTGGGCAATTAGGACAGTGTCCTCCAAAAATGTGAAATGCATGTTTTGATCTGCCCAGTCAATTACTGAGGAACTTGCATAGAGGCTAATAATTTTTTCAATGTCAGTGGAATGAAGCAATTTCTAAGGTGGCATCTATCAAAGGAATTTAAGGAGATAGAACATTTTAATTTTTTTTAAAAGATTTTATTTATTTACTTTAGAGACAGAGTGAGTGGGAAAGGGGGCAGAGGGGGAAGGAGAGGGAAAGGAAGAGAAATCAAGCAGACTCCCTGCTGAGTGTGGAGCCTGACAGGGGGCTCGATCTCACACCCTTAAGATCATGACCTGAACTGAAACCAAGAGTCTGTTGTTTAAGTAACAGAACCACTCAGGCACCCCAGAATAATTTTTTTTTTTTTTGATTGGATTCTGGTACTCAAGGAAAGCTCTGTCAGGCTATCATGATGACAGAGGAACAGAGATGTCAGTGACCACACATGATGAGGAATATAGACTTTGCAAACAAAACAAAACAAAACACCAGTTTGGAAAAGTCACTAAACAAATGAATAACTGCATTCCTTAACATGAAAAAATAATAATCCCTTGGAACTTGTGAGAATTCTGCTACCCAGAGGTAGCATATTACAATATTTAAAATCCCCCATTACAAACAAAAATTACAGCAAATATAAAGAAACAGGAGAATGTGACCATTTCATAGGAAGAAAAAAAAATCACAGGAACCATCCCTAAAGAAGTCCAGACATTGAACTTATTAGAGTCCTAAAAATTCTCAAAGAGGTAAAGAATACCAAATGTCCTTTTTGGGTGATAAGATAGTTTTGAAACTAGAAAGAAGTGGTGGTTACAAAACAATATGACTGAACTGCTACTGAATTATATGTTTAATTGTATAATATGTGAATTTCACTTCAAAACAAAACAAAACAAAATCTGGTATTATAGAAACCACTGCAGAATATTTAAATTCAAAACCAAATTAAAAACAACCATACTGGAAAGTCTAAATTGTGAGTAACATAGATTAAAAAGTGATCTCATATATAAAAAAAAAAAGGGTAAAAATATACATAAGGATTATAAATTAGGTAATAGAAGTGGCCAATACCATACAAAAACAAACAAACAAAAAAAAAACAAACAAAACATGCAAACTCTCCCACTTAGGTAAATGCAAAATCAAGTATCAGGATCTGCTAAATGGAAATGCTGTAAAAGAGATGCCTTCACACACCGCTTGTAGAAAATATTTTGGGAAAATATTTAGAAAAAAAAGTAGGAAATTATATCAGGAATCTTCAAAATGCTTTACCCTTTGTCTTAGTAATAATTTCTAAGGTTCTAACCAAAAGAAATCATCAGAAATTCGGACATCCTGCATACATACTTAACGTTATTTAGGAGAAACTTATAAATGACTTATTAGAACATTTAAATAAATTGTGGATAATTTTGTGATGTAATGCAAAGTTATTAAAACTGTGTTTTAAAAAGTTATTTGTGAAAGTAGAAATTAATATCATTCAAAGTAAAACATATGTCTAACAAAATTTAAAATGTATACCAATCTACATACACTACTTCAGATTTTTATCTATAAACTTATGTGTTTGCGTACATAGCAAAATATGGAAAATGCAGAAAATATCAAATATTTATTTCTGTGTAACAACAGAATTATTTTTATGTTCCCCCTTACTTAAGTATTTCCAAAAACATTTTAGAATGACTCTTCATTACTTCTCTGATCAGAAAATAATAAACTATTTTCAAAACAAACCTAAACGCAGGTTTCTGACATTCACTAATGGCAAAGTAGCTTATATCTGACTAACCCTTCTGCTGATAAACATTAACATCTCTGGACACAATATGAAAAACAATTAATTGAAGGCACTGTACAATGAACAAAAGCAGGCAGATTTTTGGAGAGTCAACCCTTGAAAGCAGGAAACCACAGATGATGAAATACACAATTATATAATTTTTCCCTGAAAACACTTTCTCATCCATGCGGCCAACAGAAGGAACTCAAATAGAAAGAGGAAGACTTATTTCTTAAATGGTTAAGAGATATGATTTGTGGCTCCAAGAGGAGTTGGAAATTGAGAGAGAAAATACCAGAATAATAGAAATAATAGATTACGAACTCTAAAATTACCATAAAAACTCCCCTAAACTCTGTCACAGACCACTAACCTATGCTTATTTTGGGCAAAAGTCCAAGAAATCAATGAGGAGTCCACAAGTAGGAAGCTAAAAATCCAAGCACAGCTATCAGCAGGTGCATATTATTGAAGAGAGTTTGGAATTTGAGTCCCTCCAAATTAGAGAGGCTTGTAACACCTTAGGCCATCCATTGTAATCCAGAAGGTCACATATAAGAAGAAAAGGTCATGTCCACAAGCTAAAGAGTTCACAATACAAATAAAAGCATAACTGAAATTTTAACAAAGTAACCAACCCACAGATCTAGAAAGCTCAGCAAACACCAAGAAATGGTGATTACAGCGACAGTCACAATTAAACACAATTTTGTTAATTCAAAAATGCATACTGCAATCTCTAGGTCAGCAAACAAAAATCAATGACAACAAAAAAGCTGTGGATAGTAAGTCTATAGGACAGAGAGAATGACATTAAAATAAAAAGACTGGAATGACACAAATAAAGACAGAAAAAGAGAAAAAACAGAGGTGACAAAATGATTCTAAACCAGACATAACAAAAATTTATAAGTGTAAATGGATTAAATACTCAAAATTTCAAGGCAGATATTTTCAAGCTAGTGGGAAATGGAAGACAGGTAATTGATGGAAAGTCAAAAAATAGAAAAAGATTCAAACACTAAATGTAAGCAAGCTGGTGTGGCTATAACAATGTCAAATAAAATAGGCTTCTAGAAAACAAGTATCACCAGTAATGGAGGGACATTTCATAATAATGAAAGGATATCCTGATAAAGGAAACTCAATAAACTTAAATGTACAGCAATTATAATTGAGATTTAAAATACATGGAACATTTTCGAAAATACAAAGAGAAATAGACAAATCCACACTCACAGTTACAAATTTTTAATATGTCTCTTTTAGTAGGTGATAGTCAACAAATTAGTAGGTAAATAGAAGATGTGAATCATATTATTATCCAATGTGATCTACTGGCATTCATAGAATGCTGTATCTCTTACTAAGACTTTGGACATGACACATTCATATATGATTCACTCTAGGCCACAGAAGTCTAACTGAATATACTCTCTAACCACAATGGAATTAGAGTAGAAATAGATATCATTAGGATAGCTAGAAAAATCCCAAATACTTAGAAAGTAACCAACGTAATTCTAAGTAATCCAAAAATAATACAAAATAATGTGTGTGCATGTGTGTATAATTTATAGGAACAAAACTTTAAAAATCCATCAATATTTGTGGAACTCAGCCAAAATAGTGTTTAAGAGTAAATGTATATCTTTAAGCATTTATTTAAAATCAATAGTTCAAGATTACATATGATTATGGATTGGAAAAATCAGTATTAAGACAGCTATTATACCCAACTTAATCCCCTAAATTCAATTTAGTTTCAATCAAAATACGGTACACTATTTTACAGAAATTGACAAACTGATCCTAAAACGTATATGGAATTTCAATGTATCTAGAACAACCACAGCAATTTTGAAAAAGATTTTGGGGGATTTAATCTAGCCAAAGTAAAGGCTTACTAGTATAAAGCTGCACTAACCAGGACAGTGTGGTATACACGCAAAGTGAACAACAGAGATGGTGCAGAAATAGATTCTTGGTATATATCCAATAGATTTTACATAGGTGCAAAGGTAATGCAATGGGGATACTTCAAAGAGGATATATAAATGACACAAGAGCATATGCACAAAATCTTCAAAGTCATTAGTGGTAAAGGAAATTCATGTTAAAATTATGAGCAATTTTAAATCTGACAATGTCAAGTGTTAAGGTTGTGAAGCAAATGGCACTCTAATAGAACCACTTTGAAAAACACGTTAGCCAAATCCTATAAAGTTCAATATAACCTACCCTATGGCACTACTATGATATTTATCAAAGATAAATGGAAATGTATGCCCACAAATGACCTGGACACAAATGTTCATATCAGCTTTATTCATGGAAACCAAATAGAGTTTAATCCAAGTGTCCATCCCTAAGTCAAAGCAGCAAATTGTGATATATTTATTCAGCAATAAAAGGAACATCAGTAATACTGATAAATTTAAAAACATGATGTATACACTCTACTTCCTTATACCAACCATATGATTTCGTTTATACAAATTTCTAAAGCAGGCAAAATGAAACTTTGGTGATAGAAATTAGAAGTAGTTGCCACTTTGCAGGATTCAGGGATCGACAACAGAAGAGACACAGAATATTTTCTAGGGTGATAGGAATTAGGGTTATGCCTTTGTCAAAACTAGTGTTACCGTACAATTAAAATGTGTGCATTTTACTTACACAGAAGATACTTCAATAATAAAAAAAAGACATAGAAAAACTAACAAGAATAGTCTATTGAACAAACATAGGATCAAATTTCTCCATGAGTATTAGAATAAAGGTTGGCAATATTTTCACTTAAATAAATAAATGCTGATATGATTAAAGGTATTGGGTACAAATAAATCCTTAGGCAAAGTAAAGAAATTATGAGTTCTATCAGTAGAGAGTTTCAGCAGTTTATCACCTACTATTAATGGATTTCAATATTCCCCAAATCAATACTTTGACCACCCATGCACTTCATTATGGTGTTGCTTGCATAGTTGCGTGTACTTTTCAAAATTTGATCCTCCAGATATCTAGTCTCTCATTTCCATGAAATACATATTTTATGAAGGTGCAACATATTAACACACTAATAAATATATTCTCTAGCTTCAAAACATCCAAATTTAGAAGAGTAGAAACAGGCATAATCATTATTTTAAGCATTTTCCTGAGATAGCTAGGATTTCCTGAAGCTTTATTCATACCACTGCCAGAGATGAAGGCAAGGTTAATTTTCTAATCCTCCAGGCCTCCTAAATTCACTTCACCAAAGCAACTCTGCTCTTGTCTGCTTTATATTGGGGCTTCTCAAGAGATTTTGTTTGAATAATGCAGTCTGGTTTTAAAAACAAAAGCTATCTGTCCCTATACATAGAACAGATCAGTGGTTGCCAGGGGCAGTGGTGGGAAGAGAGAACTGATTGCAAAGGAGCCCAAGGGAACTTTTTTTTGGCTTACCAAAATGCTCTATATCTTGATGTGGTGGTACTTGCATAACTGTGCATTTTTAAAAATTCATGGAACTTTATACCTAAAATTTGAGAAAATTATGTGCATGTAACCTTAGAAAAATCAAAGCTTGGTTAAAGCAGATGCTCTCCATTCTGGTAAGAGTCTTCCTGAGAAGTTACATGTGAAATGTTATATGCTTATTTTTTCCATCCCCTCAGCCTGGATTATTAGTATGCTATGTGTACAGAGTTGAGTTGGGAGACAGGAGGACATGGCTAAATATCTGTCATTTTTAAAAGTAAGTAAACACAAAGTAAATAAGGAAGGAAGGAAATACTTTCTCTTAATTTCACATTCTGAGCGTTCCCTATCTCTTACACTTAGCAGAAAAATGCATTGAGAAAAAATTCTAGGAAATTACTGTCTCCATTTTCTTCCCACTCACTGCATAATTCATCAAACATGGTTTTTTAAAACATGGTATTTTAATTCCATTATAATTAGATAAAATTCTCTATTTTTTCAATTATTTTGATCATCCTAAGTCTGTTAAGATTTATATTACTTTCTAGATTATCTTTTTTAGTGTGTTTCATATGCACTTGAAAAAATGTGTATTCTATTATACACTTGGGTGGTCTCTATTGATTATATAAATTTGGTTGGTTGTGTTTTGGATATCTTCACGGATTTTCTGATAACTTGTTTTATTATTGAGAAAAGACTTGAAGTCTTAACTATACTTGTGGATTTCTCTACTTCACCTTCAGCATTGTCAGTTTGGTATCATGCACTTTGAAGCTCTGTTCGCTGCACACACATTTAGAATTGTTAATACCATCTTTCTTTCTGGTTATATTTTGTTAACTAATGCTGTATTACCTGATATTACCTGATAGCTTTCTCTTGGTTCTTATTTGTATAGCTTTCTTTTTATTTTCAACCTTTTATTTTAGATGGATTTCTTACAGACATCATGTAGTTGGGTGTGTTCGCTTTTTTAATCACAACTGACAACCTCTTTGAAAAAGTTGCCTTTTTAGATCATTAGGTTTAATTTTTGATATGGCTGGAGGTGGTAGTACCATTGTACTTTTCCTGTTTGTCTACTCTATTTTGTTTTTCCTTTGGTTCTGCATTTGTACCTTGCTTCCAATTACATATTTATATTACATAGAGAGAGCATTGCATTTTGTTTATCCATTGGATTTTTAGCTATGTCTTCTCATTTTTTACAGAGCTTTCCTAGGGATTACAATCTGCCAGTCTAACACTTCATAGTGTACTTAGAGTAAATATTGTAATACTTTAAGTAAATTTATGTGGAAGCCTTGCAATCACATTGGTAGGTTCCCCTAGCCTTTCTCACTAAACCATATGATGTTGCTGTCCTATTACGTGCCTTCAAAACTTCATTTTAATTCAAATTTCAAGAATCATACATATTTTAAAGTATTTTAAAATCTTTTTTATTTACTCAAAGATTTACTGTTTCTGTTGCTCTTCCATCATCCATGTTTCCCTGTGATATTTTGATTCTTCATCATAAAGGACTTTCTTTAGTTTTTTACGTAGAACAATGGTGCTGGAAAATAGTTTTCTTCTTTATTTGAGGCTTTATTAAGTTTTCATTCCTTTCATTTTTTTTTTTTAAGATTTTACTTATTTATTTGACAGAGAGAGATACAGCCAGTGAGAGAGGGAACACAAGCAGGGGGAGTGGGAGAGGAAGAAGCAGGCTCCCAGCGGAGGAGCCAGATGTGGGCCTCGATCCCAGAATGCCAGGATCACTCCCTGAGCTGAAGGCAGACGCTTAAGGACTGCGCCATCCAGGCACCCCAAGGATTTCCTATTTTTATTTATTTATTTATTTTGGTTTTTAGCAATTGATTATGATGTGCTTAGTTGTAATTGTCTTTAAATTTACATTATTTGGGGTTTTCTGAATTTCTTAAATTTTAGTTAAGATGTTTGTTAAACTTAGAAAGTTTTCAGTTATAATTCAGATATTTTCCCATACTCTTCTCTTTTTCTTTTGAGACTCAAATGATAATGTGCAAAAATCATTGACGCTTTATTCATATTTTTTAAATGTTTTCAAATAAGAAAATTTCCATCAATTTATCCTCAGGTTCACTGATTTATTCTTCTGGCATACCCATTCTAGTTGAACCCAACTAGCAATTAAAAGAACTTTTTGCATTGAATTTTTGACTGTTAACAATTCATGTTAGATATTTTAACACATTTCATTACTGAAAAATTGTATTGTTCCATTCAAGTATTTAACCTTTACCTAATGAGGCATAGTTATGGTAAATGCTTTAAGGTATTTGTACGATAATTCCGACATCTGAATCATCTCAGGGTTAGCAGCTTATTTTACGTAAAAACGGATCACATTTTCCCAGGTATTTTTGTGTGATATAAACTTGGATTTTATTCTAGACATTTTAAATGACATTTTTTAGACTCTGAATTTATTATACTCTTATGAACTATGATGATGATTTTGGTTTATTTATTTTAGTAGGAAATAAGCATGATTAGGTTCATTTTGCAAGTTTTCCCTCACCTCCTATGAGAACTAGTTTTAAGCTCAGTTTTGTTTTTGAAGTCTTGATATGCTGCTTTGGTTACATTCAATTCATGCCCTGCTTAAGTGTTAGTCTGCGACTCAGGCAGGGCGTAAATTTTAGTTCATATCTCAAAGTCTTTCCTAGAATATTTTGGGTCACACAGGTGTATCTCAGATGTAAGCCCAAGAAAAGACATGTGTAGATTTACATACAGAATTAAAAGATACGCTTTGCAGCACTCTCCCTTGGAATTCCGCCACACTCGCTTCTCTGCACACACTGCTGCTTCACCAAGAAGCAACATGACTGGGGGCTGGCTTTGGGGCAAAGTCATGAGAAAAAAAAAAAATAGGGCAACAAAAGGAAATTTAATTTTGTGAAAGTTGCTTCTCCGTTTTGAAAACCATTCATGCTTCGCATGTTTTTGATGACTTTTCAGAGTCCTCAGGTAGTTGCTCTCTCTTTTTTTTTTTATTGTGGTAAAAAACACATAAAATTTATCATCTTAACAATTTTAAGTACACATTTTTAAGTATTAAATATATTTAATATATTGTGCAATCACCACTGTCTATCTCCAAACTTTTTCATCTTGTAAAACTAAAATTCTGTACCGATTAAATAATAACTTTCTATTCTCCCCAATACCCATCACATGGCAACCACCATTCCTCCTTGTCTCTATGATTTTGACTAAGTACCTCAGAAAAGTAGAATCATACAGTACTTGTGTTTTTGTGACTAGATTATTTCACTTGACATAGTATCTTCAATGTTTCATGTTATAACATGTTACAACACTAAAACTGGTGAAAGTAGGCATCCTTGCCTTATTCCCAATAAAGAAAAAGCTTTCAGTCTTTCACCATTTACTATGATGTTTACTGTGAATATTTTATATATGGTTTTCATTATGTTGAGGTAGTTTCCTTCTATTCCTAGTTTATTGGAATGGTTTATCATGAAAAGGTGCTGAATTTTGTCAAATGCTTTTTCTCCATCAATTGAGATACTGGTGTCCTCCCCCCTTCATTTTGTTATGTAGTGTATTACACTGATCAATACGTGTATATTGAACCACTTGTACTTACCAGGAATAAATCCAACTTGGTTTTGGTGTCTAATTCTTTTAATATGCTACTGAATTTGGTTTGTTGGTATTTTATTGAGAAATTTCAAAGCAATGTTCATAAGGGATATTGGTCTGTTGTATTCTTTTCTTATAGTGCCTTGGTCTAGCTTAGTTATCAGAATACTGCTGGCCTCATGGAACGAATTTAGAAGTGTTTCCCCCTCTTAAATATTTTGGAGAATTTTGAGAAGGATTGGTGTTACTTCTTTTAAATGTTTGGTAGAATTTACCAATGAAGCCATCGTGTCCAGGCTGGTTTTTGTTGGGAAATATTTGATTAGTGACTCAAACTCCCTACTAGTTATAGATCAACTAGTCATAGATCCAGATTTGTTAACATGTTATCTTCTCAAAGAATAAAATTTTAGTTTTAGTTTTTTTAAGATTCTTTTTATTTGTGAGAGAGAGAGAGTGCAAGCATAGGTAGGGGTATTGGCAGGCAGGAGGTGGAGCAGGCTCCCTGCTGAGCAAGGAACCAGACACAGGACTTGATTCCAGAACCCTGGAATCATGAGCTGAGCCGAAGGCAGATGCTTCACTGACTGAGCCACCCCAGGCATCCCTGATTTTTTTGGTTTTTATTCTCTATTTATCTCTGCTCTAATCTTTATTACTCCTTCCTTCTATTACCTTTGGATTTAGTTTCTACTTCTTTTCTTAATTCCTTAATTTGTACAGCTAGGTACTGATTTGAGATCGTTCTTCTTGTTTAATATAAGCAATTATAGCTATAAATTCCCCACTTTGCATTCTTTCACTATGCTTCATAAAGTTTTGTTGTATTTTCATTTTCATTTGCCTCCTTTTATTTTCTAATTCCTCTTGTGATTTTTTTTTATTCACTGATTAAGAGTGTAGTTTTCTCAAATTTTTGGATTTTCCAGTTTTTTATTATTAATTTCTAATTTTATCCAACTATAATTGGGAAGATACTTTGTATGATATCTTTTTAGATCTCCAGACTTAATTTGTAGCCCAACATATGGTCTACCCGGGAAAGTGTCTCATGTGCATTTGAGAATAATATGCGTTTTTGCTGCTATGTAGTGTTCTATACATGCTTACTAGGTCTAATTGATTTGTTGTATTATTTAATTCTGCTATTCCCTTACTTACCTCCTCTCTGGTTTTACAGATCATTGAGAATGGGTTATTGAAGTCTTAGACTATTTTTTGTAGCATTGTCTACTTCTCTTTTAAGTTCTGTCAATTTTAGCTAGATATATTTTGATGGTCTGTTATTAGGTTTATAAATGCTTATAATTGTTAAATCTTCTGGCTGTGTTAAAACTTTTATTACTATCTATTGTCCTTGACTCTTATTATTTAAAATCTATTTTATCTGAAATTAGTATAGTCCCTCCTGATCTTTCTTGGTTACTATTAGCATAGAATAACATTTTCTGTCCTTTTGCTCTCAGTCTACTTGTGCTGGATCTAAAGTAAGTCTCCTGTATACAGCATATGATTGGATTGTTTTTATCGATTTTACCAATCTCTGTCTTTTGACTGGGGAATTTACTGATGCCATTTTGCTATTCATTTCCTGTATGCCTTAGATTTTTTGTCCCTTACTTCCTATAATACAGTCTTTTGTGTTTAATTGATTTTTTGTAGTAAAATGTTTAAATCCCTTTTTTATTTCCTTTTGTGTATATTCTACAGCTATCTTGGGGGCTTTCCCTGAAGATTACATTTAATGTTGTAAAGTTATAATGCACTAATTTTAATTACCATCTTACATTCAATAACATCAAAAAACACTACTCATTTAAAGCTGTGTCCACACCTTTTTTGGTTTGTTGATAACACAAAACTGTGTCCTTAGATATTGTGTGCCCTAAAACAAAGTAATATTTTGAACATACTCTTCTAAATTATGCAGAAAATGAAATATGGTTATAAAACAAAGACATAACGCTACTGTACTATATATAACTGAATTAGTCCCTGAAATCATGTACAAAACAGTTAAAGAGTATTGGTACATTACTAGCTTTATGTATTTTATGAATTTCAGGTCTTGGCCCTGCATTTAAATTTTTAAGATCATTACCTCTTTAAATGACTTCGAGTTATGGTGTAGGGTCCTCTCATTTCACCCTGCAAGACTCTTTTGGGCATTTTTTATATAGCAGATCCACTGGTAACAAATTCTCAGCTTCTGTTTATTTGGACTCTTTTGGGCATTTTTATATAGCAGATCTACTGGTAACAAATTCTCAGCTTCTGTTTATTTGGAAATCTTATATTCTCCCTCACTCTTAGTGGACATTTTTGCTGGACACAGTATTTTTGGTTAACATTTTTTTTCCTTTTAACACTTTGAATATATTAATTCATTGCTCTCTGGCCTCCAATGTTTTTGATGAGAAATATGCTGAGCATCTTATGAAGATTTCCTTATATGTGATGAGTCACTTCTCTCTTGCTGTTTTCAAGATTCTGTCTTTGAGTTTTTAATGTTTGATTAAAATATGTCTAGGTGTGGGTCTCTGAGTTTATCCTATTTAGAACTGCTGAATTTCTTTGATGTTTATATTCATGTCTTCCATCAAATCTGGGATATTTTCAGCCACTATTTCTTCAAATATTTTGTTGGCTCCTTTTGCTCTCTTTTCCTTTTGGGGCTCCTGCAATGCATAGTTATCCATTTGATGTACCCCAAGCTCCTTGGGTTTTGATTACTTTTCAATCTTTTTTTTTTTCTGTTTCTTATACTAAATAATTTTCATTGTCTTATATTCCAGTGCCATAATTATTTCTTCTACATGGACAATCTGCCTTTGAACTTGGCAGTGATTTTTTTCATTTCAGTGATTGTACTTTTCAGGCCCAGAATTTTTGTTTTTAGGTTATCTTTTATTTATATTTACATTTTAAATAAATTACTTTCTTGCCTTTTTGCACATCTTCATTTAATCCTTTGAGCAGCTTTAGGGTGGTTGCTTTAAAGTCTTCATATGATAGATCTGCCATTAAGTCTTTTTCAGGGACCTTTTTTTTTTCCTTTGAATAGCCATATTTTCCTATTTCTTTGGATACCTTAAAATTTACTGAAAACTAGAATTCTTGTCTAAAATGTGTTAACTCTGGAAATCATTCTCTTTTCCTTCAACAAGTTTTGCTGTATATTATTCTTTTTATATTTTTATTTTTGTAGGCTGTCTCTAGACTAAGGATCAGCTGAGGTGTAAATGTAAGGTATTCTTGGGTCTTTTCTAAGCCTACACCTTTTCCTGGACATGCCTGGTCACTTTCTAGTTTTCCATCTTTATGTAATCACTTTTGAATATTCTAAGCTTTAATGTCTGGCTCCCAAAAAAAGGGAAAATACAAGAATTGTAGGAAATGGGGAGGAAGGGCATTAGCCCTTCAAATGCTGTGGAAGTTACTTCAGCCAGAGAAAGAGAGACTTGCAACAATGGAGGGAAGGGGTGCAACAACATTGACCACTGACCCCTTTTGTCTGTACCTTTGTGCCTTTGTGATCAGAAACAGCAATCAGAGCCCAGATCTCAGATGTCTGGAATATAGAATTTGGTGTTTTGTTTGTTTTACCAACTCTTGTTACTATAAGCTATGTGTTAGTTGTTAGAGAACAAGTGCCCAGCTGTCTGCTATAGGTCTGTCAGTGGGAAGAGTAACTACCCCTAGGCAAAAGCTGAAATGGAGGTAACTCAACTTTGATTTACCCTCCAAACCTCCCCCTGTAAAGCAAAAACCTTCAAGAGACTCCAGAGTTACAAAATAGTTACAGGATTCTGTCAGTATAATTGTTTAAATGGAAAGACAGATTCTTGGTGCCTTCCATTCCACCATCTTCCCAGAATCCACTGCTTTTTGTATTTTGTTCAGAATTTTTAGTTGTAATCAGTGGGGAAAAATAGGCTACAGTAGACTTATTTAATCTTGGTCAGAATCAGAAGCTTAAACAGTTGTTTTAGACCACATGTATGTGTAACTTTGATTGAAATAAACAAAAATAGAGAATCCAATTTTGATTTTCTGCCAAACCATTTTCAAGTACAGAAATCTAATATAACTATAAAAATAAATATAAATTATAGTTTAGCCCATTACTAGGATTATCAAATTTATTATGTACAGAATAAAATGGATGTGTATTTTTCCTCTGTATTAGACTTATAAATTTCTATATGTAAAATAACTTATCTTTTAAAACAGGTTTTCCCAATTTGTCCTATATATTTATATAATTCTTTTTGACTTTTTGAAATGCTTAAAATTAATCAAATTATTCTGAAGCTTCTAGTGAATAGTCAGGAGGATACCATATTTTATCATGTAATTTTTCTCCCTACACAGCTTCTCAGTGGTCTAGAATTCTACAAAAACATTTTTAAAGTATCTCTTAGTTGCCCGTCTATATTAACTAATAGTCTTAATAGAAAATTACTCTATGGAATTACTTAAGAAATTGATTGGCTCACAGGATTCAAGGTAACATTTTCAAGCAAGAAATAATTCCACTTTGGTATTAAATTGGAATTGGATCTAGCAGGATGCATTAGTTTTACTCTGGAGGGCTATAAGAAAAATGAAGAGAAGGTTTACTATATTTATATCAAAGTAATTCTATAATCAAAGAGTAATGGGCAGTCATATGCAGAAAGGGGAATATCCATATTGGTTTGACTCACATGACTTTGCTTCATGAAGTTATACATTATCATAGTAGTTGGCAAAAAAAAGGTTTGCAGGAAAACTACATTTAAATAAATGAGTTGTTTCTTTATGTACTGAATGAAAAATTAATCCTATAGGAATTATATTTCTTTTAATGTTTTTCTGATGGTCTTTGATTTGATAAAGGTATACTCTACCAGTTAATGTGAAATCAGAATGCTCACTACTCCAAGCTGCATACTTGTCATTCTCATTTTCACATTTAACAAATATTTGCACACCTACTCTAAACAGAGGCAATCAGTTCCAAGTATTGTAAATGGCAGAATAAATTACAGATGTTTTGGGGACTGAATTCTAAATTTGCTGATTTAAACTTATAAAATCATACTAACAACTACTTCTATGCACTTTGATATTTAATTATCTAAAAGCACAGAAACATTATCATCCTGAAAGTGTTTTATTATAAAAATTCATATAAGTAATGTATGTTTTTAAATTACAAAGCTCTTTGCTAATCTTGTTTTCATTATGAAATTTATTTAAGTCTAATATAAGCATAATGTAATGTGTCTTCTGTACCACAAAATGAATGTGGAGGATAAATTCATTATTTCTTCTTCAGCAGATCTCTTTTTAATCTCAGAGTTATAGACAGAATAGTTTTTTTTCCTCTGACTATACTGATGAGGATTCCAACCTAATTTTCAATAAAATGAGAAGTCTTTAAAAATATGGTTTTATCGTATTCTTCAGCCTCCTCAACTTCCCAAGTGTCCTCCTTTTTAATCCCAGTCTTAATTTTAATATAGTATTGTTTGCCCTGCATTATCAAATATGAGATAGTAGACCTGTGTATTCAAACTCTCTGAAGCTAATTTTGTAAATAATCTTTATTTGATACATCTTTTTATCCAGTATTCCCAGTTTTTACATTTTGTAAATTGACTTTAATTTTTTTAATAAGTGGAACAAGAATTCTATATGTAAAAACTCCTACTTGATTAAGTTTAAACTTAGTGACTTTGCAATGTATCTCTTTAGTAGGACTAGTCCTTTCCAATCAGTGGTCCAGACGCTGGGTTAAAAATAGTCCATATGGCAATGTAAGTATTTGTGGAGGAGGTAAATAGTTGCATATGTTTTAGAGAATTGATGCAGACAAAATCAGTTGCAAATCCAAAATAAAAACAGTTTATGTCTTCCAAAATGTTTGTTTATATTTATTTAGCATTTTAATTTATTTACATTTACTTAGGCATTGCAATTTCTTGAATTTTAACAATAGGAGTATTTTTGTTTTGCTCATTATGCTTTGATTCTCTATCACAAATCCTGTAATAGGTGGTTTCCAGTTAATTAGGAAATTAACACATGGAGTTTTAGACTTGCATTTTGAAAATTCTGTCTAGAGTAAGACTGAAATTGAACTGTACTTTATTTCTTTGCTGGTACAGTGGCTTCCTACTTTACCTGAGTCTTTAGGAATGCATAGGCCTACAACTGCACATACCTGATAAACATATTTAATCTGATACCGGACTAAATTTCATATGTATTGCCAATGCAAATTTGTATATACATTGTTCTTACCTTCCAAGACTTCTGAATTTTTCAGTAGAAATATATTTTTAAAATACAAATTATAATGGCTGTATAAGAAGTCATTATTTAAGATTGATTAACCTATATAATTTTCTTTCAACAAAAGAATTTAAGGAAAAAAAATCCATTCTCCTTGATCCTTGAGAAAAATATTAGGTACTTATTACTAAGTAGACATATTATAAAGTTAATTGATAATTTATGAAAAATATGTAATTTAAAAATTATATATCAGTATGCATCATAGTGAGGATGATTTTAAAATATATAGCTCAGTGAGTTTTGACAAATGTATGCAGTTATGAGTTTATATCACATAAAATCATAAGATATTTTGGTCACCTCCAAAAGCTCACTTGTGTCTCTTTGTATGGTTAGTCCTTTCTCCATCCCCGTTGTACCTGGTAACTGGTCATTTGTTTCTTGCCCCTAGGATTTTGTTGTTGTTGTCTTTTGCCTTTTATATAGAATCATATAAATAGATTTATACAATGTATAGCTTTAACATAATGTTTTTGAGATGCATTAATATATATTATTTATAAAATGCCTCACTGATATTCATTTGAATTGCTTTCAGTTTGGGTTCTAATGAATAAAGCTACTGCGAGCATTATATACAAGTCTTTCTGTAGACATAGGTTTTTACTTTTTTGGATAAAAACCAGTAGACATGGTGGGTTGAATGGTAAGTTATATATTTAACTTTACAAGAAACTTCTGAACTGTTTGCCAAAGTTGCTATGTCATTTTGCATTGCCACCGGAAATGGGTGAGAGTTCCAATTATTCCACATCCTCAACAACATTTTGGTATCTTCAATCTTATTAATTTAAAAATCATTCTAAAAGGGATATAGGGACATTGTATTGTTGTGGTTATTTGCATTTCCTTAATGATGAATGATATTGAGCATCTATTCATGTTATTTATTAGCTCTGTATCTTATTTAAACAACTTTTTGCTCAGTTTCATTCTCGCTTACTATTACTGAGTGGCTTGTCTTATTATTGACTTGTAATGATTCTTTATATATTCTGGAGGAAACAAGTCCTTTATCAGGCATGTGTTTGGAAACTAAAGTATATGGCTTATTTCTTAGTTTTTTATTTGTTTATGAACAGAAGGTTTTAATTTTGATGATGTTCATCCAAACTTTTTTTTCTAATTCAGTAGGTTTTGTGTTTTATTCTAATACTGCTGTCTAATCCAAGGTCGTAAACATTTAACATACGACTTATTCTTAATATTTTATAGTTTTAGTTTTTCCCATTCATGTCTATCATCCATTTTCAGTTAATTGTTATATATGATTTAAGGTAAAAGTTAGGGTTCACTATTTCCTTTTGGGATTTTAAGTGTAAATTTTCCAATATAGGATTAAAATACTTCTCTCATTGAATTACATGAGCAGTTATATTGAAAATAAAATAACCATTTATGTGTGGATCTATTTATGAGCTTTCTATTCTGTAGTTTTATCATTTTTAATCCATAGGTTAAAATCATGCAATCTTGACCTCTATACATTTATGATAGGAAAAGAAAAAATAATCATGTTGTATGCACTCTCCCTTTCATTCTTTTTATGTATCATCTTAAATGGAGGAACAATACATTTAAAATATCATAAATCCAAGAGAGTACTTAATAAAAAATAGAGTACCATCAGTTATATAAAAATATTGAAGAATAAAATGAACATAACATTGATGGTTTTAAAAGGAAGACTGTATAAGGGTTCTCCAGAGAAACGCAATCAAAAGAATATATAGAGAAAGAGATCTGGAAGCTAAGATAATGGAAAGTACCCAAGCCAAACAGCAAAAAGAAAAAAGAATACAAAAAAGATAGGTTAAGGGATCTCTTGGATAGTATCAACAGGACAAACACTGACAACACAGGGATTCCAGAAGAGAGAAAGAAAGAGCAGAAAAGATTTGAACAAACAATAGCTAAAAACTTCCCTAACCTGGGAAAGGAAACAGACACCCAGATTGAGGAAGCATGGAAAGTTCTAAACAAGATGAACCCAAGAAGGTCCACACCACACCACGTAATAATTAAAATGTCAAAGATTATAAATAAAGAGAATTTTAAAAACAGCAAGTGGGAAGCAACTAGCTTTATACACAGGAAACCCTCTAAGCTATCAGCTGATTTTCCAGCAAAAACTTGGCAGGTCAGAAGAAAGTGGCATGATATATTCAGAGTGCTAGAGGGAAAACAAACAAAACAAAAGCAAAACAAAACACTTCCAACGACAATAGTTTATCTCACAGGGTTACTCAGAACTGAAGAAGAGATAAAAAAGTCAAGCAAGAGGAAAACAATGTGGAGGTCCCTCAAAAAGTTAAAAATAGAGCTACCCTATGACCCAGCAATTGCACTACTGGGTATTTATCCCAAAGATATGGATGTAGTGAAGAGAAGGGCCATATGCACCCCCATGTTCATAGCAGCATTTTCCACAATAGCTAAATTGTGGAAGGAGCCGAGATGCCCTTCAACAGAAGAATGGATAAAGAAGACGTGGTCCATATATAGAATGGAATATTACTCAGCCATCAGAAAGAATGATTACACAAAATCTGCAGCAACATGGATGGAACTGGAGGAGATTATGCTAAGTGAAATAAGTCAAGCAGAGAAAGACAATTATCATATGGTTTCACTCATTTATGGAACATAAGAAATAGGAAGATCGGTAGGAGAAGGAAGGGAAGAATGAAGGGGGGTAAACAGAAGGGGGAATGAACCATGGGAGACTGTGGACTCTGGGAAACAAAGTGAGGGCTTCAGAGGGGATGGGTGTGGGGGAATGGGATGGGCCAGTGATGGGTAGTAAGGAGGGCACATATTGCATGGAGCGCTGGGTGTTATATGCAAACAATGAATCATGGAACACTTCATCAAAAACTAAGGATGTCCTGCTGCATGGTGACTAACATAACATAATAAAAAATTTAAAAAAAAAAGTCAAACGAGAATTAAATGAGTTCATCACCCCTCAACTAGCCTAATAAGCAATGTTAAAGGGAAGTCTTTCAGTAGAAAATAATAGGCCATAAACAGAAGTGACAAAATTATCAAAATAATTTCAAGGGTAAAAGCAAACATGCAGTGAAGATAGAACTATCACTTATAAAGCTATTATAAAGGTTAAAAGAAGTAGTAAAATGTATTATATCTAAAAAAAAAAATAGTTAAGGGGACTCACAAAAAGATGTGTTAGGCCACAAAGCAAGTTTCAATAAATTTAAGATGGAAATCATCAAGCATCTTTTCCAACCTCAATGCTATGAAACTAGGTGTCTATTACAAGGAAAAACAAGATAAAAAACACACGGAAGCTAAACAACAAGCTACTGAACAACCAGTGTGGCAATAAAGAAATCAAAGAGGTAAAATAAAAAAAAAATCCATGGACACAAAAGAAGGGAAAAAACAATAGTCCAAAATCTTTGGGACACAGTGAAAGCAGTTCTAAGAGGGGAATTTAGAGCTGTAGAGGAAACCTCAATGAACAAAGTCCAACGTTAGAGAAGAAAGATTAGAACAGAAATAAAGTAGAGAAGTTAAATAAAATATAAATAAATAAATATCAATGAAATCAATAGCTAATTCTTTGAGGAAAAAATGAACAAAATTGATAAACCTTTAACCAGACTCATCAAGAAAAAAGAAAGAACCAAATGAGTAAAATCAGATATAAAAAAGAAATAACAACACACCACAGAAATACAAAGGATTATAAAAGACTACTACAAAAAAATAATATGCCAACAAATGGAACATCATAGAGGAAATGGGTAAGTTCCTAGAAACATATAAGCTTCTAAAATTGAATCAGGAAGAAATAGAAAGTTTTAACACTCAGATTACTAGTAACAAACTTGAATTGGTAATCAAAAACAAAGCAAAACAACAACAAAAACTAACAAACAAAAGCCCAGGACTAGATGGTTTCACAGGTGAATTCTACCAAACATAGAAAGAGTTAAAACTTCTTCTTCTCAAACTATTCCAAAAAAAGAAGAGGAAGCAAAGGTTTCAAATGCATTTTACAAGGTCACCATTACCCTGATTTTGTCTTTAAACTAGACAAAGACAAAAAAACAAAAACAAAAAAAACATGCAAGCAAACTACAAGCCAATATCCCTGATAAACATAGATGCAAAAATTCAGTAAAGTTGCAGGATACAAAATTAATATACAGAAATATCTTGTGTTTCTATATACTAATAAGGAGGTAGTAGAGACAGAAATTTTAAAAAAAGTCCTATTTATAATTGCACCAAAAAGAATAACTAGGAATAAACTTAACAAAGTGAAAGATATAATCTGAAAATTATAAAACATGGATGAAAGAAACTGAAGAAGACACACAAAAAATGTAAAGATATAGCATGGTCATCGATTATAAGAAGAAATATTGTTAAATGTCCATACCTCCTAAAGCAATCTACAAATTCAATGCAATCCCTATCAAAATACCAGTAGCATTTTTCAGGGCACCTGGGTGGCTCAGTTGGTTAAGTGTCTGACTCTTGATTTGGGCTCAGCTCATGATCTCAGGGTCCTGAGATGGAACCCCATGTCAGGCTCTGAGCTCAGTGCTGAATCTGCTTGAGATTCTCTCTTCCCCTCTTCTTCTACCCCTCCCCCCACTCACATGCACTCTTTCTAAAAATAAATAAAATCTTTTAAAAATTACCAATAGCATTTTTCACAGAAATAGAACAAATAATCCTCAAATTTGTATATATGGGACACAAAAAACCTCAAATAGTCAAAGCGATTTTTTTTTAGGTGCTTTTATTTACTTATGAGAGAGAGAGAGTGTGTAGGGGGGAGGAGCAGAGGGAGAGGGACATGCAGGCTCTGTGCTGATGGAGCCTGACACGGGGCTGATCCCTGAGATCATGACCTGAGCCAAAACCAAGAGTTAGAGCTTAACCGACTGTACTAAAGGTAGGATCATCAAAACAGTATAGTACTGGCACAAAAATGGGCACACAGATCAATGGAACAGACCAGAGAGCCCAGAAATAAGCCTACATTTTTATGGTCAATTTACAACAAAAGAGGCAAAAATATATAATGGGAAAAAGGCATTCTCTTCAACAAATGGTTTTGGGAATACTGGACAGCTACATGCAGAAGAGTGAAACCAACCACTTTCTTACAGTATACACAAAAATAAACTCAAAAGAGATTAAGATCTGAAACAAAAAACTCCTAGAAGAAAACAAAGGCAGTAATCTCCTGGACATCAGCCTTAGCAACATTTTTCTAGATAGGTCTCCTCCAGCAAGATGATCAAAAGCAAAACTAAATTACTGGGATTACACCAAAATAGTAAACTTTTGCATAATGAAGGAAACCATTATCAAAAAGAAACGGCAATATACTCCCTAATGTGCAGGAAGAGATTTGTAAAAGATATATCTGAAAAGTGGTTAATATTCAAAATATATAAAGAAATTATACAACTCAACAAAAACCACAACTCGATTAGAAAATGGACAGATGACCTGAATAGGCATTTTTCCAAAAAAGATGTACAGACAACCAATAGACACATAAAAGAATGCTTGACATTACTAATCATTAGGGAACGGCGAATCAAAAGCACAATGACCCATTAAAATGCCTAGTATCAAAAAGACAAGAAATAAAAAGTATTGGTTAGGATGTGAAGAAAAAGAAACCATCAATTCATTGTTGGTAAGAATGTAAATTTGTGCAGTCATTGTGGCAAACAATATGGAGTTTCCTCAAAAAAACTAATGGTAGAAATATCATACAATCCAATAATTCCCCTACTGAGTATTTATCCAAAGAAAACAGAAACACTAATTCAAGGAGATATATACCCTCCTTTGTTTATTCAGCATTATTTATAATAGCCAAGAAAAGGAAGCAACCCAAGTGTCCATCAACAGATGGATATAGATGTGGTATATATATATGTATATACATACACACACACACACACACACACACACACATATACTACACTCAATGGAATGTTACTCAGCCACAAAAAGAGAGAGAGAGAGAGAGATCTTGCCATTTCCAACAACACGGATGGACATAGAGGGCATTATGCTAAGTGAAATAAGTCAAACAGGGAAAGACAAATACTACAGGATTTCACTTATATGTGGAATCTAAAAAATCAAAACAAACCAAGAGGCAAACACAAGAGGCAGAAACAAGCTCATAAATACAGAGAATTAACTTGTGGTTGCAAAAGAGAAGGGAGTAGGGTAATGGGCAAAATGGGTGAAGAGCAGTGGGAAGTACAGGCCTCCAGTTATGGAATAAGTTACAGGATAAAAGGTACAGCATAGGGAATATAGTCAATGGTATTGTAATAGCATTGTATGATGAGAGGTGTAACTACACTTGTGGTGAGAACAGCATAACATACAGACCTACTAAATCACTATGTTGAGTACCTGAAACTAATGTAACACTGTGTTCCCACTATACCTCAATTAAAACACCAACAAATAAACAACTAAATCATAGTTTTCTACTTAGGGTTGACGGACATCATGAGGGACTGGGTTCGGAGAATCTCTTTGGAGTTGTCCCTTAATAATTAAAGGAGGGCTTCAACGTTATCAAATGCATCTGTGGGCTCAGTGGCATTTAGAAATGATAACTGTATTTAAACAACTAACCTTCCATTTTAGTTAGTATATTTTTGAATAAATAAAGCCTTTTAAAATACAGGCTTCTCAATATTCTGTATTTGTATTGAAAAAGAATTTTTTTTTCTAGTATATTGTCCTTTGCACCTCGTTAATTGAACTAGTTCATATGCCTACCTAATTTAAGGCAATCACTAGCAGTTGCAGGTTGAACTCCCCAGGGAGTAGTTGTGAGACATTAGTATGCAGGACCTTCATTAGGGAGTCCTCTTGAGATCAACACCTATGAAAACGCTTAGTGAGAGGAAACAGGATTGGACAGAGGGTGGAGTTGGGCTTCAATCAGGAGCATGAAGGCCTCCTCTGACCCACAGGAAGCTTTGGAAATGGGATAGACTTTTCAGAGTTTCCCATGTTGGGGTGAAATTTCTGGGCTTTCTTACATTCAAGCTACTTAAGCATTAATATAGGCTGCTGCTGGAAAAAGACCTTACCTTTGGTGAGTCATCTGTCTTGAACCAAAGCAATCCTCAAAGAGCACTGATAGCTGTGGGGTATCTACTGAGAGCACATTTGACAGCCAGGAGAATAAATCCTTCATTCCCAGAGATGGTTCTGGGCTCTGCATCACAAAACTGAAAAAGAGAAATGTAATTACCATAAATGGATTAAAATATTTATGATTCATGCTGAGTGGCTACAGGAAAGTACCACTCTCTTGAAGGTAAAAGTTCTCTGTCCCATACTTACTGCAATTCTGCAACTCAGGGAGAAATTTGCTCTTTGGGAGACAACCAATGTTTGTCCCTCTTTCTTGTTGCCCTTTACCTACTCCACTCCCTCTCTCTTTCACACTTTCTCATTTTTTAAAAAAGATTTTATTTATTTACCTGAGAGACAGAGATAGTGAGAGAGCATGAGTGGGAAGAGGGAGAAACAGGCTCACCGTTGAGTAGAGAGCCCGACATATGACTCGATCCCAGGACTCTGGGATCATGACTTGAGCTGAAGACAGATGCCTAACCGAGCCACCTAGGTGCCCTCACTCTTTCTCATTTATCTATACCTAACACACTACGTAGCCAGAAGCAGTAACCTTTATCTGTAGAATAAAATCTTAGGAGCAGCTCTAAAAACACTCTGAATGGAGTTTTATGGTTGATGGGCCCTGAGAGAAAAGCAGCTCAGAGCTGTAAGTAACCTTGGATATCTATTCATCCCAGGGTAAAAAACAATTATGAGAAGGAAAATTATGTAATAACTCAAAACATTATTCTAAAGTAGTGATTTTTTGAGTTAGTCTCTGTAACAATCCCATCATGGGCATTTTCTAGATGCTTGAACTTTGGCTAATTATTTCATATATTTTAACCTTAATACATTTTTATTAATCAGAAAACATAATACTGAATTGGTAGAATCATGGTAGAAATATACATTTATACCTCACATATACACACACACATATATACACACACTATAAACACATTATATGTATATATTATATAATAGTGTCTAGTTCCAGTACATGAATACTGCCCATATATATGTGTCCAGTACCTCATACACATTACACTCAGTAAAATTAATTACCTGTCTATAATGAAAATTCTTAATATATATAGTTTTCCATTTCTAACACTGCACTAAGTATTTTGGGGGAAAAAAATTAAAAAATATTCATAGAGTATGTTTCCATATCTTATTTGCTTTTTTTTTTTTTAAAGATTCACTTTTTTGAGAGAGAGAGAGCGCACGCACATGAAAGCACAGCAGGAGGGGCAAAGGGAGCGAGAATCTCAAGCCAACTCTTTACTGAGGGTGGAGCCTGAGGCAGAGCTCAATCTCACAACACTGAGATCACGACCTGAGTCGTAAACCAAGAGTCACATGTTTAAAGGATGCCCAGATGCCCCTTATCTGCTTATAAGTATCATCATAAATTTGCCTTCATTTTCTCAGCTGATATTTCCAGGATCCTCTCCACCACCACGCTAGGAATTTAGAGTCCTCTACTCGCCTTATCCCATGACCACATCATATATATATATATATAATCTTAGATTTTGTCACCTTTTTATCCATATTACTACTGTTCTAGGTCAGGCTGTACTCAGTAAGATTCTTTATTACCATAATAATCTCCTAACTGGTCTCCTTAGCTCTAATATAGCTCTTGTTTTCCTCAAATCTATCCTCCTAATGCCTATTAAAACAATCTATGCTAATTTGACCATATCAATTTTAGATTTAAAGTTCTTCATTGGAATGATGTTGCCCATGAGTGGATGTATATAAATTTTTTTAACATAACTGGTTGTTCTCATTACCTGACCCCCGTATTTATTATTGGCTTCCTTTATATTACCCCTTCATTCTTCACAGTGTGAACTATGCACGTAATTACACATGCCATACTCTGTCTTGATTCTATTCCATTCTTTATGTACATCATTTTTTACGGAAAAAAAACACCACACATAAACTGTGTCTGCTAAATACAATGTTGGGCAAAGTGTGGAGACATTAAAAGGACTTTCTGAAACCATTTATGTTTAATTTGTGGTGAATGCTCTATATTAAAGGTCAATTGAGATATATATTCTACTCTGCTTATATCTGTATAAGTAATAGAAGGTAATCACTGAATTTTAATTGTTGAGGTTTGGTTTAAAATATTTTTGCTAAGTTTCAGGAACATTCAGAAGACAAAACATTCATAAATGTTTTTGAATGGATTCTAACTTTAAAATTTGTAGCAAATTCTTAATAACTCATAAATAACAGACAACACTGAATCTTCACATTAATCCCAAACATCCCTTTCTTATTAAACCTTGAGAGATAGCATACAATTTCCAAACAGAAAGCAATTTAGCCCTTTTTGTGCTTAGAATATTACCCATCACTTTGGATAGGCAGGTTTCCTTAATTGCTTTGTTGCAAAAACAATTTATGTGCTTTCTAAATGAGTTTAATTTTCTTTTAAGTTTTTCTTATAAAAACATGCAGCATAGTGAAATCAAATAAATTATCCACATGGCAGACTCCATTCTCCCTTCTTCTATCAATAAAACTAAATCCCTCAAGACTCCATCAGCATGGAATATTGCACAGAAAGGCATATGTTGTTGGAAAATTCAAAAAAGCAAAATATTATTACCTGTGTTATAAATTTCCCCCCTTTCTCCTGAATAGTCATTGTAAATAAATAATTCTCTAAACCTAAATTGTAAAGATTATGGTCTGGGATTCTACTAAAGATAATGGAGATTACGGTGTATTTGTAAAGCATTTTCATAGTTAACTTTAGAGGAATTTTAATGTTCTATTTAGGATTTGAATGATTTTTTAAAAATCACGGACATCTTTCAGCTAACCACAAAAATGTTTTAGTCTCATTTATTTTATACTGCAGCAGTGAGAACCAGGAAAGGAAACACTGAGTATGAGATACAAAAGAGGCCTACAATATTCAGCTACTTGATTGAGCCCCTTAGAGGATAGTCCTAGCATAAACTTTTAGTGAGGCTCTATTACATAAGTAAGTTAGGATTTAGGCAGACACTTTATATCTGATATATACCATGCTCAAAAATTCCTGCTGTTGATGAAAAACTAACACTGCTGTTCCAGTTCACCAAGGGATAGCATCATGCTTTTCTTTTCAGGGGAAGACAATATCCTTGGCCACCACTGAAAGCGCTTGTGTTTTAAGATGTTTTGTTCTCCCATTGCGTGTGTGGGTACTCCTGCCACTCTTTTGCTTTTACTTAGGAGCTATACAGACCTGTACTCCTTTCATGCTTTAAAGTCTCAAAGTGGGCTAAGATATGTAAAACCTTGATGTTGGCCTTTACTGGACAGATCTCTGAGGCTCTGTCTAAACAATTCCTGTCTCCATCCTACTCCTCCAAAATCGGCGTATTTTTGTTTTGTTTTAGGGCATCAAGTTGGAGCTGTGAAGCCCACTAATAAATCCTACCGCACTGTGCAACTGATTAAAGCACACAGGAAATCTAACAACAAAAAAATCTCATTATGACGTCATATTTACTAGTATTATTTTTATGTATGATCCTTATTTAACAAATATGTTTGGATAGCCTTTGCTTAAGATGACTGCTTCAAGCTGCTAGCACTAAAACTAAGAGTAGCTACAACATGCCCCTATATACTAACCTCAACTGACCTTCACTCCTTGGGAATAGGAGGGCCAACAATAAGTGCCATAGTTTCCCATGGGGCTGCTGTGTTTAGACAGAAGAACTGTAGACCGGGTGGGAAGAGTCATCACTTAACGGATGCTGAAACAGATCCTAAAACAATCCCTGGAACTTCTGGAAACAATGTTGGTAGACAGGTCAAAATGGCTCCTTGATCCATGGGCTGCAGAATGGATGTGGTCTCAGCAAGCATGAGACAGCATGATTGCTGCAGATCTCCATCAGCTCTCTCAGGTGACCAGGTGCATTGTTGTTGAGCAGTAGTATTTTGAAAGATTTTTTTTTTCTTTCTGAGCAGTATGTCTCAATCATTAGCTTAAATATTCAGTAAATCTCATTGTAAATAGATGTGCTGTCATCCAGGCTTTGTTGGTTCATGGATAAAGCACAGGCGAAGTAGACTAATCATAATTTTTAAGGGCCCTAGGATTTTCAGAATGGTAAGTGAGCATTGGCTTCAATTTAAGATCACCAGCTGCATTAGCCCCCAACAAGAGAGTTAGCCTGTCCTTTGAAGCTTTGAAGCCAGGCGCTGACTTCTCTTCTTAGATATGAAAATCCTAGATGGTATCTTCTTCAAATAGAAGGCTGTTTGTCTACACTGAAAAGCTGTTGGTTAGTGAAACCACCTCCCTTAATGATCCTAGTTAGATCTTCTGGATAACTCGCCGCAGCTTCTCCATCAGTACTTGCTGCTTCCCCCTGCACTTTTCCTTATGGAAACCACTTTATTTTTTTAAAGATTTTATTTATTCGACAGAGAGAGACAGCCAGCGAGAGAGGGAACACAAGCAGGAGGAGTGGGAGAGGAAGAAGCAGGCTCACAGCAGAGGAGCCTGATGTGGGGCTCGATCCCATAACGCCGGGATCACGCCCTGAGCCGAAGGCAGACGCTTAAGGACTGTGCCACGAGGGCGTCCCTGGAAACCACTTTAAAAAACAAAACAAACAAAAACCTCATAAGCCTACCTCTGCAACTTGCTCACCTCTCTCAGGCTTCACAGATGTGAACAGAGTTAGGCGCTGGCTTAAGGGAATATTATGGCTGGTGTGATCTCTCCAGACCACTAAAGCTGTCTTCACATCAGCAACAAGGCTGTTTCACTTTACCATCGTTCACGTGTTCACTGGAGTAGCACTTTTAGTTTCCTTCAAGAACTTTTCCTTTGCATTTACAACTTGTCTAACTGTTTGGCACAAGAAGCCTAGCTTTTGGCCTATCTTGGCTTTTGACATGCCTTCCTCACTCAGCTAAATCATTTCTAGCTTTTGACTTAAAGTGGGAGATGCGTGACTCTTCCTTTCACTTGAACACATAGAGGCCATTGCAGCATTATTCACTGGCCTAATTTCAACATTGGGAGTCAGAGGCCAGAGGAGAGGGAGAGAGAAAGGGTAAAGGCGGTTGGTGGAGCAGTCTGAACACACAGAGCATGTATTATGTTCAATCTTATAAGGTTGCGGTTCGTGGTGTCCCATAATGATTCCACTCGTAACATCAAAGATGACAGATAACAGATCACCATGACAAATGAAATAATGAAATATTTGAAATACTGTGAGAATTACCAAAATGTGACATAAAGTGAGCAAATGCTGCTGGGAAAATGGTACAAACAGACTTACTCGATGTAAGGTTGCCACGAACCTTCAATTTGTAGAAAGCATGGTATCTGAGAAGCACAATAAAGGGCAATAAAATGAGGTATGCCTGCATTGCAGATGCTTATTTCAAATTTTTCTGTTATAAAGAACTTGATTAAATCCATGTGTTCATTCAAATAGGATTTAAAAACATCACCATCAGTGGGGAATTTTTAAAGTAAAAGTTTGATCATCTGAAATTTAATAATTATGATTCTTCATCTCTATTCACACTAGTTTAATTTCAATAACATTCTTAACTTGAACACTTATTTTCCTTCTTACTCTTGAAGAACTAAAATATTTGCTTTTCTGTGCCTGCCACTTTTCAATTGGTATTTGTTGACAAAAGTCAGACGGGGCAGGGAAGTGGGGTGTTATAACATAAATTCATGATAAAGACACTGCCTAAATTTCAATCTTCTACTTTAACTTTGTATCTTTCTTATGTAACGAACCTGGACTAACACAAACAACGAAAACAAAAACAAAACTTCATCATGATTGAAATACCACCTGAGTGAAACCCACAAATGACTTTGCAATGTGAGGGTTCCTCAAATTAGTGCAATTCATTCTTACTCCATCTCTATTTCCCCTTTAATATTTCCTTTTTTAAAATTTAAGATTTTGAATATAGTCATTCCTCTATGGTAGGATCTAGAGATCTAGTTCTTTTGTTTTGCCTCCCAAATTTCCCTCTCAGACAAGAAAATTTTTATGCATCATCTTGAAAGACTCCCTTTCTTAAAATTAATGATCTGTGGGTGCCTGCTGATTTTACTTTACAATTGTTTTCAGTGGGAGAGAGAATACAGAGAAACAAAGACATGCTTTCTTCTCTCATTTGAAGGGCTTGCAACTAATTATTTTGAAACATCCCACCCACGCAGATTCGTGAATCGTGTTAAGCAGAATGTAATTTTATACATGTTAGGAATATGTTTGAATTATATGCATTCATTCAACACATTTATTGAAGATCTCACATTTGACAAGCATTTTCCTGGATGCTGAGGATACAAAATATCATCTTGTACTCAAATAACTTACCAAGTCTAAAGGCAAATATATATACAAATTAACCAAGAGCATAAAGAACGTTGGGTGCTATGGCAGAGATTTTCTGTGTATATCATTGGAACCCCGAGATCAGCAGGGAACATCTAAACCAGCCTTGGGCTATCTAAACAAGAGGCTCTCACTCGCGTGCGCTCTCTCTCTCTCACATGCCCACACAACTGCATCGCCTGGCCATTAATGTGTATACATTATATGTTTAATTAAGTTTCAGAATTGTATCTGAAGTCAGGCCTCCTGATTACCTCTCCTGTGTCCATGCTCTGTGCCCAAATTTTCATATGTCAATTTAAAAAAAAATGGTAGTATTAATGTGATAAAGTTGTTAAAAGTATTAATAAAAAAATGCACAGTATATGCTTAGATAGGTCCTGGCACACAATAAAATCAATAAATCTTAGCTGTCATTACTTTTAAAATCCTATTTTTTGTGACTAAAAAGCAGTATTTATTGATTTTAGAAACAATGAGAATGAGTACATTAGCAACATATTTTTAAAATATTCCCTAAGATAAATAGAAATATTTTTCACAGTAGTTATCTTCATTAAGATCATTATCCAGTATATTTTTGCTTGTTCCTGTATATGCATGTATGAACTATTTCACACACTAAGGAATCTTTTTTTCACTTATCAAGGCATTGCAAACCTCTCAAATAAATATTGATTTATAACACTTTTTCTTAATGACTCAATCATGAAGGTTCTGTAGGTATCCAATGATTTATTAAGCATATCTTCTATTATAGGACACTTATGTTGATTCCTTATTTTCACTTATTAAAAAAGGCTATTATGAATACCATTGTCATTTAACACATACATAGTTAACTACTGCCTTAGGATTCATTCTTAAAAGTTGGAATTGCTCTCTCAAATGTAACATACCTTTATAAATCTACAGACTATTACATTTCAGCTGAAAATGAAACTCTACTATAAAATACATTCTAAATCTGCAATAAAAATGTTATAGATGATTAGTTGGAATTTTAAAAAAAGTCAATAAACAGCTAAAATGGATAAAGAATTTTCCTACATGTTGCTATGCAGCTAGCCATTGCTCAACGCTACACATCTATAGAAAAAAACATGCCGAAAAACTCACGGAACTTGCAAAGCCCTGCTTCCCTTTTTGTATAAAGAAAACCTATTTGTATGAATCAGTGTTTCTTTTGTGATTTTGTTTCATGAACTCTTTGCATAAAATTTCAACTCCAGGCTCTTTTGGTGGTGGTTGTGCTGGGGAGGGAGAGGTTTTGTGAAAAAGCTTTCCCAAAGTGATGACAAAAGCACTTTTTTATTCCTATTTCCTACAAAGAAATTTTAGAAACAGTCTTAGTTTCTTTGTTTGCTGTTGGAAAAAAAAAATTAGCTTCAAAAATTTCAACATACTTTTGAAGCTTTATATTTTACACCAAAGGTACTAAACTTTAAAAAGTATATTTTTAAACATATTTTCCTCTTAAGGGGTGCTGCATTTTTTAATTTGGATGATAACTACAATATTTGATTTGTACTCATGAATATTTATGTGCTCAGGAAGTATCTGAAAAATAACAACAATATTTCAAAGTAACTAAACTCAAAATAGCACTTTTCCTCATCTGCATGTTTGGCATGAACAATGGGTCAGGCTTTCTCTCCTGATACTGTGCCAACCTGTGATCTCAGTATGGAGATCAGCCCTAGTGAAGCTGGGACTGGGAGACTCTTCAGAGCTGTAGCTATTCTTCCCCTAAATTGAGTACTTATGCTCTACCAAGAGCTATACTGAGTGATTTAAAGTTACCTGTTTTCATTCTTACAACAGCCCTGTGATTTTAGTATTTTATCTCCATTTTTCAGATAAGAAAAAGGAAAATCAAGAGTTGAGCTCAATTTTGAAATCTAGTATCTTGACCCAGAAATCCTTGAATTTCCATTTCCAGCTTACTGCTTCTCATTTTCTTCCTTGATCTACTCCTAGCCATTTTTTTTTTTTTTTAATATCTTAGGTAACATTCTCCAGCTGAGCACAATGTCACCATGTGGCTTTGCTGGCCATGGTGAAGCCACCTGGGCCCCCTAGCCAATGTCGTAGTCTAAGTTTTGCCCGTGTGATTCATTAAACCTTTCTTTGTATATTTATAGATCATGCATTCTTTACTAGAAAGAACAGATCACTTCTGTGTCACCAGGCTGTCCTGCTCCACCCCGGGGAACCAAGGAACCAGACCCCTTTGTACAACCTCCGAGCACCGCGATAATGTCTATAACAGGCACCATAGAAACTTGTCACAGACCAATGTACTCCTTTAACTGATTTTTATTTTATTTTTTTAAGTAGGCTCCACGCCCATCACGGAGCCAACACAGGGCTTGAGCTCAGGATCTTGAGATCAAGACCTGCACTGAGATCTAGAGTCCCACACTTAAACCACTGAGCCACCCAGGTGCCCTACCTTTAACTGATTAACTGCCCTAAACCCCTTTAAAAATCTTTGGGCCAGGCAGAAATCTTGGAGTTCACTTTTGGATAAGAGTCCACCTTCTTCCCAGGTAGCCAGCCTCTTAAATAAAGCTCATATTCCTTTCCAATTAAAATTCATCTCCAAAAACCCACAAAGACACAAAAACACAAAACCTCAGCTCCTGAATACTCACCTTTCAAGCTATGGGCAGCTATACTTGGATTTTGGTAATAATGATATCAACCTTTGCTCCTCTGCCTTGATCTGCTATTTTTAGTTTCTGTATTTTCTGAATTTTCCTTTTATACCAAAATCAATACAATATTCTTTGTACTATACTGATATTCAGGGTTTTATAATTTCCCCTTACACAATTTAAAAAAAAAATTTGTTTAAGAACCTTTATAGAGAAGCACTTTTGTTTATAAGATTCTAAAAAGACTTTTAAGACTACAGATCATACACCTTACAATTTATTTTTAAGATTATAGCAAGGTTGTAGCAACTCGCGTTCCCAGAGTGACCTATCAGAGAGCCCAATTCTATACACTGTTGCTGGAATAAATGGCTTTGATGTGGTTTGTTTTAAATTTAAAAGCTCGATCACTATTCCCTTGTTTTTTTATTGTACTTTCCTGTCACATAATTAGAGCTTCTTTTCATTTGATCATGGACCATTCCTATTTCCTCTTTGTGAATAGACTACTTATAATCTTTGACATTGATTAAAAAAGATAAACCCAGGGGAAAACAAATATAGAACCCTGTCAAATATTAAAGAAATATTAAATGAGCATTTATTATAACTATCATAACTACATTTTCTCAATCTATTTTTTGTTTATTTTGTTTGGGTATAATTGTCATACAGACATTCTAACTTGCATGTTGTCAAATCTATCAGTCTTTTTATGGTTTCTGAGTTTTCTGTCTTGCTTACAACATTCCTACCAGAGGGCTTTCACATATTCTTCTACATTTTTTCTAAAATTCATTTTATGAGAGGTATCACCATTTGAATGTATACACTAAATTGCTCATCCTGCAGAAAGCAACTTACAGCCACTTGTAATCATGTAATTAAAACATGCCTTCCTATTCAAATCCCTTTTTCTATTTGGTCCTGTATACAGCTCTCCTGGGAAGTATATCCTGAGATCATGCTTTTCTACCAAATGTAATCTCCAGTTCTTTTCTTCTACAAGAATGATGAACAAGAGAGGAAGGCATTAATTCAATTTGGGCAAATTCAAGCCTTTTTTCTAAGTAGCTATAATAAAATTGGCATTTAGAATACACATAAGGACAATACGCCTGCTTCTCTTCTCTCTTACTGCCTTTGGGAGAGCTTTAAGGATTCCCACAAAACAGTTGCAAGTTTCATGTGTATGTGTACTTATCACATTATTCCTGAGCAATTCCCCTTATCTCCAAAGAAAAATATATTTTAACATTCATTTTTGGATGTCTAACTCCACCCCCATCCATACTTTTCAGTTGTATTTGCATGAATTTCAATTCTCTTCTCCTTCCCTCCCAAACATGGCTTATTGTCCCAGAGATGCTGTGTGAAGGTCCTCATATAGCTTTTCTCACTGGTAACTCTCTCAGTCAAGCCTTCAGGTCTTCTTCGTACTGCTCTTTCCTCATGTCCCATGATCCTGAATACTTTGTTACTGACCATTGCTGATCCTGCTTTATCTTTTTCTCAACTTTCTATGTCAAGCCAGTCTCATTAAATATACTGAATTCTGCAAAATCTGTTTGGGTACCCACAAAAACAGAACTCTTCCATTCCTTCCTGGAAATGGGACAGCAACACCTTTTTTTTTTTTTTTTTTGATCTTTGTTACTCCCTACCAACTACAGTTTCCTCTTTCCAAAAGATAATTCATGAGGCATGAGCCAGCTATCACCAGTCACTCACCCTATAAAAGCATTTCTAACTCCAAGCCGAAAGAACACAGATCGAAGTAACAATGAGGCAGATCAGACTGTTAGAAATAGATCTAAATTAAATGCTATGAGCAAGCAGTGACAGCATCAAAAAAGATCTCACTGGCAACCCCAGGAGCAAATAAATATTTTCCATGTTAGATAATTTTTGTATAGCAAAATGGAAGGACATTTTTCCTATCTTTGGCACCTCTTTCTTTGGAGAGGAAGATAAGTTAGGCAATAGAACAAATTACCAAACAGGGGTGGCTAGACACTGAGTTCTATAAAAGATCAAAGGATTATTAAAAGGAATGACTGATACTCCCTTTTAGGATATGTGTTCTGCTAAGGCATAAACTCCAAAATCTCTCAAAGATGTAAATTTTAGCACTTACTGCGCATGCACTGCCTGCCTAGCACAATTATAATGTATTTACATAATGTCTAATTATAAATTACAGTTATCTATAATAACTATTCACTATAACAGTTTTTAAAGGTAGGTGTCATTGTGTCCTACTTACAGGTGTGGAAAATGAACAGATAGTTTAAGTTATTTACTCAATGTCACACAGCTTAGCAAATATGGAGGTAAGATTTGAAGTGATTTGACTCCTGTAGCCCACAACATTAGCAGCATACCAAGTGTTCATTCGTTAAAGGGTGAGCTACACAAAAAAGGAGAGAGGTGTTTTTTAGCTGGCTGGCTGGGCCCTGAATACAAGGGCTGAATTCTATGGCTGGATCAATCTGTAGCAGACCACGGAGGATGCTGAGGATATTAAGGCGATTTCTTGATTGCTGCTTACCCTTCGTTTTCTTTCTTTTATCCTCTGTTGGCTGGAATATAGACCTGATACGTGTGAACAGTGTCAGTGGAGATAATGGAGATATTATAATAGAGATAATGGAGAATGACAACACCTATCTCCCTCTCCACCTAAGAAATAAACTTTCATCGTATATGCTCTATTGAATTAGGGGACTCCCAATTACAGACATTAGTATCTACCCTAAGGAATGCATCTCCTTGAAATTCATTCACCATAAAGTGGCCAGAATAAATTTTTAAAATACCTTTCAGATCACCTCTTTGCCTTAAAATCTTCTAGTATCTTCTAATGTATTTTATTTGAAATAAAACCCATTTTGGGTTTTTTTTGTTTTTGTTTTTGTTTTGTTTTTAAACCACAGCTCACAAGGCTCTTCAAGGGGTGGAAGTACCTCCCTTTCTTTCTCTTACCTTACTCTCTCCATGTGGGCCATACTGGCCTTCTTGCTATTCCTTGAACAGCTTGTTCCAATCTTTGGTCTTTGACATTTAATATTTCTCTGGCTAAGGGCTCAATGTCCTTTGCACAGCCAAATCCCCTTCTTCATGTAGGTCTCCTAGGAGAGGTCTTCCATAGAGTTACTGCTCATTCTCTTACATTTCTATGAGTTATTCAGTTTACAACCCTTTTAAATTTCTGTAAGTATTGTGTTTATATATTTTCTTGTTCATTCCCTACTTCTTCCACCCCGAAGACAAGTTACTTAAAGGCAGGAACCTCTGCTCTCTTGTTAGTTCTGTATACTGCCATCTAGGACAGGGTCTGTCTCCTTATAAACATTCAAAAACAAAACAAAACAAATAATTCAGTAGATGGAGGAACTGAGAGGTCAGCATGAGAATGTTCCATTCTTGTTCATCTTTTGCCATCCATTGTTTCTATGATTCTCGATAGTAGATTGGGATTATGATAGTTTATAAAGGGAAGGAGTAATATATGGAGCCAAATATATATTAAAATACATAGTAGGGGCGCCTGGGTGGCTCAGTCGATAAGCGTCTGCCTTTGGCTCAGGTCATGATCCCAGGGTCCTGGGATCAAGCCCCACATCAGGCTCCCTGCTCAGCGGGAAGCCTGCTTCTCCCTCTCCCACTCCCCCCTGCTGGTGTTCCCCCTCTCACTGCGTCTCTGTCAATGTCAATAAATTTTAAAAATCTTAAAAACCAAACAAAAAAAACAACACATGGTAAACCCAGCTGACAATGAGTTTCAAGTGAGTTTCAAATCTATATTAAATACTTTAATGTTATATCCAGTAGAATGCAATTTTCTAAAGAAATTGAGTTTCCTAATCAGATTCTTAAATTCTAGTTTAGGGAGATAGTTGCTGGATTATTTAGGATAGGTAGTTAAGAGGAAGGGCTACAGAAACAAATATAGTTCAGTGGAATTTTGGAATATTTAAAGAATTTTAGTTTGATGTGTGAGAAAAATATTTCTAACTGACATCTATACCATTCAATCTTTCTTTTCCAGAATGAACTGCTTACCACAAATCCCAGATGGGAGTACTAATCCAGATTTCACTCTAGCATTTTCAGATTATGGGAACTCCTTGGTTGAATTTTACAGAAATGAACTTAAAATAAGAACAAACAAAAACAAAACCTTGAAACTAAAAGTTCCTACAAATTCCAGGTATGCCTGGGAGCTGAAGAGCAGAAATTATGTAATTGGTCTTTAAATTCCTCCTAACAGCATAGTGTGATGAAAATATGTATATTGGCAAGAGAAGGGTTGGTAGGCTAAGTAGGACTAATCATTTGGACAAGATTTATTTTCTATCTTGAGAGATGGTAGAATTTTTATACTTTCATTGAAGCTATGGAGTACTGAGGACTAATGTTTCACAATTTACATAGCTAATTTCATTTACCTTTGATGTTTCCATCACATTTTCAAACATTATAATTTTTTTCCTCTTTAATGCCATACTTCTGTCCCTGATAGCACTTAACATGGAGTTTTGCATATAGTAAGTGCTAAAAAATTTTGTCGAATAAATTGTCATCAGGAAACATATCTTACATATAAATTACATTTTCCCAGAGTCTGTGTATAAAAAAGAAATCCTTTTATCTGCAGGAGTTTAAAATCTACACCTCTTCAACACTTCTTCTCCAAATTCAATACAGCCTATATTGTTATCTTTGTGGAACCATGGTGTGTGCGTGTGTTTAATATATTAACTTCATATGACCTTAATGCTGGTAAATTATATTAAAAAGAACAAGAAAAGCAACGAAGCTTGAAGCAAATATTATAAATTCATACATCCAAGATTTCAAATGTTTAATTAGCTATCCCAGTGTGATCCCTTCCAGGTATAGTATTGTTTAATTTCCTGGCAATATACAGCTTTCTTCTTTTCTCTTTTTGGTGTTAAGATTTTTATTGAACTATTTGATTCATTTTACTGCAGGAAACAAAAGAGAGTCAAGAGAAACCTTTGAATGCCTTCTCCAACATTTTAGCAGAAAAAAAAAAAAAGACAAAATTCACATTTAAATTGTCTTTGAAACAGGAGGTTTGCAGAGAAAAGGCCACTTTGATGTTTTATTTTAATGCTAATGTATTTGGGAGATGACTTTGTGTTACAGTCACTCTACTTTAGGATAGCTAAGTTTATGAGCTATGGTTCAGTGGATTTATACACTAAATATGCCCACTAAGCTAATAATGGAAGAAAAATCTCAACAACTTGCCAATGACTGCTAAATTGACCCTAAGAGAATAACTCCTATAAGCTTGATAACCAGTGGGACTATGGAAATCACTGGTAATTTTTCAAACGGTAGCATTGTTTGGGAATTTAGTGTGTGAATACCAGCTACTCTCACTGAGTACAAGGAGAAGAAATAGGACTAGTAGCATCTTCCAGCATGGGATGTGAGTGCCCTTCAAGAAGTTGAAGGAATGAAGTGACACCAAATCCCTTTTCAAATGTAAAATGGCCTTATTTTACACACACAAAGCATGATAAACAACCGTAAAAGCTAGAATTGGAATGTATACAAACAAACAGGAGAAAGATAAATGAACCATCTGGGTGTGGTTTCTCCTTTAGAATAGTTATGGTTTGAAATGTGTCCCCAAAAAAGATATATTAAGGTCTTAACACCAAGTGCCTCTCAGTACAATCTTATTTGCAAACAGTCCTGACAGATTTAATCAAGTTAAGAAGAAATAATTAGGATAGACCTTAATCCAATATGACTGGTAACCTGTAAGAGGGAAAACAGAACACAGACACGCAGGTAGAATGCTATGTGGCAACAGAGGTAGAGATTGGATGGATACATCTACAAGGTAAGGGACACCAAGAATTGATGGAACTGAAAGCTCATGAGGCAAGAAAGGATCCTCCCCTTCAGAGGGAGCATGGGCATGTAAACATTCTGATTTCATTTCAGTCTTCTAGCCTCCAGAATTGTGAGGGAATGCATTTTTATTTTTTTAAGTCACCAAACTTGTGCTTCTTTGCTATGGCAAACCCCAGGGAATTAATACAGGCTTATTTTCACTTAGAATGTTATGGTAAAATCCATCTAAAATTACTCACATAATCCCCAATCTAACAATCTACCAGGAATAATGAGATACTTATCCAAAAGCCCAGGTTACTATTTTGGTTTATTTCTCCTCCACCCCCCACCCCCCCCACCCTCCGCCCCCCACCCCCCACTCCTTCCCCAACCTTGTGTACCTAGGATTTTTTTTTTTTCAAGATTTATTTATTTATTTATTTGAGAGAGATAGAGACAGCCAGCGAGAGAGGGAACACGAGCAGGGCGAGTGGGAGAAGAAGCAGACTCATAGCGGAGGAGCCTGATGTGGGGCTTGATCCCATAACGCCGGGATCACGCCCTGAGCTGAAGGCAGACGCTTAACCGCTGTGCCACCCAGGCGCCCCAATTGGGGTACTTTAAGTACATTCTTTACATGAATGTATCTCTACATTAATACTTACATACTATAATAAAAATGTGGCAAAGAGTAGATTTTTAGATTATACAATATAACAGTATATTGCCATATGTCAGGGTTTTTTTTTAAGATTTTATTTATTTATTTGAGATAGAGAGAGAGAGTGAGCAAGAGAACATGAGCATCCAGCCCGGAGGGGGAGAAGCACGCTCCCCACTGAGCAAGGAGCCTGACACTGGCTGGATCCCAGGACCCTGGGATCACTCCTGAGCCCAAGGCAGATGCTTAACCAACTGAGCCATCCAGGAGCCCTGCCATATATCAATATTTTAAATCTTTGTCAATAGTGACACGTAGTTAAAAGGGTGTATTCCTGACTCATGGATCCCAATTATAAAACATCTCTGGTCAAATACTATTTTCACGATGGCTGTTGGCTTGTTCTTAAAACATAGATTCTCACCTGCCTTTATTAGAGTGCTAATAGTTAAGCTTTCTGTCTGTAATCAAAGGCGATCTTTCTTGCTTCTATAACCCGAGCTCGAACTCCTGACATGCAGTATTCATAGGCATTGTTAGAGAAGCAAACTGATGTTTGAAAAATCTATTTAGTTCCCATCATGCTGTATCACCATCTCCTTTTCTTCCTTTCTTTTTCGTACTTTGACAATGGAGGCCTCTTCTGTTTCTGAAGTTCAAAGTCACAAAACTTGTTTCACATCCTGCTTAGTGATTCTAATGGGAGTCAGACGAATTTTGTATAATTACCTGAGATATATTTGAATAACATTATTTCATACATCATTCACCCACATTTATCATACACCTACTATATGTCAGATAGGAGAGTTAATTGCTAGAGATAAAAAGATAAATGAAACACAGCCTCTTCTAAGAAGTCAGAGTTCCCCAGAAGAAGTAAATATGCAAATAAATTTCAATTCAATATGGCATATAGCACTACAGGGACAAAAACGGTGCCATCATCAAGAACAGAGTAAACGCTTCTGCCGGAGACATTTTGTGAAGTGAATGTGATAACCACTGCACTGTGGAAACACTCTGCTTGAGAAACATTTTGAAGGACACACTGAAGTCACACTATTTAACCTGTTGTGGCACAAGTACCCTAAGTGTTTACCGGTTTTTCTGTAGTTTCTCTGTTGAAACTTTCTGCCAAGCTGCATTTTCTGGGCCTTTGCTTCTAGGTGACAATGTGTGACTACTTCTCACCAATGGAAGCATGAAATGATATATACCATTTCAGGAGGGGCTTTTAAAAATCTCTCAAATGATCTTTATTTTCTTTTTTTTTTTTTTTTAAGATTTTATTTATTTATTCGACAGAGATAGAGACAGCCAGCGAGAGACGGAACACAAGCAGTGGGAGTGGGAGAGGAAGAAGCAGGCTCCCAGCAGAGGAGCCTGATGTGGGGCTCGATCCCGTAATGCCGGGATCACGCCCTGAGCCGAAGGCAGACGCTTAACCTCTGTGCCACCCAGGCGCCCCTGATCTTTATTTTCTTAACACATGATTGACTATGAAAGATCCAGTGGAGGACTCTGAGGGTTGTCTCAGAATATCACAGTACTGAGATAAAAAGAGCCTCGATTCCTGAATTACCATATAGAAGGCAGCCTCCCAAATACTCAATGGTGTGAATACATTTTTGTATTATGTTTAGTCAATGATATTTTGGGGCTGTTTGTTATAACAATTAGTCCACCCTTACTAATATACTACCCTTACTATATGCTGTTAATATATTGGAAACTGAAAGTTTAATGAACAAAGAAACACAAAGATGAAGGACATCCTAGGCATAAGCAACACCATGTACCAACAGCCTGAGTCACAAGAAGTAGAATATCCAGGGAACAGTGACCATCCCAGTGAAGAGTGATAGATCATTCTCTGGAAATGCAGAATGGGCCCATAAGGGAATGTTAGGAACTGGGACAGTAAGTCAGATGGATTTTAGAGGATATTATATACCAAAAAGGAAATGGAAACCAGAGACAGAAGGGTACTTAAAGCAAAAGAATGAATGACATGAGCAAGTCTAATATACTTCTACCTTCCTTCCTTTTTCCTCATCCTCTGATGGAGAAACATAACTCTATAAATAGTGTGGTTAATGATCTTAAAAGTGAAAAAGGTTGGGTGGCTAGGAAATCAGAATACCACTAGAGCAGTTTAGAAGTGATATTATTAGCCCTTATGTAATAGTAAGAAATATGGCCTTTTCCAAAGAAAATCTGGCCTCTGTTCCCAGCTCTTAGGAGATAACTTTTTAAATCCCTGGAATTTCCTGAGTAATAGGAAATCTTTTTTTTTTTTTTCCTCCCAGTTTTTCATGGCAGGCCCATTGGACCACACCTGATAGTTTACTCTCAAGAGATGACTCAGGATTGAGCCAGCCACATCAGAAAGACCAACCACATGATTTAGGATAAGAGCGTTGGATCATGCATGACTAGTTAACCTAGAGACTGAGTTCGGTTTTAAAAAAACAAGCATGTTTTAGGGGTGCCTGGGTGGCACAGCGGTTAAGCGTCTGCTTTCGGCTCAGGGCGTGATCCCGGCGTTATGGGATCGAGCCCCACATCAGGCTCCTCCGCTATGAGCCTGCTTCTTCCTCTCCCACTCCCCCTGCTTGTGTTCCCTCTCTCGCTGGCTGTCTCTATCTCTGTCAAATAAATAAATAAAATCTTTTAAAAAAATAAATAAATAAAATAATAAAAAAAACAAGCATGTTTTAAAGTTAAAACAAGGGTAATCAATCATGGCTACATAATAAAACCTCAAAAACTCTGCTTACCAAAACGTGTATATTTCCAGAGTTGGCAGTGCTCTATGTGTACTAGCACACATTGATGCTGAGAGAGTAGCATAGCTGGGGGACAACAGAAGTCTTGCATCTGGTATGCTCCTAGACTCTGCCCTCTGTATTTCTTCATTTGGTGAATCTCTACATCTTTTTCTTATAAACATTGTAACCATAAATATAAGATGCTTCAGTAAGTTCTATAAGGCTTTCTATCAAATTATGAAACCCAAGGGTGGTTTTGAGAAATGCTCAGACTGCAGTTGGTGTCAGAAGTGAGCATGAACTTGTGTGAACTCTTCCTTCTTCGTGGTTGAATCTTAACTGTTTGCAGATGGGGTTAGAAGTCTTAAACATGGCAGTTTGGAAGATTGTGCCCTTAACTACACAGTGTGGCCAACTCCAGGTAGCCTGGACCAGGAATTGAGTCATCTTCAGTCATGATATTCGTGGAACACTTCCTTCCCCTATTCCTGTAAGTAACCCAGCTTCTATGTGCTATCCCTTACTACTGCCCAGGGAAGTGGAATAAAATAACCTAAACATCTTGGGAAAGAAACAGAGTAATTCAATCCACTTTCTCTTCCGAAACAGCTTTCTGCAGGAAACAAACATACTGTTTTGTTGCCTTCCGCTGTAAGTTACTGAGCTGGCTGCAATGGGAAGTTTGACAACAGATTTCTAATATGGTAGTCTGTCTAATTCTGAGATTCAGTATTAAGAAGTCCATTGTTAGCACACATCTAAACCTGTTCCTCCTTTCTACCGTTATTAATAAAGTTGCAAATTGATTTCCATCTTATGAGTTTGTCCATCTCTCAATTCATCCAGAATTTGAGCAGGATAAATGAAGTTATTTATTATTGCTCCTCTGTCATCCTGTCCAAAATTTTAATAGAAGTAGATATCTGGGGAAAATTTTTCTTAATGAGAAAGAATATAAGTGATATCTACATGATGCTTGATGGCAAATTTCCATTTGCCACTGTACCAGACATTTTTTGAAACTATTTACTATCATCTATTAAGATAATGGCAATAAAGATGTACAATAATGGCTAGTTTGGGAAAACTTTTGAAATTAGAATTAACATGATGTTGAAAGCTTATATTAAGTTTGAGAAAAGAAGAGATATAGGAGTTTATGGCTTGAGATTTGGGGTATGGTAAATTAATAAAATCCAATGTGAACCTGGGGAAAAGATGGTAATTTCACTTGTGAACATATTAATTTTAAGATTGTATGTAGAACATATAGATGTCTAGAATATAGTCTAGAAACCTGGAGTATATAGCTACTAACCACTGCTAAGAGACTTGAATTTTTCCTTCATCTCTAGAAACCTATACTTTCATATTCTTATATCATTTACACATAAATTGATTTTGACATCACTCCTAAATTGGGAAGAACACAAAGAGCTTGCTCATGCTTAGAGATGAGGCATGTCTTTAAGAAATTTCTATCTATCCGTGGCATGGTATGTTAGTTCTATTAAAGACTCATATCAGAGAAGCAATGACAGTGAGGTGGTAGAATAGGAGTTTACAATGCTTGTCCTCTCACAGAAATATCAATTTGAAAAACTATCCACACTCAAAAATACCTTTACAAGAGTTAAAAATTCCAGGTCAGAGATTATAGCATCTCAGTGGAGAACAAATTAAAAATGCATTGAAAAAGGTAGGAAGGACAATCTCATATTACTCATAGCACTCCTCCTTCAAGTCCAGGCAGCCCAGTGTCAAGAGAGGCACATTCTCATCAGAGAAGGACCCCAGCACCAAGTCTGTCCCAGTAAACTCCAGACCTAGGCCAGTCCCTGTAGGCTCAGGACCCAGCCCATAACCTTGGAGCAAGGCATCAGGCCCATGCCAGTGGCTAGCCAGCCCCTATGGACTCACACTCAAGGGTCTCCCCAGCACCAGGCTGTCTCCTGTGGACACAGGCTTTCAATTGGCCCTATGAACACAGGGCCCAGGCCCACCTTTTTGGATCTAGTTACAAGGCCTGATCTCACAAACCCACATAAAGGGCTCACTCCACTAGTCCCTGGTGCCAGGATGGCACCCAGAGACTCAAGATCCAAACACACCTATGGACGCCTATGTTAGGCCTGTCACCACAGAAGCAAGTGACAAGCCTGTCCTTTACATGAAAGCATCAGACTTACCCCAGCGGACAGACTCCAGACCCATTCCCATGGACCCAGGCACCAAATCAGCCTATCTGTAGACCCCAGAATGTAGATGGTCCTCCCAGAATCTAGATGGCTCTCCCAGAATCTGATGGGCTGACTAGTGACGGGCTTTCCCTGCCAAAGCCAGCCTGTAAAGATGTAGAGGTGCCTACTTCTTCAAATGTGCAGACACCAATGCAAGGCCACAAGTATAACAAATAATCAGAGAAACACACTATCGATGGAACAAGATTAAGCACCACTAACTAACCCTAAAGAAATAGAGATCTAGGGGCACTTGGGTGGTTCAGTTAGTTAAGTGTCCAACTCTTGATTTCAGCTCAGGATTGAGATCAAGCCCCAGGGTGGGCTCTGAGCTGGGCATGGAGCCTACTTAAGATTCTCCATCTCCCTCTGCCCCTGCTCTCTAAAAAGCAAAGCAAAAACAAAAACAAATAGAGATCTATGGACTATCAGACAAAAAATTCAATATAATTATTTTAAAAGAGTTCAATGAGTTACAACAAAATCAGTAAAATAATAAACGAACAACATGAGAAGTTAAAGAGATATAAGATTCCAAACAAAAGCTGTATGAGTTCATTACCACTAGACCTGCCTTCCAAGAAATACCAAAAGGAGTTCTTTAAGTTGAAATGAAAGGATATTAACCAAAAATGTAATAATATATGAAAATATAAAACTCACAGTAAAGGTAAGAATGTAATCAAATTCATAATATTCTAATACTGTAGTGGTGGTGCATAAATCACTTTTAACTTTGATATAAAAGTTGAGATAAAAAGTATCAAAATAACTATAGGTATAACAATTTGTTAATGGATACACAATACATAAAACATGTAAACTATAACAAATAATAAATCGTGCTAGGAGAGTAAGTTGAAGTATTAATTTTTCTGTATGGTCAAACTTAAGTTGTTCTCAGCTTATAATAGACTTATGTTTTCTGTAAGACTATTAAAAAACTGGTAAAAACAATTAAAAACCTGTAGTAAATGCACAAGATAATGAAAAAGGGAAGCGTACTACTCCCCCCCCCAAAAAAAATCACAAGGGAACAAGAGAAAGAAAAAGAAACAAAAAACAAACTACAAAACAATTAAAATATATAGAGTGTTTGAATGGATAAAAAAATTAAGCTCCAATAATATGTTGCCTATGAGATTCACCTCTGCTTTAAGGAAACATATGTGCTATAAATTAAGGGATGAAAAAGATATTGAATGCTAAGGGTAAACAAAAAAGAGTAGGTGTATATTTGGACAAAATAAACTTTAAGTCAAAAACGGTCACAAGAGACAAGGAAGGTTACTATGTAATGCTAAAGGGGTCAATTCATCAAGAAGATAAACAACCATAAATATAGATGCACCATAAACTGGAACACCTAAATATATAAAGCTAATATTACATAATAGAGAAAGAGACCCAAATAGTAGGAGACTCTGATACTTCACTCTCATAATGAATAGATCCTACAGACAAAATATGCAAGACGAAACAGCAGACATGAACAACATTATGGATGAGATGAATCTAACAGATTACATAATGGTGCATCCAATAGCAACACGATGAACATTCTTTTCCACTGCACATGGAATATTCTCCAAGATAGGATAAATGTTAGGCAAAAAAACTAGCTCTTAACAAATTTAAGAAGACTGAAAACATATCAAGTATCTTTTCCAGCCACACTGGTATGAAACTAGACATCAGTAAAAGAGGAAAATTCAATAATTCATAAGTATATGGAACTTAACATAATCCTGAACAAATGTATCAAAGAAGAAATCAAAAGGGAAATAAAAAAATACGTGGAGACAAAGTTAAGTGTAAGAACAACATACCAAATATTACAGGATGCAACAAAAATAGTTCTAAGAGGGAAGTTTATAGCAAGAAGTGCCTACATGAAGAAAAAACAAGTTCTCAAACAGCCTAGCTTTATACCTCAATAACAAAAAAAGCCACACTAAACCTAAAGTTATGAATGAAGGGAATAATAAAGATCATAACAGAAACAAATAAAGACCAGAAAAAGAATAGGAAAGATCAGTAAAACAGAGTTGGTTTTGAAAACAAAAATTAAATTGACAAACCTTTAGCTAACCTAAAGAAAAAAAAAGCTGCAAATAAATTGTAAGTGACAGAAGAGACATTACAACAGATAATACAGATATGCAAATGATCATGAGACTACCATGAACATTTACACACCAACAAATACGATAAGTTAGAATAAATGGATAAATTCCTAGAATCATACAAAGTACTAAGACAGAATCATGAGGAGGTAGGAAGTTTATTTATTTTTTTAATATTTGTTTATTTGAGAGAAAGTGAGCAAGAGAGAGAGAGAGAGCACACAATTCAGGGGGAGGGGCAGAGAGAGAGAGGGAGAAGCAGACTCCCCACTGAGCATGGCCCCTGATGCACAGCTCAATCCCAGGACCTCAGGATCATGACCTGAGCTGTAGGCAGGTGCTTAACTGACTGGACTACCCAGATGCCCCCAGGAGGTAGGGAGTTTAAACAGGCATATATCAAATAAGGAGACTGAACCAGTATTGGAAAGCCCCCCCCCAGCCCCCCCAAAACAAAAACACAATCAAAAAGACCCCAAACCTCAGAGCTTCATTGGTGAATTCCACCAAACATTTAAATAAGAGCTAATGCCAATCTTACTCAAACTCTTCCAAAATGTTGAAGTGCGGACACTTTCAAACTCATTTTACAAGGCCAGGATTATTCTCATACCAAAGCTGGACAAGTACACTACCAGAAAAGAAAATTCCATACCAATATGCCCGATGAATATGAATTCAAATATCCTCAACAAAATCTTAGCAAACCAAACTCAATAGCATATTAAAAGGATCATATACCACCACCAAGTGTGATTTATCCCTGGAATGTAAGGATGAATAAATAAATGCAAACCTTAATTGTGATACATCTCACTAACTGAAAGTGTAATACCATATGATCATTGCAATAGATGCAAAAAAAGAATTTAACAAAATTCAATACTCTTTCATAATAAAAATTCTCAATGAGAGAGGTATAGATTGATGACTTCAACATAATAAAGGCCATGCATGACCTTGCTAACATGATACTCAAGGCTGAAAAGTTGAATGCTTTCCCTATCAAGAAAAATACAAGGCTGCCCACTCAGGCCACTTCTGTTCAATATAGTGCAGGAAATATAAGACAGAGCAATCAGGCAAGAAAATAAAGTGCATCCAAATCACAGGAAGGGAAGAGTAAAATTACTTCTGTTTGCATAAGACATAGTCTTTTATAAAGAAAACCTTAAAGACTCCACTAAAAATTTTAGCATAAATTCAGTAAAGTAGCAAGGATATAAAATCAACATACAAAAATTTAGTTGCATTGCAATACACTTACAATGCATTCTCTAAAAAAGAAATTATGAAAACAATTTCATTAATAATTTCATCAAAAACAGTGAAATGCCTAGGAATAAATTTAACCAAAGTGAAGGACCTGTACATAGAAAACTATGAGAGATTTATGAAAGATATTGAAGAATGTACAAGTAGAAAGATATCCCATGTTCATGGATTAGAAAAATTAGTATTGTTAAAATCTATACTACTCAAAAAGATCAACAGATTCAATACTATCCCTATCAAAATCCAAATGGCATTTTTCACAGAACTAGAATGAATTATACTAAAATTTATACAAGAACACAAAAGACCATCAAAAGCCAAAGTAATCTTGAGCAAAAAGTACAAAGCTGGAGGCATCACACAACCTGATTTCAAAATAAACTACAAATCAATAGCAATCAAAACATCATGGTAAACATACAGACCAACAGAATAGAGAATCCAGAAATAAATACACATATTTATGGTCATTGATTTTTGACAAAGGTTCCAAAAATACATGATGGGGAAATGGCAATCACTTCAATAAATGTTGGGAAAACTGATTATTCACATGCAGAAAAATAAAATTGGACCCGTATCTCACTCCCACCAAAATCAACTCAAAGTAAATTAAAAACTTAAATGTAAGACCTAAAATATAAATCTACTAGAGGAAAACACAGGGGAAAAGCTTTATGATATTTGTCTTGGCAATGAATTCATGGGTATGACACCAAAAGCAGAGGCAACAAAAGCAAAAATAGACAAATGGATATCAAAAAGCTTCTGCACAACAGAGAAAACAATCAACAGAGTAAAATGACAACTTAAAGAATGGGAGAATATATTTGCAAACCATATATCTGATAAGGGGTTAATTTCCAAAATATATAAGGAACACAAAGAACTCAACAGTAAGAAAATAAATAGTAAGAAAACAAAAACCAATTAAAAATGAGTAAAGTACCTGGATATTTCTCCAAAGAAGACATAGAAATGGTTAACAGGTACAGAAGAAGATGTTCAAAGTCACTAATCATCATGGAAATCTAAATCAAAACTACAATGAAAGATCACCTCACACCTTTAAAATGACTATTAAAAAAGACAAGTGGTGAGTATACGGGAAAAAAAAGAAACCCTTGTGCAACTAAGTGTCCATCAGTGGATAAAAAGATAAAGAAGTGATAAATATATAAAATAGAACGTTATTCCGGCTTAAAAAAGGGAATCCTGTCATTTGAGACATGAAGAAACCTGGAGGACATTATGCTAAGTGAAATAAACAAGGCACAGAAAGACAAATATTGCGTGATCTCAGGGATATGTAGACTCTAAAAAAGCTGAACTCAAAGACTTTAACATAGTAGACTGCTACTGGTACTGGGTGTGGGGGAAGTGAGGAGATGTTGCTCTAAGGGTACAAAGTTGCAGTTATGTGGGATTAATAGGTCTAGAAATATGATGGATAACATGTTGGGTATAGTTAAAATTGTATTGAACACTACGAATAATATGTTGAGAGTAGATTTTAGTTGTTCTTATCACACACACACACACACACACACACACACAAAATGGGTGAAAAAGGTGAAGGGATTAAGAGGTACAAAATTCCAGTTGTAAAATAAATAAGTCACTGCGATAAAAATCATAGCATGGGGGAAATAGTCAATAATATTGTGCTGATGTTGTGTGATGACAGATGGTGACTATACTCATGGTGAGCAATAGCTTAATGTATAGAGTTGTTGATTCGTGATGTTATATACCTAAAGCTAATATAACATTGTATTTCAACTATAATGTTTAAAAAAGGGTAATTATCTAAAAAGACATATTAGCTTGACCACAGTAGTCTTTTCACTACATATATGTATATCAAACCATGTTGCACAACTGATACAAATTTTAAAAATATGTACAAACCTAGATTTATATATGTAATTAGATACACACACCAAAAATCCTTATATCCATATAACTTTGGCATAAGTTCAGAGAATATGAAAAATAGAACCAAAAACTATTTTTTCTTTATACCCAAATTTCCAGGGGAAAGGTTCAACAAGGTACCAGGCAAAGATAGAGGATTTTAAAAATGAGTGATCTGAAAGACAGAAAATAAAGGACTAATTAACAATGATACAATCAATTTTGTATTTTAAAAGCAGTAGATAGTATAATTCATTTGGGGCCTTTTGCAACCCAAGATTTTTTTTTTTTTTCCACTTTCTGATCCTTATTTGACTTTTTGAAAGTTTTGGTTAGAAAACTAGCTCAGGGAACATATGCTTTTCACTAAGTGCTCTAATAAACCATCAGTCACTTTAAAGGTCTTCAAACTGTGTCATACTTTTTCGTTTGGAAATAAAACCACTGTGTGCATCTAATTTTAATATGCTGATTCCTTTCACTAAGGGCCCTGTGTACAGCTAAGTAAAAAGAAAAAAAAAATTCAGGTTTTTAATTATCAGGCAGCCTGTTTGGGTTGAAAATCTGTAATTATATGTTAGAAGATGTCAGGCAGGAGAAGAAATAAGAAAATGCTTAAGGGATTGGGGTAAGTAAAGAAATGAATGCAATTTATAAGTTCATATTTAACATCAAGGACCTCAGATTTTAAGATCCACATTCTCAGCAAAAAATGGCTGTTTTACTGTGATAGGATTTCCCTGGAGGAAACTGCTAAGCAGGTAGTTTGGAACAGGAAGCATATTCCAAAATGCTTTGAAATAATACCAAACATATATATAGCACTTAATTGTAAGACTTTATATGGAGAAATTTTAAGGAATTCACTCAAACAATTATGGGGACTGGCAAGTCCAAAATCTGCAGGACAGTCTCAAAGTCTGGAGACCCAGGAAAGAGCTTGATCCTGCAGCTTGAGTCAAAAGGCAGTCCAGAAGCAAAATTCACTCTTCCTTGGGGGACCTCAGTCTTGTTCTCCTAAAGCCTTAACTGATTGTATAAAGCTCACCCATGTTATGGAGGGTAACTTGCTTTACTCAAAGTCTACCAATTAAAACAATTTCATTTAAGGGGAGCCTGCGGGGTTCAGTTGGGTAAGCAAACAACTTGATTTCAGCTCAGGTCATGATTTCAGGGTCCTGAGATGGAGCTGCCCTTTGGCCTCCACGACGGGTGTGGAGCCTACTTAAGATACTCTCTTTCCCTCTGCCCCTCCAACCCCACCCCCCTCACGAATGTGCTCTCGCTCTCTCTCAAAAATAATTTAAAAAATGAAACAATTTCATTTAAAAATACCTTTTCAGCAACATCTAGGTCTAGCCAAGCTGACAGATAACATTAACCATTATATCTAAGTAGTAGAGTCAAACTATAAACCCAAGCAGTGCTCAAACTTTGAAAAGCTCCAGTTAAGACTAGGAAAAAACGGTGATTATTTACCCCAAAGGAAAACTGTGAAGTATTCGCCGGCTTGATTTTATTTCCTTTCTATAGACCATTTTTCTAGAGGTTTCTTATTTTTGTCTTCTCTTTGGTGAATGGTACCAGTCTCTCTCTTTATCTTTGGTTAATGCTACCGAAGTGACCATTGACAGTAAATGAAGTCTTAGCATTTCAAATGATTTTGTTTTCACCATGGGATAGCAGGATAGAATAAGAAGTCACATGCAGATCTGTGGTCAGTTCTCACTTCTACTCTAGTTTCTTTTAGTACTTACAGCACATCTGTAGGACCCTAGGCAAGATAGCAATCCTTAGTTTCAGATGTTTTAAAACCTGTAAAACAGTGTAATAACTACCTCACAAAAAGTTTTTAAATTTAAGTAAAAAAAGTCACATAATACGCCCAACTCAGTAGGTCTCATTCATATGGGCATCCAATAAAATGCTAAGTTATCCTTCCCTTGAAGCACATATAATTGCCAAAATTATTTCAAAACTCAAATGAAACTTTCTATTAGAATTTAAATGGAGGTAGTGGAGATGCTTTAGACAAAAAGGGATCCTACTTTTTCATTCTCTCTCACCCCATTTATGTATTTATCTACTTTTCTATTTTCTACCTTTAAAAAAGCCCTATATTCACATAGTACTGATTCCATGTATGAAGCACTATGTTGGAAGGCATATATAACATACATCATTTTATTTAACAATTCAAAAAATGTTTATTGCATATAAACTATGTGCCAGGCACATTTATATCCATGTTCAATGGCCTTTTGTAGTTTTTATTCTTATTTAATAATTTTTTTTAAAGATTTTATTTATTTATTCGACAGAGATAGAGACAGCCAGCGAGAGAGGGAACACAAGCAGGGGGAGTGGGAGAGAAAGAAGCAGGCTCATAGCAGAAGAGCCTGATGTGGGGCTCGATCCCATAACGCCGGGATCACGCCCTGAGCCGAAGACAGACGCTTAACTGCTGTGCCACCCAGGCGCCCCTTATTTAATAATTTTTTATCCATATGAGATAGATATCTGCTCTCAAGGACCTCAATTTTCCAATCACGTAACTTCTAGCAGCACTAAACCAATCTACATAAATTCAGTCCTGGAGAAATGGCTCTAGGACCAAGGTTGTCAGAAGTATTTGTTGGTCTAGTCAGTTCCCTCTCAGACTAGTTCTGATTTTCTCTTTTACTTGCTTCACTGTGAGTGGTAACATTATAATATTGCTTATGTGCCAGAGTACCAGTATCCGTTAAAATCATATTCTGAACACAAATTGCGCTCATTTTAAACCGCACTGCTGGGGTAAGAGTAAAGGTAATTGTTGTTACCTGATGCACTAGCCATGAAGATTAATTAAATAAATCTCCCAATTGCCCAGCCTATTAATATTGAAGAACTCATATGTGAACAGATGGACCACACTTGGCAGGTTTTTTCCACATTCTCTAAAAAAAATATATATCCTGACAGAATTTGTGCAGTCCTGCCATATTCCATTTCAGCCAGGCTTGTTTTAGCTAACCGAGCTTTCCAAAAATTTAAAAGCATTAGTCATAACTTGAAGCAAACAGAATATTTTTTTATAGTACAAATGGCACGTGAACCAGTGGTCACATGGACTATGTTCATGATGCAGACTGCTACATCATGTTTCAAACACAGGCAGGAGTGTGGCTTGAGACTAATTGCTCTTGCTTCTAGGGTTTAAACCAAATCATCATCATCATCCAATAAAATGACATTTCCATTGCATTATGCATCATGAGTGGGGATACACAAGGTCCTAGTCATTCATACTTGAAATTTACTATTCTCAGTAACTAAATATGTCTACTCAGTAGGTAGGAACAACAAATAATGCAAGTGTCAAAGAGAGAAGCTTTAGATATATTATGGGGACTCTTTCAAAATGTTCTCTTAAAGCATTCTAAGAATAACTTTTTGCTTCAGTGTATATACAGTATGCCATGTGGTTGGCAGTGAAATTTTAATATTTTATCCCATTTAACCCTAGGACAACATTGAAATGTTGGCATTTCTATCCCCATGTTACAGATTACGATACTGAGGCTTAGAAAGATTAAGTAACTCGCCATTATCAAATAGTGCTTGGTAGAGCCAGGATTTGAGCTCATTTGTCTAACTCAAAGATCAAACTCTTACTCACTAAGCCTTGGTATCGCTCTGTATAATAGCCTGGGGAAAATAAGGGTAGAAAATGGGTAAGAGCTGATTTTTATAGTATCTGATGCTGTCCACTAGAATTTGTGGTCAGTACTTTACGGATATGCTAATATTGATACACAACCATATTAAGCAGGTAATATTTTCTTCATTCTGCAGTCAAGAAAATTGTTCCAAACAGGCTAAGTAATGTATCTTAGGGAATGCAGTTAATAGGAGATGAGGCCAGGATCCAAAACCAGATCGGTTATCCTCTCTTCATTGCAGTCTCATTATGGTGAAACTAGGCATCCAGGATTACAGATTTTGCGAGAGAGCAAGCGAGAGAGCGAGAGCAGTGTGAGGGGCAAAAGAAGCAGACTTCCTGCTGACCTGGGAGCCTGATGCAGGGCTCAATCACGGGACTCTAGGATTATGACCTGAGCAGAAGGCAAACACTTAACCAACTGAGCCACCCAAGCACCCCAAGTGACCTTATTTCAATTAGTGTTAGGCTTTACTATTTCATTAATGTTTATCTAAAACAAAAAACAAAAAACAAAAGACACACACACACACACACACACAAAAACTTATTAAAAACTTTGTAAGTATGAACCTGTATAAAAGTTTAGAAACAAGGGAAAATATAAACACATAGCCATACGCAGAATTATAATATTGCAGTACTTCATTCCTTGCCCCCATCCATACTGTCTAATAAGTTAGAAACTTTAGTTTCAGCCTATGTATCCTTCTTACTCTATTGTCCCTATTGGTTATCAGATCCTATCATCTTTGTTTTTTTAAAAACACTCCCCAACATTTATTTAATTCTACTCAAGCTTATTGTCAAAAATTGAGTCCAGGATTACTTCCAAACTTGATTCCCTTCTTCTGATTTGAGTATTCTCAATTATATTACCCATATTACATTATGAACTATCTTCTATCAAACAATTCTGATCAGACGGGCCTTTCTTATAAAAACTTCATGTGGTTTTCTCTTCTCCTTAGGATAAAATCCAAACATTCTGAAGTGGTTATAAGACCTTCAAGATCTGGTTCTGCTTTCTCCAGTATAATTTGCCCAAAATATATGTCCCCTTTTATTTATATCCCAAATACATAGGGCATATTGCCTCAAATATACCATTATTTTTCTTATCTGAGTTGTTCCAGGGGGAAAAAAAAAGACTTTGAGAAAATAATATGAATGTCAATGGTTAATTTGGGAGGAAATACCAAGAAGCCAGTGCAGTTGTGTTAATGAGTGAGTTACTAACATGAGCAACGGACCTGGAGCCTCTGGGGGATTGTATGGTAACATTCTAAGTATTCTCACCTGAGTGGAGAGGAGTTAGGGTATTTATTTACCATCTCTGATCTCCATCTTTGTGGGCATATCACAGGACTCCCTAGCAACTCTGGCCTGTCCTGAGTGTTGGTCAAAGTAGGGCTGACTTATGCATTAAGTAGTGTCTATGACCCATAATACTTTTAGAGACCTTCAGAAGTTTTAATTTCCTTTAAACTCATAACAAACAATGAATACAGTACAGATTTTGTCTTTATACCAACACAGGCATGAAATACAATGCTTAATACTTTATTTTTATTTTTATTTTTTTTATGGACCTAGGTGGCTCAGTCCGTTAACCATATGCTTTTTGGCTCAGGTGATGATTTCAGGGTCCTGGGATCTAGCCCTGTGCAGGGCTCCCTGCTCTGTAGGTAGTCTGCTTCTCCTTAGCCTTCCGCCCCTCCCCCACCTTGCCTGCGTGCATGCACATTCTCTTTCTCTCAAATAAAATCTTTAAAAAAAAAAAATTTATGGAGGAAGAGGCTCCATGAAGACTAATTTAGAGTCCACAGAAGTTATAATGAGGCCCTAGGATGAACATCCTCATGTAGCCAGAAAGCTTTCAGGCAGACAGACATGGTTACAAAAATTAGCGCATCACAGCATCTGCTCCAGAGTATCCACAAGTGTTAAAATATTCGTTATCTGTGCAACACTCACTCTGTGTCATTTACCTCATAACCTGTCCCTTCAATAATCCCCTAATACACACACATACATTCTCAAAAATGCTTCTGATAAATTCCATTAACTCCTTAATTTCAAGTTTAAAAGTCACTGAATCTGGAAATTGTTTCCTGATCCCCATGTCTGGACTAGATGCAGTTTTTATGCACTTTGAGATCTCCTTTTATGTCCCCATCACTGTGTTTTTCACACAGGAATCCCACCTTTACTTGTGTCCCTCCTCTCTACTAGATTACGGGATCTGGGAGGGGAGGATCCAGTTTTGCATCCACATGCACCGTGCAAGCACAGTGACTGGCACATAGTAATCAGTTATTATCAGGTAAATTAAACTGATTAGTCATAAATTTAGTCTTAAACCGCTGAGTTATATTTGAAGTTGTTTAGAGAGAGTGCACTGGATCATGTTATGTCAAGTTAGCTAAAGCTGGACACTTTTCCAGAATCACTTCCCTTGTACAATTCTGAGTAAAAAAACAAAAGAAGAAAGTACATGAGATTTGGCAGACAGAAGGCAGAAATCATTATTCTCAAAAGGTTATCACAATCAGCCATAGTGATGGACAGAGGTGCCCAGCGATGCCTCATTCTTCTCTGTTGCACATTCAGCTTATCTTCCTGACTACTGGCCATGCTAATCAAAAGTGGATTCAAGCCTGCTGCTAAGATCTTGGCTGTGGACCTGAAGCATGATGACTATGCACACAGAACAAGTCCCTAAAGGTGGCAGTTTCAATAGACTTGTGTGGGTGCGGTGGGGGGTGGGAGGGAGGGTCCCTCTTCACAGTTCCTCTCTGGTATCCACATGTACTGGGCTTCTTGCTTTAGACATACTAGATATTATTTCTCTCATTTTCCCATTCGCAACTTCCAGATTTTCACTGTTCCAGTTTTTCCCACATTCGCTATGTCTAATTCCTGTAATAAGTCTATTATTCCCATAATATGTATAATGGATCTGCTTTTATCCCCTGAACTCGGATGGAGGCAGTAACATTTGATTGCATGGATGTACCACAGTATCTTAAACCACATTGCCATATATTTCGTTGTTCTCTTTTCAATCTTAACACTGATGAACAAACTTACTTATAAATATTAACATCATGATACTTTGCAGTCTTAATATATTTTTCAGGCTTGTCATGTGTCTTCCTTTGGTGAGCCTTCTTGAAAAGGAATTGAAAGAATTCTTTATGTTGTTTTTAACAAATGTTTGTATAATAGGATGTCATTGTGAACATTTTCTACCAGCTTTGGCTGAGACACAGCAATTACAGAACTAAATAAATGTCAACAATTTCTTTAATCTAAAGTAAGATGCTAGACTACTATTGCTGGACCTACGAGGAATTTAAGAAAAAATAATTTTGCCATAAACACAACTTTGAAATTGAAGATCTAAAAAAGCTGAGGTTGAAGAATCCTGGCCCAATTAAGTTTTTAGATAATTTTTTTTTTTTTTCTGAGCCTCCTTGCTGCTACGAAGAATGTGAGGTGGGCTCAGGGTAGTGTGAAGGGAGTCTTTCCATTTACCTCAAGTCTAGTGAAAGAAATTTTCAGAGGGCCACTTGGAAAACTTTATATTTATTATCTGGAATCATTTTTGGGAGAAAGGTCATGGGGCAGAAGAGGCTGAAAATGGTAACTGACCCACATCCAAAAGACTAACATAAAAACCTTCTTCTGGAACAGTCTATGTAGTGGCAGAGGGAAGAAAGGCAGCTGCTATGTGAAGAAGCTATGCATGGCGGACTTAAATAAGACCAACGTACTAGTTGTGGGTCGCTTTGTAGGGAGCCAGCTAGGAACCATCTTTAAAGGGAATTTGCCCAAGAGTCACTTAGAGATATGGCAGGGCTCCATTAGAAATGGTTGTGTTGAATAGATTATAGGACACTAGAAACTGAGGATCAGTTCTGGGGAGGGGGGGGGGCAGGGAGAGGTAAGCCATAAAAAATCCAGCTCTCACAGCAATTTTTGTTGGATGTTCAGAGTGAGAAAAATCTGAGAAACCCACAGAACCATTCATGAGAGAAAAGTCAGCTTTCAAATCCAGTATTTTCAGTATATGCCAATACCAGATCGCGTATGTACCAAATAAGACCTTCTCAGTCCCTTGTTTCATCTTCTCTGTTCTTCTCACAGCTATGAAACAGAGGGTGGGAAACAGCTAGAGAATTGGGGTAGAGGTAGGAGGAAGAGGGGTATTAAAAGTTATACGGAGGGAGAGACAGAGAGAAGGGAGAAGAGATTGATGAGGCCCTCCTCCACCATTGCAGCCCCCCCAACGCAAGCCATTCCTACCAGGAGAGAGAAGATACAGTTTTAAAAGAAGCTTGGATTTTCCTTATAAAAGTCTATTTGGTATCATAACAACTAAACTGTGACTGTTCATTTGGCTAAAGTGATCAGAAATAAGTTTTAATATATAAAACTGACCAAAAGATTACAGTAGACTGAGATGCAAAAAATGAGCCACAGATTTAGATTTAAAATGAAAAACGCTTTCTACTGAGCCCTGTAGAATCCTGTACTTTCAACACAGTAGTCGAAACAAAATCATCAAGCATGATGAGCAACTCTACATATACAGAAAGATTATGTTCCTTCAACTATTACAAAATAGAATTCACCAAAAGGAGAAACACAAGGCAGGGTGCCCTATGTATTATAAGAAAAATCATACTTTAACATAATTGCTTCATTTTATGTTTCTAAATATACAATATATTCTTCAACAACCCTTTAAATTTATGGATTTCTTTCTAAGGCCATCTATAATATAATCTGGCCATGTAATTCCTGGCCAAGAAATAAATCTTTATCCCCACCTATACACCAAATGTATCATAAAGAATGTGAGCTTTGTTGTGAGAGCATAATATAAATATACAATAATAGCATCAAGTTCTGATTGAAAATATTATGATCAGTAGTATTGTGCACTGACAAATATATTTCGTTTTTGTTTTAGACAAAATTATATTCAATGACCATCAATGTTATGTACCAAAAAGCATGCATTTTAAAATGAAATACTTCTCCCTTTCTTGACAAAGAAAAGGACTCTCAATTACCTACGAGGAAATGCCTCATACGTGAAGGGGCATCATAATTTCTAAAAATCTATTTATAAATAGAAGATAGGATTAGACATAAAGTAGAAAGAATATCGGTCATAGAAGCCACTGGACTTAAATTTCAGTTCACTTGTTTACTAGCTGTTGGTCTTGGGCAAGCCATTTAATCTTTCTCTATATGGCAATTTACCAGAAAAACAAAATAAAAAACAAAAAAGAGGTAGTATGTACTTAGAGATCACTGCAGGGTTAAAAACAATTCACTCACATAATATCTTATTCTACTCCATTACTGTTCAAATACTATTTTCTCTGTTACACAGATTTTTAAAGAATGAAGCTTATATAAGTTTAGTGATTTTTATAAGACATATAAAAACAGACATAGTCAGATTTTCTGGCTATCTTGGTTATTTAGCTCTGCATAAAAACCTTGCCTCCCCAACTCCTCCCCAGAATTCAATGTTTTGAAAGAACAATGGTTTTGCTCTCTCTTATGGTTTGGTGCACTGACTGGCATTAGCTATTCCACATGGTGTCAGCTAGTGCTACAATTATCCGGTGGATTTTTGGGCCAGAATAACAAAGATGGGTCTCCTAGAAGGAAGAGCTGATATAGACCATTGACTGGTCATTCGGCATGGGCTCTGAAACAGAACGTCTACATTTTGTTTCTCCGTATGGCCTGGGCTTATCATAACATGGTGGTTGATTTCTTACAGGAAGATTCTCAAAAGCAAGAGTTCCAAAGACCAAGAAGGAAACTGCAAGATCTTTTCTGATCCAGCCTTGGAATCCAAGCAGGATATTTCCACCATATTTTAGGATTACAGAGGGCCAGCCCAGATTTAGTATGTAGGGGAAATACACAAGGGCATGAGTAGTTGGAGACTTGGATCATTGGAGGGGGGCATCTTGTAGACTAGCTATTACATTGATTATAAAGCCACTGCATCAAATTATTTTTATGTAATATTATCTGCTCAAATTATTTCAAAACATGGTTGGATAAATATAAAATGAGGAAAAACGAATGACTCACTGTAACATTATTTGCTTTGTCTATTGTACTCCTAGAGCACTCTAACCATATGACATGTTTACAGATATATAAAATAAAAATTATCTGTTTGCACCTCTAACAACCCTACTGAAAACTCCTTATATTTAAAATAGAGTATGAATATAAATATCAATGTCAATTTGACCTGTGTCAAAATGCTGACTCCAACAATTACTAGCTGTATATCTTTCATAGAACCGGATAATGTTACAGACATTCAATATACTTGTTAGTAAAATAGAGTAATAATAAGTGGTTATGAAGTAGCTATTCCTATTGGTTGTGAGGATTAAATAATATAGTGCAGTGAGAATGCTTAGCAGGAGGGCTGAAAGGTGGTAAGTTGTTAAATATATGGTAGCTACTTCTATTATATCCAAAGAACAATTAAATGTAGCAAATATAAATTTAGGGAAAAACTTAGGGAGAGGGAAATGTAACTATTTTCTCTATAATGGAATTTGATTTCTATTTCAAGGCTCTATTCTATAAGGGGTGGCTTTATTTCAGTTAATGAAAGTAAATTTCAATAAATGTATGCCTTGCCCACCTTTCCCTAAGTCAAAGTGTAACAGTGTGAGGTGAACAAAGAAAATCTTAAATAACCGTAGGGCAACTGGAGAGCAGAGAAATTCATGCTTTTTTTTCAGTAAGATCCCCCCAAAATGGAAGATGACATTTTTCTCACCCCTACCTAGCATGTGATGCACCAGAGCTAAAAATTCTTAAGTTTTGCTAGTTGCCTCATGATCTCAGATTGATTTGGAAACAGGGAATGTTTGCCACATGCTAGAGAGGAGTAAGGAAGTAGCTGCGAGAACAAACCATACCAGACTAGACCTTCTATTCAGGTTCAGGGATTGCTACAATGCTTGGACCTGGGGAAAGGTGTTTTTGCACATGACAGTATGGCTATGTAACCTGAGGCTAGGAAGCCCTCCTCTACACCCCACCCCCACCCACACCCCTTCCTGAGCTTCCAGAACCAAAGATATAATCCTGGGAAATAAAGTGGTAAGGTTAAGTACTAAATTGATAGAGATTATAATTCTTTTCTTCAGTGGATTAAGATTTCAAAAAATAGTTTTTATTTAATTATGGAAGGAATGTAACATTTTCGACTTGAATTTCTGGCTTAGATTTTATCAGGTACATATGCATCAAAAAAGAAATCACAGCCTATCACAAAACCTGTTTAAGTGTCATGATCATTGTTAGATAAACTAGCTTGTGGATATAATTGGGAATGTACTAAATTGAACACTCTGAATTACTCCCATATGTAACTTTATGAAAATCCATGTTAAATTTCAATTTGTGTTTTTTTGTTTTGTTTTAGATAATTGAGTCAATTCTCAGAAAATAAAATAGAATATAACCATAGAGTGTCAGTCAGCATAAGCAGAGGGTACTTATGCACAAGATATCAAAACGTCTTAGCGTCTACAGAGATCTTCCTGGCAGTTGCTCAAAAGGCCATTTTCAAGTATGAAGGGCAGCAATATTCACTTCTAATGAGTCATTTGTATTGCTATGGCATGGGACTTAAGATCTCAAAACAATTGGGCCACTGTGACTTAATATATCATTTTCTCTTGTTTTCCAAGTAGCATAGTGTTGCATTTATATAAAGCTATGTCACACTTCATAAATCAACCTCTGAGACAGAGGATAAACAGTCACATAACAAAAAGCATGTGGACAAATGCTTGAGCTCACAAGTCACAGCTCGCTGAGCAGCCTTCCCAAAAGCATCTACCCTCGGCTCCTGTCAGCTACTTGCCCAGAACTTACTACATTTTGCATCTTTCCTTTCACAGAAATCACCCAGGCTGATGACATGTGATCAAAGCATCAGAAACAAGTCAATGAATGCCTAACTTTCCAAGGTCTCTGTTCTTGTTTGGTGATTGGTCACAGTGGATCCAGCATCTAAAGAATAGTGTAGCATGGTCAAACCATGTGTGCTTTCTGTTTCAGTGCTTGCTGAGCAGGATATAGCATGATTTTTTTCTTTAAGTCAATATGCAGTGCCTTTTGTTGGAATATTGTAAGAACAAAATAAAACAAAAACAACTGCACTTTTGCAGTCACTTTACAATTAGTTCTTAGGAAAAATGGCGGAGGGAAATGCTCACCTACTCATGCAAATATATCACCACGTAAACTTTTGACTTGTTATGGAGACAACTGAACTAACACAACTGGCCCACAGTGGGAGAAAGGGATACTAGTCAAAGTACTCTGCATCAGGTGGGTTCATATGCATCTTCAGCCTCTGGATAAAGGCTACCTTGACATTTCAGGAATTTGGAAAAGGAAATACTCTAGGATCCTTTCGTATTTGCCATCACCCTTTTTATGTTCCTCAATGGTTAATAGATACTTTGTATCTGAGGGGATGTCAGATTAATCCTTTGTTCCTCTGTAGGTAACTACCCTCCCCTCCCCACCACCAGTAATTTTTCTTTATTTTCTACTGTTTGAAAATAAATATATGCTGAAGCATAGTTTTTGGACATTTGGCCTGCTTGTTATTCTCTGAGTTCCTGGATTGGTGGTTTGGTGTCTGACATTAATTTGGACAGTCTTAGTCATTACCGTTTCCAACATTTCTTCTGTTCCTTTCTCGCCTTTCCTTTCCTTCTGTTCTTTCCATTACATGTATTATACCTTTCATAGATCACCCACAGGCCTCAGACATTCTGTCACGTTTCTCTCAGTCTTGGTTCTCATTGCTTTTCAGTTTTGGAGGATTCTATTGAGATATCCTCAAACTCAGATTCTTTTCTCAGCTATGTCCAATCTAGTGGTAAGCCCAAAGGCGTTCTTCATTTCTGTCATGTTTTCAATCTATAGAATATCTTTTTGGTGCTTAGGAATTTCCTGTTTAACTGCCCATCTGTTCTTGCTTGCTGTCTACCTTAACCATTAGAGCCTTTAGCATATGAATCATAGTTTGCTTTAAATTTCTGATGTGATAATTCCAATATCCCCACCATATCTGGTTCTGATGCTTCCTTTATCTCTTTAAATTATGCGGTCTTGAGGTAATTTTTTTTTTTAATAGCCAGACATGATATACCAAGTAAAAGGACTTGCTGAAAATAGGCCTTTAGCCATTTGATGATGAGGTGTTGATGAGGGAAAGAATTCTACAGTCCTATGATTAAGTCTCAGTTTTTTAGTGAGTCCACCTCTGGACAGTAAACTTCACAAGTTTCGGGTTGGTTTGGGTTTTTTTTTTTTTTTTTTTTAATCACCCCTTATGAGGGAAGGACTGGCTAGAGTGGGCTGGAATTGGGTATTTCCCTTCCTCCAGGTCAGTTAAGATTGGATAGTACCCAAACTGGTTAGGCTCTGGTTAAGTAGCCTAGTTGAGTTCTGGAACCTCATTGAGCTCGTGGAACTCACAAAATTGTGCATCCCACCCCCACCAACATTCCTTGGAGTTTTTAATACTTAAGAGTTGTCCATACTGAGCTGCCAACAATTCGTTAAATATAGCATTGGGTTCCTAAGGTAGTTGCTGCTCTTGAGTCTCTGCTACATTAGGTTGTTAGTATCTGTATTCTGCTGTTAGTCTCTACAATCTTGGGTGCTGTGGGTTTTGCCCTGTCTCCTCACCTCTCTTATGAATCCTAGATGGGTTGTGAATTTTTCAGTCTGTTTAGCTTTTTACTTGTTGCTAGGATGTAGTGGCAGCTTCCAAGCTCCTTACAGCCAGAATTAGAAATTATGAATTACTCAAAGGATTTGTAAGGCAGTGAAAATACTCTGTATATTATAATGACAGATACTGGTCATCATGTATCTGCCCAATCTACATAATATACAAGAGCAAAATTGAATCTTTGGGTAAATGACTGGCTTTGGTTGATTATAATGTGCCAGTGTAAAGAAGAAGAGCAAGAGATATATGATAAATCTCTGTACCTTCCTCAATGTGCTGTGAACCTAAAACTGCTCTTAAAACAAAAGTCTTAAATAGAAGGTTGGAATCATACAAAGTATGTAAAGTGTGTTCTTTTTTGATCAGAATGAAATTTATAAGAACAATAGAAGAAAATGTGGGAAAAACTAAATTCACAATTATGTGGAAATTACTAAATAACTAAAGGGTCAAACAAGATATCATTAATGAAATTAGAAAATACTTTAAAATGAATGAAAGCAAAAATAATAAAACTTGTAGGATGTAGCTAAAGCTTAGAGAGAAATTTAGAAGATATAATTGCCTAAATTAAAATAAGATGGCAGATCAATAAATCGATATTCTACCTTAATAAACAAGGAAAAGTAAACCAATCCCAAAATAAGCAGAAGGAAGAAAATCTAGAAGGAAATAAATGAAATGGAGAATATAAAAACAAAAGGGGGGGGGAATATCAACGAAACCAAAAGTTGATTCTTTTAAAATATCAACAAAATTTAAAGATCTTTAGCTAGCCTACCTTGTCCTCTCCAAAGAGAGACTCATATCAGTAAAATCATGAAGCAAATAGGAGTATCACTTCTGTCACTACAAAAATAAAAGAACTGCAAGAAAATGGTATGGAAAACTACATGACTAAGTTAGGTAACCTAGATGAAACGAATTCCTAGAAAAACAGATATTTCTTAAACTAAGAACAAACATAATCTAAAGAAATCTCTAACAAGGTATTGGATTACTAATTTTAAAACTTCTAAAGAAATTCTATCTCTAGATAGCTTCACTGATTTCCAAACATTTAAAAAAAATTCCAATCCTTTATAAACCCTTCCACAAAACAGAATAAGAGGGAACTCTTCCCAACCTAGTCTATGAATCCAATATTACTCTTATTTAAAAACAAAACATCACAGAAGAAACTACATATCAATATCTCTTATTAATAGACATAAAAAAATCCTTAACAAAATACTAGCAAATTGAATTCAACAACATAAAAAGGATAATGTACGATGACCAAGTGGGATTTATCCTAGATATGTGGCTGGTTCAACATATGAAAAATCAATGAAATATACCATATTAGCAGAATAAAGGATACAGAATGTTTTATAATTTCGATAGACTCAGGGAAAGTATTTGACCATTTTATACATAGTAGAATGGCTAAAACCAAAAAGACAATCACAGGCATTGGCTAGATGTGGAGAAATTGGAACCCTTATACATTGCTGTGAGGATATAAAATGTGATATTTTGTGAAAAAAGTCTGGCAGTTTCTACATATGCTCAACATAGAGTTATCATTTGACAAGCAATTTTACTTGTCAATATATAGCCACATGAAATGAAAACCTATCCAAAAAAAAAAAAGTATTGTACATGAATTTTTTATACATGTTATTTATTTGAGAGAGAGAAAGAAAGAGCAGGGGAAGGGCTGAGGGAGAAGCAGACTTCCCACTGAGCATACAGCCCAATGCAGGCTTCGATCCTGGGACTCTGGGATCATGACCTAAGCCAAAGGCAGATGCTCAACAGACTGAGCCACTCAGGCACCCTATATGAATGTTCTTAACAGCATTATTCCTATAGCCAAAAGGGGAAATAATCTAATTATCTACCAACTAATGTTGGACAAACAAAAAGTGGTATATACACTCAATGGAATATTATTTCTCTCTCTCATGTGCACGCGCGCGCGCACACACACACACACACACACACAATGTGGTAATACATAAAATATGGGTAAACCTTGAGATCATGGTTATTGAAAGAAGCCAGACAGGCAGCACCACAATATTGTAGGATTCTATATGTAAGAAATCTCTAGAATAGGCAAATCAATAGAAATGGACAGAATAGTGGTTGCCTTTTGCTGGTGGAATTATTAGTAGAGAGTGGTTGCCTAGAGGCTCAGGGTTTTGTTTTTTCATGTTTTGCGTTGTTTGGTTTTTTTGGCTGTTGAAAATACTATAAAATTAGATTGCAATGGTAGTTCCATGACTCTAAATATACTAAAATGCAGTGAATTATATGTTTTACATGAATGAATCTTATGTTATATGAACTATATCTTAATAAAACTATACAAAAGAAGAAGAGAGACAAAGAGCAATTGAACCACATCAAGGAAAAATGATATGGATGGGAAGACAACTTTCCTGGGCATCTAGCAATGGGTTTGGAGGTTAACGACAAACCCAGTGGCCAAGAGAAAATCATTTACAATTCTGGTAAAAATTATGTACCATATTCTGGTACAGAATGTAGGTGAGCCTGTATTTGTGGAATAGATGGTAAAAACAGTCTAATTAGAAACATTTCCATAGTTGATGATTCTGTATTTTAAGTCTGGACACATGACAATATAAACAAAGTGTGTCAGAATTCTTAACACAAAGTAATACAAATTGTTAACGGAGACACACTTATTGTTGTTATTGAATAAGCTAGGCTTTGTACCTGAACCACCATTGTGTGTTCTTAATGGCTTCTTGAAAATTTTAATATACATGTAAACTGTTTAGTAACTGCACAATTAATCATAAGTTATAGATTCACTGGGTCCTGAATCAGGACTCAACAAGAACAAAGATTGAAATCATACCATGCATATTTTCAGACCACAATGCTATGAAACATGAAGTCAACCACAGAAAGAATTTGGAGAGACCACAAATAAATGGAGGTTAAAGAACATACTACTAAATAATGAATGGGTTAACCAGGAAATTAAAGAATAAAGAAAATTCATGGAAGCAAATGAAAATGAAAACATGACAGTTCAAAACCTTTGGGATTCAGCAAAGGCAGTCATAAGAGGGAAATACACAGCAATAAAAACCTTCCTCAAGAAAAAAGAAAATCTCACATCCATAACCTAAATTAAACCTAAAAAAAAAAATCAGAAGGGAAATAATTAGGATTAGAGCAGAAATAAATGATACAGAATTAAACAACAGTAGAACAAATTGATGAAACTAGGACCTGGTTCTTTGAAAGAATAAAATTGATAAACCCCTATCCAGACTTATGAAAAAGAGAAAGGACCCAAATAAATAAAATCATGAATGAAAGAAGAGATCTCAATCACCACTGCAGAAATACTAATAATTAGAATATTATAAAAACTTATATGCCTACCAACAGCAATCTGGAAGAAATGGATAAATTCTTAGAAACATATAGACAATGAAAAGTGAAACAGGAAGAAATAGAAAATTTGAACAGACCCATAACCAGGGGGGAAAAAAAAAAAAAAAGAATCAGTAATCAAAAATCTCCCTACAAACAAGAATTCAGGGCCAGATGGCTTTCCTGGGGAATTCTACCAGACATTTAAAGAGTTAATACCTATTCTTCTCAAACTGTTCCAAAACAGAAATGGAAGGAAAACTTCCAAACTCATTCTAGGAGGCCAGCATTACACTGATTCCAAAACCAGACAAAGACCCCACTAAAAAGAAGAATTACAGGCCAATATCCCTGATGAACATAATGCAAAAATTCTCAACAAGGTACTAGCAAATCAAAACCAACAGTACTTAAAAGAATTATTCACCATGATCAAGTGGGATTTATTCCTGGGCTTCAGGGGTAGTTCAATATTTACAAATCAATCAACTTGATACTGGTGTATCACCACATTAATAAAAGGCAAAAACCGTAATATCATTGAACAGATGCATAAAAATCATTTGACAAAACAGCATATCCATTCATGATAAAAACCCTCAACAAAATAGATATAGATATACCTCAACATCATAAAGGCCATACATGAAACACCCACAGCTAATATCATCCTCCATGGGGAAAAACTGCGAGCTTTTCCTCTATGGTCAGGAAGAACACAGGGATGTCCACTCTCACCATTGTTATTTAACATAGTTCTAGAAATCCTAGTCTCAGCAATCAGACAACAGAAAGAAATAAAAGACATCCAAATTGTCAAGAAAGAAATCAAACTTTCACTATTTGCAGGTAACATGATATTCTATATAGAAAACTCAAAAGACTCCACCAAAAAATTGCTAGAACTAATACATGAATTCAGCAAAGTCGCAGGATATAAAACCAGCATACAGAAATCTGTTGCATTTCTATACACTGACAATGAAGGAGCAGGAAAGGAAATCAAGGAATCAGTCCCATTTACAATTGCACCCAAAACCATGAGATACCAGGAAATAAATCTAAACAAAGGAGTAAAAGATCTGTACTCTGAGAAATATAAAACATTGGTGAAAGAAATTGATGATGACAAAGAAATGGAAAAACCTTCCATGCTCCTGGATTGGAAGAACAGACATTGGTAAAATGTCTATATTACCCAAAACCACCTACACATTTAATGCAATCCCTATCAAAATACCACCAGCATTTTTCACAGAGCTAGAACAAAAAATCCTAAAGTTTGTATGGAACCACAAAAGACCCTGAATAGCCAAAGCAATCCTGAAAAAGAAAATCAAAACTGAAGGCATCAGGATTCTGGACTTAAAGCTATATTACAAAGCTACAGTCACCAAGACAGTATGGTACTGGCACAAATACATATCGATCAATGGAACAGAATAGAAAACGGAGAAATGAACCCACAACTATATGGTGAACTAAACTTCAACAAAGCAGGAAAGAATATTCAATGGAAAAAATCTCTTCAAAAAATGGTGTTGAGAAAACTAGACAGCAACATGCAAAAGGATGCAGCTGGGCCACTTTCTCACACCATATACAAAAATAAATGTGAAATGGGTTAAAGACCTAAATATGAGACAGGAACCATCAAAATCCTAGAGGCAAACACAGACAGCAACTTCTTTGACCTTGGCCATGGCAACTTCTTACTAGACATGTCTTTGGAGGCAAGGAAAACAAGAACAAAAAATGAACTATTGGGACTTCATCCGGATAAAAAGTTCTGCACAGGGAAAGAATCAATAAAACTAGAAGGCAGTCTATGGAATGGGAGAAGATATTTGCAAATGACATATTTGACAAAGGGATAGTATCCAAAAATCTATAAAGGACTTACCAAACTCAACCGCCAAAAAATAAGTAATCCAGTTAAGAAATGAGAGGAAAACATAAATAGACATTTTTCCAAAGAAGACAGACAGAAGGCTAACAGAAACATGAAAAGATGCTCAACATCACTTATCAGGGAAATACAAATCAAAACTACAGTGAGATATCACCTCACACCTGTCAGAATGGCTAAAATTAACAACACAGTAAACAGTAGATGTTGGCAGGAAACGGGGAAAGGGGAACCCTCTTACATTGTTTGTGGGAATTCAAACTGGTACAGTCACTCTGGAAAACAATATGGAGGTTCCTCAAAAAGTTAAAAGTAGAACTACCCTGTGTCCTAGCAATTGCACTACCAGGTATTCACTCAAAGGCTACAAACACATGGATTTGAAGGGGCCCATGCACCCTGATGCTTATAGAAGCATTATCAACAATAGTGGAACTACAGAAAGAGCCCGAACGTCTGTTGACTGATATATGGAAAAAGAAGAAGTGGCGCGCGTGCACACACACACACACACACACAGAAATATTACTGACATCAAAAAGAATGAAATCTTGCCATTTGCAATGATGTGGATGGAGCTAGAGTGTATTATGCTAAGTGGAATAAGTCAGCCAGAAAGAAAAATACAATTTCACTCACGTGGATATTTTTTTTTTAAGATTTGAGAGAGTGTGTACATGAGCAGGGGGAGGGGCAAAGGGAGAGGTAAAGGGTGAAGGAGAGCCCACTGAGTGCAGAGCCCTATGCAGGGCTTGACATCATGACCCTGAGATCATGACCTGAGATGAAACCAAGAGTGGAAGGTTTCACCAAATGAGCCACCCGGGCACACCAATATATGGAATTTAAGAAACAAAACAGATGAACATATGGGAAAGAAAAAAAAAAGAGGTGGGAAGCAAACCATAAAAGACTCTTAACTATAGAGAACAAGCAGGATTGATGGAGGGAGGGAGAGAGGTGGGGGATGGGCATCAAGGAGAGCTCCCTCTTAATGAACACTGGGTGTTCTAATTGATGAACCACTAAATTCTACCCCTGAAATCAATTTAACCATATATGGTAACTAATTAGAATTTAAATAAAAACTGGAAAAAAAATAAATTCTTTACAAATAAATAAAGTTGAAACTGTAACTTATTTTTAAAGAGTAAAAATCTCAAGTAGGTGGCCCTTAGGTGAAAATACAGTAAAAATTCAGGGTGTTTTTTGTTGTTTTTGTTTTTAAATGGACCAGAGAAACTATAATCAGAACATAATGGTGATATAGCAAGTTTCTATATTTTCTGACTTAAGGTATTACACAAGTACACCATAGAACACCCAGTACTGTCAAATGAGAACTCACCGTAGCTACTAAGAAAGTAATAAAGCTTTGATAGTTATAATGAATTCTTGAATCCTGAGTGCATTCCTGAATGGATACAGGCGTTTCAATTACCTTCTTGTAAGATGGTGCAGAGAGAACATTCACTCACTAAGTATGAATTATATTCTTAGCAACTACAAATTATTTTTCTATTTTAGTGTCAGAGGACAGGTTTCCAAGCCAATATTGGCAAAAGCTCTTGTCTTTTAAATTTTATTGCAATTTAAAATATATCTTTAATATAACTAAATAAATCCTTAAATACAGAGATAGAAAAGCAATTAATACCAAAGAACATTATTATAACAAGTATGTGATTAAGAAGAGGTTGTATTCCAAGAATGACAGTAATAAAGTTTCTAGAGAACCATTTTGTCATGTTTCTTACTGACCACTGATTTCTCGTCATTTCTCGGAATAGCTTCCTGATAATAACTGTGAGGATAACACTCTCCCTTGTCTCTCTATCCCTCTATACTCTGAATAATCAGGCTAAATCCTTAGTTTTAATAAGAATTCCTTATCTTATGAAATGAGGATTATGCAAGTAAAACACTATGCAGCATAGGCATACAGGCTGGATTCAGGTACAATTTTAGAAACTATCATCTAAGCTAAAATCTCTTTCTGGGTTCTTTGCCATATTTCATCCTGGTCTAGAATAAATTCACAAACTTAAATTCTTCATCTACTCATCCATTAATTTTCTAAGTATTAAGTCCACAGAATATGCCAAACCCTATAATGGCATAAACCAGAGAGATATGCTCATAGCCTTATGAAACTTAAAATATAGTAATAGAGTTAGATGTTTAAAATTAAAATTTTGGGTCAGAAAAAGATGGCAGAGGAGTAGGGGACCTTTTTTCAGCTGGTCTGCTGAATCGAGCTGGATACCTACCAGATCATCCTGAACACCCACGAAACCAGCCTGAGACGCAGGAAGATACATCTGGATCTCTACAAACGAACATCTCTGGCGCTGAGCATTGAGGTACGAAGTGGGGGAGCCGTGAATCTGTGCACAGATATCGAAAGATAAACGGAAGGGGGAGGGAGCCGCCATGCTCGGGCGCCAGGAAGCAGTAGCCACCTGCACTGGGGAGCAGGCCAGATTCGCGGACTGGTAGCTGCCAAGAAAGCAGACTGGGACCGGGAGCTCGGGAGCACGCATGCTACCAGAATAAAACCGGAACTCCGGAGTGCTCACTCGAACCAGACTAAAACTGGGAGTTTGGGAGCATGCACATGACACCAGACTGAAAACCGGAGCTCCAGAACGCACACTCGAACTAGACAAAACAAGGAGCTTGGGAGTGCGGGGGCAACCGGACTGTAAACCAGAGCTCAGAGCTCACGCGAACCACACTGAAACAGAGAGCTCCGGAGTGTGCTCGGGGAACCAGGGGTGGTTGGTGGTGTTAGAAGCACAAAGTACAGAGACGTGCTGGCCCTGGGAGCAAGGGCTGGGAGAATGGCTGTGGGGCGCACACCCCGAGATGCTGTGGGGTTTTTAGCAGCACCGACAGAAACAGAGTTAAAGTGGCCATGAGAGCTCAGTGGAGAGCTGACTGCGATCTGTTCTGAGACAGAGGCTAGGATATGGCCACTGCCGCTATGACTCTCAGAAGAGTCACAGAAAACTGTCAGGGAAAGCCATCAGAGAACAAAAGCCCAGAAATACAAGTTCGCATTGTCCTCAACCCCACCCCCCCTCACAGGAGACAGGGCAACTCTACCCAAACAGGGTTGCCTAAGTATCAGTGTGGCAGGCCCCTCCCCCAGAAGGCAGGCTGAAAAAAAATCAAGAAGCCCACATCCCTAAGGTCCCTATAAAACAAGTGCACACTGCCTGGGTCTTGGTCAATAATTTGGGCTCTGTGCATCCCTGCAACCTTTCCTCATCAGAATGAGGAGGAGGAGGAACCCTCAGCAAAGAAAGGACACAGAGACTGTGGCCTCTGCCACAGAACTGATAGATATGGATATAACCAAATTGTCAAAAATGGAGTTCAGAGCAACAATGGTCAAGATGATATGTAGGCTTGAAAAACCATATTAACAAAAACATTAACAAGAATATAGAATCTCTAAGGGTGGAAATGAAAGTGAATCTGGCAGAAATTAAAAGTGCTATGAATCAAATGCAGTCTAAACTAGATGCTCTGATGGCCAGGGTAAATGAGGCAGAAGAATGAATTAGTGAATTGGAAGATGGGATGGTAGAAGAGACACTTAAAATGAAACTTGGCTCAAAAAAAATCCAAGCTCAAGAATGTAGATTACGGGAGATTACTGACTCAATGAAACCTTCCAATGTCAGAATCATCAGCATCCCCGAGGGGGTGGAGAAAGAGAGAGGTCTAGAAGAGATATTTGAACAAATTGTAGCTGAGAACTTCCCTAATATAGCAAAGGAAACAAGCATTCTTGTTCAAGAGGCAGAGAGGACCCCTCCCAAGATCAATGAGAACAGACCTACACCACGTCACATCATAGTGCAACTTGCAAATATTGTCTCCAAGGATACCATCTTGAAAGTGGCCAGGGGGAAGAAAATCCTAACCTACAGAGGGAGGAACATCAGAATAATGTCAGGCCTGTCTACAGAGACCTGGAAGGCCAGGAAGGGTTGGCAAGGTATTTTCAGAGCTCTGAGAAAAACATGCAGCCAAGGATCCTTTATCCAGCAAGGCTGCCATTCAGAATTGATGCAGAGACAAGGATCTTCCAAGACCAGCAGAAACTGAAAGAATATGTGACCACCAAGCCAGCCCTGAAAGAAAAATTAAGGGGGGGGGGTCCTATAAAAGTAAAAAGACCCCAAGAATGATACAGAACAAACATTTACAATCTATAGAAACAAAGACTTCACAGGTAACATGATGTCATTAAAATCATCTCTCTCAATCACTCTCAATGTGAATGGCCTAAATGCTCTCATAAAATGACACAGGGTTGCAGATTGGATAAAAAGACATGACCCATCCATATGCTATCTACAAGAGAATCATTTTGAACCTAAAGATATATCCAGACTGAAAGTGAAGGGATGGAAAACCAGTTTTCATGCCAATGGACCTCAAAAGAAAGCTGGGGTAGCAATTCTCATATCAGACAGATTACATTTTCAACTAAAGACTGCTGTTAGAGATACAGAAGAACACTATATTACTCTTAAAGGATGTATCCAACAAGTGGATATGACAATTATAAATATCTATGCCCCAACAGGGGAACAGCTAGATACATAGGCCAAATCTTAACCAGAATAAAGAGACATATAGATAATAATACGTTAATAGTAGGGGACCTCAACACTCCACTCTCAGCAATAGACAGATTACCTAAACAGAAAACAACAAAGAAACAAGAGCTTTGAATGACATACTGGACCAGATGGACCTCATAGATATATACAGAACACTATACCCCAGGACAACAGAATACTCATTCTTTTCGAATGCACATGGAACTTTCTCCAGAATAGACCATATACTGGGTCACAAAACAGGTCTCAACAGATACCAAAAGATGAGGCTATTCCCTGCATATTCTCAGACCACAATGCTTTGAAACTGGAACTTGATCACAAGGAAAAATTTGGAAGAAACTCAAACACTTGGATACTAAGAACCATCCTGCTCAAGAATGATTGGGTAAATAAGGAAATTAAAAATCAGTTTAAACAATTTTTGGAGACTAATGAGAATGAAAACACATCGGCCCAAAATCTATGGGACACTGCAAAGGCAGTCCTAAGGGGAAAATACACAGCCATCCAAGCCTCACTCAAAAGAATAGAAAAAAATCTGAAATACAGTTTTTATATTCTCACCTCAAGAAGCTGGAGCTGGAACAGAAGAACAGGCCTAATCCACCCATGAGAAGGCAGATGATCAAGATTAGAGCAGAGATCAATGAATTATAAACCAGGAGCGGAGTAGGGCAAATCAACAGAACTAGAAGCTGTTTGTTTGAAAGAATAAGTAAGATCGATAAGCCACTGGCCAGACTTATTCAAAAGAATAGAGAAGCGACCCAAATTAATAAAATTATGAATGAAAGGGGAGAGATCACAACCAACACCAATGAAATAGGAAGGATCATTAGAAACTTTTATCAACAGCTTTATGCCAGTAAATTAAACAACCTGGAAGAAATGGATGCCTTCCTGGAGACCTATTAACTACCAAGACTGAAACAGGAAGAAATTGATTTTTTAAACAGGCCAATTAATTATGAAGAGATTGAGTCAGTGATAAACAACCTTCCAAAAAAACAAAACTCCAGGCCCGGATGGTTTTCCTGGGGAATTCTACCAAACATTCAAAGAAGAAATAATACCTATTCTCCTAAGGCTATTTCAAAACATTGAAACAGAAGGAAAGCTACCAAACTCATTCTATGAGGCCAGTATTACCTTGATCCCCAAACCAGGCAAAGACCCCATCAAAAAGGAGAATTACAGACCGATTTCCCTAATGAATATGGATGCCAAAATTCTCAACAAGATCCTAGCAAATAGGATCCAGCAGTACATTAAAAGGATTATCCATCATGACCAAGTGGGATTCATCCCTGGGAGGCAAGAGTGGTTCAACATTTACAAATCGATCAGTGTGATAGATCCTATCAACAACAAAAAAGTCAAGAACCATACGATCCTCTCAATTGATACAGAAAAAGCATTTGACAAAATACAGCATCCTTTCCTGATTAAAACCCTTCAGAGTGTAGGGATAGAGGGTACATTCGTCAATTTCATAAACACATCTATGAAAAGCCTACAGAGATATCATTCTCAATGGGGAAAAGCTGAAAGCCTTTCCCTTAAGATCAGGAACACGACAAGGATGCCCACTCTCGCCATTATTATTCAACATAGTACTAGAAGTCCTTGCAATAGCAATCAGACAACAAAAAGGGATAAAAGGTATTCAAATCGGCAAAGAAGAAGTCAAACTGTCTCTCTTCGCAGATGACATGATACTCTATATGGAAAACCCAAAAGACTCCACCCCCAAATTACTAGAACTTATAGAGCAATTCAATAATATGGGGGGATACAAAATCAATGCTCAGAAATCAGTTGCATTTCAAACACGAACAAGGAGACTGAAGAAAGAGAAATTAGGGAACTGATTCCATTTACAATAGCACCAAAAATCATATGACATCTCAGAATCAACTTAATCAGACAGGTAAAGGATCTATACTCTAGAAACTACAGATCACCCTTAAAAGACATTGAAGAAGACACAAGATGGAAAAATATTCCATGCTCATGGATCGGAAGAATAAACGTAGTTAAAATGTCTATGCTACCCAGAGCAATCCACACTTTCAATGCAATCCCAATCAAAATACCAATGGCATTTTTCAAAGAGCTGGAACAAACAACTTTGAATTTGTGTGGAACCAGAAAAGGCCCCGAATCACCAAGGAATTGTTGAAAAGGAAAAACAAAGCTGGGGGCATCACATTACATGATTTCAAGCTACACTACAAAGCTGTGATCACAAACACAGCATGGTACTGGCACAAAAACAGACACACAGAGCAATGGAACAGAATAGAGAACCCAGAAATGGACCCTCAGCTCTTTGGGCAACTAATCTTTGACAAAGCAGGAAAAAACCACCAGTGGAAAAAAGTCTCTTCAATAAATGCTGCTGGGAAAATTGGGCAGCTATATGCAAAAGAATGAAACTTGACCACTCTTTCACACCATACACAAAGATAAACTCCAAATGGATGAAAGACCTCGATGCGAGACAGGAATCTATCAAAATCATAGAGGAGAACATAGGCTGCAACCTCTTTGACATCAGCCACAGCAACTTTTTTCATGACACATCTCCAAAGGCAAGAGAAACAAAAGAAAAAATGAACTTGTGGGGCTTCATCAAGATAAAAAGCTTCTGCACAGCCAAGGAAACAGTCAAAAAAAACTAAGAGGCAGCCCACAGAATGAGAAAAGATATTTGCAAATGACACTACAGATAAAAGACTGGTATCCAGGATCTACAAAGAACTTTTCAAACTCAATACACGTGAAACAAATAATCAAATCAAAAAATGGGCAGAAGATATGAACAGACACTTTTCCAATGAAGACATACAAATGGCTAACAGACACATGAAAAAATGCTCAAAATCATTTGCCATCAGGGAAATTCAAATCCAAACCACCTTGAGATACCACCTTACGCCAGTTAGAATGGCAAGAATGGACAAGGCAGGAAACAACAAATGTTGGAGAGGATGTGGAGAAAGGGGAACCCTCTTACGCTGTTGGTGGGAATGCAAGTTGGTACAGCCACTTTGGAAAACAGTGTGGAGGTCCCTTAAAAAGTTAAAAATTGAGCTACCCTATGATCCAGCCATTGCACTACTGGGTATTTATCCCAAAGAGACAGACATAGTGAAGAGAAGGGCCATATGCACCCCAATGTTCATAGCAGCATTGTCCACAATAGCTAAATTGTGGAAGGAGCCGAGATGCCCTTCAACAGATGAATGGATAAATAATATGTGGTCCATATATACAATGGAATATTATTCAGCCATCAGAAAGAATGATTACACAACATTTGGAGCAACATGGACGGGACTGGACAAGATTATGCTAAATGAAATAAGTCAAGCAGAAAAAGACAGTTATCATATGGTTTTACTCATTTATGGAACATAAGAAATAGCAGGGAGATTGGTAGGAGAAGGAAGAGAAGAATGAAGGGGGGGTAAACAGAATGGGAAATGAACCATGAGAGACTACGGACTCTGGGAAACAAACTGAGGGCTTCAGAGGGGAGGGGGTTGGGGGATTGGGATAGGCCGGTGATGGGTATTAAGGAGGGCACATATTGCATGGAGCACTGGGTTTTATACACAAACAATGCATCATGGAACACTACATCAAAAACTAAGGTTGTACTGTATGGTGACTAACATAACAAAAAAATATTTAAAAAAATAAAATTAAAGTTTTGATAAGTAACATGAGGTATATTCATAGGATATCATGGGAGAATATAACAGGGCTTTGAGCTCAAGGGAGACAAGAAGTGATGTTCTCCTAGACAAACTAAGCAGCAACAGGAGTAGAGAGAAGTAGAGAAGAGATTTAAGACAGAATTAGGGGGTATAACTGGCAAAATCTGAATGGATGTTTTTAGAATGGACACAGAGCAGGAGGGAAAAAAAGATGAATCAAGGTTTTTATCACTAAGAATATACAGGCTGAGGAGTAAAAGTGTCATCAGATGTTATAAATCCACGTTCATATCTGCTGTGTTTGAGATGTGTGAGGTCTTTTTGGGGTGGGTATTCAGAAGTGAGGTAACTGGAAGAGATTTGTATATTCGGCCTGAAGTACAGGGGAGATTCTGTAGATAGGATTATGGAGTCCCATTATGGACACTGAAACCATGAGAATGGGTGACTCCACTTAAAAAGTATGTATAGAATGAGAAACTTCCAGAAAAAGGCAAAAAATTCCTGAGTGCACAAACTTAAGGCAGAGGACAAGAAGGTTTCAGAGGAGACATGAAGATGAACTAAGAGTTACTGGAGTCTCGGAAGTCGAGCAAATAGTGTGTTCTAAGAAGAGACTGGTCGCTCTCATCCAATTCCAACAATAGGAAAATGAGATAGGCAGTGAACTGTGTCTACTAGAAATGAGAACAAGGAAAATCGTGCTGACAAGGCAGGAGGTTCTTTCAGGAAAGTGATAAAGGCAGAAGTTGGATTGCTCCAGATTGCAGACTGGGTTACAGATGCCAGACTGATCTTTAAAAGACACACATATTAATCATTTTCTTTCTTTAAAAAAAAATGTGTGAGCTTTCCATTACACATGAAATAAAACACTGTTTCTTCACCGTGGCCTCCCCAAACTCATCCTAAACCACTGTCTTGTACCCAACGTGCTTCTCACTAATCTCTTTGCATCCCTATAAAACTAGAAACCCCTTACTCTATTAAGTCCTTTGAAATTGCTTTTTCCTCTCTTTCATAGAAAATTTTTTTATTTTAGAAGTTTTATTCTCTTTATTAAGTTTTAAACTCTTTAATATATTTTAATTATATATCTATAACAGATATTGTAAGTATTTTTTCAGTATCTATGTTCTATTTTCAAAATGCAAACATGTTCTGAAACCTTTCAGCCACCAACAGAAAAATGAGAAAAAACATTAAAAAAAAATCCTTGTTTTTTAAGGCCAAAGTATGGTCTTTGAAATATGTAAATGAGACCATAAATATGTTAACTTAAAACTTCGCAGTGGGTTTCCATTATACTTGGAAGAAAAAATCATACTGCAGCCTCTAAAAGGTAGCCCCTTTTAGCCCCTCTCTTTCTCTCTCCCAGCTCACCTTGTACTAAGCTTCCTCTTGCTTGCTGCACTCCAGCCACAATGAGTGCCTAAACTACTCCAAGTTCCTTTCTGTTTTTGTCTTTGAATTTAATGTTCCTTTCTAACTCCGTGGTCACTTGGGTCTTTATTCAAATGACACTCCTCAAATGCTACTCTATTTTCCTTGGAGCTTTTATTCGTAACTATTCTAATTATCTTTTGATTGTTGTTTCCCCTGCCAGAGTGAAGTTCCATGAGGGCAGAGGCTTTGCTTTGTCCCCTGCTATAGTCCATCATATTGTACAGTGCTGGGTCTGCTTTTTTTCTTGAGTCAATGAATTAAGGAGATGAATGAGGGCAGCACCTGAGGGGATTGTGGATTCAATAAGAGCTTTTGTTGGTTTGTTTTGTAAACTAAGAGAAATAAGAATATATATATATATATTATATATGGCAGGTTAAATATATGGAAGACAGAAAGGATAACTGACAGAATAAAACCCCTGGAAGATTTAAAACACAACACCATTCTCTGTAGTAATCTATACTTTCTATTTCATATAAGCTACTCATACTTGCTTTAAGATGATGATTTTTCAAGCCCTGTGGTAACAATTTCAAGACAACAATTGCATTTTTGAAATACACTATTTTGGGGAGGGGAAAAAAAACCCAAAACCAGTGCTTGAAAATGAGGTCAATAAGGAAGACAATTTCAGAATCTTTCACACATACTAATGTGCATCATTCAGCATGAGGCAAATGGGACTCAGGCAATACCACGGGAACTCCAAAGAAAATTATTTCTCCAGTTTACAAGAGCTGAAAGATGTAGGTATATTTCTTTTGTTGACTTTCTGTACCTCTCACGTCAGAACATTTTCAACAGACTTTTGACTATGCTACAGCTAAACTGTAATTCTTAAAGACCACAAAATGACCCCAGGAGTTCTTCAAGGAAAACTCACTTATTTCTCATTCTGTTTCATTAACATTAGCTGTGCTAAGCATTGAAGAGGGGGTAGGTAAAAGGATGAATTATGTAATTCATACATATATATGTTACATTAAATATGTCCCCTATACCATGATTAAGTGTTCTATCAAAAAAATGCAGTATGGAATGGTAAGACATAAAAGAGAGCTGACTTTTTAGAAGGTAAGATAAAAGGAACAGTTGATTTCATATCTAGACAATTATAGTAACTTCTCAGATAGTGGCCTAGAAGTCATCTTTCTTTTCACTTCATAAACCCAGAATTACTCTTCTAAAATATAAATTGAATCAAAGTAACAAAGTGATTTCCACCCTCCATTGGCAAAAACACTTCTTTGATTCACCGGGATTAATTTGCCAGGCCCCCTTCTGCTTGATCTGACTCTTTTCTTCTTTCTCAACTTTATCTACCCCTCCTTCCAACATGCATCTTATGTTCCAGGCATGGTAAACAGCTTACATTAATTTGACATAAACCATGCATTCATGTCTCTGAAACATCCTACACGTTTTCATTTCCTGAAATCCTAGACTATTCTTGCAATATACGTGACCATTACATATTTCTAGACCAACCCTTCCACCTTCATCCTCACCCAACATTTTAGCTAGCCTTCCTCTCATTGATTTTTGTAGCACGCTAAAACAGTCACATTTTACCTTAACTGTCGGTAGATTTCCATGAAGAGTCAGTGTACTTGGGGAAAAACAGTCTTACTTATAGAATGTAGATCTACTAAGTATTAGATGCGAACTTTTGAGCAAATTACATGTAGACTTTCTCAGCCTCCATTCTTCATCTGAATGGTTGGATTAATCATGAAATCATTAATTTGTCACAGAACATGGCATATAAGACATTAATAAAAACTCAATCTGTATTAGTTCCTGTCCCTTTATTCCCCACTGATACACAAGCTGCTAGAGAACAGTGACTGCCATATGTCTCTCTCTATTCCAACATTTGACTTAGCATTAGAACATCACGGTTCTCAATAAATGTTACTGGATAGTGAATTAATTGTGATCGTTATAACCATGTGGTGAGACATGGAAATTTTTTAGAATATTATCGTAACAGGCTGCAAAATATATTTGCTTCATTATACGAAGACAGATTTGGTACAAAGTAGAAATTCCACATTTTTACCAACTACTGTAAAAACTTTATAGGATTTATTCTAAAGGCCGAAGTAATTTATTTTCCTTCTGAAGAACTCTTAAATATTATACTGCATGTTACCAGAAAACATAAATATCTTAGTTTTAGGGCCACTACCTTTTTTCAAAAGGGTGTGCCATAGATAGGATTAAAAAGTTAGAAAAAAAATTACATATGTGGCTTTGTTGTATCTCTGAGATGTGTATCATTATGATCCTTCTACAGACTACTTGAAGCAGTGTGGTCAAAGCAGCAACGTGTAAAGCAAAGCACACCAGTATCAAGGGGAAAACAGTGTAGGTTATTTCTTAGGACGTAGACAGTCTGGGTTCTAGGTGCAGATCAGCTACATTCTTGTTCAGACTTTGAGCAACTCTGACTCTTAACTCACTATCCTTAACTATGTAACAGGATTAATTACTTCTGGCTATCACATGAATTATTATCAGATCCAAATGTGATGAGAAAAGTAAACACAGGTGTTTACAAGGATGTGGAAAATGGGGAACGCGCTTACACTATTGGGGGGAATGCAAACTGGTGCAGCCACACTGGAAAACAGTTTGGAGGTTCCTCAAGAAGTTAAACATAGAGCTGCCCTATGACCCAGCAATTACACTACTATTTATCCAAAGGGTACAAACGTAGTAACTCGAAGGGGCACATGCACCCCAATGTTTATAGCAGCAACGTCCACAATAGCCGAAATATGGAAAGAGCCCAGATGTCCATCGACAGATGAATGGATAAAGAAGATGTGGTGTACATACACAATGCACTATCACTCAGCCATCAGAAAGAATGAAATCTTGCCATTTGCAAGCATGGATGGAACTAGAGGGTATAATGCCAAGTGAAATAGGTCAGAGAAAGACAAATGCCATATGATTTCACTCATACATGGAATTTAAGAAACAAAACAGATGAACATATGGGAAGAGAAGGAAAAATAAAATAAGACCAAAACAGAGAGGGAGGCAAACCCTGAGAGACTCTTAACTGTAGGGAACAAACTGAGGGTTGCAGGGATGGGATAACTGGGTGATGGGAATTAAGGAGGGCACTTGAAGTAATGAGCACTGCGTGTTGTATGCAACTGGTTAATCACTGACTTCTACCTCTGAAACTCATAATACAGTATATGTTAATTGACTTCAGGAGCACCTGGGTGGCTCAGTCAGTTAAGCCTTGGCCTTAGGCTCAGGTCATGATCCCAGGGTCCTGAGGTCAAGCCCCATGTGGGGCTCCCTGCTCAGCAAGGAGTCTGCTTCTCCCTGTGCCCCTCCCTTCTGCTTCTTCTGTATTGCAGACTCTCTCATATAAAATCTTTTTTAAAATATAAAAATAAAAAATAAATTGAATTTAAATAAAAAATTTTTTAAAGTAACCACAGTTTGAATTTTTTAAAAGTCAAATTTAAAGGACTCTAAGGGCTCATAAAAGTGTAGCACTTGAAATGTTTAAATGCATTCGTTTACAGATTTATTCTTACTAACAGTGAAAGCAAGTTAGAAAAAAAAAGTCATTAATGGCTACTTTGGCTACCCGTGATTTCTTAAGGTAGGGGTATTTTTGAACAGGTTTGAGAATAGTTTTTGTTCGTTTAAACACGTGCCATGATAAATGGCTCTATGTTATGTGCGAGATAAGAAAAATTGTACCTAAAAAGAGATGGTCATTCAGCAGGAAGGACTGGTGAGCAGTTTTAAGCAATGAGCAGTTTTTGCCTCAATCCCTCTAATATGTGTGTACGTGGTATGCGTGTCAAGGTATTTACTCATTCCAATAAACCAGTGAGCAAAGCTAGTGGAAGTGTACAGGGTGTTTTTGCTACTTTCCTTTTCTCTTCTCCTGTTCATACGTTTATATTTGATGGCTTTGTGTTAGATTCTTCAATTGCATCACTGCTAAAAAGAACAAAGTTAGAATGGTTTTCTATTTCAGTGAAATTTAAGGGTTTTTTTGTAAATTCAATCTACAGCTTTGAGGTACAAAAGCATAAGCATTTTTTTTTTTTTTTTGGAATAAAGAACTTTTCTTCAAGAAAAATAGTTGATAGACGTTGGACTTATTTCAAGGTTTGAGATTTGGGGAAGCAATTATTCATGAACCACTCCCTTTTTCATATAGCTAGTCATTAATAGTCAATTTACTTTGAATGGTTTTTCAAAAATATTTTTATAAGCAAATAGCTATGGGGAAAAAGGAGACACTGACTCCCTCTGGAACAGATTCATTTACTTTCCAGAGAAACAAATATAGAGATCTTTTTCCCTTGGAGTAAATTTGCTTACGCTGCAGGATAATAAAGATAATGTTTTTCTCTAGAGGGGAAGATGGACCAGTTTCCTAGCAGCCTCTATGCAAGACCAGGGACTCCTAGTCCCAAGGGTCTTCTCCTCTAGCACGTCCCACTGCATACATAGGCAACACTATCTCACCTTGTGGGAATTCCCACTCAAAGAACCTAGGCCAATATATTACTCTGGCTAATGTTATTACTGTAAGTAATAAACTATCTTTTATCTCTAATCAAAGGACCTTTCTTTCCAGTATACATGAAACTGTAGAAGGCTATTTAGTCCACAGATAGTGTAAAATCTAAAACCCTTCATGGTTCTTGACAATTTAGCACTGACTTATATAAAGTGGGTACAAATATTCTTGTGTACATCTTTCTAAGTTCTCATTTTTCTTAGTTTTTAATTAAAGTTAAACACAGACATTTATCTACCGAACAGTTCCCAGAGTAGTTACACAGTATTACACTTTCAAGCACAAACTAGGAGGGTTCCTTGTGTTCATGCTAAACCTCATTTAGTGTTTTGGGTTTTTTTTGTTTTTGTTTTGTTTGTTTGTTTCCATTTTAGCAATTCAAGTGGGTGGGGAGTGACATTGTATTATGCTTTTTAAAACTTTAATTCAATTTTAAAGAAAATTCACAAATAACACAAAGAACTATTATACATGCTTCAACCACATTTTCCAATTATAAGATTTTAGCACATAGTCCCTTTCTGTCTCTCTCAAATGTCTGAATGCTTTGAAACAGATATGATGTCCTAATTGTCCTTAGTATACTTTAAGATATTTCCCCATATTAGAGTAAATCATTAAAACAAAATTAACACAATACAATATTACCCCCAATCCAGACACTTATTCAGATTTTGCAGTGTCCTAGTAAATTTCCTTTATAGGTACAAGAACCTATCCAAGACTAAACATACTTTGTTGTTAGGTCTCTTTAGCTTCTTCTATTACGAAACTGTTCCTCAGTTTCACCTCATTGTTTATAATCTTAGTATTTCGAGGGGGAAGAGAAATTATTTTGTATACTATCATTTCAGTTTATCTGATGTTTCCTCACAGCTTTTACATTTTTGTCAGAAATAGTAAAAGTTTTCATTGAGTATTCTCAGTGAATTCCATCAGGAAATTTATAATGTCAATTTGTGTCACTATGGGAGCTATTAACTTTTAGTGATTCATTAAAATGCTTAAAATGATGTCTGTCAGTTTTTTTCTACTGGAATTTAACAAATATTTTTATATGCTTTAATTAGTAGGAATAGCATATTAATAAGTATGATTTTATCCATATAATCTTTTAGAGATATACTTTGAATTTTTAAGATATCCTGTCCTCCAAACATTTAGCCATCAGTTTGACATTTGTTAAAGATTCTTGCTTGACAGAGAAAGACAATTACCATATGGTTTCTCTCATCTATGGAACATAAGAACTAGGAAGATCAGTAGGAGAAGAAAGGGATAAAGAAGGGGGGGGTAATCAGAAGAGGGAATGAAGCATGAGAGACTATGGAGTCTGGGAAACAAACTGAGGGCTTCACAGGGGAGGGGGGTGGGAGAATGGGATAGGCTGGTGACAGGTAGTAAGGAGGGCACGTATTGCATGGTGCACTGGGTGTTATATGCAACTAATGAATCATGGAACTTTACAACAAAAACCAGGGATGTACTGTATGGTGACTAACATAATAAAAAAATATTTAAAAAAAAGATTCTTGCTTGAATTAATAGTTCTTTTCATTGTTAAATAGTATCTAACTTAATTCCATCATTCCTTCCACATTAAGGAGATGCTATTCTGCTATAGTGCAGAGCTTGCCCTTCTCCTTGATTGGCTGATGCATTCATTCATTCACTTATATAAATGGGGATTGATGGAATTCTATTTATTAGGCTCTTATTTTATATGGATCTTCAAATTCTTCCAGACTAAGCTAGTGAAAAAATCATTCAAGCTAGATACAGTGTTCTATTAAGTGCCCTTCATTATTCTTTGCATACTCCATTACATTGGGAGCAAGATGCCCCATGTTCATCTCATCTCTAATTTCCCTGTTTCAGCCCTAAATTATGTCATTTCTCTAAGATATCCTGGTTGATTTAGAAGAAATAGTATTTCAAACCCAAAATCTAACACAAAGTATACTAATTGATAGACCTGTGATTGTCTCTGGAACCTCTCAGCAGAGAAAGCTAGGAAATACGTGAACAGGTATTCCCCACCCCCAACCTGGACTCTCCACTCTCATTCACTTTCTAATGTACACACAATTTTTAGACATATACCTAAATATACTAAAAGCCTTGCAGTCACACTATTTCCAATCCCAATTCAAAACCACAAATCTTTACTTTTTTTCTTCTCATAATTTCCATATCGAGAAACTTGGCTTATTGTCTCAATATGTTTACTTATTTCCTTAACATCCTACATATAGTTAATCTCCTGGCTATGCAGACCATTTCTTTAACTCAGCCAAACAATCTCTATACTGCCCAGGATATTATCTGGCTCCAAACAAAATTATTTTGAAATAAAAGGAGAAAGATGAAGGAGGCTATAATTTCTTTCAGAAATATTATTTCCATTTTCTTTCAAGTAAATTCTCTGAATGTGTGCACACATGCTCACATGTGATGGCTGGAATTCTCCGAAGTAGCTTTCCCTATGGTCCATGAATTTTAACACCCAGACTCACCTACAATGGGAAATTTAGTTTTAGTTTTTTGTTACTTTGTTTTTCTCTTCTCCTGCTCATATTTCTATATCTGGTGTTTTTGTGTTTGATTCCTCAGCTCTTTTTTTAGAAGACAATTTTTTTTCAAGAAAAATAAAACATAGGGGCACCTGGGTGGCACAGCGGTTGGGCGCCTGCCTTCGGCTCAGGGCGTGATCCCGGGGTCCTGGGATCGAGTCCCGCATCAGGCTCCTCCGCTGGGAGCCTGCTTCTTCCTCTCCCGCTCCCCCTGCTTGTGTTCCCTCTCTCGCTGGCTGTCTCTATCTCTGTCAAATAAATAAATAAAATCTTTAAAAAAAAAAAAAAAAAAAAAAAAAAAAAAAGAAAAATAAAACATAGCAACCCTAAAAATAGCGGATTTGTAAAATAAAATTTACCTAGCAAGATAATACAAATACGTTATGAAGCAATAGCAATTAAAGTGTCATATTGGCATAAGTACTGCGTACACCATAAATCTAAATGTTTTATGACATTTTAATATTATTCTGTCATAGGCATTTGTTAATTTTTATGATTTTTGCTCTCTATTTTAAATTATATATAAAGAGAATATGTCTAACTACTCATAATTTGCAGACCCTATTTCTTTAAACACATGAAACATACATATTATCTGAGCACAGTAATTCCAATATTTGAAACTTTGTGCTTGGCTTTATACAAACTATTGTTCTCTTTATTGATAATTCTGTTTCCCAAGTGCTTTATTTTTATTGATTTTTTACTCATATGCACAGTTATTTTATTCCCAGTGTGTACTCCTGACGCTAAGGTAGCTTGCTCAGGAGCTGATTCAAACCTCAGGACATTCTGAGGCCGGAATAACCAACCTCTCCTTCCTGGGCACTAGGCTCTGGCACTGAGCCCTGATCACCTTTAGAGACCTCTCCCCCTTAAGAGTTTTCTCATGGGGAAACTTGGTTTCCTTTCTGTTAGTTGATCTCAGCAGTATAATTTAATTCCTTTACAGAGGCTCTAGAATATTGCACCTCAAATTCTATGTAAATTTGCCTAAATACTACATTACCCAGTCAAAAGATATCCTGTTGTCTTCTCCAAGGACAACTGCTGTTCACCTAACTTCTGTTTATAATGCTAAGGAAAGCCAGTACATGATTCTTTCAAAAAAATATGTTCTGGGGTGCCTGGGTGACTCAGTTGGTTAAGTGTCTGACTTCAACTCTGGTCACGATCTAGGGGTCCTGGGATTGAGCCCTGCACTGGGTTCCCAGCTCAGTGGGGAGTCTGCTTGTCCTTCACCCCTCCCCTGCTTGTTCTCATGCTCTCTCATGCTCTTTCTCACTAATAAAATCTTAAAAAGAAAAAAAAAATATGTTCCAGGGGCACCTGTTTGGCTCAGTCAGTTAAGCATCCAATTCTTGCTTTCAGCTCAGGTCATGATCTCAGGGTCCTGGGATCCAGCCCTACATCAGGCTTCATGCTCAGCGGGGAGTCTGCTTGAGATTCTTGCTATTGCCCTCTACCCCTCGCCCTACTCTCTCTCTCTACAATAAATAAGTCTTTAAGAAAAAAAATATGTTCCAAAGTAATTTGATGTCTCTATATAGAGACAAGTGTAACAAATGTTCAGTGGTAGCTACTTTAAGATGGGAAGGAGGTAAGAAATAACTATCAAGTTCTGCCTCACCAGACTCTTCCTAGTATAGAAGGAATGCTACAGAATAAATTCAAAGATGTAAAAAAAAAAAAAAAAAAAAAAAGAAAAGAAAAGAAAAAAGAAAAACAACCTCTACATAAAGGAGAAATAGCACTAAATTCTTATTCCTTTGTAATACTCTGCTATCTCACATTTTGTTCCAAATGTGCACAAGATCCACCACATAGAAATCCTTGTATTTTGGGATGGGCCATAGGTACCAGGAAGGCCTTTAGCTGTTCCTTTAGGGTTTTCAGCCAACAGATGTAGGAACAGCAGTTAAAGTAAAGGTTCATCTAATCTTGTAAAAGAAAGTATTTTTTAGTATAAAAGCAACAGAAACTTGAAAAAAAATTAGACCATTTGACTGCATAAAATTCAAAACTGTATACCAGTACAAAAAAAACAAAAAGTGATTTCTAGATTAGTAATCTGTTTAAAACCTATAAAGACTTCATTAAAATTGGTATAAAAAAAGATTGTAAAAGAAAACAGGCAAATGACAAATGTCTGATAAGCTTTAGAAATGTTCAGCCCCATTACTAATGAACGCAATTTAAACTCACTAGTAATTGGTGTAATGCAAATTTTTATATACATAATTCAATTAAAAAAGTTCATTAAAACAATTATCATTTATGGAGCACTTACTACCTTCTAAGTACTAAATGAGATGATTTACACAAAACAATTTCCTGTTTTATCAACCTTATGAGGTATCTTTCCCTATTTTAAAGGGGAAACTAGACCTAGAATTTCTCAAGTCTTCCCAGTTCCAAATCTGGTTAACTTTATGGTCTAGCAATAACCATTATACTAAACCTTTTATAAGCAGTTACTCTTTTTTGACTATCTAATTAGAAAATGAATACTTTAATGATGTGTGTTAGCTACTATAATAAAATAAGCACTGTCATTAACTGTTGGTACATTTATACATTGATACACTTTTAGAAATAATTACCCAATCTATATTAAGAACCATAGAACAATGAAAACACTTGGACCCACTGTTTTTCTTCCAGAAATCTATCCTAAGACAAAAATCTGATATGCAAAGATTTGTGCAGATATGTGTGTGTGTGTGTGTGTGTGTGTGTATCTTGCAGTACTAATTACAATAAAAGATTGGGAACAGACTAACAATATAGAAATAGGTAAATGATCAGAGGTCTTGAAAATGAGATGCCATGCAAATGCTAAAAAACACACCTCATGAATATTTAATCACATGCAAATTACCCCAGATATAATATTAACTCAAATTCTTTGAAAACAGCCAGTAAACATTAGGGCACATTGTGCTGTGCCCAGCTTTGCAGCATCCTGTTTGCAGAAATGTCAGGAAAGAAATGGAAGGGAAACGGAGTGACTGTGTAGGCAGAACATTCTAACTGGGGTCCAATTTCTGTAATCATGGAAGGAGAGCTGCGGGAGAAAATGTGACACTACCACAACACTGTGCTATCTTTATATATGGTAACATTCAGCTGTATTTTGTTACATGCTTTATGTTACATTTATGATAACTATTGTACTTACATTGTATTTGCACTTTTATAGGTGTTAAAATACACATATATACACACATATAAAAATAAGCCAAATGTTATTGGTGGTGATTACTAGTTGTTAGTTAACATTATGGACTTTTACACTCTTTGTTATAATCTTCTGTTTTTTTCTGAAGTTTTAAAACGACTATGAATCACTTTTATGTTAAGAATTAAGTAAATATAGGGGCGCCTGGGTGGCTCAGTCATTAAGCGTCTGCCTTCAGCTCAGGGCGTGATCCTGGTGTTATGGGATCGAGCCCCACATCAGGCTTCTCCACTGAGAGACTGATTCTTCCTCTCCCACTCCCCCTGCTTGTGTTCCCTCTCTCGCTGGCTGTCTCTGTCAAATAAATAAATAAAATCTTTAAAAAAAAAATTAAGTAAATTTTAAATAGCACCACCACCTAATGTAAATGGCTATATTGAGCGTTAAGTAAAATAGCATAACTAATCAAAGAACTTACCATACAATAGATAATTTTAGAAAACTAACTCTTAAATTAGTGAATACATCCCCTTAAGATCATGAATGTACAGCTGTTGGCTCTGAAACTAGCTACTCTATATGAAAGATTAGAATTTATATTCTCCTTCATAATTCTGTCTTCTTTGCCATCATATACCTCCTATTCCAGGGAAAAGTATGGATGAAGAAACCAAGATTAAAGCCATTGAAAAATACTGTCCCACTGCTTTATAATTATGTAATGTTTCAGATGCTGGGGTTCTCAAGAAAGGAGAAACAGGCCAAGGTCAGTTACTCCCGTAGTCTTCTCAAACTTCAGGATTCACATGTCTCCACAGAGTATATCAGAGAAGTGTGAGAAGGAGGCTGGAAGAAGTTCTTCAGATAACTATAATATATCTCTCCTCCCATCTTTTTAAAAACAATTGTATTTATTATTCCCTTTCTACAAGTCCAGATTTAGAGCCACACCAGTCTTTTCTAGGGGAGTTTGCGTGAATGGGAGAGACTGTGGTTTACCACATGGATCAGAACCACAAGTCTGATAGCACCAGAGCAAAGCCCATTTTACGTAAATCATTCAGTGATAATTTCTTTAAACTGTTGCTTCTTCTGTACTTCTCAGTGTTATTGGAGAGAAGCAATCCTTGAAATAGGAAAGGGTCTTACGTTAGATTTGTGATCCCTCACTCTCGCTCAATGCTTGGAGGGCTTATCAGGTAAGCCATTAGGAGGGATAGTGTTTACTTTCTCGCAGCCTGTCACAGGTATACAGGGAGCTGGTGCAAAATACTGTAGCTTTCTCAGCATGGTCACCTTGCACTTGACCTACAGCCAGCCTTGGAAGGGTAGCTTTTTCCTGTTCTCGCTCCTTTGTTTTCCAAGACCTCTCATCTATTCCTATAGTCCTTCTTGGGTTTTCTTAAAGTCCTATTTACTAAGAGGGCAGTAGTCTTACTGCTTATTTTTAAGGATGCATCTTTCAGTTTCTTCAGAACATAATCTAGAAAACTAACAAAGCCTACTACCTGCGCCACCTCCCAACCTCCACTAATAATTACTACCTATTATACACACCTAATGAGCCACTGTGGCTAACAAGATCTTTACTTTTTGTCTCAGACACCATCCCTCTTAATCCCTTCAACAAAGAGAGAGAAGGATGAAGCCGATACAACACCCCATTCTGCCATACAAATACAAGAGCAAACCAAATATCCATCCTACAATTCAAAATAAGAGTTCCATATTCAACTATTGCTCCTCTGTAATTTATGAGAAAGCTAGGAGGATGGCACTGTTACAGGTTACAGCATGGTTATTTCTTTATGAAATAATCCATTCTATAAGTCAGTTAAGTTTTGTTTTTTGTTTTTTTTTAAGATTTTATTTATTTATTCAACAGAGATAGAGACAGCCAGCGAGAGAGGGAACACAAGCAGGGGGAGTGGGAGAGGAAGAAGCAGGCTCATAGCGGAGGAGCCTGATGTGGGGCTCGATCCCATAACGCCAGGATCATGCCCTGAGCCGAAGGCAGACGCTTAACCGCTGTGCCACCCAGGCGCCCCTCAGTTAAGTTTTTAAAATAGAACTATGTAGAGTGTAGGACAACAAGCAAATTCAATGAAACAAAGACCTCTTTAACAGGCAGGGAGACCTAGGACTTCCTATGGATGGCTTTCGAATTTAGTCTCACCATTAATTCTGTGTTGCTGCAATTTTTGCTTCTCAATTTAAAAGTCGACATTGACTTATAATTAAGCCTGTCTGGGCTTGCAGGCTGGGTGAACTTAAGGGAACTTCTGGCACTCTCTTGGTTATAATTGTCACTGTTTGTGAAGAGAGATGGCATTAGCTTAATGAGAACTATGAGCTACAAAACCACAATCAGGTCTTTCCCTGTGGTTGGTGAGCCATCGAATTTGTGCCAACAGGAGCATAACAAAGGTTTGAGGCTGCCAGTGGAGAGGTGGTAGCCACAAATCCAAAGTGCCTAGTAAATGCATGTTAGCCATGAGGAAACATTTCTGTACAGCATGGGGGAAAGAATGGGAGAATATTAATGAGCTAAAATGTATAGTAGGAGAACCCTTTTAGCTGACTTTCAAAAATACACCTACAATCAAAAAAAGAAAAAAAAGGCACAACCACCATTTATAAGCATCTCTGTCCAGGCGAGAGTTGGAAACAGCTGTTGTTATAATCCAGACGGAAGAGTGTATTCAAATGGGAGAATGGCAGTTTTAATTGCTGGGAACCCTAAGGGCAAGCTATCCTCAGCAACATGAATTAAATGCTGTGGGACAAAGAACAACTTCTGCATGGATAGGCCATCTGCACTACACTGATCTTGCCAAGAAACAAGAAAATCTGCAATTGACATTGTAAAAACAAGATACCAGGACCTTGGTCCCTCCATGGTTTTCTAGGCCATCTTGGGTGAGACAGCTTCCAGGCTGGTCTGGCAGTCAAAGCAAGCAAAGTAAGTGGATCTCAATCACTCAGTTGTAAGTGCCTAACCTAAGTGTTTCTTGAGCAGGACTGCCTCCAACTAACTTTACCGAAGAGAAGTACGTTCTTCTCTGAGATGGGATTAATACTACTTTGAGCTCTCTCCCTCCCAAAGTGCTTACTTGCCTTAAAACATGTATTAGTTTTCTATTGCTGATACAGAAAAATCATTACAAATTTAGTGGCTTAAAACAAGACTCATTTATTATTTTACAGTTCTGGAGGTCAGAAGTCTAAAATGGATTTTGTGTGCTAAACTTAAGGTGTCAGCAGAGCTATGTCCCTTCCAAGGATCTACTCCCAATGTGTTTTCTTACCTTTTGTAGCTGATAGCGGCCACCTGCTGTCCTTTTCCCACAGCCCCTTCCTCCATCTTCAGTGTGCATCGCTCCAACCTGCCCTTCCATTGTTACTTCTCTCTGAATGGGACCTTCCTGCCTTTTTAAGATTCCTTCTGATTTCATTGGCCCCACCTCAATCATTCAGAATAATCTTCCCCTCTCAAGATCCTTAAAAGTCTCTTTTGTTATAAAGTAACATAGTCACAGGTTCCAGTAATTAGGACATAGACATCCTTGGGTGGGGGGAGGGTACAATGATTCTACTACCATAAATTATATGTTAATAGTCCTATATTTATCGCCACACAGAAGGGAGGAATTCCATTTCAAGGCCATCAGGAAAGACAGGAGACAGGAGACAAAGAAAAATAAAAAAAGACTGAATGTACCTATAAAAATGAAGTGTACAAAATCCCCGTAGGTGTCCTTTAGAAAGGAAGGAATGCTGCCTTAGAAAGGAAGGAACGTGAGTGGCATATGTACTACAAAACCCCCTTAAGTTGTGGAATCAGACAGACATGTTTGTCAACTGCAACTCTTCAGCAGGTCCCCCTCGTTAGGAGGAATGATGTGCAGCTGTGCAGGGAACCTGGCTCACTGGCTGAAATGCAGCTCGAATGCATACCCTTAATCTTGTGAGCGCCACAGCCATTATGCTAGTAAGTCACAGTTGTGTCAAAAGTGAGCCTATTTTATACGCAGTTCTACTCAGCAAATATTCAGTAGAGGAGGAGCAAGAGTCACGTACTAGGACAAAGCTGCAAAGGACTGACAAAGAAACCCCCTTCCACTCTTCGCAGAGCTCCAGTCCTACCATAAACCTACCTATCCGTTTCCACAAATTAGGTCTCATTCACATTTCTCTCACCTTTGCCTTGAGCCATTTTTTTTTCATTCAGAATTCTTTTTCTGTTTATTGAATTACCTTATATTTGATTCTCAGCTCAAAGCCAGTTGAGAAATTTACCTCCAACCTCTCCAAGTGCATTCATCACTTTACCCCTGAACTCCTATAGTGCTGTAAGTGGTACCATATCTGTGCCCTCCACAGCAGTTTGCACATCCCTAATCAATAAGGTCAATAAAGGTGACTGAACAGATTGGATTGGTTGATTTAGAACAATGCCTACCTTGAAATAATGTGTCACTTATTAAAGGAATTTCCTACTCATGATAAAAAACAAAACTTCTCTACCCTTAGATCAGTGATTCTAAAACATCCATGGTATAAGAATCACCTGAATAGTTTGTAAAAATGGATCCCAGAGTTTATCAGAGTCTAAATCAGTAGGACTGAGGTAGACCCCAGGGACTTATTTTAGTAAGAACCCTGGAATATACTGATCTCAAAAAAAAAAAAAAAAAAAGTGATAATCTCAATGGACAGAGGTAACTTCATAGAACCATCTCCTTAAGAGTTAAATAAGAAACTGTCAGAAATTTCTCTCGATGAACAGAGTCCTCCATGGGGGATGGGATGGACATAAAAGGTAGGTTGACAAAAAGCACAAATTCCTAATATCAACTGGAAAGAAGCATTTGCTGTCAAACCTGGAATTCCCTGTCTCCTATGAGGTCATAAAGGCCAGCTTAAGATCTTATCTATCTATATAGAACTCTTCAGATCAAATAAAGTGAATTTCTAAATCATATACATTTTAGAGTAGTAATGGAAAAAAAACAGAAGCTAAAAGGAGCATCTAGTCTAAGTACCTTATTCTAGCTAATTTTTGTTTAACTCCAAATGTGGTACATGCCCACTCATATCTCCTGTCCTCAGACCAGCAATATTTCACTATATATATTTTTAAATTACTATTCTCATTTAGCATTAGTCTAGTTTCTTAAGCACAATTATAAGTTCAGCTTCTGTGAGCTACGATAATACCTGATTCAGCACTTGGCACCATGAGAATATATTCATGAGACAGAGGAAAATGTAATTTTAAGAAAAATATTTTTAGAGGTGATGTTCAAATTTAAGAGATTCTCGTATGTAAGGAATATCCTACTCATTTATTTCGTGGCACTTAGCCTTTTTAATAGGTTACATTCCCACACATGTGCATGCATCTTTAGCTCATCTTGCTTTTAAATTACATTTAGGCTTAGTTAGCACATGTCTCATCATAGCTTTTCATTGCTCTCATTTCTTCCATAGGATGCCTCGTCCTAGGATTGGCTCACAATACAATATACCTAATATGTAGACTTGATTTTGTTGCATGTATACAACCGACCATCTCTCTCTGCTCACATGAAAGCAAAATAGTAAGTATATCCCTACTTACAGCAAAAGTCCACGTATTTCCTGCCAATGGGATTTTCAAACACAAAAAAGCAAAAGCAGTCATAGTTTACTTGTCAGGTCTTGGTAAATTTTTGAGTAAAGTTACTCCCTCCAAGTATTATACCTTATTTCCCCTAAGATATTTGACAAAACCGTAAAAGTAATTATTTCCTAATTCACCTCTACTTTTTCATCAAAGCCACAGAGTAAACTGAACACTAACACTCAGAACTATGCAGTTATAGGTCTACTCACTTTATAGTTGAAAACATGATTGAGCTGACGTAATTCCCCACCTCTTTGTTTTAGTATTATTGTGTATATACGATGGTGAAGGACTTACTTTGTATTTGTGAGCACAGCTGACCCCTGACCAAGACACGGGTTCGGGACATTCACCCCCCCAAATTCAAAAATCCATGTATAAGTTTTGACTCCCCTTAACTTTACTAATAGGCTTCTGTTGACATAAACAGTCGATTAACATATTTTGTAGGTTATGTATTATACAGTGTATTCTTATAATAAAGCTAGAGAAAATGTTAAAGTCACAAGAAAAAAATACATTTACAGTACTGTAAAATATCCACAGTTCACCCAGGGGTCCCATGGACCGGTCTTTTGCTTCAGCAGTTTTTGGACAGACCCAGGGATGCCACTTCTTCCACCTTTCCACCACTCCTCAAACTTTGTTCCAGTTACAAACTTCAGAAACAGTTTATTGTCAACTTCTGCCTCTAGCACCACCTAACACCATTTTTTTTAATGTAGCGCCTTATTGCCCACCAACGTAGATCTCCCAAATTCATCAGAATTATTCCACCAACCTGGAGACTTAGGTCAACTGTTTGATCAACAGGAATCTGCAGGCTTCTTACACCTACCTCTCTCTGGGCTTCTAATTCCACCCAAGGATGTGGCTCTGCAGGCATGGGCCAACTTCTATTCCTGAGTTGGCACAGGAGAGGCCAGAGGGCGCCCAGTGCCTCTGGAAGATCCAAAACCAGTGGGGGCAGCCGACACACTCTTCCGGGACAGTCAGAAGCAGTCCCAAAATAACCCTATGAAAGCTACCAGTGTTCTGGGAAAACAACCTCAACCAGGCCCTTTTCAATCTGCAGGCCCTCGGTTCCGCCCCCACACACTGCGCCTGCCCTGAGAACCACGCCTCGATGTGCGGGTGAAACTTATCAAGAAGATGGTCACCACCTGACTAACTGCTGTAGGCTGGCTGGTTCCCAGGCTGATTTGGGCAAGTATCTCTTCAAAAGCCTTATGCTCACGGACAACTAGAAGCATCCAGAGCCCAGCAGCTTTTGAGGGGCCCCTCTGGTATCCCCCTATTGTCTGGGCTTCTGTCTGAGCCTCTTCCTGCAGCCTGCAGGCAACTTTTTAATCAACCCCACGGCCTTTCCCCAAACCCGGGACCAGATGGAAACAATACGGCTTTTTTCAGGAAGAAAAAAATAAACAAAAAACACCTATGAGTGGACCCCAGGGTTCAAACCTGCATTGTTCAAGTGTCCACAGTATATGCGTTGCAGGTGAAGGAGAAGCTAACAGAACAGGTATAGAAAAAAAAGAGAAATACTTGTTCACTGAACGTAAAAGCTTTTCACTAACATGTACACACTGTTAAGTGCAACACGAAGTAAAGCTGTTATATGTCATTAAAAGATTCTATGTGCTTCAGAACAACAGAGGTGAATGGAAGAAAGATTGTCTAATAAAACCAAAAAAGACTTCCTGAAGGAAGCACCATTAGAAGTGAAAAAGCCTTGAAAATCTTTCAGCAAGTGGAGTTAGGGAGAGTAAAGGGAGAATATTCTATGCCTTTTTAATAATATGAACAACCCTAGAATGCAGAAGGGCACAGAGTGACTTTAGGGAAAACCGTGGAGTTCATTCTGATGTGTGAAGGGAAATCAATTTTGAGATTAATTCAGAAATTGGGTTAATAAAAGATAGTGATGAGCCTCAAACTATGTCTCAGAATTAATATATTTTGTGGGATTGTGGACCAATGAAAAATTTTTATATGGGGAGTGGTAAGGTAATTCTGATAGAGTTGTGAGTTAGGGAAGAGAAAGGAATAACAACAGCCAAGACAAAATTGAGGCACTCCCTCTTCTGGTCAACATGGAGTAACAGGGACTAGCTTTATCTTCTCACCTGAAGCAACTAAAAAAAATCACACAAAATATATGAAAAAATAAAACCTAAGACATTGAAAATCAGACGAGATCAGGCGCATTCAGGGTGGTATGGCCATAGACAGACCTTGAAAATCAGACAACAAAGATCAATGGTCTCTGACAGATGGTGAAAGGGGTAGGACCTTTGACTATACCAGCTCATTGCCTAGGAAAAGTCTCTAGGTCCCCCTGAGTTGAGGAAATGGAATTAAATCCAGAGAAAACAGGTGGAAAGTGTTTGCTAAGCAGAGTACTGGAGAGAAAAGAGAGAGTTGCACAGAGAAAGAGCTTGTGAGAACTGCACAGAAGTCCCATCCAGTATTTAGCTGAGTACTGATCAACACGTACATATGATGACATCAACTGAGCCTAGGGGGAAAAATCGTCTTGAAGGAAAATAGGGGATAGTACTTGGAGATGTCACCTAGCCAGGAACAGCTACTGTTCCCAACAGCCAGAGTGGAAAACCCATAATAAAAGAGGCTTTGGTTCGCGTACTGAGAAGGATACTGTCCCAGTCCTGGGGAAAATTGACCTTAGACTAACTGGTGCTCTAAGCCTACTAAAGCTGGCCGACAGATTTCTAAAGTAGCCTCCAAGAATCTTGCCCCCCGAGGTAGATGCTCTGTATGATTCCATCTTTTAGAGTACGGGATGACCTGGGACTATGATGAGAAGTCATATTCATATTTAGGTTATGCTATATGCCGAAGGCGAGGAATTTTCCAGGTATAATTAAGGTCCCAAATTAGATGAATTTTTTTTAAGTTAATGACAAGGGAAATTATCTGGAGCAGGCCCAGTTTCAACAGGTGGAGGCTCTTAAAGAAGGGCCTGACTCTTCTTGAATAGAGTGTTTTTCCTACTTTGAAAAAGTAAGCTGCCATTCCCTAAGAGAGCTGGTGAAAGGGATACGTGCCAAAGAGAGGCAGACACCTCTAGGAGTTAAGAGTGGATCCTGGCTGACAGCCAGTCAGAAAATGAGGACCTTAGTCAGACAGCTGCAAGGAACCGAATTCTGCCAATGACCACGTGAGCTTGTAAGAAGACTCTGAGCCCCAGAAAACAATGCAGCCCAACCAGGACTGCAGTCCTGTGAGGCCTTAAAAATATGGCCCAGCTAAGCAGTGACTGGTTCCCTGATCTACAAAAACTATGAGGTAATAAAAGGATGTTACTTTAAATCGCTCTGTAGTAAACTGTTATGCAGCAATAGAAAACTAATACACTAAGCCTGAAAGTAAGTCTTAAAAAGATCAAGCTGTTTGCAAATAACTTTAGGTTTGCAAATCAAGATCAAGGATACTTATATATACAAATACATCAAATGCCCAACAAGTTAAAATTCATAATGTCTGACAACCAATAAAAATTACCAGCAAAGAAGCAAAAAAAAAAAAAAAAAAAACCCTCACAAAGAAGAGGAAAAAATAGATCAAGGCTGACTCAGAAATTGCACAGATTAATTAGTAAACAAATATGTGAAATATTAAATATATTTTAAAAATATAATTAATAATGACATTAATTACTAAGTCTGTATTTATAGTCAAGAAACTAGAAGAAATAACTTGGAAAATAAAAAAGAGATGCAAATCTAACTTCCAACAGATAAGTACAATGTGTGACATGAAACACACTACATGAAATTAAAGATATATTAGACATTGCAGAATAATGAACTTGAGCATATAACAAAAGACACTAAATGAACAGAGAGCTGAAAAAATACTGGAAAGAGAATCAGTAACCGATAGCACCATTTCAAAGAGCCAAATATATGGGTTATTAAAGTCCCCCAAAAAAGATAAAAAAATTTTTTAGAAAAAATAATTGCCAAAAATTTTTTCAAATTAAATGAAAACTATAAACCCATAAATACAAAAATATTAATCCCAATTAAAAAAAAACAAGATATATGATCATAAAATCGCTTAAGACCAGTGATTTAAAATATCTTAAATGGAGCCGTAGGAAAAAATATGCATTATTTATGAAAAACCAAAATAAGGATGACAGGGGCAGAGTTCTCATCACAAACAGTGCAAGCTATGAGACAGCAGAGCCACATTTTTCAAGGGCTGAAAGAAAAAGTATTAAAGTAGCTTTCCTTACGTAGTTGAGCTATCTTTCAAAAACCAGAACTATTGTAATAAAGCCTTCTGACATATACAAGAGCTGAAAGAATTAGTCACTAGTAGACTTGTACAACAATAAATATTGACGGAAGTCCTTTAGTCAAGAGGAAAACGATAAATGGAAACCTGGTTCCACACAAAGGAATGAAGGGCATCGAAAATGGTAAAGATATAATAAAAATGCCATAAAAACTTTTTCTTAGTATTCAAATATTTTGAAAAAAAGATAATGTTGAAAGTAAAAATAACAACTTGTATTGTGTGGTACGTAATATGTGTAGAAATAGAACATATGACAACAGTAACACAAAGGCCAGGAGAGGAAAAATGTATATTTTTATGAGGCCCTTACAGTATATGGTAAGTTGTATATTATCACTTGAAGGTTTGTTATATCCTATAAAGCCTAAAGCAATTAATGTAATATCAAAATAAGGGGTTATAGATAATATAACACGAAATGAAACAATAAAAATTATTCACTCAAAAAATAGGGAAAAAGTGGTGTCTATTCTTTCAATTTTGTCTTCATTAATAGACCGATGTTATGTTGCGATGCTCAAAACTCTAAAGTTATCTTAGATCCTCCCCTCTCATTACATACATTCAATCATTAAATCTTTTTTTTCTTTTTTTTTTTTGAGGGAGAGAGCATGTGTCTCCATGTGTGCAGACTCATAAGCCGGGAGGAGGGGAGGGGCAGAGGGAGAGGAAGAAAGAGAATCTTAAGCAGGCTGCAAGCTCAGCACAGAGCCCAGGGCAGGGCTCCATCTCATAATTCTAAGATCATGACCCTGAGATCGTGACCCTGGGATGGTGACCTGAGCTGAAATCAAGAGTCCCATGCTTAACCAACTGTATCACCTACGAACCCCACAATCACTAAATCTTTTGATTCTCTTTCCTAATCTCCAAAATGTATCTCCCTCTCGTGTTTACTCAGATTGTCCATTCCCTCATCATCCTCAATTAATCACAATTCCCTTTGTCTCCAGGCATGCCTCTCATCCATCATTCACACCACTTTTCTGACATAAAAATGATCATGGCACTTATCTGCTCTGTTCTTTAACCGTCCCACTCCCAAATCTGTTTCTTTGGTTCTCAAAGAACAGTTCTCATCTTCCTCTGTGAACAGAAATGAATACAGTATGTCAGTTAGTGATTAGGGCTATGAAAATATAAACCAGAGTAAGGGCATTGAGACTGAGACAGGGAGGAGAATTTTATTTTAGGTAGGTTTATCAGGCAGGACCTTTATTGGGAGACACCATTTATGTGGAAATCCTTATGAATATTCTCTGAGGACAGTGCTCCAGGTGGAGGGCTGAACTCTCACCCACATTTCACTTCTGTCCCACCAACTTCCTCATCATCAGGATGAGACTATAACTAAGGCTTCCTAAATGTCATAATGGAAAGCCAGCTTTTCTACCTGCATGTCTAGAATCTGAAACATATGGGTAACTCTTCAGTCAACAATGCAGAATATCATCACTCCAGTCTCTTGCCAAAGCATTTGCAACTAATTGATCCAGCACTTGCCAAAAGCTCGGCTGAGTATCTAACAGCTGATTGAGAGGGTCATGTTCACTAACTCTCTTCTTATGTTAAATCACATATGCAAGGTATGTTTGGTACATTACCTTCTCTGCAGAAATGCTATCACTGAATAGTAATTTGATGGTATGGTCTCAGGTTTATATTTTTAAAAGAAGGGCAATTTATATTCTATTTATAGAGGATAAGATACTAATTTGTAAAATGTTTGCTTATCTGTCAAAAAATCATGGCGAAAGAAGGCATGCATTATGCAGTTTGCATAGTAGTCATATGGTCAATTCTTCAAGTAGATTCTGGGAAACACAGGTTCAAAACAAACTTTTTAAATCTACAGTGTATTTCAGGTATCATGTAGTATTCTCAATTTTAACATCCTCCACTCTGTCCAGGTTTAATTATTTGTGTATTGTACCAGAACCTGGCAACAGATCTCCGTAGCTTCAGCAATGGGCTCCATTCCAAATGCATTCTACTATTATTACCACAGTCCTTACCCTGAAACATTGCTTCAATCATAATGCTATTCCAACACGATGCTGGTGAAGTCCATTCTAGCTATTGAATCTTATTTTTCAATACTCTTCTACCTATAGCTTTCACTTTAGCCAGGCAACTTTACTGCCAAAATAGGATATTTTAATGTGATCCTTTCAATTTCTCGAATACTTGTTTTGTCTGGTTTCTTATCACATTTTAATTCAAGAGAATTTTGAGGAAAAGAAGTCTAGGGATACAGCAAGACTCAAGAATGGGCAGAAAGCAAGGGAAGACATGAGAAGTGCGATGTAAACATGGTAATTCATATTTTGTTTAGTAATCAGTTTTACAGACTAGTTTCTTTTAGGGGATGGAAAACAAATGTGAATATTAAACTATCTCTTGTACCAAAATGACCTTGTCAAGATAGCTGTGTGAAATACCATGTTCCATTCCCTCCTTTTCTACTGCATTCCCCGTGCTCTTTTCAACAAGCCTTATTTCCTTGTTCTCACATGATACTGTCCTCTTCCAGCCAGAACTGTCCTCAACTCCCAGTTGAAACACTCCGCCAAAATTTCAGAGTTGGAATTGAACTTTTCCTGTCAATTTCTATAGAATCTTGTCAGAAACTCTCATATTCTCTTTTCATTCTTTTTTATATATACTTTTAAAGGTGGCATATTTTGATAGCCTCACCACAGTCACCCGGAAGATAAAATGTTTGATAAATATTTGTGTCCCTTACAGTGCTTGTCATAGTGCTGCACATGTTGATAGAATCCACTAAAAATCGGATGGTTGATGAACCAATAAAGCGTTGTGCTAATAAAAGTAGTCTGCAAGCTTTGATTTTAGTTTCATATCTAATATTTTATATAATCAAAGTTCTATTGGAGTAGTACATTGCTTTAATTTATTTGCAATATATAGTACACGATTTCATTTCAAGACTCATACCAGCTACTCAGTACATATTATAGGTTTCTATGGGGCAGGGACAGGGAACCAAACCACAACGAAATTAAAGATTTGCCCAAGATCATATAGCTAATAGGTTTTGTAGCTGAGATCCTTCACATCTAGTATTCTTTCTAATGGATACCTTGTTTTCCTTGTGTGAAATATATATTCATTATTAATGCAGAAATCATTTAAAAAGTAGAGGATAAACAATACTTGAGGGGTTTCAAAAGTTTGCAGCTTAATAAATTAAAAATTCCATTTGAATAACTATAAATATGTTTATTATAAATTTCATGTATTTATAAAAATATACTAAAAATTTAAATAATTCTGGGGCACCTGGGTAGCGCAGTCGTTAAAGCGTCTGCCTTCGGCTCAGGGCGTGATCCTGGCGTCAGGGATCGAGTCCCACATCGGGCTCTTCCGCTATGAGCCTGCTTCTTCCTCTCCCACTCCCCCTGCTGTGTTCCCTCTCTCACTGGCTGTCTCTGTCAAATAAATAAATAAAATCTTAAAAAAAAAAAAATTTAAATAATTCTGTTTAATCAGTTGCTATGTTGCTTTCTTCCTAAGTAAATTTGTATTCAGTAATTATAACATCCAAAGGATACTGTGTGAAATGTACTTCTATTTTTTACAAGTCAAAAATCTGTGCCCAACACAAAATTGTCTTACAGCACAGAAGTATGAAAATTCAAATATTTTATGTGCATGAACAGCCATAGTAATTAAAACAATTGGCAAAGACAGTATCAGGGTCAGATGACAGAAGGAAAATGGATCATGACTGACTTTCTGGTTGTTTTGTAAAATGCATTCTTAAATAACCACTGTGGTTATAACAAGCTGTATCATTCATACAAATTTCAACCATATGAGTTGAGCACCTACTTAGTGGTTCTACATAGCCTTTCTTCACAGAGCACAAGCAATAAAATCTGGTAAATTGACCAAAGTAGTAAGAGTAAGGTTAAAAAATGGTTAACTTGCTTATGAGGAAGTTCAAAATGACTTCAATATTATGAAATGCACATTTCCTATGGTTTCCTAGGATAGCCTTAGATTACCACAAAAAATAAGTTTATACTGTTTCTCACTCTGAAATTTGTATATCAAGAAAATAGGCATAAAATTTATCTTTATTTCTAAACATACTTTTGGCTATCTACCACAGTTTCAGGCAATCCAGAAATTCTCATTCCTACAGCTGTCATGGGGTCTTTCAGTTTCCATGATCATATTCATAGCAAATACCCCTTCCATTGTTGTCATTTCTTTGACAGTGAAGCAAAATGGAAACTGGGCTTTGAAGTCAGGCAAGGAGCTCAAACTCCAGTTCCTAATTCGTTGACTGCGTGACCTTGAGCAAGTTAGTTGCCCACAACTGTATCTGTAAAAGATGAATATTTATGTATAGAGCTATTCTATATAGATGAGAAATGTATAGCTATACAAATATATGCAAAACATACATAATAAAAAAACACTTCATAGAGTTGTTGCCAGGATTAAATGAAATAAGGCTGTAAGATGATTAACAGAATTCCAGGGACATAGTAAAATTTAAACGATTGCAGTTACTACTATATTTTATTTTCAAATTCTCCTAATTTAATTTGCTATCTTATATGCTTCCCCCTTTTTAATGTCATTTCTCTGGCACTACCAAGACATATTTTACTTTTACTTACTGTAAGATTAGAAGTTGTTTTTGCTTTTTATTCTTGTCATATTTATGCATTATTATTCTTGACTCTTAATATTTAAAAATACAATTGGCAGTTTAAGACAGGCAACCAGAAATATACCTATATTATCCCATAGAATGTCATTTTATATTTTTAAAAAATCAATGAAGTTATTAGTTATGTATTAGATGCATTTACATTTTTAAAAATTAAGATGTTGGTATTTCAGCCATTATTTTAAATACAGAATTGGATCAAATCAACTAGGAAAACAACTCACTGAATGAAAGAGTTACTTTTCAGACTGATTTGTAGAAATTGAAGAAAATAAAACCTTAAAGAGTCAATAACGGTGATTTCCATTTTATCAGACCAGTATAATTCTAAAAATTAAAAAAAAAAAGGAAGTATCTCAAACTTTGGTTATAAAAAAAATAATCTCTAAAGATTATAGGCCTAATAAAATAGAGGGCTATTTTTATTTGAACTTAGTAGTGTGTGTGTGTGTGTGTGTGCATATGTGAGTTTATACACATATAATAAAGACATTTGGTTATTCTGATTTTCAGATTTTAAATAATATTTTCTCACTTTGATCTAAGTGCATTCTAAGGAATATCTTTTTAAATTCATATTTCAAAAGGATGTTTTTCAGTCATTTTGTGCCAGCATTATGAGAAAACATTAGAACCAGTGCCTAAAGAAAAACGAGTGGCTTAGTTTTCATTCATTAAGCTGGAAAAAAAATCCCACAAAAATTTGTATGCATTAAAATTGCATAAATGATAATACAGTAATCCTAGCTCTAATTCTGACATGAGCTGTTAAGAACAAACCATATGTTATGTTCATAAATGTATTAAATACACACAAATGAGTCTCACTTATGTAAGAAGATTTCTAAATTATAATGTTTAGATTATGAATAGAGTGCTGATCAGAATTTTAAAAAAATGAAATTCCAGAAATATGCATATTCTGCGATATCTTTAGTATTCCAGTGTGAGTAAGCAACAAACAACCAGTTTGCCATGTGCCCTTTATATCTGAAAGGCCACCTGCCAACTCATTCCCATTTTCCCCTCAATGGGTTATCAGATGAATATAAATTAGTACAGTTAGGAGATTTTCAATAAGAGCTGCATTTCCTACTCCATTGTGAAATGGCTCAGATGGCAGCATTTACTTTGATACTGCCATTCAGATCCAAAGTCATGAGGTGCAACTTGCAAACCATTGTCCCCCAGATGATTATCACACATGGGCTAGGCAGCATGACAATGATTGAGTGTCAATTAGTCCAGTCCAAAGGCAACCAGTCCAAACTGTTAGGGATTTTTAAAACAAAACATGTGTTCCCAATTCCCTTTAATACCCAATTGGCAGCAAGTCACTGGCAAAATCTGCTGCTCGGGGCAAGTTGTTAATGTGTCTTTCTCAAAGGTAACAAACAGATGTGAAAAGAACCGGTCAAGAAGGAGAGCATACTGCTCTAGTTAACACAAATCAAACTCTTAATAGGAATGAAAAAATGTGCAGATAATCTATTGTGATGTTTGTAACACCTGCCAACTTTAAAATAACAAAGAGGAATTAATGTTCTTCTCCTGAAATTCTGTATCTCATTACATCAACTATTAAGAACATTTTAACTTAGATTTATATAATCATATAAAGGTTTTTAAAATGTCATAAATACTCATGTATTTTCTTAGTGCCTATTGTTTCCAATCTAGATTACTATGGCCTTAATTTAGTGCTACAAAAATTATTAAAAGATTGGCTTCAAGCATTAAAAATATCCATCAAATGACTCTAAATTAAAAGTGCAGAAAATACCAAGTTTTGGCAAGGATATGAAGAAATAAGAACTTTAATACTCTGCTCATGGGAGATAAATTATTATAGCCACTCAGGACAATGGTTTATTGATATTATATAAAATTGAAGACACACAAACACTATAACCTAGAAATTTCAATCCTATGTGTATATCATACAGCACTGTGTGCACATAAGCCCCAGAAAACATGTGCAAAATTTTTCAGATCAGGATTGCTAATAAAAGTCTAAAATTAAAAAAAAAAATCCCAGTATAGCAATAATATTATAAATCCTGCTATATTCACACAACAGATGTGTTCATATAATACAGCCATGAAAATATGTTAACAATAGCTATTTATACCTAGTTGGGTGAATCTTAAAAACTGACACTATATATTCAATAATTACATTTATATAAATTTTTAAAATGTGAAAAATGTTTCTACCTGCAGCCAACAATTTGTATCTAGAGTAATCTAGATTAGCTCTGCAACAGTAAACAACTGCAAAGTGGACAAATATATGAGGTTATTGTTTTTAGGAATTGGACTACAAGCAGCTTAGACTGTTATCCCAAAGATGAGGAGTCATGAAGGGAGCCCCACAATTGCTCAATTGTGTGCCTAGCGACAACTGCCAACTTTGGTGAAGAGCTCAGTTATAACACAGTGGTTCTGCTGAGTTTAGGAGACAGAGACCATGGTTGAGAAAAGTTCAAGTTGCTGGAAGATGCAAGTGACGTCATTGGAGAAGGGGAGTCTCACAAAAAAGAGAGCAGGAATGTAAGTAGGGGGTTCCTACATGCCCTTGGCTGAGATCTGGCTGGGTATACCAAAAGGCTTGCTAGAAAAGGCTGATAAAGCAGCTGCTACACGGTTAAGAAAGAACCGGAGATGCTACAGTCAAACAATGCTGGAAGACGGTGGAGGTGCAACTCAACCAAAGTGTCTCTACTTCTTTAATACCTTATACTTCAGTACACCTTTTGCATCTAGCTGAGACATTAGGCCTCAACATGAGAGTAAGAACCACAATCTGGAGGAAAATCTACTCTAAGTCTACCCTGACAAATTCTAAAACCAGGTCCTGACAAGATCCTAAGGAGAGAAGGAATTTCATCATTGGGCCTCGTTGAGTTATAAAAACATGGAGGGGCGCCTGGGTGGCACAGCGGATAAGCCTCTGCCTTCGGCTCAGGGCGTGATCCTGGCGTTATGGGATCGAGCCCCACATCAGGCTCCTCCGCTATGAGCCTGCTTCTTCCTCTCCCACTCCTCCTGCTTGTGTTCCCTCTCTCACTGGCTGTTTCTATCTCTGTCGAATAAATAAATAAAATCTTAAAAAAGAAAATGGAAAACATCTTAGACTTTCCAAAGAATTGTCCTAACAAGCATGAAGCCTAGCCTATATCAGTACAAAGTAATTAAGCAGTAATTGATCTGCCTACAAGAATAAAACCCAATAATCTTTAAAAGGAGATAACAGAATAAAAATTCTTTACAGTATATATACGATAGTCATGCAACATAAATTTACTAGACATGAAAAATATTAAATAACCAAACAGAACAAGAAAGTATCACCCACAGGATAAGAATAAAGTCATTAATAGCAATGAACTTCTAGATTCCTCATGTGTTGGATTGAGCGCCCAAAGACTTCTCTAAAGTTATTAAGACATATTCAAATAACTAATAGCAATCAACTAAATTAAAATATTGCTTTAATGAGTTAACAGTTATGAGAATTTCAGCAGATAAATAGAAACTATACAAAAGAAAAAAATGAAAATTCTACAGCTGAAATGTAAAATAATTAAAACAAAATTTGGTTAGATAAGTTTACCAGCAAATTGTAGATAACAGAGAAAAAAGCCAGTGAATGTGAAGGCAGATCATTAGTAATAATCCAATCTGAATACCAGAAAAAAAAAGACTATAGAAAATGAACAGAGATTCAGGGATTTGGGGAGCATACCAAGCTAAACTGTCTATAATAAATGTTAGGAGGAAGAGAGTGGGATTGGGGCCAAAATATATGAGGATGTATGAGATAATTGTTTTTTCAAATTTGATGAAAAAAATATTGATTTGAAGATTGAGAGAGATTAGAGAAATCCAAGCAAAAAAGTCTTTCCCTTGGAACATAGCCTCTTCTGGTCCCTGGCTCCATCGAATCTTTCTGAGAGACAATGAGAAAATCAGGAACATTCATGCCTTTTCCTGCTGACCTATGACCTCTGTAAATTCCCAACACAGTCTCTTTTTAAGTATTTTTATAAGATTTATAATTTCTCTGGTACCTAATATGTGAGGATTGGAGAACCAGGTGAAAATCATCTGAAATGAAAAATCAAGGTCCAGAAAAGATCCACCTTGCTCAATAATACCAAATACCACACACTTCACTTTGATTTGTATAGTACAAAGGGTCAATTAGTGTAAAGAAAAACTGGAGTCTAAACAGAAGATAATTACCAGTTCTCAGTTATAAAGAGAAAAACTAAGTTCTTGTATGAAATTGTGGGCAACTCCACTGAAGAGAGAAAGCATATGTACTTTGAATGCATATTGTAGGAATCTTCAAAAATGGATTTGGAAGGATGAAGAGTATAAGGAAAAGGAATGAAAAGACAAAAGGAAAACATGCATCTGAAACAAAGCGTACATTCATCCTCTATAAACTTCCTCTTGGGGCACAATCAGGTAAAAGTGATAGTAATTTGGTGGGGTGCAATTTTAAAAAATGGTTTCAAAAAAGTGAATTTAGATTAAGTCAGGGATCAACAAACAATGGTCCACAGCCTAAATCTACCTCACTGTCTGCTTTTATAAATAAAGTTTTATTTAACACAGCCATAGTCATTAGTTTATATATTGTGTATAGCTTCTTTCCTATTAGAAGATGGAGCTTCCATGTTAAAAAATGGTTCTTCCATGTTAAAAAATGGTTCTGCCGGGGCGCCTGGGTGGCACAGCGGTTAAGCGTCTGCCTTCGGCTCAGGGCGTGATCCTGGCGTTATGGGATCGAGCCCCACATCAGGCTCCTCCGCTATGAGCCTGCTTCTTCCTCTCCCACTCCCCCTGCTTGTGTTCTCTCTCTCGCTGGCTGTCTCTATCTCTGTCAAATAAATAAATAAAATCTTTAAAAAAAAAATGGTTCTGCCTGTTGTTGAGGCTCTATAAGAGAAAAAAAAAAAAAAAAAAAGGCCAGGCGTGGCAGGAGGAGCTCGCCAAGGAGATGTAGCTTAAACAGGTCTCCACTAGACTGGGGCTGATTTTGATCTCCAGCTTCCAGGGCAAGTTCATGCACCAGACACTGACCCTCATGTTTAACTACTTAACAACTGTTTTTTCTTGAGGATTTGCCACAGACTTCACCTTCTCAGAGAAGTCTGCGGCACTGGGTTAGGTGCCTGCATTATAGTAAGTGGGCTAATACCAGCTGCTGCAATAAATAAACCTAAAAATTGTATATAAAAAATTGAAATATTCTTTTTTAAAAACCTGACATGACTCGTTGTAAAGACACTGTATTAACCACAGAGCCTAGAATATTTATTATATATGCTTATACAGAAGAAGTTTGGCCACTTTTTAAGTTCTTAAAGAGAAAGGGAATAGGAAAGGGACAGAGTGGTTTCTGCAACTAAAAAAAGGAAAGGAACTGGGAAAATCTTATACTTTGTGGAAGTAAAGCCATTGTCATTAAGAGACAATTAGAAATGACTGAAAAAAGTGGAAAGAGAAAGGAAGAGGTGAAAGTCAGAGAACATGAGACCCAATTGTACAAGACTATAGAGTATACTATTATTTATTTGTGATAAGTCTGGTGAACTCTATTAATAGATGCTTTTAAGTGGAAGACAATGAAATTCTTAGGTACAATAACATTGTCAATCTAAGTTTTTCTTAAATCTATGATTAAAAACAGATGACCTTTTCTATTTTTTTTCATAAATTCCCCTTTTGGTCATAAAATAAAATAAATTGCTAGTTCATGTGCTGAAGACCTGAACATAATTGAAATGGGCCACATTTAATTTGTGCTATAAATATATTTTGCAGAATTTTGCATATTCTGGTACTTTGTCATAGTCACTTGTGGATTTATCTTCATTGCAAACTGTAGTCATACCAGAAATACAATTTCATCTATTCTGAAATAGAACATATGCTCTCAAAAGTCGATAAACCTTTCATTAATTGAGAAAAACATTAAGGAGGAAGAAAATAAAACAAATTAAGTTCATTGTAAATCTTGTTGAACAATCTTAATATTGCACAGTCTTACAAATAAGTATATCCAGTTCTTCTTCTTTTTCTTGGCACTTTTATTTGTGGGAGGTGGGTAAAATGTGAAAGAATCACTTTTACTGAGCACTTTACAAAATACTTGAAGTTTTGAACTAGAACCAAGTCATTTATATACTTATTCAATTGTTAAAATTTCAGTGCTTGAACACGTGACTATTAGTTCTCAGCAGTTTTAGTGATAGAAAGAGATCAAATATATAGTCTCACTGTTTCCTTCCGATGAATTTCCTCCAATATCTTTATTTTTTAATCCTAAAGTTGAACTTTTTTCCTCTAATGTCAAATTGAGGTCTTAAAACTAAATGTTACTCCCAAGCAGCATTTGTCAGTAGGCAAATCCTTGTGCTACATTCAGAGTCAAATGCATGACTGACGTGGGGACTATAAAAGTGTACTGGATGACCTCTGTGGCAAGTGGAAATCAGAATTTAGAGATTCTCCTGAATGTACGGTCAGAAAGTGACTTCTCCATCAGTGGCATCCATCCAGATGTTCACATCCGTTTGGTTATTATTTGTGCACAATAATTGACCAGGGAAAAGGACACTTACTACTAAAATCCTAGTGTAACATTTCAGTTAAAAGTGTTGGAAATCTTTATCTTTACTATTGCAGTTTCTCAGTAGTTGCAACAAGTTTTGGTGTGAGCACATAAAGTTCCTATGTATTTCTTGAGATCTGGAAAACAACTTAAATGTCATTTGGGAACATGTTTTGCTGGGGACAAGAGCCAGTATGTTTCTAGATCGTAAATTTTAAAGTAGCATGTTATGAAGTGTAGAAGACAAGTTCAACGTGATCAATGGACACAAAAAGGGCATTTAAAAGACCAAAGCTGTCTTTCTCTTCCTTTTTTTCCTACGGAGTTTAATGAGCAAAATTTGGTTATGTTAACCTTTCCTTTCTAAGTCATCATTCACCTTTTAATGATGTTTATATTTCTCTAAATTTCCCCTAGTGAAAATATGTTTTTCCTCCATGTTGACATAACCTTTAATATGGTTTCACTTCTTGTGTATTCTACAATAACTATGCTGTCCTTTGAATAAAATGTTCTGCCAGAGTCTGGAACATTTTTGGGGGAGTTACAGTGTTTATAATATTCAGCAAGAGACCATGTAGATTGTTATTAGGTAGTCAGTCTACTCCTCCCTGGGACTCTGGAATATTAGTACAGAAATCAAAGCTGTTGAGACTGCTACATTCTCCTGGCTTCACTCAGGGAGACAGTCCAACGTGTTACGTGGGCATGACTGGGCTAAGCTCCACTGTCCTCAGTTACTGCCCTTCACTACCACCACCACCCTTGCCACATCACCCCCCTCCATCACTGTCACCACCACCATCATCACACTGCCCCTATGCAGATAGCAAGTAATGTCTCTACGGCTTTCCAGAAAGAATACTCCTCACTCCCATAATCAGGTAAATTAGCTGCATAGCCAGTAATCATTTCCTGAAGGAACTATGAAAGGCAAAGTTTTTTTTCAATATTGGTGGAAAATATACATTGGCCATAAGGGATTCAGAGAAAAATAATAAAATCTATCAAAGAAGTAACTGAAGCTGGCTAGCAGTATCTTAAAGAGACTATTTGATTCCATTGTATTGCACCGTTTTTCCAAAATAGACTAAAACCAGTTGGAACTGAACTAAGTTTTCAAATTCAATTCAACTTCAGGCTTCTCTAAGAAATGACTCATTACTATGATTAGTTTAGAGCTAGAGTTAAATTCTCTAACAGGATAAAGGATGACTCCAAAGCGAAGATCAATGTTCCACACTGAAGAAAAAGGTTTTGGGTTTTTTTTTCTTTTCTTTTTTTTGTTTCGGCTATTAATGTTAACAGATATCCATAAAGCATGATGCCATGCTACCAGATATTTCTCTGACATAGTATTCCAAATAAAGATCCTGGCTGTCTCATAGATTGGCACAATAATACAGATTTTCTGCACAGTTAATAATATTGGAATCTATGCTTGTTCATAAAATGTCAGCCTATTATAATAATCTGCCTCCAAGCTATATACAAGCAATTCTAACTGGATATTCAGGGGGAAAAAATTATCTCCTTGTTGTAGAATAGAGAAAGTAAGACTCCTTGGGAGAATAGGGGATATTTTTCCAAGTTTTGATACCATTTCAAAATTTCAGAAAATAATGAAGAAAATCTTTAAATCATTATTGCAAAGCTTGAATCTAACAAAAATTCTGGTTTAGACTTTTAAAATAAAAACTATCTTAACGTATGACTCAGAAATTTCATACCTACTATTTTCTGGAGAGGAAAAATACATGTATCCACACAAAAATCTAAGTATGATGTTTATCACAGTTTTTTAAAAGATTTTATTTATTTATTCGTCAGAGAGAGAGAGAGAGAGAGAGGGAACAAGCAGGGAGAGAAGCAGGCAGAGGGAGAGGAAGAAGCAGGCTTCCCACTGAGCAGGGAGCCTGATGTGGGACTGAGCCAAAGGCAGATTCTTAACCAACTGAGCCACCAGGCATCCCAATGTTTATAGCAGTTTTATTTGTCACTGTCCACACCTGGGAAGAACTTACATGTTCATTAGCTGGTAAATGGGTAAACAAATACTGATATAGCCATACAATGGGATACTACTCCACAATAAAAATAATATACCTGTTGATATGTTCAGCAAGATAGACAAATCTCAAAAACATTATGCTAAGTGAAAGAAACCATCACAAAAGGCTAAATACTGTATGATTCCATTTATATGACAATCTGAAAAAGGGACAAGTTTAGGGTTGCTTCAAGAGCTAACTTTGAGATTACTTAAAAAATATTTAAGAAACAGATTTCCACTTTTTTAAGTAAACATTGATAAAAGTCAGCGAAGGATGCCTTCTCTATAGAATAAGCTAAAACACATAGAACTATTAGTAACACATAGAACACGTGACTAATAACTTTCCCAAAAGCAGATAACTAAGTAATAGTCTATTTAATAAAGAAAGAAGAGACTTTTTTGCATATAAAAGTGCAGTTATTTTACATGCCAAGTCCAAGATGATTACCAATTTTCTAATTATGAAAGACTAAAAAAAAAACAAGCATAAAGATCAAACATACCTCATTATCAGTAACTATAAACTGAAATGAGAGAATCTATCAACATGCCATGCTGAGAAGATAAAGATCATGTTATCTCTGAATTTTTTATATTCTCCAAAGGTCAAAATTACTGCATCATAAAAACCATAATGCCACAAAGTTTATAAGTTGTATGCTTTTTAATTCAAGTTTTGCATATATATTATTGGAAACCTTAATTTCTAAAACATGAAGTGCTAAAAATCAGGTCATGTTGACCTGACTTGACACTAGCCTAGATTTTTTTAAACCTAATCAACTGTCAATGATTATAGCTATATTATTATTCAGGACGCTGGTTTGTCCATGCACCCATGATTGAAAGAGAACTGAATTCATATTCTCTGTGTACTTAAAGGAGAGATGATATAGATCTCTTTCAAATATGTGGATTTTAATGGGCGCCATGGTGGCTCAGCCAGTTAAGCATCTGACTCTTGATTTTGGCTCAGGTCATGATCTCAGGCTCAAGATCTCAGGGTCCTGAGAAGCAACCCTCTTGGGCTCCGGGCTCAGTGGGGAGTGTGCAGCTCTCCCTCTCCCTCTGCCCCTCCCCCTGCACATGCACACACGCATCTCTCTCTCTGAAATATATAAATAAATCTTTAAAAAAATAAACAAATAAATAAATATTTGGATTTTACTGAGGTTTTGATCTTTCTTTGAAATATATTAGTCAAGGCAACCTTCCCCAAAATACAGATTTGAATTTAAAATATTATGGAATTTTACTTATATTTATTTCATGCAAAATCACTAAGAAATTCTTACTTTAATGGTCTTATATCTAAGTTGCATAAAGAAAGGTTAGTTTCCATGATAATGGTAATAGCTACTATTTACTGAGAACCTATTGTGTGCCAGAATTGTTACATATGATATGCTTTTATTTTTATAACATTCCTATAAGGTATACCCCATTACCTTCATTTCACCAATAAAACTAATAGCTGACATTTAATAAAAGCTCTGTTACTTTGAATTTACTCTATTAGTGCCTGCGGAAACAAGGGGTCCTACAAAGCACATCTAAGAACTGTTGACCGTTACTACGAAGTAGATTCTATTCCCATTATATGGTTGAGGATACCAAAACATGGAGATGTGTTAAGTAATTTGCCCACCATCACAGAGCTAGTGTGGATTAAGCCATGCTGTCCCATCCCACAGTAGCAATCTTAATCACTACTCTATACTACTCTATTCTAAGCAGGAAGCAAATTCTTCGCTGTCACCCAGAGTAACAAATTTGACCACTAAAGTGAAATACCACTACATACTGTGGCCCTGACTTCACAATATGTATACTTTATGATATGTCACTATTCACTCCAACACATCTCTATTAGACTGTTTAGAGGAGTATATATAACAAAGTCACATATTTAGTGTTTTTGTCTTTAATCCTGGAGTTTTCAAAACAACATATTATAAGATACATATGTACACCTATTCATTGCACTTAATTTTTATACAGCAACATGCAAACGAAAATATAAAATTATTGATAAATGCGTATTTAAGGTTTTGATAGATTTATTGACATTCTGAGTGATACCCGATACCATAGTATGATCTCAATTCATGTACCTATCATGATTCCGTAGCTACAAGGGTCTAAAATGCCTAGATTCCTTAGTTATCTCCTACCAAATATGGTATCATTGGCTTAAAGTATCAGCTGTCTACTCTCTCAATCAAACTACGTCTAACTAATGTTTTGTCAAAGAACTATTTTGGTTTTTTCCTAGATAATCAGGTGCTAGAGATGCTATTATTGAATTATTAAATGTATTCTGTTTAAAACAGGGGCGTTTTAATATTGCTTACAGTATAAAGAAGGGAAAATATTTCCTGATGGATCCTTTCAAATATCATAGGAGAACATTTGCCTGTTTTTTCATAATTAATTTTTCTGCCCTTTCACATAATTGCATATTGATATATGTTCATAATTATTACATATATAACCTGTTTTAAAATGGAAGAAAATACTAAATTAGAGTATACTAAGTAGAATACGATTTACACAAATGTTGTTTAGAACTTTAATAAAACACATTTTTTCAGTAAATTCTCAAAATTCCAGGGACAGAAGGAACTTAAAGGGCATAGGCTCAAACATACAACTTATACTTGCATTACCTGAGCAATATAGTTTTAAAATTTAGTTATATATATGTGTGTCTGAAGAAGATATATAATATAAAATTATGAACATAAAAATAAATCACATTTTTCCATAATAAATTCTAGGTTTATCTCTGAAATGAATCTTTTTCTTAATTAAAAATAGCTATATTATCCAATATCCAGAAATTTCCCAGACTCTCCTACTGTTCTGCAGTAAAACTCAAGTAATCAAGAGACTTGAAGTCATTGACAAGGGGTAAGCTTTACCTTTTTGTCCTTACCTATTAGGACTTATTTCTTTGCAAGGAGAGAAAATTCACCTCGAACTGGTTTAAATTAAAAAAGTCCTATAATGGCTTGAGTAATGGCAAAGGCTGGCTAACTGTTTGACTTAGAAACTCAAATAGTATCACAGAACTAGTTCTCATCCTGAGGCTTTGCATTCCATTACCTTTGCCTCATTCTCAGGATCCGGGTGAAGGCTCCTTAACAATCGGATGAGGTATTTTTGTTTGTTTGGTTTGTTTTCTTGCCAAGTTCAAGCAAATCAGAAGAAAAAACATTCTCCTGGAGATTACCCTGTTAGGCTTGATTTGAGACAGCTACTCATGCTCATTCAGAAGTGGCTAGAAGAATGTGATGTTATGAATAATCTAAATCCCAGAAGATTTCCTGGAATAGTCTAAGAACTGAATACACGTTCACCATTTGTATTATTAACAAACATTGCTTCCTGTGCTGCTCCTGGAATAGAAAAAAGTGAATTAAGTAAACGGGGTACCCTAGGGCACCCGGGGTAGTTTTACTGAGAAAAGGGTCCTAGATGCTACCCAGCTTCAAACGTCCAGTGTCCACTACACCAATCCCTCGTCCACGTTGAATTTTAATTTTCTCTCATCAACGTTGTTCTCATTTGTCCATTATGGAGATATTTTTAAAGGTGAAGAAGACTCAGATTTTTCCCATTTTTCACAAAATTTATTCAATTTATCTTTAATTTTTAACTACTGAGAGGTTCCATTGGATGCTACTACAACTGGTTTAACTTTGTTTTTCCATCTTTTTTCTCTCTTTCTACTTCAATTTTGATGATTGCTATTGATCTGTCTTCAAGTTTAATGAACCTTAGAGTCCAATCTACTCTAAAGTCTACCCAGTGAAAACTTTTTATTTCTAAGACATTGTATTTTTCAGTTCTAGAAATTCCATTTGGTTTTTTATTAAAGTATCAATTTCTCTCTAAAATTCCCAATCTCTTTGCCCATTAGATCCATCCTTTTCTGAATTTGCTTTAAGATATTTATAATTGTTTTGAAGTACTCTTCTGCTCATTCCACTAACTGGTTTGTTTCATAATTTTTCTGCTGATAGTGTTGTCTGTTGATCATGGGTGAATTTTCTTGCTTCATTTAATTTCTTACACTATTTCATATAACCTACTTACTGTGTAAAAAGGACCATGGAGATTGAAGTAGTATTTTTGTTTTGTTTTATTTTAACTTTCTACAAAAATTGTCATATTCTCTCTCTGACAGTTGATATTATGTATTGATTGTGTATCTAGCAAACTTGCTAAAATTTCTTAATGGTTCTAAAAATATATCTATGTTGGGGGTTATCAACATAGACAATTATATAATCTGCAATAATTTTCTCTATTTCTTACATATTTTATTTTCTTACATTGTCCTACCTCATTCCAGGACTGTTTTGTAGGACATTGCAGGATTCCATCGTCTTACTATTGCATTGACATATAAATCATAACTTTCTTTAAATGGAGAAGTATATACAGAAAATATTTGTATTCTTGATCTTAAAGGGAATTGCTTCAATATTTCACCCCAATATTATATCTGATGAGATGACTTTTGTTTTTGTTTATTTTGCTGTTGTTCTTATTGTAGCTGCTTTAATAATTCTCTCTCTCTCTCTTTCTCTCTCTCTCTCTCTCTATATATATATGTATGAACAAGACTTGTATTTTCTCAAAGCCTCTACTGCATTTGCTGGGGTAATCAAATGAGTTTTCCTGCTATGTATTATAGTTTATTTTAGATTGTTGCATCAAAATTTGTGAATGAAATTGATCTAAAGTTTTCTTCCCTAGCATGACTGTGTCTGCTTTGGCAATCAATGTGTTCTGTTGTCATAAAATGAAAGGAGAATGTCTCCTTATTTTTAAACTGTGGAATTATTTCTGAAAAATTGGACATATTATATCCTAGTTGATTTCATAGAACTTTGTCTCATGCTAACTGAGCTAACTTGTCATTTGTGGGCGTTTAATTACTGCTTTGATTTTTATTAAAACTATGAAAATTAAGGTTATTTATTCCAAGGTTAGTTTTAATAAATTGTATTTGCTAGAAATAATCCATTCATTATAAAATTTCAAATGCATTGGCTTTATTGTTATAATACTTCTTTTCTTTTCTGTTTAATCCCTGAAATAACTGTAGTTATGTATCTCCTCATCCCTAATATTCTTATTAATGCCTTTTGATTCTGATTACATTTGTCCTTTTTTTTTTTTGTATTTTGTAAGTCCTTCTAAATGCCAATTTTTGACTTTATTGTCTCTATTTTGTATGTTTTCTATTTCCTTAATTTCTAACTTTATCATTCTTTTACATTTAAATTTTTGAGATTTATGATATACTTCTTTCTACTACTTCTTAAAGTGGTGGCTTGACTAATGTTGAGCTTTTATTCTTTTCCAATCTAAGCACATATACTTTAAAATATTCCTTTATAACTTGATTTATTTGTATCCTACAATTCTGATTTGTTGTTTTCATATTTTTTAATCTTATTTTTTTCCAATTTGTATTATGGTGTGTTATTTGCCTCTTTTTAGTTTAAACATATTTTTTCTAATTATTTTTCTTATTATTTGACTTAATTGGACTGTAAAACTAAAGAATGTTGTCTGTATAAACCAAGTCTTAGTATTTTGGGGATAGATTTATGGTGTAATATGTGGTCTATATATATAAATATTTTATATGTTTTGAAAAGAATGTGTATTCTCTGAGTGTTGGATGTAATTTTAGGTACATTTGTAAAATTTTCCATCCAGCAATTTGCCATTTGTGCAGGTGAAAATGTCATATCCTCATTTTTTAAAATTGGTCTATATACATATATCAATAAAATATATGTGATATAATAGTTATGATGATGAATTTGTTAATTTGTCTTTGTAAGGCTCTCAATTTTTGCTATCTGCATTTTATGTCTAATTTAATTGTCTTGTTTTTCTGATTTTCTTTGGTGAGAAAATACCTTAGTTTGTTTTTTTTTAATCTAAAAATGTCTTTCCTTTATTCCTGAAAGATGGAGTATCTAAATTTTGATCATTTTTATTTCATCCTAAACATTTTAATGTATTATTTTAGTGTCTTCTGGATTTTCTTTATTATAGCTAAAAATTCATCTTTTAGTTAATTACTGTTTCTTTAAAATGGGAATTGTCTTTTTTTCTTTGGCTAACTTTAAAATTTATTTGTCTTTGGTGTTCTGAACTCTTAGTGCAAGGAGTTCATTTATGGATTTCCAACAAATGAAGTCTTCATAAGTCTATTTCTTTGTTGTTGCTTTGGATTTTCATATATGGCTCATTTTTTTTTCTTGTATGTTTTGTTAGTTTTGTTTGAAAACTACTAATTTTTTCTTAAACTTAATGTGATAATTCTTCTAGATCTGGATTTGAAGGGTGAGTTCCTCCAGAGAGGATTTATGAAATGTTTTCTCCTACTTTTTCTGGCATGCAGGCAACCTGAGTAATTTTCAAATACGTTCCCCTGCTTGATCTTTGTTTACTTGTAGCACAGAAATCGTATGCATTCATACTCCAGCTACCAGTTAGAATGTGTGGTTTCAAATGTCAAAGGATATATTTACCCTTCATTCTGTGTCAGAGTTGAAACAAGTTTCTTGTAATTTCCTAAATAGTGAGCCTTATTTCTCATTTAATTTTGTAATATATGTGCACCACTTTTAGGTTTCAGCTTCATATGGGGATTCTACTTTTAAATTCTTCACTTTAGCCTGGTCTTTGACTTTATCTTCATTTCTTGACATCCTGTGAAGCTATCAATGTGAAGCCTCAGGTAACCTAGGTTCATCACAAAATTTCAAATCGAAAGCAAATTTTGAAACTCACTAACCTCCCAAAGCCCTTGCTTTCACATGATTTTGAGGTTTTAAATATCCCTTATCTTTTGCCAAATCAATAATTTTAGTTTTTTGTTTTGTTTTGTTTAAGTTCTTGGTTGATACTTCTCACTCTTTCCTCACAATGAGAAATATAACACAAAGGCTTTTTTCTTTTCCTCACTGAGGGATTTTACATTAAGCTTCATGAAGACTGATTTTGAGCTACTCTTTCATAAACAGTTAAAAATTATCTGAATGAGTATCTTGAGAATATTTACCTCCTTTTTCATTCTTTCACAACTTTCACGTTTCAAAGGGTTACGGAATATAAAGATTCTATTGGAGAGCTCTGTTTGCATTTCAATGCATTCAGTGAATCCACTGTCATTGAAATAAATGGTGCAAATAGGTAAGATTATGAGAGCTTCTAGGTTCTCTTCCTAGCTAACTAAATTAGATGAATAGATAAAGAAGATGTAAGATACAGACACACACACACACACACACACACACACACACACAGTGGAATAGTCAGCCATAAAAAAGTATGGGATTTTGCCATTTGTGACAACATGGATGGACCTAGAGGGTATTATGCTAAGTGAAATAAATTAGAGAAAGATAAGTACTATGTGATTTTACTTAGATGTGGGATCTAAAGAACAAATGAATAAACAAATAAACAAAAAGCAGAAACACACCCATAAATACAGAGAACAAATCAATGGTTGCCAGAGGGGAAGGGAGTGAAGGAATAGGCAAAATGGGTGAAGGGGAGCAGGAGATACTGGCTCCTAGTTATGGAATGCATAAATCATAGGAGTAAAAGGCATAACTTGGGGCATAGAGTCAATAGTATTGCAATAACATTATATGGTGAGAGATGGCAGCTACACTTGTGGTGAGCATAGCACAACATATGTCCAAACATAGCGTAACTTATTGAATCGCTATGTCATATACTTGAAACTAATGTAATATTGTGTATCAATCATACTCAAATGTTTTAAAGTAGCTAAAAATAAATAAGTAAATTTCATTAGTTAATACTGACGTGTAGTTTAATAAAAACAATTTGATATTTGTTTTAAACATCACGGAATCTGCTGAATGCATCTAGTCGACTTGACTTTTTTTGGTAGTTTTTCTTCCACTTTCCCATAGCCACATCTCATCTAGTTCTAAGCGCTACACCCTCAGCAAGTTATAAGTTAAGTTTTTATACACATGTGTTGCTAAGATTTTTTTCATCTATTAATAAGAAGTTCGTGAGCATAGGTTTTAATTAGATCTATTTTTCGGTTAAAGTTTTAGTTTATATAAGCTAGGTTACAAAATATGCATTAAAATTTATCACATTTTCTAGTGAGAAACAGAAAAAAATGGACAAGAATATAGGCTCCAATTTCAGTTAGTAGTTGAAGATATAACTTTTAGAAATATCAGTTTTCCAGGAGGACGGCTAGGAGTAGAAGAATTCTAAGTTCACCTTGTCCCATGGATACAACTAGATAACACTCACATTAGTGTAAATAACCCAGAAAATGACCCAAAGACTGACAGAACAAACCCCACACTAAATAAAGGTAGAGAAGAGGCCACATTGAGGAAGGTAGGAAGGGCAAAGGTGCAGTCTGGGAGCAAACAGACCATGGCTCCCATGGGGGAGAGGGAGCAGGTCCTGCAGGGAAGGATAAAAGGCAGACTTTCACACTAGGGAGCCCATGAACAGGCAGGATGACTCCCCATGGCATTTGCCTTTGAAAGTGAGAGAGGCAGAAACTTGTGAGTTCTTACAACCAATGGGACTTAACACCTGGAATTTTAAAAATCAGTGGCAAAAAATTTGCAGGCCAGAAGGGAGTGGCATGATATCTTCAAAGTGCTGAATGGAAAAAATCTGCAGCCAACAGTACTCTATCCAGGAGGCTATCGTTCAGAATAGAAAGAGAGATAGAGTTTCTCAGACAACAAAAACTAAAGGAGGATATGACCACTAAACCAGCGACACAAGAAATACTAAAGGGAACTCTTTAAGTGGAAAGGAAAGACCATAAGTGAGAGTATGAAGAGTGAAAAAAAAAAAGACTACAAAAGCAGTAAAAGTGAGTATTTCTGTGAAAATCAGTCAAGGTATTCATAAAATCAAAGAATGCAAAATATGATGTCATATACCTAAAACATGGTGGGGGGGAGTAAAGAATAGATTTAAACTTAAGCAATCATCAACCTAATACAGACTATACGCAGAAGGTGTTATATACAAAACTAATGGTAACCACAAATCGAAAACCAGTGCAAAGAATAAGAGAAAGGAATCTAAGTGTATCACTTAAGAAAGCCAACAAACCATGAAAGAGAGCAGGAGAAGAAAAGATCAGAGAAAATATACAGAAACAACCACAAAAAAGTGACAAAATGATGATATATATCTATCAATAATTGCTTTGAACATAAATGGACTAAATGCTCCAATCAAAAGACATAAAGTGACAGAATGGATAAAAAAATAAGACCCATCTACATGCTGCCTACAAGTGACTAATTTCAGACCTAAAGACACTTAACAGATTGAAAGCGAAGAGAAGGAGAAACATTTATCATGTAAATGAATTTCAAAAGAAAGCCAAAGTAGCAATATTCGGACAAAATGGACTTTAAAACAAAGGCTATAACAAGAGACAAAGAAGGACACTATATAATAACAAAGGGGATAATGCAAGAGGATATAAAAATTGTAAATATTTATGGATCCAAAATGGGAACACCAAAATACATAAAACAGTTAATAACAAAGGAACTAGTTGATACTAATACAATAATAGTGGGGGACTTAAATACCTCACTTCCGTCAATGGATATATCATCCAAACAGAAAATCAACAAGGAAACAGTGGTTTTGAATGATGCGCTGGACCAGATGAACTTCACAGACATATTCAGAACATTCCAGCCTGGAACAGCAGAATACACATTCTTTTCAAATTCACAGAACATTCTCTGGAACAGATCACATATTAGGCCACAAAACAAGCCTCAACAAATTTAAAAAGTTCAAAGTCATACCCTGCATCTTTTCTGACCACAATGCTATGAAACTAGAAATGAACCACAAGAAAAAATATGGAAAGACCACAAACACATGGAAGTTAAATAACAAGCTACTAAACAATGAATGGGTCAAAAACAAAACAAATATGAAATTAAAAAAAAATTACACGCAGAAAAAAATGAAAATGCAATGGTCCAAAATTTTGGGGATGCAGCAAAAGCGGTTCTAAGAAAGAAGTCTATGGCAATGCAGGCCTACCTCAAGAGACAGAAAAAATATCAAATAAACAACTTAACCTTTCACCTAAAGTAGATAGAAAAAGAACAAATAAAACCCAAACCTAGCAAAAGGAATGAAATAATAAAGATTAGAGTGGAAATAAATGATATAGAAATTAAAAATAAAACAATAGATCAATGAAACCAGGAGTTGGTTCTTTGAAAGGATCAACAAAATTGATAAATCTCCAGCAAGACACATCCAAAAATAAAAAGTAAAAAAAAATAAAGAGGCAGGGTGGGGGGAAGAGGACCCCCCCCAAAAAAAATCACTAATGAAAGAGAAGAAATTAAAAAAAAAAAAACACCAATTGTAACAGTATACTATGTAAACGTATAAGCAAACAAATTGGACAACTTAGAAGAAATGGATAAATTCTTAGAAATATATAACCTACCAAAACTAAGGCAGAAAGAAATAGAAGATTTGAACAGACCAATTACCAACAATGAAATTGAATCAGTAATCAAAAAACTTCCCCTCAAAAAAGTCCAGGACCAGATGGCTTCACAGGCAAATTCTAACAAACATTTAAAGAAAACTTAATACTATTCTCAAAATAGTCCAAAAAATACAAGAGGAAGGAAAACTTCCAAATTCATTCTATGAAGCTAGTATCACCCTGATACCAAAACTAGATAAAGACATCACAAAACAAGAGAATATTTCTGATGAATACAGATGTAAAAATTCTCAACAAAATATTAGGAAACTGAACCCAACAATACATTATAAAAATCATACACCATGATAAAGTGGGCCTTATTCTGGGATGCAAGGGTGTTTCAGTATTTGCAAAACAATCAGGGTGATATGTTATACCAATAAGAGAAAGAAAAAAATCATATGATCGTTTCAATACGCAGAAAAAGGATTTGAAAAAATACAACATCCATTTATGATAAAAACCCTCTGCAAAGTAGGTCTAGAGGGAATATACCTCAACATAATAAAGGCTGTATATGAAAAACCCACAGCTAACACCATACTCAATGGGGAAAAACTAAGAGGTTTTCCCCTAAGTCCAGGAACAAGACAAGGTTGTCCACTCTCACCACATTTATTCAACATAGTACTAGAATTCCTAGCCATGGTAATTAGACAAGAAGAAGAAATAAAAGGCATCCAAATTGGTAGGGAAGAAATAAAACCCTCACTATTTGCAGATGACATGATCCTATATAACAAAACTCTAAAGAATTCACCAAATAACTACTAGAATTGATAAATGAATCCAGTAGAGTGGCAGTATATAAAATTGATGCACAGAAATCTGTTGCATTTCTATATACTAATAATGAAACAGCAGAAGGTGAAATTATGAAAACAATCCCATTTATAATTGCACCAAAAATAACAAGATACCTAGGGATATACCTGACCAAAGAGGTGAAAGACCTGTACTCTGAAAACTATAAACAGTGGAGAAAGAAATGCAAGAGAACACAAAGAAATGGAAACACATTCCATGTTCAGGATTGGAAGAACATTGTTAAAATGGCTATACTAACCCAAAGCAATCTACAGATTTAATGCAAAACCAAATACCAACAGCATTTTTCACAGAACTAAAAAAAAAAAAAAAATCCTAAAGTTTGTTGGAACCAAAAAGATCTCAAATTGCAAAGCAACTTTGGAAAAGAAAAACTAGACTGAAGCTATCACAATTCCAGAGTTCAAGTTATATTACAAACTGGTAGTAATTAAAACAGTATGGTACTGGCATAAAAATAGGCACATAGATGAATAAAAGAGAATAGAAAACCCAGAAATAAACCCACAATTATATGGTCAATTAATCTTTGATAAAGGAGGAATGAATATACAATGGGAAAAAAACAATCTCTTCAATGAATAGTATTGGGAAAACCAGACAGACACATGCAAAAGAATGAAACCGGACCACTTTCTTTCACCATACACAAAAATTAACTCAGAATAATTGAAGACCTAAATATGAGACCTGAAACCATAAAAAATTCTTGAAAAGATAAGACAGTGATATCTCTGATATGAGTCATAGCAAAATTTCTCTAGATATGTCTCCTGAGGCAAGGGAAATAAAAACAAAAATAAACTACTGAGACTGCATCAAAGTAAGTGTTTCTGCATGGCAAAGGACACAACAAAACTAAAAGGCAACCTGCTGGATGGGAGGAGATACTTGCAAATGACATATCCGATAAATGATCAGTATCCAAAATATGTAAAGAACTTTTCAAAAATAATCCAGTTAAAAAATGGGCAGAAGACATGAATAGACATTTTTCCAAAGAAGACGTGCAGATGGCCAACAGACAAAAGATGTTCATCACTCATAATCAAGGAAATGCAAATAAAAACAATAATGAGTTATCACTTCACACCTGTCAGAATGCCTAAAATCAAAAACACAAGACATAACAGTGAGAATGTGGAGAAAGGGGAACACTCATCCACTGTTGGTAAGAATGCAAACTGGTGTAGCCACTCTGGAAAACAGTATGAAGTCTCCTCAAAAAAATTAAAAATTGAAATATCCTACAATCCAGTAATTGCCCTATGACATATTTACCCAAAGAATACAAAAACACTAATTCAAAGGAATACATGCACCCCTATTTTTATTGTAGCATTATTTACAATAGCCAAATTGTGGAAGCAGCCCAAGTGTCCATCAATAGGTGAAAGGATAAAGATGTACTGTATATATACAATGCAGTATTATTCAACTATACAAAAGAATTAAATCCTGGCATTTGCAACAACATGGATAGAGCTAGAAAGTATAATGCTAAGCTAAATAAGTCAGTAAGAGAAAGGCAAATACCATACGATCTCACTCATATGTGGAATTTAAGAAACTAAACAAACATGCGAAGAAAAAAAAGAGAGAGACAAAGAAAAAGTCTCTTAGCTATAGAAAATAAACTGGTGGTTACAGGAGGGGAGGTGGGTGGTGGATGGGTGAAATAAGGGATGGAGATCAAGAGTACACTTACAATAAATAAATTAATTAATTTAATAATAAAAAGAAACACTGGTTTTTCTTTCCTCTTCTTAAATGAAGCAATTTCATTGTATCCAATGTTGCTAAAAAACACACTTCATAAGTTATAAACATCATAGAGGCTTCAAGAATTACTGTTTTATATAGAATGCAAAGGCTTGAAGGAATAATCTGCCACATCCGCACTTCTCCACATATCCTACATAATCAGTTTCTAAAAAATATAAAGTGGAAGCTTTTCCCCCAAATATATTCATAGACTCCATATCTAGTGATTTAAACATATCCATGGGACAAATACTACAGTAAATACTATTTTTCTAAATGGTTTTTTTAATTATCCAAATGGATAAGCTCTTCACTGAATAAAAGATCACATTTATGAAGGGTGAATGCTACCCCTAACTAATTTTCATTAAAGAGAAGTTCAATAAATTTTATTATAATCAGCAAGACTCACCAAAGAACATGAAACTTCATCCATGTTATCAAACAGCAGTGAAGTTTTCAAACCAGTTTGGTATTTACATAGTTAATTTTATTTTTTTATTAGAAAATCTATATTTCCATTTTTATTAAAGCAAGTAGAGCCTTAACGAGAATTCCTTTACCATGTTTTTTCATTTTTTCACATAGCACTTACTAGTTCTACTTTTACTGTAAAGAAATGCAGGGTTGATACCTGGAAACAGAATGGTAACTAAAGCATGGATTAAAGGCATTTCGCACCTTGCATCATTATTTGCAGGAAGACATCTGAATGATGACTCGCCATATGTTAAATAGCAGAAGTGTTAATTAAATGCAAACAGTAAATGCATATTATCATACACCTCTACAGGGTCCAGATTTTAGCTCACTTAGCTGAAGTGATGAAGCCTGTTTGTGCAAACTGAGCAGCAGATAATGGCAGAATATGACAATATTCTTAAAAAATTCTTTCTTCCGTTTCAGAAATACTGCACATCAATGCTGAGTTGCTTGAACTTTCTCTCAGGACATATCTATGTTTAAATCAAGGCTGAGTGACTGCCAAACCAGCATTGACCTCTCAATAGGGGTGACATTAAGAATTTTTGGCAGTTTGTGCTTTTGAACAAACTAACATATAACTTCCAGAAGCTCCCATCCAATGCATACATTCATAGTTCTTTGTTCATCTTCTTTTGTGTCAGTGACTTTTAGATGGGAAAAAAATATAGCTCTAGCTTTAAGCTTTGCTCTTTTAACACTTGCAGATTGTAATATATATTTTTTCATGACACCTACTAACACATAAAGATGATTTTATTATGACACATGAGAAACAGAAAGAGAATGAGTGTGAGAATAGGACATTGGATATCTTGAGGGTAAAATACCCATATTGTTGAAGTTTTACAACAAAAAACACTCTCTCAAGAGGAATGAGTATTATTTTTAAATAGGGATGGTGTCCTATTTCTTTTCCCCAAGGTTTGATGATTTCCTGCATACTATGTAATATAATCTTACGAGGCAAAAGCAGACACTTGCAAACCACATTCCTCCTTGAATAATATAGTACTTAGTTGCTTGTATTTTAAATGTCAGTAAGGACTGATTTATTAAAATGCATGCAGGTAAATGTGTTTATTCTTTCATCATAAATTGCACAGTTGCTTAATTTTATTTACTTCTGGAAAATATCTGTAATATCACTGCAGATATGGCAAGCAAGGATTCAAATGCATTCATTTTACAGATCTCTCAAACAAACAAAAGGTGTGTATCCATGACAACCAAGCCAGTAAGATCCATCAGTATGTGAATAAGGTACTCTTTAGCATTATGTAGATTTTCTTTTTAAAAACTGACATGTAGTTACTGAGATAGAATTTATAAATGTGTAAATGTAAGTGCACTATGTGTTGCTGAATTTGTGTATGATATACTTGACCAAAATCGAAATGTTTAACCCCAGGAATGACACTGGCTAGAATCAATTTTTTTTTCTATTTTTTGCTTTGATTTTCATTTGAGGAGAAGGGGTTTTGGGGATTTTATTTTATTTATTTGTTTTTTAGGGTCTTGATGGAAGAGGAGGAGGTAGGAGGAGACAAATCCTTTTAATAGATTGTCCAAAAAAATGTAATCATTCAGATCTTGTACACCTGCTTCTAAGGTAGGGGAGATGAATTTGAATTGTACTAATACTTCAAAGATAAGCCAAACTTTTCTGTTTGGTCACTAGTAATATATGCTCCCTACTTAGCTGGTATAGTCTGATTCTAGCTAATTCTATGCTAAGTTTCAGTGCTAAGTAATGCCTACTTGTTCTCTCTTTTTATCCTTAAAATAAATTCACTTTATTTTTTTATGAATCTTATTTTTGTCTGCATATGCCTTTATAACAGTCTAATTTATTTGATTATTATAAAGTGCGTGCAGTTTATGTTACTTTAATTCATCCAAGAATTTGGAGCAATTTAGATGTGTAAAGATCAGAAAATACTTATAAAAGAATAATCAGAAGAGGCCAAACTACTTTTAAAATATCCCAATCTCATCATTTATGTAAAATTATCTACCCTATTTGGGTCCCCAAATTTAAAGTGACGTGAAAGGCTCTGCCTTTCCTATTGCACTTAAGTAGATAGGGTTTGATCGTAGAACTCAAGGCCATGCATTTACTTACTTCAAACTTCTATTCCATTTTCATTTTTCCCCACTCCTATACTTATAGCCCACATTCCAGCTAAACTGGAGTCATAATTTATGAATTTATCTCCCACATCCAATTCAGTGACTGACACATAATTAGTGATTAAAAATAAAACAAAACAACAACAACAAAAAAATGAAGAATTTACATATTTGATGGAGCAAATCTTGGGGTAGCAGACTCAGGTTTGTTTTGTTTTTGTTTTAATAAAAATTTTTCCATACTATTGATTTAAAGTTTTCATGTAGGAGGGGAGCCTGGGTGGCACAGCGGTTAAGCGTCTGCCTTCGGCTCAGGGTGTGATCCCGGCGTTGTGGGATCGAGCCCCACATCGGGCTCCTCCGCTATGAGCCTGCTTCTTCCTCTCCCACTCCCCCTGCTTGTGTTCCCTCTCTCGCTGGCTGTTTCTATCTCTGTCGAATAAATAAATAAAATCTTTAAAAAAAAAAAAAGTTTTCATGTAGGAGCTTCCACTTGACCTTAGGATAATGGCACAACTCAAGCAAATATAAAATCACCTCCAGGAAGACAAAGTTTACAACTAAGTGCTAAAATACTGAATACAGGTCTGGGACTTGGTAACACACAACACTGTCTACAAGAAGTGAAATAAAAATGTGAGGGACTAAGCAGCAATTTCAGAAAGGCATCAATTTTGGTGTAGAAGGTAGAGAGAAGGTGGCATTTTTTCAGTTCATGAAAATCCATACAACAAAATCAGCTATGAAGGAAAGAAAACTATAACACAGCCTCCATACAAAACTGAATGTAATTTTAAAAATTATAGATATGAGGGAAAAGAACTTGAATGAAATATTTCAAACCAAAGGACAGAAATTGAAAAAAAATAGAGATAAATGAAATGTGATTTTCTCAAACTCAGGAGAACAATTAAAAAAAAAAAAAGATAAAACTATCTCAGTATTAAAGTATAAAATACAAGATGTTCAAACCAGAATATATTTGAGTAAAAATTTACTAAAGGTCATTGAAGAAAGGATGGTAAACATTCAAGAGAGAAAAAGAAATGAAATAAAGGAATTAGTTAAAAGAGTTAGGAAGAAAATAATTGAATAGGAAACCAGGCAAAGAAGATCAAACAGACATAACTGGAGCCAGTAAAGCAGAAAGAGAAAACAAACAAAAAACCCAGAAATAATGTTTAAACTACAATTTAAAAGATTTCTCAAAAATAAGAGAAAAATAAAATCTACATATTTAAAGGATCCATCATATATCTGAGGTAATTGGTCCAGAATAATCAACTGCAAGACATATTTTATGGTAAAGTTAGACTTTAAGGACTGAGAAAAAATTCTTCAGAGCCTCTAACAAGAAATGATAAAAATACATCATAATAGTATAAAAGACTAGAATAACAATTTTTAAAACCAACAATTCAAAAAATTAGAATGATATCAGCATTTTCAAGAAACTCACAGGGGAAAAAAAGTGTAAGACAAGCATTGTATATATCTAGTGTACTTCAAGACTATAGAAAAACAGTTTAAACATGCAAAAATTTGGGGCACCTGGGTGGCTCAGTCGTTAAGCGTCTGCCTTCGGCTCAGGGCCTGATCCCAGGGTCCTGGAATCAAGTCCCACATCAGGGTCCTCCGCTGGGAGCCTGCTTCTTCCTCTCCCACTCCCCCTGCTTGTGTTCCCTCTCTCGCTGGCTGTCTCTCTCTCTCAAATGAATAAAAAAAATCTTTTAAAAAATTAAAAAATTTAAAAAAATAAACATGCAAAAATTCAAGCATAATATTCTGCAGAATCTTTCCAGAAAAATCTATTGGAGAATGATCTTCATCCAACTAAGAAATGTATGAAAGAGACTTGAGCAAAATAATTGTGGGTGAGCATTTAATATATTTAACTATAGATTAATTACAGATTAATACAATGTTTGGAACAGAGCTAATAGAATTATATGCAGATACAATGATAAAATAGAATAAATGAAAATTTTAAAAAGGGGAGAGAAGGGCAAAGTATAATCAATTCATTGATTGATGTTTTAGAAATAGATAAGAATTAAAGGATACCATTTAAAAATGACACAAAATCAGATAGTAAAAGTTTAAGAAGAAAAAGAGGTTAAGGGCACCAAGATGATATAAATACAAAAGTAACCAAGGTAGCAAAAATGCAAGGTCCTTTATACCAAAGGGTATTAAAAATCTCTGTGAACTGAGAAGAAATGATCTTTTGATAAGATATTATGAGGGGAAAAACAAAGTACAGAAAAATAATATATATCCATACACACATATATTTTAACTTTTTCAAATAAAATAAAAAAAAAACAGAAAATATATCTGTCCATGGGTCTGTTTAAATTTACAAAGAGAAACACAGGAAGGATAACCTTGAAGATAATCAAACCTGTTTTTGTACAAAGCTGGGGGGGGGGAGGGAAAAGGGGTGAAAGGGATAGAAAAGAAGCTATACATTTCTGAATATATCTTTTTGTATAGATTTAACTTTGGAATTATGTTAATGCCCTACATATTTAAAATATAAAACTAAATTTTAAATGGAGGAATAAAGTAAAATGGAATACAAACATGAATATAATTGTATTTCAAATGAATAATATAACCACATTGAGAGAAAATAATATAATACTAATTTATGTAACTTTTGAAGACAAATTTTGACTTACCTTCAGTCTAAAGACAAACAATGCTAAAAACAATCAACTTTACTAACAGGCAAGGGTTTTTATAGTGTTGTTGCTATAGCAATTCTGAAACTATATCATGTGCACTGTAAGATTATAAAAAGAAATATATTCCTTGACATTGTTAGAAGCCAGGTTCTGATTATGAAAGAGAACAGATACTAGATGAAATGGTGAGTCAAAAAAGAAGTTTGTTGATGGGTATAGGGACAGAAATTATTATTAGAAAGGCATGAATTCCAAATACGGAGTTCTGGAGGCCCCTGGGTGGTTCAGTTGGTTAAGCAACTGACTCCTGGTTTGGGCTCAGGTCATGATCTCAGGGTGTGAGATTGAGCCCCAAGTTGGGCTCTGCACTCAGTGTGGAATTTGCTTCAGATTCTTCTTCCCACCTTCTCCCTCCCTCTCTGCTCCTTGCCCCATTCGTGGCTCACTCTCTCTTTCTCTCTCTCATTCTCTCTCACTCAAAAAGATAAATAAAATCTTTAAAAAATAAAAAAGCAAATACTGAGTTCTCTCCCTTAAAATGTCTAGAATCAATAAACACTATGTGGAGACAAGACAAAGATTTTTCCTGCAATGGAATTTCAACCAATAAATGTGGAACAAATGTTAGAGTTAGAACATCACCATTTTTCAAACCTCAAAATTATATATGTTTTAGGCAAGAATCATGAACAAATTTCAAATATAGACAGTGAAAGATTTATGAGGAACGTACATTTACATAATCACAAAGTATATTCCACAAATTACTTCTTAATTACAAAAGAAAAAGAGTACATTGCAGTGAAGGTATCCAATGGATAGTACCTTAACTCTCTACATCTTATTAACAAGTCCCATCTGTTTCATCTCTGCATATGACTTGGCACTACAAAGATCATTAGCTACTTTAGTAAATGCAGTATCATGGAATGATACTGTTAATAATCAGTTACATTAGTATTCAGTGTTTTGAAGAATGAATGAAATATCAAAAATTAGAAAAAGTCACTGAAGACTAGTCACAAGACATTTGGCTGCGAAGAAGAGCGAGCTGGAAAGGGATACAGCATTTAAGAAAGAATTATTTCTTAAGTATAATAGATATTTTAGCATATTTATCTACTAAAGAGAAATCACCACTGGTATGTGAGTAAAGTAGCTCTTAAAAAAAAAAAAAGACCCTAATCTTTATCTTTTGCTGGTTTTTGGTAGTATAAGTATTCCCACTATGGAGCTTTCCAAGCTACCACCAGTTTAACAACCTCTTAAAATTCTTGAATATTTGAGGCACCTGGGTGGCTCAGTCGGTAAGTGTCTGCCTCCACTCAGGTTATGATCCCAGGGTCCTGGGATCGAGCCCTGTGCCCACTGGGCTCACTACTCAGCAAGGAGTCTTTTAGCCTGATGCTCCCTCTCCCTCTGCCCCTCCCTCTCGGTCATGCTCTCTCTCTCTTTCTCTCTCTCACTCTCTCCCCATTTGTGCTCTCACCCTCTCTCTCTCAAAATGAATAAAGTCTTCAAAAACTAATAATATGCTAAAAAATAAATAAAATCCCTGAATATTTAACAGGAGCAGCAGGGCTTGGAGACCTCATTATTGGAATCTGAAGCATAGTTGGAGGAATTGGCACCTCTGATGCTAAAGACGAAGAGCATAAATAGAAATGTATCTGTGCGTGTTGTGAAAGGAAGTCATGTGACTTCTTCACTGAAACCCTTGATTATCTAGAGAAATAAGGGGCAAATATTCCCAGTTAGATCAAAAGAAAAGATCGTAGATCAAGTTTTTGAGAGGAAAGTAGAACATCAGAAAAGCTAACAAGGTAAGAGCAAGGAAGATAAACAATAGCATTAGGAAGGGCCCCAAATTCAACTACGGCTGAAGCTCATCCTCAGTGATACATTTTCTTCAGCAATCTTTAGCAGACTGGTTGTAAGAGAAGTCAAATAAACTGCTGTAGAGAATTCCAGAGTAGGTAAAATGGAAGGACAAGGTGCTAGTAGAGCTAGGGGCAATGGTGAGCATTTATTTATTACCATGGTATCTAAGTTGCATAGGACACCAGGGCTCAACACAAGGGTGAGCACTGGGTAGTGCTATTTTGAACATGGCAATCATTCATTCATTTATTCACAAAACGAGTTGATGGATACCTGTATCTGATTTGGTTTCTGTGTCAATGGAGAAAATTTTCTGCCTACATCCAAGAACAAGCTTCCCCGCACCACCGCCATAATCAACCTCATCTCTTCTTATCTATTCAAAGACTTTGTTTCTGCAATTATCCAGTCTCTCTCTTCTCAAATTCTCCCTCTCCAGATAGTTATATCCTGACAAACAGAATACTCTTTTATGCCCATTTCTATTCAAACCCTCTCATATCCACATCCTCTTCCATCTGTTCTCCCCTTTCTCTGCTTCTCTTTATACAACCCCCTCAAACAGTTGTCTATATATAAGCTACTCCACCCTCCTAATCCCCATTCCTTCTTGATTTGTGTTTTACATTTTCAACAAATACTTATTTTGTTCATACTACATGTCAATGACTAATCTATGCTCCTGGAATACAGACAAACCAAACAGATTAAGTCTATGATCTCATGAAGCTTACATTCCAGTTTGGAGTGAGGGAGAAAAACAAAAGCAAATAAATATTTGTCAGGTCACACAATTAATGTTTTTGTATAGTAATTATGTAACAAATATTCAATGAGTGGCTGGCTAAAAGATAAATTAAACTTCAAAAAGAATAAAGTGATTTCTCAATCCCATTAGAAATTGGTTCATAATGATAGTATTTTACTTCTAGTAAAGGAGCTAAACAAGGGTTGCTTGTGATGGATGTAGAGCATCACTATAAATTAATATTTGAAATTCCATGTGTAATAAAATGCTACCTTTCTTTTTTTGAAAATTAGAGGTAACATGTGTACACAAGTAAATGAGAAATACTTGAGAATCTGTTACTCAGAGAAGAAAATGGAGTATTATCAATATGTCAGAAACCTTTGCCATGCTTTTCCATAATTGTGGAAAAGTTTTACAAATACAATATAGGTATAAATCCTTTGTCATTTGTTTATGTTACAAATAACTTTTCTCAGTGTTTTATCTTTCACTTTGTACTATCTACTAATAGTTATTTTTGTTGAGGTATAATTAACATATAAGATTATAGTAGCTTCAGATATACAACACAATGATTCAATATTTGTATTATTGCATAATCACCATCATAAACCTACTTTTTTTTCTTTTAAGTATTCACTGGATCATAATAAGCCTACTTAACATCATCACCATACATACAAAAATTTTTTTCTTTTGATGAGAATTTTTAAGAATTTCTCTCTTTGCAACTTTCAAGTATGCAACACAATACTTTAACCATACTTACTATTCAGTACCTTACATATCCATGATTTATTTATTTTATAACTGGAAGTTAGAACCTTTTGACTCCCTTTACCATTGCTCCAACCTCCCACCCTTGCCTCTGGCAACCACCAGTCTGTTCTCTGAGCGTAGGTAGCTTATTTTGTTTGTTTGTTTTTTGATTCCACATATAAGTAAGATCACATGGCATTTGTCTTTCTCTTTCTGACTTATTTCACTTAGCATAATGTTCTCAAGCTCCAACCATGTTGTCATAAATGATAAGGTTTTATTGTTTATGTCTGAATAATATTTCATTATAATATATATGTATATATATACGTATATATATATGAATGACACATTTTCTTTATCCATTCCTCCATTGATAAACACTTTGATTGTTCCATATCTTGGTCATTGTAAATAATGCTTCAATGAACATGGGATCATATGTTTGTTCAAATTAGTGTTTTTGTTTTCTTTGGATAAATACCCAGAAGTGGGACTGCTAGATCATACAGTAGTTATATTTTTAACTTTTTGAGGAACTTGCATGTTTTCCATAGTGGCTGCACCGATTTACATTGCTACCAACAGCGCACAAGAGTTCCCCATTTCTCCACATCCCGAGCAACACGTATCATTTCTTTTCTTTTTGATGAAAGCCATTTTAACAGGTGGGAGGTGGTATCTAATTATGACTTTAATTTGAATTTCTATGATGATTACCCATGTTTAGCCCATTTTCCTATATGTGTTGACCATCTGCATGTCTTTGGAAAAATGTCTATTTAGACCTTATGCACATTTTTAAGCAGATTGTTTTTGCTACTGAGTTGTATGAGTTCCTTATATATTTTGGATATTAACCTCTTATCAGATATATGATTTGCAAATATTTTTTCCCATTCAGTGGGTTTTTTTCATTCTGTTCATGGATTCAGATTGCTGTGAAGAAGCCTTTTAGTTTAATGTAGTCTCACTTGTTTATTTTTGGTTTTGTTGCATTTGCTTTTGGTGTCCAATCCAAAAAATTATCACCAAGACAAATGTCAAATAACTTACCTGGTTTGTTTTCTTTTAGACATGATCTCAGGTTTTACATTCAAGTCTTTAGTCCATTTTGAGTTAATTTTTGTTCAGGATCCAGTTTCATTCTTTTGCATGTGGCTATATAGTTTTCCCAACACCTTTTGTTAAGGAGACTTTTCTTCTCCCCTTTGTATATTCTTGGCTCCTTTGTCATAAATTAATTGACCATACAAGTTGTGGTTTATTTCTGTGCTCTGTATTCTGTTCCATTGATTTATGTGTCTGTTTTTCATACCAATACCATACTGTTTTGATTACTGTAGCTTTGTAATATAGTATGATAGCAGGAAGTGTGATATCTCTAGCTTTATTTTTCTCTTTCAGGATGGCTCTTCTTGATCTTTTGTGGTTCCATACAAATTTTGGGATCATTTGTCCTATTTCTTTGAAAAATGCTTTTAGAATTTAGATAAAGATTATATTGAATCTGTAGATTGCTTTGGGTAGTATTGACATTTTAACAATACAAACTCTTTCAATCCATGAGCATGGAATATCTTTATGTTTATATTTGTCTTCTTAAATTTCTTTCATCAGTGTCTTCTGGTTCTCAGTCTACAGGTCTTTCACCACTTTGGTCAAGCTCATCTCTAGGTGCTTTGTTTTTTGTTTTGTTTTGTTTTGTTGATGTAATTGTAAATGGCCTTGTTTCCTTAACTTCTTTTTCTGATAGCTCATTATTAGTGTATTGAAACACAACTAATTTTTGTCTATTGATTTTGTATCTTGCAATTTTACTGAATTCATTTATTTAGTTCTAACAGTTTTTGGTAGAGTCATTAGGGTTTTATATATATATATAATTACAGGTCATCTGCAGACAGAGACAGTTTTACTTCTTCTTTTCCAATTTGGATACATTTTATTTCTATTTCTTGCCTAATTTCTCTAGCTAAGACTATTAGTATTGTGTTAAATAAAAATGTCAGGAGTGGGCATCCTTGTCTTGTTCCTGATTTTAGAAAAAAAGCTTTCAGCTTTTCACTGTTGAGTATATTATCAGTAGGCTTGTCTTATATGGCCTTTATTATGTTGAGTTATGTTCTCTCTACACCCAGTTTGTTGAGAGCTTTATCATGAATGAATGCTGGATTTTGTCAAATGCTTTTTCTCTACCTATTGATATGATTATATCATTTTTATCCTTTATTTTCTTAATGTGTTCCTCTTTTTAATTTTAGAGGGAAAATTGTAGATTCACAAGTCTCTATAAAATTGTTACAGAGAGGTTCATTCATCCAGTTTTCCCCATAGTCACATTTTATGTAACTGTAATAAATATTAAAACCAGGAAATTGATTTTGATATAATGTACACATGTATATAATGCATACAAGTATACCATATAATTTTTATCATGAGTGTAGATTCATGTACCAATCAGTGAAATAAAAATTGAGAAATATCCCTATCACCAGGGAAATTTCTTTTGTGTTACTTCTTTATATTCAAACTCACACTCTACCCCGAAACATCCCTAACACCTGACAACTATTAATCTATGTCTCCATAATTTGTCATTTCGAGAATGTCATAAAAAATTACTCAGTATATAAGCTTTGAGATTCCTTTCACTTAGCATAATACCCTTGAGATTGTTGTATTTGAGGTGAGTTTCTTGTAGAGAGCAGATAGTTGATCACCGAGTATTTTTATCCACTCTGCCAATGTGTTTTTTAATTGGTTCATTTAGATTATTTACATTTAACGTAATTACTGATGTTAGAACTTAATTCAGCCTTTTATGAGGTTTTTCTTGGTTCCATTTTTTATTTCTCATTTTTGTTCTCCCTATCTTTCTGTTGATTATTTAAACATATTTTAGAATTTCACTTTTACTTATCGATAGTGTTTTTGAGTGTATTTTCTTGCACACATTATTTAATGGTTGTTCTAGATGTCACATTGTATATATATATATACCTTATCATAGTTTACTGGTGTCAACATTTTACCAATTCAAGTGTGGAAATCTTACCTCCTTCATATCTCCCTCTCCTTTACCATCTCCCATTTATAATGTAATTGTCATAAATATTTTCTCTACATACTTGGAGAACCACATCTGACAATGTTATAATTTCTGTTTTAATTGCCAAATATTATATAGTAAACTCAAGCACAGAAGAACAATCTATTATATTTATCTATATGTTTGCTCTTGGCATTGGTCTTCCTTACTGATATGACAAGATTTCTTCTTTTACTATTTCTTTTCTGTTTAGAGAATTTATTTTGGCCATTCTTTAGGTTAGGTTTCTGGGAAACAAATTCTCTTACTTTTCCTTCATCTGAGAATGTATTAATTCCCTTTTCTTTCCTGGATACAATATTAGCAGATAGAGAATTCTGGTTTGGTGGCTCTTTTCTTTTAGCACTTGAAAGACATTGTGTTCTTCCTTCTGAACTTTATGGTTTCTGATGAGAACGCAACTGTCTTGTTGCATTTCTCTTTGGCTACTTTCGAGATTTTTCTTTGTAGTTTTTAGAAATTTAGTAATGTACATTGGTATGTATTTCATTGTGTTTTTCCTCTTTAGGACTCAATCAGCTTCTTGAATCTGTAGGTTATATCTCTCGACAACTTAGAGAAATTTTCTACCATTATTTCTTTAAATACATTTTTGGCAACACCTAACCCCAACCTTCAACAACACCCAACCACCTCCATCTTCTTCCAAGACTTTGATGACAATAGTGTTAAATTATTTGCTATAGACCCAGATATTTCTAACTTGGTTCATTTCCTTGTTTCTTTTCTCTGTGTCATTCAGAGGTTATAATCTTGGTGCTGGCAGCTCTTCATTGTCTTTTCTCATTCAAGTTGATATTTTCATGGTTTTGGTATAATAAATGATTTTTTATTGAAATTTTAAAAATTGGAGTATTTTTTATGAGGCTCTCAATCTTATTTGAATCTTCTCTTTTAATGGGACTTCTCTGACAAACCTAGCAGGGGAATCATTACCTTCTCATTCCTACAAGGGGACCATGTTTCCAATTTGGCTTCCTTTGACACTGTGGTGGGAGAAGTTTCCATTCCACTGACTGGTGGTGATAGTCCTGATTTTCCACTAGGCTTCTTCTGACATCATCGCCTTAGGGAGAGGGAAGAGTATCTCATTACTGCCAAATGGTTGTGGAAATTCAGGTTTCCCGTGGGTTTTCATGGACACCATATAAGGTGGTGGCCTTTTTATCACTTGATACGGATAAAATTTTGATTCCTCACTCAGCCTTCATTGCTCACGTGGGTTTGGGGTACTATCTTAGAATCTAGCAAGGATGGAAGTCTAGGCTCCCCATTTACTCTTTGCTGAGGTGGCTGTGAATGGAGCCAGAGTCTTCTCTGGATTATTTAGCTGGAATAGAGTAGTTATTTTCTAAAATGTTCGCATCTTGCTGGTAGCCCTTTTATTGGTCCTTTGGTTAACACAGTAGGTTTTTCTTATGGCTTTTATTATCTGAACTCTTTGGTATCTCCAGGTTACCTGTTTTTCTAGCAGAAAACATATGTGAGATAAAAAGAAAATTCGGGGAACTCATTGACATTTTGTCCTTAGGTTCCTAGGCAGTTTTCCTTCTCTCCATCTTTCTGACTCTTATTTATGTTTGGTTTATATATGATATCGAGAGTTTTTAGCCATGTTTAGCAAGAGAAATAGGGAAAAGTAGTCTACTCCATCTCTTCAAAAGCCTGGGGTCCATGTTTTTAACCTTCATTTTATCCTACCTCTAAGCAAAATTATGTATACGTAATTTTTGCTTAATATATGATAACATAAGAATTCCCTAAATCTCATTACCTAGATTTATAAAATTGGGATAATAATATTGTATCCAAGATCGCTGTGAATAGTAAATCACATGCAGGAAGTGAAGATTTTCACACAGTGCATAGAGTTTAGTAAGTATTCAGTAAACTGTAGCTCTACAAATAGGAACTACAACTTCAAAAGATTTTAGTAAAAAAAATCCCAGTAAAGAGAATCAGGCAAAAACTAATATAGAGAATAACACTAGAGGAAAATTAATATTCAACTAATAATAATGATCTTTAATTTTTTTGACTATCAATTATGCCCCAGTCTTTATAATTATTGGATGTTTAATTCTGAATATCATGTTATGAAGCAGATAATATTGTCATGCCGTTTAATAGATGAAAACACTCAGGAAAAAAGGGTAAGTCTCATTACCCAGTTTTCAAAGAATACAATATGTGGCTAGAACCTGTAACTTTCTCCAGACAATATCCCACCAGAGAACGATCCTTTCTGAGTCTGCAATATCTCAAAATTTCCATGCTGACCTCTTCAAATCATATATGTTAGGTATATACTTAAGATTTTGGAACCATAGGAACAAAATCATGTAGTCTTTTGAATTAAACCAAATAAAACTATGAATTACAATCCATATCCCATGCAGGAGTTTAAATCAATTTTCTATACCCAATCCACAGAAATTATGGTACAGGAGAATAAATTGAATTCTTTAAAAGCACTTACAAAAGAATAAAAACTAATGGGTATATGCTTTAAATAAAAAACAGATTTGAAAAGACGGAAAATAATCTCTCCAGAACAAATTAAACAATGTGGTATCTTGCAACAAAAAAAGAGAGAGAGAGAGAGAGAGGGAGAGAAAGAAAAGAAAAAGAGAAAGAAAAAAAGAAAGAAAGAAAAAGAGAAAGAAAGAAAGGAAGAAAAAGAAAGAAAGAAAGAAAGAAAGAAAGAAAGAAAGAAAGAAAGAAAGAACAGAAGGAAGGGAAGAAAGGAAAGAAGGAAGACCATAGATTTGTCATCACTTTAGATATTCAAAATGAGGCACAAGCTGCACTAATGCATTAAGGCTACAAATTTCCCCCCATAGTAATGCTGAGGGAAAGAGAAAAGGAGAACAAAAATACCTTTCTATTTTAAAGCCTCTCAGTTGTGGATCATATGATTCACTGTTGGTGTTACCTCTATAACCACATAGTAAAACTATCTACTAGTGTCTGAAATCTTATTCCATTTGTTTGTTTGCTTGTTTAAACTATTGGAGGAGGAAGGCAAGGAATGATTGGAGCTTGCGAAATGCATGTGATTTCACTGAACTAAGAGTCAAGTCAAGTGCAGTATTTGCCAAAATATGGTCTCTAAAGAAGCAGCAACTGCACAACTAGAAAATTCCTTAGAATGCTACTTCTCATCCTTACCCAAAACAGGGTTGAATCAGAAACTCTGGGGTAGAGCTCCCAAATCTGTGTTTTAAGAAACCCTCTATGTAATACTTACATATGCTAAAGTTTGAAAAACACTGGTGTAGAGAGTATAACTAACTTTCTCTTTAATCCCTATCAATTGATGCCATTAATATCTACATGTCAATTCAGCACAATGCAATTCTAAAACCATTCAAACAAGAACAGAGATATATATAAGATATATGCTCTCTAATGTTTTATTGTATGGTCTTGAAATATGATTTCCCTTTCATAGGCACTGGATACTTACTTTCCCACTAACACATTCTTTGTTGGTGACCTTCACCCACCACCACCCCCCTCCCCCAGTGCTTTGGCCTTGCCATAATACTGAGATATATCTTAATTTTCTCCACTGACAATTGACTCTCCCTTCAAACTTTCTTTTTTTCTTGAAACACCTATCAGCCTTCTTGACTCATACTCTGCTTGATACTCTGTCAAGTTCCATTCCATCTTGGAAATTGGGTATATTGTTGCCTCTTGTTGATTGCCAACAGTATGCCAGTCAGTAGTATTATAGAGATAAACAAAATATGCGAGTTTTTTATGTTTATAGAGTTTATAATCTAGAGTGCATAACAAATATTGATGAAATAATTTTAAGTGTGAACTATATAAAAGAAAACAAATAGAAGCAAGTCCTAGGAGAATATTGCACTCCAGATTGGAGATTCACAGATGGGTTCTCTGATAAAGTGCATATAAGTTTAACCCTAAAGCAAAAGGAGCAGAAATTAGCTAGACACAGAAGACATGAGGATGAACATGTATGAATTTCCCAAGGAAGGATGATAGGGTATTTAAGCACCCAAAAGAAATGTAGTTGGAAGACAGCGACATGGGGATGAGGATACGCAATTGTACACATAGTACTCAGCTTGAGAATTAGATACTCAAGACTTTCTAAGTCAGGTAATGAGTATTGAACTCAATCTCCAATGCTATTTAAAAAAAAGATGATGAGTGGTGTGAGGACATCTGCCATCAAGAAATGTTGCTTAGCTGATCACAGAAAATGAATTTGAGGAGGATAAGACTGGATGTCAGGAAAGGAGCCAGAAATCTACTGGCATCAGGTAAGGGAAAGATGGTGATAACTTGGACTGAAGTGATAGTATTGGAGATAGTGTTACAGATGGATATGAGAGATGATTAATTGTTGCCAGGGGGAGTCAAGACTAGAACCCTGTTTCTAGCATATGAGAATTGATAATATCAAGATCGTATCTTTTCAATATCATTTGTAATTCAATTTTTGTCATCCATTATTTCTAGAAATATTTTTAAAAAATTTTTACAGCATTTGCATATATACTTTAGTATCCTCATATACCTCCTTGAATCAGAGTGAAGAAAGCACTAATTCTTAGGGAAGAGTAAAAATCTTGCCAATTGCCATTTGTATCATAACTGGTACTCACTAGAAACACAAACATTCTCAACATTACACGTAATGATATTTTGAACTTGAAGTGAAAGGCTTAGGTTCTTTATAATACAAATGTATCATGTCTGGATAATACGTTCACATTTTAAATATTATTCAGCCATAAAAAAGAAGGACATCTTTCCATTTGTGACAGCATGAATGGACTTTGAGGAAAGTATGCTAAATGAGATAAGGCAGATGGGGAAAGACAAATATTATATTATATCACTTACTTGCAGAATCTAAAAATGTTGAGCTAATAAAAACAGAAAGTACAATAGTAGTTAGTACTGGGGTAGGCAAATTAGGGATATGTTGTTTAAGGGTAAAAACTTGCAGCTAGTAAGTAAATAATCCCTGGAGTCTAATGTGTAGCATAGTGATTTTAGTCAACAATACTGTATTCTAACTTCGAACTGGCAAAGAAACTATATCTTAATTGTTCTCACCACAAAAAATAATAATTATGTGACATGATAGAAGTGTTAGATAACACTATGGTGGTAATCATATTGCAAAATACTGATATCTACACATTTTTGTATTCTACTCACAAAATAATCACCAACTTGTTTTCTTATAATTTGGATTAAATATTAAACTAAGAAAAAATTCATTGAACTTCAGTTTCAGTTCTGAGATGTCGGGAGCTAAAAAGAGCTTTGCTTCCACTTATAACAAGAAAGTAGATAAACAAACTGCAATTTAACATTTTTCTTGATTCTATCAGAGAATTGAGGTTACATAGCAAATAAATAATCCAAAATATGGAGAGAGACAGGAACCTGCAGGGAGAAACAAGATTGGAATAACTGTTTACCTAAGTCAGAAGAAACCAAACATCACAGAAACTAAAGAAGTTTCAGCTAGGAATCTTAAGAAATGGTTATGTTTGAGTGGGTTAACACGTGAGTGTGAAAACCTTACAGGTTTCTGATAGTAAATTCACACCCTCTTTCAGGCTTTTCCTTCAGAAAATTCTCCAAGAGGATTAGAAAAAAATCTTAGCAGAAGGAGAGGAAGAAATCCAGGGAAAGCTTTTTTTGTGGTGCTGACTTGGGGAAGTAGAAGCAAATTCTGTTGAAACTTTACCCATGACCATATGTCTATTGTCCTTAAGAAATAAGAGCTTTAATTTGCAGCTGAAGTGCCTAAATCCCAGAACAAACAAACAAACAAAACAAAACAAGTCTATAGCCTGGGTGCACCTGTGGAAACCTATTGCAGCTTGGAAATAACAAGGAAAAAAAATAAAAAGTTCTACTTTTATGGAAGGGGCAGGACTATATGCCAGCATTATATATGGAAGAGGACAGGAGCATTTATGAAGGTCACAACCCCAAGACTCAAGTTTACAGTCTCTGCCTAAAACTATGGCTTAATCAAAGAATGCCATTCTGGGGCACCTGGGTGGCACAGTCGGTTAAGCATCTGACTCTTGGTTTCAGCTCAGGTCATTATCTCAAGGTTGTAAGATCAAGCCCCATGTCAGGCTCCTGCCCATTGCAGAGTCTGCTGGATATTCCCTCTCCCTCTCCCTCTGGCCTTCCTGCTTGTGCTTGCGCTCTCTCTCAAATAAATAATTTTTTTTTAAATGTGCCATTTCATTTCCATCCACTATCAACATAGTAAAAAATATCATATAAAACTAAAGTCAAATACAGGGATAACTACAAGAGGATGCCCTCTGGGAAGTAGCACGAAGGAAAGATCCAAAGCCAAGTGAGCAGCAAATTCAACAAAGGAATTTGAAGCCTTTGATCCCCTGGGGGTAACCATAGCAACAATAAACCTCAAAACCAACCCAAGTCCATAATAGGTAAAAACAAACCCCTATACTAAAGGCCTAGTAGAGGGGCGCCTGGGTGGCTCAGTTGGTTGAGTATCTGTCTTCAGCTCAGGTCATGATCCAGGGTCCTGGGATCGAGCCCCAAGCTGGGGTCTCTGCTCAGCGGGGAGCCTGCTTCTCTCTCTCTCCCTCTGCCGCTCTGCGTACTTGTATATTCTCTCTCTCCCTCTATCAAATAAATAAAATCTTAAAAAAAAAATAAAGTCCTAGTAGAGAGAAAGATGCAGTCATCTCTAAGTATAATCCTCAATATCTACTGTCCTAAATAACATGTACAGCTTTCAATAATAGCAAATAAAACTTTGAGACATAAAAAAAGCACAATCTGAAAGGACAAAGCAATCATCAGAACTAGTTTCAAATATAATACTAATGTTGGAACTGTGAGACAAAGATATGAAATAAAGGTACATGCATTAAAGGCTCTGATGGACAAGGTAAGCAATATGATAGAACAGACAAGTAACTTCAGCAGGTTGAAGGAAGCTACAAGAAAAATCAACTGGAAGTGTTAGAAATCAAGAACACAGTAACAGAGATAAAGAATGCTTTTCAAAATGCTTGTTAGTGGGATTGACATAGACAAGGAAAGAATCAGTGATTCCAAAGGTACGTTAATAAAAATTAGCTAACTGAAATGCAAAAAGAAAAAAAAAGAGTGAAAACAAATGAACAAACAAAAACAAAGCAAAGCTTCCAAGAAAGAACAAACCTGGAAGCCTTATACTTCCCAATTTCAAACTATATTACAAAGCTATAGTAACCAAAACAGTATGGTATCTACATAAAAACAGACACATAAATCAATGGAATAACATAGAGAGCTCAGAAATAAACCCATGCATATATGGTCAATTAATTTACAACAAAGGAACCAATGAGGAAATAACAGTCTCTTCAATAAATTGGGTTGGGAAAATTGGACAGCCACATTCAAAAGAATGAAACTAAACCACTATCTTACATGATACAAAAGAATCAACTCAAAAGGGACTAAACACTTGAATGTAAGACCTGAAATCATAAATACCTTAGAAAAAAACATAAGCAATAAACTCCTCGACATTGGTCTTGATGATAAGTTTTTGTATCTGAAACCAAAAACAAAGACAACAAAACAAAAATAAATAAATGATACTATATCAAAATAAAAAGCTTCTTCACAACAAAGGAAACTATCAACAAAAAGAAAAGGCAACTTTTGAATCAGAGAAAATATTTGTGACTCATATATCTGATAAGAGGTTAATATCCAAACTATACAACAAATATACAACACAGTACCAAAAAAAAAGAAAAGCAAAACCAAAAACAAGCACAAAAATTTGATTAAAAAACGGGCAGAAGCTATGAATAGCACTTTTTCCCAAGGAGTTATACAAATGGCCAACAGGACATGAAAAGGTGCCCAACATCACTGGTCATCACAGAAATGCAAATAAATCGAAACCACAACCTGTTAGAATGGTTGTCATCAAAAAGATAAATAACAAGTCCTAGTGAAGATGTGGAGAAGATAGAAACCATGTGCACAGCTGGGGGGAATGTAAATTGGTGCAGCCACTATAGAAAATAGCATGTGTCTGTGTGTCCGCAATGGAATATTACTCAGCCATAAGAACAAAATAAATCCTGCCATTTGCAACAGCACAGATGGAGCTTAATAGCATTATGCTAAGTGAAATAACTCAGACAGAAAAAGACAAATACCATATGATTTCACTTATATATCAAATCTTAAAAACAAAAACCCAAACTTGGATTCAGAGAATAGAATGGACTGTTGATTGTCAGAGGTGGCAGTGGTATGAAATGGGTGAAGGTGGTCAAAACATACAAATTCCAGTTACAAAATAAGTAAGTCCTAGAAATGTAACGTATAGCATGGTGACAATAGTTAATAATACTGTACTTATATATATTTTTAAATATTTATTTATTTGAAGGGGGAAGGGCCAGAGGGAGAAGGAGAAAGAAAATCTCAAGCATATTACCCACTGAGCAGGGAGTGGACCTAGGGCTTGATCTCACCATCCTGAGATCATGACCTGAGCTGATACCCAGAGTCAGACAATGGCTGACTGAGCCACGCAGGTGTCCCAATACTGTACTGTATATTTGAAAGTTGCATGGAGAATGGAAAGTTCTCATCACAAGAAAAAATTTTTAACTACATGCAGTGATGGATGTTAACTAGACTTATTGTGGTGGTCATTTTGCACTATATACATATATTGAATTATTATGTTGTACACCTGTAACTAATATAATGTTAGATGTCAATTATATCTCAGTTAAAAAAATTAAATGGGCACCGGGTGGCTCAGTTGGTTAATCATCTGCCTCCAGCTCAGAGTCCTGGGATCAAGCCCCACATTGGGCTCCCTGCTCAGTGGGGAGCCTGCTTTTCCCTCTTCCTCTGCTCCTCCCCTGCAACTCATGTTCTCACATGCTCTGCTCTCTCTCTCTCTCAAATAAATAAATAATTAAAAAATAAATGAAACAAAATAGAGAGACAGTAGAAAAAATCAATAAAACCAAATGCTGAACATTTCAGAAGATCAATAAAGTTAATGAATCTCTAGCTGGGCTAACCCAGGAAAGAATGAAAAGACACAAATTACCAGTTCTTAAAAGGAATGATGGAAGTTTACAACTGATCCCACAGACATTGAAAGCATAGTAAAATGATACTATGGGTATCACTAGGTCAATACACTCAACAAATGACATGGAAAACACATATTACTCAAAATTCAGAAAGAAATAGGGGTGCCTGGGTGGCTCAGTTGGTGGAGTGTCTGACTCTTGATTTTGGCTCAGGTCATGATCTCGGGGTTCTGAGACTCAGCCTTGCGTCAGGCTCCAGGCTCAGCATAGAGTTTGCTTGAGGATTTCTCTCCCTCTTTCTCTATTCCTCCTCCCACTTGCACATGCCTTCCCTCTCTCTAAAATAAATAAATCTTTTTTTTTTTTAATAGCAAAGAAGTTCAGGAAGAAATAGATCATCTGGACAGGAGTGTATTTAAAGAAGAAATGGAGGAGATTATGCTAAGAGAAAGACAATTATCATATGGTTTCACTCATTTATGGAATATAAGAAATAGGAAGATCGGTAGGAGAAGGAAGGGAAGAATGAAGGGGGGTAAACAGAAGGGGGAATGAACCATGAGAGACTGTGGACTCTGGGAAACAAACTGAGGGCTTCAGAGGGGAGGGGGGTGAGGGATTGGGATAGGCCGGTGATGGGTAGTAAGGAGGGCACATATTGCATGGTGCACTGGGTGTTATATGCAAGTAATGAATCATGGAACATTGCATCAAGAACTGGGGATGTACTATATGGTGACTAATATAACAAAATAAATATTATTAAAAAAATAAATAAAAATAAATAAATAAATAAAAATAAAAAATACAGAAGAAATGGAATTCAGAATAGACACCTTCCAGAAAAAGGAACTTTAGAATCATATACCTTTACTGGTGAATTCTACTGAATATTTGAATAAGAAATAATACCAATTCTACACAATATCCGTCAGAATGGATAAGAGGAGGAAATACTTGCCAATCCATTTTATGAGGTCAGATTCATTCTACTACCCAAACCAGACAAAGACAAGGAATCTATAGAACAATAACCATCATGAACGCAGACATAAAATACTTCACCAAAATATAAGCAAATCCAGTTCAATAATATATCAAGAAAGGGACAAATATATTAGAATCAAGGGGAGTTCAGCATAGGAAAGCAAGGCTGACCTGACATTTAAAAACCAAACCATGAGTTACAGACTGAATTGGGCATTCACCAAATTCATATATTAAAGACCTAAGCACTGATGTGATGATATATGGAGATAAGGCCTTTAAAGAAGTAGTTAAAGTTAAATGAAATCATAAGGGTGGGACCCTAATCCAACATAACTGGTGTCCATATAAGAAGAGGAAAATACACCAGGGAAGTGTACATACAGAAAGAAGTCTACGTGAGGACACACACACAAAAAGTTGGCCATTTGAAAACCAAAGAAAGAGGCCTCAGGAGAAGCCAACATTGTCAGCGCCTTGATCTTGAACTTCCAGCTTTTAGAACTGTGACAGAGTAAGTTTCTATTGTTTAAGCCTGTAATATTTTGCTATGGTAGCCCTAACAAACTAATATACTATATAATTCATCATATTAACAGACTAAGTTAAAAACAGAAAAGCTTATGATCACCTCAGTAGAAACAACAAAAAAAGCATTAGTAAAATTCACCTTTATTTATGACAAAAAATAAATTTCTCAGAAATCAAAGAATCAAAAGGAACTGTTTTAACCTACTACAGGGCATCCACAAACTCATAGGTAACATAATATTTAATGGTGATATACCGAATCTTTCCCTCTGTGTTAAAGATGTATTTTCTCCTCATCCACATCCAGCATCATCCTGGAAGTTCTACCCAATGAAATAAGCCAAAAAATAGAAAGGTATACAGTTCAGAAATGAAGATGTAAAGCTGTCTCTATTTGTAGAGTACATGATTATCTATATAAAAAAATCCTGACGTCTCTTTTTTTAAACATTTTTTATTTATTTGGGGGGAACATAGGGGGAGGGAGAGAAAGAATCTCAAGCAGATGTTGCACTAAGCATAGAGCGCAACGTGGGGCCCAATCTCATGACCCTGAGATCGTGACCCTGAGATCGTGACCTGAGCCAAAAATCAAGAGTCAGTAGCTTAGCCAACTGAGCCACTCAGGGGCCCCCAGAAGACTCTTTTAAAAAGCTCCTATAACCAAGATTTGACTTTAGCAAGATCATAGCGTCAGTCTACAAAATATACTTACATTTCTAGATACCACTAATGAATAAATGGATTTTGAGATATATATATATATATATATTTTAAATCTACTTATAATAGCACCAAAAAAATACAAAATACTACTTAAAAATACTACTTAAAATACTACTTAAAAAATCAAAAGAAAGCTAAGTAAATGGAGAAACATACACTATTCACAGATTGAAATGCTCAGTCCAATTCTCCCTCACTTTGATCTATACATTCAACAGAATCCTACACAAAAGCCTAGATAGCATTTTGATAGATAAGTACAAGATGATTCTAAAATCTATATGGGAAGGTGAAAAAGCTAGAATTGCCAAAATAATTCTGATGAAGAAGAACAAATATGGAGGAGTCCTGATATCTGATTCTATTACTTAATATAAAGCTACACTAATCAATATATGGTCTCGGTGAAAGTATAGAGACATAGATCAATAGAATAGAATCCCAGAAATAGTCTCACAAAAACACAGAACTTTTAAAATCAGTTGTGCATATAAGAAGCTTGGAAGTCACCATTCCATGTACAAAGTACAAAGCTAAACAGACCAAAAAATCAATGATTCTTAGATCTACAGGACAGGGGAGAACACTAGCAAATTGTCCCCACGGTTGTTGAGACAGACAGGAGAATACAGGGAGTCACGGCTTACCGGAACACTCATTAGCTGAAACCATCACAGAAACCAGTGCTGGAGTAGGAAAACCTGAACTGTAATTGATGAATTGCTGGAAACTCAGTGTGGACAATGTTGAGAGTTTAAAACGCCAAAAACACTCAGTTGTGGGAAGCCCCACCAATATTATGAGATTTATCTCCAGGAGCTCAACCTGGTTAACACAGTAAATATATATATTTTTTAAAGATTTTATTTATTTATGTGACAGAAAGACAGCCAGCGAGAGAGGGAACACAGCAGGGGAGAGGGAGAGGAAGAAGCAGGCTCCCAGCCGAGGAGCCCAATGTGGGACTCGATCCCGGAACTCCGGGATCACACCCTGAGCCGAAGGCAGACGCTTAACAACTGCGCTACCCAGGCACCCCAACACAATAAATATTTGAAGAAAATCTCCTCAGTCTTCTGCCGGGTTGGAAGGAAAGGAACAATTTTGAGCACAGAGCACTGTGCTCTTAACAAGGCCTGCCCTCAGGGGAAACTAGTTAAGCAAACCCTAATCTGTTGGGGTATTGTCAGAGCCTAAGTGACCTGAGCCCAACTCCAACCTACTCTAGTCATTCTGTCCCACTAAAAGGGGTTGAAAAAACTGATAAACACTTATGAAGTTTACAGTCCAGAAGCATAGACTCACTAAAAGACTGAGATCTTTTAGGATCACAGAACTCTTCCCTCCCCAACCATCACCACCATATTGCTAAAGGCCTACTTACAGCAGTTCCTTTTACCTGTTACATCATGCCTGGCTATCAAGAAAGATTACAATGCATACCAAAGGCAAGAAAAACAAAACAAAACAAAAAAGAACAACAACAACAACAACAACCCAACCTGATTTGAAGAGACAGATAGAGCATCACACCAGACATGGCAGGGATGTTGGAATTACCAAACTGGGAATTTAAAATATCAATGACTAATATGCTAAGGGCTCTAATGGATAAGTAGACATTAAGCAAGAATAAATGGGCAATGTAAGCAGAGAGATATAAATTCTAAGAAAGAACCCAAAAGAAATGCCAGATTAAAAAAAAAAAACTAATAGAAAGGAAGAAAGGCTTTGATGGGATTATTAGTAGACTAGACACAGCTGAGGAAAGAATCTCTGAGCTTGAGGATATATCAGTAGAATCACTGACACTGAAAAGCAAAGAGAACAATGACTAAAAAAACCATGACAGAATATCCAAGGACTGTGGGAAAACTACAAAAGATGTAACATACACATAACAAGAATATCAGAAAGAGCAGAAAAAGAGAAAGGAACATAATAAATATCTCAAAAGATAATGACTGATAATTTCCACAAATTAATGTCAGACACCAAACCACAGACTCGGGAAGCTCAGAGAACAGCAAATAAGAGGTTAAGAGGTACAAACTTCCAGTTATAAAATAATGTCATTGGGATGTAAATAATGTACAACACAGGAAATACAGTTAATAATACTATAATAACCTTATATGGTGACAGATGGTAACCAGACTTTTCATGGGGATCATTTTAAAATGTATAAAAATATCAACTCAGTATGATGTATACCTGAAACTAATAGGGTATTATATGCCAATTATACTTCAATAAAAAAGAACAGCAAGCAGAATAAACAGCAAAAAAAATTTAAAAACTACATATAGACATAATATTTTTAAAATTACAAAAAAAAAATAAAATGAAGTGAAATAAAGAAAAAATACTGAAAGAAACCAGAATGAAAAAATGTCTTACTTATAAAGCATAAAGACAAGAACTTCATATGATTTATCCAGAGAAGCATGGGAGCAAGAAAATAATGGATTTAAAATGTTGAGAAAAAATACACAAAATTAGAAATTTTTCCCCTGAAAAATTCTCCTTTAAAAGTAAAGGAGAAATAGGGGCGTCTGGGTGGCGCAGTCATTAAGCATCTGCCTTCGGCTCAGGGTGTGATCCCGGGGTCCTGGGATCGAGCCCCACATCAGGCTCCTCCGCTAGGAGCCTGCCTCTTCCTCTCCCACTCCCCCTGCTTGTGTTCCCTCTCTCGCTGGCTGTCTCTCTCTGTCAAATAAATAAATAAGATCTTAAAAAAAAAAAAAAGTAAAGGAGAAATAAAAACTTCCTCAGATAAAAATTGAGGGAATTTTTAATAGAGCTGTCTTGCCAGAAATGTTAAAAGAAGTCCCTTGGAGGGGAAGAAAAAGTAATACAGGTCAGAAGTTGGATCCACATAAAGAAAGGAAAAGTATCAAAGAAGGAATAGTGAAGGTAAAATAAAACTTTTCTTATTCTCAATTGACCTCACGGACATCAGTTTATTCAAAATAATAATAGCGACAATGTACCACTTATGTACACTTAATATATATTCCACATATATACATATGCTTATACAAATGTGAAATGAATAGCAGCAATGATAAGAGAGAAATCTGGAAGGAATCAGCATTACTTTGTTATTATAAGATACTCGCACTACCCAAGAAGTGGCATATTGTTATCTGAAAGTGGACTTAGATTAGTTGTAAATATATACTGTAGACTCTAGGGCAACCACTAAAAAAGTATAGCTAATATGCTAAGAAATAAGAAAAAACTGGAATCATGTACAATGCTCAAAACCATAAAGGCAGAAAAAGATTGGAAGACAAAGTAGAACAAAGCTATTTTACGGATATAAACAAATGAATTTTAAAGTTTATATTGGGAGGCAACAGACACAGAATAACCAACAAAGTACTGAAGGAGAAGAACAAAGTTTTAAGACTGACACTAGCCAACCTCAAGAATTACTAAAAAGCTACAGTTATCAAGAAACTGTGGTACTGTCAAAAGAACAGACAAATACATCAATGGAACAAAATAGAGAGACCAGGAATAGACAGACATAAATATATAGTCAACTGATCTTTGACAGAGGAGCGAAGGCACTACAATGAAATAAAATAGTCTCTTTAACAAATGGTACTGAAATACCTGGACGTCTACCTGTTAAAAAAAAAAATGCACTTAGAGACCTTACATTCTTCACAAAAATTAACTCAAAATGGATCACAAATATAAATGTAACATACAAAACTTAAAATTTATAGACTATAATATCAGAGAAAACAGATGACCTCTAGTATACTGATGACTTTTTGGTACAACATGAAAGACATGTTTCGTGAAGGAAAAAATTGATAAGCTGGACTTCATTAAAATTAAAACTTCTGGTCTGCAAAAGATAATATAAAAAATAGAAGACAAGCCACAGACTAGGAGAAAACATTTGCAAAAGACACATCTGTTAGAGAGCTATTGTCCAAAATATACAAAGAACTCCTAAAACAACTTTAAAACAACTTTATTAAAAAAATGGTCTTAATAATGGTCTAATAACCTTGACATACACCTAACCAAAAAAGAAATACATATGGCAAATAAGAATATGAAAACATGGTCCACATCATAAGTCATCAGGGAAATGCAAATTAAAACAACAACGAGGAGTACCTTGGTGGCTCAGTCGGTTAAGCATCCGACTCTTGGTTTCAGCTCAGGTCATGATCTCAGGGTTCTGGGATCAAGCCCCAGGTTGGGCTCCATGCTTAGCATAGAGCCTGCTTAAGATTTTCTCCGCCTCTCCTTCCAACCCTCCCCCTGTGCTTGCGTTCTCTCTCTTTCTCTCTTTCTAAAATAAATAAGTCTTTAAAATAAATAAATAAATAAACCAATGAGATACTTCTACATACCTACTAGAATGGCCAAAATCAGGAGGACTGACAACACCAAATGTTGACAAGGATGTGGAGGAACAGGAACTCTCATACACTGCTGGTCAGAATGCAAAACGGCACAGCTACTTTGTAATACAGTTTGGTTGTATCTTACAAAACTAGACACACTACCACACTACCACACCATCCAACATTTGTACTCTTTGGTATTTAATCAAAGAAATTGAAAACTATGTCTGCATATGGACATTTATAGCAGCTTCTTCATAATGTCAAAATGTGGAAGCAACCAAGGTGTCCTTCTGAAACTGAATGAATGCATAAACTGTGATACAGCTAGACAACGAAATATTTCCAGTACCAAAAAGAAATGAGATATCAAGCCATGAAAAGATGTGGAGGAAACATAAATACATACTATTAAGTGAAAGAAGCTAATCTTAAAAGGCTCTATACTGTATGAGTCCAGGTCTATGACATTCTGGAAAAGGGAAAACTATGGAAAAAATTAAAAAAAATAAAAAGATTGGTAGTTACCAGTTGAGGCAGGAGGAAATGAATAGGCAGAAAACAGGTTTTTTTAGGAAAATAAAAATACTCTATACAATATTATAATATATGTCATTAAACATTTACCCACACCTACAGAATTCACAAGGCCAAGAGTGGGCCCTAAGGTAAACTCTGAACTTTGAGTGATTATGATGTGTCAATGTAAGTTCATCCTTTGTTTTTAACAAAATGTACCAATCTGGTGAGTGATGTTAATAATGGGGAGGCTATCCTATTATCTCACTATGCCCATATGAGGTATGTGGGAAATCTCTGTACATTCCTCTCAATATTGTAAATATAGGAAAACTGCTCTGAAAAATAAGGTCATTTTAAGTAAAAATAAGTAAAGAAAAGAAAAGAAAAAAAGGCAACGAATTTTTGACTGAGGTGCAAAAGCAATTTGATGGAGAAAGGATAATCTTTTCAATAAATGATGTAAGCCAACTAAATGTTCATATACAAAATAATGAACCTCAGTATATGCTTCACACCTTATACAAATGTTAACTTAAAATAGATCATTAGCCCCCAATGTAAAATGTAAAACTAAACAATTTCTAGAAGAGAACATAGGAGAAAATCTGCATGGCATTGGATTTGGTGATTAGTTTTTTGATATGACAGCAAAAGCACAATCCATAAAACAATTAATAGATTGGGCTTCACTAAATTAAAACTTTTGCTCTGCAAAATAAACTGGTAAGAATAAAAATGCAACTCACAGACTGGAGTATTATATTTACCAATCACTTATAAAGGACTTATACAATACAGACATACATACATGCACACATATTCAATATAAAAAATTACTGGAAAAAATAGGCAATAGATCTAAATGAACGCTCTTCCAAAAGATATGCAAATGGAAAATAAGCCTGTGCAAAAATGCCCAACATTATTGGTCATTAGAGAAATGGAAAGTAAAACCAAAATGATATAACACAGCATATCTTTAGAATAACTTTTAAAAAAAGAATAAAACTATCAATATGAAATGCTGGGAAAAATGCAGTACAGAGCATCAGGAACTCTCATTCATTGCTGTTGGGAATGCAAAATGGTATAGGTACTTTGGAAACAGGTTCAGTTTCTTAAAATATTAATCATATACTTACAAAACAGTCCAGGCATCCCACTCCTAGATATGTACCCAAGAAAACTGAAATTTTCTGTTCATACAAAACCTGCATGTGAATGTTTATAGCAGTTTTATCGTTAATGGCCAAAGCCTGGGAATAACAAGATATCTTTCAACAGGTGAATGAATAAATCAACTGTTATACATTCATAAAATGGATTACTACTCAGATCTAAGAAAAATTCTCTATTGGTTCACGCAACAACATAAATTAACCTTAAATGTATTTTGCTATTTGAAAGAAGCCAAACTCCAAGGCTACATTTTGTATCATTCCTTTTATACAGCATCCTGGAAATAGCAAAACAATAGTGATAGAAGACTGGTCATTGATTGTCAGAGATTCACAAGTGTGTGTGGCTGGGTAAAGGAGTCCACATCAGAGAATTTTTAGATGCTGGAACTGCTCTTTATGATACCTCAATGCTGGATACATGACTCTATGCATTTTCACAGCCAAAATAGAACAGTACAATACAAAGTATGAACTTTATGCAAACTATAAGGAAAATCAAACAGAATCTCAACCACAGTATGGAATGTAAACCGTGACAAGGGAATCTAATTCCATTACAAATGGATCCATAGGTTGAATGAAGGTGAGGGGGGAGGAGATGACCTAGGTAAATTTCAAAAACAGTGCTTTGACTAGATAAAGTCTGAAGACTAAGCAAAACTGTATAATAACATTATACTCTAGTTTATAAATTTGAAACTCATAGGGGTTCATTGAGCAATTCTGAAATTGATGTACATGTATGGTAGGTTGAATAAATAGGTACATAAATTAAAGGTAACGAGAACTAAGTTTCTCACTGTCAGAAAAATAAGTTATATAAATACATTTACAAACGAGGTGGAAGGCATGAATGAACCCTGTGGTAATGGCTTAGAGTGGCCACTATCATCATTAACTCATATTTATCTTATTATATATCAGATAAATAGACATACAATTATAGATATGTTTGGACACATAGGTTAGAATACATATACATGTTTCTTAGTTTGTGTACGGAGAGCGCCTACAACCCAAGTGAAATGAGTACATTTTGTACCAAGATATTGGATTCTAAATTCCAATCTCCAATGAAAGGATCAGTGCTCTTTTGAGCAACAGCTGATTCTAGAACTGTAATTGGGAAAATATAAGATGAACCTAGCATCTTGTAGTGCCAAGAAGAAGAAAGTGCTGAAAACAAATAAAAGACTGAGTACATTTCAAAAGGATACAGCAACCAACCTGAAAAGTCTCCCAATGTTCAAATCGGGAATATTTGATCAGTAAAATAAATCATTATATTATTGGATTATAATTCAAAGAATAAGATAAATATCCGTGAGAATATATTCATATAAACAAATGATTAAAAAATAAATAGAGGAAAAAGGGACAAATCTTTCTTATAGATGAATTCCAAATAATTCATGGATTCCAAATAAAAAATGAAGGAAATAGAAGATCACCATTAAAATACCACAGTAATAATTGCTGCAGGGAAGGTCCACTGCTGACTGATATAATTAGCAGGCAAACTTTGAGGAAAAATAAAATAGCTCCATAACCTCAAAGTATCTTCCTGCAAATATTTCTTAATTACTATGGTTGTTTAACTTAGTCTTTGATGTTTTTTGCTCCAGGAGGTGGAGCTTAATTCCCCTTTCCTTGAATGTGGGATAGAATGAGTAGTTTGCTCATAACAAACAGAATATGGAAAGGAAAAAATAGTAACTTTACGGAAGAGAAATCTAGCAGACATCACCTTAACTATGTCACCAAGGTTAAAATGACCAGCAAATAAGCCATATTGCTATTATATACTGATGAGATGAGAAGGGCATTTCCCTTCTGTATTCATCTTCCCTCAAATCCTTATCTCAGTTTAATTATAAGAAAACATCAAACAAACCCAAATTGAGGGGCCTTCCACAAAACACTTGAATAGTTTTTAAAAATTAGCAATGTTATGAAGAACAAGTAAGGACAGAAAATTTCACAGATTGAAGGAAGCTAAAGGCAAAGTGATGATTAAATGAAACATGGTAGACCGGGGTGTACACTGGGAAATAAAAAGGACATGAGAGGGAAAACTACTGAATCTGAATAAAGTACATAATTCAGTTAATGTTTTCTGACATTATTTTCCAATTTTGATTAATTTATCATAGTTATATGAGAGGGAAGCTGCGAAATATAGGAACCCTCTGTGCAATCTTTGTAAAACTTCTATAAACCTAAAATTATTTCAAAATAAAGAGTTAAAAAGTAAGTCATTGGTTCTTACATAGATTCCAAACATATGCCCAGGGATGATTCATACTTTGATATTAGTTGTTTTAGACAACTCTAAATTGACATATCTATTAAGACACATATGGGCTATTAATTTTTCTTCTATATTATATGCCACTGATAGTGTGTAATGACAAAGAATGCCATTTGAGAGAGGAATTCTGCCAACTGCTAATTCTGTTTTCTTTCTGAGCATATTATTTGTCTGGTTTTCTAAGACTCTTGGCAGCAGTTTATGTCATGTCTATCAACACTATACGTGGAGTGCAACTTTGACTGATTCTTCTATACTTAGTATTTCTTCTGAATTTACTGACAAAATTCTTCCTTTAACTAGAAAATATTCATTTGTAGCTTGGGAAAAATAAAAGAATTTGATTAGTTACCAAAGATTACAATCTTTAATTTGAAAATACCTGATAATCTGTGATGATGTAGTACTATTTGGGGGAAATGTTTTATAAGAGAAAATAAACTTTGTAACAAACTAATCACTGTTTCAATGAAATCACATACAGAAATTTCTCTGCTTTTTGTACACATGCATTAAACTTTCAGATTCACTTTTCAGATTCAATTCACAGAAAATTTCCACTATATATATCCATAATGCAGCCCTGTTCACTATGATTACAACTTCAATCTGAGTTCTGGTATTAAGTTGCTATTTTCACTTCTTCAGTGAGCCATTTTTAAGCCATAGATAACATCATTGTGAATTAGTGATTTTATTAGTTTTCTATTGCTGTGTAACAAATAATGACTACTTCAAGGACTTTAAAAAAGGCACACTCCCTATTTCACAATTTCCATAGGTCAGGAGTCTAGACATGACTTGACCAAGTCCTCTGTTCAGGATTCCAAAAAATTTCAATCAAAGTATTAGCTGGGCTGCACTCTCATCTGGAAGTGTGACTGGGAAATAATCCATTTCCACTGCTCACTCAGGTTGTTGACACAATTTGTTTTCTTGTTACTCTATGACTCAGGGCTCTAGGTTTCCATAGTCTAGAAATTGCCTTTGTGTATGGTGTGAGAGAGTGGTCAAGTTTCATTCTTTTGCATATAGGTGTCCAATTTTCCCGGCACCATTTATTGAAGAGACTGTCTTTTTTCCACTGGATGTTTTTTCCTGCTTTGTCAAAGATTAGTTGCCCAAAGAGCCAAGGTCCATTTCTGGGTTCTCTATTCTGTTCCATTGGTCTATGTGTCTGTTTTTGTGCCAGTACCATGCTGTCTTTTTGACCACTCTCTCACACCATAAACAAAGATAAATTCCAAATGGTTGAAGGACCTCGATGTGAGACAGGAATCCATCAAAATCCTAGAGGAGAACATAGGCTGCAACCTCTTTGACATCAGCCACAGAAACTTTTTTCTTGACACATCTCCAAAGGCAAGAGAAACAAAAGAAAAAATGAACTTGTGGGACTTCATCAGGATAAAAATCTTCTGCACAGCCAAGGAAATGGTCAAAAAAACTAAGAGGCAGCCCACAGAATGGGAGAATATATTTGCAAATGACACTACAGAGAAAAGATCAATATCCAAGATCTACAAAGAACTTCTCAAACTCAATACACGTGAAACAAATAATCAAATCAAAAAAATGGGCAGAAGATAAGAACAGACACTTTTCCAATGAAGACATATAAATGGCTAACAGACACATGAAAAAATGTTCAAAATCATTAGCCATTAGGGAAATTCAAATCAAAACCACCTTGAGATACCACCTTACGCCAGTTAGAATGGCAAAAATTGACAAGGCAAGAAACAACAAATGTTGGAGAGGATGTGGAGAAAGGGGATCCCTCCTACATTGTTGGTGGGAATGCAAGTTGGTACAGCCACTTTGGAAAACAGTGTGGAGGTCCCTTAAAAAGTTAAAAATTGAGCTACCCTATGATCCAGCCATTGCACTACTGGGTATTTACCCCAAAGATACAGACGTAGTGAAGAGAAGGGCCATATGCACCCCAATGTTCATAGCAGCATTGTCCACAATAGCTAAATTGTGGAAGGAGCTGAGATGCCCTTCAACAGATGACTGGATTAAGAAGCTGTGGTCCATATATACAATGGAATATTACTCAGCCAGCAGAAAGAACAATTACCCAACATTTGCAGCAACATGGACGGGACTGGAGGAGATTATGCTAAGTGAAATAAGTGAAGCAGAGAAAGACAATTATCATATGGTTTCACTCATTTATGGAACATAAGAAATAGGAAGATCGGTAGGAGAAGGAAGGGAAGAATGAGGGGGGGAGGTAAACAGAAGAGGGAATGAACCACGGGAGACTGTGGACTCTGGGAAACAAACTGAGGGCTTCAGAGGGGATGGGGGTGGGGGAATGGGATGGGCCAGTGATGGGTATTGAGGAGGGCACATATTGCATGGTGCACTGGGTGTTATATGCAAATAATGAATCATTGAACATTGCATCAAAAACGGGAGGAACTGTATGGTGACTAATATAACAAAATAGAAATTATTTAAAAAAAAAAGAAAGAAAGAAATTGCCTTTTGTTTCTGAAGCTCACCCACAGTCCCCAGAGGCTTCCCAAAGTACCTTGCCATACAGGCTTCTCCCCATGGTTGTTCCATCAGGTCTGTAAGCAGAATTTAATTTCCAGTTTATTGATGATAGTGTTTTATATAAGGTCACTTAATCAGGAAAGTGACATCCTATCACTTTGCCATGTTCTGTTAGTTAGACTCAAGTCATAGGTCTCATCCTCTCCCAAGGGAAGTGATTACACAGTGGCATGCCCACTAAAACATAAGAATCACTGGGGATCATCATAGGGTCTATATGCCATGGCAATGTAATATAATATATAATATCATCATAAAATGGAAATTAAATAAATGAAAATGCCAAAACACAAATCACGAAATAATGTTCACTAAGAATTTTTGTGCTCGATCAACTGAATACTAGGTGAAAGATTCTTGTAAAACAGCACCAACCTTTACAGATTTTATGATTATTAATAACATAATGGTAATGTATGTAAAATTATAATTAAATTTACATATCATATGTATCCATGAAAATTTATTTTTCTCTGAAACCACTAAAATGCCTATCAGCCATTAAACAGATCACCTGAGACCACCAGTATCCAACAGACTCTTCTTTAAGAAACAGCGCCTGGAGTAGAGATCAATTAGACAATAGTCTATGTTATCTCATCAAGATAAAGATATGGATTTGGGGCATTTTCCTCACTCTGATTATAAAGCAATGCTTTGGTATTTTTTTCTTCTCAATAAATTCCTTCTTGGTTAGTATTTCAGAGAATGTAAAAAATGCGGTAGAACTGTTACAACATGCAACATCTCCTTGTCTTCTGAAGAGGTAATATATGTGCAAAGGTGAATGCATAGCACTTTTTGGTACATTACTACGCGGGAGCTCCAGCTAAGTGGTGAAAATGTAGAAAGATGAGTAAGACAAGATCCCAGATTTTCTGGCTATTTAAAGCAGGCACTATTAAAGTGTGCCATGGCAACTGTTTATGTAAAAGATGGGCAAGAAAGAAGTGATCTCGGAAAGGAAAATAAAGTTAATCACTTATTTTGAAATTGGTTTGGGGTAGATCTATTTAGCTCAATTACTAGGATCAGTATCATCGCAAGCACAATTGAAATAAGGAAAAGAATATACTACACTGGTAGGTCTTTTCCTATAGACCTATTGTTTTCTGTGTTAACTGGCCTCTTCCAAATACAGACATGCAGTCAGCTGCAGTGCACTCTACTGTCTTTAGTTACTTCTTTTTCCTGGCCTAGAAAGCCTAAGTGTGCTATTAAACTATATAAGGAAATAGATATGAAAGGCATTAAAAATATAAATGGAGCATTTCAAATATGGCACTATAACGGGAAAGTGATATGTCTCTTTTACAGGCCTAGATGAAGCACAAAGGAAGATGAATATAGCCATAGATTTATGGAATGTTGCAGGAAGCTGTTTTGTAAGTTTTTAACATATAGGTTTTCATCTTCTTCCATCTAAACTAACTACCACTTCAGGTGCTAGAACTAACACATAACACATTGTTTCATTGCTGTAGCTCAACTTTTAAATAGCATAAAAGTGTATTCCTCTAAAATATTTGCTTTATTTGCTGTGTATCTATAACATTATCAAGACATTGATAACTTACCTAGATGTGCTTAAATCACATCATGTAAAGACCTCTTTACTTACATAATTACTTTTGCTTAAATTCAATAGCTATACACAATAAATCTCATCTAACTGTGGCAGAAAATATGAAAATTATATATTAATGCTATATAATGGGTTTAAAGTTAAACACATTTTACAAAGGCATAGGTCTTATTGTTGTGAAGCAAACTTTCCCTTTAGCAATATTTTTCTGTGATTAAGTTAGAGATCAGATAAACTTCTTATTCAGTATATGCCCAATAGCAATATAAAATTCAATATCAGCTGCATTATTCTATAGACTTATGCCATCATACATGCAAAATAAATACAAGGTAAATAGATAAACCAAATACAAAATGTAAAACATGCAAAATTAATCACTTACAAATATGAACAAAGAGGGTAAAATAAAGAGAACAAAATTTTGGGTGGCAATAGGATATAGAAAAACATAAGTCTGCCACTTTACATTTTCAATAAGCATTTTAGATGGGCTTTGTTAAAGCATGGATGCTGTGAAGTGGGAAGTATGGATTGTAGAATCATCTCTATTAACATACATTGCTACTGTGGGCTAGATATCGTTTCCATTTATATTTTTTCTTTCTCCTGAAAATGTCAAAATTATTTCATTCAAATGAAATCAAATCATGAGTTCAACAACTGAAGCTACAGCTGGCTAACTTATTTTATGGTAGAATAAAGTGGCTGCAGTATTTATAGATTTGAAAGTGATCAATTAGCCTCTGAAAAATGGACTCTCCAGCCATGTTAGATATTGTTATTGCCATTGTCAAACAATATGCACCAAATACTGGTTGAGACAAGGTGATAGGGGTGGAAGCAACTGTAAACTGTTTTAGTGTTAGCTAGTATCAATGTTCCAGTGGAGTCAGAACTGTTTTTAGAACACTACTGATTTTATACAATTTACTGAACTATATACAAGCTTATGTTACAGCCATTAGATTAGGCTTTCTAAGAGTTTTATTTTCCTTGGATCTTCTGAAACTGGATAAGGGAGGGATCTGTTACATTTGGAAATGTACTTGGAAAAATAAATTTGTTCTACTCTCAGAACATATTTAGTCAAAATTCACTTTGAGAATTGCTAAGTTGAAGTTTGCAGTTCTAAAACTCCCATTTCCTCCCCTTCCTTGGCAAATTAGACTGAGGTGAGTAAATACATCTCTGAACATTGCATGTTTTTCATCCCTTCTTATAACTTTCTACTCCTCATCTTCGTACATAGTAATTCTTTTCTAGTTTTAACAACAAGAGTTGATTTCAATAAAGTTTACTTTCAATTCTTCTGTGAGGAAGAGTATCTGTTAAATCTGTTTACTTTTGTCCCGTTTCTTCTAACTAGGCTTGGTTTATCCCTGTGGGGAACAGATATTAACCGCTTTTCCCATTCTGAGCAGCATGATTCTCAGATAAGCCATTAGGAGCAATGATAAGTAAGTATACGCTGTGTTGCTTACTTGAGCAGATGTAAGTTATCCAACTTGAAAATTAAGAAAATATTTTCCAGTTTTCAAAACCATAGTGTGAAAAAAAATAAATTCTCCATTTCAGGACTTCTCATAAAATGGTAGACATCTATTTGTCCTGGGATAAATTGCCATTTACCTTCCTGGACACATTTGGCAGGGAAATCATTTCGCAAACTCTGTGCTGGGAAATTTGCTAGATGGTATGCATGTACCTGAGAGATACTCTTTTGCTCCATCAAGGAGCATGCTGCCCATTAGAAGAGACAGAAGCATTCATAGTGTTTTACACACTAACACTGAGATAAGCACAGGATATATGGAGCAGACAGGAAACCCTATCCCAGGTCAGATGGGGAAGGCAGAACCAGAAAGAGATAGCTAAATGGGACACTATCCGAGATTTTTTTGGCATTATCAAAGGAAAATGATGCACTGAGTATTAGCTACAAACATCTGCCTTCATAACAAATCACTGAGTTAAAAAATGATATAGCAAGTTTAGTTAATGCAGATTCATACTCAGATATGAACATAAAAACTGGAAATCCAAGCTTTTAAAGTTTAGGAAGCTCAAGAAAGAACATTAGCAGGTATACAACCAGGCATAGAAAAGGGCCAAAGAAAATTAACTTGGAGTTGAGAATTTTAAGCACCTCTTTTACTTTCCTTCTCTTAGCCATCTGTTGTCCAAGGCCTGGGGATATAATTTGGAAGGCCTCTTAAATGGGCCAAAGGTGAAAAGCATCTTTGCCATTAAGAGTGAGCATTCAGCTTATTTTTTTCAGATTAGAGCTCTCCAAATTGTAGTGGTATTGGGGAACATTGCTGAATAGCTACATAAAAAGTCATAATCATGAATCAGAAGCACTGGCAGCTCTCCCTAACCCCGCAACACAATAGATGTCCACCCTACCTGATAATAGGAATACCATAATAACAGCAAGAGGAAGCAGGCAAACCAGAGCAGGTACATGGGTAGATTGAGAAGAGTGGTCAGAAAATACCAGTAGGTGCAGAACAGTTGGCTAGTTTCTGTCCATTACTCAGGGACCAAACCTTGTAGTTCCAGTAGCTGGGACATAAGGGGATTCCCCCTGTATGAGTACAATGCCTGAAATTTTGAAAAACTGAACAGGGTTCTTCTGGGGTGTGGGTGAGGGAGTTTATTCTAGAATAGTGAGTGGGCTAGCCTCAAATAACAGTAGTAAAAGTATTCTTGGAATAGAAAAAGATATTCTTCCTATGCATCAAGTCAACCAGAGGAGTACAATCCCATACGCTCTTTGGTGCTTTACCCAGAGATGGCTAATATTATATAAGAGAAGAGCAGAAAATCAATAATACAAGAAACTGAAAGAAGAAAATATGATTCATATAATTGATATTTCAAATGGGAAATTTTCAACAGGAAAATAAGGCATGATAAATTAAAAATTAAAATAAAATACAAGGGAAAGTCCTAACATCATTAATTACAATTCTGTGTAGATCAACCTTGATGATTTAAAGATACATGATCTCAAGTTGAATTCAAGAAAAAACAAGATCTGGCCATATGTTGTTTTTAGAAGAAACACTTAAGACAAACAAACACGAAAGGAAGGAAAGTGAAGGAATGAAAAATACAACAAATAAATATGAATTGGAAGAAGAGAGCATTTTAAATATCTAAAACAATAAAAAATGTGTACTCAAAAAAGATTAAAAAAAAGAAGCTTCTAGTAAAACTAATTAAGAAAAACAGGACAAAATAGGAAATTCAGAATAAAAACTACAACCACAGATATGGGAATTTTTCAAAGCATAAGACAATGATATGAACAAATAATGCAAAGATTTTTGAAAATATTTTAAAAATCGGCATGTTTGGAAAAGCATAAAATGCTAAAATATGTCATTAGCCAGAAAAAAAGATGGTAATTAGAGAGAGCAGCATGAATAAATGCAGAAAGGACACCAAATCATGATAGAGTGGTTTAGTGGAAGGAAACACTTTTACTGGAAGAAAATAAGGAACCTTAGGAAGTTTTAAAGCAGTGGGATAAAATAACCAAAACTAAATTCAGGAACATTAAGAAGCTGCAAATTTTAAGGTGACCAGTGTTCCAGTTTGCCAGAGCGACGCAGTTCCTGGGATGCATGTTAAAATCAGGAAAGTTCCTAGTGAGTTGAGCCAAGCTGGTCACCCTAGCTGTGATAGTAAAAATAAATAAATAAGTAAATAAATAAATAGCCACCAATTGTGAAAACAATGATTTAAAAAAAAAAAAAAGCCACATGACACATTCCTGCAGAAATACCTACTATTTATATAACCAACAGGAATAAACTAAAAAACACACTTTGGACTATAAAACATAGCCTACTATCTACAAATGAGAAGAGGAAAGAGAACATCAGACAATGTAGTATACTATCACTATCCAATTAATGCATTTAATTCCAGGGCATGGAGCTATTCTGACCAGATAAAAGTCAGTCATTCCCCAAGACAACATCCCAACGCTGCCAAAGAGAGTTCTGTCAACTCTTCCTGTCCTTCATCTGCAGCTCTCTTCCTCCTTCCATGCAGAAAGTATAATTGCCATTAGATATAAAGTCATTATTTAGAATGATGAGGTAGGGCTGTGTTGTTTTTGAGGATGCTGTGTAAAGAAGTGTTTTATGAAATCAAGGTGGGTGTTGGGAGCTTTGCATATAAGAGACTGTAGTCATCCTTTCAGTATACTTTGTAGATGAGACAGAGAACATGAAAGAGAGATTACTCAGCCCAGACCTTAAAACATATCTGAGGGTTCACAAATCATGATTTGCAGAGATTGCAGAGATTATGTAGACATAATCAACTAGCTTTTATTCTTGAATTTGAGTGTGAGGAGGTAGGAGATGCAAGGGGACAATGATGGATGCATCACAAACCTCACAGGCAAACACTGCACCTATAAATATCTGTCCCAATTTGAATGTGAATAAAAAAGAAAAATGGTATCCATGAAGAAAAAAAAATATCACAGCAATCGACATAAAAAGAACATTATCAGGAAGTCTCCATGTAAGGGTGTATTTCTGAAAACAATATTTTATTAAAAAAGTGAAATTTCATAAAACACCAGTTAATTATCCTGGGGGATGAGAAAGAAGAACTTAGAAAGACTAGCTTCTACAAAAGGGCATAGTTAGAGATGAGGATAGTATTAAAGTAAAGGTGCAAAGGAAGATTATAGAAAATAAGAAATCTTTCGAGGCACTCACAATGCAATAGCAGGATTCAATGTATATGTATTTTAATGTAATATACATTTTACATATAAGACATAGATCAGGATTAGAGAGAACATCAGGTCACTGATGATCAGGAAACACGACAATCTCTATTAAAATTAAAGAGGAAGAAAAACCAAAGCAAGAAAGAAACTACAATTCTAAGAATAAAGGTGATAAATAAGAACAATGAATATAAATCCAACCTAAGAATGACAGATTCGAGAGGAAGAAAAAAGAATAACAGAAATAAATCAATTATATCAAATATAACGATGTTGAGGAAGAGGTAAGAAAAAGGATGAAGGTAATGGTAACAACAATAGCAACATCCCTGTGGGAAGACAAATTCTGAACGCAGGCAAAATTATTTGATACTCAGAAAATTTAGCACTTATACGGCTATTTAACAAAGCTAAGTGAAGATTCTAATTCTCTAGTACTTGTTATGATTCTTTAAAATATATAAAAATAATGTGGTTTTATTATTTAAAAATCTGAGAATTATGACAGAGAAGAACCAGAGCTGAGTATATCCAATTGTCTATTCCATGTGAACATGAGGCAAAAGCTATTATTTTGTTTTTTACTTTGGTAAGCAGAGAAATAGGTTGGATTGGACAGATGTGTTTTACTTTTTTCCAGCTTTACTGAGGTATAATTGACAAATAAAATTATGAGATATTTGAAGTGCACAGTATGGCAATTTGATATACATATGCATTGGACACATTCACTTTTAAAAAATTAAAGAAAATCATTAGAAGAATTAAAAACTGATTTGCTATCTACTAAATTACTCTAGAATCTGATTCATTTTCACATTCCCAAGGGAGGGACCAGCAATTATATGAAAAAGGTAAAAAATCTGTATACTTGCTAAAAAGTAAGAATGACTGCAAGTATTTCTTTAGATTAAAACAAAGATGAGCCTTTATTGAAGAAAGACAAAGAATTTGTTCTCACTCCCTTATTTAAGAGAAAACCATGTTATGGAGAGTGAAAATGACAAGGACAGAATTCCACTATCACAGCTAAAATTGAAAAATGAGGCTAGGTCCGGACATAGGCAGATAAAAATGTAAACAGCTGCATGTTTCAGGAATAGGAGACTTCTTTGAAGGAATCTATAGGGGGCGCCTGGGTGGCTCAGTTATGCCTGACTCTTGGTTTCAGCTCAGGTCATGATCCCAGGGTTGTGAGATTGAGCCTTGCATCGGGGCTCTGTGCTCAGCAGGGATTCTGCTTGAGAGTCTTTCTCTCCCTCTGCCTTTGTCCCTCCCCTCCTCTCTCTCTCCCTCCCTCTCTTAAATAAATAGGTAAATATTAAAAAAAGAAAAAAAAGGAATCTTTAAAAGGAAACCATCCCCCTGGGAGCAATGAGACATAAACCATGGTCTACCAAAGGGTGTGATAGATGGTAGAAGCACTCTGTCTTCGTCCAGAAAGTAGGGGAGACAGGTAAAGGGATAAACACTAGATAGATAGATAGACAGATACATACATACATACATACAAACATAGATGATAGGTAGATTTGCATATATAACATTATATATATATGTATATCTTATATTACTTTATATTTTTTGTAAGTCTAAGTGAACAGCAATAACAAAAGAAAGAATAAAAAGAAACTATGTTACATTTTCTTCTGAAAATCTCTCCTACAAGTATATTTGCACACGCAGAGGAAAATTTATGCATGGGTTGTAAATGGCAGGTCTATACATAAGAGTAAATATCTGGACATAATCTAGAAACCTTTCAATAGGAACTAGTTACATAAATGATGGTACATCTATTCATAATAGTGTAGTCCTTAGGGTAAAAATGAGTTCGATCTAATTGTATTAGAATATGTGGGATTAAGCGAAAAAATGAAGCAAGGCACAGAATAATGCCAGTGATATGTTCCTACATTTTACTAAACTTGATAGGTATGCATATCAATGTGTGAGACATGTCTATTGAAAATCACCAAACTACTGAAATTATTTATCTTTATGTTGTACATCTGAGAGTCTGGGATAGTGGAAGAGTATTTTCCATCGCACTACTTTTGTAATGGTTGAATTGCATGTTTCACATTTATTTTAAGCTATCTTTTAGAAGAAAACTTCCTTACACTGAAATTTAGAGTTGGCTACATATGAAACGACTATGAAAACTGAAAAACTGCACAGATATTTTCAACTAGCAAGTCTATCACTATGTACTAGTATTATGCAATATTACTCAGAATTATAAGTAGGCAATTTCAAAATTGGAATAAAGCCAGATTTAAGGCTTGAGATTATTTGTTTTCCACTATAATTAATACCTGTTGTCAAAAACACAATTTTGTCCTTCAGGAGAGAACCCATGGCTTTTATGTCTCTAACTCCGGCTCTGCAAAAGCAACTGGTCAAATGAAAGCAAGTAGCCAATTGTACATTGACTGTACAAGCAGTTGGGGGCAAGGAAAGGAGTAGTTGCCGGCACATGTCAGATGAGATTGGGGAGGATCTCCAGATATTAGAGAACCACTGGAGCACACTATATACCAGGAGTCACGCATAATATAATATGACCTTGGATGAAGAGAGGGAGAAGAGAACAAATTATATTCAGTGACATGATTTTTATTAAAATAAAAGAGACTTTTGAGTACGAAGTTCATGTAGAGATTGGCTATATATGCCAGACGCATCCTGAGGCAGGCTTGCTTCCTAAACATTAAGAAATATTTAGGCATTGGTCCTTGGTGCCTGCTAGAAATTACTTGCATTTATAAATCAATGGAAGAAATATCAACCTTTTGGTGACAGACCACAGACTGTCACCCTAAATCCATCAGCTCCTTCCTCCACAATAATTAAGTTTCAGTGGGACATACGGCCACCCAGTTTAACAATTCCTAGTCTCCCTTGCAACTCAGTATGTCAAATGACTAAGTTCTCACCCATGGAATGAAACAAAAAATAATAAATGCAACGGATACCTCAGATGCCTAAAGGGAAGTGGTTTGCCCTGGACTCCCATTTTTTCCTTTTCCTACAGTCTGGAGCACAGATGGGGCATCAGCATAGCTACAACCCAGCAGATGTGGAAAATTCTCTAGAAGGCGGTGGAGCAAAGAAAGGAATATAAGAAGAAACTCAGATCTCTGAATTCCTTGTGGAACAAAACTTTTAGAATAAGAAACAAATGTCTATTGCATTGCACCCATTATGTTTATGGGTTCTTTTTGCAGCAAATTATCCATTATTCTACCAAATAAATCTTTATTCTCAATCAAGATATCATTGATCCTCTGATGCAGTGACTTGACTAAAGTCACAGGTAGAATCAGTAGCTCCCTCTATCTGTTCTGGCTACATTCCTCCATACTCCTTCTCAAAATCCTTTTTCTAGGTATATTTTAACCCAGATATTTTCACGTCTCTGATATCTTTGGAATAACCACTTGTTTCAGGGTCAATTTCTTTTTTCTTTTCTTTTCTTTTTTTTTCCACACTAGTATCACTCTGCAATAGGGGTTTCTAAGGAAATGTTTAAATTGGTACGTTGTCTGAATGGTAGAGATTATTCAGAGGGGGAAAAAAACCCTGAAAGCCTTCTATGGATCCTTGCCTCTGAATCCATACACTCATTATGTTTTGTTTGTTTTGTTTTTTGTTTGTTTGTTTTGAGTATTGGGTATGCTCACATCATCAGAGCTTTAAAAGCTAAATTAAAATAATATGTGAAAGTACCTACTACCTTAGTTTCTGACACCTAGGGAGTCTCAAATCTAATTACTCCCTTTCTCTACTCCCCAAGCTAATGGTCAAAAATTTAATCAAATATTTTATCAAAAAAAAGAAAACACACAACAAAAACCATTATTTCTATTCTATTTCTTAGGGAGGGAGAAAAAGAGGAACTAAATATATAAAACAACAGATCATGCTAATTAATATTCTTTTCTTACAATGCAAACAAGTCATAACTTATGTTTAACAATACCTGACCAGAGTCCAAAAGTGAAACAGTAGCCATGGATACTGTATGAACTGATATCCAAGATAACCAAGAATTAATTGCATATGAATTTGAATATTTATTCAAGATATCCAATCTTGGATTTACATATTCAAAATTTATGTTCCCTTAGTAACTATAACCAATCTCTTACACTTGGACAGTATATATATATATATATATATATATATATATATATATATATATATATATATATATACAGAGAGAGAGAGAGAGAGAGAGGCACCTAAATAATACATATCATATATATGTGGTATCTTTTAATAGTTTATAATTCATAAATAATACTTATAATAAAATTATTTACTAACATACTGATGATAATACAACTTTGTTTATTCATGTGAATCCAGAAGAAAACTATTATGATATGGATACAGTAAAATTCAAAGTTCAAGTTATTGTTACCTATTTTATGGAGAAAGCACATTAGCAAATTCCAAGTTGTAGATTAGGAATGAGAAGGAAGTCTCCCTGGTTTCACAAAACATTTTTCCCCCATCTTTCACATAAAGCTCTTTTTTATTACTACTCTAATAAACTCTTCTAATCTGGAAAAAATTTGTCTACCCTTAATACAGAAAACAAGTTTTTATTTCCCACATGAGTGTGCTTATTAGTCTCTCACTACTTAAAATCTCTCATTTCAATCTGTAGGGACATCCTTTCAACCTAATTTGTACCTCTACTTCACCATTGAGCCTTTTTTGGCTATCTTTTTAGGTCTAGTCTTTGGTATATTTTTTCCTTTTTTTCCCTACAGATTTATTTATTTTTTTAATTGTTTTATTTAAAGTCAATTAGCCAACAGATAAGTACATCATTAGTTTCAGATGTAGAGTTCAATAATTCATCAGTTGCATGTAACACCCAGCACTCATCACATCACATGCCCATCACCCAGTTAGCCCATCCCCCCACCCACCACCCCTCCAGCAACCCTCAATTTATTTCCTATAATTAAGAGTCTCTCATGGTTTTTCTCCCTCTCTGATGACTTCCCATTCAGTTTTCCCTCCTTTCCCCTATGATCCTCTGTGCTGTTTGTTATATTCCACATATGAGTGAAACCATATAATTATCTTTCTCTGATTGACTTATTTTGCTCAGCATTATACCCTCCAGATCCAACATCAATTTAAATGGTAAGTAGTCATCTTTTCTGGTGTCTGAGTAGTATTCCATTGTATGTATATACCACATCTTCTTTATCCATACATCTGTTGAGGGACATCTTGGCTCTTTCCACAGTTTGGTTATTGTGGACACTGCCGCTCTAAACTTTGGGGAGCAGGTGCCCCTTCAGATCAATACATTTGTATCCTTGGGCTAAATACCTGGTGGTGCAATTGCTGGCTCATAGAGTAGCTCTATTTTTAATTTCTTGAGGAACCTCCATACCATTTTCCAGAGTGGCTATCTCAGCTTGCATTCCCACCAACAGTGTAAGAGGGTTCCCCCTTCTGCACATCCTCACCAACATTTGTTGTTTCCTGTCTTGTTAATTTTAGCCATTCTGGTGTGAGGTGGTATCTCAATGTGGTTTTGATTTGTATTTCCCTGATGCCAAGTGATGTGGAGCATTTTTTCATGTCTGTTGGCCATCTGTATGTATTCTTTGGAGAAATGTCTGTTCATGTCTTCTGCCCATTTCTTAACTGGATTATTTGTTTTGGGGTGTTAAATTTGATGTTTTTTTTTTTATATCTTGGATACTAACCCTTTATCTGAAATGTCATTTGCAAATATCTTCTCCCATTCCTTAGGTTCCCTTTTAGTTTTGTTGACTGTTCCCTTTGCTGTGCAGAAGTTTTTATCTTGATGAAGTCCAAATAGTTCATTTTTGCTTTTGTTTCCCTTGCCTTTGGAGATGTGTCTAGCAAGAAGTTGCAGTGGCAAGATAGAAGAGATTTCTGCCTGTGTTCTCCTCTAGGATTTTGATAGATTTATTTATTTTAGGGAGAAAGCATGAGTCAGAGGGGCAGAGGGAGAGGAAAAGAGAATCTCAAGCAGACTCTGTGCTGAGTGCAAAGCCTGAAACAGGGCTTGATCTCATGACCCTGAGATCACAACCTGAGCCAAAACCTAGAGTTAGACACTTAACCGACTGTGCCACCCAGGCACCCCTGGTATTTCTTTTCTGAATCCCTCATGTGACATTTAAATACAAAAATGGCTTTGATGTATTGAGTGCCAGATAGTGGGCCAGTCATTTAGTATCACTGTGTATATACTATTGGGGTTACTATGTTTTAGGAAGTGTACTGATGAAGAGATTGAATCAAAGAGCCCAATGTCAAAAGCCCAGTAAATGGTGGAGCCAGAATTTTAGATCAGGTTGTTCAACTTTACTTTCCAAGATAGCACTGACTTGAGGAAACTGTTTCAGAAGTCCAAATCAGATGAGTGATACTCAGCTTAAAAACTGCAAGTGAGAATTAATCATGCATTTTCCTATAACTCTACCTATCAATGGCATGAAATGCTTTGAAGTATGTACTTTGACCAGGTTTGGGATGATCGTAGTGAAGGGTACTAACGAAGTCTCTACCATCCTGAGATTTTACTTACAGGGAGAAATGGGGGGGGGGCAGAATAAGATGATTTCAAAAAGCAGTAAGTATCAGGAAGCTGGAAAAATAGTAATATGACAAAGTAACGGAGACCATGGATTTCTCATATTAGACCTGAGAAGGCTCTCTGACACCTAAATGATTAATAAGATTCAGTCATGAAATTATCTGGAAGAAGAATTTTATAAGAAGAGGGCACAGTAAATGCAAATGCAATGAGATAAGAGTAAAATTGGAGAATTTGAGAAACAAGCAAAAGGCCTGTGTGCCTGGAGAATTCTGTGTAAATGTAGGTTAATATGGCATGAAGTCTGAGAGGAAGGCTGGTATAGAGGCCATAGCAAACACCTTGGATTTTAGCCTAAACTCAACAGGAAGCCATGGAAGGCTTTAAGCAGAAGATGATGTGGTAATATGTGTGGTTTAAAAAAAAAAAAAAAAAAGATTCTAGAAATGGGTCAAGAATGAAGTACTGGGTAAAGGGCAAGCGTAACCACAGGTAGTTCAGGGAGGAAATAAATAACATAGTCCATGTAAGAAATGACGGTAGCTAGAGCCAAAATGGGGATGGGAAAAGCACATGAATATGGAACTTAATGGAAGGGGGTAGTATCAACAAGACCTCTCAATGGATTGGATGTGGGGAGTAAAGAATAGAGAAGAAATGCAGAAGGACTCTAAGTCATATAGATTGGAGCCAAACAAGCTTGAATTTGAATCCAGGCAATGCCATGAATTAGCTCTGATACCTTTATCAAGTAATTTGCCTTCTCTTAGCTTCAGTCTCCTTATCTATAAATTGAGACAATACTCACTTTCAGATATAATAAACGGATTGAGTTAAATAATACTAAGATTGTTAACATAGTGTCAATACATAGTAAACATTCACTAAAGGTAGATATTAGTATTAAAACTATGTTTACTTCAAAATGAAAAGCACTAACTAAACTGCAATTTTTGTTGGACTCATGATTATCTCAAATCAGTTCCATTGTCTCAATTCTGTCAAAAATAAATAAAAACAACATAAAAGTTTTGGATTTTTCTGTTTTTGTTTTTGTTTTTTTACCAGAAATACACCACCATCCATCAAATATTCAGTGGTCACTTAGTACATACAAGAACTGTAGAAAGCAGAAGAAAACTAAAAATAAGCAAGAAATAGTCCCTGATTTCAGAGATCTCAAAGGCTAGCAGGGGAAACATGCAGGTAAAGGTTACTGTACCATGAGTTAAAGACAGCAATAGAGATATATACACACTATTGTGGTAGCATATGTATGGGTAAGAGAGCATGTATTCCTGGGTAAGGAGAGAAATGTTAAAGAAATAGGGAAGAGTTTTCCTCGGTCATCCATAGAAAAGGGGAGCAAAAAGGAGAAGAAGGACATCCTAAGTTGAAGAAACAGCATCAGCAAAGAGAGCATGGAGGGAAAACGCTGTGTGCGTTTCCTGGGCAGAGAGTGCACTGTACCAGTGCAGAGGGTAGATCAGAGAGAGCGGGGGTGGGGGGGGTGGCAGTGATGAGGTATTTAGCTCAGGTACCCTGCTCTGTCCATGTCAAAGATAGGCTGAAGCAACTTTTGTGCAGGGCTTTGAAGGCCATGGTAAGGAGTTAGGGTTATTCTCACTGACAGCGCAGAGCCAGAATTATCAGAATGTTTTAAGCATGATCAAATTTATGTTTTAATAATAGTACCCTTTCGGCTTTTAAAGTTTAAATAAGAGTTAAGAGCTGCTAGAGAAGTAAAATTAGTTCAAACTGTGGAGATCCCCTTGCCCCCCTTTTTATGATGGAGGTGAAAATGGTACACACTTGGTAATTATTAAGCATATAGAGTTTTTGTTATGCTTTTTTTTTTTTTTTTATCCCCCTCATAGTCAGTCATGGTGTTAGTCAAGGTCAGAAAAACAAGTCAGAGACATAAACCAAACCCTCAGCTTCTGATTCTCAGTTCAGTACTTTACACAGCTAAATAATATGAAAATGTGCCTGGATGCTGCCTGATAGAGGGAAGGTTCCATTTTTATATGTAAAAAGTACCTTTATATGCACAAAACAAATTATAAGAGTTGTGCCGCTTTAATCAATCTGTATTGCTAGAACTAGGCTCTATAGCTATTAAAAGACTTCCACTTCCTGAGACTTCCTCATGCCATGCAGCTTAGTCATGCCTCCTTGAGCACATGGAGGCATGAATAAACTTTAAAAGAGAAAGAGGAATATGCCTTCACTGCTTTTGTAAACACAGCAGCTGATGTGTTTGCCCTGAAGGGAGAAATCTGCCACTTTGTAAGTTAAGCCTGAGTGAATTGCAGGGCTTCTAGACAGATACTCAGGAAATAGGAAGGCAAAGTTTTAAAACAAAATCATGACCCTCCTTCCAGAGCACAGGATATAGGGTAACTGACTATTCAGGAAGAAGGTCTAAAAGTTTCCAGGAGAATGGTATGTGCTTTTCATGATCACCTGAATCTATGGAAGTAGCTTCTTACAAAGACCTATTTTTAAAATGAGGAATCATAAGTAAATTAATTAAAGCGCCTTCTCCAAGGTCAACCAGTTACTAAGTTGAAGCCCTGTAACTGCAGCTCTGGCCTCACGATGGCACACACAGGGATTTTTCTACCAGGCCACTCCACATGCGGTGAAAGCAGGGACAGGTGACCCAGCATGCTTTCATCCTGCCTTCTGTGTGTCCCAAGAGGTCTGTCTTTCCTGTGAATGAATCTCCCTCCTTGCTTCCTGCTATTGAGAAATGTGTTCTGTGTAATCACAAACTAAATTTCCTATTAATTCATCCATCCATTCATTCAGCAAATATCTATTAAGCATCTATGAGCTAAGTGCTGTGACAAAATCTCCAAGAAGTTCATAATTGAGAGACAAAGTAGGAAAGAAAGATGCTAATCACCAGAGAGGCTGGAAAATATTTTAATTATTTTTTAAAGGATAGGTGAATCACAGATGAAATGAAATGATTAAAACTTCTTCTTTCCCTTTAAATCCCTGAAAATGTACTGCTTAAGGTTTTGTTAAGCCCTTAAGAAATAGGGTGCTGGGCACTGACATACTGAGAACCACTTCCTAATCCTGACAGTGAAATGAAATGTAAATCACATGATGACAAAATGGGAGTTCCCCCCAAACAGTGGCCTTAAGCCCTTACGAAATAGGGTGCTGGGCACTGACATACTGAGAACCACTTGCTAATCCTGACAGTGAAATGAAATGTAAATCACATGATGACAAAATGGGAGTTCCCCCCAAACACTGGCCAGCCTGCCAAAATTTGAAATTCTCATAATTTGAATCATTAAACTTATTAGACAACAAAGCAGCAACATTACTATATTTTAAGTAGGCTCCAGGCCCCATGTGGCGCCCCACCTCACAACCCTGAAATCAAGACCAGCATGCTCAACCAGCTGAGCCAGCCAGGTGCCCCAAAAGCAGCAACATTGTTTTTAAAAAGTGAATCCCAGTTAAAACCATATTAACTCACTAGGAGGATTCATTCATTTAGATTAACCTGTTGACAGACCAGACCCTTAGACATTGCTAATGGAAAAGGTGATCTCCGTGGGCGTTTGGATTGTCGGAAGATTCTTCTTCAACATTCTCCCCTGGTGTCTTTAAAAGGAGCTCTTAAGAAGCATGACACAGGATCTTGAAATGAACAGTTTCTAGAGACAACGCCCTCTCAGGAGATAGAAAAAAAGGAATCATTTCCCTCAAACTATACAAGGACAAAAGGCCAATAAAAGAAACATACTTAAATTTAAAAATTCACTTGCCTCCTAAAAACAGGGTAATTAAATGTCATTTCAAATTTTATACAAAGAATTTGCTCTGGGCTGCTATGACAAAACCGGGAAGTTATGAATAAGTCACTATTTACCTATGAAAGAGACGTTAGCACAGTCTTTCAAGTTGTTTTCAGTATTTTCTACTTTTGACTTTTTCCCTTTAGAATAAAATCAGCAAAGAACATTTTATAAGCAAAAAAGAAAGGTATCTGTGTTTAATGTAATATACTAAATAATATATTTAGTTTTATGAGCTATATCTCCAATAAATTAGAAAGGATCATTATGATGCTTTTTCTGAAAATCCTATTGAATGTTTCTGGTCTTTCTGTATATGCCGCCTTCTTCAAAGTGTGCCATACTTTAAAATCTCTCCCTTCAGAGTTGAATCACAAAAGTAGGTGATTTATCCTTCATTTAAAATTAGTCTGTGGCTATTGATATTAAAAGTAGTGTGGTCATGATCTCTTCTCCAGTTTTGGGAAGAGGCTTGTTCAAGCCTTCTGATGAGTGTGTCTCTGCTGAACAGAGACTGAGTCTCCCCTGCGTGATGAAACCCACTGGAATCTACAGGGCCTGCACCTAGTGACTGGACATCAGACACAGACTAACAGACACAAATCAACTAGCACTGTCTGAGATTTAAAAAAAAAAAAAAGGCCAAGGTCAAGGTTGTTACCTTTTCTCTGTTTCTAACTCATTCTGATGAGCTCTCTTTGCTTCTGCACTTCCATGACCCAGTTCATGCCTGTCTTGTCTGATGGACCCATTAGCTTAATTACTGACTGTCTGCCTTAGAATGTGCAGACCTTACTATTATCAAATATATTTCACAAAGTTTGGCTCACAAGTCATCTGCATCAGAATCACCTGAGACCCTTATTTAAAATGCTATAGTCTGAAGATAGAGCTGAGGCATCTTTATTTTAAACCAGTATCTCAAGTGATATTTTCCAAGCTAAAGCTGAAGAACCAGTTACTTACAACGTGAGAAATTCTTTTTCTAGAACTTCGTATCATGCCTTTAGTCACAAAATGGGGCCAATACTTTAACGACCTCCAATCTTACTGATGAATTTTTCTATTTTTTTTATTTAAAAAACTTTATTTATTTGAGAGAGATGGAGAGAGAGCGCGAAGAGGGGCAGAGGGAGAGGTAGAGGGAGAAAGTGAATCTTAAGCAGGCTCCACTCAGTGCAGAGCCCTACGTGGGGCTGTCTCAGGATCCTGAGATCACGACTTGAGTTGAAATCAACAGTTGGATGCTTAACCAACTGAGCCTCCCAGGCATCCCTCTATTTTCTTTTCTAAGATGCAGAAATGACATAAGTATGAAAACCTCAGACTTTAAAATGAGGCAAACCTAAGTTCAACTTGCCTCAGTCTCCTCACGTATAGAAGAGAAATTCAGTAGTATCTCATGTGATTGGTTATTGTCTGTCTAGTCTAGAACGTAAACTCCCTGAAAGAAGGTTCCTATACTGTTTACAGTACTCTGTAGTCTCAGCACTCTGGACAGCACCAGCACATAGCAATTGTTCAAAAATATATTGATTATGAGTTTATTATATAAGTTACTTTGATGAAAGGTATATACAAAATTGTAATGGCACCTGCAAAGTAAACTAAGCTGTTCTTGTTATTTTTTTACTACTATGACTTTAAAACATAAGAATGTTCAAAATAAGAGAAAATAGTAATAACAGACATGTGGACTATGGTTTTCTTAGGAAGAAAAATAAAGTAATATTAAATTTTCTTCAATAATGCATATATCAGTTCAGCAAGGTAAAAAGGTGATTCGGATTCAGAGAAAAAACCTGTCCTGTAGAAGAAATCATGCAAACTTCAACTTTTGTTAGAGTTATGAGTGCTTAGAAAAGCATACATGGAATTGAGAGAAATGCTTTTTTTTTTTTTTAAAGAATTGCTTAGGTTTAGACTTAGAACTCCACTGAATGACAGTCAGAATGGTACCAATTAGCATTTTGTTAATAATTTGGCATGTATTTAAAGAGGGAAAAAGGTATTTATACCTTTCTAGATAAGTGAACTTGAACTGTGGAAATCATCATATACCTGTACTGTTAGCAGTTCTCAAATTGATCCTAATGGTGGTCCTGAAAAACAATAATAATGTTTCACCCAAAGTTACCTCAAGGCCCACCCAATCTACTGCCACCTGTTACCGGCAATTCACTTAGGCACCTCTGATTTGTTTCTGTCTAAACATTACCTAATTAGAGAAGCCATTTCTGGCTTCCTTATATGAAATAGTATCTGATCTCTCATTCTTTTTACTGCTTACCTTTCTTTATTTTTCTTCATGGCATTGATCACCATTCAGCATACTATTCTCTTCTAGTCCTGTATTTTCTGTGTCCTCACCCAACATAATATAGGCAGAAGACCTCAGTCAGTGGACCACTTAGACCACAGACTGTTTGTCCAGAGTTAGGCAAGGCTATCAAAAAGGCAAAATTTTGGCCAAGATAGTGTTGGCCACTGAACAGTCAGTACAGGTCTTGGGCAGTGGTAGATTTAGTGATGCCATCTCCAACAGGATGCTAATAGGCACTGAAAGCCACATGAAAATAATCTATTTGAATATCAGAGGCTAAGTTAGCATTTCCTAAAGCAGGTTCTATGAAATAGTTTGGGAAACAAAACAGACAAAAAACAGGTAAATTAGCAAAATAAAATAAGGAAATATTTCTCCAAATTGTACCTTGTCTTTGACGTTCACCTATGAAAAACTGTGAGAAATCTTAGAGCAAAAATATCTCCTTACTTGAATACTCTGTTTTTCCCACACTTTTTTCCTCAAGGACTGTTTCTTCTTCCCCATGTCACATGCATCAACGGTGAGCCTGAAATAAGTGATCAAGGAGAATTAAGAATGCAACAGGGTTAACCACTTGGGGAAGGAAGTAAACCTCTAAGAGAACGCCAGTGAAAACTCCTTTGGCCCCCACAAACTCAAGTTAAGGAGATGTGACTCCCTCCTGAGATATTCATTTCCCTCAGAGAATTCAAAAGATACTTCATCTTGCCGGATCTGAGTTTGGGTTCCAGATGGTAGCGTATAATACCCAATAACACTCTCATATGTATTATTTCTTTATTCCCATGTGATTCAGTGAAAGACTAAGGTCACAACATTCAAACTGAACCCAAATGTATAGTGGGGTCCCTGAAGTAATGCTGTTTATTTCATTGATATGTAAAACAGATCATTTTGATTCATGTTTAATCTAAAACCTGAGTGAAACCTGGGAAATCAAATAATGTTTTTTCCCAGTAAGTATCTGTCCAAAGGGCATTTTGGAAAATATCAAATTTAAATGACCTCTCTTTTGCTAGGTCCTGAAACTGAGAAAAGGGAATTTTAGTATTCGAGGAGAGACCTGAGTCTGGGCCAGTAAATCTCTGCTGAGTCCCTTCCCAGGTCCTTACCATCAACCTTGATGGGTCTTTGAAGTCAGAGTAGGGATGGAAATGGTGCCGTGTTGGAAGCAGCAGCAACATGAGCTCCAGATGTGCTGACAGGTGGCCTCCAGGAAGGCTTCACTATAAGGGCAATTAATATGGATGTGACCTTCATCCTGAAACGAGCCAAAGAGACTTTTTGATATTTTCCACGTGTCAGGACTGAGACTATTTCACAGCAGTCAGGATCAGATCGAACAAGCCTATTAAGGCTCCCTGGATTCAAATTTGCAGAGTGTGTTTAGAAGAAAGAACATTTATCATGGAGGGTCCAAACTATTTTAAGTTTTTTGCCCTCCAGAAATAACAAAACTGTATCTTAGAAGCCTCTATTCCCACCCTAGTTCACACCATACACACACACACACACACATACACACACACACACACACCCCTCTACAAATCTATAGATACACATGTACACACAGATGTACATTTTACATTCTCATAATGAATATAATACATAAATGGAATATAAATTCCACTTGAAGTTGTATAACACACTGCATCATTCTTCACATCATGGAGTTTACATAGAATGTATTTATCCACTTCTTGTGTGATATATTCTACTCATATTTTAAATTTAAACTAACCCCTTTTAAAAATCTTCCCTTACTTTACTTCAGAATGAGTTAAGTGCATTTTCTCTGGGTTTCCAAAGCATTTTGAAACATCTATGTCTCTTGGAAATCTTCTTGTATTACATTGAAATATGATTAAGCATCTTATGATCTGAAGACTTCTCAAAGGGCAAGAACCTAGTCTTGTATTTTCAGAACCAAACACAGTGTCTGACACATACTATATTACCAATACTGCTTGTAGAATTTATCCATAACTGAGCATATGTACACAGTTAAATAGCAATTTATCCAGACAAGTGGGTTGAATGCCTAAGAGAAGACAGACACATTAAAAATTACTAAGTAGGGGCGCCTGGGTGGCACAGCGGTTAAGCGTCTGCCTTCGGCTCAGGGCGTGATCCCGGCGATCTGGGATCGAGCCCCACATCAGGCTCTTCTGCTATGAGCCTGCTTCTTCCTCTCCCACTCCCCCTGCTTGTGTTCCCTCTCTCGCTGGCTGTCTCTATCTCTGTCAAATAAATAAAATAAATCTTTAAAAAAAAAAATTACTAAGTAATTCTGTGTGTATGAGAGACACTCCTTAAACCCACATTTGACTGATATTTTCAAATAGAGGTAATCATCTGATCAACTATGTTGAAATACAATGAACATAGCTTATAATTGTAGTGCTGGACTCCTCTCAAATTTTTATTTCATGGTAGAGGGTCCAAATTTTTTTAATCTAATAATTTAATTTTAGTTTGAATTAGGTATTCTTTGGTCAAGCAAGGAAAATAGGATAAAAAATGATTCCTCCCATTGTTTTGAACAGAGTATCTCAATCAAGGATGCTTGCTCTCGCTAAATAAATACGATATTTACAAATGGTTTGTGTTTGGATTGCAATCATCTTTTAGCATTACGTATTCCTCTTATCTTGAAACACCTACTCTCTTCGGTTTTCCCAGTAGGAATAATCACAAGCAAAGAAGGGCACTCCTTTTGAGAAGTGAGATCATGGGATCACGGCAGCTGTCATTTGGACTACGAGTTTCTAACAAAGTACTTTTATTTCCCATTATTGTCACAATTTAAACACCTATTTGGCTCTAGACCCCACAGGGACTGACTGAACTGTCACAAGGTTAAAAATGTGTGCATACATAGCTGAGACAATTTTTAACTACATATACTATTTTAGGCTTGTCTGATATTTTCGAGAGCATGCTATCTAATACTCCATCTGGAGTTTCTCACCATCGTCTGAAATACTTACTTTCAGAAACTTAGTATAATGGGTAAACTTTACCAACTTCATATCTACTTCATCTTTCAAATTATTAATAAATATAGCACATAAACCATCTGTACCTCTAATCCAATGTTGTGAAATAGTCTGAGGCTGATTCTGTTTTCCAAAATCGTATCAACTGCCCCTCATGCTGGTGTTAAATATTTCTCTTAAGTGCAGTCTCATTTTAAGTCCATTGTTCCTCACTCATTATAAGATGACTCACCTACCTCCCCAGGGAAATAGCACTCCACTGTGGAAACAAATTTATCCCCTCATAATCAGAGTGAAAACTGCTTTCATCAGCTACTCAGTGTCACATATCACGAAACTAAGTGAATGCTTCCATTCTCCTTTCTAGGCACCAAACAAGGTGTTCAAAGCAGTGATTTATTTATGAGAATAGGCAAATGGTTCCCCATACTATCTTTCCAATTTGTTGTTGAAGTGGGTAATTCTTCAATAATTAAGCTCATCCCTTATTATTCTCAATGAGAAATGATTTTGCACCCTATTGTCATTTGATTTATAACCTTTGCCTTTCAACCACAGTGAGAATTAACCACATTTTATGTGTTTCTCTTCTCCTTTTTGAAAGAAACACACACACACACACACACACACACACACACACACACACACACACACAATAGCGAAGGACAAGCTTCAACAAAGATATAGCATATATAACCAGGAATGATGCCACTTTTCTCAAGATGGTAACTGCAAGGTTAAAAATTAAACCATTGGATTATTTTTTAAAAAATCATCTTTGTCATTTCCTTCCTTTATTAGAACAATGTGCTGAAAAAAAGAATAAGGCATAAAGTCAAAAGACCTAAGTCTGAATACTCTTATCTTTTTCATTGGCTATGTGACTTTTGGAAAGCCCAGCTAACTCCTAAATTTCATCACTTTATCTCTAATGTGGATGATGGTGACTGACCTGTTTACCTTGGCAGGTCATTTTAAGTCTCAGAATACAAAAATGATGCAATATTATCAGTCTTCCCAGAAAATTAATAATGTTGAAGAAAATTAAAAATTAAGGCAATATTATGATTCTTTACATAAGCTTATTAGAGCATATATTTTTTTTAATTTCCCTGAATGTTAAAAGATAATATTAAAAACCAAGCCTAGCACACTTAAGCTGGAGTATTGTTTAAGAGGTGTGGTTATAGCAAAACTGTACTTCTCTTAAATGGACATAAATATCAAGTAATAAAAAATGAGAAAGACACAGACAAGTAATTTTCCCACCAAATAGAATCAAATTATTCTTCCTAATAAGACTATGGTAATGGTGGTCATCCACTAGAAGGAGTAAGAGAGCCAAATAATAAACAAGAAATTTGAATGGGAGTCCTTAGAAATGTAATCTAGAACTGATGTGTCTTTAATGCCTTTGGTTTCAAAGCAGTTAGAGAAATAGAGCAGCACTCAGTTACAAGTAATATCAATAAACTTTGCTTAAAGAGAAACAGTCCAATGCCTTAGCTGAGCAGTTGAATACATCGTTTCAAAGAGAATTGCTACAAAAGACAGAGAGAGAATGAATTGCTGTGAACAGGGTTACTAGAAGCTGACCATGTTTGAAAGGAAGAATTGATACATTTAAGAAAAACAAAGTTTATTGAAGGACAACTTGGATAGTCAGGCCATGGTGATAATTCTGTTAATCTCTCGTTCATTTCTTTCCCTTTGCCTAATTTGCTAAGAATATAGGTAATAAAAGAATTGAGATATAGTTAAATCCCCACTAGTAAACTAGGTTTGCAACCTTAGATGGGACCATGAAGTGGGACACCATTACTTTATCTATAAAATGGGGAGTCAAAGTAGGGATTGGGATTCTTCCAAATTTTAATTTTGTTCTCTAAAAATTCTTTTTCTCTCAAGTGCTCTTCACGTATGTGCTAAAGCTAATTTTTATTGCTTTGCTTGTTTTCAAGATAGGAATTGAGACTTAATGCTTTCACTCTTAGTCGCCAATGACTAATACTGGTTATGCTCTACTCTGTGTCCTTCGTGGCTCCTCACAGTTACACTTCCCCCTCTGTCTGCTCTTGAACATCCATTTCTGTTTTAAGAGGTTTCCTTGATGTTTTAAGGTTCTGAAAGGTCCACCAGTCTAGAAATGTTTGAAGAGAGGAGTGACTTGATATTTTGGAAAGCTAGGATGATTGTGTCCAATAATTATCTCCATGAAAATAATGGTATGGATATTTGAATGCTCACGGTCAACAGACATAACTGGGGGTTGGGGAAGGAAGGAGGACATCCTCCAATGATCTTTTCAAGTAGGCAACACCTTGACTCCTAGACCAGATATTTCTGAAATTTTTGACCCATAATGAAAACACATTGACACCAGTGTCCTAGAGAAATGAGTCCTACCATGATCTCAGTAGTAACTTGGGCTCTAAAAGAAGATGTGATAGCTGTAAGGAACAGATTCTCTGCCTCCACCATATTATCCATCTATAACAGGCAAAAATGCTGGCATGATATATGGCCAAAATAAAAAGTAAGGAAGACATAAGCATTCACCATTATAGCTATAAAGCACTGTGTGCCTAAAATATAATAGGGTATTTCCTTCATTACTGATAATGCTATTTACAAAAGAGCAAACAGGCTCAGAAGGGCTTAGTAATGTCTCCAAAGTCATGCAACTAGAAAGAAATAAAGTCAAAGATTTAATGCCAGATTTATCTGAGCACAGGCATTATACGTCCAGGATTTTTTCAGGTGCCATCAAGGGTAAAAGAAGCAGTGGTAGCTAACAGAATTGAATACTTACTACTTTCCAGGCACTGGTCTAAGAATTTTGTGTGGTACCTCATTTATTCTTCACAGTAAGATTTTTAGATAGATATTCTTACAATTCAATATTTAAATTTAAGAAATGGACATAGAATTTAATTAACTTGCTCACTATTGCTCATCTAGTAAGTGGCAAAAACCTGGGTGTGAATACTATAATTTTGACCTCAAAGCCAATGGTCTTAGCCACTACTCTTAACATATAAATGTTTGAACTCTGAAAGATCATATTCTATTTGGAACCAGAATTCCATACTCATAGCACTCAATGCATTCATTCAATGCATTTTTATTAAGTACTGACTATATGATACACTCTATTAGAAACTGGGGATCCAAAGAAAAGTACACCAATGTGTCTGTCTTTGGAAACTGATAACAGTAAAAGTAGCCAAAACCAAACCCAATCACAGAAGGCCATCTATACTTACATGATCACATATGATAAAAATCACAAATCCTAGCCTGGGTATAAATAGGACAGAAATAGAATACTAAAAGCAAGATGAAAATGTTGGTAGTATTTATTTCAGATATGCATAGAGTCATGCTATATGTCGAATTAATTAAAGTAAATCCTCAACAAACATCCTGTACTGGGCCCTTTTTAGGTACTCAGGAAACTGCTAGTAAAGGGAGAAGAGAGAAAAAAATTCCCTATCTTAATGGAGCTCACATATGATAAAGCCCCAATTGTCTTTACTGTATTACCTTTATTATATTACCTTTATCAGTAGAAGCACTATTAGTCTAATTAATATATAAATATAAGACATTTGCTATTGATTTTATATGTTTCTAGGTATATATGGAAAGATAAAAGAATATGTGATTTTTGTAAATAACTATTATTCACTCTTCAGATCTGATTGAAATAATATTTAACATAAATATTGATGATTGTTATATCTCCTGGTTAGTTTGAATATCATTTTCCTCTGGCAGATAGTGAAAAAATACCTTACTTCTACTTTTAAACATCTTTGTTGAGCTGTTGATTTCAATCACAGCAGTATTTATGCATATAGGACCGCATGCCAATCAAGCTGTCTCTCTGTCTCACTATCTGGCACTCCACCTCCCCCAGTCAATGCCACAGCTCTCATAAATCAGTTAATATTAAGTAAAAATAGGGTACTACACCTCTACTCTAAATCCATACCATCTTATATTTTTATCCTAAAATTTCCTTTTCTCGGTATCACTGATTTGATTTTTTCCTTTTTTTTTTCTTTTACTGAATGTATTGTGCTTTTGACTTCATGGCAAATAGGCAAATTAAACATGAAGAAATAAAAGCACTGCCCAATCTGGCTTAAGTGCAGAAGTCCATTTAATTCTACTGCTCTTCCCAAGTAGTTCCCAGGGTCCACACTGAATGGATATAATTTTGCAGCTACTAATTTTCTTAGGGATTCAAAAGAAGTCATGAGAAAATATGTATGTGGCCAAAAAAGAGCTTTTTAATGCATTTTGCAATTTATGCAAATCTATACCTACTATAGCTTGCCATTTAGGAAATTACCTTAAACCATTTTCCATTCACCCACCATTAACCTAGCTTGACGGATGTCCACTAACTTCCCTACAGTTAAGGCACTATAAAATCTCCATTTATCCCACCAGCTCGATTTTAGTTCACTCAAAAGCCTCCTGCCACCCCCAATGGTTGTTAGCCACCATGCAGAGCCTTCCCACTTTTGTTTTAGTGAAAACCTTTCAAACCAACACTCACAAGCATTTACCTCAGAACCCTCTCCTCCATGTCTCACATGTATTGCTGAAAACAAAGCTCAAAGATATTTTCTTTTTATCTTTTTTTTAAAAAAAATTAATACAATTGTCCTTAAGGGTTGCTCGGTTTGAGAAAAGATTGATACAAATCATTTCTGCTGCGCAAGCATCCCTCAGTAATGCATCTGCTGTTACCTGTTGGCATTTTTCTCTAGCTGCTTGAGTGTACCTGTCAGCTTGGAAAGAGGCAATAGCCGATTTTCAATGCAAGCTCATCTGCAAGCAGAGGCTCAGAAAGAAACTCTCAAATAAAGCTTTTACATAATGCCTTGTTCCTACGGAAACCATTTTTGTTTTGTTTGAGCAAGAACTGACCCGTTTCTATCTTATGAAAGAGTGTGTCTGCGTGTGTTTTAGTTTGCTTTTTGATCCTCAGACTATAATTATAAACCCTGATTCACTCATGTTGAAATGACATTATCTTCTATGTTTTCTCTATGTTATTCTTTACCCAGTGAGAGGGTTTGAATTTGAACTGAAGAGACTGGAGACAACCTTTGATATAATAAACATTTTAATTGTTTATTAATATAAATAACTATGAATGTATTGACACCAGGAAGGTAAGTACAGTAATATCCCTGTGTTAATTTATTGATAAAGTATCTCAGTGAGAAGGTAGTTATTCTAGGCTTCACAGAAAGAAGAAAAGCACGTTTTTATAAATTGTTCATAATATGTATTTCTCCACGATTAGTAAAAGATGTTGACATTCACATACCTTCAAGTGCATTTAGTCAAAAGTTATTGTTTATCTTCTATATATTGTGTAATGTGAGGATCACTGTGCAAATAAGACTGTTCTGATCCTAAAACTTCACTTTCCTTTCTTCCCTTGGGGGGAAAAAACCTGTTCAATTTTCAATGACTTTCAATAGAAATTCTAGTTATTCCAGATTGTTCATATCCCTGAATAAGGGAATCGGGCTCAAATGGAAAACTTCTTTTTCTATCTGTAACGTAATATGTTTTTAAAAATTGGTGGCTCCAGTGTCAACGCATCGTGGGACATAATAAATACAATCAGTGATTTCTTTGTTTCTGAGAAGTATTCCAAAGTGCAGAGTAAATCTCAGGAGCAAATCTGGATTTATCTTTCTCCTTGATTACAAAATCCATGGAAATAGGAACGAGAAAATCATAAAATAATTGTGTATTATAGTAATGATTCTCCTTCTTTATTGCCCCACTTCCTACCAGTATGCATGAAGTAATCACTTCATTTTTCCTTATGAATCACCTAACAGCCTAGGAAGCATGGTTCATACTATCTATTCTCAGGACACGATCTCCTGCAGTTGATGCTGTGGGCACATGATGAGAGGGACCGTTGTTCATCATTCAACTTTGCTGCCTCTCTAGGACGGCTATCACTCAACAAGGACATTGTATAATTAAAGCACTATGTTCTCTAAAGGGACCAGAGAGCCCAACATGAGTGAAGTTCCCATTATGGATTTGGTTTTTCCATGACTGTTCTGTCTCTGTTGTTGTTGTTTTTTTTTAATCATCACTCCCACCAGGCAGTGTTTGCCTATTGAGACAGTAACTAAATGAGTTGAGAATTCTGTCAGGTTTATATCAGCAGTGGGTACTGCAGACATTACCAACTCATTAAAAAAAAAGAAATTACAGAAGAAACAAATACAAATTCTTTCTCTCACTTTCAGATTTCACTATGTAACAATGACTGCTCATGGTTCAAAAGGTAGAGATGTAAACTCTGGCTCCAAAGTAGACCAGGTTAGTTTTACATAAACATTAATAAATGCTTACGTAAATGTTGTCTTATAATTTCATTCTTGTTTCATTACAGCTATGTGTATTACATGTCCAAAAGAGTTCAAATGACCCCATATTAGCACATCTTTTGACAAATAGTAAGACCTCAGTAAATATAAACTATTATATTCATAAGAAGGACATGTCTGAAAATAAACCTTACCATGAAAGGACAATATTGATATTCTATCATTGAAGAAAATTAAAACTATGTGTTGGAGGCTTAGAAGAGAATTCCAAGGAAGGAGATCCAAAATGACTTTTTTAAAAAATGACTTCATTTTCTTAAATGACTTCATCTTTGAATTTGAATGTATTGGATTCTTAAGGTGAGAATGGTCATAAATGATTAAGTGTCCGACTTCAGACATGTTTGTGAGGACTCAGTCCTTTCACTCTAAAAGAGTATTTTTAAACTTTTGTTTCCAGAACCATGGGTTTCAATAGCATTGTCTTGGCTCCCTGCTGCCAGAACCTGGGGAAAAGGGGTTAGGAAGGTGACGCTTCCTATGTAAGCAGCTAAAGTACTCAAAAAAAAAAAAAAAAATATGTTGAGAAGAATCTTGAAGTGGAATATGGCACAAGGTTTTTCCAAAGCAAGTTTTATTATTAAAAGATAATATATGATGATAATACACAATGAAAGGCAGTCAGTAGGATAAGTTTGAAAGAGCACTGACTTCAGAGACAAAGAGACTGGGTTTGATTACTGTGATTATTACTTAAAAATGTGGCACTACCAGGCAAGTCATTAAACCTTTGAGATTGCTTATTCATGCGCAAAACAGTAAATACTTCTGAGAGCCATTGTAATGAGTATACTAAGTAACATATGTGAACCTTTCAACACAGTGTATGCAACATACAAGTGTCAATCCTGCACTTTCTAAGATAGCCTTGTGAGTATGCTCAGCTGAGATGAACATAGCAAGATAATAACGCAAGTGCCATTTATGAATGTACAGAGAAAATGAAGATTAGATTTAAATTATAATGAACCATGAGAGACTGTGGACTCTGGAAAACAAACTGAGGGCTTCAGAGGGGAGGGGGGTGGGGGATTGGGATAGGCCAGTGATGGGTATTAAGGAGGGCACATATTGCATGAAGCACTGGGTGTTACACTCAAATAATGAATCATGGAACATTGCATCAAAAACTGGGGATGTACTGTATGGTGACTAACATATCATAATAAAAAATTATTATTAAAAAAAAAAAGAAAAAAAGAACCATAGCTAAGATGAGTAACAATACAGCACAACAGTAGAATGGTTCAACTTATGATTTTTCAACTCTATGTTGGTGAGAAAGTGATACCCATTCAGTAGAAACTGAACTTTGACCTTTTCCCAGGCCAATGATGGGCGATACAATACTCTCAGGACGCTGGGCAGTAGTGGCCAGTGGCGAGCTGCCGCTCCCAGACAGCCACGGGATCACAAGTAAACAAATGATACACTTAAGCTATTCTGTACCCAGACAATCATTTTGTTTTCCACTTTCAGCATAGTATTCAACAAATTCCATGAGATATTCAACACTTTATTATAAAATAGGCTTTGTGTTAGATGATTTTGCCCAATTGTAGGCTACGGTGAGGGTTCTGAACATGGTTAAGGTCAGCTAAGCTAAGCTTTGATGTTCAAGAGGTTAAGTATATTAATTGCACATTTCAGTTTAACAATATTTTCAATTTATGATGGGTTTATCAGGACATAACCCCATTGTAAATTCAGGAAGATTCTGTATGCAAAATATTTGTATTCCTTTTTTCAGACTAAAATGTCTAAATGAAAGTATTTTCCCTCTTTCATGTGTGAATATAATTAAAAAGATACATAAAAAGATGTTTTGGTATTGTTATTTGGAAGACGGGAGGTAAGTGGCAGGTTTTAATAAGTATCCTGCTGCCATTTTGGAGAACACGAACATTTTAAAACCCATGATTTGGGACAATAGAAAGTATGTTGCAATCCTTCATGTACCATGATGTTTCCGTAGCATTTAACATTAACAATTTCCATAAATTATCTTTTCACATTTTAATTCCTTCTCCAATTTCCCTACAAAAATTGAAATCCTTTGTCATCCCAACTGCCTACTTTCTCTCCTCTCACTTGGCATAAGGAACATTAATTGAGGGGAAAAAAAAGCCAACTGAGTGCTATAATATCACTACAGGATTGTAGTCCCCAACTTCCTTTGGGACCTTGGTTATGGCCTTGAATCCTTTAATATGCCTCTGTTTTGCTTCCTTTTGCAATTTCAGCTGAAACTATTCCAAAATTTTCCCAGTCTCATTAAGACATTTGCACCTCACATTCACTTTTAGCAGATGCCTTTAAATTTTATTTCAGAGAAAAAGGTGACGTTTCTGTCACCTGGGAAGACAAGAATCCCAACTTTTTCTTCTACCACCCACAAATATATATCTACATCAAAAAACATCCTATTTTATTTTTCCTGTTTTAGTAGGCAGGTGTTGTTGCCTCTTCAGACACCTATCTTCCTATCCTCTAATTCTTCCTCTCTCCTAATTCTTAAGGATATGAACACTCTTAAAGTGAACAACTTTAAAAAACAGCAAATAACCGTTACCAAATTAATAGTGAAGTGAGATGCAAATGTCACTGTTACCCATTTTATCACCATTCATTTCCTCGTCAATTCACTGTTATCTGGATGCTTTTTCTCACCCATCACTGAAACTGCTGTAGCTGGGGTTAAAAGATCCTTAGGGAAATGATACCAGATAGGTAGTTGGAAAACCCAGGTCTATGTAAACGAATCTTTGTTTCAAAAATAATAAATATAAAAAACTCATTCTTCCTTGTTTCTTAATTTAATTAAAAGGAAATTGTCATTTATGCTCCTAGGAAGATGGAGTAAACATAATTTTCCCTATTTATTCCAATAACAAAACCTAAAAACATTGAATATAATTTATGAAATAAACAGAAAAAGTCTATGAAAGGTGGAGCAAAGATAGACTATGCATCTTAGCACCCAAGGAATGACATGATGGTGATTTTTTGGAGTTGCTCTTTTCGCCTCATACATCTAAGACCAGGAGCTGATTAAGCTTGCAACCTGCAAAGGCAAACTGGAGCAGAAAGAAAAGCCCCAACAGAAACTGTTCTCTCTAGCCAAAGAACTGGAAATAGATAGAGAAGACTTCCAATTCACTTTATGTCATGAACTCTGATACCAAGCCACATAAGAGTAGTATAAGAAAATAACATGTGATTTTAAATTAAAAAATATTTGAAAATAACATGTCAGAACAACATAATTTATCTACATAGACATAAGAACTCTTAAAAAGTGAGCAAATAAAACCCAGCAGTATATAAAAAGGATAGATTAATATGATCAAAGTGGAATTTAGCTCCTGAATGCCAGTTTAGTTTTGTTTTCCAAAATCAATTAAAGCAAGTGGCTTGATTATTAAAGATGATAAGATTATCCCAATAAATGCAGAAAACTCATTTGACAAAAAATAGTATTTTTTTCAAAATTTTCATGAAAGAAAATTTCAGCAAACTGAGAAGAAATAAAAACATTCTTCAGTGTGGTAAAGTATAATGAAATTTATGCGTTTATATAAGTATATACAGGTATACATGTACACACACACAGCCAGGGCTGATAGCATAATTAATGGAGAAATACAGAGCAGATTTCTTCTGTTCTATAATATGGGAGAGGTCCTATCCAGTATAAAGAGGTGAGAAAAAAAACACAAAGTTTAAAAAGAGAGGAAAAAAGCATGATTATACATGCAGAAAAGCTAAAAAAAAAAAAAAATCTACACACACACACAAACCCCACTAATTATAAGAAGACTTTTAGCAAGGTCAGTGAACAGAAGGTCAATATAAAAATCAATTGTGTCTTTTTATACTAGTAAAAATTTAGAAAAATAACTTTAAAATGTACATCATTTAGGATATACAAAAATATAAAATACTGCGACATAAATTTAACAAATGATCAGAAAAACACCTACACTGAAAACTGATATGAACTGTTAATTTTAGTTAAGGCAGTCGTAAGTTAATGGAGAGATATGCTATGCTTATGGGTTGGAAAATCCCTAATTATTAAGATTTAAATTCTCCCTAAAATGATCCATAGAATTAATCACTTCCCAATCCAAGTCCTAGCAAGGTTTCTTGGAAGAATTGACAGATTCTCAAATGTATACGAAATTTTAAGGATCTAGAAGAGCCAAATATCAAAAGAACAACATTGGAGAAATTCTATTGCCTGATTTAAAGTTTTACTCGATAACTACAGCATCTAAGACAGTATGATAGCCATAGGGATATATAACTTAATCATACGTAACTAGATCAATGGAATAGAATAGGAGTCCAGAAATAAGCCCTATTTTTACTTTCAATTGATTTTCTACAAAGGTACCCGTTCAGCGGAGGAAGGAAAGTATTTTTAACTCATGGTGCTGGAATAACTATAAGAAACCTTCAACCTTATCTCATATAGAGAGAAAAAATAATTCGAGAAGACTCATAGCCCTGAATGTAAAACACAGGAGAGTATCTTTAAGACACTGATACCATGATTTCTTAGACAGCACCCAAAATATCAACAAAGAAAGAAAAAAGAAGTAAATTTGACTTTAGCAAAATGTAAAAATAAACCCTTATTTTTTCATAAGAACCATTAAGGAAACAAAAAGATGTCACAGATGGTGAGAAAACATTCACTCTATCTCCTATCTAACAAAAAAAAAATTATTTTCAGAATCTATAAATACATCTATAATTCAATAATAAAATTTTCAGCTTTATATAGATACTTCATAATATATGTTATGGGATGAATTGTACTCCCTCAAAATGGGTATGTTGAGACACTAGCCCCCCCAAATGTGACTGTATTTGGATATAGCATCTTTAAAACGGTGATTTATGAGGTCATTAAAATGGGCCCTACTCCAATCAAAGGACATTTGGCCACACCGGTAATAGGAAATTTGGATACACAGACAACAGGAATTGCCTTGCCTGGAGGAAAGGCCTGGGAGGAAGCAGCGATGTGCAAGCCAAGGAGAGAAGACTCAGAAAAAATCAGACCTGGTAACACCTTTATCCTGGACTTCTAGCTCCCAGGACTGTGAGAAAATAAATTCCTGTTGGTTTAGCCACCCAGTCTGTGGTGTTTCTTTATGGCAACTCTAGCAAACTAATACCATACAGCTGCAACAGTAACCAATGGCACTTAAACAGGTGTTTGATATCACCAGTCATCAGAGAAATACAAATTTAAACCACAATAGGGTACGACTTGCACCTACTAGAGTAACTGAAATTAAAAGGCCGACAACACCAAATATCGGTGAGGTTATAGAGCACTTAGAGCCTCCATGCCCCGGTAGTAGGAGAATAAAATAGAACCACTAGAAAACTCTATCAATTTCATACATCAAACATACATGTATCCTATGATCAAGAAAGTCCACTGAAAGAAAGTCCACTGAAAGAAAGTCCATTTCTCCACCTAGAAGAAATTAAAATATACGTCCACAAAAACGTTTACAGGAATATGTAATCCAACTTTAATATAATAGCCTAAAGCTGATAACAACACAAATATATATGGATCTATAGAATTAAAGAGAAATACACAGAATATAAATAGTAGCATATTTGAAAAATGTAGTAGTACCCAGCAATAAAATAGAACTACTGTACATGAAACAACATGGATGAATCGCAACATTATGTTCAGTTAGAGAAAAAAGAACAAGTATACATTGTACTCTTCAATGTATATGGCATTCAAGAACAGACGAAACTGATAGGTAACAGAAATTAAAACTGCAATTATCTCTTGGAGGACAGAGATTACTTGGGGATGAGAGTAAGGGAAATCTGGGGAAGGGCATTCTTTATTTTTATAGGAACATTATTTACATGCATGCATTTGCCAACACTGACAGAACTATCTATACACGTAAAATTTGTGCGTTTTACTCTCTATATTTTAAACTCTTAGTCATTGAAAGATTATCCTAAGAATTAGTAAGAAGACTTCACTTAAGGATGGAATTTGGATGCCAGTGGGACAATGTGAACATTTTCACTTTTACAGCTTTTGAATTTTGCCCCGTGTGTGTGTATTATTTATTTAAAAATATAACAAAAATGGTTTCAATATTTTGTCAAAACAAACCACAAAACTCCATTTTGATTAAGCTAGGAGCTCAGTATAATCTCTATACATTATAAAGGCTGCCAATGGGGCAAGAGCAAAGTGAGAGGAACAGGTCGGAGGTCAGGCACATCCTGGAAGAAGTTTCACGAGTGGCAAAGACAGCGGATTTCAGAGAGCACCGACCCTGATACACTTCATGAAGGCAAGGGATACAACTGATATACTGATTGCCAAATCAATAAATATAAATGAATTTAGCTCAAGTCTTAAAAAGCACATCAGACTATATCACAAAAGAAAGCATATGGGACACCTGGGTGGCTCAGTCAGTTAAGCATCTGCCTTCGGCTTAGGTCATGATCCCAGGGTCCTGGGATCGAGTCCTGCATCGGGCTCCTTGCTCTGCCTGTCTCTCTCCCTGTTTGTGCTCTCTCTCTCTCTTTCTGATAAATAAATAAATAAATAAATAAATAAATAAATAAATAAATAAAATCTTAAAAAAAAAGAAAGCATAGCTTTGTAAAATGTAAATTTTGTATAAAAATCAAAATGACTAAGAAGTTCTGAAAATAAACAGGCAGAAGTATATATCAACACAGAGTAAGCAAGCACAATTATTAATATTGGACATGGAAATTATTTCAAAAGAGCACTGATTGGAAAACGTAGGAACATAAAATGGTAAAAGTTACAACTCAAAAAGAGGACCTAGAAGTTAATAATGTATATGAATTTATATAATATAGCAACATTTGCAAATCTAAAAACAGAAAATTAAAGGAGAAGTAGACAAAACACAACTGAAATGGAAGATTTTAATTCATAGCTAACTTCTCTTACTCTAGTACAGCTCACATAGGCAAAACATTAATTAGGATGTAGGTAGGACATCCGGAGGTAGTCCTGAGTAATAATACTAACAAAGACCTAATTATAGGGTTCAGAGTCCCCAAAGATGAGGAGCACACTTGAAAAGCAAAAATGTACCTTTAAATCTTTTCATGGCAACTTTAGGAATTAGCTGAACTGCTGGCTTCAGAAGTCTTCTTGGATTCACTTTGATTCCATGAATCAGGGGAGGTAAATTCAGAACCACACAAACAAACCGTATTTGCAAGAGGCAGTCTGCTTGTCTGGCAACAGAGCAGAAGGGACCTTGGAGTTAGAAGAGCCAACTAGGCTGGAATGCTACTCTGGCTCCTTCCCGTACTGTCATCCTTTTCCAAACCCCACCATAAATTTCCTGCCAGTTAATTTCCTGCAATGAAAACCCAATTCATTCAATGATGATTAATAAAAAAGGATCAAACACAGATAGAATACCTAAAATAAGAAACAGAAAGGCAAAAAGACTGTAGTTAACTACTGAACTCAAGAGTAAAACAAATGTATCAGAGTGATAGAATATAAATATCATGTGCCCTAATAAAGTAAAAATAATGTAGAAATTATAAAATAAGTAAAAATGGAGAAGAGAAGAGAAGGTGGGAGATAGAATAAGATAATTGGTTACATTATCTGATTAAATCAGGCATTAAAAGATAATTGTCAGCTGAAAAATCAAGTAAAAGAGATCTACTTTATCTTGAAATGAAGAATGTCCCTTCTTTTCAATTGTCTATGTAGTAGTTATTAAAATTTTTCATTTAGGAGGTACCAAGGAAAACCTTCCAAAAAAGCAATAGTGTGTGTGCATACACACGATATAGTCTCTAAACAAAAATGGAATAAAACTAGAAATTAACTATTAAACCACAAAACAAAAAGTTTCTACCAACTAGAAATTTAAAACTCTTTCTTAAGTATCTTTTTTTTGAAATAGTGAAACCAAATATAAGGTACAGAGTATTTAGAAAATAATGTGAATAACTACACTGCATGTGAGCGCGTATGGGATGAAGGACAATCTGGACAGCCCTGGAGCCTCACTGCTCACTTGTGTTTTGGGGATAGCTTAACAGAGAGCTGGCACAGCTGAAAAGAGTCCATCTGCAGAAAGGCACCATCATCTTCATGTGATGTCATCATTCTGACTGACAAGGCAGCTCTCAAGGGCCCTTGTATGCACACTCTTGGCCCTTGGTTTGCATTCTTTCTAATGATGTCCCTGGATGCAGAGATCTTTTGATATATTTCTTTTTACTTAGAAGAGGATGATGAGAACAGTGTTCCCTAGCCTCTCCTCTACTCACCGATAAATATGAATCACAGCGTAGATGTGGGACCTGTTCTTGCTCATGTGGTGCTTCTGATTCCAGTCTTGTCTGCTAGCAGAGACAGATGCTTCTCAGTGGTTAAGTTGGCCATGGTGCATGCCGAACATTTATGGTGTGGAATAATAAGAGTTCCAGGACATCGTGTGTTCTGTTACTTCCCTAGTTATTATTTTCCCTGATACAACCTTTGTTATACCTGCCTGAGAGTTTTCACACAATGTGGGTTTTGTATTTATGGAATTACAGAGTTTAACTGGACCACCCCAAGGGTTGAAAGCTTTTCCACTTAGGGAAAGGCCAAGGCCCTGGTAAGGCTAATGAACAGGTGTCCAGTAACCCAAGAGCGGACAATGTGACCAAAGTATCCTCTAGGGTGGCTGGTGAAGTATCACTGCTTTAGATCAGAAGGGAACTAAGCAGCCTTAGGAGTCCAATAGTACAGGACACAACAAGGTGTTGGAGATAAACTATTTGGGGCCCCTAGAGACAAGAAGAGAATAAAGCCCCCTAACAAGCAGACTATCTAAGACATAAGGATATGCCACAAAAGGAAAACCTCAGATAGTAGCACTAGTAGGAAGCCAGATTCTTTGAGGAGATACAAAAACATATGAATTATTTCTGAAGGCTGTGAAACTGATAAAACTACAAAGACCAGGAACTAGCTGATGGAGTGGCTGCTCCTATACCGATAACACGGATGGGCCAATTTCAAAACTCATGTTGGACTTCAGAACATTAAGAAGACTGGAAGAACAGGGCAAGGATTAGGTCTGGAACCTGCTCCTGCACCCTTCTCTCAGGTGAACATTCCAAACATTCTCGAACTTGCTGGATACTGGAGTACATATGCCTAGTATTTGAGGGTTTTTTTTTTCCTTTCTTTCTGAACTATAGTTGCTAGTTTTATGCCATCCTGTTCTTTTGTCTTAATAAGGATGATTTGAGCACTTGAGTGCTGTATTAGTTTTCTACCGCTGCACAAAAATAGTACATAGAAGCTTGAAACAACATACATGTTTTTTGTTTTTGTTTTTGTTTTAGCAAATTCTGTAAGTCAGAGGTAAAGGCACAGCCTAGCTGGGTTCTCCACTCAGCATCTCCCAAGACCAAAATCAAGTGATCTCCAAGTTACGTTCTCATCTGGGTTCTCGAGCCCTCTTCTAAGCTCATTCAGGCTGTTGACAGAATTCAGTTCTTTGCAGGTGTAGAACTGAAGTCCCTGTTCTCTTGTTTACTGTCAGGCAAAGACTGCTCTTGTTTTTTCCATGATCTTCTCAATCCCTTTCCACGTAGCCCAACTTCCCTCCACATTCCAAGTGAGCAAAGAGAATCGCCCTCATTTAGAATTCTGTTCATGCTTCAGATGATTCATGTTCATGGTTCTGACTTCTTCTTTCACCATCAGATAGGAAAAAAAAAAAAAAACTCTGGTTTTAAAACCTCATATGGTGGGACGCCTGCATGGCTCAGTTGGTTAAGCATCTGCCTTCAGCTCAGGTGAGGATCCCAGGCCCCTGGAATCGAGTCCCACATCAGGCTCCCTGCTCACTGGGGAGTCTGCTTCTCCCTCTACCCGACCCCCCCCACCGGCTCATGCTCTCTTTCCCTCTCTCTTGTGCTCTCTCCCTTGTGCTCACTCTCTCTCCTGTGTGTGCACGCTCTATCTCCCAAAGACATAAATAATATATTTTTTAAAAATACAAGCTCATATAATTAGGTGAGGCCCACCCAGATAATCTCCCTATTTTTTAAGGTCAACTTACTTGGCACCTTAATCACATTTTCAAAATCCCTCCCGAAAGGTACATAGATTAATGTTTGACTGAAAAACTGACAGAAGTGCTGGAACCCCAGTGTTTGGGGGTCATCTTAGAATTCTGTTTACCGTATACATGAACAAGTTGATTAGATACAGTCATCTTTGAAATCAACCAGTAAGGGAATATATGGCCAAGAATGACGTGCTTCTCACCCACATTGTACAACTGAAACAAAAACTCAGACTGGGAGAAAAAAATATTTGGTCTTCTCAGAGAATAGCTAGTTCAGGCAGTTGTGATCCCCAATGTCTTTTCTAAATTTAATTTTCCTGACTGGCTAATGGAAGCTGATGATGCCTTTCTGGGGACCAGAGAAGCTTAGATAAGAAAGCAGTCCTGTTCTCTTTTATCTGACATCTGAACAGTGAATGAATGTGCTATCACTACTGGCACTTAATCCTGAGTCTTGGACTTTTATTTTGCATTTATCTCTTGAATGGAAAACAAAATCAGTTTACCTTTATTACAGGGTATCAATATATTAGACAGACTCTAATACAAATGAGAACTGTTGCTGGATGTACAATCCATATGAGGATGACTTTTTGGTAATGGCCGTGCTGGGAACACAACTTAGATTGCATTGAATGCCATCTAAACACAACTGACTAAAGGTGGATGGACTCTGACAGAGGACATAATCTAAGATTTCACCACTCAAGTGTTGACTTTGGGAGTTGGCTGAACTACAACCCAAGAACATTACAGGCAAACTACAAACAACTATTCAGGAGGTCCAACAGCTGATTAGTCACTTTGGGTATTGGAGATAGCACATCTGACTCCCAGAAGTTTTGTAACCTCTATATCGAGTTAACAAACATACAAATTTAAGTGGAAGTCCTTTTAGTAAGAAGCTCTGAGGGCAGCACAGACAATAAAAAACTAAGTTCGGTGCTGGAATCCTCTACGTCACTTCATACCACTGCATTCAGAGCTAACTACGACTCTATCCCAAATCATTTCTCACCCAGACTGTTAGCACGAGCTTCCTGAATTGTCTCCTCCTTTGCCTTTGTTTTACCCCAATCTGTGCTCCATTCAGCAGTCAGTGTGATCTTTCTAAAGTGTAAGTAAAGGATCATCTCACTTTTCTGCTCACTACTCAAACTGCTCCCCAACTTCCCATCTCTCTTAGAGTAAAATACCAGATTCCCACACAGAGCACTCTCAGCCTGATACCTAATCAAGTGTCTGACCTTATTTCCTGCTATTTTCCCCTTCCTCATTCTGCTTCAGTCATGTAGGACTCCTTATTTTAAAGGGAATGTGCCATGTAAGCGCCAAGTTCAGAGCTTTGTGCTGTTTCCCCTCCTGGAGTTCTCTTATCCCTTGTACTTCAAAGGCTTATTTCTTACTCCTTCATGTTACTTGCTCAATTATTACTTTTCCGTGATGCATTTTGCCCTATTTGAAATGCCAGCAGCACTTCTTCCTCAGAAATCTATCCTCAAAAAAGGAAAAAGAAAAGAAAAGAGAAGAAAAGAAAAGAAAAAATCTATCCTCATTCTTTGCCTTATTTTCTTCTTAACACTGAAGAGTATTCATCGTATGTTACTTTCCAGTGTTGCAGTCTGTCTCTCTATTCGAATATAAGTTTTCCAAGGGCATAGAGTTTTGTGTGTTTTATGCCCTGCTGAATCACCAGTCCCCAGAGCACACAGTTAGTATTTGATAACTACTTATTGAATGAATTGAGTAAATAAACAAAAGATAACATCTCAAATCACAGAGGAATTGGATGGTATTATAGTCCAATAAATGATATTGGTAGAGTGCCATAGCTATGTCAGAAAAATAAAATTGGATCCATACTTTACAACTTATAATATGATACTTCCCAAAGATTCAAAGATATAAATATGGAACAAAAACCATACAAACTAGAAGAAAATTTAGGAATATTATTTCATAAGCTCAAAGAAAGAAGTTTTTTAAACTATGACACCAAGAGCCACAAAGGAAAAGTTTGATAAATTATACCACAGAATCTAAACTCTAACAATTAGGCAAATGCTATGATAAATAAATTCAACAGGCAAATAACGAAATGGAAAATTAACAATTAGTAGAGTAGAAAAAATGAGTAATGTCCCTCATATATGTGTCTATAAATGGATATGAAAATGACCAAGCCAGTAGAAATTATAGGCAAAGTATATGAACAAACAATTAATTCATTGTAAAGGAGACATAAATAAACTTTAAGTGCAAAAAGATTCTCAGTAAGTAAACAACAAAATCTAAATATATAAGGGTTTTAGTAAAGCCTGACAGTTTGGTAACAACTTTATTACCAAGAAATGTGAAGAAATAGTAAATACTGTTAAGAACATATATTAATACAATCCCTATGGAAGAAAATTTACCAAGATCTATCAAAATTATAAATCCATATGTCCTTTGTGTCAGCAATTTCACTTCTAGGAACATATGTTTCACAAATTCTAGTACCATTAAAGCATTGTCTGTAATGGAAAAATATAACTTTTATTTTATTTGTTTTATTTTTTTTAAGTTTTTTTTTTTTTTTTTAAACAAAGAGAGTGGGGTGGCAGAAGGAGAGGGAGAAAGGGAATCCCAAACAGACTTCCTGCTGAGCTTGGAACCCCAAGCAGGGCTTGATCTCACAACCCTGAGATCATGACCTGAGCCAAAATCGAAATCAAGAGTAGGGCGCTTATCCAACTGAGCCACCAGATGCCCCATACTGATATTTTTTTAAATGGACATTAACAGGGAACTGGGTTAAATAAATTGCACTAAAGTAAATGAAGAATAAGAAAGACCTATATATAATACATACAAATTTCCAAGTAGAGAACCTAGTTGTACAACAGAGGTTATAGTATACAATTATTTGAGTTAAAAAAGTAGAGAAAAAAACCTCTTTGTATTTTCTTGTATATATGTTCTACAAACTTTAGAAGAATGTTCGGGATATCAAAAACGAAAGCTACCTCTGTGATCAGGTGGTAAACAGGTTGATGAAGCAAGGGTGGACGGGTTTCAGTACATAACTCAATTATCTTTTACTAAATAACTCAATATTTGAACCGTGCAAATCTTACTGCTCGACTGAGTGAATGTTTTTATGTAAAAGCATTAATCAATATTGTAATAAAAAATAAGCTCTCTACAGAGTATAGAGCAGTTGTTCTAATCATATTAAACCAAGTGCCATTCCCCAACATGGGCTCTTAGGTCTTCATGCTCTTACATAAGTCCAAGCAAGTCCCAGAAGGATATTCCACCAATGATGATACAACCTATTAGCCAGCAGCTCCTATTAAAGCACTACCAATTTCCCACTCATGTAGAAAAAAATTCATAAATAGATAAAAACTTACTTTCTAATCATAGAAAGTAAGATAGAATGAAAACAAAATGCCAGAACTCTAGAAGAATGTCCACCACCACCAAGAATAATGGAATTAGATTGAAGAGTAGACAGATTTTAGTTTATGGCCCAAGAGCGCCTACTTGCAAGCATTAAAAGTTATTTTAAACATCATAAAAGTTAAAACACATACATCAGAAGAACAAAGGGATTATAAAGCTTCATTCAGTAAACAAAAACAATGGGCTACATGTTTAAGGATATGTCGAAGAATACTGTTAACATATAGTATGTGCTCAATCAATTTCCCTGCTATCTGAAAATATATCTACCTTATCACATATTCTATGGATAAAATCAGTAAGTGCCTTCCCAATTATACTACATCAGGGAGATTATTAGAAATAAGATAGTCTATATTTTAACAAGCTCAATATCGCTCTCTAGGTTGCTTAATTTTTATTATTTCAAAAAATTATGTCCTATAACACCTTTCATTTCACTTTGTAATATGTTAAAATGTTTGCATCCTGTGTCACTGGTATCTTCAAATAAATATTTATAAGACAAGAGGGAAAAGAAATAATTGGATACATGATGACCAATGTAGTCTTGGATAGTAACTTTTCAAAATAGAACAGCTAAATTCACCAAGTTTATTTAATTGAATGTGAAGCCTTTTAAAGCTGTCTTCTTGAAAATGTCCCAAAAAAACAAAGTTTTAATCAGATGACTCTAAAATAATCTGAAAGCATATGAATAAATTTTATGTCTACATTACTCAGATATTTTAAAATTAAGGATAAAAGTGACTGACATTTTGTTGCATTGAATTTTAGAAAGATCTTTCATTTGAAAATATTTCCAGATATTTAACAAGTCCAAAATGTGACAGGATTTATCCTTTCTCAATTTAGATGTCTGATTTGACTAATGAGGCAGGGCTTTTCATTTGAAAATGCTTCCATTTTGGATTTATTTTGGCTTAATCTTCCTTAAGATCTAGACAATGACACAGAGCACCCATCCTGACATAACTTTTCTTTTCTTCTTTCCTATACTTGGCATTCTGTTTTATCTTTCTTATTATTGGGCAGCGCTGGCCACTGATAACATGTATCAGTTGTTGAACTGTTACATAATTTATTTAAACCTCCTGATTCCTGATCCATTTTTTTTTTTAGTTCAAAGTTTATATTTAAATTCCAGTTACTTAACATATAGCGTAAAATTAGTTTCAGGTGTAGAATTTAGTGATTCATCACTTACATACAACACCCAATGCTCCTCTCCTTAATCCCCATCACCCATTTAGCCTACCCCCCCACCCAAGTCCCTTCCAACAACTCTCAGTCTGTTTTAAGGTTTGCCTCTCTCTCTCTTTTCACCCCGATTCCTGATTCTTGAGGTTGATGACTCAATAAAAGAAAGTAGAATCTTTCCCTTTCCTTCTCCCACACCTAAAGACAACTATTAAGAACTTTCCCAAGTGGGGGCGCCTGGGGGGCTCAGTCAGTTAAGCATCTGCCTTTGGCTCAGGCCATGATCCCAGGGTTTTAGGATCGAGCCCAATGTAGGGCTCGCTGCTCAAGAGGGAGCCTGCCCCTCCCTCTCCCTCTCCCTCTGCATCTCCCCCTGCTTGTGCTTTCTCTCACTGTCTCTCTCTCTCTCTCAAATAAATAAATAAAATCCTTAAAAAAAAAAAAGAATTTTTCCAGAGATGGTCTCCAAAAGAAGTGGTAAAAAATAAAACATAGATATCAAATAGTAAGCACCTTACCCTCTTGTTTGATATAAATTGTATAAATGAAAGCCGTCTTTCAGCTTTCCAGTGTATGTTTTTCAACTTTTATGTAAGCAACCAATAAATCGTAATAATAATATAATCTGTAGATAAAGCCACCATTCTGATAATCTTCCTGAATTGACAGCCACCTGGAGTTATATTATTCCACCCAATGTAAACTTTGCATAATATTATCCCAGATACGATTTGATGATTGGAAATGACAAATAACTTTTAAAAGAAGAGTACAACAGGGTCAAAAGAAGGGAGCAACAGAGAAAGGCTCACAGCAGGACTAAGAGAGTCAGCAGTGAAGACTTTATAAGTCATTTCATCTTTCATAGAGTGATTCCTACAAAACAAAAGGAGGAAAGGTGCTTAAATGTAAATCTTCAGAAAAGGAGAAGCAAATTTGAAGGTGAAATACTCTAAGCGAGCACATTCCCAAAGGGAATTATAGGGTTTGTGGTGAGCTGCTTGCAGCACACAAAGCTGAGTGACCCCAGCCAAAATTCTGCTGCCTGTGCTTTTGCATCTCCCCTGGCATTTTATCTTCGACAGTGCGCTGATAGGCAGAAACACTTGATTCCCAGTTCATTGACAGACCTGCATTAAAATGGACGTGGGAAACAAGAGTCTACAAGACAAATGCCCCCATAATGCAGGGTAATAATAATGGAATGGAATAATTTATATTGGCATTCAAAAAAGGTTTAACTATAGAACATGCAAAAAGATTCATTACCCAGCTATGAAGACTTTTACAAAATCAAGAAATTGCAGTATCAACCATCGTGTTTGGTGCTGGAATTTTTAATGACTCCATCGCTATGGAAATGAGTGAAAAAAAAGCATATGCATTTTTCCTCTAAAATACATGTCTAATTTATTGTTTAAAGCATGTCCGTGATTATTAGGCTCTTAATGAAATGTGTATAATTTAAAGATGAGACTGTACGTCTTACCTTAGCAGAAATATTCAACAGCGAGGGGGAAGAAAGGCCGATTTTAGCTTTAAGTCCTCAGGCCTATATTTGTTGCATGTTAGTTTACTCATTGGATTTCTCTATGTAGAGTGTGCAAAGGCATGGCATGTGCTACTCTGAGATACTTTCTGGTTTCCCATTTTATAATTGTCTGGTTATCACACAGCCAATTGAGGCAGCATGATCAACAGTTCATAAAAACCACACTCTTTCATGGCCAAGTGAGACACCAATCATATATTATAGTATTCATAAAATCATATTTTATTTCAACATTGAGTTTTCTCCTCTAGAATACTACTTTGATGGTAGTGAAAGATCACTGGACTCAGACTGGGGCTCAAGTTGGTGTATCACAGCAGCAGCTTTGTATCTCTGTGTAAATTTCATTCTCAATTTTTTTATCTACAAGTTAAAGTGCCCTTAGGTTCCCTTTCAGTTCTAGCATCCCATAATGTTGCATGACAAATCTGCATAAAAATCACGTTCACTGTTTTATGAAGAGGATGGTGGTGTAAAATAGAATAAAGGCAGATAGGAAACGGTTATGTGTAGGTAAGAGGGCAAGAGACTCTTGCTAATTGTGATTCACTATTGTCCTAACTGTAAAACTCTAAACGAGTGTTTTAAATTCTGTAGCCATTGGTTTCCTCAACTGTAAAATAGGGAAGTGCTCTAGATCAGAGGTTTCGACCCCTGTTTACATATCATTTGTACACTACAAGTTGTTAATGAGGAATAAATACCTACCACATCAATGTTTTGCAGCAAATCTAAATGATGGCATGACATGTAATGCAATAACCCTAGGCCACTAAGTAATCCAAGAATGTGTGTGATCTTAAAATTCCTATAACCGTAGGAAATCATGAGACTCACAGAATTTTAAAACTGGGAGGTAGTATATATAATCTAGTTTAATGATATATGTTATGTAGATCTCCTCTGCATATTTCTAATAAATCATCACTTCTGTCTATAATTTGAAAAAAAAATCTGGTATACATACTCAGGATAAATTTTTTGGTTTCTGCAGTTGGCCATGATGTCAATCTCATGGATCCCAAAGATGGAGATTTCTGAAATTCCCTCCTCAGGGTCCCAATGACTATTACAAATTACATGAATTCCTTTCATCTAGTTCAGTGACCATAAGTGATCACCTAATACAGTGATCACATAAGCATGGATTAGTAAGGATCCTTGGGCACTTCTTGATAAGTCCCTTTGCATGACTAAGGGAAAGAGACCTTGAAGTTCTTAGATGAACCCATGAAAGTAACTCATCCAGGGTAGCAGTTGTGAATTGTTGTCAAATTTCCTAGACAGATTTTGTTCAGTTCTGAAAATATGTATTGATTACTTTTAATATGCGAAATATACTAGAAACTATAGTGTTGGGAAATTAGGAAGTCAAGACTACAGATGGAGTAAGGGTGCTAAACAATGAATGAAGGATTACCCTAGAGCAAGCGCATTGAATAAATGGCTTAGGCAGATTGGAAGGTCTTAAATTAGTGAAAATTGAGTTCTTAAATCTACATACTAACCCGAGATAGAGCATAAGAAGCAGACCGACAGCAAGTAAGAGATGGTACAGAAACATTAAAAGTCTGGCTATATTGTGTGGAATCTTTCCTATGATCCTGACTGGTAAATTAATTCTGACATCATCAGTGTATCTGAGTCTCTTTAACCTGCTTATTTATCATTACCTTAAGAGACAGAGATGAGGTCGACGTTTAAAGATGGAAAGAAGAGTCATACATATAGGGACTTGCCTAGTAAATGTGGACATGAAGGGACACTATAGGTGGGAACCACAAGATCTCTGTTATGGGGGATTTGGAAACATGACAACAGTTCTTTAAATTTCCATATTCATTCTTAGGAGGCAATATATCTCAGTACTTAATCACAAAGATGTCAGATTTTGGATGAATCTTATCTCTATCAATGGCTACGAATTTGGGGTCAAGTTCCTTAACTCTTCTGAACTTCAATATCCCACATGTAAAATGGAACAAATAGAGTGCCTACCTCATTGGGTTGTTGTCAGGATTAAAGGAGATAATCCACATAAGGCAGTTGGAACTGTGCCCGCAAAACAGTATGAACTGAAAAAATGCTGGCTACCATTTTATGTAGACGTTTTGCACCTTCTCTCTGTCCTCAAGCAATTTTTGTCTGATGAAGGCCCTCTGGGCTTAAGTTACCTTACTCTAGGTCCACGTTAGCAGCAGTGTGAACGGTTAGCAACCATTCTGAAAAGAATAGTTGACATATTATTTTAGTATTATAGTAGTTACTTTATAAGGCACTATTCTTTCAAAAACCAAGGAGTTATTCTAAATTCCTTCTAAAGGCATATCAACCACGGCTGTGTGGCAACTGCTGAATTAGTCTTGCATTGTTCTCAAACACTAAAATCAAATTAAGTGGCTGTCCTATTAATAGCACTACTTATTCAGCTCCTTTCCTCTTTAAAGCACTTTATAAACATTAACTAATTAATCCTCACACTCTTATGAGGTAGGTAAATACTTGTTAACTCCCAGTTTGAGGAAACCAAGGTTGAGGTTAAGTGGTTTGCTTGCTCAGGGCAACAGAGTGAGGCAATATTTAAGCCTTAAATTAGGGCATTTCAATTTATAATAATTTATTTTGGACACTGTATTGGATTTTTAGTGATAATTTACTGTATTATATTATTGCACACTATTTCTGTCATACAGCAGATGGGAAAATGTAATTCATTGCTGAGTGAATGAAAATGGGTAAACAAGTACTCCACAACTACTGTGCCCCATAGCTCCCTGTGACACCAAGAATTTACAGGCCACACAGTGAACTAGCCAGAAATTGCCAGTCATTTCATTTGACATCCATTCTTTCTACAAATGCCTGTGCGGGCATGCATGTGTGTACACACACGTCTTATTTTCCACACTAGAATATAGGTTCTTTAACGTTAGAAACCATATCTCACTAAGCTAGTGATCTCCAAAAGCGTATGTTAGTAAGGAACTACTACCTTGGGGTATCAGAAGTGTTTAAGGAACAAATCTTCCTGATAATCTTCCAATTGTTTTTTTCCTCTTCCAACCTGAAACCTCATCTTGTATATCCTCCGTATTTCTACTCAAATTCTAAATAACACAACATAAACATAGTCATATTGCTCCCTTGTTCAAAGTCACAAATGTCTCCATATTTCTGTCCCTACCTTCAAGCCCTTTACTTTTTACAGCAATTTTGTAATGTGAAACTCATCGAAACATGTATTTATCATAGCCCTTGAAGGCTCACAATACAACTTTTTATATGATCTGTGATTGTCCCATGAGGGCAGAGAAGGTATATTCCAAACTAAACGTTGTGTCTCAGTGCATGACACAAAACGAGTGCTCAGTAAACATTCGGAAAATGAAAAAATAGTGGTAGAAATAAAGATGTGTGCTGCTTTTTTCCAAGGTAGATTTTGCAACCTACTAGTTATGAATTTTATTACTTATGAATCTCCTCACGTTTCACTTGGATGTCCATGAGAGGAAATCCTTTGTTGTTTGACTGTCCTTGGCCTTTCGAATCTTCCTATCATCTCTCTTCTGTAATCCACATGTCATCAGAATGTCTGTGCACTCCTATAATCTTGCTTACTTGCTTAATATTAGGTCGAGAGTTTAGGAAGACCAGTTCGTGAATGCGAAGGCATTCTTGTAGCAGACATTTCTGACGCAGTATCCCTATGATTAACCTTCTGTACTACCTCTACATGAAGCCATATAGGTTCTTACTTATGTCACTGCTTTCCTTAATTATAGAAATAATAAAAAATATTTTTTGAAAACCCTTGATCCAAGTGATGTGGCAGTTTTTCTGCTGCTCTAGAAATGGCTATTTGGATTCAAAGCTTGGAGAAAACTCTTTTAAGCCTTGTGAGGCTGTGTTATCCCAACCATCATCCCAAGCCCTTACTAATCCCTAGGCTATCTAGGTACATGAAAAACTGAGATCATGGGAACTTTTCAAAGCCATTAGTTTTCAGTCTAGCTGGGAGTACCGAGGCAAGTACAGGGAGCTCCAAAGAGTTCCTCATAAAGATTTGTTGACTGTGCAGTGGCAAGATTAGTAGCTCAAACCCTGAAGAGAAGTGTGATTATGTGGAATCCTCTCCGATCTACTTTTTGTGTTTATATAAATAATGGTAGAAGAGAACTGGAGGCAACAAGGAGGCAAACAGAAGGAGCCCTCAGTGGAGCAGTCTGCACTCCCACAGTTTGACATAACATGGACACAGGAGTTTCACACAAGCCAAGGAGACACCATGCAAAGTTGCAGACTTTAGCCATTCTGTCAATAATCCCACCCCTGCAAATGAAGATCCTTGAGGACGTCAGATGGGTTGCCCAGGGTGGAAACTCAGAGAATGCACTGTCACACTGGGAGTCCTATCCAATGAAGAGACCTTTGAAATTCATTCTAAAGGGTTCCTACATGCACCCCACGGGACTTGGATGACTGCCATTGAGAGTGCTGGGGGATGTTAGCCAGAGAAGCAGTGGAATCAAATGAGGACAAGAATAGTTTCAATTAAGCAAACCCCAAAGCAAGTAAAAGAATATAGAGGGAGGAGAGAAAGAATAGGGTCACAGCTCACTTCCCATTATAACTGAAGAGAGGTGAAGAAGGTCCTACTTATTAAGGTTCAGCGGTCTATAAGAGAACAGAGTCTCAAGTATTTTGCACAGCAAGTTCACCCTTGCTTGAAGCCCTGAAACTTTCCACGGAGGCCTTCCTTACTAGCTTACTAAATCAAGTCCTTCAAGCAGAAGCCTGGGCAAGACTGGAAAATGGGATGAGGTAACCACTAATTTGGAGAGAAGATTGGCGTTTCCAACCACAGAAAAGTAGGCAGAACTAAAAAAGACCAGAAGGCAATGAGATCTGCCTGAGGTATCATTAATGACCTGGAAAGGCAGGCTTGAGACAGTATGGCTGAAAGTAATGATTGGTGAAAATCAAAATCATTTCACATTTATGTATTCATTGAATTCAGACTGTTCAGTAAACGGGTTAGAATGGCATTTAGTAATAACTTTAAAATAATTAATTGACCATTTTAAATATCTAATTCTTTTAACATTATAGTTTAAGAGTAAGCCACCTGTAATGTTGCTTCTGAAAAAATAATAACCTATTTTAGATTCTTGACATTAGTATGGTGCTTTTTCTAATAATGATTGCTTCTTTTGGTAATATCTACGGTCTTTCTTAGATGTTCTGCCAGTAGTAAACATTCGATGCGAATGAACAAATGAGTGAATTGATAGCTGTGGAATATGGGATGACAATGGAATATTCATAATTGTCCAGTAAATTGTAAGCCACCATTTTTCAGGAATCTATGGAAGGGTACTCTCATGCTACCCACACCCAATAAGATTGTTTTAAACCCCTTTTATGTTATTCTTATTTGTATCCTTTTGATCTTCTGTCCTAAGGATTTTAAGGACACATGAAATAAGGTATAATACTTCGTCACAGAGAGTTCCTGAAGCCAGTAATCTGAAAGGCAGTCTGTTATGGATTCCCCTACTATATATACATGTATATAGGATTTTGCTTTATCTAACACCTCTGACTTCATGATAACTCTCTAATCAGTTCTATACCTATTCCCTCTATTAAGTCAAAAATCCATCTACAATATATATATATGATACCTCTGTGTTTTATATACTTTAAAATAACTATTACATTTATTAGATGGTTCTATCCCCCAACATTTTCCATGGTAAAAACAGAGAAATTTGGACAAGATAGCCAGTTCCCAGGGAGCACAGTAAATTCTTTCAAGACCACTGTGCTGACCTTTATAGTGCCCAGAATACCAAACGGAGATAGAAATTGATGAAAATAGCAGTGATGACTCTTGAATAAATTTAAAAATTATGAGATATGGACAAGAGCAAGCCTTTCCAGTAATCAAGCACATGCCTTATTATTTCTTAACCCCAGAGCACTACAAGTTCAATGCATTCAATTTTAGAAATCTAATTGCAGCAAATTCAAGAAGATACATATTTTTCTAAGCAATAAATAGAGCCATTTCATTTTCCTTCTTTGAAGGATAAAAAGCCTGGTGCTAGAAAGCAGCTGCAACTCCAAAAAGATAGGCTCAGTGTCTCAGAATACATGGGTTGGGTTTTTTTTTCTAAGTGGACTAAATGAATAGCCAGTTCCATCTCTCTGCCCCAAGGAAAAAGATGAGAGTGCAGCGTTCTTTCAGACAGCTGCAAATATGAATGATTAAAGTGACTCTGACAATGGAAGAATTGAAACCTGCATTTGCAGATGTCACCTTCAAAATAGCGCGGAGTTGACAGTTTTGTTTTTTATCTGCTCCCTCCACCTAAGAACAAGCAAATTGATTTAAAAACTAGGAACCAATATGTTCATTTTTATAAAAAAAAAAAAAACAAAACAAAAAAAACCACCAGTCAATCTGGACTCTGTATTTTTGTTGTTTATCCAGAGAATAATGCACTGCAACAGTATTATTTTCTATAACCATAGAGTTGATTTTATCTTTAACAGTCAATGAAGGCAAAGATATGTACACAAAGAGTTCTCAGTAATTTTGAACCTCATGTAATTTCATGGGGCTTTAGTCTCTCTCCAAAATTATTACTTTAAGTGCATTTTTTTCGGATCTTCAATTTGATTTAGAAGGGTTTCTTTTTCATAGTGCCCCATGCAAACTATGACAATAGCAATCATCATCAGTGGATGTGTAGGGAAGATCTGCTTTTACAAAATTTAATTCACATTATTTTTACCACACATAAAAGTATTTTGCGGGGATAAAGAAGAAGATGGTATAGTAGCAGAGAATATTTTCACTTTGCAAGGTCGTTGGAACTAAGATCTTTGTGAATTCTCAAAATTTCTTTACTCTATTTCACCTCCATTACTGGCTTCTGTGAAATTCTTAGTCTCCATTTTGTATCCTACAGTTGTTTTCCTTATGTCCATTAGCACACCCCAGTAAATAGCATTCAACACAGGCAGCTGTATGTAACAGAACTTTAGTGGAAGCTAAGAAGCAATGGTTCCATGGAGGCAAATGAATGGAGAGTTGAAAATTAAAGATTAAAGATTAAATATCTCCATTTTTCAAGAAGACCCTGGTTTTATTTCCATCAACTTGGGCTCCAACAATCTAAACTGAATCTTGGCTCTCACCTCCTACTCTTTGCTTTCTTCACTTTTCTTTCAAATTCATGTTTATATCTTAGGCAGAGATATTTAGCTATTTCTTTCTTGCCTTCTTCAGAAATGTGCTCTCAACCTCTCACCTTAACTCTCCAAGACTGATGGATATTTTACCAGATTGAGAAATTTTTCTTTTCTTTGGGAGCAATTCTGATGATAGCTGTTAATACAATAATTGTCCTCATGTTACACAACAAATAAATTTTCTCTCATGCCATTCTGTCTCATTCTTGCTATGCATTTTCCTGCTCTAGCTTACACTAACCACATTTCCTTCTTAAACTCCTTGCACTGGTCCTATCCTCCATTTGACTGATCTGACCACAAATTATTCTCATGGCTTGCATCATCATGTCATTCAGCTCTCACCTCAACGGACCTCTTCTTGGAGAGTCATTCTTTGACCACTCTATTTAAATCACATTCCAATCATAGGGTATCTGGGCTCAGTCGGTTAAGCGTCTGACTCCTGATTTCAGCTCAGATCATGATATCAAGGTTGTGAGATCAGCTCATGTTTGGGCTCCACACTCAGCCGGGAGTCTGCTTGAGATTTTCTCTCTCCCTCTCCCTCTGCTCCCCCCACCCACACCCACTCTCTCTCAAATAAATAAATCTTTAAAAATAAATAAATAAATAAATTGCATTCCCATCACACACTCATATTGGCTTTTTATCACTTAATGCTGTGCTTCAAGCATTAATTCTTATGTAAATTTATTGTGCTTGTTATTCTGATTTCTTATCTGGAGGTGAGACAGCAGGAACAATACAGCCAAGGTTCCATTGTCACCACCACTGCTACTGCAAAGCACCATCTGCTGCAGCACACGTAGAGCCTGCATGCCACGGGGACACATGACTGCACGTGAAAACCAAGCCACTCCTTCCTTCCCATGTCAGTCGCTCAGACCCAAACTCCTCTACGGGAATGTCAGATTGTCCTAGCCTTAGGTAATGGGACTTCATCTTAGCTGTCAATGCAGTGAATGGACAAATGTTAACAAGAAGGGATACTGTAGTTCGAAAGGGCAAATAGAACATTTCTCCTGAAATGCAAATGATTAACATGGTAGCTTCGCTTTCCAGTATTTTCCTCTTGAACTAGAGAATTTAACAGGGCAAAATTTCTTTACCTTTCTCTTTAACTAAACTTAGTAGATATATACACATCTATCTATATATATATATTTCCCTGAAGCAAGAGCCTTTGTATGGCCTTCAGTGTGAACTTCAGACCAATTTTTTGTATTCATTCTGTTGGCCTGTGGCTATATAACTTCTGGGTACAAATCATGGAACTCTTTGATGAAGTAGTGTAGAGAATAATTCAAAAAATATATAAAAATACCCATAACATATTTAGAGTTGATGTAAATCAAGTATTTAGAACACACAGTCTACACTTCACTAAAAATATGTTTATGACCTCTACCTAATAGCAGTACTACCTTTGGACACAAAATTAGTTTTCTACATATGAAATTTAAAAGCACAAGGCATTCTTCATTAAAATATATATACAGATGGATAGATAGATGATAGATAGATAGATAGATAGATAGATAGATAGATAGATAGATATAGATATATAGATATATATAGGGATGCCTGGTTGGCTCATTCGTTAAGTGTCTGACCTTGGCTCAGGTCATGATTCCAGGGTCCTGGGATCAAGTCCCATGTTGTGTTCCCTGCTCAGTGGGTAGCCTGTCTCTCCCTCTGCCACTCCCTTTGCTTGTGTTCTCTCTCTCTCTCTCTGTGTCAAATAAATAAATAAATTATATATATATATATATATATATATATATATATATATATATTCTGTAGTATCCAACAAGAGAAAATGAAACAACCTCGCTTTTAGAGTTTTAGGACAGTTTTAAGGTGAAATTATACAAAAGCTGTTTCAAAACCTGAATTATAAAATCTACTAGTATTCTTTCTTTCTATCTATCTATCTATCTATCTATCTATCTATCTATCTATGTAATACACTGATGGAATTTATGAATTGTAGCTATGCAAAAAAAAAAAATAGCTTAGTTCATGATAAGACTGCTGCAGTTACCTATTATGGAAATGCCACCTGAACACTTCATTTGTATTCAAGAGAAGTAACGGAAGGAAAGGACTATACAATTACAAGCTCATTTAATTCATCCCCTGAGCAAGAGACACCATTCCCTACAATGTACTTCCTAGAAGTTTGTGATCAGTGTGTGATTGGGCCTAATTCTTGCCATTTTTTCTAGGAATCTCTAAAGTTGTCTCTCATTCTTAGGCTTTGGAAAGGTGAGAGAAATGCTTATGCATGCACAAAGGAAATGATCCTCATTTGAGTCTCCTTGGTTTGTGATTTAATGTCTGTGCTGTCTAACGTTATTAGGTTATATGTATTTGAACAAAGACATCTGGTACTTCATTATCTCATCTAGTAAAAGTTACCATTCTCTGCAGTTCAGAATGATAAGGAACTAGTGGAGTTGTTAGAAGTCCGTTTTTACTTATGTCGTAATAACACCTAACATATATTGAGCAATTACACTGTGAAAAGTACTTTGTGATTCATATTAATATTCATAACATATTTAATCCTCACATCACCCCTAAAAGCTTAGTATTTGTCTTCCCATCTTAGAGGTAAGAGAAGTTTGAAAACTGAAATAACTCATTCAAGATCATACTATTAGAAAGTGGCAGAGTTGAAATTCAGATACAGGCCTCACTGATCCCAGAGCCCATGTTAGTAATGGTCTATTAAATCAATTTATTTTCAATAAAATAATAAACATCTGGCCTCAGTCTGGAGTTTCTATTTAACTGGGGCCAAATCTATGGGTCTTTGACATTTTATAACTCATTACAAGATTGCTAAACTTATTATCAGACAGTAGGAAAATCATAAAGATAATTAAAAACACCCCTTCATTGTTGTTTTTCCATCTCTGTAAATTATCAGTATTTTCCTTGGTGATCCTACTAAGGGTCCTTGCAGTAGAACTTCCTATGGCTTCTTAGAAGCAGACAAAAGAGAGTAAAAGGAAATGACCCTCCACGTATTATTTAAAATCCAACTATTTCATAAATAACTAGCACCTTATCAATCAGCCTAGAGGTATTTCTTGAACAATTTTTTATACTAGGCAACATGGGCATTTTTGTGCCCCTTTTTCCTTAAAATTAAGGAAAAGAGAGATGCCTGGGTGTCTTAGTTGGTTGCGTGTCAAACCTTTGATTTCAGCTCAGGTCATGATCTCAGGGTCATGAGATCAGACCCCACATCAAATCAGGCTCTACGCTCAGTGGGGAATCTGCTTGAGATTCTCTCTCTCCATCTCCCTCTGCCCCCTCCCCCCACTCTTGTGCATGCTCTTTCTTTCTCTCAAAATAAATAAATAAATATTTTAAAAAGGCATATGAAACAGAACAAAGAAAAGATAGGGAATAAGAGACACAGTTTCACAAATACCATTTGCCAAAAATCCACAGCTAAATTTTCTAATGATGACTTTAGGTATTTAAATGCTGCAATTGGAGTGTCTGAATAGATACACTTAGATGTTAAATGGGTATATCAAAATCAATATATCCAAAATTCCTGTGGTAGATCTCCCCTTAACCTTGCTCCTTTCATAGCTTTCCCCCACTTTAGCTGATGGCCATTCCATTCTCCCAGTTGTTCTGGACAAAACACAAGGGTTCACCCAAGACTACCTTATATCCAATTCATCACTAATTTATACCTTCAAAATACATGAAGTTGCTTCAAAATAACCCAAGAATTATGAAGTAGGTAGGGGGCTGGTGGGGTGTAGATAAACAAATTTGTCTGAGTTGGTCATTGAGGTGAGTGACAGGGAATCCTTTCACTCTGTGTTTTACTGTCTTTGAAATATTTTCATAATGCAAGTGTATATAGAAATGTATGCATATGTCTTTTTTAGAGAGACAGAGACAGATACAGAGACATGGAGAGAGAGAGACAAAGTTCAATCTAATTTGCGTCATAAACAGTATTTTGGAAGATAATTGCAACAGCCCTCTATGTACACTCCTTAACCTTTAGAATTTATTGTAAATGAAGCAATCACAGTAACATTTATACAACATAACTTTCTGCTGAAAACCCTGCAATTGCTCCTCATTTAACTCAAAGTGAAATTCAAAGTCTTTATCACATTTTTTCCTCTTGTCCTTCTTACACATTCCTCTTCTCTTTTTTTCACCCTCCTTCAGCCATCTAGCCTTGCTCTTCTTTAATCACACCAGGTTCCTAACTAAGAGCCTCTGACTGACTCCTCTTTGCACCAGGAAAGCTTTGCCTGTGTATCATCATGGCTTTCTCTCACTTCCTTCAATGAAGACAACACTGATCACTGTGTTATACCTCCACTTCTGGCACCCCTCTTAACTCTATTATGCATTTTCTTTGTGCCAAAGCAATGATCAAATTGAAAAAACTATATGTAATAATGTATTCATATATCTCATGTTTGTTTTTCTCCTCTCATCTACATTATTACCTCCATGAGAACATGTTTTTGTCTTGTTTTGTTTTGTTGTTTATCATTCCTCTACCCTAAGTGCTATGTAAAATAAAATACAAAAAGTCACCTAATGGAAAGATATTAGCTTTAAACTTCTAAACAAATCAAACAATCTACCCAATGCTCTTATATATTTTATAAGAAATGGTGTTAGAATCACTTGAATCTTTAGATAAACTTTATGACAGCCAGCCAAATAGTTTGTAATCAAATGTTTGATAACAGTATTTTATATTCTGTACATTCATCATAAAATATAATGAAGCCCTCAATCCAAAATACAATGTGAGCTAAAGATTTACATCTATTTTATGATACTTGAAACATTATTTTTTAGTAACTGAAGAATATGAATATTGTATACATATTTTTATCATATATAGTTGGCCATGCCTCTGGTTTATCTTATAAGTAATTCCTTCCTTAATTTTATAACATTGGTTCCTTAGGAGTTTGAATTTGCCTTCAAATTTGAATCAGTGACCTGATTCACAGCACAACATTCTAAGACATATGATTATGTAAACCAGGCACCTTTGTTACCTGGGTTTTCTGCTGTCATTTAATGTTGCCATCTGTTGTAATTTTGGAGATACTTATTATAACTTTTTGGTGCAGTTCTCTGAATCCTCAGGCACATGAAAGCAATTTTTACTATATATCATCTTTATTTACTATGCTTTTCTTTATCATTAAAATCATCTTGTTTTATTATTACTTAGCGGTATTGAACTATTTATATTGAGTAACAATCAGGTAATGGTCTCTAAACCATGGTCCCCACATCTATGAATATGTTTAGAATGGGAAAACTTAGGTTGAAATGTGAAATAATTAGAAATTGTGTTTCTAATTTTTATTTTTAATTCATCTTAAATTTTTTCGTATATAATGTAAATTTCTAGTGTAAATAATATAATGAGAAATGTGAGAGGCACCTGAGTGGCTTAGTTGGTCAAGTATGCTGACTCTTGATTTTGGCTCAGGTCATGACTATTATGAAAAAGTGTAGGCCATCAATTGAGCAACCTAGAAGAAATGGGTAAATTTCTAGAAACATGTAACCCCCCGAAACTGAACCAGAGAGATAAAGAAAATTTGAACAGACTGGCTACCAGAACAGAAATTGAATCAGTAATCCAAAAAACTCCCAACAAATGAAAGTCCAGGACCATATGGCTTATGGGTGATTTCTGTCAAACATTTGAAGAAGAATTAATACCTATTCTTCTCAAACTATTCCAAAAAATAGAAGAGGAAGGAAAACTTCCAAATTCATTCCATGTGGCCAGCATTACCCTGACACCAAAACCAGAAAGACACCACTGAAAAAGAGAACTACAGGTCAATATCTCTAATGGACATAGATACAAAAATCCTCAATGAAATTTCAGCAAACTGAATCCAACAATATATTTAAAAAATCATTTACCATGACCAAGTGGGATTAATTCCTGGGATGAAAGGGTGGTTCTATACTCTCAAATCAATCTACATGATAAACAAGAGAAATGATAAAAACAACATGATCATTTCAATAGATATAGAAAAAAGCATTTGACAAAGTACAATATCCACTGATAAAAAAAAAAAAAATCCCTCAACAATCTCCGTTTATATAAGGAAATATACCTCAACATAATAAAGGCCATATATGAAAAACCCACAGCAAACATCATACTCAGTGGTGAGAAACTGAAAGCTTTTCCCCTAAGGTTAGGAATAAGATAAAGATGTCTACTCTCATCAATTTTATTCAACATAGTACTGGAAATACTAGCCACAGCAATCAGACAGGAAAAAGGAGTAAAAGACATCCAAATAGGTAAAGAAGTAGAAGTTTTCACTATTTGCAGATGACATGATACTATATGTATAGAAAACCCTAAAGATTCCACCAAAAAAAAAAAAAAAATGATTGGAACTGATAAATAAGTTTATTAAGGTTGTAGGATACAAAATCAATAGGCAGAAATCCCTTGTTTTTCTATACACTAATAATGCAGCAATAGAAGGAGAAATTAAGAAAAGAATCCCATTTACAATTGCACCAAAAAGAATAAAATACCTAGGAATAAATTTAACCAAGGAAGTGAAAAACCTGTACTCCTAAAACTACAAATACCAATGAAAGAAATTAAAGATGACACAAATGGAAAGATATTTCATACTCATGGATTGGAAGAACAAATATTGTTAAAAATGTTTGTACTACCCAAAACAATCAACAATTCTAATGCAATCTCTATCAAAATACCAACAGCAGTTTTCATAGAACTGGAACAAACAATCTTAAAATTTGTATGGAACCACAAAAGACACTGAATAGTCAAAGCAATCTCGAAAAAGAACAAAACTGGAGATATCACAATCCCATATTTCAAGATATACTACAAAGCTGTAGTAATCAAAATTGTATGGTACTGACAGAAAAACAGACACACATCAATAGCATAGAATAGACAGCCCTGCAATAAACCCATGATTATGGTCAACTAATCTCTGACAAAGGAAGCAAGAATATGCAATGGGAAAAAGACAGTCTCTTCAACAAATGGTTTTGAGAAAACTGGGTAGCTACATGCAAAAGAATGAAAGCGGCACTTCCTTTATGCAAAAATAAACTGAAAGTGGATTAAAGACCTAAATGTGAGAACTACAACAATACAAATCCTAGACAAAAGAACTGGCAGTAATTTTTCTGACATTGGCCCTAGTGATATTTGTCTAGATTATGTCTACTGAGGCAAGGGAAACAAAAGCAAAAATAAACTACTGGGACTACGTCAACATAAAAAGCTTCTGCGCAGTTAAGGAAACAATCAACAAAACTAAAAGGTAGCCTACAAAATGAAAGAAGATATTTGCAAATGACATATCTGTTAAAGAGTTAGTATGTAAAATATATAAAGAACTTATTAAACTCAACAACCAAAAAACCAATAATCCAATTAAAAATGGGCAGAAGGAATGAACAGACATTTTTACAAGAAAGACATCCAATGGCCAACAGACCCATGAAAACATGCTCATCATCACTTGCCACCAGGAAAACGTAAATCAACACCTCAATGAGGTATCACTTCACACCTCTCAGAATGGCTAAAATCAACAACTCGAGAAGAACAGGTGTTGGTGAGGATGTGGAGAGAAAGGAACCCTTGGGCACAACTGCTGGGAATTCAACCTGGTGCAGCCACTGTGGAAAACAGAATGGAGGTTCCTCAGAAAATTAGAAATAGAATTGCCATATGATCCAGTAATTCCACTCCTGGATATTTACCCAGAGAGAATGAAAACACTAATTTGAAAAGATACATTCACCCCTATGTTTACTGAAGCATTATTTACAATAGCCAAAATACGGAAGCCACCCAAGTGTCCATCCAGGTGAATGGATAAAGAAGATGTGGTATATACACACAACAGAATATTACTAGGCCACAAAAAAGAAAAAAATCTTGTCATTTGCAATAACATAGATGCATGTAAAGAGTATAATGCTAAGTGAAATAAGGCAGTCAGAGAAAGACAAATTCTATATGACTTCGCTCATGTAGAATTTAAGAAACAAAACAAATGAACAAAGAGAAAAAAAGACAAACCAAAGAACAGATTCTTAACTGTAGAGAAGAAACTGATGGTTATCAGAGGGGAGATATGTGGGGAAATGGGTGAAATAAGTGAAGGGGATTAATAGTAAACTCATCAGGATAAACACTGAATAATGTACAGATTGTTGAATCACTATATTGTACACCTGAAACTAATATAACACCATATGTTAAACATACTGGAATTGTTTTTTAAATCAACTTACAAATGAGAGGAATACATTGAGAGTACCCTCTAACACCACCTCCCCCACCCGCAGAATGTTTTGCTACAAGTAAGTCTCCGTTTCCTAAAGCAAAATTGTCTCTTGCCATATTCTGGTTACAAGGATCCACAGTGCTTCCCAGCCATCTACCTCTTTTTTCATCTCAATCTCTTTTTCATAGTACATTAAATGTCTTAAAACTTAGGAGGTACTTCAAAGTCTATAAGCACAGATTCAGACTTAGTAGACATCTAGAAAAAGTACCATTATAAAAGTGATTTGGGCTTCTTAAAGATAAAATTAAAGTGGATGTCAGAACTATGGCAACCACTATGTATACTTTGATGTGGGTGTGTGTACTTATGTATTATTACTATTTCTATATCTATACATGTCATTTTATCTATATAGATGATATATTATTTTTATTTTTTTAAAGATTTATTTATTTATTTTAGAAAGAGAGAACAAGAGTGGGGGTAGGGGCAGAGGAAGAGGGACAGAATCGCAAGCAGACTCCATGCTGAGAAAGACAGTGGTCTTTCTCCTCTGGGGCTCGATCTAATGACCCTGAGATCACGCCTGAGCTGAAATCAAGAGTCAAACACTTACCTACTGAGCCACCTAAGTGCCCAGATAAATAGACATTTTATATTTCAGCAATACCCTTTCTTTCAAATATGGATGTTTTCCTTATAATAGATTTGATCTTCTTCAATGGCAATACAGGATAAAGTATGGTATCGGACTGGTTAGAATGCTACCACTGTCACTTATTAGCTGCATGACTGAACAAGGTATGTAAACTTTATATGCATCAGTTAGTTCCTTGTCTATAAAGTGGAGAAAGTAATAATACTATCTTTATGGAATTGTTGGGATCATTATTTAGTTCATACGTTGAAAACTCTCAGAAATAGGTTTGATATTTGGTAAATTCTTAAAAAATATATATAAATGTTAGCTAATAAGCTGCAAGAAATAAACTAGCTTTGGAGTGTCTGTGGCTTTGTTTTTAAAGATTATTATGAAATGTATTATTTTATGTGCTTTAATTTTTTATCTGTATTGACATACAAAAATTACATTTTAATTTGTTATATAGCATATATATACAAAAACACATCACGACAAATACATTTTCTAACAAATTGTCTTGATGATCAACAACATGAATCTAAACAAAAATTAAATGCTAGTATAGCAGACATTATATCAAGAAGGTAGAAGTATGACTGGTATATCATGACATTTAAGTTTTGGTTGAATATGGGAGTTTTGGGGGGCATGCGACTGAATCTTTATCTTACCTGCCTATTATGGCCAGCGAATTGAGGTAGGCCATTGTCTTCGCTAGATGTTATATATGAACCTAGTGGTAACCACAAACCAAAAACTTAGATACACAAAAAATAAAGACAAAGGAATCCAAACAAAATACTAAAGAGAGTCATCAAATCACAAGAGAGCAAAAGAAGAAAGAAAGAGAGAACTACAAAAACAATCAGAAAACAATTAACAAGAGGGCAATAAATTCATACCTATCAATAATTACTTTAAATGTAAATGGTCTAAATGCTTCAATGAAAAGACATGGAGTTGCTGAATGGATCCCCCCCCCCAAAAAAAAAGTCATCTATATATCACTTACAAGAGTCTCACATTAGACCTAAAGATACATATAGATTGAAAATGAAGGGCTGGAAAAAGATATTCCGTAAAAATGGAAGCAACAAAAAAGCTGGGGTAGCCATACTTATATCAGAAAGATAGACTTTAAAACAAAGACTATAATAAGAGACAGAAAAGGGTATTACAACACAAACTGATTAATCCAACAAAAGGATATGACAATTGTAAATATCTATACACTGACCTTGAGAGCACCTAAAGGTATAAAGCAAATATTAACAGACATAAAAGGAGAAATTGATAGTAATACAACAATAGTAGAGGACTTTAACAGCCCACTTACATTAAGAGATAGATTATCTAGACAGGAAATCAATAGGGAAACAGTGGCTTTGAATGACACATTGGACCAGATGGACTTAACAGATACATACAGAACATTCCAACCCCAACAGCAGAATACACATTCCTTTCAAGTGCATATGAAACATTCTCCAGGATAGACAATATGCTGGCCACAAAACAAGTCTCAGTAAGTTTTAAAAGATCGAAATCATACCAAGCATCCTTTGTGACTGCAAAGTATGAAACTAGAAATCAATTACAAGAAAAAAACTGAAAAAAAAAAGAAAAACCCCATAAACACGGGGAGGCTAAACAACACACTACGAAACAACCAATGGGTCAATGAAGAGATCAAAGAGGGAATAAAAAAATACCTGGAACAAATGAAAATGGAAACACAACTCAAACTCTTTGGGATACAGCAAAAACAGTTTAAAAAAAAAACCAAACAAATGTACAGCTTCATTTTTTACCCCAAAAGTTCAGAAACAAGGTAAAATTGCCATAAAAATGCATAATGGTTTTTACCTGTTAAATAATGATAATCAGAATCTCCTTTTTTTCCCCCTAAAGGAGGAGACTTTGATAAAAGTTCGCAGGCTTGGATCTTATGGAATTTTGCAACCCTTGAATGTGCATATTACTTGTATCACCATCTCACAGTATAAAGAGAGGTGTGTGAACGGTCAAGTATTTAGGAGAAATATTATTTAAGAACTCAACCCATTTGACCCACTGACCTATGAAATGATAGTAATATGAGTATATTGACAAGCTGCACTTCATTAAGAAAATGATGCTTTTCAATCCCATTTAATTTTTGCAGCTCTGAATGTTACGCTTTTCTACAAGAAAAAGGCTGTCATGGAAGCCTTCACATCTCTTATCTGAAAGAACCACTCTTCTCATTTATACTTGTCACTAAGGGTCAGGGAATGTTCTCAACGCAGATTAACCCACCAGGACACTTAATTAGAACCATAACTTGGTTTATGTCAAAATTAATCACACTTTGTGTTTAAAACAATCCTTCCTGAAGTAGAAGATTATATCTGCTTATTTTCTGATAATTTTGATGGTACACTTGACAAATATTAGTAACTTGCTTTTTAGGAAGAGGTCTAAAAAAGCATACTATTTGGCCAAAGAAGGATTGATCTATGTCATTTATCTCATCAGTAAAATAGGCCTAAGCCTAAACAATGTTGAATATAGAATTCATTGTTTGCTTTGGGCAAGGGTCCAATTTGGAACCATTTTTTTCCCCTAATAAGAATAAATGTTACCTATTGAAAGAAGTAGCATTTAGAAAATAGTATAAATAGTTTCGTATTATGCCTATGAACTGAAAATGTCTCTCTTTCCCTAGGCAAACCTCATTCTTGATCCCAGCATCATTCTTAGCAATTATAGTTACTGTATGAAAATGAGCATGGTAAGTAAAGAATAAATTAATTGAAAACATACACATTTTTCCTTTAAAATAATAGGAATCTGTCTCGTGGTACCGAAGGCATGACTGGTTCTAGATTTGGCTTCCAATGTGGCCAAAACCCCTGCCATTTCACCTCATATTGACTGCGATAGAGACAGAGTTCAGAGCAACAATTTTTAAGGAGATTACCTGGAAGTTTCACACATACCTCTGCTCACACTCAGATAAATAACTTCATACAGTTTTAAGAGAAACTAGGAGATAAGTCTGTACCAAGGGGATGTGTATGGTTGTTGTTCAAATGTTCTTTCACCAGAGAAAAGAAGGGATATTGGATGCTGAGGCATAGTTCATAGTTTATAGACTCACAGATATTTGAAGATTTTTGGCTGCCAGCCACCTATCCTCCTTTCTTCGGTATCATGAATTTCTGGTGGCAGAATCATGCCTCTTCTAATTTATTTCTTTAAAATTTAATTTGGGGGCGCCTGGGTGGCACAGCGGTTAAGCGTCTGCCTTTGGCTCAGGGCGTGATCCCAGCGTTCTGGGATCGAGCCCCACATCAGGCTCCTCCGCTAGGAGCCTGCTTCTTCCTCTCCCACTCCCCCTGCTTGTGTTCCCTCTCTGCTGGCTGTTCCTGTCAAATAAATAAATATAATCTTTAAAAAAAATAAAAAATAAAAAAATAAAATAAAATTTAATTTGGTTTCTATCCCCTGACTCCGGGAGTGGGGCATTTTACCCAGGTCACATTAATTAGAATAAATTTATCTTGCTGGCCTGGTGACTGGTTCCAGGACCGATGTTAAATTTACGTAGGCACAAATAAATAACCCTTGGTGCTGAACAGGAACTTCACTGTCTTTTCCATTTGATGTGAACACAAGGCACAATTCTCTTGGAGCTACTGGCAGCCATTTTAGTACCACGTGGAGGCTGAAAATGAAGCCAACACCAAATAAAGCCAAGTCAAAGAATGGAGATAGACACAATTCTTAATTACCTTCCAGGAGTCCTGTGTCCAGCCTTGTTTAAATTTATATTTATCTCTAGACTTTTCAGCTACGTAAGGCAATACATCCCCTTCATGACTTAACTGATGGAAAGCAATGCAAGGAAGCACATAAGAGAGAAAAGTATTCAATTTTTGGTCATGTTTTATAGATGATGACTGTAAAATATAATTGACTAATAATAAATTTTTATCCTCTGAGCACTTATTCCAAATATGCATTATTTTGGAATTTTTTCATGGATTATAAAAAATATTTTCAGCAATAACATTTCTAGTGTACATTATATAAAGTTGAAATATTGAAATGGTATTTTTGCCAATGTGCTAAATTGAAACAATCTTTCATTTTTCTCTCATATTAGTGACAATTCTATACTATTGTGCCAAATTCACACAATTCTTCTAAGACTTTGCTCAAACAGAAAGCAAAATCTCCTCCAAGAAGTTTTCTCTGCCTTTTACTTTTGCTTTGTTATCTTCTCTCTTCTGTGCTCTATGTATACCACTCTTATCACTCAATTATGTTGAAATTAGCTCTGTAATTATCTATCTCCATCATTACAATGTGTTTAATACACCTTATACTCCCAAGGTCAATAACAATGTCTGGCACATAGCCGGAGTTCGATATATTTTTTATTAAATAGATTTTATCTTTCAGAGCAGTTTTAGGTTCATAGCAAAATTAAGCAGAAAGTACAAAGAATTCCTATATAACCCATGCTCTCACACTCACACAACTTCCTCCACTATCACCTTTCTGAACCACAGTGGTGCTTTTATCACAATCACTCAGTCTACATTGATACATTACTATCATCTCAAGTCCACAGTTTACATTAGAGTTCACTCTTGTATTGTACATTCTATGAGTTTTGACAAATATATGATGGCATGCATCCCCCATTACAGTATCATACAGAATAGTTTAGTCTAAAATCTTCCATGTTGTCTATTCATCCTTTCTTCAAAGCCATCCTCCACATTATATGTCATCAGAGAAATGCAAATTAAAGCACAGATACACCACCATACACCTTTTAGAGTGGCCAAAATCCAAAACACTGATGTGGAGCAACAGAAACTCTTATTTATTCCGAAGTAGCACAAACACTTTGGAAGACGGTTTGGCCATTTCTTACAAAATGAAACATGATCTTACCATATGATCCAGCAATTACGGATGGCAAATACTAACTTTTTTACTATCTTCATAGCTGTGCCTTTTCCAAAATGTCATATATTTGTAATAAAATGGTAGCCACTTCAGATAGGCTTCTTTCACATATTAATGTATATTTACGTTTTCTCCATGTCTTTTCATGATCTGATAGCTCATTTCTTTTTAGTGCAGAATAATATTCCATTGTCTAGATGTAACACGGTTTATTTACCCATTCACCTACTGAAGAACATCTTGGTTGCTTTCAAGTTTTGGTAATTATGAATAAAGTTACTATAAATCATGTGCAGGTTATTGTGTGGACATAAAGTTTCAACTATTTTGGGTAAATCCTAAGAAGCGTAATTGCTGGATCATATGGTAAGATCATGTTTCATTTTGTAAGAAATGGCCAAACCGTCTTCCAAAGTGTTTGTGCTACTTCGGAATAAATAAGTGTTTCTGTTGCTCCACATCAGTGTTTTGGATTTTGGCCACTCTAAAAGGTGTATGGTGGTGTATCTGTGCTTTAATTTGCATTTCTCTGATGACATATAATGTGGAGGATATTTTCAAGTTAATTGTCATCTGTATGTCTTGCTTGGTGAGATGTCTGTTCAAGTCTTTGGCCCATTTTTAAAGCAGATTCTTTTCTTATTGTTGAGTATTAACAGCTCTCCATGTAGTCCGTTATCAGATTTTTCTTTTGCATAGATTTCCTTCCAGTCTATGGCTTCTCTTCTCATTCCCTGACGGCATTTTTCACAAAACACAAGTTTTTAATCTTAATGAAGTCCAGCTTATCAATTATTTCTTTCATGGATCATGTCTTTGGTATTATATCTAAAAGTCATTGGTGGTATCCAAGGTCATCTGGATTTTCTTGATCTTCTAAGGGTTTTATACTTTTGCATTTTAAATTTAAGTTCACCATCAACTTTGAATTAATTTTTGTGAAAGATATATGGTCGTGTTTAGATTCCTTTTTATCACAGGTGGATGTCCAGTGTTTTCAGCACCATTTGTTGAAAAGACTGTCTTTTCATCATTTTATTGTCTTTGCACCTTTGTCCAAACTCAGTTGACTATATTCATATGGATCAACTTCTGGACTCCCCATGCTGTTTCACTGATTTGTCCGTTCTTTCACCAGCACCACACTTTCTGGATTATGATAGCTTGATAGTAAATCTTGAAGTTGCATAATCTCTTTGTCTTTCTCCTTCAGTATTGTGTTGGCTATTCTGGATCTTCTGCCTCTCCATATAAAAGGAGTTCATTACATTTTGTTTAAGTGGAATAAAGCATTTGCAAGTTCTTGGGTCACCCATTCTAGATAGTCTTTGCAATACCGATGGGCTTTTCTTCATAAAGAAAAAAAAAATACTCCAGATGCATAAACAATGGAGTACGGGAATGAAAATTTTGTGACCACTTTGTCAATAACAGTAAAACAGGTGTCCTGTTTTCTCTTAGTTAATAGTTATAACCTGCTTTTAAGGTGGTGGGTAGGCTAGGCTTAAGGTCTATTTAATAAACTTCTTTGCTAATAGAGGTGATCACACTTACACTTTCTGTTTGCTTGAGGATAACTTTGGTATATAAACCGGAGTAAAGAGAGTCCTACACTTCCATTTAGAAGACCTAGGTCAGTCCTGTCATTTCCTGTGTAAGCAGCTGTTTGATTTCAGATATTTAACTATTCACTCAGTTCACCGAAAAGCAAAGATTCTCTCTGTATTCTCATGATCTGGAACAATACTTTCTTTCATAAAATAAGCTGTTTTTTCCTCCTAACATTGAAATAGATACCGCATGTGAAATTGCATCACTCGGGTATAAGGAAGGTATACACAAGTAGTAGTTTTTATTTGATTCTTAGTAGTATTCTTCAATCTTCTATTACCTCATAAGATAATGTAGCTTCTTAATCAGTAATAAACTCTGATCCTAAATGTCTCAAACTCTATCAAGTATATGAGAGGTGGCGAAAACTGGCGCATTAAAACAGAGTGGTGGCTTTCTGCTTCTACTGTCATTTTGAACACTTAGTTTTTTTTTTTATAATAATTTTTATTATGTTATGTTAGTCACCATACAGTATAGCCTTAGTTTTTGATGTAGTGTTCCATGATTCATTATTTGTGCATAACACCCAGTGAACACTTAGTTTATGAAGAAAGTAGAATGTATAAAATAGGGCTGAGCAACACCTTGAAATAGGCTACTCTGCTCTGGAGTATTTAACTCTAAAACTATTATCTACATTGAAAAGAGGTGTTTTTTTGAAAGAGTTGTGTTTGTATGTCTTTCATGGGCTTCTCTACAGTCTTTTTTGGATTTATGATTTAATAAGAAGTATATTCATAAACTGATGGCTTTGGTACCCTTTCCTTTATCTTCTTTTACTAGTCATACCTTTGATGATTTCAGCAATGGATTGTTTACACTATGTATGGTATTTTATTTAGAGACTTCAACATTGTAAGAAAGGGATTTAAAAAAAGACAAAAAAAAGAAAAACTGAGCAAAGTTAACCGCTGCATGTTTGGCACCTGGTAATGCAAGCTTTTTTACAAGTTAATATAAAATAATGTTTTATAATTTTTTACTCATGAAAAGACAAGTAATGGATTTTTTTTTTCCTCAAAATACCAGCTAGGAAGCATTCCTCTATCATATTACTATGCTATATGGTCAGTGCTTTAACACATTTCATTTCTTTATTTAGGAAATTTCTCCCATTCCTCTTAACCAAAGGGAAAGGATAGGATAGCTTAAAAAATTGATTATGAGAAATGATGATTTAAAAATAGTCTTTCAATATTCAGATAATCACTTACTAAGAATAATATTAATATGTGACAGTTATGAGCTCCTCTTAAAAATTAGGCATTGTGTTAAACAGTTTATATATGAAAACAATTATTAAAAACCAGACCTAGAAATATGAAAGAGTATTTGTGACTGGGTAAATACGAGGAAAAAAACAAAACAAAACAACTTTTTAGAGGAGAGATTTTGTGTCGCAGGGCTACAATGTAGCAAATGTGAGTGCATTGTAGAAAGCTATGAATAGACATGTGGCTGAAAAAAAAAACCACATAGGGATTAGGGAGTTAAATTTGATCTTAAATGAAACAGAGGGACTCCTACAAGTTTTGGTGGACACGCATATGGACATACATACAAATTTGTGTTTGGAGATGACAATTCATTCTACTGCAACAATCCAAGTGTATAGTAATATAAGCCTGAACTAAAGCATAGTCATGACAATTCAAAGAAGAAGATATATATATTTTTAAATTTCAAGGGAGAAGTGAAATTATTTGGTGATAGAATGTATATGGATGTTAGGAGGGATTAAAAGATGACTTTGGTGATTCTATTTGCCTGTTATTTGTTGTTAATAAAAAATTATTAAAGCCAAGTATATTAGTGAGACAAAATGCAACTTCTTTTGAGAAACTTTAAACTTCTCAAATATTAGGTTTTTATGTAGATCAGACCAAAGTCAACAGTAACTAGCAATGTCATAACAGGATAAATGCTTCCTCTGATTTGCTTTCTTGAATTGTGATGCAGTCTCAGAATATAACTTTATTCCTAATTTACAAATTTTGACAGCGATTTGTCAAGAATTACATGTAAAGCTTTTTTAAGATTACACACTCAATTTTTAAATCATGCCCAGATTCTGTCATAGCCTATGAGGTGGGGTGGTGGTAGGCAGCCAGTTGTGATAACTCCTCATTCCTGTTGGGAATCACTGTGCTAGAACCATAGTTAATGAAATATAAAAGATGTGTATTAATCATGCCAACTACAGGTTTGATTATGTATTTTAATGATCTAGTGAACTTCTGAGTTAAAAACACATAATAAAGATAAAAAAGAAGATCTGATTATGAATTTGCTGAATAATTGGTACTATGACTGTATTGTTCCATACATCTCAGGCACTTGAGAAATGTTTATTTATTTTATTTTATTTAAAATTTTAAAGATCTTATTTATTTGAGAGAGATAGAGAGTAACTGAAAGAGAGAGAGAGTATGTGTGCACGCACAAGCAGGGGGAGAAGAGGGAGAAACAGACTCCCCACTGAGCAGGGAGCCTGATGCAGGGGTTGATCCTGGGCCTGCAGGATCATGACCAGAGCCCAAGGCAGATGCTTAACTGACTGAGCCACCCAGGCACCCTGAGAAATGTTTATTTTAAAAATTAAATTGAACACTTTTTTCTGAAATTTTCCCTTATCCCAATTTTATTAATTTTAGACATAGAGCAGACATATTAACAATTGAAAATAAGAATTTCAATTGTGAGTAGAAACTAATGCATCAAAAGACCATTAGCTAATAGTGAGATGGCTCTGGATTTCAGTGTTCACTCATTTACTAAAATTACATGACCTTGAAAAAGTGTGTACTGAAAATCATTTTCTTCATTTAAAATATTGAGATAACATCACATAAACTCATTGGGTTATTACAAATTAAATTAGATAACATGAGTAAAAACACCTAGCAAAAATCTGGACCTAATGCACAATCATTAAATATCTACTTCCTTTATCCTTTAAATTAGTGCAAAGCATCATAAAAACACGGACCAGAATTGTCAATAATACAGCCATTAATACTGAATATTTATAGTTAACGTAATCAGAATAAATCATCTGCATGATTACGTTTAAGACAAACATAGACACAACGAAAAACAAACAAAATAATAGCAACGACAAAAAAAAACCCACCTCAGTGATTCAATAGTCTCAAAAACAGTTTTCAAGATTCTAAAAAAACACAGATATCATTGAGAATTTATTATGTAATATGCCCAAAAATGTTAATCATAATTATACTTTAACTTTTTTTGAAATAATATTGAACTTACTGAAAAGTTGTAAAAATAGTAAAGAGAAAGTCTGGGTACCATATACTCAGTTTCACCAATTTTTACTTTGCCACATTTCATCCAAATGTGATACTTAAAAAAGGACACAATAAAATTTTGGTAGCATTTCTTCTGGAGAAGGATAACTTGAAACTAAAAATGAAAAGACATTAAACTACTCATCTTTTTAAGGAAATTTGTAACAATGTCAATTCAACTCTTATCACCCTACTTTCCAATCTTATCAAAAGAGACACTTCTCAGAAGAGAATCTAGTTTTTGTCTTGTCCTTGACAGGCAAGCATTTAGCATCATACTGATGCAGATTATGACTAGGTTCTGGAAGAATTCGTCGAGGATGCAGGGTGTAATACTCAAGACTTATTACAGACCATTTACCTAACTTGGAAACCCCAAACTAGGAAACAGAAACATAGTTTTCTATAAAACATAGGCATATTGTTAACCATTTTCTTACTAGTAATTGCTTCAAAGACAAAAATTTCAGTTGTTCTTTGTTTGACTGAGAAGTTGGATATATGGAGAATGTACATGATTCAATTTACCTGCCAAATTCATTAGTAAAACAACATTCCATCACAGGAATTAAAACAAACAACACACAAAATGCAAGGAGCGGTCAAGTGCACCTTCTCCTTCAAGTTGTCATAGATTTACCCACGTGAAAGGAGAATATCACTAAAATTATTTCAAAAATATAACTAGATCTTTCCAGATCAAGACTCTTAGGTATTTACTGGATACTTATTTACCTATTAGAGGACTATAAATTGTGCTGACATCGATATTTAATTATAGGAATTACTGATGACAGTGAAGTCACTTCCCACTGAAATGCTCTGAGATAATATTCAAGCCAGCTTAAGCCTCCTGAAATTGTTGAAATAACATCTGTCTACAAACAGCTTTTTCTTATCTCCCAGTAAGAACAATGTTCCCCTGAGTCTCCCTACCTGCCTGTCACTCATCTCTTAGTAGAAACAACGTTATGTCCTTGGTCTTTCTTCCTTTCTACACCTGTCCCACTGACTTATCATGGCCTCACAGAGCTAACGTGTAGAACGGAATGCAGCTAGCCTCTGACTACCATTTGTAGCAACAACTACAGTATGGTTCTGGTAAAAAACAAACAAGCGAAAAGCAACAACAAAGAACTGCTCAATTGTATGACAGCTCCTTCTTACTTAATTTTGGGGGTCTAAATACTTCTAATGGTCTGCTTAATAGAACTTTGGGTCCTGTAATATGTATTTTTTCTTTTGCTTTAGTTCCCTTAGGGCCTGGTTATAGCATGTTTGTTCTCTGTCCTCTTTCTCACCTGAAGACTGAAATGGCACTGCTTATGCTAAACAGATAAATCAATCTGTGCACATTTTCTGAAGCTTATATAGAACTTATTCTCATTTTTGATAGATAAAAATTATTCACTTACTCTAACCAGTAAGGGAACATTTGATACAGGCAAATAGTTACCTACTATATTTGACTAAAACAAGAGCATCTTTATAAAACCAAAATGGTGATTCATACATTTTAGATGCAGAACTTCATTGCTTGCAGGTTAGTAACTATGGGAAGACTGTATCCTTATCTGTTTAATTAATGATGTAGGCTTTTATATTTGGTTTTCATAAGAAATCAGTTGTTGCCTGGTAACCGATTTGCCTGTGGGCTCTCAGAAGAAGCTGGGCTTTCTAAGCAAAGCACCCTGTTGTCTTATAAATAGGGCAGTAAAGCTTGCTCAGACATGCCTTAGGCATTCAGCAGCTCTTTTATTGTATAAGTATCTGATTCTGACTGGGAAGTTCTCTTTGCCAGGGACACACTCATGTGGACAAAGAGGAAGAGGATGAAAGGTCTCAGTTTCCATTTTAGCTTAATGGTATAAAGGAAAACAAGAGACAGGAGAGATATTTACTCCCATTTTCCAAACTGGGAAAATAAACACAGCAGAGGAATATTAATTAGCTTCAAATAAAAATCAGTTATGATTCCTGGACAATTTAGCTCCAGGACAAGCTAAAGTGCAGTAGGACAATGGCAACAGTGACACCAAAACAGGGATACTGAAGAAAATCCAACTTACAAAAATGGATTCTGTAAGTTATGTATTTCTGATCGTGAGGAGAGGTTTCATTTAGTCAGGGTAACTATGTTCCCCATGCTACGTTTCATACACCCTCTTACTGCTTCTATAGAATTATCTTCCCCTGGGGTGCCTGGATGGCTCAGTCAGTTAAGCAACCCACTCTTGGATTCAGTTCAGGTCATGATGTCAGGGTCGTGAGATTGAGTCTGCCTCTGGGGTCAGGCTCCATGCAGAGTCTGCTTCAGATTCTTTCCCCTTCAGCTCATCCTACTGCTTGTGCACACTCTCTCTCTCTCTTTAAAATAAATTAAATAATAAATAAATTTCTTCCTATGACTATACAAGCTCCGAGAAGGCAGGGTACTTTTTCTTCCTCATCTATGTTCTCCACACCTAGAATAGGGCCTGACACAGGATTTGTACCCAATCAATGTTTGCTGAATAAAAAAAGTCAAAAATACTTTAAGCAGTCCATGGCTTTTTTAAGGACAGAGACAGTTAACATTCTTGTGTGTGTTTTTTTTTCTGTTGTTATTGCACATTGTTGTTTTTCAGTGTAGTTTTATTAAGTGAAGGTAGCATAATAGGTGAATAAATGGATGGATGAGATGAATGACTGAAAGAATAGATGAATGAGTGAATAAAAAAAGAACAAATTCTCTTAACTATCCATCAAAATAAAGATTCTGAACAGAAAAAAAAAAATTAACAAAGTGAAAAGACAACCTATACAAAGGTTTGAAATATTTGCAAGCCATACATCTGAAGAGTTAATATCCAAAACATATAAAGAATTCAGACAACTCAAGAGCAAAAAAAAAAAACAAAAAAAAAAACAATTTTCAAACATGGGCAAATGATCTGAATGAACATTTCTCAAAGATATTTGAAAGGCCAACAGATAAATGAAGATACTCAACATCACTACAGATGATTCCTGACTTGAGATTTTTCAACTTATAATGGTGCAAACGCAATACTCATTCAGTAGAAACCGTATTTCTAATTTTCAGGTTTGATCTTTGCCCAGACTAGCAATAATGCAGTACAATGCTCTGCTTCGATGCTGGTCAGGGGCAGTGAGAGCTCGGAGTGTGCCATGTGATCACGAGGGTTAACAGCCACTCCGCGGCTTTGTGTTTGTTTGCCCAACTGTAGGCCAATGTAAGTGTCCTGAGCACATTTAAGATAGGCTATGCTAAGCTATGATTTTCAGTAGGCTGGGTGTATTAAGTGTATTTTCAACTTATGATATTTTCAATTTACAATGCATTTATCAGGTGATAACACCATTGTAAGTGGAGGAAGATGTGTAGTCATTAGGGAAATGCAAATTAAAACCACAATGAGACATTAACTCATGCCTATCAGAATGACCACCATCAGAAAGATAAGAAATAACAAATGCTGGCATAGACGTAGAGAAAAGGGAAATCCTGGGCTCTGTTGGTGGGATTGCTAATTGGTATAGCAACTATGAAAAACAATATGAAGGATCCTCAAAAAATTAAAAATAGAAACTACCATTTGATCCAGCAATTCTACTTCTGGGCATATATCCAAAGGAAATAAAAGTACTAACTCAAAAAGATATCAGCACCCTCATGTTCAAAGCAGCATTATTTACAATAGTCAAGACATGGCAACAACCTAAGTTTCCATCAACAGATGAGGAGTTAAATAAATTGCGATATATATCTACAACGGAATATTAGTTAACCATTAAAAGTGAGGAAATTGTACCATTTGCCACAACATGGATGGATATTGAAGGCCTTATGCTAAATGAAATAAGTCAGACAGAGAAAGACAAATACTGTATGATCTCACTTATATTAGAATCTAAAACAAAAAGCAAAAAACCTCACAGATAAAGATCAGACTTGTGGTTACCAGAGGTGGTGAGTGGGAGGAGAGGGAATTGGAGAAAAGTGGTCAAAAGGTACAAATTTCCAGTTATAAGATAAGTACTAGGATTATAACATATAACATGATGACTATATCTAATACTGCTGTGTGATATATAAGAAAAGTTAATTAAATAAATCCTAATGGTTCTTTTCACAAGGAGAATATTTTTTCTTTTTTATTGTACCTATATGAGAAGATGGATATTAGCTGAAACTATTGTGGTGATCATTTTATAATATATGTAAATCACTATCTTGCTGTACACTTTAAACTTCTACAGTGATATATATCAATTATTTCTCAATAAAACTGAAAAAAGAAAAAAAGAACACCATCTACTGGTAACTGAATATTCACAGATAGAACAACTCAAATGGCACTGAAGCATGTACTAGGGAAAGCTACTCTGACACAATAACTAAAGGACTGCACATATACAGAAGGATAAAAAGTGTCATATGCATTCCAAGAATCAACTGTGATACATATAACTGTTCACTAAAATCTGTCTCAAAGAATTATTTAGCATCCTAAATTTAGTTACAATTTATTGAGTGTCTACTGTATTCTAGGCACTGTCCTCAAACTACCTCTAATCATTAACATATATAGTTAGGCATTAGCTTTATGCTCTCAAGCTGAGAAAACTAAGACAGAAAGAAGCCGAGATTTATACAGGTTCCACTAAAATTAAATGAAATACACTTATGTTGTATAAGTAAATTGAATATTCTAAATTTATTAAAATTATACCAAAGGTCCAAAACAATATTAAGTTCTAGAGTCAATTTAATATTTAGAGCTTATCTACATGGAAAATAAAATACTGACTGAAATGTTGAATCTTCCCTTACATAGTGCCCTGGAATATTTAGTCAAGAAGGGAGGAAAAAAAATCCTCTAAGATTTATATACTAGGTGAGCATGTTTGGTTTTTTTTGTGTTCTTAATTTTTACTATAATTAGTAAAGATTCCAGAAAATTTGTTACATTGAATGTTCGACTTGATAAAAGCAAACAAAAAAAGATGCTTGGTAAAATCGATGGCAAAAATAAAGTGTTTATTAAAATACCAATTTCATGCGGCACCTGGGTGGCACAGTCATTAAGCGTGTGCCTTCGGCTCAGGGCATGATCCCGGCGTTATGGGATCAAGCCCCATATCAGGCTTCTCTGCTAGGAGCCTGCTTCTTCCTCTCCCACTCCCCCCACTGGTGTTCCCTCTCTTGCTGTGTCTCTCTCTGTCCAATAAATAAATAAATCTTTAAAAAATAATAATAATAAATAAAACACCAATTTCAGAGTAGTGACCTTTTTTTGTACCTTGCACTATTTCAATGCTATCTCTGATTTTTTTTTTTAAATTACAGCTTAGAGTTCCACAAGTAGTTATCAAAAACAAAATAGACAGGGGAAGAAGCTTTACAAAAATAAATGTAAATTAGACTTTCATGTTTTCCATGCTGGCAATAATGATTTATATTATTATTGTTATTGCTGCTGTTGTTATTATTTGGGTCTCAAAGTGAGTAATACGTTTATTTTCTTAAAACAAGAATTATTTCTTGAAGTGTATTTGTTTTCTAAAATATACAACGGTTCTTTGTTAAAACAGTAGAATTGAAAGAAATAAAAAATGAAACCCATTAAATGAGAATATTTTCTCTGTCCTTGAAAATAACCAATTGCATCCTATACACTAGCGCTGAAACCTGTATGAAGTAGCAAATAAAAGAAAAAATGAATTGCTCATCTTTCTATATATTTATAGTAGTTCTCTCCTAAAATAGCCATTTTGATGCATCTGTCATATTGGAAACATATCAACTTACTAAGAACTTTGGAGAGGATAGTTAAAAAATGATGGCAAAGCAATGGTTTTGAAAATATAATGTCACAGTTAGAGCCAAGTGGAGCAGAGCAACCCAACACATCTAATGTGGTATAACTAAGACTACTTTATATGAGTTTATTTCTTGAAATTCATACTATTAACTTTGAAGCAAAGCCCATGCAGCCTAAACTCAGTACCCGTTAAAAATTCACTTTCTCATTTCTATTGGATGACTCTTTGGAAATAGGAATCTTTCTTATTACTTGCCACTCAAAGGTATATCACCATCAATAAGGAATTAATATGTATCTACCAGAGAGGACTAAAAGCCTTCAGTGACATAAATTTGTACAGATAAAAGTCACCTCAGTGGTCGCAATGTATCATAGTGGTTTAACAGCATGCAGACTCTAGAATCAGACTGTCTGGGGTCTGGCACTTGGTAACTTTGTGACCTTGGTATATCTCTCTGCCTCAGCAGAGTCATAAAATTGAGATAATAGTGCCTATCTTAAGGAATTACGATAAGAATTAAGTAAGATCAATGATGCTGGATATCACTAACAGTGAATTCTGGTAGAGTTAATTTAAGTTCTACGAGGGTAAGAACCATACATATTTTTGCTTACTACTGACTCCTAATACCTGCTAAAATTTCCAGAAAGTACTAAGTATTTAACAAATGTTTGTTAATTAAGTGGATGAGTGTATGACTAAAATGACAAAAGAATGGACAGATGGAGAAAAGACAAAATGTGATCATCACTTCCCCAGGTATTACATTTTGAAAATGCAAAACTGAATACTTACCCAATATTTTTCTTCCCAATAAATTGTTTTGTTGTGCAGCTTAGTAGACCAACTATTCAATATGGTCCCCAAACATGACTGTTTCACTGCTGCAAGGTAGAGGCGATTTTCTCCCAAAGTAATTTTCAGTGTCCCCTTACATTATTAAAGATTTAGAATAATGTGTGAAAGTGAAAGAAATGGTTTGGGGTTCAATAACAGAACAATTTAAGGAAGACCCTTCCTTAGCTCCTTTTGTGATGCTTTAAATGTACCCATTCATATCTTCCAGTTGACCTACTGTTCTTATCGGGTGGACACAGTTATATTTTTCTTGAGAGGTGAGATTCTATCTATACTCTCATGACTGATACCAAAGCCTAAATAAAGCTTTCTTATTTTGATTTGAAAGAAGGAAAGTTGAAATGAAAATAGTTAAACGAATATTTACTGAGGAACTACTATACTTTGGGTCTTGCACAATTATTTCTCACCCATATGTTCTCTAATTTCGTCATAAAAACAATTTTATTTTATGGGTGAGGAATGTGAAAGTTCAGGGAGATTAGGAAATTCACTTTAAATTAAACAGATATAGCATGGCAAGGGAAGAAGCCAAACTCAATTGTGTCACATTCTGAAATCCATTCTCAGTCTACCGTATCACTCTGCCTTCTACTCTGTTTGATGATATGTTTATAAAGATGATGTTTCCTAAAGTGTGTTCCAAGTAATAGTAATGTTCCTTGGAGTGCTGGTAAGGTAAAATGTGTTTTTTAAAAAAGGAATCTGTATCAAATATTAGGAAACACTGCACCTTGGAGCTTTACAGAAGTTGTATTAAGCTATGTATCGTTCATACCCAGTACTAAGATCAGCATATGAAACAAATAGGCAATAAACATTTGTCAAGTGAAGAAATAAAATGATTTTTTCTATATTCAACTTAATGGTAGTCAGGGGGAGTGGTAGTAAGGAAGATTAATATTAGCATGTGAAAATTATTTGGGTATTCCTACAGGAAATAACATTATATAATTTCATCTAACCAAGATTTTGCCAAGGTCTAGGATCTTGTAATTTCTCGGCATATATACATCAATTAACAATTATCCAAGAAAATAACATGAGCTAGTTCTCTTAGACTCTAGCCACAGTGTCAGTGCAAGTTGGGTTCAATAACGGAACACTCAAACCCATATGGGATTATAACAGCCAGAATTGTGAATTCGTCATAGAAGAAGAGAAATCAGATGTGAACAGTAATTGCACATGAAATTCTTTGTTTTTACAGAGGCTTAGATCACTTAGGTCAAGGGCAAAACAAAATTCCAATACCTTGTAAAAATGCCTAAACTTTAAATAAAACTTTTATCATTTTTACCGGATCATGAATTAAAACACATTTCCTCTAAAGCAACAATAAAATGCAGGGAACCAGACATAGTTCCATCTTCTAGATCTATCTAATTGCAACTTTAAAGGCCTATCCAAATTAAAGAGAACACATTCAGAAGGAATATTTTATTCAATCCATGGTTAATTAAGCCTCTTCTCTAGCTATCTACAGATGCATATTTTGGTAGGTTCAAATTCTCTTTACTCATCAGATCCTAGTTTCTAGATATTAACTACTATTTACAATTATTTAAGCCAGTTCACTTGTACAACACAGAGGGCTAACAGACCAGCAATATTCATGGTCTCTATCGTACAAAGTTGTACCTGGGAATATCTTCTAGTCCTCTTGTATTTAGATGGTGCCAACTGACTAATTGTAGCCAATGAAATATGAACAGAAATGATATGTGTCAATTCCTGGCTGAGAGATTAAATATACGAACCCTTCTTCCGTTTTCTACAAATTTAGAAACCTCGTTTTACAGATGGCAAATTCATAAGCTGGATGGAGCTTGAATTTGTGAGAGACACCACATGGAATAGGGCCACCCTGCAAAACGAGTTAATAGGAACATCGGCACAGGAATTTATATGAACAAAAAATAAAACTTATTGTGTTAAGCCATTCTAATTTAAGGTTTGCTTCTGGAAGATCAAGTTAGCCTATCGGACTAATAAAGATTTCTAGAAAATTCTAAGACCTTAGAGGTAAATTACACATAACAGTTAATCAGTTATTAACAGGAAAGTTGCATCTAATGAACATCATAAGAATAAAAGGCCTTTCTTTTGATGTGAATTTCTCTCATATCTTCCTTCTTTTGTATGTCCATCTTTGTTTTATAAAAAAAGTTCTGATCACTTATTTTGTGCCAGGGATGAAGCATATATATATATATATATATATATATATATATATATATATATATATATATATATATATATATATATATATTCAGTCTCTACCTTCTAGGAGCTCAGAGACACGCTAAAGAGATTGTACTTTAAATTATTATAAAATGTGATGACAGCTACTAGAAGTACACCCAAAGGGCATGGAAAAACAAAAGAGTTGGTATTTCAATCTTCTTCATAGTATCAGGGACGTTTTCATCTGGTAGTTAATTTCTAAGCTGAAAAGTAGGAACAGGAGTTTGACAGATGGCCAAGAAGGATGGAAGATATTTCAGACAGATGGAACCATATGAAAAATGGCACAGAATTACAAAAGGCATGGCATGTTTAGAGAATGGAGAAAAATTCAATAAGGATAAAGTCTTGAGTTCTGGTGGGTGGCACGGAGGGAAATTGCGAGATGGAGAGCAAAGGTGTGGCTATCAGAAAAACAGCCTAGATTGGAGTCAAGGTTGTAAAATGGCATATGTCTTACTAATGAATTTCTTTCCATAGGCCTTTAAGTAAGTTCCTTTTATATTTCATGAAAGACTGTACTATAACTATTTGGTTCACTTCTTTGTCTCACAATATGAGCTCCTTCACGCTAGAAGTTCTAAAATAATCAACTTTGTGCTCCTAACAATATACACAATGCTCAGTAAATAAATATCACATATTGGGTTAAACATGGATTTGGTGAGTCACATACCTGGGTTCAAAAATAGCCCAAGATGATTACTGGGATTGGGGTAGAGAGAACTTTCGAAATGTGTACACTGTCCTCCTCAAAGTGACTACCTGAGACACCTATGTGTATGAGCTCAAATGATGGAAAGTGCGGGTGTGGGTGTGGGGGGGGGTAGTCTTACAAAATACATTTACAGTAGAACAGTTTTATTTTGTTTTGTTTTTATTTTTTACCTAAGTACTGACCTCAAAGTATCAGTTGGCATGTCAAGAAACAACTGACTGGTTGGCTGGACCAGGAAATGTTTTTTGGAAGAGTGCAGACTGAAAGAAGTAGAGCACGGCCAACTAAGTGAGACAATTAAAAGTTAAGAGGAGTCATATGGATTTGTTTAAGGTCACAGATTAGATGAGATATTCTAGAAAAAGAATGAACTATAAGAGAAATGCTGAGAAAGAAATTTCAGGAGACAGAGTGGAACATGTTAGCAGCTAACGGAAAGTATAGGGTAATGTTTGATCCATGGCAATGAGTCTGTTCTAGCAACATTTTGTTTTAAAGAATCTATCATTTTAAAACCAACTGCATCACATATTAAGTCAAATGTCCCCCTTAATTAATGTATGATATTTGAGAATTTAACTGAAGATTAACTGGGCCCATGATCCTCTCTTATGGGTTTTGTTTTCTGTGATTGTGGAAGATAAATGTTTCACTTTAGCCCCGTGGTTTGCTTACAAACTATTAAACTGTTTGCTTACAAACTATTAAACTGCACTATAACCACTTTGCTCTTAATATTAGATTGGAAGCCCCTTGAAGGCAAATGTACTTGCTCACTGTTGCCTACTTATCTGATGAGTTATAAAAGTTGTTGCTTTAGAATCACTGGTTTTAATAAAAGTTATGAGGGAAAAAAAGGAAACTCATTTACATTTGTTTCAAGTCACCCTGTTACTATATGATGAAAAAATAGAAGTATTTTGATAGATTCTACTGAAACGTAGAAAGATCTGTTACAGTTTCTTTTAAAGACATCTTGTTCATCCATTTATAAATGTATTGTTGTCATTTTCTTCACAGTGAATGAAAATTTAGCCATGTTTATGAAATAATTGCCATGAAATGGAACACCTGCTACATTCTTTCTGAAGTACAGGAGTATGATAAGCTAACCAGATAATTCAATTTGCCAATTTTTTAACACCAGAAATGATGAATTCATTTCTTTCCAGATGTTAGAAAAATGCTGAGGAAGTATATTTCTTCATTTTATTTTAGTATATTTCTTTAAAAACAAAACAAAACAAACAAGACCTGGAATGCTTACCACCAACTAACATGATAGAGACTACATTTTCTTATATAAGACCTTAAATTCAAAAATCTAATAATTGATTAATAAGATAATTAAATACTAATCTGCCATGTCTTTTCAAAGTTGACAACCTTGCTCATTCAATCACAGTTCCCTTGGTTTTACTCTCTTGCCTATCAAAGAAAAACAAACGCAAGATAAATGAAAAGGCAGCATCCAGTTTCCATAATATGAATTTACAAGACATGGCTAAAAGTTTTATATAAGACTTTGAGAAAAAACTCTGATTAAGTAGATTAGAAAAAACTTATGATGGAGGATTACAAAAATTGTACAATAACAACTGACAATATAGGGAACTGGTCTTGTTTTGTTATAAGTGAAACACTCAATCATATATTCTCTGTTTCTCTTATAAGGGATAAAATGAGATCATTTTGAATTAAAGTATAATGTGACAATTCACAGGATTATAATTCCAATTACATATGTTGCAATAGATACTATTATGTAGTTATTAAAAGAGTAATTTCTCTTTCATATATAAGGTTTACGCTAATAGGGGCGCCTGGGTGGCACAGCAGTTAAGCGTCTGCCTTCGGCTCAGGGCGTGATCCCGGCGTTACGGGATCGAGCCCCACATCAGGCTCCTCCGCTATGAGCCTGCTTCTTCCTCTCCCACTCCCCCTGCTTGTGTTCCCTCTCTCGTTGGCTGTCTCTATCTCTGTCGAATAAATAAAATCTTAAAAAAAAAAAAAAAAGTTTACACTAATACATATAATGTAGTACCAAGCACACATGTGACCTGACTTAAAGAATAATTCAAATAGGAATGACTAAACTACATCAATCCACTATTTTTGTACTAACTTCTATAGTTAAGCAATTATGCAGGAAATATGTTTCTTGTCCTAAGAAGGGGGCAATTACAATTTAACTTCTTAATTAAATACTAACTCATCAGATCTTCAATTTGAGAAATTATTATTATTGTTGGTAGAATATAAATAATAATTTTAAGAACTTATTTTTCTATTAGCTCTTATTAATATTTATTGAGCACCTACTATATACTTTATGAAAGCATATGAGAATAAGAAATTTTATCTGCCAATACATTAAAATATAAGTAAGCTTCACTACATTTGTTTGTATTCAGAAATCAAGTTTTTAAAGATAATTTTAAGTAAGTAAGGAGTAAGTAAAAGACTATCTACTTAACGGTGAGACCTGTAGTATTTTTAACCTCATTCAACATACAGTAAGCTAGGCTTCTACCTCTAACATAGAAGAAGGATGTTGTCTGCCTCAAACACATGAATGGGGCACCTGGGTGCTGCTGTTGGTTAAGCTTCTGACTTTTATTTTCTGCTCAGGTCATGATCTCATGATCTCGAGCTTGTGAAGTTTAACCAGCTTGGCATCCATAGCAGGGAATCTGCTTGAGATTCTCTCCCTCTACCTCTGCCTCTCCTGTTCCCCCCTCCCCTCTCAAATAAAGAATAAATCTTAAAAAAGAAAAAAAAAGATACTCCACTGTCAAGATTAATTCTGCTGTCTTCTGACCTCCATTGTAGTTGATGAGAAATACATGTTATCAAAATTGTTGTCCTCTTTTTATTTTACTTTTTTAACTTTGTGGGTTTTTTAAAAAGATTTTATTTATTTATTTGAGATATATATAGAGAGAGTATGAGAGTGAGGAGGGGCAGAGGGACAAGCAGATGCAGGGCTCAATCCCGAGACCCCGGGATCATGACCTGAGCCAAAGTCAGACACTTAACCGACTGAGACACCCAGGTACCCTGTTGTCCCCCCCTTTTTTTTTTTAAAGATTTTATTTATTTATTTGACAGAGATAGAGACAGCCAGCGAGAGAGGGAACACAAGCAGGGGGAGTGGGAGAGGAAGAGCAGGCTCCCAGCAGAGGAGCCTGATGTGGGGCTCGATCCCATAACGCTGGGATCACGCCCTGAGCCGAAGGTAGGCGCTTAACTGCTGTGCCACCCAGGCGCCCCCCGTTGTCCCCTTTTTAATGTATACTTTTTCTCTAACTGCTTATAAGACTTTATTTTTATCTTTGTTTATCTCGGTTTGACTATGATGTCATTTGCTTTGTATTTATTCTGCTGTGGGGCCAATAACTTTTGAATCTGTAAATTTATGACTTCTATTAAATTTGGGGATTTGGGGCAATTATTTTTTCAAATAATTTGTTCTTTTCCTTTTTTGCCTCCTCCAATTCTGCGACTTCAATTGTTTGTGAATTAGAAATTTAACTGTACAGATAATTTATGCTCTGTTCATGTATGGAGTCAGTATTTTTGTTTTTCTGTGTTCTTCCGATTAGATAGCAACATCTATATTATTTTTGTTAAGCTTATGCAGGTATTTTTATTTAATTTACCTTCAGGTGTAGAATTTTAAATTGATCTTTCTTTACAGTTTCTATTCCTCTGCTGAGATTTCATCTATGTTCATTTATTTCAAGAATGGTTTGCTTTATATCACTGAATATAGTAATAAGAGCTGCTTTAAAATACTTTCTCTTAAATTTGTCATGTAGGGATTGTTTGTTATTGATTACCTTATGTTTGAAGAATAGGTTGCATTTTATTACTTCCTAATAAATCCAGTAATTTGTGATTATACCCTGGACATAGTGAATGTTATGTTGAAGATGCTCTGGATTTTTTTTTTTCACTCCTCTGTATAATGCTGATTTGGTTTGTTTTGTTTAGCAGGCAATTAACTTTGAAGGACTGATATTAAAACTTCATTTAGAGTCTCTACTTAGTTATTTTAACCTCTGGGCTGCTTAGAGTCTTTCTTATGCATGCATCGATCAGAGTTCAGCCAGAATAAAGCAACATCTGAGAACTGTTCCACCCAAAGTATTTTTGTCTTGAAAATGTGAACATCCCACGAGTTCCTCTCTGATTTTGCTGTTGGAGGATTAGTCTAAATAGAGCATTTTGGTCATCTCTGGGTGTTTTAAGGCCAATAATATTTTCAATAATCTGCCTCATAATTATGTGAAATTGCAAGCCATGTATCATGAAACTTTTAAAGAAAGCATTTCACATGGAAGGTATGAAACAAATGGACAAATAAAAAATGAATGAACAAATGAACAAAGAAACAGTCAAACAAAATGTGAAAACCTCAGAAAAAAAAAAACTGAAACGAGACAGGGGTAAGAAGAAAATTTCCAAAATCTGTAATTAATGTTTACAGAGATATGAGCAGGCACTGTATTCAATCATTTTAACAAATGTTAGCTGAAAGATAATGAGAAGAACTGTTCTAAGTCAGTAAATAAAACAGACCACCAGTCTCCCCTCATTGGGCTTATACGCTAGTAGAGAAAGCAACCAAACACAAGATAATTAATACAGCATATTGCATATTAAAATAATCTAATTACTATGGATTACATAAAGCAAGACACTGAGACAATCTTGGAATTTTAAATAGGGTAATAATTAGAGAAGATTTCAATGAAAGTGACATTTGAGCAGACTTGGCGGATATGAGAGAACAAAACATGGAGATACCTGGGGATGAAAGCTCTAGGCAGAATGAACAGGAAGTGCAAATACCGTTAGATAAGGGCTTGGTGTGTTTAAATAAGATCAAGGAGGCTTGTTTGCATAGAGTGAAATGAGCAAAAAGGAAATGCAGGAGAGGACAGATAAGTAATGGGAAGTCAAATTATATACGGTGTTGTAAGCTGTTGTAAGGACATTGCTTTTTATTCTGAAGAAGGTAAGGAGTTATTACAGTACTAATAGAGAAGTGACATGACATGACTAAATTTTCAAAAGATTATTTTCAATGATATATTAAAAATAGACTATAGAAGAATTGGTTGAAAGCCAGGGGACTATTGCAATAATCTAGGGGAAAAAAAGATAATGGCTGGGCCCATAGTGATAGCATTTGATTTGTAAGAAGTTAGCTCTATATGCTTTGAAGATAAAGAGAAATGTATTTTGTCATATCGTGAATTGTGAAAGAGTAAAAACTGACTTCAAGGTTTTTTGGTCTAATCATCTGAAAGAATAATGTTGCCACTTACTAGAATGAGAAAGACTATGAGTAGAACATAGAACATGTTTAGGGGTTGGAGAAAGAGCAGGAATTTAAATATTGGTCTCATGTGGTTTGAGATATCCGGTATACATTCTAATGGAGATGTAAAGAAGACAGCCATGCGTAAAATGTTCGGTGTTCAAATGAGAGGTCCAGGTTACAGATATATGGCCAGAACATAGTTAAGTGTAGAGGATATTTAAAGCCACAAAACTGAATGAGATCATCCATGAAATGAGAACAAATAGAAAAGAGAACACAGGATTGAGCCTTCAGACACCACATTAAGATATTTTGGGAGATGAGGAAAAACCATTAAAGGAGATTGAGAAGACTCTGCCAGTGACTTAGGAGGATATACTAGAGAATGTGAGATTCTAGAAACCAACTAACGCACGTTAATCAAGGAGAAGGGAATACGCACTCTGTCAAATACCAATGATAGGTCAATTAAGATGAAGGTTGGGAACTGACCATTGGGATCAGCAAAAAGTAGGTCACTGGCAACTTGACAAGAACAGTGGTAACGAGAGCACAAAGTGGTCTTTTCGCAAGAAAGGCCTGATCTGCATGGGTTTAAGAGAAAATGGAGCAATGAATATAGACAAATTTTCTACGATGTTTTCTTATGAAGTGAACAGTTACCTGGAGGAGAAAGGAGGAGAATTAAGACAGGATAAATTATCCTGTGATAATATGTTGAGAATGAGCCGTAGAGAAGGAAAAAGTGATAAAGGCAAAAAATTTGAGAACTGCTGGAGTAATGTCTTTGAGTGTATGAGAGGACCTGGAGTCTTTGACAGAAGCATGGGTGCTCATCTACAGGAAGAGGTGGGAGGCAAAATAGATGGGTCCACATTGTAGTATATGAGTAAATGTGACACTAATTAAGAGCTTGTAAAAATCCTTTTCTTCTTTTTTTATTTATTTTCCTCAGTGAAATGGGAAACAATGTTTTCGGTTGACCATAAAAATGGGAAAGAGATGTAGAATTCATAGGTGAATTCATCATCTAAGAGAAAAAGTAAATGGATTAAGATATATATCTAGTGCATTTGCAGGACAGCATTAAGTACCTGGTAATAAATATGATGCATTAAAAAAGGACTACGCAAAAAACAAAAGGAAATTCTAAGAAATTAATATGACATAATAGCAAAAGAAAATATTCAATTTAAGGGCTGAAAAAATATTGAGGGTATTTCCCAAAATTTGAAATGATTAGTTGCAAAATGGAATAAAAATATTTCAAATGGAGGAAATTAATTATTACTATCTAAATAATAGAAGTGCCAGAGTAAAAAAGTGAGAAAACATAGAGAAAGGAATTATTAAAGAATAAACAATACAAGAACATTTCCAGAGAAGACAAAAACTGTTTCCAGACTTGAAAATCACAATAGGGAAGAAGAGGGGGGAAAAAAGAGCTCTACCAAGGTTCTATTGCTATGATACCAAAATTCAACATTGGAAGCCAAAGGGCAAAGGAACAATTTCCTGAAAATTCTAAAGGGAGTTAATTCTCAATTTAGAATTATTTACTCAGTCAAGATATCCATCAAATGTGAGGCAGCAGTAAAAACATTTTCAGACTTGCAAGTACTCAAAAAAAAAAAAAATTACTTTCCATGCCCCCTTTCTCAAGAACCTACTGAAATATTTGCTAAACCAAAATGAAGGAGTTATCAAGAAAGAAAAAGACTAGATAATTAACAGGACATCCACTGCAGGCAAAGGGCATTCTTGCAGATAATAGTGAAGAGATTCCAGTATGAATGCATAGATTAAGCAATTCAGACTGCTGGATGAAGGCAGGAAGCCCTAGCAATAATGATTAAGGAAAGACACAAAACCTCTAGAGTTCCTGCTGTGCGTGAACAACAGGGTTTCAACAGGAAATCAACACCAAATAACTCACCTGATTCTCTGAGTTGTCTCTTAACTCTTCTTTCTGTTCTATTCTGCCCTCCTCTGCCCTTTCATGGAAAAAAAAGAAAAAAGAAAAAAAGATTGGTCCCTACTATTCTCAACACAGCAGCCAAGGAGATCCTTTTAAAACAGAGGGCAGATTTTATCATTTCTCTGTTCAAGCCTTAAAAACTTTTTTTTTTTTTCTCTCAGAATAAAAGGCAGTCTTAAGTTCCATTTCACTTTATTTCCTGCCATTTACCTACCAATTTCCTCAGTTTTTGCCACATGTTTCTCCAACCTGCCAGGCATGCTTCCATATTGGTGCTTTGCACAGACTACTTCCAAGCCCTTACCTCTTTCAATGTCTTCTCAAATGTTACCTTCCAGGGAGGTGCCCCTATTTAATAATGAAATCTGCATTATACCCATCATATTCTACCTTATCTTTTCTTTCCATAGCTTTTAGCCCTTCTAATATTACAGATTGCACATTTATACATTATAATATTGTTTATTATCTGTCTCAAGAATTAGAATGTGAGCTCCAATTGATCAGGGAGCTTTTTATGGAATACTGTTATAACGTAGATTCTCAGAGCAGTTTCTAGCAATCCAGCAGGCTGGCAAAGAATATTTCTTAGAGATTTCTGTTTCCATGAGAGTCTAAGAATGAATTAAGAAAAAATCTTATGAAATTAGACAAATGAAAAAAGTCTCAGCTATTAATTCCAAAAAACCCCAAAACTTTGCCTGAGAGATAAAATGAAATCTTAATCTATACCTGACTCAGCTGTGAAAATGTTTACATAGCATTAATAATGTAAACTTCATATATTGCTAGGAACAAAATTGGTGATATAAACTTAATAGGAAAAAAGGTGAAGGTATAGAGTATCATTGTATTAGTGTGTGTGTGTGTGTGTGTGTGTAATAAGTAAAAAGCCTAAATCTTCATTACATTGTAGGAAGTAAAATATAACAAATACCCAACTAAAAAAATGAATATTTCAAAAATTCTAAAAAAATGTTTTGATAAAAATTGTCAGAGATTTATTCCGGGGAGTGAAAACTAGGTAACTTGAGGAAGGAAATCATTGTTTTCTCACAGTGATACTTACAGATAATTTTTTAAAACTGTGCATGTCAATTACCTCACACCCATTAGGATGGCTACCATCAAGAAAACTAAAAATAACAAATGTCAGTGACAGTGTGGAGAAATTAGAACCTTTCTGCACTGTTTATAGGAATGTAAATGGTACAGCCACTGTGGAAAACAGTATTTATTACTAAAATAAAGTTTTAGCAGGTGATCTAAGAATTCTACTTCTGAGTGTATGTGTGTATATATATATATATATATATACTGAAAGAGCTGAAAATAGAGTCTTGAAGAGATATTGAAGGTAGAGTCTTAAAGAGATACTTGTACTACCATGTTCGTGGCAACATTATTCACAATACATAAAATAGGGAATCAATACATATGTCCACCCACAGGTGAATGGAAAAGTAAAATGTGGTATACACATGCGATGGAATATTATTCAGCCTTAAAAATGAAGAATTTTCTGATGAATGCTACAACATGGATGAACCTTGAGGGATACTATGCTATGTGAAACAAGCCAGTTATAGAAGGCAAATACTATATGGTTCCACTCATACAAAGTACCTAGAGTAGTCAAGATCATAGAGACAGGAAACAGAACGATGGTTGCCAGGGGACTGAAATGATGGGAGAGGGAGTTCATCTTTAATGAGTACAGAGTTTCAGTTTTGCAAGAGATGGAAAGGGCTCTGAAGTGGATGGTGGTGATTATTGCACAACAATAAATGTGTTTAATACCACTGCACTATACACTTAAAAATGGTTAAGTTGGTACATTTCGTTATGCATATTTTACCACAATAGAAATTTGAGGGAAAAAACCTGTATACATAAACATCTTTGATTTTTTAAAATAAATGAACAAAAATTTTTAAATGTAATTCATTATTTTTCTATTTTTCCCAGTCAGGACCATAAACTGTGTTTAGTCAACACATGTGGATCAAAATCCCAAAGTTATTTTAAATGTCTTCTTTATTTTGCAATCCAAAGCACTGACAAACTAGTATAGTCATTGTGCAATATAAAATCTGATCCAATTATGTAATCATTACCTAACCTCTAAAGCTATATATATAAGAGGCTACAAAAAAGTAAAATCGGTTTATTCCTTTGATTAATGATGTAAATTATCGTTCTAGTAGAACATATAAATACAATCATACATGTCTAACTTATGTGAAATTTGCCTTGGTTTTTACCCATTTAATTCATGTATCTCTTACATGGGACAGGTGGGGTTATAATTCTTTAGCTGCATAAGGAGATGATTCACATGTAGGATTCTTATGAGCATAATTTAGATCAATTTAGAATGAGTTCCAAATTTCACCCACTTACTCAAAAGACAAAGAAGTAAAACATGACAATTCCAAGAAGACTAGGATTCCAGGACATTAAGATCTGGAACAAATTTAGCTTCTGAAAGGTAATGGAAATGAGAAAAACTCAAAAACAAATAATCAGTGTAATGTCTGAATCTTCTGCAAGTATCTTGTAAATGTACTGCTTAGCCTCAAAATTGAATCTTTAACTAAGTGAACTGAAGTGGGAAAATGAAGTGCAGTGTGCAACTTACTAGAGACCCAATTACAACTTTATCATCTCAATGCTCAAAATGTCTTATAGCTTTTCAACTGGCCTGTGGATAGAGGTGAATGTATTAGTTAAGGTAAGGATTTTTTATGCTCTCACTTAACTTTATTTTCTTTGAATTGGGTTCACAGAGAATTTTTTTTTCAGTTAACTTCAATCGTAAATCAAGGTACCAATAAGAAGAAATACATTATCTTTATCTTATATTTGAAAGGTCAGCTATCAATCATACATCCTGCTGTGCCGTAAAGGCAACATGAGATCACACAATCTTATTTTATTTGACTTGCTCCTGATTTATCACTTCTCTGCTATCAATGGAACACAGCTTATAGCATGTTGTTCACATCAGCCATGATATCCATCTGCCAAAGAAATTCCTACTTGCATTAGGATTTCTCCATCTTAGTAAGAGAAGCTCTTCCATTCTTCATTTGCTTATTTCAGAGGGCATCCCTCTTTAATTCACTTTCCTGTTATACCTATTTAGTTGCAGTCACATGTGAAATTTGGCTCTGGTTCACAGTACAGCAAAAATACAATGTGCATTCTCATTCATTTAACATAATCTTAGCTGTCATTACATGCAGAGCTCTGTGATAGACACAAAAAGATGAGTATCATATGTTATACGACGTCTCACTATAAATAATAATATATTTTCCAGAAATGAAATGGATCTACCTTAGAAGTAATTAGTTTCCCGTCACCAGAAGTGTCACACATTGGCCAGATGACTAATTTTCACAATCACAGATGACTAATTTTTCTGAGTCATAATGTGTGGGAGAGAAGAATCAAAGACAGAATGAGGTGGAATATTGTAAAGAATATAACCTTGGCTTCTTGGAGGCAGTCTCTAAGCCCTCTAAGAATGTCATGTCTGATAGGACTGTTTTCATATGCCTGGAAGCCTTGGATCATGCCAGAGGTCCAGCAATGTGATTTCGGGTGGGGAATGGCCACTGTCTTGATGTCTAGTGAATTTTCTGTGAGTGCCATAATCCAGCAGCCACTTGGAGTAATCCTACCAACAGAGGCTGGAATCAAACCTGTTCAGTTTGTCTCATAAACCATTTAATGAATGCTAAAAGCAACAGTGTTCCAAGCATCAGGATGAGACCAACCTGTCTTAAGAGCTCAAACGTGCCTCCCAACTTCCCAGACACCACCAACTTAACCAATCCTATAAGCCATCGGGGTCTAGCTTAGAAAACCAAGTGTGTTTTCCCTCAAGTTAGTGCATTAACCTTTCTAAGGTTTGTATATTAACGTCTTCACTTGGCCCAAAGTGTCAATTCAGGTACAGCATAATGTGTTAGCAATTACAGCCTTTACACCGACCAGCAAGAAAGACATCTAAAACATATCGAGCCAGTGATTTGATGCTGACTTGAATATTCTATCAGCTGAGGTGATATAAAATGGTCATGTCAGCTAAACTCAGGGACAAATTTCATCACACTTTTCCTATTTAGAGGACCCACATTATATGGATAAATAATTGTAAGGGATACATAAATAATGAGCTACTTATCCCTCTAGAAACCTCCCATAGTAATCAAGGATATACTTGCCAGGAAATTAAAGGGAAATGGGAATCAAACAGTGCTCAAGTCAGAATCATCTGGTGGAGGATTGTCATCCCAGAGGTTGGCTAAATTTAAAGTGCTTGCAATAGTTTGCAAGAGCTAACAGGGCATTTTACTTCATTACAAAGGTTGAGGGTGAAGGCACTTCTGAAAGTCAAATAAGCATTAATATTTTTCTATCAGGATCTAAGACATTCCCTCCTCAGATGCTGAGGTTACTCTCATACCACAAAATCAGTGTGTTCCTTTCCAGTAGCTATAACTTGATTATTTTTCCAATAGTGCCCTACTGACATCAAGAACTTTTATCCAGAAAAATCAGGTGCCAGAGAGGCAAGGGCATTGTTAGAAAATTCAGCCAAAATTAAGTTTGAATCCCCTATCCTGTTTTAACAGGTTGCCCCCTAGAAAGTAGAGTTTCCATCTGGGTAAAAAAAAAAAAAAAAAGATAAATATGCCCAGAAATAATCCGAGTGAAATCCTGAATGTACCACCTTAATAAATGCTTTTTACTCTTACTAGATTATTTTCTTTTAACCCAACCTCACTTGGTTAACTTTGTTTCAGGTTATATCTCTACCTGAATTCTTTTATTCCTTTAGGCCAGTTTAGGTGGTTTTCTTTTCCTTCCATGAAGTGCTTGCCACAATGCATAAAATTGCTACATAGATCTCAAAGTTCTGGACTCCAGTCTTTACAGGCTTACATGTCATTTTACACAACAGCATATCTGCAGCCTTAGGACCTGACACATAAATGAATCTCAATAAATAAGTATAAAATAAATGAATAGAATAAACAATACAAAAATAAAATGTTTGTAAGGTAATTTCAAAATTTTAATGGAAATTTTCAAAGGGGAGCAGCCATGTTTTAACAGTGTCACTAATTCTGGAAATGTCCATAAAGTTGTATATGCATTTGTATATTTATTACTCCATTGTTTGTAATAACAGGCATTAGTAATTAGATGTTTGATGGTGGCAGAATTGTTGAATAAATTGTGAGGCATTCATGTCATGAACATCATGCAGCTACTGCAAAGAATAAGTTGTATCCCTGTATACTGAAATAATGTATCACCAGTATATTAAAGAAAAAATAAGGTTACCGATTATTATGTACAGCATGATCTCACTATTATTTTTTAAAGATTTTATTTATTTATTTGAGAGAGAGAGAAAGAGAGAGAGCACAAGCAGGGGAGAGGGGCAGAGGGAGAGGGAGAAGCAGACTCCCTGCTGAACAGGGATCCCGAGGTTAGGCTCAATTCCAGGACCCTGAGATCATGACCTGACCTGAAGGCAGACACTTAATTGATTGAGCCATCCAGGCGCCCCTGATCCCACCATTATTAAAAAACAAAATGCACACTTGCAGATAGGTAAAGAGATGAAGACAGAATGGGAGTGAGAGCAAGACAGAGAGAGATGGGTAAATCTACGGGAAAGACAGGAATGCTATAACCATCTTAAAAGAGGGATAATTTCTGAGGATTGTGAAAGGTGAAATAAAATGGGGTCACTTATGTCAAGGGCTTTTAAAATGGAGCTAAGAGGCCAGCAAAGAGATGAGCCTTACGCACGTACTCAGCGGGTGAAACCATTAACTTCTGAAGTGGGCCAACCACAAATATTCCAACGACTCTACACAAGCAACTGCAACGTCCTGCAGTAACGGACTTACGCTTAGTGGGAGGTTTAGCGACCCATTATATTTAGCTAAAATTCGTTTTCTACCACCAACACCGACTAAAATTCTTTGTAAACAGGGTATAAAAGCATCTCCCTTTGTCTTTAAAAACCTCTGACTTTTGTTCCATAGTGGGACATAATTTTGTTCCCTAGTGGGCTGCCACCTAAATTCATGGTTCCTAAACCGCAACTTTTTAAGACCCCAAATAAATGCTTTTGTTTCACATTAGCTCTGCCTCTTTTCGCCATAGCCAGGATGGACTGGAGTTTGTGGACTCCTTTATATCATGAAAAGTAAGTGTTGTATTTATCTGTATTTTTTTAACTTGCCCTACAAAAAGCTTATACATTAAATAAATATTATATAAGAAGTTTTCTTGGCAAAGTAATGAAGATTATGTGGTATGACTATATCTTCCACCCTGTTCATCTTTACAGTAAATGGATTGCAATGCAGGTCATAATTTTGCATTTAATTGCCACTTATGCATGTTTCTGGCACTGGAATCAAAATGGACATAATGAAGAACATTTTTATATCTTCTGTATAAATAAATAGAAAGTGTCTCTCTTGAGTTCATCTGCCATCAAGGGTAGATGTAATGTTTTTATTTTCGGTATCCATTTTAATAGTGTTAAAACTCATCTTGTTTATCCCCACCGTGCCTGGGCTTGTGTTAGGCACGCATAGGTTTAATAAAAGTTTATTGAACATCAGAATAATTGAATAACTATAAAACTCAAATCCATTAAAAAGAAAAGGAAAATTTAATTCCCCTAGGGAGTTTTCTTCTGAAACAAAATTTTACAGCCCAAGGGAAGTATCCATTTTGGAGCTGAACTCTCTATGGCTGGAGCTGCATGGGGTGTCATGATAAATATGTTTCCTTAAGGTTGCCTTTGTCTAACTGTTAGCAACTCACCAGGTGGCTGCAACTGTGGGAAAATATTTAGTTCTTTAAACATTTCAGTCAATGCAATAGTTATTTAAACAGTGACAAATAGCAAACATTTCTCCATAGTTTATAGCCTTTTTCTTAATAGGTTTTCCAGTGGGAGTGAGAGCTCCTATTTAGTCAACACTTACTCAATGTTATTTTTCTAATTATCCTATATGACTAATTTAAAATGTCTTAACTTTTAATCAAGTTATCTTTTCACCACAGCATGACTATTTTTTCAAAGGTAGTTTCCTATTTCTCAGTATACTCAACTGTTAAAAAACAGTTTTCCCTTAGATTGTGAATTTAGCCTACATTATTGATTACCATGTTCGGGCCAAAACCTGTATTAAAACAACCTTGTCTTATAAAGCTATCCAATTATATACTCTTAATACCAGAAGAACGTTAGCATATTTGCGTTTGCCAACCCTTCTTGACCTTTGCTTTCGTCACTCTTCCATTCTAAAAATAAATCTAAATCTCTACTTGTTAAAATCTACCTGGTCTGTAAAGTCCAGTCAAATGCCAGTTCTCTGTGGAACTTCATTCATTGCTCTTTACTCAGAAGTACGTTGTCTATGCTTTGAAAATTCATAATACTGTCTTGTATTTATATTTAAACATGGTTTTATATTTTGCAAACTGTTTTCATCTACTTATTTCTTCAAATTCCTCTACCATTTTATTTATTCAGTAAACATTAATTGAGTGCATTCTATATTGCAAGTACCATCCCTGAGTACTGAAGAAATCACAGTGAACATGAAGGTGCCTCTCTTTTTAAGCTTTGTATCTTAATGTAGTCCAATTTATGTTAAAATAACTTTGGTCTTCCAATACCAGAATGAAAACTTCTTGAGGAAAGACACTTAGTCATATTTATTCCTGGATACTGCTTTACTCATCAGAATCTGCACTACATAATATGCATTGCAATATCTGATTGATAAATGGATAATTTACATTTATATAATTTTTTATCCTTTACCAAATACATTGGAATATATTATCTCTTTTAACCTCATTATAGCTATATAATATATATAATTAACTATCTTAATGATCTTACTCAAATTCCAGTGCTCATTCATTTATACCTCAAAGTATAAAGAAAATTATCTAGGATTTCTACACAGTGAGAACTGTAAAACTCTGTAATTCGATGGTCAAGAAATCAGAAGTAGTATAGGCCAAATATCATGACGATTTTTTCTCTCTAAATAGAAAATGTAAGAAGGCTAAGATAATCAAAATTGTTTGGAAAGAGGCATCAATGCCAAATAACTAGGCATGTTCAAAGCAGTTATCACAAAGATGTCATGAAGAAGCATGGAAATAGGAACTGTTGAGATAAGGCACTCAAATACAAATACTTGACCTTGTAATTACAGAAAGTAAAGAGTAGTAATAGTCTATCTTTTATAATTATATTTAAAAACTTCTATGATTGAAGAATACATCTAGTGCAAAAATACGAAATTCATTCACTGAATTAGTTCATAGATATAGGAATCTATTATAGCTTCTTGAGGTTAGAGAATAAGTCTCAATCTTCTATATAATTCCTAGCTCTCATGACCTATACTCTCCCGATACTTTTCTTGATGCCTAGCATTTTCTTTTCTATCTCCTGAGCCAGTCCTTTCAACCTTCACAGGACCATCAAAAGTTGAAGTTCCTCAAAGTTCTGTGCCAAACCTTTTATCTTCTGACTTATTTTTCTACAAAGGTAACTATGGGCACTCCTGTAACTATAAATACAAGGTGGTATGGCCATAATTGCCAGGCTACAAACTCTACCATTTGTTCATTTCTGGATCTCCAACTTGCAGAATGACTTAGGAACTAGCTTACAAAAAATTTTCCAAAGATTACTTTTCGAAAAACTCTCTATGCCCCATTCTGATAGTCTAGATACATCAAGTCATAGAGTGCTATGTAGGAAATTACAAGACTTTGTGTTTTGTTTTTTTAATTCAAGTGAAATGATGAAAGCAGAGGAATGATATGATATGGCTTGTGTTTTAAATCACTAATCTTGGCTGCTTTGGTGAGAAGAGACCGTATATGTGGCCAGGGGTGGAGGGTTAGAGAGGGGTGGGTTCAAGAAAGCAAATAGAGGGGCACCTGGGTGGCTCAGTTGTTAAGCGTCTGCCTTCGGCTCAGGGCATGATCCTGGTGTTCTGGGATCAAGCCCTGCATCAAGCTCCTCTGCTGGGAGCCTGCTTCTTCCTCTCCCGCTCCCCCTGCTTGTGGTCCTTCTCTCACTAACTGTCTCTCTCTCTCTGTCAAATAAATAAATAAAATCTTAAAAAAAAAAAGAAAGTAAATACAGACCATTTAGTACTATAGCCATTATCCAGAAAAGAGCTGATAGTTGATGATGATCGGGGTGATAGTAGTAGAGGTAAAAGAAATGCTCTAATTCTAAATATATCAGAGGTTGAATGGACATGGTTTGCTGATGTGAGCTTTACAAAGGAGGGTAATTAAGAAAGAATCTAAAATTCTTTGTCTATGTATCTAGAAATTTGGAGTTGTTATTTACTGAGATGGGAACTCTGTAGAAAAAGTAGCTGGTGGGGGCAAAAATAGGGTTCCACTTTGGACTTGTTAAGTTTTAGGTGCTTATTATACATTAAAGAAAGAGATGTATAACAGACAATTGGATGTATGACTCTAGAGTTGAAGGGAGGCTTTCAAAGTGGAGATACAGATTTGGGAGTCATCAGATGGGTTTTAAAGCCATAGATTTGATGAATTACCCTTTCAAGTAGCGGTAGACAAGAAAAGTGGATATGAATTCTTTGTGACTCAGCCCCTGACATCTCTCAGAACAAACCTAGATCAGACTATGATCATTGTCTGAAAATCAGATCACAGCTCAATATTTGAGTTCATATTTGTCTCATTTATCAGACTTGGAACTCCTTGAGGCTAGAAAGCATACATTTATTTATTACTGTCCACATCACCACACCTATTTCTTGAAAATATTAAATGCCCAATGACTGTTGAATTAAACTGAGTTGGAAAATGTTCCTACAGGAAATTCAGTTGGTGCACATCCCAATCACCTGGCTCATCCATGCCTTAGCTTTTGCAGTGTTGGTTGCTAATGGTTCACATCTACACTCTTCTTTGGAGGCTTGTCCTTGGCTAAAGGGAATGACTTTTCTGGGAGATGGCTAGGAGACTATGCCTCACTCCTGCCCAAGGGCCACCAGTAGCCAATGATTAACTGATGGAGCCCATAACAGCTCAGCACCTCTGACTCTGTGGTGGAGTTCAATGTGCCAGAGCACCCATTAGGATCAGGTCTTGGTACATTCCTCCTGAAACCATGTCTTCTCATAGTTTCTTCCCCTACCCTATCACTAAGATTTCTCTTGAGAGTCCTCCTTCTATGAATCACTTTCACAGAGATTTCTGCCACAAACCCTACTTCTAAGTAGCTCAATCTAAGATAATAGCCACAGATGGAGCCATCTTGACTCCCCAAAACATCTCTCAAAGTACATTTGTCTACAATCCTTAAATTATCAACCTTTCTAGTTTTGGGGGTGGAATGGGGAAGGGTTTCCATTCTGTATATTCTTCTCAGGTTTTCATATATAAATGGGGCACTGAGTCATCACTTTTTCTCACCATCTACCACCCTACCGAAATTCTGTGCACTTTTCTTTTTTCCAAGGTAGGCAGCTACACTTAGTTGAGTGTACAGACATGTATACTGTCTAAATTATAGTAAGGATGCTACACAAAGAGGTAAGGAAGCTTTTGTAATATTTTAAAACTCTGGTGTTTAAAAATTTAAAGGGCTGTTTTTTAATAATATTTTAGTAGGTAAAGCCAATATCCTATGCTTCGACCCCATGATTTCTTTTAAAGATTTATTTATTTATTTTAGCCGGGGTGGGGCAGAGAGAGAGAGAGAGAGAATCTCAAGAAGACTCCCTGCTGACCACAGAACCTGAGCAGGCACTTGATCAGGAGCCTGACCCTGAGATCATGACTTGAGCTAAAATCATGAGTCAGTACCTTAACTCACTGACCCACTCAGGTGCCCCTCAATCCCATGATTTTATCTTTTTTTTTTCTCCTAGTAAAGCATGGATCAATATGTTCTGTCCACCTGCCCCTCTGTTCACATGTATGTAATATACAACCTCAAACTCCTTATAGGATCACATAAAATATCAGCCCAGGCTTCTCTTTTTGGAGAGGGCAGTATGGAAGAGAAGAAAGTAAGAGAGAGAAAGATGAAGGAGGGGGAAGAAAGGTCTTAGGGAGGGAGGATGGCTGAGAATGAAAGATGCCTGGAAAACTGACATCTGAGGAAACTGAGGCATGACATCTAACTGGTGGACTGTAGAAAACTGCTTTCCTTTACCCAGGGAATTCCTCTATGGTCAGGAGAATTGTAAGAACTGAAAAGTATCTCCCTTGGTGATGTTCACATATCATAACTTGAATGAAAGAAAACTAGAAGAGAGGGCTCACATTGTTAGAAGACTGTGGAGATGGTGACTTAGTGCTCATGGAAGGTAAATGCTTTCATACTGTTAAAAGCTGGATGTAAAGAAAGACCTCATTGGCAAATCTAACAGTGTCAATGATTTTGCAGAGACAGCTTGTCTGGCCCTGCCCCTTACAAGGCATCGTGCTGTGGCTGGTTGGAGTAGGAAGCGCTTTTTCTTTAGTGTTTTGACTCTCTGCTCTGCTAATGTAAAGGTAAATCTATTTTTATCTTCTCAGCTATATCTATTGATATTCAATGACACACAGCTCACTTTTCAGCACAACTAAAGATATTACTGTTCTCAAGATTATTGGTTTTCTTTTTTTCATGTACACTGAACAACAGCATTATCACAATAATCATATGCTATTTTAATGATGGTGTAAATTTATTGGCATTTTCCCCTTCAGGTGGGAGAACTCAAAGTGAGGCTCTCTGCCCAGAAGATACAATAATAAGCTTTTCTATTACTGTGCATGTTGGTATTCTGAAGGTGGCATGCTGAGAGAACCTACCCTTTCCTAAAGCAAATACTAGACATTTCAGGAAAAGGTCCTAGGTCCTCAGAAATCGCAGCTTCTCTAATAAGGGAGGTGAGGGATGTAAATAGAAGGCCACCAGCAGTCCCCTGGGGACAGTGTTTCCTCGTAGAGAACTAGTAGTTTGTACTGGGATTTTTTGCCTTCTTTTAACTCTATGACACACTCAGGTTTCCAAGAAATACAACATATGGCATACTTCATAAAAATACCCATTACTATTTCTGTACAGAGTTCTGTCCTGGGAACTCCTCTAGGAACTGGGATGACAATCTAGGAAGAAATCTAAAGGTTCTTGTCCTCCATTAGTTCTAGAGCTGACCTAAGTTGTAAGGTCCTTTAGCCCCACCAGCTTTTAAATTTTTCAAAACTAAAGGTGCTACTGAATCCACGGAGTATATATGTGCCTAAGGTCAAGGTCTTCACATCTCTATCAGTTCTGATTTTCAACTTCACTAAATGAGTACCTATGAAGGCAGAAGACAAAGGATGTGTGACCCAGGAACCAAGGAAGGAGGTTCTGCTCAGGTCTTCAGTAATATTTCTTGAGTGCCTAAAATGTCTCAGGCACTGTGCCAAGTATTTATATGTATTAATTTACTTAATCCTCACTTATTCTGATATAGGTCGTATCGTCTTCTCATGTAATATGAGGATAAAGACTCAGAGAGGATAAAAATAACTGGCCCACAAAAACACCGATAGTAAGTGATACAGCTGGGTTCAAATCCAGAAAGCCTGTCTCCAGAGGCTTTATGCTCAACTGTTAATTTGAGATAAAAGTTATTACTCTCCTAATATGGAAAATATTTCATTTGAGTCTTGTCTTTTATTTTACAAATTCATGCAGATTTTTCATGTAACATCTTTTAATGTTGTTTTGATAAAAAAAAAATATTTTACTTCTTACCTTTTTGTTTAACAGATAAGATGCTATTGCATTTTTAAAAAATCAATTTCCAAAATCTGGCTAAGTTGAAGAATGTGGACACTGCATAACAAATTTTTGGATTGTTGCACACACATACATGCAAATTTAAGGTGGCAAATGAAGATTACCTGATGAAAGAACAAATGAATAAATGTTCATATACTGCGGTCCTTCACTGTGCATTCCCAGGTACTGGACCTGGTGTCACTTAAGAAGTGTGGCAAGATCATTCTCCCATGACTAAAATCTTTCTGTGGCTTCCCATTGCCTCCAATGTTAAGTCTGTACTATGAAAAATACAACCCTTCATGATCAACTCCTGGACAATTCTTCAGATTTATCTAACTCTAGTCATACCTCAATTCACCCCCCAACCCATTCACTATGCTCTAGTTAGTTCCAATATTTTGCTAAATTCTTGCTCCTGTTCAGGGCACTTTGCATCTCTATTGTTTAACTATTCTTTATCCTTGAACTTCAATTTAAACATTATCTCTTTGGGACATCTTAATCTTCCAAGTCAAAAGTGAATGTCTTTCCTGTTCATTTCCATAGTATCCTATCCTTTCTTTATCAAGTACTGACATTTTGGTATTGAAACTGAATTGACTATTGATCTATATCCTCCATTATATTATAAACTGCTTGAGAGAAAATACAATGTCTTATTCACTTTTATTTGATTGGCAAATAGCATAGTACCAGGCTTGCATAGGAAATATCTTTTTTTTTTTTTAAGATTTTATTTATTTATTTGACACAGAGAGAGGCAGCCAGCGAGAGAAGGAGCACAAGCAGGGGGAGTGGGAGAGGAAGAAGCAGGCTCCCAGCAGAGGAGCCTGATGTGGGACTCGATCCCAGGACTCTGGGATCACGTCCTGGGCCAAAGGCAGATGTTTAATGACTGAGCCACCCAGGTGCCCCAGGAAATATCTTTTTTAAAACACTGTTGAATATTGAATTAATCCTTTCACCTCTCCTGCTGATGAGGACAGGTGAGTAGATATCCATAGATACCAGCTCCTTCCACTAACCTAAAATTGGCCACACTTGACAATGTTACACTTTCAATGGTTCTCAATGAATTCATATGTTTCATCATTATTTAGCCTATTTATCTATTTTGTAGGGTCTCCATGCTTCTTGTCATATTCTCCTTCTCTGAGGATGGTTCTTGGTATAAACAAGTGCCCCCTCTGAAGAAACAGTAAAATAGTAATGGAGGAAAACCTTGGTAAGTTCAGTCAAGCCCGTATTACTCCAAATGAATGTACTTCCACTATATAAAGTTTAAACTACATAATTTGCTCCCAGCTTTAGCTAATTTATCCTTTCATTCACTTGGAATACTCGAATTTTATAAATATAGAGCACTGATTTACTTCTTTTGAGAATTATAAATAGTTGTTAGCATTTTGTTTCTTTGTTTTGGGGGTATGTTGGCATTTTCTGAATCATCTTCCAACTTTCTTGATGGGAGGAGCAATGTCTGTCTACTAGTACACAATGTCTAGTAATCCATTTTAATAAAGGAAGAAACCAATAAGGTTGGTTCAATATTTTACTGGGAAAAGCAACTCTTCTCCTTTGGTGTAATCTTTGTGAAAGTATTAGAGGGAGAAAAATGCAGATTATAAAGAAGAGGTCAGTATCTTTTCTCTTATGATTCTGGGTGTCAGGGTCCCAGAAGGAGATAGATGGTACAAATTGAGTAATTTTAGAACTTAATAAAGGTACTGTTTACAAAAGTGTGTTTATAATCACAAAGTAGGGCTAGTGCAGTACTCTGGTAATATAACAGTGGGGCACCAAGAGGGAAAGACTACCAGAAGCTGCAGAAAGAGACAGATGGAAGGGGAGATCCACATGACCACCAAGGGATTCAACCTACTCATAGAATATCCACAGAGAGTGAATTTATTCATTTCTCTCCCTTCCTCTAGTCTCCAGCCAGTGCTCCTGCATGGCCACATATGACTAGAATCCAGAGAGAGACAAGGAAAGTCATTGAGCTAGTACTTATAGATCTGCCTCCTGGATAGAGAGCAGGTCAGAGAAGGTAGGAGAGTAGATCTGAAAGTCCAAACAGAAGTTCACCAACACGGTCTAGTTTCCAGTTAGTGCCTAACCTACTACTGCTAAGCAATCTTTAAATTCATAGGAAAAGATAATAATGAGCTCAGGAAAACCTTCTGTGCACTCAGCTCCGAGACCTTTTACTGAATTCAGTGATTCTGCCACTATGTTAGAGGCAGTCACTGTATATCTTCTAAGGTTGACATCTCCGACCTGTTTATTTTCAAATGCCCCCTACTGCCACCCTACCACTACTTTCAACTTACTACACAGTTTTTTAGAGTTGAAGAAGATGTGTGGTTTCACTGGCTCTTACCATCATCTAGAATTTTTATGTGATTATAGTCATAACTCCTCACTGTATTATATGATCCCATCAATACATGATTTCCCCAAGAGATGGATTATTCTTTTCAGTAGACCCTATCTTTAACATCTGGTCACTAGACTGAAAGTTCCATGAGGGAAGGATTAATATGAGATGAATTTTTGCGGGTTTAACCTCCTCTCTCAGTTGTAAGGAGTCAATAAATCTTTTAAAAATAAAAATGAATATATAATTCCCACACTCCATTTTTTTCACCTTTGACAATGAGAGGTATTCACCCTAATAAAATATATTTGCGTTTGTTCAAGTGCGGCCAAATCTCTTTTCACGTCACTATCAAGGCCTCTATGCTAACACATATTTCTTATAAAATAGAATTGGAGTTAAAGATTACATGCTGAGAACCTATTGTGAGGTGCAATCCCAGGGCAGCAAGGGTGAGGGAGGGAAGAAGATAAATCAAATAACGGATATGTATTTCCAAGTTATCCAAAGTTCTGCTAGAAAGCATAGCCACGATGCCATCATTTAGAACATGTGGGCAAAGTTGTTCAGAGCCTTGGGGCCTTGCAACAGTTGCCTATGGAAGAAAGGAGAATTTATCTTCAGTCTTCTTGATTTTGTCCCCTTTCTTCTCAGGCACCCACAATTATCACAGGCATATTAATTCTTCCACAAACTTCCAGGTTGTGTCAACTAGACAGTTTAGAAAGCACTAGGGAAGCCAGGTCTCATGTCCTACAATATGATCCTTTAAGTCCAGAGAGGTGGGAAAGCCAGAGACTCTTTAGATCTGTTTATGTTTGGCCTGGGCTCTTTCACTGCTAAAGGTCTCATTGTGTTGGAGCTAAGGGAAACCAAGGTAGAAACTGAACTTCATCCTTGGGGCCACTCTGCCACAAGGATGGGAGGCAGTGTTGGCAGATAGGGTAACGTGGTTTTCCATTGAGCATGTGGTTCAGGGTCCAGAGACGAGCTCTTTACCAATTAACTGTGGAACAAACTTAATCTGAGGAACATCATATATTGGGCCACTCAGATCCACACATACACTCTCATGGTATCTAGCTCTGTAGTAAAATGAAAGGACTAGTTAAATGCTTTACTTCTTCCTGAACAGGGAGGTACAAGTCCAATCCTTTAAGTATTAGAGGAAGATATCAAATTTTAAGGTCATTTGTAATCACAACCTTATAGCTCTTTCCTTGAAATTCTTTTTTCCAGGGCAGCCAGCCCCACCTAGAATCATTCGTTCTAGTATCTATGTGTAAATTTGGCCTATTTTGAGCTGGAATAAGGATTAATCAACAAAATTAGTACTGTTTTCATAAGTAAGCTCTAGAGATGAGGTGTATTTTATCTTATTCTTGCAAGGGAAAAATAACAAATGATAGCACATCTCTGTGATAAGTGCTCCAATGGCAAATGCTCTAAATGGAATGATGCTACTAAAGTAATCTTTGTTCATTTCCCTATAGAATTCTTCCAAAGTTACAGGAAAACTCAACACTGAGCTCCGTAACAATTACACTAAGAGCTGTGGCCATGAAACACTTATCTTTCTGAATGATAGCATCATCAAGGAAATAAAAAGCAATTTTGAGATTCACCTCTTTCCTAAGATTCCTGTCTTAATTATTTTTTAAAATTCCTTTTCTATAAGCTCATCAAAATGTTGTATTCTTTATATATATTTTTTTATTTTATGCATTGGTTTGGTTCTACTTTTTCAGCATATGCGGTGTGCCATAAAAATTTTTCTAGAAAAAGAAGTATTCCTTTCTCTCTCTTTTTACTGTACTCTGTCTTAAAAACAATTCAATTCAATCCAAATGGTGGTAATTACAAAACTACATTAAAACTGCTATTGCAATGCTGACCTGTGTCTTCACTGATGATGGTCTCACCTCATCTTACCTGGAAATATCAGATGCAGGGAATCGAACTGATTGTTTCTTCCTTTTTAAAATATTTTCTTCCCTTGACTTCTAGGACACAACACATTCCTGACTTTATTTTTACTTCAAGAGCACTTTGTTCAGTATCATTGGCAGTTCCTGCTCCCCTGACAACCTTCTAATAGAGAGTATTTCATTTTTGTCAGCTCTTCTCTTTTCTTTCTCTTCACTCATATACTTAGGTTAACTCATTCAATCCCATTTTAAAAGAAAAGGTACTATTCATAGTCTGATGACTTCTAAATTTATATCCCTAGTCTGGACCTTTATCCTGAACTGCATACCCATATATCCAATTGCCTTCCCATATTTCAACTTCATATCTAAAAGGCATCTCACACTTTATCTGCCTCCCAAAACAATTTTTTTTCTTCTCCATCTAAGGCTTTCCTTCCTCAGTTTTCCTCAATAAATTCCACTGTTCTTTCAGATAAACTGGCTTAAAAAATAACAATCCTCTTTCATTCTTCTTTTCCTTCTAAACATAGTATTCAATCCATAAGCAAATATTATGCACTAACCTTCAAACAATATCCTGAATCGCCATTTCTTGATGCTACTATTGCCACTAGACTGATCCACGCACCATCCCGTCTTCCTTGAACTACACCCTTGAGCTCATAATTTCGCCTCAATAAAGTACATCCTCTACACCGCAGTCAGCGATCCTTTTAAACCTGAATCAGATTATGTTGCCCTCCTGCTCTCAACACTTCAATAGCTCCCATAATACTTAGAACAATTCCAAAGCCCCTAGCTACCCCTCAACTCATTGCTTTCTGCATCCCTCTCACAATGCTCAGGACACATGGGCCTTTTTACTCTTGTTGTGCATGCCAAGGAAACTCCTACTTCATGGCTTCACTCTTGCCATCCACCTGAAAGTTCTTCCCTTACATGGCCCTTTCCTCTCATAACTGAAATATCAATTTCTCAGATAGCCATTCCCACAACACCCTATCATTATCCTCAGTTGCTTTCTATTTCCTTTTTACAGCTTATTTGTCCTAATAGCTTACTATGCTTAAGGAAATTTATAATTATCTCACATTTAGTGTTTTTTAATAGTTTATTTTCTCTCTCTTTCATTATAAGTTGTGAAAAGATCAACTGTTCCTGACACATAGAAGTGCTTGGTAACATTTGTCAGATGGGTAAATAACTTTCATTTGCTGAGGTCACTGATAGCATGGTACCCTAAGATACTGTTGGAAGAACTTGTTTATTGTCACTTTTGCTTGAGTTATGTCTTATCAGGGCAAATTCTCACCAAAGAAATCCTATTAGTCATTGCTAGCATGGTGACTTGACTTTACCCACTAAATCTCTTAAAAAACAATAGTATGCCAAATTTCCTTTCAGGAAAAAGGTAGGAACCCCCTTTTACTCATCCATATCATTCTTTATCAGAACAGAATACAGAAACATGATTCATGCTACCTGCTTCTTCCCTAAGACACTGGCAAATACGTAAAAGTTGAATTTTTTCTTACTGCTCGTCTTACTAAGTTTTCTAGGCTACCCCTTTCTTCCAGGCCCTTTAATTGATACGGAAGAAATTTAATTGACTACATTTTGCATTTTAAAAGTAATACACGACTATAGGATCAACCATAATTCAGCTTCTAACTAGAGAATTTTTTCATAGGTGCCCAAAGTGTTTTCTTACTGAACATTTTAAGCACATAACTAAGCACATTTTAAACCTAGTGTTTTTGTCACACTTTATTAACACTCCATGGAAATTCCAGAAAATTTTCATTTTAGTCAAATATGTGTAAATCAATTCAAATCAATGCAGTAGAGAGCTTTATTTAAAGAAATGATACAGTGAATCCCTTTTAAAGACATATTTTATTAAGTGAATCATCGCTCCCTCAAACATCTTATTTTAAATTCCAGATTTTCATTTATTAGGTTTACTTATCATAGGTTCTCCTGCTTATCCTATTTTAGCCAAGTTTCTCTAGTCTAATACATATATATTTAAATATATATATATATATATATATATATATATATATATATATATATATAATTTTTTTGGCTTGAATCTTCTCTAAGAAATAAAGACATTTTTTACAGTTTGATTAGTATATCATCTTAAATTGATCCCATAACTGGCGCATCTCTGTGACTGAATTCTCCTGAGGAGTCATCCTCTGGGCACATTTGAACATCTTCTCAATCATCATTATCTGACCTAATTAACCCCCCCCAAAACTAGTGTCCTTTTAATTTTACTTTTATGTTTTATTACCTTAAAGCATACGCAAAAGTAAACTAAAGTTATCTTTAACCTGTGTTTTCTCAGCATTAGTGGCATTGACATTTTAGACAATAACTCTTTATGTGTAGGTGGGAGGGGAGAAGACCATCCTGTGCATTTTAGCCTGTTTCATAGGATCCTTGGCCTCTACCTTTTGATGCCAGAAGTCCTTGCCTCCCAGTGATGACAATTAAAAATATCTCCAGACTTTGCCATATGTCTACTGGGAGACAAAATCAACACAAGAGAAAAACTGCGGCAAAGCCCATTCACTCCCCTACCTCCCACGTACCATATTATTCAATCCATAAATTCTGTCTGTCTGTCTATCTATCTATCATCTATCCATCTGATAATGACTTTTAAAGTCAAAACACCGTTACCACACCTAAAACTCTGGAACAATAATTCCTCTTTATCATTATATAACCAGCCCCTTTTTCAAATCGAATTATGTCATAAATGCCATGTTTCTCTTTGTGTATTCTTCATACTCTTTCTGTCTCTCTTCTCTCTTTCTCACCCTCCAAATAGAGAGATGATAGATGCTGATAGACAGATACATGGATAGAAAATATATCTCTACAGTACACACACATGCCACACACACAGAACACATACATTTATGTAATACATACATACACACATATATGTGTGTGAGAATGGGTATGGGTGAGTGGATATAGTTAGTTTAAATTATAGTACAAATAAGGTAAACATAATTAATTTTGAGACTTTTTATTAAAGTATAATTGATGTACAATATCCTTGTGGTTTCAGCTGTACATCATAGTGATTCAATTTTTTTATACAATACAAAATGATCCCCATAATAGGTCTAGTTACCATCTGTCACCATACAACATTATTATAATACTATTGATGGTATTCCCTTTGCAGTATAATTTAAAGATGTTTTAAATTTTCTGTTTTAATATTCAGCATTCTCTTGGTTTTCCTGGTAAGTTATATATTGAAGAAATTGCTTCTTTTTTTCCTGTAGAATTTCCCAAAGACTGGATTTGCTAATTGTATCACCACAGTGTAGGTGATTCTGTTGTCTTTGGTATTTCCTGGTAGTTGAATATAGAGTATGATCAAATCCAAGTTCAAAGAAAAAAATTTTTAAAGATTTTATTTATTTATTTGAGAGAGAGCGTGAGCAGGGGGAAAGGCAGAGGGAGAGGGAGAAGTAGACTTCCCGCTGACAGAGAGCCCAACGCGGGCTCCATCCCAGGACCCAGGGATGATGACCTGAGTGGAAGGCAGTCCCTTAACCAACTGAGCCACACAGGTGCCCCTCAAGTTCAAAATTTTATGATAAGATGATTTTCAGAGTTTTGTGTCCCTCCCACACAAGATGCAGGATGCTTGAATGTTTCTCTTTATGGAACGTTAGGAGTTATTGACGTTCAATGCCTAGATCCTTTAGTTCATGAGGGTGGCAAAATGATGATATTCTTTCTAATATTCCTCCATCAATTCATTAGCTGGAAAACTTCTCTAAATGGAGGCTTCCTTCATCTGCTACTGAACTGCCCAGGGGTGGAGATTGTGTAGAAAAGGCAGACTAAATGATCAATTTTTCTAGTTTGTTGACTGGTTTTCACAATAATAGCTAAATTCACTAAAATATTCCAATAGTGACAGATTAGGTTTTTTATGTTGCTATTTTTATGTAATCATAGATTTAAACATGTTTGATGCACTTTAATCTATTGTTTTTTAATACTTAAAAACTCCCTTATTTTTCCAGTAGATTCACTTCAAACTGATTCCTGAATACTTTGACATGATCCAAGAGTCTTTGAAAACTTCTTTATTTTTTTAGGCTACACATGTAAGTGAGATCATATGGTTTTGTCTTGTCTATTTCTAATGTCGCAGCCATTTTTCCATGCATAAAAGAGCATAAGTTCTTACTGCAGCTAAAAGACTGGTTTGGTACCAATTCAATTTTCCTCATCTATGAAATGCATATGGTGCATAACATTTACAAGTCATTGTTTACTTTAAAAAATCCCAAAATATGCTGATGAAAATTACTAGCTCTGTAAACCTGCCACACTACTTAATCTCTTTGAGCTCTTTTTTCGTCTCCAAAATGAGCATATTATGCTGATCTGTTTTAGATATAATGATGTTTAACCTTTTCAGTGTATTTTATCATTCCATATATCAGTGTATTTTCTAGTGCACGGACACGATAAATACTCTTAGCTAGCATTATTCTCTTTTTCTAATTGATCTCCATCTGTAAGGCAAACCTACCTCTTTCCTTTCAAAACTATGTAAGTTATAATTATTTTGGTGGTGACATCATGTCACCTGTCTGTCCCACGGCAATTTTTGTCTGCAACACAGAAACCACAGATCTATGAGATTACTATGGAAAGGATGAAAACCTGCAGTATAAAGGAATGATATCTGATCATTCTTTTCTCTCTTGTCACTAACATCACCTATTATCTTGTTTACTTTCCTTTTCTACTGCTGTGCACTGATAGTTTCAATGATTCTTTCATGATAACTTTCCAAACCCTCTTCCTGGTCAGTGTGCTGAATAATTCCTCCATTTAGCACCTACTCCCTTGGCTTTATTTCCATCTCCTAGAGAAATGAAAATTTGTCTTGAACTCTAGCAGCCATCTGCCTGTCTGGATTATAAACCAGATGACTTGTCACAAGAATCTTTGGGGAGGAATGGAGTGGTTGTGATTTTTGAGGCTAAGACTATTTATGCCAATTTAAATGGGTGAGACCACTTGCCCTGTATTCTTACTTATTCCATCAATAAGAGTACTTTGAATTTTTGCAGACTGAGAAACACTCTCTGGTTGAGTGACACCTTTAGGAAAACCAATATCTCAGTTCAGAGATTCCATTGCTGAAAAAAAAAACAACAACAAAGCTTTTAAAAATAAAACAAAACAAACCTAATACCTGTCTTTAGGGGGACTCAGCACATGCCTTGTTCTCAGCCATGCACAAGCTAAACAGATTTAATTGCCTTTTCCTATGTCAAAACCCAGCCTGTCCAGAGGGACACAATACGAGAAGCTTGTACAGGAACATTTTACGCTGTATCTGTTCCTAGAGCAATGGTGCTTGTGTTTCCAGGGCTGTCAATTAAGCGTATTTTTTCCCCAGCACATATTCATTAAGACACAGTTGCCAACTTCATTGCCACTGCATTTTTTATTATATATATATATTAGTTCTGGTTGAAGGGCAATTTAGGAATGTCTTTATGGGGAATAAAGAAGACCTCTGGTTGGAAGATTTTTCTATCATTTATTACATTATACTAGCAGGACAAAATGGCCTTGTGCCCCTAATGAACACTCTTATCTGCATTTAACTTAGTCTGATCCTTTGAATATCTTTTTTGAGTAATGTTCTATTAAAATGGAAACTGTTCATACACACATCAAATTATATTTATTGGCCTTGCATTGATGATATATTGCTAAGTATTAGACAATGGGGGTGGGAATATGCAGCAAATGACCAAAGGGATTTTATAATAAAAGGAGACATAGTTCCACTAAAAAAGACAATCAAGGGGTGGTCATAGGGGGTGGAAACAGAGAAAGCCAAAGAAAAGAAAAAGTGACCCAAAAAAAGAGAGAGAGAGAAAGAGACAATGTTTAAGAACAAAACAGGTGTTGTATGAGGCTATCTTTAAATACAGTTGATAGTCTTCCAGTCCTGTCTCTATGAACTCCGTCCTAGTCCCAAGAGAGCAGAGGAAAAATATACTGCTCAGTGATGGATTGTGACCTAAATTTGGGTACAAGACAGCATCCAACCTTAAACCGGTGAATAATGATGCACACGAGTGATCATGTGTCAAAAATTACAGAGCGTACACACAGGCTTAAATTCCCTGAGTGGTGAATCACATGATATACTCAGAATTTGTTAGTTACCATATGACAGTGACCGAGAACTTCCACAGAGCTACTGTTGGAAAGGGCAAAGGAAAAGCACACCACCAGGCCGTTTGGTTTTTGAGAATACTTGAAAATTTCTGTAGGTCCTAGGATGTTTTCTCCTCTCTCATCTGAGTCATGCTGTTGCAGAGAAGACTCCAAAACAGCTATAAGCATGAAGGTGGTTTATTAGGGAGTGTTCTTGGCATCAGTATGTGTGAAAGAGAAGGAAAGGAAGCAGCAGTGGGCAGAAAGAGGAATTCAGCTGTGTTATAATATCCACAGACACCTCAGCTGACACTATGGTAGGTTCTGAACATAGCGCGATGCTTGATAGTTATATGGAGCTGGGGTGAGAGATATGGCTGTTGATAATCCCAAACTGATGTCATTTGATGTGAGCAGTGAAGGGCTTGCAGCCTTAGATGAGGCAACTCTCTTCATCTGAGGCAGTGCCCTGAGGAGTCTGGCAGCTGCGGGGTTTAGTTCTGGACAGCACTTCGAGCAGATGGGGAGATTCTGGGCACTGCATCACATCTTATGCAACAGTGGAAATGATGATAGTTTTTTCAAAGTGTTGTTGTGATAATTAAATTTAACCAACCGACTTCAGGGCATATGGCATGGGCTCAGTAAATAATATTTAAATTCTTCTTTCTTAAAAAATCAAGTAGCAGTTTTGAAATCTTTTGATATGTATAAAGATTTGTGAAAGAGATTTCTGCTATCTTACACTTCTAGCCTCTTGGAGTTAGAACAAAAATTTTGATTAATAATTTTTTCCACCTAAGCTTTGCAACAACTGTAATATAGGTATTATGTGATTCCATCTTATAGGAATCTGAGACGTAGATTAATTTAGAAATAAATATTTGTAAAAAAAAATAACTGCACAAATCAACTATAAAGAACCAATGATTTTATGTAACAGCTTGTTTTTTTCTATGCTTGAAAGACAACAAGACTTGTGATCAGAAGAACTGGGTTAATCATGGACCCTTCTTCCCCTTATGAGCTTTATGATTTTGGCATGCTTAATATTTTTGATTCTCTTTCCTTATTTATAGGTATAACTTGCATTTCCAGGCCCTATGAGCTATGTTTATCAGTTGTGCCTCTTATTATAAGCGAGGTACGGAGAGATACTTTAAAAGTAAAGTAAAGAAACATAGGAAATGCATTCAATGGTAAGAGTGTTCAGACACTATCTACAAATAGCATACTATGCCCAGAACAAATAATGGCAGGACATGAACTTCCAGAGAGATGTTAAGAATGAATAGGAAAGAAATAGAACCTTTTATGCCCAGACATGAAACTTGGACTTGAAGTTATAGACAATGAAGACCCATTGAAGTTTAAATAGGAGAGTAGTTATATGAATGTTGAGTTTTAGGACTCTCACTCTAGAAGCAGGTGGGTACCAGAGAGGAAGAGAAAAACCTAGAGGTGGAAACTCTATTCAGAATCCTAGGTTAGAAGTACTGAGAGATTAAAAGGGAAAAAATATGATAGTGCATATAAAGAGAAAGGATCAAGTTCAAGAAATATTAGAGGGGCGCCTGGGTGGCACAGCGGTTAAGCGCCTGCCTTCGGCTCAGGGCGTGATCCCGGCGTTATGGGATCGAGCCCCACATCAGGCTCTTCAGCTATGAGCCTGCTTCTTCCTCTCCCGCTCCCCCTGCTTGTGTTCCCTCTCTCGCTGGCTGTCTCTATCTCTGTCAAATAAATAAATAAAATCTTTAAAAAAAAAAAAAAAAGAAATATTAGAGATAAAATAAATAGGAACTTAGTAAAACTCACCATCTATCGGTTTACTTAACAAAGTGTTTTCTAGTACTCAGTAACAATAATTTTATGAATCCCTGGAGATTACTCCATGGTTGGATAGAGAAAAATGTGTAAAATAATTTCTAATCGTCACTAATATTTTGAAGAAAACAAGAAGCATGTATGCATTAAACCCTTATTCTACTTTACTGTCCTTTATTGTCTGCCTTAAAAAGAACCTCTATTAGTCCCCATTTTTTCTTCTTTTTTGACTTTCTCACTTACTTTGATATATTTTACCCAGAATTAATATGTGAATTAATTCTAGTTTCAATTAATATGTACATTAATTCTAGTTTCAAAGTAATGTTAGGGGCTAAAAAGTTAATCCCATAATTTCTATGGATTAACTCAGTTAAGATTTTAATACTTATTCACATAATAATCCAATGTGGGTATTCCTGGTTGATGAAAGCATTCTACTTGGACTCTCCTCAGGATACTTCCACCCCTCTGGCTATATTCGGCTCTAGGCTCTCAGTTCTATGCATTCAGCTATAAACTGAGAAAATAATGGGAAGATTAGAAAAGGGAGGTTGTTATAGGGTGTGATGGAAATAGCACACATCATTTCTATTCATACACCATTTGCTGTAAGTCAAACAGATAGCCATACCAAAATGCAAGTGAAGCTGAGAAACGTAATTTAGGCTTGTGGCAAACATAAGGAGATGGGTCTGACAAAAAGTTAATCTCTGAGATTTTTGTCTCTGGTCATGATTGATTAACCAGTACCTTAATTAACTAGTACCTTAAATTCATTAACTAGAGCCTCAACTGTCCTTCTTTTTTAAAAAGATTTTTATTTATTTGTCAGAGAAGAGAGTGAGAGAGGGAGCACAAGTGGGGGGAGGATCAGAGGGAGAAGCAGGCTCCACACTGAGCAACGAACCTGATGCGGGACTCAGTCCCACGACCCTGAGATCGTGACCTGAGTCAAAGGCAGACACTTAGCCAGCTGAGCCACCCAGGAGGTCCTCAACCATTCTTCTTTGACAGAGAACCTGGGGAGCATGGTAAAAAGCAGGAGTTGGAATATCAAAGAAGTACAAGGATGATTTAGCTGCTGATAACTGAAGAGTTTGAAGTTTGAATACGGCCAACATGGATTAAAGAAAAATTACTCTTTAGCAGATCATAACACAATCCAAAAACTCTGCAGTTGATCTTTATGATGTCGAGATCCAATCACATTCAATACACATTGAAAGCAATGACAAAATATAACCCAAAATCAAGGAAAAACATCATCAGCAAACACAAATCAAAACTAGAATGAGATATCATCACACACCTGCTAGAATAGTTATTATCAAAAAGACAAAAGAGATTTATTGGCAAAGATTTGGAGGAAAGGAAACCTTTAAACACGTTGGCAGGTATGTAAATTGGTATAGCCACTATCAAAAAATGTAACTAGAAATTTAAAAATATCTTCAACAGATATCTGCATTCATATGTTCACTGCAGTGCTATTCACAACTGCTAAGATAGGAAAATAATGTGTCTAGTGACAGATAAATGGATAAAGAAAATGTGGTATTTATAAAATGGAATATTATTCAGCCTTGAGAAAGAAAGAAATTTTGCCACTTGCAAAAACACGGATGAGTCTGGAGAATAATATGCTAAATGAAATAAGCCAGCCACAAAAGACAAATACTGTATGATCTCACCTACATGTAAAATCTAAAAACGTTAAACTCAAGAGGCAGAGAGCAGAATGGTGATTGCCAAGGGTTCGGGGAAGGGGAAAGAAGAAGCTGATGGTCAAAGAGTACTAACTTTCAATTGTAAGTTAATTAAGTTCTGGGGAAAAATATTTGAAATTCTAATGGCTAAAAACTTCCCCAAATTGATGAAAGACAGCAAATAAATATCCAAGAAGCTTACTACCTCAGAAAGCAAACTACTGAGCAAAGTGCAAGATGACTTTGAAGTTCTTTTTGATTTTAGATTGTATATCAGTAAGCATTTACCATCAAAAGAAGGTGTTCGAAATTTTCTTGAAAAAGTTTCATTATGTTTTTTAATTTCATGTGGACTTATGTTCTTATGTGTGCCTTTGCACTTAACTTTTAAAGTTTACTTCTATAATGTTTTTTATTTAATTTTATTTTTACATATATAAAATACTGGTATGCTTCAAAAATCAAAGCCTGTGCCTGTACAAACTCATTCTTCCCATGACAACAGTAACCTAGACTCTGTGTATCTCACAACACATGAATTCTTTAAAAAGCCAAGTTCTCCATACATTCAGATAAAGAAGAGGCTAGAAATTCTATTTTAACTAAGATTTGTATTATTTTTACTAAAAAGACATTAGTAAGATGATAAATGGACATTAAAAATATAATAAAGGAATATTATAAATAACTCCATATCCACAAATTTGATAACCTAGATTAACAGACCAATTCCTTGAAAGACACAATCTACTAAACTTCACACATACAAAAAAAACCTACAGCTAACATCATACTTAACAGTGAGAAATTAGATGCTTTCTAAGATGAGAAACAAAGCAAAGGTATCCTCTCTCACCACTCTTATTCAAAATTGTACTGAAAGTCTTAATTAATGTAACATGAAGAGAAATGTAAATGAAAGGTAAACAGATAGGGAGAGCAGGGAGAGATTTCTATATTATCTATATAGGAAATCATAGTCAACAATAACAATAACTGATAAACCATTAGGTTGCAGGATATATAAGATTTAGTTACGTTACTTTTAACAGCAAAGTAACTATAAACTAAGTGTCCAAAAGTAAAAGACTGATTAAATATACTAAAATTAATAAATTGAAATAGTATATAATCACTAAAATGCTATTGTATAAATCTGTTCACTAATATATTAAAAATTTAAGAAGCTGATTACAAAAGACTATACAAAATATTATAACATTTTACAAGACACAACCAATCATAGAAAATAAACACTAGAAAGACATTCACCAAAATGTCAAAAAAAAAAGAATAATATGCAAAAATCACCTGCTTTCTTACATACAAGCAATAATTGGAATGAGAAATTCAAAACAATACCATTTACATTAGCACCCCAAAATTAAATATTTAAGTATAAATCTAACAAAATATGTACAATGCCTAGATGAGGAAAAAGACAAAACTCTGAAGAAAGAAATCCAAGAACTAAATAAATGGAGAGATTTCCATGTACATGGATAGGGAGATTCAGTATTTTAGGACATCAGTTCTTCACAACTTGATCTATACAAAAGACCCAGAATAACTAACATAATATTGAAGGAGTAAAGTAAAAAGACCAGTGGTTGCAGGAGTTCAGGTCAATGGACAGGAAGATTAAGTGAAACACAGGAGATGTTTGTGGCAGTGAAACTATTGCACAGGATACTGTAATGGTGAGTACATGTTGCTTTACACTGAAGGTTTGTGATCTACTGAAACTTAACCTCTAATGTGATAGTATTTGGAGGTGGACCTTTCAGAGATGATGAGGACACGAGGGTCATGAATGGGATTAGTGTCCTTATAAATAAAAAGCCCCAGAGAGCTCCCTTACCCCTTCTGCCATGTGAGAATTCCACAAGAAGGCATCCACCTATCAACCAGGAAGCAGGTCCTGGCCAGACACAAATACTGGCACCTTGATTTGGGACCTCTCAGCCTCTAGAACCGAACTGTGGGAAATACGTTTCTTTTGTTTGTAAGCAACCCAGTGTACAGCAGCCTGAGTGAATGAACACACATCATTATACATTTTTCAAAAATGTATAGAAAGTACATGAAATGTATAACACAAACGGTAAACCCTTATGTAAACTACAGACTTTTGTTAATAATAACATATCAATATTGCCTCATTAATTGTAACAAATGTACTACACTAATGCGAGATGGTAAGAAGAGGGGAAACTGGGTGTGGGGAGAAGTGAGGAACTCTATGGGAACTCAGTAATTTCTGCTCAGTTCTGTAAACATAAGACCGCTAAAAAAAAAATAAAGCCTATTTAGGTAGAAAAAAAGAACTTTGCATTTTTAGGAATTTTAGGCTTTTGTGTTTCTGTGATGACTTTTTTAGGATGTAAAATGCTGGTCTCCTTTAGCAAAACTAAAAACACTGTTAGCACCACTTTACACATGTTGAAGATTATGGGTTTTTTTTTTATTGTTTTTGTTTCTTGTTTTTTTATTTTAGTTCTGAGTGTTTGCATATTTAATTCATATTTGGGGGCTGGGCCATCAGAAAATTATTTTATGTAAAAGCAGAGATTCAGTATTGATGAATACAATACTGTGACTTTTTAAAATTTAACCCACTTCTTTATTCTATGAAAAAGAAGAATGTTTTACTTCCAGTTTGTTGTATAGCTTGGGGATGGTCTGTCCATGTTTGCCCCTGATGCTCTGAAAAGACACTCTTACGGGGCGGCTACTGCAGGTATATGAATGGAAACAGTCCAGAGTACAAACACTATTGGCAATTCCTTATTCATTTGCCATTGTATAGCTGATTTTTACGAGTGTGCCAAGACTTCTCAGGGCAGGCTGAAAGGGAATACTTTGTCAATCACTCAGGAAATATTACAGGATGGTTTGGGGCATTGATCTCTTTCTCCTGCCGAGCTGTTCCTAACTTGCCTTTTATGCTATTTTGCTAAATGCTTTGTTCCCGTCGATTCACTCATACTAGAAATATGAACATGATTTTTTCCTTCCTAAAGATACTTGAAAAGTGAAGGAAAATAAATCACAATGAATAGAAAAAATAGATACATTTCCGGAGTCATAAGCTACTTGAAAGTGGTGTATTCCTTTGCAGAGATAAAAATATGAATTTTCTTTAGCTATTGACCTGGAAGAAAAATCGGGGGATAGGTAAGTAACTTCTCTTCTCCTTGAGAGCAGGATACCTAACGTGATAGGAGTATAATTAATTCCACACAATGAGATGAATTATGGAAGTTATAATGATGATATTACTGTTATGATTTGTAAAACACTTATTTTGTGACAAATAAGTGTTCCATGTGACTTATGTCACTTAAAAACTTATCACTTACCCTTGAAATAATGCTCCATGATTTTATACATCAGATTATTGAAGCTTCACATGTTATGGAACCTGTCTGTGGTCATAGGCTATTAAGGAATGAAGTCAGGATTTGAAATTAAGTTGACTTATTTTGAGGTCAAAGATAGCAAAGTGAATGACACATTAACTACAACAGATATATAAACAACCCGTACGACTTACTGTAAAGAAATGTTTTTAATGGCCCCTCTGTACTTGCAGGGATACCTCAGGTGCTAGCATTTGACAAGGGTGAGAGATCTCTCTATTCCTAAGAGTTTCCTGTCAGAATAGTCCGATCCCTTGACCAACAACTTCTATGCAAGTCCATGGCCCACTTGAAAAATTTCTATTGTGAGACATAATCTCCCCTCTCAGACTTCATGGGCTGATTTACACTTCTTTTGTGTATTTGCTCAAAACAAAAATAAGTCAACTCTCACCACTGAAAACAAGATTTCATTTGGTTTATCAAAACAGGATATGGTCTTTACTTTTATTTTTATTTATTTCTTTTTTTAGGATTATAAGAACAAGACAACTTGTAATATAAGAATACAGAAAAATGCAAAGAGGAACAATCTGTTACTAATTCTAGCAAATGGAAAATCACCATGAATATTTCTATTTTTTGGATGCATTTTAAAGGCACCATGTGTTGGGGCGCCTGGGTGGCTCAGTCATTAAGCGTCTGCTTTCAGCTCAGGGTGTGATCCCGGCATTATGGGATCGAGCCCCGCATCAGGCTTCTCCGCTGGGAGCCTGCTTCTTCCTCTTTCTCTCCCACCCCCCCTGCCTGTGTTCCCTCTCTCACTGGCTGTCTCTCTGTTAAATAAATAGATAAAATGTTTTTTTTAAAAAAATGAAGGCACAATGTGGTCATACTAGTAAATAAAAATCATCCCCTTAGGGGAAAAAAAAATCTTGTTACACATGAGCCTGAACTTTCAAAGTGTGAGTATGTCTGTTAAAATAATATACATGTTTATTAAAAACTAAAACAGGATATGGTCACAATGAGGATATTCAATTACACCTGTAGAAGGGCTTTCTCATCAGATTCCTGATATATCCAGTAACTCCTTATCATCCATAGCTATACATTTATCCCAAGTCAAGAGAGCTGATTCTCTGCAGTCCGGCCAAGTGAGAAATCAGAGGTCGAGACTCTGCTTTCAAACAAATTGAGAGGATACTCAAACCCAGGTTTAAGAACATGAGGAGTTTAGTACTCTGATTCAATTGTTCTAAAATAAATATGTCTAATTCTTGGAAAACAATGAGCAGTCACTCAAAATAACAACTTCCCTCATACACTGTTTAGTTTGAGCATATGACGAAATCATTCTTCTGATGATAGGAGAGGAAAGGGAAGTGATGTCTGGTATTGGCTAGACTGCCTAGATGTGAAGGATTAACCTGGGACTGGTTTCTGACTGATTAAAAAATGTGAGAAAGACTTCTCATGTAAGATGATGGATTGAGCACACCTGGTTATCATATGGTCCATTTGGGACTCCAGTGAAATCATGAGAAAGGAAAAAATACAACAACACAAATAAAAGGAAGATGGTACTGTTGCAAACAATTTTTAGAAAATAGATCACAAAGAAAAATTTCTAAATTAAGAAAGTTGGGGAAAACACTGTATCTAAGAACATATAAGAAGATAGCTGAGTCATGGAATCAATCTATGTGTCCTGCAGCAGCTCCCGAAAGAGGCACAGACACCAGACACTTCAAGTATTTCAGAGAAGAGAACAGAGGTTAGGAAGGGAGGATATGGAAAAGTTATCTCCTACAATCCTCGTCAACTCAGTACGGAGCCCAACGGGGAAGGATCTCACAACCCTGGGATCATGACCTGAGTCGAAATCAAGAGCTGGACGCTTAACCTACTGAACCACCCAGGTGCCTCAATTCTTGTCAACTTCTGATTACATGCTATAGAGCGATAAGGTATCTGTCCTCCAGTAAAAGACATATTTTTCTTCTCCAGAGAAAAGAACACATAGAAAACTCTCTGAGAAGACAAGCATTAGCCCAGCAGATGCTGGCTGACTCCTCAGGGCTGAAGGGTACCGGGGCCAGTAACCTGCCCATCAACAAGACCAAGCCTTGTGTCCAAAACTGTGTTTACAGCCATGAGGAACAATAGTGGTGTTTGATTGCCTCATTTTAAGGCATGGACGTTTACCCAGCCATTCGAAGAAAGATTGATTAAATGCATTTATTCAGAAGCAAAAATCAAATCCAAATATATGGCAGGCACTATTCTAGGCACTAGAGAAACAGTGGTAAACAGAAAAGCAAAATTTCTGGGTCTCATGAAGCCTCATAAACAAATATAAAAAAATTATGAAATGTTAGAATTTGATAAGTGCTTTAGAGGAAAACAAAGCAGACGAGGAGAATAAAGGAAGGGAGAGGTTGCAATTTTCAAGGCATTGTCATGGGAGTCCTTGCTGAGAGGGTGGTATTTATGCAAAATCCTGGAGAACGTATGAGAGCCATCAAGTGGATATCTTAAAGAAAAAATAAAAGTGGAAGTAAATAGTTAAGGAAAAGTTCTGAGGTTGGAACACACTTAAAACAGTCAAAGGAAAGCATGAAGGTATGCATGAGATGTAATAAATGTGCAGGTAAGCATTAGGAGATGAAGCACCCAAGGATAAAATGAGGCTAGACTGCGTAAGATCACACAAGTCATTGAAGATACTGGTTTTATTACATATAATAAAATGCCCAAAACTTAAGGATACATACCAGTGAATATTTACAAATAAACATCCCGTGTAAACACCTACCAGCTCAAGATAAAAAAAACTTCCCTCCCACCCCACAGAGCCTCCTGTGCCCCTTTCCATTCAGTTTCCCAAACCAGGCAGCCAATTCTCCGATTTCTATCACTGTAGATTAGGATTATGTGCCCTTGAACATTATAGAGATGTATGTAATCCTCAAGCATGTGTTTTCTATAGTCTGGTTCTTTAGCTCAACATAAAATGATAGGGGTAGTATGATTATATCATACTACCATATCATATTATATCTTACATATTTCCTATTATTGCTGAGTAGTATTCCATTGTAGAGATATAGTAAAGTTTACTGATAAATTTTTCGAGTGGTTTCTATCCTGGGGCTACCAACATTCCAGTTCACAAATCTTCAATGCATGCCTTTCTCTTGAGTAAACACTTAGAAGTGGAATTACTGGGCCATAGGGTAGGTGTGTATTTGATTATATTGGAAATTATTCAGAAGATTGTATCATTTTACACTCCCACAGTGTGTGAAAGTTCCAGTTGTTCCACATCCTCATCAGTATTCAATACGGTCGTTTTCAATTTTAGTCATTTACCTGATGACTAACAATGCCAAACGTCTTGTCATAGAGTTAGCATTCAGAAATCTTTGTGAAGTCGGGGGGTTTTTGTGATATCCTCCTCCTATTTTAATTGGGATGTTTGAGTTTAATTATTGACTTGTAGGATTGTTTATATATTCTGAGATTAGCCCCTTTTCAGATACATGTATTGCAAATATTTTCTTCCAACCTGAGGCTAGTGTTTTCAATTTCTTAACAGACTTTTTGAACTTGTTTTTACTTTACTGAAATTTTTATTATGAATGGGTTTGAATATGGCCAAGTAATTTTCTTACCTGTTAAAATCATCAAATATTTGTTGATATCCTAGTTTTTAAAGAAATTTTATTTCTTGTTTGATTACATTATGATGAGAAAATATATTCTATGTTATTGCAATATTTTGAAATATATTGGGATTTGTGTTTTGGCCCAGATATTTTCAAGCGCAATTAAAAATAATACGAATGCTTCAGTTATTGGATGTAGTATTCTATAAATATCAATTATCTCAAATAGTTGAATATTAGTGTTCAAATCTAAGGTCAGCACAAGTCAAGGACTTTTACTCTCATCATTTCTATTCAATATTGTACTAGAATCTCTAGCCAGTATAATAAAGTTAAAAAAAGAAATTAAAAGCATATACAGGCATACCCTAGAGATATTACAGGTTTGGTTCCAGACCACTGCAATAAAATAAATATTGCAATAAAGTGAGTCAAATGAACCTTCTGGTTTCCCAGTGCACATAAAAGTTATGATTACACTATACTGTAGTCTATTAAGTGTGCAATAGCATTATGTCTATAAAAAAAGTGCACATACCTTAATTAAAAATACTTTATTGCTAAAAAGTCGTAACCATGACCTGAGCTTTCAGCAAGTTGTAATCACTGACCACGAATCACCATAACAAATGTAATAATAATGAAAATTTTGAATATTGCAATAATTACCAAAATGTGACACAGAGACATGAAGTCAGCAAATGTTGGAAAAATGACAACAATACACTTGCACAATGCAGAGTATAAAACTCCCAGACGGCAGGCAAAACCCTTTCTGATGAGTAACCAAAAATCACAAATCATAAAAGAAAAAATGATAAACTGGACTTCATCAAAATTAAAAACTTCTAATCTTCTAAATATATTTAAAAAATAAAAATCAAGTCATAGGCTGAGGGAAAATATTTGCAAGTAACCAAGAATATGTATATAAAATACATAAAGAATTTTCAATAATAAGTAATTCATCTTAAAGATAGCACAGTAATATGAATAAGCACTTAAGAAGATACATAAATGACCAATAAGACATGAAGAAGTACTTGACATCACTAGTATTCAACGAAATGCAAATTAAATCCCCAAGGAGATAGCACCGCGCACCGACTAGAATGACAAAAATTAAACAACTAGCAACATAAAGTATTGGTGAGCATATGGAACACCCAGAGTGCTCAATATTTGCTGGTAAAAAATGTAAAATAGAACAAGCACTTTGGAAAATATTTTGGCAATTTCTTATAAATGTAACAACTGCTAAGTATTTACCTGAGAGAAATAAAAATATGTGTGCACACAAAAATATCTAAGTAAATATTCATAAAACCCCAAACTGGAAACAGTGAAACTGCCTCTCAACTGCCTCTCAACAGTAAACTAATCATGGTTAATACACACAACTGAATACAGTCAGCATTGGAAAGGAGAAACAAACTATTGGCTACCTTCAACAATGTAAGACGAATCTCTGAAAGATACTGAATGAAAGAAATCAACACAAAAGAGTCCTAATGTATGATTCCAATGGTGGAAAAATACAGAAGAGCTAAACTAATCTATACCCCTAGAAAGCAGATCAGTGGTGACCTTGAACCAGAGGTGAGGGCGATTAATTATAAAAGACATGAGAGAACTTGAAGAACTTTAAGGGTGATGAAAATATATCTTGATTGTGGTAGTGCTTTTAAGGGTGTGTGCATTTGATTACATTCATCAACAGTGCCCTTAAAATAAAACATCTCATTACAAGTAAAATAAACTTTAAAAAAGTTGATTAAAAATAAAAGTCAAACACTTAGTTTCCAACATTAATCACAGTCACAGAACATTTAGAACATGAGAATAATCATGTTTTTCCACTTATCTAAATATATCAATAAGTCTGTTCCCCAGGTAGTTACTGAACTATCGAATCTAAACCACAGGTATCAGACTGATTTACAAAGGATGAGGTTGAGATCAAAATCAAATATTTACTTATTTTTTTCACTATAATCTCTGGCCCTCCAAGAAAACACATGCACCATATTTTTCCCATATCTGAGTTTACAAAATTAGAAGAATTTTTTTTTTATTCTTGTGCCAGTGTATTTATTTTATAATGAACTACTAAGAGAATAACATCAAGGGCCTCGTTTGCTTCAGATATAAACATCACTATGAGGAAATGCCCAATGGTAGACATAGCTGAAAAATCATGAAATTCAACATCATTTATACTGAGTGTTCTTAAAAACTCTAATTGCCTTCTTGAGACAGAATCGTGTTTATATATTCTATTTTGTTTCCATCACTAGATCTTCAATTGTGAGGAAGGATGGGTAATATTGAGTCTTAAGGCAGATTCCAAATTGCTGCTCAATTGCTACAAAGGAAGTTAGGAACAGGGATCATGGTTTTGGAAGCATTATACATATTTTAACCTTGAATTTGTTTGAGAATTGTTTATTATTCATAATTAACACTACTGGCACTTATGACTGGTTTAAGAGAAAAAAGGGAAGGGGCACTTTTGTGATTTCTTGGTAATCACGTGTGAAGAACAACTTTGGGCCTAAATCATGGAAATCATACAAAGGCAAAGAATGCAGGCTGTGTTGCTGTAGTCTGCAATGAGGAAGAAGAGGCTCTTTGGAATTTTGTTTGGACCTTAGAATACACCCTGGGGCTGATCAGTAAAAATTCCAATGGGTAGTGTCTAAATAATGGTAAACACACACAGAGCTGAAAGATTTAAATGTAGTTTATGTGCTGATTAAGCAGTAGCAAACCAGTGTGCTTTCAACATTTTAAACTGCAACCCATAGAACAGAATGCATTTCATATGGCAACCTTGTATGCACACCACATACATACACATGCATACACACACATACATCTGAAGCAAACATTTCACAGAACTTTGGCCATTCTTAAAATGTACAATATTTACTATTCTATCCTATTCTATTCTAGCATATACCATGTTTTTATACAGATTTCCTTCCATCCCAGTAAATAAGAGTTCACAGTTTATTAAACTACTGTTTGAAAAACTGCAGGAAGAAAAACTCTGAATCCTATTCCTTTCTTTAGAAGGACACAAATCCCATGATAGGAGCCCCAACCTCATGACTTCATCTAAACCTACTCAACTCTCAAAGGTGGCATCTTTAAAAATGCCATCATATTGAGGATTAGGGCTTCAATATGTAAATTGGGGGTGTGGGGGGGGGCACAAACATCCAGTCCATAATAGCAGGTGACCTGATTTATCTTCTTTTTAATATGATAACTTAACTTCTGGGTAAATAGACTAATTATATTTACTAAAAGGACAGTACTTATTAAGGAACATTCTTAATAAAAAAATGTGTGGCTGTCCACTGCTTATAGTAAATAAACCTAGAATTTATGTATTCATAAGATGTAGCTCCCTTGAAAATGTCATCTAGTTTGCGTTATTAAAAGGCTAAATGTTTCCTGCTGTGTGAAGTAATAACAAGAGTATCTCACCTGAAGGACTTACAAATTCTGAGCCCTAGAGCATGTACTGATGTAGGAAGGAAAACCCTCAATTTCTAGGAGGACTCCATGCATCAAGCTTCCTAATTGTCCATATCCCTGAAATTATTATTAGAGTTTGATGCTCAAGAAGGTCTCTCTTTTTATAAATCTGATTTGAGAATTCAGTTCTTTGGATTAGTTGAAGATACTATAATATATAATCCGGCATATATTCTTACATGCCAGGTTAATTCAGTGCAATGTCATATATTCCTAAAGTATTTTAGTTAATAGTAAATTATCATAGTAGACATCTACTATTTATTCCTGACCAGCATTTCTTCTCCCTTTTCAGTAGTAGCATACTTTTAGTCATCAAAGTTTGAAAGATGCCAGAATTGGCTCTCTTTACTTCCCCAAGAAATCCTTTTGACATTGCACTAGGTGTGGCTTCACCCATCAGTTTACAGAAGGGGAACTGTCTGTGCTTGCCCAAGGTTTGCATTTCTCAAAAGTATCATCCTTCAGGTCCATTCGAAACAGGAACCTTTCATTTGCTTTGAAATAAAATTCTTTAGTATGTTCTCTTGCTCTCTGAACTCTTGGATTAATGAATCAATAAATGAATGAACAAATGAATAAACAAATGAATGAAGAAACTTTTGCTTACTCTTTACAGGACTTTTCCACTTTATGCCTGTCATTCTGCATTTTTATCCTCTACTTAAACCCTTTGTTTCTATTCCTCTGTTCAGCTGATTCTTGGTTTCTTCTGCTGATTCACAATCATCATGGTCCATCCTTCTGGACTTTCAATCTCATGATCTTTCATCTTATATTCACTAACAGTTCTGTCCTCTCTTCATTCTCTATTAAAATTCCCTAGAATGAACATCTAGCCTAGATATTCCCTAGTCACCATTCACCACATTATGCCAGTTCATCATATATGACACTGGCTATCCTGGGGATAGAAAATGTGTTTGTCAAAACATGAACATTAGCTCTGATCAAACAAAGTATAGACCTCCGCTCTGTTAATTACTGAGCACCTTGGATAGGTTATTGAAACTATTTAATCCAAATTTCTTTATCTATAAAATGAGTATAACAATGGGCATTTTGTGAGGATCAAATGCAATTCTGGACATATATCGTGTTTGTTGACTACTGTTATTATTGACATTGTTGTTGCTATTGTTGTTGTTATAACAGGGCAGCTAAGTTGGGGCAGGTGCACAACCCAAATATAATAAGAGTATTCAGGGTTAGGCTGGGAGTCATGACCTCCTAGAGGTCTAAGAGTTGACATTTGGAATGAGTAATGACTATCAAATGAGACCATGGACTTCTCTGGCTCTATATTTAGTATGCTTATAGAGTTAATAATAAACAGCATAGTTAGAAAATCTGTTTTATTATCTTCTGCAAGCATCTTACTAATTTATCATTCAAGCTATGTTGACAATTGTACCACTACCAAAGGTATACATATATGTATGCATGTATGCATGTATATTAAGCTTCCACTGTGCTTCTTGTCCATTTTAACTTTTTTTTTTTTTCTGGTTGAATGGCACAAAGCACAATAAAATATAATTTAAAAAGTAAAGCTTGCCAAATTTATACACAAGATATTTTTCTTCTCCAAAGTTATAAGAAAGATAACTTGGAACTTTAGCATTTGGAAGAATCTTATGCCTAGAATAGGATATTTTATAGAATATAGTGAATACATCTGTTTAATTGGATATGTTTTTGAGAACATTTATTAAATACTGAAACAGTACTTAATAATCTTATCTTCTTCGGAATTTAAACATATAAAAATTTGTATAGAAAAAAGAAAAAAACTCTGGCTATTGTATGAAATCCCTAAATGACAAAAAGACAACTTTTCAACATAAAGAAAGATCTATCACATCATTTATCTACTAATTTCAATACATTTTAGAGGAATAAATTATGGTCCTATATCAAGTATCAATGTGTAATTTATTCAGTCAGTAGTGTGATCCAGGATCAAATTACTTACATGGCCCTATTTAAATATTAGTGATGGGTTAATTACAAAAACTGATTAATGACCATAAAATCGTAGTGTTTCCTAAACATTTCTCCAGGATTCATAATTATTTTTCTAAATTGGTCAGTATTTTAAGTTAATAAATCATTGATGGTAATCAGCTCTGGTAAATACACTGTGTTTGAGAAAATAAACAAACAAACAGAATACCTTCTTAGTGCAATGAAGACCAGATTATTTTTTTTAGGCAACATCTTTCCTTATATCAGATGATAAGAAAGAACATTAGCCCGAGACAAATAGTCATAAAGTAAGTCTGTACTATAAAACTCCGTTTAATTAAAACAAATTCAGAATATGTACAAAACTGGATCTACTAACTATATAAGAATTATGCATGTTATATTTTAAATTTTGTTTTATAAAGCCATTTCCAAATTTAAAAATAAATCTATGTAAAAAACTGTAGAATTTTCAAAGGGAAAAATTTAATGTTTTCAATTTATAGGCTAAAAAGAGTGATAGCTATATTTAGCTTATTTCTTTTCTTATCTGTATAATTGTTATTTTAAAATGTAGACCTATCTCAGTTGTCATTTTTTATTAGCATCTTATTTTTTAATTAGTAACAACTAAACACCTTCACTAATATATGGTTCCTCAATAAAAGTTCATAGCTATAAAAATATTCCACAATTTTCACTAGGTCAAAATACATTCAGACATATCCACTGAAATTGATCAGAGATGAAATCATATAATCTGAATTATTATTATGGTCATATATAGTGATAAGGAATATCTTAAATTTCCGTCTATAGCTATAGCTTGAAAAATGCTTCCTCTTGCAAAGTTTCTCCAACTTTCCCACAAGTACCTTTCATCCAACTAAAGTAAATATATCTTTATTAGTTTGGCGATATAGGCTAACCAACTCCAGCAAGTGTTTCCACAACTTTGTACTTCATTTAAATATTTATATAACATTTGCATTCTACTATTAATTATATGCATGTCCATTTTAATATGAATTTGGTGTTGCCCCTTCATTATAACCACTTGTTTGTATATAGCTGCAAGTCCCTTGCCTCTCCTTTATTCTTTGTTCTCCCCTAGGAAATCCCAGTTCTGATTAAATCTCTTTTTTCACTCCTGGCCTGTCCTGTGCAGCTAAAAACATCTGGAGAAGGAAGGAAGGAAGGAAGGGAAGGAAGGGAAGGAAGGGAAGGAAGGGAAGGAAGGGAAGGAAGGGAGGGAAGGGAGGGAAGGGAGGGAAGGGAGGGAAGGGAAGGGAAGGGAAGGGAAGGGAAGGGAAGGGAAGGGAAGGGAAGGGAAGGGAATGGCACAAAGCACAATAAAATATAGGAAGGAAGGAAGGAAGGAAGGAAGGAAGGAAGGAAGGAAGGAAGGAAGGAAGGAAGGAAGGAAGACTGACTCATGATCATGCTGACTGATCTCATTTTAACTTTGTAATTCCTAACCTCAATTGGACTACTCTTGCAAGCTATTCATTAATCTTCCACTATCCTGGAGAATGATTTCACACATCATTTTTCCTCAGACTTCCAGTACATCTCAGTATTTGGTGTGGCCAAGAGTGATAAACACACCACCTAAAGCTGGTTGCATTGATTACATGGCCCCCATTGTGCCCAACACTGACCCTATTCCATATGGCAAATTGGTGCTCCTTTTTCAAGACATTTTGCTAGCATATACCAGAATATTGTTGAAATAGCCATGTGTATCTAGGATGAATGTGAGGTTAATGTACTTTTTGGAGTTGTGCAATGCAGTCTGCATAACTATAAGTAGCAGCTTAAACTACACTAATACAATATGATCATTTTTTATGTAAGTCAAAATGTAAAAAGAAAATGAAAGAATGTCTATAAGAAAAAAATCTAACAAATCCAAAACAATAGAAGGAGAAAAACAATTCAAACATCTCATTGGACAGGGGAGGAAAGGAAGGGCAGAAAGGAAGAAGTAAAATTATTCTAAAGATCTTCTCTTGAGTAAGGGCAGAATGGAGGATTATAACATTTGGTGGGAAAACTATGCAGCTATGATTGATACGACATTTACGAATTGCAGTAGAATATTATGTTTGCAATTAAGAGAGTAAGGTAAGCGAAAGCAGTATTAACAAAAAGAACAACTGTATTAACACTTTTCAAATAAGCAAGAGAAAAAATGAAACTAATACCAATTTGATTAAGCCACAAAAAATGGGTAATTGCAACAACAGGAATGAATAATGTCAAAGTAGTTTCAAAATACAGGGGCTGTCAAATTGGATTAAAAACTAAAAGATAAATACTGTTTTATAATAAAGACACTTAAAGAACAAAGTGATAAATCAAGATTTAATGACAGATTATTTGCAGTTCCTCCCACCAAGAAGTGGAGTCTACTATCTCATCCCTTGAATCTGAGCTATTCTTGTCACTCGCTTTGGTCAATTGAAATTGGACAAAGCGGCAGTGGGCCAATCAGCATGTTTCTGACCTATCTCTTGGAAGCCTGACACCATCCTGAAAAATTCCAGGCTAGTGTGCTGGAGGGTGAGAGACCACATGGAAAGAAGCCCAGTTGTCTCGTCTGAAGTCATTCTAGATGAAACTATAGCCAGCTAATTCCCAAACATTTGAGAAAACCCATAATAGATAAGCAGTTTTGTGTAGAGAAAACAGTGTGCAAAAGATATGAGCCATCTATTCTGCCTGCAGCTGACAGCAAATACATGAGTAGCTCGGTCAATATAGAACTACACAGTTGGTCTCATTAAAAAGAATATGTAAGTTATTATCTTAAGCCAATAAGTTTTGGGGTGTTTTGCCACTGTTTCTGGGTGGTTTGTATCAATAGCTAATTAATACATATTGAAAAATAAAGAAAGGAGATAATGCACAAACACGATATAAAAGAAACAAGATTGGTAATATTAATATTGAACAAGGGGAAAAGTAAGTTTGAAAATAGTAAATAGGATAAAGAGTAATTTGATGATCAAAGGCATAATTAGGAAGATCTACTGTTAGTAAAAATGCAGAAATTTCAAAGACCACTTGCTCTAATATGAAGCCAATAAAACTAGAAGTACTTTTTAATTACAAAAAAACTCATCAACTTGATGAAAATTAATAAACAACTCCTGGTTAATGCTTAGGTCAAAGAACAAATTAAAATAAAAATCCTAAACCATCTATTAAGAAATGAAAAAGGAGAATACTTTGCAACAAATCTAAGCACTAAGCAAAAGCAGTATTTAGAGGATAAAAGGATAAGAAAGATAATCTTAATTGCCACAATTATTAAAAACGAACAAAAATTAACGAATTCAGTATCCTTCTTTTTAGAAGATTGGGGGAAAAAACTAAATAAGCCAAAGGAAATAAGAAAGAATGAATTATTAACTATTAAAATTAATGAAATAGAAAAAACAAAATATCTGCATATGAGGATTTAATACTGATAAGCTAACTCAATATAATGAGGAAAGCATGAAACAGTTAATAAATGCTGTTGTCCACAGACTTTCCATCCAGAAGAAAAAATAAATTGATCATTCTCTTAACCGATATAGAAACAATTCCATTTGAATTAAAGACAAAAAAAAAAAAACAACTTAGAAAGCTGTATATACAAAGGTATGGTATGCTGCTTAGTCAAGACTGAAAATATAAAATTTATAAAGTGCAGACATATGATAATATAAAGATTTTTAAAACTTTACATAATGAAATATATCAAAACTTTAATAGAAATGAAATAGGTCTAGAAGAACTTTCGTAATTCAGATCATAAACAAAGGAGTTAATATCTTTATGACACTAAATGATCAGAAATAAAAATAATCCAAAAGAAAAAAAATGGGCAAAAAAATGTGAATAGATATTTCATATCTAAGTCCAAATGGTTAATAGAAATAAGACAAGATGTTCAAATTCACTAGTAGTCATGGAAATGAAAATTAAATTAACAATAAGAAATGATTTTACTCTCATTAGGCTGGCATAAAATTTGAAAAGAGCTTTAAGATTTATTGCTGGCAGGGACATAGGGAGAGGGATTGTCTCATATATAGAGGGTGAAAAAATGAATTGTTTAGTCTTTTGAGGAATCAGTATTTCAACTTCCATGAAGTTAAAACTAGACATACCATTCACTCTAGCAATTCCACTTCTGGGAATATATCCCAAAGGAATAAAAACCATGTAAGGATATAGATAGAAATATGCTTATTGACACATCGATTGTGAGGGCAAAAACTAAAAACCAAATAGATAACCATCAATTGCTGAATAAAATATAGCACAGTTACATCATGGACTATTACTGAACTATTTAAAAAGAATGGATTAGAGCTATATAAGACAATTAAGACGTATTTCTGTTAGGGAGTTTGGAAGAGAAAGGAACAAATTTTGGAAGGAGTAAATAGGAGTATATATAGGCTTGTATACCATTATACAGTTCTGAACAGTTTGAGTTAAGGAAAGTACAGACTGGCTGTGAAAAAGATAAAAGGGTAAGAGAAGGGATGGGGAAAAGCCCATTCATTCAACTCCAAAGGCCTTCATGCCTGTCCCACGTTAATGTAAATAGCACTCCTGGAATTGTAAATGGCAGTTTATACAGTTGCATATGAAAGTTCTGATATGCACTGACAGAGGTTCTGTGTAGAGAAAAATTAATGAACCACCTATATAGGTGCATTCCACAAGCAAAGTTGCCTAGGTTTTCCCACAGCCCGCCATAGTGTTATGGACTAGAAGTATGTCCCCCCACCCCCAAATTCATATGGTGAAGCCATTACCCACAATGGCATTTGGAGATGGGGTCTTTTGAAGGTAATTATACTCAAATGAGGTAATAATGGTGGAGCTTTCAGGATGGGATTAGTGCACTTATAAGGAGAGATATCAGAGAACTTGATCATTCTCTCTTCCCCAGGTGAGGACATAGCAGAGCTGACCATCTGCAAGCCAGAAAGAGAGCTCTCACCAGAACCTGACCAAGCTGACATCCTGACCCCAGATTTCCAGCCTCTGAAACTGTGAGGAAAAAAATTCTATTGTTTAATCCACCCAGTCGATGGTATTTTTGTTATGGTAGCTTAAAAACACTAATACACATAGACTAGAGAAGGTAGAAGGTGGTAATGAACATACCACATTTTCTTTCAAATTCCTGCTTTAATAAGATATAATTATCATTAGTCATAACGCTTTGTGGAAAAATAACTTCATAATTTTAATTTAACACTTCCATCAAAGAGCTCATAAAGAGTCTGGGAGGAGCAATGTGAAGACAAAAATTAACTGTGACATAATGTAATGAATAATGAACTTCTAATAACCTAATACAGAAGCAGAGAAGAAATATGGTTTTGAATGAGGATTTAAAAAATACTTCAAAGAATGTATACATTATTAATAAAACTTAAAAGATTAATATATTTCAAAAAAGAAGAGAACTAAGACATTGGAGAAAAATGGGGGTGTATAAATAAATGTGTATACATTGGCACAATAAGGCTCACTTTGGGAAAAGAAGTATAGTTAATTGAACTAGAGTATGGGTATATGGATGAAAGTGGCCAAGAATGAAGTTGTAATACTCACTGTGAAGGGCCTTTTTCTTAGCGTGTGTCCTCCAGAAGCAGATCCAGGGACAAGGATTTGAATGTAAATAGTTGACTTGGAAGGGGCACTAGTAGGGGCATGGGAAAGTGATTCAGGGAAGGGAATGCAGTCAATGTATTGGCATTATTAACTTAGCTACCATACAGAGTAACTGGGTGCTGAGCTTAATCTCACAGGGATACTGTGGAAAATGGCATAAAACAGCTCAGAATTATCCCACAAAAAAATGTGGGTAAGATTTTCAGGACTGTATTAATTCACCAGCTCTTAAGTGGCATTTTCTGAGCACTGTTCCTGGAGAGTGGTAATTCTCCAGCTACACCAATCTGCTGTTGTACCAGCAAAGCTGCCTTCTGTTATACCAGGGTAAGACATTTTCAGACACAGAGAAGCCAATATTAGCAGGCAGAGTACCTTGAAGGAGTTAAGGTCTGATGGACATGGCAAAGGACTAACAGCACCTAATTTAATGAATTCTATTCTAAAGAGTTGGGATGGATGGATATTGGTGGCATCCCCTTTCGTTGTATCTACAGACCTGGAAAGTCATTAGATATGTGAGCCCAGGGACATGGGATACTCCCAAGGATTAGTAAAGATGTGTTATTTGACTGTCTAAATGGCGATAGCATTTAACTAACTAGGGAGTTTAAGAGAAAAGACTGATTAGGAGTGAAAGTGTTAAGTATTGTTTGAGATGCATTTAGTGAGTTGGAAGTTCCTGTGGAATATTCTGGTGAATATGTCCATTAGACAATGAAAGAGTTGGGGGAACTGGAGCTGAGAAAATAGGTAGGAGATCCAGAAAGAAGAGATATTTAAAGTCCTAGGAATGTATGATTAAGCATATGCCTATTTCTCCACCTGAATGTATTTTGGATCAAAGATCTTCATTCAGGTTTCCAACAAATTAAAACTCATGTTACAGAAAGAAAACAAGACCTGAAGTTAAAGATATGGATTTGAATCTAGACTGTCATCAATAAACAATAACAGGGGTGGGAGGACTGCAAAAGAAAAACACTAAACTTTTTGATAATAAAGGCCAGTACAAGCAAGTTTTCTGGGGGAATATACACAACTGTGTCTGTGTTACTTTTGGTAAAACGAGTCATATGGTTACATAGAGAAACAAATATATAAAGTAATACTTCAGCAAATTTGTATGGGCAAGGAAAACAAATTCTAAGCATCAAGTTTGATGTCATGACTTTGCTAAAATTGTTAAAATTTCCGGATTTACATTGCAAAAACAAATAAAATGCCAAAGAACTTTTAAAATGCAGCCCCCAAATTTAGCAAATGTAGGTACTATAAAGCAACATTCTACCTTATGGTGCAGTGTATATGTATTTTTGAGTGATATGGATTAGGTTTGTATGTTTTACTTCCCAAAAGGAAATTATCCCTAGGAAATGTGGAGACAGTTTGCAGAGATTTGACATAGATGGAGGGCCCTGCACACTACAAATGAAAGAGTTCAGAGCTTTTAAATTGCACTATGTAAACGGAAGAGCCTGGTAAATAACAGATCCATCCTTCTTCCTTTTTTCGAATAAATTGAATAAAAATAAAATGCTGACTTATAAAAAATGTTGAAAAAGCATGTTTCCTGAAGAAACATGAAATTTAATTATTATGTAAAATGTAAAGAGAAAATGTGACTATTAATGTTTTACATGAGTGAACAGGATGGTAATTTTGAGATAGTAATAAATATTCAGAAATTTTAAAAAAATAGGTAGCAATGCTCTGATGGGCGACTTCCCATTGGGATGATTTGTCTATGTCTATTTGATATGTAATAAGATAAGAACAGAAGCGCAAACTCATTTACAAGAGGTTGTCTTACAACCGTAGACAAAGAATTTACTGAGGAAATGTATGCATTAAAAATGTAAGTTCAAAGATCCCTTTTTATATTAACTGGCATTCATCTCCCCTAAGATCCAATCTGCTCAACAGACTTCAGCCACATTCTTACATGGCAACAATAAAGGACTGCAATTAAAAACATTTTAAATTTGACTTTGCAAACTGTTTAAAGCTTTTCCAGAGGAAATAATGTGTAGCTTTTACAACAGTCCATTCTTCATTCTCTCCTAAATTAGCTGCATAATATATGAGCAAATTTCCATGCCTAGTTAGAGCTCATTATTCAGTGAAGTCTCAGGGAATTAGGATTTTTTTCATCATTTTTTTCCTTTGCCCTTTAAGCATCTTTCTAATTTAAACAGTCCCAACGAACACTGATATCATTGTATCCATTCATTGTACTTGTTTTTGGTGAAATGGCAAAGAAGCATGGATTCTTCACATTGACCACTTATGTGTGTATACATTTTCAAACATATTTATTTTTTGTAAAAAGAGGCATAATTTGGCAATTGTAAATTTGCAAAGAAAATATGTGAAGACTACGGCTCTAAGAGGATTAAATGTAGAATAAACAGCCAACAAGATAGAAAAGAAAAGGGCTGGATAAAGTGAAGTCTTAAAAGGACAATCTGTTACTTAAATATTTTAAGTTTCTTTTTCTGGAGTTATTATTTTCTTGATTAGAATTAAACATGTTTTAAGCATTGTTTGCAGCTGTCGCTTCAATGCTGTTTTCAACCTCAGTCTGTGTCCATGTCCAATCATAATGTGATACTGTCAAATTCATAAATAGAAGTCTTTTCACTTGTTCATTTTTGTGTCCAGGATATCCAGAAGAAACCCTGCCAATTAAGGAATTCACATGGAGCATATCTGTTTGATCTAAATCTTAGTATCTGCATATGATTTTGTGTTTCTTACTTGTTTGCAAGGTGATTTGTAGCAGGTCAAGAGCCAACATTAAAATAATTGTGTTTTAGGAAAAACAGTGGCTCTTTTAATTAGATCCAACTTGGATAATGAGATTTTTTTTTTTTTCTATCAGGAAAACACTATAAATAGCGATCTCTCTATCTGACAGAGAGATCTACTAAACTGAAGAGTCTAGCATAGCAAAATAACATAGAACTGGTCCAAAAAGGGTAAGACCTAATTATTCTAAACATATGTCTATGAATAACAATTAGTATTGAGCACGAGAAAAAAGAATCTGAGTTTAAGATTATAATTGGCTTAAAATAAAATCTAAGCTTTGGCATTTACCAATATGTAGGATTTAATCTCTAGACTCTTCAGTCATATCATTAGATAAGTGGTAATATTACCTAACTCACCAGATTAATAAAGGATTTAAAGTAATTACATGTGAAAAGTAAGGGTTAGTGTATTTAATACCTTTCTCATACTAAAGGCTTCTTTGAGCATCCACGTTAATTCGTCATCTTGTTATATTGATAAAATGCAAAAAGCAGTTAACCGAATAAACCCTTTGAGGGTGCTATATCATAGGAACATGTGACATTGCTACTGTCAGGGTACCAATTTAGATTTTCAAGTCCAACCTCTAAGATACGTATTGACTTAAAAGAAATAAACTTATCATTGAGGCTTACTGCAAATATATGACAATAGCTACTTTAATATCATTACCAAAATGCCAGAATCTAGCTTTAAGATTAGTATGATGGGTCTCTAATTTCATCACTTTTAAAATCAGGAGAAACTAATGATGAAAAATCAGGCAATAGCATTGAAAAGAAGGTCAAAACGTGCTGTGTGTCTCTCCACCTTGTTAAACACCATCTCATCTCTCCTTCTGCTACCTAATTCAAGAAAGAAACTGCCCATGGCTAGTCATTTTCATTTCCAATTGAGGGTTTGTTCACCTATACTTCTCCTCTGAATTTTCAGAAGCATTGTTCCTCAAATTACCTTTTCTTTTCTATCACTACATTATTAGCAAGCAATGGTTGCCTTAGCAACTCTTTAATAGGTTGCAACTCTCAAAACCTCTTTTCTGGAGAGAGTCTTCTGACAGGCTTCCTAATACAACCAATAGCTCTTCCTAATAAATATGCAGAAACATTATTTCTGATTAGAAAACTGTGTAGCTTAAATATTTAAAATGTTTTATTACACATTTAAAAGTTAGTTATATAAATTTATTGAAAAACTGAGATACTGTTTTGCAAAATAATAATTGATTATGATAACATCTACGATTTACTAAGTATTGCATTATCCCACTGATTTTTTCAATAACCCTGAGAGGAATGATGCAATACTTTCTAAGTTTATCAGATGACAGACTAAAGCTCATAGGGGCTAGTTCAATAGCATGGTGGTAAATATTTCACAATCAACATCCAGCTCTCTGGGAAGAAAAAAAGAATACACACACAAATACACTACACACACACACACACACACACAATTTCATTACAAATGTTACTAAAATAAATCATGTGTAGCACATAATTCAAAAAATACTTTTATTTCACTATAATATTCAATTTTAAGTTTGTGTCATTTAATTTTTAGTAATGGCTATGTTTAACAAGTGGCTTGCAAAATTTCTGAAAATTAAACATTGAGCTCTTGCAATCTAGCACTACTAATCTCCAGCTTATCCCTAGGTTAGTTATGTGGTCAAGGTCAGACTGCTACTAAGGACTGTAATATTTAGATGCAATAGAGCTTTTTAAGGAGGAGATTCAAAGAAATATGGGTACAGTGGTGCCTCAGAAGTTCAAAGAAAGAATTCCCTATTAAAAAGCACTGTCCTTTCTAGACAAACCATAGGAGATCTTGACTCCAGGGAAATAAACTGAGGGTTGCAGGAAGGGAGATGGGTAGGCGGATGGGGTAACTGGGTGATGGGAATTAAAGAGGGCATGTGATAAGATGAGCACTGGGTGTTATATTCAACTAATGAATCACTGAACATGAAATCAAAAACTAATGACATACTATACCTTGGCTAATTGAATTTAAATAAGAAAAAAGTTTCATACTAAACAATAAATAAAAAAAATCACCACCCTCTCAAGTTTAACTTAGACTTCTTCGGCATATTTCTCTCTGCTTTTTATGTCCCTGGTAATTTACTGCCCAGAACCCAGCACTTATTTCTTTATTGACATAAATATATCTTTAATGTGTTCGATTTCAACTCATTATCTAGTATCCATTTCCATAGGTGGCCTGAAAGTTTGCCTCTTCACCTGTGACCTTGTCAATGACTTCCCTGTTGACTGGATCTCTGTTCAGTTTGACATGTCCCCTGGCTTTGTTTGCACTGTTTCCACCACTGTTCCTTACCTCCGTTGCCAGCCTTTCACAGATGTCTCAGCAGAGAATGGGTGCCCTTTGAAAGATCACTGATGAAAGGAAGTTAGAACATGGAAGTCCTCAAACTGATGGACTGACACTGAGACTGGCAGTCCACTGAGGAAAAGCTTCCCCAGTCAGGGCTCACTCCTGGCACAGTGCGTAAGAAGTGAACTTATTTTTGACATCTCTTCATTCCCTTTTCATTACTCCCCCTCTGTGTATTCCCAGTTGAGCTGGCTCACCCTTCTCATAGAATGTCCTCAGCCTGAACTGCCCTTCCCTATGACTAGGCCCTCAGCTCACATAAACATATTCCATGAAAATGTCTCCTCTGTCCACCATCTCAATTAGTATGTCGATTATTTATTTGTCCTCCACAGAATAATGCATACCCCTGCATTATAACCAATAATAATCCTTTCGAAGGAAGTTTATGCCATGACTCTTATGTGCTGGGCACTAAATATGTGCTAGCAATATAGGGATAGATAGAACTAGAGAGTGCTTCTTGACCCGAGGATTCTTTTCGGAAGTACAAAGACTGGGGATGTAATTGCGGTAATGTAAGTGCTGTGGCAGAGGAAATCGTTCTGAAAGCAGAGATTAAATTTGGTTTGTTCTGATCCTTCCTCAAATCTCACAGCTTATGGCCCCACCTAGTCTGCTTTTACTTATGAACAGTCTCAGCATCCACTAAAATACAACACAACCTTAATTCTACCACCCATTTTTTTTTTTTTAAGGAGGCTCCATACTCAGCATGGATCCCAATGCGGGGCTTGAACTCACAGCCTTGAAATCAAGACCCGAGACAAGATCAAGAGTTGGACACTTCACTGACTGAGCCACCCAGGTGTCCCCAATTTTTTTTAAAATGATATTTTTTAGCCATTATATTTGTCTCACTGATGTGTCAGCAGTATTACTTCCAAGTGCTAGAAGCAGAAATAGGATAAGATACCTTATCTGGATTGAAATATTCCAAAGGGAATCATATTTGGGATTTAGCAAACATGTATGGAGCAGTTACTATATGACGGGTACTAGGACAGATGTTTTCAAAACGACATTTAATCCTTCCTACAACCTCCTATTTTATGGATGAAAGAACAAAATTGTCTTATAAATTAATCCTTTAGCTCCTAAGAGCTTGACCATGACAACTGGGAAAAAAACCCCACAAATACTAGAGCCCTATTTAGTTAAGAAAGGACAGAATATAATGTCATCAATTCATTGCTATCTTAGCCCAAATAGAGTCATAATATTCACTAATAAGACTGTCCATAGGGAATGATTCCATTGTTGTTTCTATATGGACAGGATGTGCTTGTTGGTGGTAGTGTTGTTAGTATTGCTTTCTAAAAGAGATTGTAAATATTTTCCTTCTATTGTTGTTCTGTTCATTTGTTTGCTTTGTTTTTATAGAAATAGAAGCCCTGTGGGCATGGGTGGATGCAGGTGAGTCCAAATAATTGTCTTGAAACTTGCATAGCATTCCAATTCAACTTTAAATGTTCATGAAATTCAAAGCAGGAGAATCTAGCGTGAGGCAACACTTAGGCTTTAGCCCTTTCTAGTCTTGTAATTGTTTGCTTTTCTTTGCTCTATGAATTCTTTATGACTCAGAATATCAAAAAATGCACCATCAGTTGCAGTAAATAAAAGATCCTCCACCATGTGCGATCCGTGGGGAGAACGCCATTGGAGACCAAGGGAGCAGCCTGACCTTTCCCAGCACATTCACTCCATGTAGGAAGGAAGGATTTCATAGGAGTGGTTTCAGTATCATCACAAAGCTCCTCATCTCTGAAATATCTGGCCCTCTCAAGGTAAAACTTTTGATGTAATGATCAATAATCCATCTATCAAAAACATTTGTCATTACTTTGTATTTGGCTAATATTTATGTTACTTATGAGATATGAACCTTAAAATCCAAATAATTACATGTTCTTTGATTTTGGTTCAGTTTATCACAAGAGAATGGTACACCTATAATCTCAACAAAGTTTTATCATCTGCTATACTCCTAAAAGCCCTAGATATATAGGACTCTCCACTCATGAATATATTTTTCTACGTAACAAAATAAATCCACTGTTTATGGAATATCTTCATAGACTCTTATGTTATGCCCTGAATATTTTAAGGAGTTTAAAGCAATCATAAAACCAATGAACTTATAAAACAAATCTTTATCATGTCACTAGGGTGTCAAAACAAGTATTTACAATTGCACCTACCCAGAATAGTCTCCCCAAGATTTAAAATTTTTTAATTGTTTGTGGAGTTCTTTGGAGAATCATGAATTATAACTTATTTTGTATTTGTAACAAGAAATGAATACATAAATGTACAACACACAGGAAAATAAGTGACACTCTTGGTATCTTAAGTCATCAGAAGAAGACGGGGCAGAATTTTAAAGAATCCTTCATATCTTGTTTTCTTTGATTCGATAGTGTTCTTTTAAAGAGATTGAAAAAGACTAGAATTCATTACAAGTCCTTAATTGCCAGTTTCTCCACAAAATAGATGTTTATGTGCAGGCTTCAGAATAGCTACCATTCATTTGAGGGAGATCTTGTACAGCCGAAGTTTAAATAAACAGCAATGTTTTACTAAGTTTGCAAAAGCGTAATTAGTCCTAGAGGCACAATATTTTTAAGCGTCAAACACTTGTTCTCCAGCTGTACTATTTGGATCTGTAGTTTCAGAGGCGGCTTATATGCATCTCATTGAAGTCCAAGCCTTTTCATGACTGACAAGCACTTTCACTGGGTGTGTGCTCACAGAAACAGAACAATACATCACTACTACTTTGATAGAGGCATCTGCTACATTTTTTTTTTTTTTTTAGTTCAGTAGTGCTTATAAACACTTCAAAATGGATTCCACCGGGGACCAGTAGCATTAATTTGTGTTTGTTCTGTCATGCAATTATATTAGAGAAATGAAATAACTGATCAGGAAATTCACAGGTGGGCAGAAATGGTGGTTTAAACATATCTTTCCTACAACACTGGGCTAGAGTCTATAGGGGATCATGGCATTCAGCTCTCTTTTTTCAAACAATACCCTAGAGAAAATCATTTTTAAATAGTCAAAGGTTTTTGTTTTTAAGTAGCAGATGTTGGGTTTTTTTTTTCTTTCATGTATATAATAAATAACAAAGACAGCAATTACAAAATATGTTCACTTTAACAATTTTGTAGGTAATGCAACCTTCTTAATGTGGCTAGTTTGTTTGGTGCCTTGATGGGGTTAATGAGACCCAAGTTACTGGCATGGTACTTAGTATTGACCACAACTAACCCAGCAGACTCTGTGCTATACCTTGGAATGCACATATACGTACATGTTGGGGTTAATGTAGAGCATGGAATCAGCCATTATAGCTGGTTTGCTAAAATGTTAACATGGAGGCCGCTGAGGGCAGGGAAGATTTCCAAGAAGGGCGTAGGCCTTTGGAATGCCGAGGCCTGCATGACCCACTCCGCCCACTCTGCTGTAGGAAGGCCTGGGGAGTTGCCTTCCCCAAAGCTTTCTTAGCCCAAACAGCCGCCCTGTGAGCTAAGAGATGTATGCATTGTCGCTTAGGCTGTGTTTAGCAGACCTCGTAGAATATGCCCAAATTAGCATATTGTATCTTCCCGTCAACAGATCCTCCCAGTTTCAGTAAGACCCCTTGTCAAGGTCATGTGCTTGAGAAACGGTGATAAGGATTTGTGATTATCTTGAAGGACCAATAAAAGCAGGAGCAAAGAAGCACAAAGGGACTTCTCCCCTGAATGTTGACCCCCTTGCCTTCTCTCCTTCACGGCAAAGTTTGGAGTAATCTTTCATTCTTCGGTACAGGGATTGCTGGCCATTCCCTGCACTTATGACTACATTCATTTGAAGCCATATAGATTGTGACTGGTCATATAAATATTTCAAATATATACCATATCAGTTGGTCCAAATCCATCACTGCTGTTTAAAGAAAGAACACAATAATAGATAGATGATAGATAAATAGATAACTATATCCCTATGTATATGGCAACAGATTCTTTGTGGAAGCCCTTCCTTTTTCTGTCCCTGACACTGCTTCAGCCCAGAATGCCTTTCTCTCCTATTTCTACCATTGATATCTTATCCATATTTAAAGATAAACCAAATGCTCTCCTCCAGTAAGCTTTCCCTCTTTTACCTAAATGAAGGTAACCTCCTTCCTCTCTTGACATTGAACTTTGGAGAACAAGGATTATGTCTTTTTACCTTTCTTTCCCCTATCACATAGTAGATGCTCAAAGACTATCTGTACAATAAATGATTTTGTCCCTATCCTACACTAAAAAAAGGGGAGGGGATGTTATAAGATCTCACATAGTCTTGAGTTACAGATCCCTTATCACATCTCTATTAAAACACTTTTCAAAGTATATTAGAGGCTTCTGACTCTACAGAACAGAATAATCCCCTCTCTGATTCATGAAAAATTTTCAAATGATAACAAAGGAATAATAAAAAACACAAATCCACAGCAACAAAGAGAATGTCGAAGAAGGCGAAAGTGGACAGAAATCCAATGGAAAAGTAGGGACTGATTAGGCAGTCAAAGAAGCTACAGCTGGGAATACTGAAGCCTGAAATATGTGTAGTGGGAACTTGGGCCAAGGAGATGGTCATGGTTTAAGAGTATGAGTTTGTATGCCTAGAGCAATGGGAAGCTATTGAAAATTTCATGTTGTCAGGAATGACATAATCAGATCTATATTTTGTAGCTATAAATAAGACCCAGGGAAATATCTGTAATATATTGTAAAGACACAGGTTTAAAGGGGGCACCTGGGTGGCTCAGTCAAGCATCCAACTCTTGATTTCAACTCAGGTCATGATCTCAGGGCTGTGAAATCCAGCACCACAAGAGGCTCCATGCTGGGCATGGAGCTTGCTTAAAATTCTCTCTCTTCCTCTCCCTTTGTGCCTTCCCCCCCCACTCTCTCTCTCTCTCAAAAAAAAAAAAAAAAGACTCAGGCTTAATAAACCCAGTATATAAAAAGTTCTTATAAATTCATCAAAAAATTGAAAATAACCAATTGAAAACCAAGCAAAAGATATAAACAACAAATTCACAAAAAATAATTACAACTGTCCAGTAAATAAAACAATGAAAATTTGTATATCAATGAAACATTATGTTTCTGTTTATAAAACTTCATATTTAAATATTTCAAAACTTCAAATTTAAAAATTGTTAACGGCTTTGTAATACTGTGCAGCCATTAAAAATTATATTGCTTAACTATATATATTGGCACGAGAAGATGTCAGTAACACATTATTAATAGAAAACATGGGTTTCAACAGACTATGTATCGAACAATTCCATACTTTGTAATATCTATGTATGCATACATTCAAACATATGTACATGCATGTGCATGTGTATGTGTGCACAGAATAAAAGGCTAGAAGAAATGATGATAGTTATGTATAGACGGGAAAACTACTTTTGAAAGCAGCTAATTAAATTAAATGAATGTGAATGCATATTATCGTTCATAATGTTGGGTAAACTGAGTTGCACCCTATACTGAGCATCGTGCCAAATAGTGGGATCGTAAGCAGAGTTCGACATGTTTTGTCTACTACTCTAGTTAAAAGAGAAGAATAAATGTATTTAAAACTACTAAATCATTGTAAACAGTTGTTAATAATAAGACAAGAAGTATAAATAATATATGCTACCTGATTTCACAGGGAAGATGACTACTGTTGATTTTCAGTTAGAATCCTCAACATGTACTTACTCTTTTCACTGAAAAATGCTGAGTTTTCAATTTTTATCAGCTTTTGGTAAGTCCTAGAAATATGAAATGTAAACCAGAGTCCCTGACCTCAAGGATCTAAAAAGGAAGATGGGTACAAAGGAGGACAGTATATCAAAATCCACACAATAATACAAATGAGCTCCAGAGTTTACAATAAGAATTCCCTTTAACTTTCTGAGAGCTAGACCGTTCACAGTCTCTCACTTCCGCTCCCTACACACACACACACACACACACACACACACACACACCCCAAAGGGTGTGACTGGTAGAATTTACTAATTTCTCACAGTAGCCTATGTTCTCAATTTACTCTATATCTTCAAAAAGAGTGATACTTTATCCTACATCAGTCTCATGCTTTGTTCACATTCTCAATTGGTCTAATACTCTGGATGGGAAAACGGAGACTATGGTGCTTATTCAAATAGCAGCCCAACATTATTGAGAAAAAAATAAAACAATCTTAAAATGTGACATTGATGTAGAATTGGGCAAGAGAAGCTATTATCTTTAAATCAATGGCATATTTTTTACAATAAAAAATAAGAGTGACTTTACAATTCTAGGAAGTGAGGTAGGACCTTTCTATGTATTATTGAATAACCTTCGCAAACATGCTGAGAATACTCCCTTACTTTGCAAATAAGTAAACTGGAACTCAGAGAGTTTAAATAAAATGACCAACTCACAGTAAGCAGTCAGATAAAAGCTAAAACCCAGTTCCATCTAGCATCAAAATGCATACTCTATTAAACCCATTAAGTTTTTTAGTAATTTTTTTTTTTCAAAATGTCTTCTTTAACAGCATAAGCATTTGGGAGCACTTACTAAAGCTAGAAACTTAACTAGGAGTTGTGAAGAGAAAGATAAATAAGTCAAAGTCTCTTTATTTTATAATCTCACTTTGTAACCAATTACTCTCAATTCACCCTGTTATTTCCCTTCGCTCTTGCTAGGATAATATTGCCAAATAAATGAAACAGAACTGTTTGTACGGAAATGAATGAATAGATGTAGGGCACTCTGAGTTCACCAGATAAAAGCATTCTATGAGTTAAAGATGTTGTAATTATTATGAATTGATGCAAAACTCCATGTCTCATTTTGTTACATAGTTTGACTTTACTATTCAAATGTAACCTTCCACACTTCTATTTTGCTCACTTTTTACATTTGTTCATTTTTTAAAGAGAAATATAATGCATGCACTACTAGTTCACTTACATTTAAATTAGCATGAGATCATCGTTGAACGTGGTGAAACATTAGCCATACTACAGAAAGGGCTTGTATACAGGAAACAAGACAGTTCAATACAGAGCTGCACAGCTCACCATTCTAGACACTTTCCATTTTGGCAGAGGGCGTACTGCTCAAGCATGCAAAGCTAAGGAGCAAGGAATCCACCTGAATCAATTGTGATTTATTATGTTGCAATTTCATGTACAATTTTGGGCACTCTGGGAAAGTTTGTGAAAACCCCACGTAGTAACAATGTACCTAAAGATAAAAACAAAGACAAAACCACTCTTTCTAAAATAATGTGTGCATTTACTCTTTATTAGCTCTTATCTGAGACATAGAACTATAGTAATTATTCTTTTTATATACAAGAAATCTCCAAATCTTTGCAGGCTTCCCAGTTTTTCTACATTTAATTGATGTCTGGGCATGTACTCTAAGCTTTCTTTAAATATTTTAACTTATATTTACATGTATACAGGTTAACATGACAAATTTCCAGTGCAGTTATAAACTTCTGTGAAGGAGGAACCGTTTTACTTTGCCTAACGTCAATGAATTTAGAATTTAAAAATTGGGATCAAGTAAAAACTCTAACGCTTTTTAAAATGAGCTTATAAACAGAAGTGAGTAGTAAAGGGCAAAGCCACTAGGTCAAACAGTTTTCCCAAAAGGAACGGACATTAACCAAATGCAGATAAAGCCATTTAAGACCTATGGTTAAAAAAATGAATAGAGATATGAAGAAAACCCTAAGACAGTGTGTAACAGAAGCATCACCAAAGAAACTCAATGATTCTGCACTGGGAAGAAAAGCCCTATATGAGAAAAAATAGCAGGATAAAAATGAACAAAACCCAAATGCAATGAAGATAACACAAAAAGAATGAGAGCAGAAAAAGGTTGGATCTTGACTGAAAAATAGAGAGAGGACAGAGAGTAAGATGTTTTTTTGTGTGTGTTTTTTTTTTCTTCCAAGTTTTTATTTAAATTCCAGCTAGTTAACATGCAATGTAATATTAGTTTCAGGTATAGAATTTAGTGACTCAACATTCCATACAGCACCCAGCGCTCATGACAAGTGCCCTCCTTAATCCCCATCACCTACTTCCCCCATCCCTCCCACCCACCTCTCCTCTGGTAACCATCAGTTTGTTCTCTATAGTTCAAGAGTCTGTTTTATTGTTTGTCTCTCTTTTTTTTCCCCCCTGTGTTCATTTGTTTTGTTTCTTAAATTCCACATATGAGTGGAATCGTATGGTATTTGTCTCTCTCTGACTTATATCAGTTAGCATAATACTCTCTGGTAAGTTGTTTAAGTGAATCATATTTTGTTTAATTTTGGTTTAACCAAGGATGTGTAGATATGTTGAGGTTGTCATTAATGCAAGGGTAGTACTCAAGATAGTCCAAGTATATTCAATATACTAGAGAACACTGAAAGCTGCAGAAAGTCTTCTACTTTGGAAATTTTTTGAGCTCTGTTTGGCTCAGTGTTCTTCTCAAATTTAAATATATGCAATCCTTTGCTACCTATGACTCAAATAGGTAAACACCAATCCATCATAAATGACTTGATGAAGTATGGGCACGTCCAGGTGAGACATTCTGGGACTTTAGTTAGATAAAAACTGCCCAAAGGAAGTAATCAGGTCCTTTTCAGTCATTGTTAGTATCACATGCTGGCATATAAAGAAGAAACAAACTGAGGGCTTCAGAGGGGAGGGGGGTGGGGGAATGGGATAGGTCAGTGATGGGTAGGTAAGGAGGGCACGTATTGCATGGTGCACTGGGTGTTATACACAAACTAATGAATCATCGAACTTTACATCAGAAACCAGGGATGTACTGTATGGTGACTAACATAATGTAATTTAAAAAAATAGATAAATAAAAAAAAAGAATATTTCAGCGAATTCTTATTAAACAAGTGAATGGGGGGATGTAATAAATAAATGAAGGAATGAACATGGGTTACTTTGAAATAACTATCAGTGACGACTGTGTCAATAGGTTCTCTTAGTAGGATTAAATGAGTTAATAAATGTTAGGAACGTATCTAGAAATTAGTACCTAGAAATTAGTAAGTGCTCTAGTGTTAGCTATAGTTATTGCTTATTCATAAAGAAGTTAGAAGTTAGGGCCAACAAACTGGTTCTTAGAGTTGTTGGGTTAAGTTTAGCTGGAAAACTCATGTGGATTTTAGAAGGCATTGCTGTCTTGGTAAGAATCCACCAGAAACTGCATGCATGATAATAAGGCAGATTTCTCACAAATCTCAGTTTAAGAATTGGTATCTATGACTGTAAATGATTGTCCAATTTCAATAGGCTAGGAACATACAGAATAGATCAAGTTCATTAAGAACAGCACTCACAAGAGCATGGGGCTATCCTGAGAGGACACAGAATTAGAACAGGCTTCCCTGAAAAATCCACAGAGAAAGCCTGCAAACACAGCTCTGCAGGGTACCACCCAGACTACCCTCCTGCTCACCGCTTTTGTAGCTGCCTACTTTTATCCATCCTGATGAGACAATCCCTGCCCATCAATCACATGAGCAAGGAAGGCTTACATTTCTGTCCTCTTTCTATATACATTTGTTGAAAAACTTACTCAGCCTCCAGATTTGTGAAGTTACAGAAGAAGAGGAGCATTTTTATGTGCAAAAGTACAGTCTTTCAGTGCTGGTTTATTGTACTTATTTGGAAGCAAACTTACAATTTTAGTGACATTTTCACCCAGTTTTTGGGCTTTATGGCTACGCTGAGGTCCCATTTTGTTTTCCTATCTAGTTGCCTTTGTTGGCCACTCATTTTTGGCCAACATACTGCTCAGAGGAGATTATTCCTGCCTCTACCACCTTTCTCCAGGCTTATGAAAACAATGGCATTTCTGGGCATCTCTTCCAGTGCTAGCCTTGGGAGTGCTATTTTTCAGCAGTAGAGGGAATGAACAGCCTCAAAGAGTGTATTTGCCATCTTTCAACTGTCCTATTCTTGCTGGTTCTCAAGTATCCAATTCAGTGGAAATATCATGAATTGATTTTTAAAGCACTTTTCTATTCTTTCCCACTACACTTTACTGTCTTTTCTGTTGAGAGATGTATATTTACTTTTGACATTATCTTCTAAAACAGCCTCTAAAAATCATATTTATTGTCCTATTTTATGCAATAATGACAAAGTGCCTTTTATACTTTTTGTAAACATATATTTTGGTCAGTTTATTTGGTCAGAATATTTTCAGGGTGACTATTTTTATTTTAATCACATAGGATGATGAACTGTTATATTATTGCTGTAGCTTTTTTGTTCACCTAATAGCAATGACAAGTTTGTTGATTCCCACAAATAACAAATACCTTTTTTAGTTTTTCAAATAACACGTGGAAATGGTCTGATGGATGAGATGAAGCACATACAAACAACATAATTTTGAGTATTTTCTAATGCTACATTAAAGGATCCATAATCAAAAAGATATCTCTTCTAAACAAACTTAGCCCCAAATATTTATCCATGACCCCAAAGGAAAAACAATCAAACAAACAGAAACTAGAATATCCACTTTGGTATTTTTTATCTTTGCTACTCACCTTAAAAATTTAACTTTTTATTACATGTCACTCTTATCATAAACAAGTGACTCCAAGTATAGATAGCACAACAAATAGAATGAAAAAGGCAAAAACATAATAGCACAAATCAAAGGGAGAAGTCTAATGTAACTTTTGAGAGGTTGGTATGTTTCATTGGAAGAGCTTTATTTTTTAACAGTATTCTATTACTATTTGTTCATAAAGATATAATGCAAAGATTGAAAAGAGATTTGCAATGTACAAAACTTGATAAACTGTTATTAACTATTATATATATAGGATACATAAGAAAATCATAAATAATAGAATTAAAGTAGAGAAAACACCTAAATTGGTATTTAAAGTAAAAGGAAACATTAAGAGACAAGAGAAATCCTGAAAAGGATTTAATCTTGTAAGAAATACAAAAGTGAAAGTTAAGACTGCAGTGAGATACCTTCCATGCCTAGTAGATTGGTAAACTATTTTGACAAATTCAAGTATCTATAAGACTGGAGGAAGGGGAACACTGCTGATAAGAGTATATTTTGTTTAAACAACTTTTGAAAACATTTGGCATAATTTGCTACTACGACATATGCTATAAGCAGTCATTCCTCTTCTATACATGTACTCTAAGAAATTTTTGAATTTTGAATTAGCAAATCACTAAAATGTTTTTAATACTATAATTCAAAACAACAAAATCCTACAATCAATCTAAATATCCATCAAAAGGAAATTGGATGAATAAGTTAGGATAGTTTCGTACAATAAAATAGTCCATGCAGATGAAAAATTAATGAACTATAGTTTTGTACATCAGCTTGGATGAATTTTGAAAGGTAGTAAGTTGAGTCACAGAAAATAAGTCACAAAAGGCTACATTTATTGTGATACGATTTTGATGAAGTTCAACAACTGCCAATACTGAAAAATACATTGTTTAGTGATGTCCTACATATAAGATTAAAATCTATAAGCAAGCATGTGAATAAAATTATCTCTGTGAAGGAGCGAGATGCATTAAAGGAGGTATGTGTAGTGAACTAAAACAATGTTGGTTTATCCTTAAGTAGAAAGTTAGAACCACGTTGGTTTATGTTCATTACTATGATTCATAATTTATATATAAAGTTCATATATACATAAATTATTACATAATCATTTCTTTAATAGCCATATGCATGACTATACTTATTACACCAGTACACATATATCAAGTATTACATAATAACCATTTATTTTTTTTAAAAAGGGAGTATGGTAGCTTGCTTTAGCAAAGGAATTGCTTATGTAGCTCTAAAATGGGGGAAAAATTAACCCAGCATTCAAAATTCACAGAACAAATAATCAACATATGAGATATTAAGAACTGATAGGTTTGCACTCATTAAAGGTCTTCAATGATTGGAAAATTTTTATTTTTTTCCTGATTATACTCCATGGAAAATCAAGTTGTAGATTTGCCAAGTCCACAAATCCCTTCTATGAAGTTCCCTTAGTCATGTGCCTCCAGGCTGTTCTGATGCCATGTGGTCTGACAATCCTGCCACAACTCTGGACCACGGGAGGGGATGGAGGGCAGAGAGGTGTGAAATTATATCTTATACAGAGGCCTATGAGGTGGTCACTCATAGGAGAATTACGCAAATCAGCCATATCTTCTCTCTGATGCAGTAGATAAATCTCAATAATGACCAATAAAAATTAATACATTGCAGCTACTGACCAAACAACTGAGATCACCCCATTGCTAGAGTTGCTTTGGACCTGCATCCATATATCCATAGCTCAACTTTCTTCTAGTCTCTGAAGTCCCAGCGATATTACTGCTATTTTGTTTCCATGGGGTGTGGCTACCCAGCCAAGACTACTGTCTCCTAATATTCGTACTCACATTTAGAAGAAATACCTATTATTTGAGATACAGAGATTCTAAGAAGTGATCTTGCTCTAACTGCACAAATATTCACAATGATGCTTCATAATATGGAGATACGAATCAGTTTCCTTCTCCAGTATATGCACATATGTTGCCCATTTTGTGTATTTTATGTGTATGTATTTATACTTTTAAATGTAACACATTATTGCATTTTCTAAAAATTTAAATTAATATTTCACTTCAAAAGTAAACCTGTACATGGCAAAATTTAAGCATTAAAAATATATAAGATGAAAAGTAAAAGTCTCTCATTCTCAACCTCATCTCTGACTCATTCTCCAAATGTAACCACAGAGATTATTATGTATCCTACCACATATAAATTTCTAAATATACGCACATTCTGCAGCTAGACTTAAAATTGAAACTTCTACATGGACATTCTTACTATGACACATTATTTTCTTAACTTCAAGTCTTTTTTTAAGGACTCAATGAAAATACATAATAAACAAAAATAAATATAGAAGGAGCACCTGGCTGGCTCAGTTGTTAAGAGTCTGCCTTCAAAAAAAAAAAAAAAAAAGTCTGCCTTCAGCTCAGGTCATGATCTCAGAGTTCTGGGATCAAGTCCCATATCAGGCTCCTTGATCAGCAGGGAGCCTGCTTCTCCCTCTCCTGTTCCTCCAGCTTGTGTTCCCTCTCTCACTGTCTCTCTCTCTCTCTCTCTCTCTCTCTCTCTGTCAAATAAATAAATAAAAATCTTAAAAAAATAAATTAAGTACGTAAGTAAATATAGAAAATCTACTATAGGGGCGCCTGGGTGGCACAGCGGTTAGGTGTCTGCCTTCGGCTCAGGGCGTGATCCTGGCGTTGTGGGATCGAGCCCCACATCAGGCTCTTCCGCTATGAGCCTGCTTCTTCCTCTCCCACTCCCCCTGCTTGTGTTCCCTCTCTCGCTGGCTGTCTCTATCTCTGTCGAATAAATAAATAAAATCTTAAAAAAAAAAAAAAAAGAAAATCTACTATAGCATAATTTAGAGTAAATCTATACAATGAAATTAATGATCCACCAAAAATAAAATTGTTTTTGAAACAGCATATGGATCACTATGTTGTGACTTGATTTAAAAATAATTAAATATTATGAATTTCAGATACATAGAAAAGCTGAGATTAGACAAACAGAAATTTTTTAAGAATATATAAAATACTCTGTATAATACTACAATGGCAGATACGCATCGTTATACATTTATCGAAACCCATGGAACGTACAAGAGCGAGCCCTAATGTAAACTACGGACTCTGGATCATAATGATCTGTCAATGTAGGTTCATCAATTGTAACATGTGTTCCACTCTGATAGAAGGTGCTGATACTGAGGAAAGATATGCATGTGTGGGGGCAGGGGGACAGGGGACATGCAAGGCCCGAGAACGTGGACATAATTCTAGAAAGAGGAGAAGGGAGTACACAAATGACAGCTTTAGAATTCCGTGCCAATTCAGCTGAATGGAGCCTGAGAAAGTACACAGCTGATTTGCAGGAACTAAAATATACCATGTCTGTATCTTCCTCTCAATTTTGCTGAGAACCTAAAACTGCTCTTAAAAAACCATCTCTGAAAAAATGGATCGAAAAAAATTAGATAAGAATAATTTTCACTTTGTATTAACAGAACTTGGATGCTGACCTTGTAATTACAAGGTCAAGAATTACAAAAATTTCTAAAGCTTAAAAACAGTATGTTACCTTCCATAACATGATATTTCTCCTACCATCATCTTTTTGTGACACAATGCTTTTACAAAGGTAAATGCCTCAAATCTGAATAAATATGCAAAAAGTTAAAAATAAAAATGTTTAACTAATACAGTTTAATGCTTTTGATAAAGGCCAAACTAAGTCTAATTCCTTCATAAATATAATTGAAATGTAGGCGGACAGCTTTGGATCTAAAATATCGTCAGAGGTAACAATTATGGCATTTACAGATATCATTAAATGACTTGCAAATTGATTTACCTATGTCATGAGTCTAATTTCAGTCCTTAACTGTACCTATATTGATGTGCCTTGTCTATAAATAAAACTATATAATATATATGTACATATATATTTTTTTCTCTCTTTTGCTTTATGTTTCTCTTTCTCTTATGTTTTATGAAGGGAATGACCACTGACCCACTCAGTTATAGCCTCATTCCCAGCTTAGTGGAGAGTGCGGTTCATGGTGTGCAAGGTAATAAAACAAGATAATATAGTCTAATCACTGGAAGTGTCAGAATGGGAGAATATAAAATCTCATTAGGTATACTGGCAAGTAGCCTTGTATTTATGAATCAAAGTTCTCAATTCCCACTAGAAGTAAGTAAAGGCATCTGTTACCACATTCTGTTCAAGTGAAGACATGTGTTCTGCACAGAATTCCAAAATCAAGTGTAGTCTGTAACCCCGTGCTTTGGAAACTAATTTTTCTCTAAAATTCAAGTGCTAAAGTATGTATGCTGCATGTGCTATCATCCATTATTTCAAACATAGCCTAATTCAGAATACTTACCTAGTGATTTTGAATGTTGATCCTCTACCACTCAGTGTTCTGGGATTACTCACTTTCACTATGTTGTTTATTTGAAGGGTAAGTATATTAGGTTTTTTATCAGTTTTATCATTTGTGAAATGAGAGAAATGACCTACTTCATTGTACTGTTTTGTGTGTATGTGTCAACTGCTCCCTATTCAAGCAGGCGACAGGGTTGTTGCTCCATGATCTCAGGGAGGTGTGCGCTGTAGAAGACGGGGGAAGCAGTGGCAAATAGTTCATTAGGGTTTTTAAGAAACGGGATTGGAAAACAGAGAGGATGGAAAAGAGGGACCTAAAAAATGCTATAAGCAAAAGGAAAACTTTCTCTGAAATAATCAGTGATTTTTACAAAGTGACATGATTTCCCAGAGCTGCGTTGGAGAGAGAGACCTGTAAGTGGTGGATGAACTCAAGGGGTTGCAACATCCTGAGGAATTCCCTACACCGCATGGGTATCCAGCATTACAAAACATTTTTCTGGCCTATAAAAGTAGTAGAAAGACCTCAGGTCTGAAACGGCCATGTGATGACAGAGAACAGATGCCTCAGCACTAACTTGTGAGACAGACAACTGACAACCAAAAAGCCTGACAGTCTGTAAGCTCCCAGAACTTTGACATAATTCTAGAAGGAGGAGGAAGTATATGAATGACAGTTGTTTTTTTTTTTTTTAAGATTTTTTACTTATTCATTTGAGAGAGAGAGCTCGTGAGCGAGAGCATGAGCAGGGGGAGGAACAAAGGGAGAGGGAGAAGCAGGCTTCCCGCTGAGCAGGGAGCCTGCGGCAATAAGGGGCTGGATCCCAGGAAGTCTGCTGCAATAAGGGGCTGGATACCAGGACCCTGGGATTATGCCCTGAGCCAAAGGCAGATGCTTAACTGGCTGAGCCACCCAGGCACCCTGAATGACAATTTTAGAAGTCCATGCCAATTCAACTGAATGGAGACTTAGAAGAAACATGCTGTTGATTTGTAGAAACGGAAGTTATACCGTGGCTATTGTATACTTGATACTATAGACAGTGCATAATATATATTAGCTATTATTATTATTAATGGCCAAAATTTTAAAAATAAAATAAAAGTAGTTATGGTACTCTGACAGGAAAATCCAAAGTTCTCAAGTTTTGTATACAGGAGAACATGGAAGAGTCATACCCAATACATAAATGAAAATTGCTTTACTATTGGGATTTCGATACTCTGTTCTACTCGTAAGTTACCCAGAGAAACCAAGAAGACTAATTATGATACACTGTCAATCCAACCTCCCATCCACATATTTCCCAGACTTGAAGCCATACTATTCCTGATAAGCTTGCTATGTTTCCTCTACTTAAGTGGAAATTTAAAATTCCAAATTATCCTGGGTCTAACTCTGGGACAGAAAAAGGATATTAACTGAAGAATTGGTAAAAATCCAAATAAAGTCTGAAGCTTTGTTCATAGTAATATACCAAGATTGGGTACTGAGTTTTGACAAATAAACCCAAGTAACGTAAACTGAAATTGGGTTCAGGGTATACAGAAATCCTCTGTATAGTCTTTGTGATGTTTCTGTGGATTAAAAATTATTGTAAAATTTTAATTTTATTTTTTTAATAAAAATTATTTAATGCCAATACCTCTTTTAAGGACAAGATACAAGGTCAAGCCTGACATAGATTCTGTCAGGCTACTATTGGAAGCATTCTGACTAATTTTCCCACTCCTCTTTTTAAACTCAGTCTGAAAATGAATTGAGAAAGTCCATACCGTCAGCACATTTATTGAGTACCTACTCTATACGGTGAGCTGGAGGATATATTAATGAATAGACATAGATCATTTACCAGCAGGAGATACAAATATGTAATAAATAATTATGATTCAGAGTTACATTTGCCATTCTTACTAGAATTTATAGGTGAGAAAATATTTTCTCCAATATAGGATCAAGGGAAGTTTTAAGAATGAAGTATCATTTGAATTGGACCTTAAGTTATCACTTGTATTTAGATGTGTACTGATTAGTAAAGAAAGAATATACTATATGGTCACTAGGGTATATAGAGTTTAGGGGCCATAAAATACAATACTGTCTATTTTTCCAGTTCTGCATATAAGGAGCTTGGAAGTAGCTACTCTATCCTAACAACTGAAGAGCTCAACAGACTCAGACTGAAAGAGCAACAACTCTTCTTGGATTCATAAGGTAGGGAGGATGCAGTGGGAAATGCTGACCCCAAGATTAGAAAGATGTGACAGCTGAATAAAGAATCACAGTTTACCACAGCATAAACTCATAAGCTGAAACGGCCTTAGGAATGAAAACCTGAATTTGAATTAACAAATCACTCAAGGCTCAGTGCAGACAACTCTGAGAGTTAAGAAACAAAAAAAACAAATGAACAAAAACAAACAACAAACAAAAAAATCACAGAGAGATCCAGTCATAAAGAGGTCTCACAATTTTGGGAGATTTACCTGTAAGAGAGCAACAAGGTTCCCACAGTAAATATATGAGAAAAATCCCCTTCTGCTGTAGGAGAGGGAGGGGAAAAGGAACCATTTTGAAAAGCACCAGAGAGCACTGGGTTCTACTTAACAAAGCCTGCACTCAGGGGAAATTAGTTAACCAGAGCCTAACCTGTTGGGGTATTATCAGCCTAACTTACAGGCAGGGAAATACTGAACTCTAGCCAGCTCTAACTGTCCACATAGGGGAAAGGAAAAACCCAACTTCAGGCCGCTCTAGCCATCCAGTCCCACCGGAGGGGGGAAGAAAAAAGACTGAAAAAACTCCTGTGAAACTCACACTCCAGAGACACACTACACTAAAAGACAGAGACCTAATCGTAGCTCTACAGAACACACACAGATATACACAGCAGCTTTATTCATAATTGCCAATATTTAGAAGAAACCAGTATGTCTTTCAGTAGGTGAATGGATAACCTCTGGTACATCCAGACAATGGAATACTATTCACTGCTACCAATAAATGAGCTATCATGTAGTAGAAACTAATATCATAACCAGACACCTAATCCCTTCCAATCTATAGACCACTCTATTGCCTCTGCCTGCATTAAAGATGTCACCCTGTGAGTGTTCCAGAAATCCATGGGATGTCAGGAGACACATATTATTGAGAAGGGCTATTGAAGAATGAGAAATTCTCTGCTGAAGACAAAGAGTCAATACGAATAATATACTGAGTGCCAAGGAAAATAGTCAGAGTCTTTGGCTGAGAGATGGTGGCTGATACCAAAAAAGTAAAAAGACCTCAAGGATGGCCAAATATAGACATGCTAAGCCTATTTAGAGCAGGCCACACACCAATGTGCATCAGTAAGTCTACTCGATGCAGGGGAATTAGGTGTTCAGATTCCATTTTTTTCTGCTTCTTTTCCCACACTGGACAAGTCAAACATTTCCCAGAGTATGTACAGCCTAGATTAAATGTCTTTTCTTCTTCCATAACTGATGGTTCAAATGGAGAGGCCAGGGTAAATCTCTGAACTCTAACGAGTCTGGTTCTGAGACACATTAAATCCTTTGACCCTTGGGGGTGGCCACACGTGCAGGAATTGTCTCTGGAAGAGTTCACAATCAGAGATGGGGTGTTAAGGGTATCTCCGATTGCACTTACCAAAACCACGTTATCAGATGGACACTGACAACTTAGAGCGGTGCAGAACACAAGTATTCCAAATTGGAGAACATGTTTCTGTTTTTCAGGCTTTTTCTAATATGACAAAACAATAATGCCTAGAGAGCCTAACATAGAGAATAAAATATGCTATAGTTTATTTAGCATGACTGACCAAATCAATGGTATTTCCATGCCTTATAACCTGGCAGAATCATTCATATGTGAAAGACTTTATAGGTAACGCCTATGCTCATACGCTTGCACTTTCTGTGTAAAGTTAATGGAGCTCAGATCTATTGAACCCAAAAGGAAAATAAGAAATGTGAAGTGGCAACCCTGTACCAAATAATATGCTTGCTGTTTTACATAAAATTAATATATGCTCTGAAAATGGTAGCAAAATTACATATACCTTAGAATGCTAGTGTATTTTAATTAACATTATCTGTTAGAGAGTTTGAGATGAATATACTTATTGGCAAGCTATATTTATATTCTAACAATCTTTTCTAAAACTGAAGTCATATAAATAAGAAAAAGAGGAACTTTGATGAGAGAAACTATATTTTTAATGCATGTATTATAAGAATATAAAATATACATTAGTTTTCCAAGCAGGATGTGATTTAATCACCTCTTTAAAAATCACCTTTTGTCTTCCTATAAATCGAACGTCCTCTCCTGACATTTTAATACACTCGTATCTCTAGCCTCTTTGAATGTTCTGCATTCATTTCTAGGTCAGGTGTTCCCATCTTCAAAGCATTTATTCTGTCATCATTAAATATGGAATTAAAAGAGGTTTTGGTTACATCAATAACATTCAAACTGATCATTTACACTGAAATACAGCTTAAAATTTATAAGCGAGTCAGTAAATTAAAAGAAATGACAAGACAAAGTTGAGATGATTAACATTTCTGCTTTAATTTTCCAGAAATCAACAAAATAAATAAATAATTCTGACAAGGACATAAATAACTTGAACCATTTGGGTGTGATCTAAAATTATAGAAATAATGTGAATATTATTTTTTCTTAGGAAAAAAATAATTGGTATTTTCCTGAATGAGCTATGATAAGGAAAAGTTGGTAGTTTTCATGATAGAGCAAAGGGCATTTTAGCAGGAGGGTGCACTTTTTTCAGTTTCATTTTTGTGGCAACCTCTTAAATGGCCTGGAAATTTGTGAGGGCCTTTTAATGTTATCTTGTTAGAAAAGATCCTGCTGAGAAGTAACCAAAGAAAAAGTTCTCCATTTAGAGGAAGCAGACTCTGTCATGCTTTACTTCATATATGTTTTGCATGCTAAGAGATATATGCATGTATTTCGAATGAAAGTTACATCAGATATAAAAGGAATCCCCCACGAAGCGTAAGAAATGTGGGGCAGAGACCGTTGAGGGTTGGGAACTAGGAGACTCCCATAAACTAGGCATGGGATCCAACAGGTTTAGTTCAGAAAGTATCCATCCTGCTTTCCTATTTCTCCCTCATTTTACAGTCCGACTTTTTCCCTCCCAAAGGAAAAATATAATGATTGAATTTTAATTTTTAATTTCTTAGAGCCAATTCTCATTAGTTATGGGACTTGATGCTGTGATTTCAAATGTGAGGATAAGGGTACCTGTCCTGAAAAGATTATAGACGAATAAAGGAACCGAGACTCACAATTAATAACAAATCACTGTCATCTATGGTGAACCAAATAAAATTTCCAATATACCATTTTACCTACAAATATAATAAATTTGTATGATTCAACCTAGGATTATGCCAAAATAGAAAGATTAAAATGCCACAGAAAAAGAGAAGGAGAAGTAAAACAAAACTAAACAGTAGTGGGCCCAGAAAATGATACGAATATGGAGTGTAATTACAGACTAAGCTATGAATCTTAGAATTTTAAAGGATGGAAACTTAAGTATGTTTTGTAAGTTTATTAGAACAATTGAATTACAACATTCTGGTAGTTTAAAAGATTGATCTAGAAATTCTAGGGTCTTCCTTAAATACATACACATATAAATGTGTGTGTGTGCACTCATCTGAACTTTTTTTTTCCTTTTAAAACCTTGTGCTATATTCATTTAGAGATGCCAGTTCAGTGTTACCTGATCAGAATAAAGACAGTAATGAACCAGTACCTCTAGAACTTGCTAATGACTACTAAATATAAATTTAATACGTTTTTAAAAAAAATGGATTCCAGCTTATAAAACAAAATCCTCCTTAAAAATATACCTCCACCCTTGAAATGAAAAGTGATGATACAATTAATTTTCGCCAGATTATAATGAGTAATGTTTATTGAAGTTTTTTTTTAGTACTCGAAACATTTTTTCTTCAGCTGTCAACTCAAAAAATAGAAGTAACAGTAGCTACCATCCTGGTCAAGGTGTATTTTTGACCTATGAAATTTAGTACTTAATACTCAAACATATTATCTTTTTCTTCTTGGTTTCTGGCATGGAGCATACTCTGTATGAATTTAATCTTTTGAAATGTGTTAAGATTTGCTTGAAGGCCTTTCATATGGTCACTTAAAAAAATTGTTCCATGTGTAAAAAAATCCAATAGATTATGTATTCCACAGATGTTGGGTGGGTGCTCTTGTAAATATTCACCAGATCAAGTGTGGTAATTATGTTGTTCAAATTTTCTATATCCTTGCTTTTTAATTTGTTGTTCAATCCACTACTAAAAGAGATGTCTGAAAAAAATCTCACACTATGACTGTGGATTTGTCTACCCCATTTGAATTTGTCAGTTTTTGTCTCTGTATTTGGAAATTTAGAATAATTATATCCTCCTGGTGAATTGAACCTATTATCATTATGATATAATCTCATTTCTATTAAATAATGCCTTTTGCCTTAAAGCCTGCTTTATCTAATATAATAACCACCTTTCTCTTAGTTTTTACATGCTGTATATTTCTCGATTCTCTTCTTTCAACATCACAGAATCCTTATATTTTTAATGTGTCTCTTGTAAAAAAAAATTGCTCTTGTTTTCTAAAGTCTGACAATCTTTATTTCAACTGAAATAGTTTGCCCGCCTACATGGAATATAACAGTGGTCTGTTTGAGTTTAAATAAACATCTGGCCATGTATTTACTCTTTATCCCATCTGTTCGTGCTCCTTTCCCTTTCTTGACTTCCAAATTTATTAAAGATTGTTTCTATAATTGTTTTCCTTTCCTCTATTAGGTCTTTTTGTGATTGCTACAGAAATTAAAACATGCATCTTTACTTAAAAAGCTTAGGACTGATTGGTAGTTCTCTCCTCCTCCGCCCTGACTACGCAAGGAAAACATATGTCTTTAACTCCAGTTATTTCCTTTCCAATTTATGCTCTTTCATTATGATGTATTTTATTTCCCTACGTGCAGTAAACCCTGCAAGACACTGTAACTATTGTTATGCACAGTCAATATTCATTCAATGTAACCCACATATTTATCATTTTTATTGTTTTCCTTTTTTTCTTTCTTGTTTCTTAAACTTCCCACTGGCGTCTATTTCCTTCTGACTAAAAACACCTTTTAGAGTTTCCTATATTAGGGGTTTGCCGTGATAAACTCTGTTTTGTTATTCTAAAACTCTTTATTTTACCTTCATTCTTGGTGGGTACCTGTGTTGGTGGCCGACTTTTAAGTTTATATTTATTTATGTTCAGTGTGTAAAGGATAATTTTCCACTAGCTTCTGGTTTCGTTATTGATGCTGAATTTGACGCTGGTGTTGAAGAGTCTGCTGCTCTTCTTTTTCTAGCTCCATTTTATATTTTTCATATTCTGACCTTTGATACTCTGAGCTTTCACTATTATATGGATATCATATGGATGGATGTGGATTTCATTGTACTTTGGTAGGAATTTCTTGGGCTTCCTAATCCTAAAATCAATTTTGGGAATTTCTTATTCATACCTTTGATTATTGCTTCTTCTTCTTTTTTCCTTTCTTCTTAGCTGAAACTCAAATCAGACCTGTACTAGCTCTTGTTTGTTGTGAGATCTTTTTTTCTATATATTCCATCTTTATCTGTGTCTGCTATTCATTGTGGATAGTTTTTTCTGATACCAAGGCCTTAGGCTCATCCTGTTTTGTTTGCTTTTCCTGCCCCAGATCTAGAATCAGCTTTTTCTTCAAAGATCTCCAGTTCCTTTTAGTAGAGAATTATATTTAGGGACAAGATCTGGATAGTATGTATAATTGTATCTAATTGTGATTAATATAATTTTTATTTGAAATGGCCACATCTCATTAGTATCTACCATATTAGATGATGGAATGCTAGATAATTTATTTTTCCCACAGTTTTCCTTAGTTAAAAATGATTATTATTCCCAAATCTTATCATACCAGTACTACAGCCCTCCATATATCAATGTTATATACATCATAATCTGACCATCATCTCTATTTCTCCAGGTCATTCCTTCTAGTACCATGAATCCAACTAGCCTTTATCTCCTTGAATCTATTAATCCTAACAATTTTTCACTGTATCTATCTTACATTTCAAAGTCAGTCAGTGAGTGATCATAATTACTCCCTTGACTTTTTTGTTCCTCTCTCCATTATACTAGGAACATCATATACTCCACGCTGAAACTGAATGTAGAAGGGGAAAAGCTATTACCACAACAACCAGTTTCACTTTGAATACACAACCACAACAAACCACAGGGCTGCCCGGAAACCATTCTACATATGGCTACTCTATTTACCATTCTTTTAAATGATAATTTACAACCTTTACTCTTCTCTAATATGCTTTCTTCCATTTTCATTCTCAGATAAGGACCTTGCTTATACTTTCACTAAGAAATGGAGGCAATAAGAAGTTCTTCAGATGAACACTACCACCTCACCTGCCTACCAGCATCTTCACACATTTATTCTGCCTCCTCAGCTGAGGCCAAGGACCAGACTCCTGTGAAAATCCAATCCTGGGGCGCCTGGGTGGCTCAGTTGGCTGTGTCCGCCTTTGGCTCAGGTCATGATCTCGGGGTCCTGGGATCTAGCCCTGCCTTGGGCTCCGTGCTCAGCAGGAATCCTGCTTCTCCTTTTCTCTCCCACCTCCTGCTCATGGTTTCTCTACCTCTCTCAGATAAATAAATAAAATCTTAAAAAAAAAAAAAAAGCCGATCCTTCCATTTTTGTACCATATCCTGTCATGTGTCACTTCTCTTAACTTCTCCTACCTCAGTGAGAGGGAAATACTTAGTAAGACAGAGACAGAGGCTGCTCATCCTTAGGGAAGAAAAGAGTCCCCAGTACTAAAAAGAAAATATGTTTTTTGAGGGTTAGAATTCCTACATAATGCTTACCACAGTCATTACTCAGAGAACGTTGAAAATGTCACATAACTTCAGAGAGAAATTTCTGTGTAGTGGCTGTACCAAGGCTCCAATTACTCAAGAATATTCATTTCTAACAGTGGCATGAACATCTTGAAGTTTTCTGTTTCAGATGTATTGTATGGTTTTAGAAAAAAAGAAAGAACAGCTCCTCAGAAACAACTATGGGAAACTGAAAGTTAGTGTGTTTTCTCCCATTTCCTGGTCATCTTCTAAATCTTTTAGAATCTTGCACAAACTTCAGTAGAAGGAAGGACTACTCCAAATTCAAATTTGACATTTTCACCTCCCCCACAGGTAGACTTCCACAGCCAGATTTAATTTGATTTAGAAAAAAATTAAACCAATGTGACATTTGTTGAACTCAGGCGTAGTGATTGAAAATTTATATATACATGGTGTGTGAGACAATTTCCAGGATTTTTGAAAATTTTCATATACTGCATAATGACATCTCAGACAGAATAAAAACCCCGGAATCAGAGCTAACGGATTTAAAGCAGCAGCCATGACCTGACAGATATCTACTATGTAAAAAGTGAGTTGAACTCACAAAAATCACTGGTGATTTGATGAATATAAGTAGACTATAATGAGTGCGAGTTTGCAAGAATGTGTCAAAATGCTTTAAAATCCTCGAGAAGACACAGAATAACAACAGAAAAATAATTCAAAAAGGAAAAGACTATGAACGCTTCCTTGTTAGAGTTTTTTGACAATATTAATTTCCGTGTATTTCTCTACAAAGAACTGAAAAATGATCTGCCCTCATTTTCCAGACAACGGAGCTAAACAACTTTTCCTAGCTTTACTAGAGGGGCACACTGTACTTAGTCTTGATTCATTCCAATGAAAAGATCACTGTCGTTTCCCTAATTCTGGACTTAACACCAAGTTTGAATAAGTGGTAGGGAGAGTTGTTTTGCCGATTAAAAAAAAAAAAGGTTACAATTACCAAAAATGTATTTTAGGAATGAAATGGCTGCCACAGTGGAAGAGTATATTAAATATTAATACAATACATTGCTGCAGCAATGGTGACTATGACTAGGAAATGGTAACAACTGATGGAATGATCTAATCCTCCCAGACTGTGTGACTGTTCATAGTCTTAGAGCTAACAGTGAGTATTTCATTGACTGTAGTTGAACAGCTGAGTATAGAAATAGGTTCCTAAAATTTCTAAAAGGTAGCTCAGCTATACTTCATGTCAAATATTTCATTCATGGCATTGCCCTGAGGAACTTCAGACTCAGAAAACGTGTCCTGCTGGTGCATTAAGACCCATATGTGAGCAGGGCAAGTTGAATGGCATGCTCTGCTTCTGTCTCAGACTATACTCCTTCTGGCTCCCAACTTCTCCCACCTGCTAAAACTGTTTAAAAAAAAAAAAAAAGGTGGGAGGAGGGAGAAGAGGAAAAACCGATGTCTCCCCAATGAGTCCAATCATATACACATAGATCAATTTCAATGAAACCAGTCTAAGTCTTGCCACCTGAAGTCTTATTCTAACAGTTCAAAGTTTTAACTGCTTGTCAGGCTTTTGAGAGACCAGGTGAGACCACCTTTCTACATATGTCCTAAAACTTTGCTGCTTAAAGTGTCACCCAATGGTCAGCAGCATTAGCATTGCCGGGCGCTTGCTGGAAATGCAGAATCTCAAAGAGTGCTCCATAGGTACTGAATCACAATGTGAACAGTAACAAGATCCTTAGTTAATTTATGTGTACATTAAAGTTTGAGAAGCAATGCCCTTAAATCTGCCTTTCAGAGTAAAGAGAAATTCATACCATTCTAAATATTGAAGTCTTTCAATTATCCATGGATTTGATTGCTGGGTTCTCAAGTGATTTGGAATAAGAGAATAAGCTACATAGCAACACCATTCAATGCAAAGAGGCAATGTCAGCATTTGCCAGGGCAGCAATAGGCTCTGTCTTGGTAATAGACAATCTTGGAAATCTCAATGGCTTAATACAATTAAAGTTTCATTTTTGGATTTTTGTTCTTTCTCACACACGCCACAACATATATGTCTGATGGTCCTCCTCCACTTTATAGGGTTGTCATGTGGAATAAGTGGTCTCCAAGGTCACTGTGGCAAGACAAGACCAAGATGAAAGTAGTTCATCAGCTCTTCATTGCCTTAGTCTGGAAATGACTGTTTATAATCCATTGGCCAGAATTGATTAAATAGTATATGTGGCCCATGAATATTTGTGAGTTCTGCCTCAATCTCCCTATGTGCCCTCATAATTATCATTTTTAAATTTTGGTTTGCATTGTTATATTTTTTCTAGTGCAGCTCAGATTCATTAGACGCCACCTGTTTGGGGCGTTCTGTTTATTCTTCCTCTCAATATCTACTGGATCCCTGTTAGAGTATGTATTATTTTCACCTATCTGCTCATTGGATCTCAGGTCCAACCTTTAGGGTACCTTAAGTAAGGGATCTCCAATGAAATATGAAAGGGCAAACGTCTCAACTCTTGTGAGCTGGCTGATATACGGCATCAAGACGCCAGCCCCGGTTGTCACCAAGCAGAAGGCTCTCAGTTCCTCTGACAGGCAGTTCCTCTGCCTCAAAGGGAAAATGAACTCATCCCATATTTCAGCTTCTCCTTAATTCCTCATGTACCATAAGGATTAGAAACACAAATATATTAATGTGAACTCCTCAATACCACTCCAGATTTGAGATGTCTGTAGACCAAGCTATCTGCTGAATCTTGCAATGTTGACTCCAAGGGTTCTTGGACGCTATCCTCTCGGGCTCTTCTCCCATGAGGGACAACCTAGGTCTGCTCTTTCTACCGGCAAGGAGACAGAGGCTAGTCTCCCTAGCATTACCTGCCCTTACTACATGCTGCCAGCTGCTCAGCAACATAAAGGTACTCAGGAATAAAGGGGATCCAGGAGTTATCTAAACCACCATTTATCCAGAATTTCTATTCCCTCCACTTTACAAAAGCGAAAACTCAGCTTAAAATATTTTATAGTATTCCAACTAAGTTAATCAGGCAGTAAAATGCAGAGCAGGGATTAGAACCAAGGTTAGCGGGCTTCATATTCCAAGCAACTTGTGGTTAACAGGTTCTGTTGAATCACATCAGCCTCAGTATCAAGGAAAGGAAAGGAGAAGAAGGTAGATGTTCAGATCACAAGAGTAGGAGGGTCACATCTGTAGGCATGGTTGTCATAGGCTCAGAGATGGGGGAAGGAGGTGTGAGGTGTGCGAGGGTGAAAGGAGGTATGAGAATGGTGAAAGGAGGACCTACCACACAGAATGAGACATAGCTGCCGTTTTCACTTTCGGCTGTTTCTGTCCCAATCTTAGGAGGAGTTAGATGAGTAGGGGTCATCATGATCAAATTTGAAGCCTGTTTGGGTCTCTGCTCATTTATAAACATCTCTACCTCTATCCTAATGTTTTATTCTAAGCAGAAGAGCAAAATTTCAGCTAGGTGTCAAGAATGTAAGAAAAACTTTGGTGTGGTCAATATAATCAGTTCAGAATGACTGGCCAGGCTAACAACTTACAGATAGACTTAGCAAACTCAGTCATACTCTGGCTCCAGACACACAGCTTTGCAAGAACACACTAGCAATCTGACTTATTTAAGCCCCAAGAGACCAACCATTTTGGTTATGATGATGGCCTAGATACTCAGGATGTTCCAGGACACCACCTGGCTCAGTTAATCTGGACGCACACACATAGGGCAGTTTAGAGTCACTCATCACCCAAGAGATACTGACCATCTATGATCAGTGACCCAAGACAGACTGATAATCTGATTACATCACTATATTGGACCTGTTGATCCGTATTCCCTTCCCCAGTGCCTCCCCTTTCACCCAGGAAACCATCTGTCCATACTATCTTGGGTACTTTGTGGGCAAACAGAACCCAGAGAAGGCTGGGATAACTCACAGATTTTATCTACTTTAGGGCCAAACTTTCCCGAAATTTCAGTTCAGTGTGATTTTTCCATTAACACATATTTTCCAAACAAAAACAAGTACATCTTATGAAAACCACTCTGAATCTAGACAAGAACATGTAGCAAGAAAGTTGTAACTATTTTTGAGGTTTTATACATGATTTAAGGTTGTATATACCTCTTAATCTGCCACAGGGACAGATGTTGGACCAAATTTTACACATTCTCTAATCTTTTTTTATCCATCTCAGGTATATGCTGCTCTCTCAAGAATGTCATTATATTCAGTCAGTGTTTTATCTGAATTAAAAAAAAATACATAGATAATGAACAAAATTTGCTTATATTTCAATGACAACTATTAAATATGTTCAATTCGCATATATTATACTGTGTGAAGATCATTCAGGCTATGACTTGAAGGACGAGAGGGTAAGAGAGCATAGGAAAGAAATCTTGGAAGTAGCTCAAACAAAAATGCCTTTGCAGAAAGCAGTGGGGCCAATGGTCGAGCGTTTCATTCATTAATTTCTTCATTCATAGATTTTTTTCATTCTATATTAAATAACTACTTATAAATTTCTTGCTTTTCTCCCCATGCTACCTGAAGCCCTGAGAAGGTAATGATAAGTACTAGCATCATCTCACTATACTGTACCGTATAGTAAGATGACTTATTGTGAAAAGAAATACAAAATGGGGTAAGTCAGCACTGCAGAGCTTGGTGACTGCTAGGTTGAAAGGTTTAACCACTGTTTTGAGCTCTTAATTGGTGTTTAATAGATAATTTTCATTTGATTATCTATCTAAATGATAGTAGAGAATTAAGGGAAGACATTGATAAAGAAGGATATGAGGAGAATAAAACAAAAAAGTAAAAAGTAAGCCCATTTTGTCAGTGTTTAATTGCAGAAGAATATTACAAAAATGAAAGAATAATATCCTAAACATGAAAGAATATAATGATCTCTTAATAGTGATTTCAGATAAAAATAAATTCCTAAAGTTACATCTTTCTAGAACTGTTATAAACAGGCAACTAAATAAATCATCTCATGTTTAACAAATAAGTATCTTTCAAAATACAGATTTTATTTTTAACTTGGCAAAGCAGTTTTGCAGCTGTCAATGAATAACTCAGGAAAGTCTCACCAACAAAAGAGCCATTACTCGGAAAAGAGAATTCCAGAAGAATAATACAAGTCTTACTTAGGGAAAAATAATGATTTCACTGCATTTAAAACATATTTAGATTTCTCAGCTGTATCTTTTGTCTGCCTAAATGGAATGACTAGTTTGAAGATTCCCATAAAGAGTTTATATAGACTCTTAATATTAAGTAAGTAAGTAAAATACGAACACCTTTACTGCTGTTCTCAATGAGCAAAGAAGTCAAGAAGGTCAACCGACAATCTTTTCTAATCATCTAAAATCTATAGGAAGTGACATTTTCCAAGATTGTGCTCACATCTGATCATTATAATTTGTTAAACTGCAAAACCTTTGGGAAGTATAACCATAATTTTTTTCTTTATTCTATGAAAGACTCCATATCATAGTTGTTAATATCATAACTCTGCAGCTAGGTTGCCTGGGTTCAATTCTGATGCCATCACTACTAGCTTTATGGTCTAGTTCTCCATGTCTCAGTTTGTCATCTATAAAATGTGCATGTTAATCCTAGTACCCACGTCCTATGTTGCAAGAGAAACTGTACATATACTGAGCATAGTGCCTGGCAGTGTTAGACATGACTACAACTGACCAACTCATACATGGTCCCACTCAGAGAATACTGATGACCATTAAAATAACAATAATAACTGAAGACAGAAATTCGAATGCGAAAGAGACAAAAAGAAGGGGAGCAGATGGTAGGAAGAGAGAAAATGCAGAAAAGAGAAGGGAGTGTGAAGGTGGACTTTATGTTGAAGTGAGTGGAATAAGGAAAAGAGAGAAAGGAGATAATGTCCTTTCTAGGAAAGAAAGAAATGACGGTAACATCAATGACATATCATACTCATCCCATTCTCCAGTCCTTTCCATTAGAAATTATATAGGCCGATCACGACTATCTAGAACTTTAGAAACAAAGCTCTCATTAAATTCAATAGAGTTGTTGAACTAAATGCATAATATAATTAATTGTGTGACTGACAACGAATACACAAAGTATAAGATAAATCATTCCTTTCCCCAGTAGTCATGTGGACTATTTAATCGTGATTACTAGATGTAAGATTTGCCAACAATCAATATAAAGGGAAAGATATTGTTTCTGAGCTGTCTCACACGTTTTAAAAGATTGTTCATTTATTTTCTTCTTTCATCCCACTCAACTAGTGGTTAGAAATCAATCCATGCCGTGAAAGTCCACAGGGGGAAAAGCAGATCATGAGGTCCTATGCCCAGAGGTAAGCAGTGACAGCCAAGGCACCCAGAGAAAAATCATAAAGTTAAGATACTACTGAAAGCTGGAAACAAAAATTCAGATAAATTTGGCTATTGCACTTTTAAATGCTTTAGTGTGATAAGCCTACTTTAGATATTTGTGTTTTTACTAATACTGAGATTTATCAACAATGGCAAAGAATGATTAGAAGCTTCAGTTCATGATCTTTTAATTCCTTTGACCAATTTCCAGCATTATTCAATAATTGAAGGTAATTCTAAATTAAGTCCTGAGTGACTTTTCAGTGTTTTAAGTGCAGTATTGTCTATTTATTACCTCAATCTCTACAATTTCTAGTTCTCCGAGGAAGTAAAAGCATTCAAGCATTCATCCTTCTGAATATTAGCATAAATTTGGTGCTCGAGGACAACATGACTTCCCGGTTCATTGTAAAAAATTGAATACACCTAAATGCAAAACATAGATATATGCAAAATTTCAAAACTGCAAAAAGAACAAAATTTAATAACAACGTACGTAACAAAGTGTAAGTGAACTTGGAGCAACTGTTGGAACCACAGGCAGAGTCACTGACAGAAAGATCAGGCTGATGTAAACCAGTAAACAACTGAAGAAGAGAACATCAAGGAGGTGCTTCAAATGATAATGCTTTGAATTTTAAAGCATAAGAAGTGGCTTTTGGAAAAAATGATGACACTCTGGTATGTTTTGTAAAATTGATCCTTTTTTATGATGTTGCTGCAAAAGTCAAAGTTGAGTTTAAGATATCATACTATTTTGTCTAAATTTTTAAAAATATATATTGCTAACGGGGCACCTGGGTGGTTCAGTCGGTTAAGTGTCTGACTCTTGGTTTTGGCTCAGGTCATGATCTCAGGGTCATGAGAATGATCCCTGAGTTGGGCTCCCCATTCAGTGGGGAATCTGCTGGAGATTCTCTCTTTTTCCCTCTTCCTCTCCTACTTTTCCTCCCTCTCTCTGTGTGCCCTCTCTCTCTAAAAATAAATAAATCAATCTTTAAAAAACATACAGATATATTGCTTAAGCAAGTCTATATTTAAGAATTAATAAATTGTAGCTCAGATATTGCTAAATGTAGAATAAAATTACCTTTATTTTTAGCTTTATTTTTCTGGATACGGCCTCAATCACATATATATGTATATATATATAATGGTTATAGTCCTGACTTTACTCCCCTGATAACTTGTTACACTTAATGCCGAACACAAGAGGATTTTTCTGCAAGATATTAGAGGAATTAAAAAATTCAGCCACTCACCTTTCCAGACAATAGTGTAATAATCTAAAATAGGAAAACACTAAGAAAGCCTATACATAAAATATTAGAACCAAGAACTGTCCTGTCTTAAAGAAATGTGTTTCTAAAACATGATTTTCTTCCCTGAGCCTCCTAGCGTATGAAGAATACCGAGAATGAGTAACAGTAACTTTATTACCTATATGTCAATGATAAGGCGGATTTCAGAGTTACCAGAGAAGACAGGGCAATTCCTGAGGTTTGGGTATTTACACTGGACTGTTTAAACAATAACTATTCAAGCATACTTGTGGAAATTAGTGCATACATATGGGTGCCTAAATCCATGTTATTCATGCTCAAGTGTGAGTCCAAGAGTACTGAGTCTTTCCAGGAGAGCAACTACAACTGAAAGGAAAGCACTTTAATCACAGTTCACTTTCCACTTATGTTCTAGCATTCTGTTTGCATTCAGAAACTCTTTCTTTTGATCTCCGATATAGATATACTATGACTTTTTTTTTAAAAGATCTTTCAGTTTCACATTATTTAAAGTTTCTCCTCAGTGCATCAACATCTCATTTTTTTCCTGAGAAGAGCCTCCTCATGTCAGTGTCCCATGTTTGGATAGTCTGTGCAGAGCTCGGCTAGAGTTGTGAGCCCATCTCCCATCTAATACTATTTGTCCAAGAGCAACAAGGATAAAATGGCCTCAAAGGTGCTCAAAATATCCAGCAGCTTAAAGTCACACAGTCAACTCTGCCAGCCCTTCAGAGAACTTCCCTTGTCATCTTCAGGCTTGGCTTAAATACCTTAATAATTTATCACAACTCTCAAAGTGATTGAGAGTTACTGAACATTTAAGATGGCTCACCCAGACTGTGCCAAGCACTTTGCAACCTACACAGCTCCAGGAGAGAGACAAATAGACAATCTGCCTGGATAAGGTGTAAGGCAAGATGATTCATAAGAAATGAATGAATTCTATGCTTCTGTTCAGTGTAAGAATTAGTTTTGATACAGACCTAACAATCTGATATAGTCTTCTTTCCAAAAATAACAGCAGGGACAAAACAAAACCAGAACACAGAAACAGGGACAGATAGACAGACAAATGTAAAGAGAACTCTCTTAGATACCCTTGTGGCATATACAATTATAGGTAATGTGAATGAATAAGTAGATTATATTCTTTGGCAGGCAACCGAAACCAATGCAGGCTAAAAGCATTTAGAGGATGGATATGGGGTAGGACATAGAATTAAACAAATTTATTTTTAAAAACCAACTCGGATAGTTCAGGAAAAGCAGCTATAGGAATCTGGAATTGAGGGGCGCCAGGGTGGCTCAGTTGTTAAGTGTCTGCCTTCAGCTCAGGGCATGATCCTGGAGTTCCAGGATCAAGCCCCACATCAGGCTCCTCCGTGGGAAGCCTGCTTCTTCCTCTCCCACTCCCCCTGCTTGTGTTCCCTCTCTTGCTGGGTGTCTCTCTCTCTCTGTCAAATAAATAAATAAAATCTTAAAAAAAAAACCAGGAATCTGGAATCGAGAACTAATAAGAAATCTCTTTAAGGCACCACCAACAGGATCAATCAACTGTAACTTTGTTTATTCTTTTTGGTTCTCAGCTTAAAGAATCAAATTTTAAAGAGAGAGACTCAAGCCATCTTGGGTCATAGGCCTTTGGGCTGAAGAAGGGCAAGCCTCTTGATTAATGGTCCCACTGCATCATATCTAATAGGATAAGTCCTCCAAAGCAAAATCACTGTCTTTTATCAGTTGGAAGAAGGATAGATGTTGAAAATATACTTCTGTACAAATTGAAACAGGCAAAAAAAAAAAAAAATTAGCAAAACCTGGATAATTCCAAGAAATCTTGTCTGAACTGGAACAAAGTAATTATCTTAGTTGAGAGAGAGAGGGGAGGTGGGAGAAATAATTTCACTAATTCCTTAGAGTGAACAAATTAGAAAAACGTTTTCAAACAATTCTTATTAACTTTGTAGTCAGATGGTAAAGGATCTTCTCCAGGCATATTTATATTTTAGTCATGGTATATATCACTGATTATTGCAAGAACAATTCTGATACCCGACACTGATAAACCATATAAACAAGCTCCCTTACAGCATCTTTCTATGGCTCGACTTCTTTCTGCCTGTCTGGTCTGTGTTTGTTCAACTGTGATCACAGCAGCACTGTGACCTAAAGAAAGATGAAAGCATTCTCCCATTACTCAACTACTATAGGCAGAACTAGGGCACGAACCTTTCTGTTTTCTGTTTCCAAGTCCAATTGTTCCACTGAAGGAAAAAGGCCTCTTCTATTACTCAGGTAGAAGAAGGTTGCATGACCATAGCATAAAACTAATGGAGGAATTCTACTGGCAATTTCCAGTGGCCAAAGGAAGAAGCAATTAGAGGACATGCTTGACAACCAGAATAGGAAACCTACAGTAGAGTCCCAGCACAGCCTCTCTGGTTTCTGCTAGTTGAATACCAGCAACAACATTCTGTTAACTGCATAACAACTGTACAGTTTATGAGACCATTAAGGAGCACATTATAGCTTAGAGAGTATTGTTGAGAGGCTAGGTTGATCACATTAAATTGCTTTTCAAGTATAGGGCTAACTTTAGTTTTCTATAAAACAAACTACTTCCCCACTTGTATTTAAAATTTTAAGATTCTTTTTGAATACCCTAAGCAACACTATAGTTATTACCATTCCCAGCAGACTGGTATTGACTCCTAGTCAAATCCTAGCAGAGTACTCTTAGTGCTGAACCATATTTCCATCTTCATACTAATAAGAGAACACTGGTCCTAAGCAAAGGGCATATAAGGAAATAGCACATTCTTCCCAATTGAACACATAGCTCTAAATGTTAGAACTCAAAAGGGTTTGTATTATTGTTAAAAGAAATATCAAGTTACTTTTCACCAAAGGATTTGTTAAGATTTTTAAAATAAAGACCATACTTAAAAATTAATATAGGGCACAGATTCGCAAAAGGCATTGGTTTGAGGCACAGGAGCTCAGCTTACTGATCATCAGGAAGCACAGTGTTCGGGAAAGTTTGGTCTCTGGATGCTGAGGAGTAGGCTTGAAGGCCAGCTCTGCCCATTCGTACTCACTGTGACTCTGGGCATGCCACTTAATATCCCTAAGTCTTGGTTTCCTCATCTATAAAATGGGAACATAAGGGGGATGTATGTGATAAAATATTTTATGCCTATAAAATGCTTACCACAATGTCTGAAATGTATTAAGCATTCACAAAATATTATTATTTGGTACATTGCTTAACCTGTCTTGGGGTGATTATTTTATCCATAAACACAAATACTCTGTTTTCATTGCTAGAATACTATTGGGATTGAATAAAATAACATATGCTGACTCTCTTATAAAATATGAAATAGCATTAAAAGATAGTATTTTGTGATTATAATAATTGTCTTAAAAGTAAACAAAGAAACTGACCCCTGATCCTACCTAAATTACCCCCACTATAACTGAGACAGAAAATGTTATTGTAACAGAAAAAAAAGAAGGAATACATACCAAAAAAGTATAAAGTGTGATTCACTATACTTGTTGCCTACAAATCTGTCATCAATCAGATTAGTGTGATCCATAAAATCAATCATACCCTTTTCAAAAAGAGAAGCCGAGGACAAATATATGGAGTACAGGTCTACCTTCAGAGTTTGGGAGCAAACTCTGGTAAAAACTCCTTCCCTACAACAACTGAAATGATCAAAAATCAAATCAGACCTCTTTTAGAAAAGCCTGAAGTTATAAGACCATAGATGTGCTATATATATTACATTACAATGATATACATCATAATGATAGAAACAGTGTCTTTTTTTATTTTTTTTGCATTTAGATTCTAGGCAGTTAGCAAACAGTGCAATATTGGTTTATGGAGTAGAATTCAGTGATGCATCACTTACATACAACACCCAGTGCTCATCACAAGTACCCTCTTTAATCCCCATCACCCATCTTCTGAATCCAAGTTAGAATGGGATTTTTCTCAAACCAAACAAGTTTGTACAATGTAACAACTTACATGAAATAAATATAGCATCCTAACAGTATGGCTGCTGCCTATATGGAAGCTAGAAAGTGGATGCCAAAAGAGAAGGATCATCTGGTGTCAATCCAACCCTAACACATAGTGACCATGTCCCTGGTCTGTGGGCAGTTGCATCTGGCTTCCCTAAGCTGGTGGGAAGAGTCCTTCATATCATGTCATTCTTCTTTAACTCTGGCTCTTTCGAACTAACTGAATATATTTATCCAGGCCAAGAGACCAGCAGAGTTTTGATTTGTCAAATTTTGCTTCAGTGGCAAGTAAATCTATTGGCGTTCTTATTACATAGTCATATTTATATGTAGGTAGCTTTAGTCAGTGTGTGAGTGATAGATCAACTCCGTGAGAATTCCGCCACATGTATTTTAGCGTGATTGACAAATGGCGCCCACCCGCGGGATGCTGCCCGAGGCAGCTGGCTCGCCTCTCTCTGTGTGCTTCCCTGCAGCTGTGTCTGGGTTCCACCATTTCTGTGCTGGAATACCACTTACTTCTGCAATATTTTCCACAAACCACCATACACAAATGAACCTGAAACTTACATCTTTGGAAATAAGTCATTGTGAACATTGAGAAAGAGGCAAGAACACTAACATTTCTCTTAGTTTTCATAAGTGTCTTGTACAAGCAGCAAGACGTTCAAGAATTTTCAGGCAAAATAGGAATAGTAAACTGTCAAAAAAACTGAAAAAGAAAAAAGGATGAAAGTAGGGAATACTATCCTAACAGTTATGGTTTACTCTTACAGGCAATGTGGTAAACCACACAGCTTTAGGGTGACCCACAGTGGCCCCTGCCTTCATATAATCCCCTCCCTGCAAGTATCAATGGGACTTCCACGCATTTCTAATCAATAAAATATGGCAAAGGTGATGAGAGGTCACTCCCATCATTATACTATGTGTGTGTATATGTGTGTGACATATACACACACATATAGACCTATTTATTTATAACATATAAATGCAAAATATAATTATAAAAAATATAAGTTCTATATAAATTATGTTACAAATTATAAGTATTTATTAGATGTACCACAGAAACTGTAAAATAACAATCGTCTTGCTTTAGGCTACTACTTCTGTGGTAATATTTTACATGGCAATAGAAAACTAATACAGCTTTACTCCATTACGGTTTAACATAATTCTAATAAATTTTCCCTGGAGTGACAGAATAGAGCCAGATACTTCCAAAACAAAAGCCTAGAGCCATTAATATTAACTACTCAATTTTAGGCAAGTTACTTAATCTTGCTGAGGCTCAGTATTCTCATGTATAAAAATGGCAATGGTATTAACTACCTTGCACATTTGGTGTGAAGATTAGAAATAGTAAAGATAGGGGCGCCTGGGTGGCACAGCGGTTAAGCGTCTGCCTTCGGCTCATGGCGTGATCCCAGCGTTATAGGATCGAGCCCCACATCAGGCTCCTCTGCTGGGAGCCTGCTCTTCCTCTCCCACTCCCCCTGCTTGTGTTCCCTCTCTCGCTGGCTGTCTCTATCTCTGTCAAATAAATAAATAAAATCTTAAAAAAAAAAAAAAAGAAATAGTAAAGATAAAATGCATGTCCCATGATAGGTATTCCAGAAATAGCAGTTCAAGAAATAGTGGAAACCTGACCAGTTGCTTTGAGCCGTGAAAGCCAGAACATATCTTACTCCACAGATTTACTTTTAAAGAGGATGCCATTGTCATTCTAGATCTGGTGGTGAACACTGAGACCCACCATCAGCATGCCCTCACTCAGGTCAGTGATTTCACTAATTACATGGGCAAGATTCAGCTTGAGGTGAGATGTAAGATTTGGGCAAAGAAACAGAACAAGTCTTTGTAGTCTACAAAGATTCAAACATATATCTGATTTCAATCATTTTCTGCCCTAACCCACAAAATAACTGGTCACGTATAGAAAAAGAAAACTACGTAGCCAGTAAATATCTTTTTCTACAATTAAGAAAAAAAAATTACAATCGCTTTAAGTTCTTAGTTTAGTTAGGTAAAATCACTTAACACATTTCAGCACTAATTATAACAACTCAGTCTCTCCTATATAAATAGGTTCTGGGAAATTTTAATCAAAGGAGAGTAAGACTGTAAAAATACTTTGATTTTACTGTTTGTATCTTCTTTTTCAATTCCACGTATCTCTTTCTATTTGGTCTAGTTCAAGAGTAGCTGGGTTTTAACCACTAGAGTGGGTGCTCATTACTGGTAGAAGTCAAAAGAGGATTATTCTACAAAAATAAATGTCGTATAGAATAGGTTATTTCCTGGAGAAACTTCTCCATATGGAACTGATAAAACCACAATTCTTTACCAGCTGGACATGCACAGTTACAAAAGGCAGGGTGGGAAATATATCAAAGTTATATATATATATATGTTATATATATCAAATATCAAAGTTATATATATATCAAATATCAAATATATATATCAAATATCAAAGTTATATATATGTTATATAAGTTATATATTATATATATAATAAGTTATATATATATTTGGCTGTTATATATATCTATTTGGCTGAAATTACATATATTTTATATATATATTTGGCTGAAATTTTATGTATTTTATATATATATATTTGGCTGAAATTATATACATTTTATATATATATATATTTGGCTGAAATTACAGTATTCTGTTGATGTGGCTATTAAAAATTACATATATATATAAACGCAGCACAGAATATTACTGGAGGATGGAACCTTACATTTCTATTTCACTATTTTTCTGCTTTACATACACACCAAACACTTTCACCAAGGGAAACTGTCTCTGGGGACAAAAGACGTTATGAGCTCTATTCCCCTTGTGCACTCTTGGTAACCCTGAAAGCTACATAGCAGCTGGGATAACCAGAAAGAACCGATATCCATATATTTAGTTTTACAACAGAAAGCAAAAATATTGCAAAGAACTGTTCATGAACTAACATCAATGCTAATATTAACATTTCAAACCTTTAAGGCTTCCCTCCCACTATGAGAACAATGAAAATATTCTCTCGTCTTGTTGATCTTTACTGAGGGTCAAATGCTTTATATGTATATAGTCAATAAAAAAAGTTATTTTGTAACTATTCTGAAAGTTAATGAGGTTAGTGAGTGCGAGGAATTCAAAATATGTTTCAACAGTCATGCGTGGGTGGCTCAGTCCTTAAGCATCTGCCTTGGGCTCGGGTCATGATCCCAGGGTTTTGGGATTGAGCCCTGCATCAGGCTCCTTGCTCAGTGGAGGGAGAGCCTGCTTCTTCCTCTCCCACACCCCCTGCTTGTGTTCCCTCTCTTGCTGTCTCTCTCTCTCAAATAAATAAATAAAATCTTTAAAAAAATGTATCAATAGAATCAATGGTATATTTATTTTATTGGATAAACCTGAAGTTCACATTTCTACCTGTATTGTCATCATTTAAATGACAGAGCCACACACTTTAATGTACTTCATAATTAAAACTGGAAAACTTCACTGAACAAAAAGATGTAAGAATGGACTTGTAAGCACATTAAATATCACTACACACATGAAGAACTTTAGAACAAAATCAGGAATTTCATCTATCATAGCTTAGAAAAATAGTAAAGATACTAAAATATTAACTACTTTTGACAGATGCAAAACATTTCTGGAATTAATGTATAGACAAATATAATTAATTTATATTGCTCATATTTATAAAAATAATTAAAGCCTACTTTGTTTCATCATATCAAATTCATAAATACTTCAATGAATTTTGGGAAACAATTGATAATGGTTCCTTAAAGCTGTGTTTTTAGTAGGCATCTTGGATTTCTCTCAAACATAAGTCTCACTACATTCTCCAAAAATAACAATCAAGAGTAGGATATAGTGAGAGTTTTAACAACAACAACAAAAAGACATTCTGCTACTGAATTACACTCATGTTTATGTCAAAACAAGGATTTCTTATGTCAGACTCAAAATGCCCACAGTACACATTCATTAAGAAAAGAACATTATCACATTCCTTCGATGGTGCAAAAAAGCTTATCTTTTATGCTAGCCATATCTCTCCTCTTACAGCAACTTTTATATTAAGCAATAATCTATGTCCTGGGCACTGCTTTACAATCTCACTTCTCTTTCCACAGATAACCGTGATCCAACCACGGGATCCTATTTGCGAGTCCCTGAACATAACCTGTACTTGTTTGCCTCTGGCTTTCATCTCTGCCTTTTCCTCAGCTTAGAATGATTTCCAAATACCCTCTTTTCTTGTGTCCCTATCCAGCCTTTATAAATGCTGTTCATTCTTCAAAACACAGCAAAAATGGTATTTCCCATCTAAAGTCCTCAGTCACCACAACCAGGAATTAATCACACCCTCCTTGGGGCTTCCTAGCATTGTGTTTGTATGTACTTTCTGACACCTGTCACTTCATGAATTTTGTTATGGTAATTTTCAAACACATTTTTCTTCCCCACTAGATTGTAAAATCATCTAGGTCAGGGATAACACCTTCGTGAACATTGGCTGAATTTAATTCTTAATGTTCTGCATGAAATGCACAAAAAAATTAAAACACTTGGTTGGCTCTTATTATTAAAATATATTCCTCCTCAACTTCATAGTTATTCCTTGCAGTAAATGAACCCTGAGGTACTGTTCCTAAAAGTGGGTGCTTAATAAATATTTTCTGATGTCCTTTCCTTTGAGATTGCCTACAAGGGACACAAAAGCTCTAAAACAAATTTGTTGTGTTGCGGGGTTTTTTTGTTGTTTTTTTTTTTCCTGGAGTCCAGCTATAAAGTCACAGTAAATTATTTCCCTTATTATCGTTAAGTAAATTAAAGGTTTTATAACCACATCTAGGCCAGAGGTTATAAACTTTTTGGCAAATAGGGATTTTTCTTCAATACCAAAACTATCAAGAATCTCCACTTCATTGTTTTGTCTGCCACTGTATCCTCAGAATAACACCCAGCTCCTTGGTGTTCTAGCTTCCTCCCGCTAGTCCCCTACTCCGACATTTCTTAGAGCCCAGGGAGATCTTTGGTTAGATGACACTATCGTATTTTCACTGTCCATGCCTCCATACTCTTCACACTGTCACTCCCCTCCTCACTCAGCTTAGATCCACGTTTTATCATTGTATTTGTCTCTTCCATACATCCTCAACTCACTTCATCCTACAAACCAGGCTAAATCCCAACTGTGATTAAACCCAACTCTCTATCTGAGCAGGTGAAAGTAGCTACAGAAAATCACTCCTCTGTGCTGAACTCCTTCATTTTAAATGAGTTGTATGAATCCCTAGTGGAGCCATACAGCCGCACTGGGCCATCTTGCTGCATTATTCTTGGGGAATCAGCTTTCATATTTCAATGTGATTTTGTACCTGTTCTTCCCAAATTTACAAAATAGCCTCATCTTTTTTTTTCAAGATTTTATTTATTTATTTGAGAGAGAGAGAGTACAAGTGGGGGGAGGGGCAGAGGGACAAGCAGATTCCCGGCTGAGCGAGGACCCCAATTTGGGGCTCGATCCCAGGACCCCGAGATCATGACCCAACCCGAAGTCAGACACTTAACTGAGTGAGCCACCCAGGTGCCCCCAGCAAATAGCCTGACCTTTAATCTTACCTTCTGCACCCCCTCTGTTATACTGGATGGACTGTCTGTACTAACAATGGCCTATAACACATGAAAAATTAGAGGCAGAAAGGCTTAGGAACTTGTCCATGTGAAAAAGCGAGCATTTAAGCTTAGGCATTCTGATGCTCATAAGTTCTCAAAAGAGACATTGATTTGCTTGGATGGCAGAAAGACGTATGGCATTAAAATAAAAATTAGTTAGACAAGTTTGGGTTCAAATTATGAAAGTACCATTCACTGCTGCCTGACTTTTGTCCTAGTATGTAAGTTCTCAAGGCCTACATTTTCTCATACATAAAATAGGGATAATAATACCTGGTTACAAATAATTGTTAGGACATTATCGAGCATTTAATAGGTACTCCAGAAGTGTTGGTGTTTTCCATTTATATCGAGGCTGTCTTAGTCACGTACTGCTTTATATTTCCCACAGAGTAAAACACGTGGCAGAGGGGCGCCTGGGTGGCACAGCAGTTAAGCATCTGCCTTCGGCTCAGGGCATGATCCCGGCGTTATGGGATCGGGCCCCACATCAGGCTCCTCTGCTATGAGCCTGCTTCTTCCTCTCCCACTCCCTCTGCTTGTGTTCCCTCTCTCGCTGGCTGTCTCTATCTCTGTCAAATAAATAAATAAAATCTTTAAAAAAAAAAAAACATGTGGCAGAAATTCCGTAACTACATGGTGTATATCAGAAATGCAAAAATACAGAAACATTGACTAAAACATGCATGTATCTGTGCTCATTTCATTGTACTTTGAAATTTTCAATTTTACTGGGAACTACTATCTTAGGCGCAATGTGAAATATGAGCATAAACTGTAGACAGTTAACTTTATAAGATTAGATGTGTCAGGAATAGTGCACTAAGCCCCCCATTATGGGAATCCTGGAATGTCTTCCCATCATTGTCTCTCATTGCTCCAAACGCCCACAGCAGCTTATGACAGTGTGTGCGCACCTAGTGTTTATTTCACTGTTCTTACTTAACTACATAGTCGTATAGTTTGCAAAGCAGGCTATTCCTACCTGCCCGGTTAGTAATTACTATGAATGGCTCCTTCAAATCATGGCAAGGATAAAAGACAGGCACAAAGGCCCCCCACAGTGACACTTGAAAAGTTGGCCACTTAGAAATGTTGTCAATGAGGAGATTTTGAAACCATCTTTCAAATCCTGATGCCTAGTGTTACCATATTGTGACAGGCAACTTCAAAAGAGAGAATAAATCTTCCAAGCTACTATTCTTTCTGCAAGTTGCAGATTTATTTCCTTCTCAAATTACAGCCTTCACTCTTACTTAATTTTCATTGTCCTAATAATTCATCACAGTAGGTTTCATCTCAATGTGACAGCAAAAAATAGAACCTTTGCTGGTGCTCAACAAATTCATATTTGAGGAAAGAATTTATTCAGAATAAATGTTAATAAAATGCAAGCCCAGATTGCTAGATAATGTTAAGATACAGCTATATATAGATAATCAAAGGCTGCTGCAGATAAAATCCTATATTATCTATGATTAGTATTTAATTTTTCAATTCCAGATAATTTACCATTACTAAAATGGCTATGATTGAAGCTGACCTCCGTCTCTCTTACTTCACTAAGAGCACAAATAAATATACAATTGAAAATATCACACATTCATCATCTTGTTGATGTAAGTTGGGCATTAATGGTTAAATAACAGTGAGTGATATGATCTTTTTAAATTTTTTTTTTTAATTTAGCACACCCAGTCTGTACTCTAGTACATACTGGTAAATGAGGTGGTGAAGGCTAGGAATTACAAAAGAAAATTTGGAATGCTAATTTGAATTCAGCTTTCATACATCTTCCTCCAGCCCAAATAAATAAACTTCATGTCCACTGAAAAATGAAGATAAAACAAAGTAAAAGAAGCCAAGGGGGAAAAGTATAAGACAGAGAACCCACATTTCACCTCCTTGGGCATCTGTTAGACCTTCTAAGGACATGTCTTTATATAATAAACTACTAAGTGAAGATGTGTCCCCAAAATAATTGTGCTATGTCAGGGTAAAGAGACCCTAAAGGCTGTATATTTACTGTTTTAATTGATGATTATTATAAACATCGCATACAAGTTGTGATTTCCATTTGCATAATGAAGGAGTAGCAAACTCAAATAACTTCAGGTGTCAGACAGAAAATGAAATTTAGGATTCAGAACAGTGGACACTGTTAGTAATAGAAGATAGCATGACCTTTGAAAAAGTATTAAAAAAAATATATTAAACACTCCAATAGATAAAATCTTTAGTCACCATTTTTTGATCCCTGGTCTCCAGTATTCTAGTTTTATCCTCCACCATGAATTTACAAACTGAGCGTCACAGTCAGGAGGCTTTATAACTGGCAAAGAGTAGAAAAACTTGTAAGTCCTCCAGAACTACCCAACAAATCCTAACTTAGCTCGTGTTGGATACATCACACATGGGTGTTCTGATATTGAAACTTGCTTACACAGGACACGGTCTGCTTTAACATATCTAGCACCAAGTAAAATTCGTGATTCTCATCATTTTAAAGTGATCTCTCAGCATAATGTCAACTCATATACTTCCAAGTTCTTTTCCAGGATGTTGAAATCTGCCTAACTTGTTCATTGATTTGTGCAGGTTTCCTTACTGTGCTTATTCATAAATTTTCAAACATCTGGGAAGAGGCTGTAGATCTTGGCACAGCAAATTACGTCCTCATAACTGGTTAGTAAGGTTAAAGAAGTAATTTCTTCTCAAGGACTCCAATATGATAAAATGAATTTTAAATGAATAATCCTGTTCAGGATTGATTTAAACTTTCTGTGTTTTCTCACCACATAAACAGGTGCCTACATGACCCATGTGAGCTTGTCATGCTCAGTCAAGACACACAGGGTTTTTACTAATTTAGGATTGCTTCCTAGCTCTATAGAAGGGCAAATCTCACCTACAACACTCCTTTCTCAAAGCATAAACTTTGGAAATAAAAAACAAAGGCGAATCTCTGTATTTACTATGAACATAATCAGAAACAAACACCCATGTGCCTACTGGATTATTTTTTCATTTCGGCCAGCTCAACGGCAATGAAATGGAATTGAATCAATCAATTTGTCAAAAAAATATATGCTCTAAGAGCTTAGATAAGAATTAATGATGCAAACCTTTCTTTCTAAAAGGAGAGAAACATCAAAAAAACATAAGATTCTAAATACAAAAACAAGACAGAGATAGACTTTTGGTATTATTCTAAATGATTCAGTTAAAATTGCCTAATGCCATTCATGTATCAGAGGAAGATATTTGGTCTTTATCCCTGGTTCTTGGCACATAGTTCCAAATGCTCTTAGAATTTCACAGTGAGAAATGTAATAGGACTATCTTTTATTCTTTTGTGTTTGGATCAGGTGACTCTTTGCAGGGCCCCTAGATAGAATTAGGAGGGAGCCTGGTCACCAGAAAGAACAAGCCTTGATTAGAAGCTGGAGCTTTCATCCCTGTCCCCCAACCTCCAGGTTGGTAAGGTGCAGCTGAAAGATGCACCCAGTGAGGTGCTGAGAGGCTGGCTCTCCCATAAGGGGCATGAAAGCTCTGTGTACTGGCATTCCCCCTCACATAGAACCTAGGTATCTCTTTCATTTGGCTTTCCCCGAGTTGTATCCTTTAAAATAAACCAGAAAATGTAAGTAACATGTTTTTCTGAGTTCTGTAAGTCACTCTGGTGAATTATAGAACCTGAGTGGAGGCTGTGGAAGCCCCAGTCTCGAACCCATCAGTTAGATGTAGTGAGGGCCCACGACTTGTAATGGCACCTGAAGTGGGGCACTCTTCTAGCACTGAGCTCTCTAAGAATTGGAAGCTAATGCTGACTCCAGGTAGATATTATCAGAATTGAATGGACTCATTTGACACCCAGTTGGTGTCAGAGAGTTGGAGAAGTGGTGTTGGAAAAGACACATGTATTTGGTGTCAAGAGGAAAAAGAAAACCTCTCATCTGGCATCAGAAGTAGTGTGAGTAAAAACAGAGGAGGTCAGTGAAGTGTTTCAATTTTTAGTGCTCTGTCCCTTTTTCCCAAAGATGATAAAAGAAGACTACAAGTTCCAGGGACCTTACGGTTTCCCTTTCACTTGCTTCCATAAAATAAACCTCTTTCTTCTCACTGAAAGCAAAGCCCATCACCAGCCATCCCCGATCTGTTATGCTGCTCTACCCCCAAGCTAGTTGGCAGAGTTTATTAAGCTACTTTTCCAGTAAAAATCTACTTGTGGTAATATATATTCTACCAGTTTTGTAATAAACTTGTGAAAAATAAACCAGAATGACCTTCCTTATACTATTGTATTAAAGGCTTTCTTGTTTCTTAACCCTAATCTCTTAAGGGACTCTCTCATTGTTATTTTTACTTTTCTTATTATTCTTTTTTTTTTTTTACCATTATTCATGTGCTTATTGTTTTTTTAATAATTAAGGTATCTAATTGTTTAGAGAATGATTGTCAGGAATAAATGAAAAAGTTTTTAAAGAAAGTAATCAAATTGAAAGGGAAAGCCATCTGAAATTTGTCTAGAGTTGAACTCAATAGGGATAAAGTGCTTCACATACTTGATAGACTGCCATCAACATTCTAGAGGTAGACATACAGTTTGGACACTGAAAACCTGAAGATGATCTATTTAAATTCATTTTCCTACTCTCCATTCCAAATCTCTCACTGGGCTCTGTATGGTGCCCTATCTGCTTCATTGCTAAAGTCCCTCAAGAGTAACAATCAGCTAATACCAACTTTGAGGCTGCTTTCTTTCCACACTGGCCCTCAGTAACCTAGGTCTCAGTGGTCTAAGAATGTAAATTGGAAAATACTCCATTTCCATTTATTCATACACACACTCCTCAAATCTGTCAAAGCCATCAAAAATGAGCGAAACAGTCATATCTGTGACAGCTTTAGTTAATAATCTAGTATCAAGATTTGTTCATCAATTGTTACAAGTGTACCATACTAATGTTAGATTTTAATAATAAGTAAACTAATAGGGATATATGGGAATTCTGTGCTATCTTCATAATTATTCTGTAAATAGGAAGTTATTCCAAAGTAAAACACTTCATTAAAAAAATACATGATCTTAAAAAAAAATACATGATCTTTGCTTTCGAGTAGCTAATAAGGGATGGAGATATTGGTAAGAAATATTTTTGGGTTGCCCACAGAAAGCTAGTCCCACCTTGGTTATGATTATGGAGACATAATATTATAATGCAACCAATAAGATATTTAAAAACTTAACAAAGCTGTTCATCTGATTTGGTTTCCATCAGGCCTTTGCTTATTCCTAGCGGTAGACATTGTTTTAAATTCTGAATTGTTCTTATGTCATTTGCTCAGGAATTAAAGTTTAGAAGATGAATTGTAATGCTTCCTCTTTCTAAGCTATGATCTCAATTCAGAGAATAGAAACTTCATATGCCATAATTAATTTGGGGTGTTTACATCATATCTTAAAAATGCTCTTGGGATTTTTCTGGTCATAAATACTGAAAAAAATGACTCTTTTGTCTATATCCATTCACTTGAGTTGTCATAAACAAAGAAAGTCCTCAAGTACAAAACGAGAAGAGAAAAATAATGCATTTGAGAGCCTATCATTCTCCCTTCCATTCATTTTCCTAAATTGGATTTGGTATTAACAAATTCAGTGACACAATGTTTCTTATAAAAAGGAATACAAGATTTCTATAGTTAAAAAGGGTTTTCACTGCAGTTTGAGTAACTTATAAATCATGCTACAACTTTAGTCTCTAAATTATGTTACTGTAGCTTCTTTTTAATAGTTTGCATGTTTCCCACTTCATTTTTAGTTCCAAGCCACACTAGAATTTATTCTTGGTCCCTGTCATGGTAAATTGGGTGTTGGCTATATGGAATGCATTGATTGATAGTATCTATTGCTATATAACAAATTACCCTAAAATTTAGCAGCTTAAATCAAAGAACATTTATCATCTTGCAGTTGTTGTGGGTCAGCAATTTAGTTACAGTGCTGCTGGTTGGCTCTGACTCAGAGTCTCTTGTGAAGCTGTAATCAAATACTCAGCCAGGGCTGCGTTCTATGTCAAGGCTTGACTGGGGAAGGATCTCCTTCCAAGCTCATTCACACTGCTATTGGCAAGGCCTCGAAGATCCACTTCCACACCTACTGCTATGTGGCTCTTCACAGTGCTACTTCACAAGAAGGGAGCTGGCTTCCCAAGAGTGAGTGATGAGAGAGAGAGAGAGAGAGAGAGAGCGAGGAAAAGAGAAAGACAGAGACAGAGAGACAGAGAAACCTCAAGACAGAACCATAATATTTTATAACATAATCTTGGAAGTGACAACCCATCATTTCTGACAAGCCGTCACTCTCTTTATTAGAATAAAGTAAGTCTAGCCCACACTGAAGAGGAAGGCATTACAGAAGGACATATGACTGCTAGGAGACAGGGAGGATTAAGGACCATCTCAGAAGTTGCCCACCACAATTGACAATTAATATCTTTCCCTTTCTTCTGAAAATGTTATAAAACCAATAAGGAGATCACGAATGAAATAGAACCTAACAAGGGGCACCTTGATGGTTCATTTGGTCAAACATCTGCCTTCAGCTCAGTTTGTGCATGCTCCTGGGGTCCTGGGATTGAGCTCGAGTTGGTCTCCCTGCTCAATGGGGAGTCTGCCTCTCCCTCTCCCTCTGCCACTCCCCTTGCTTGTGCTCACTCTCTCTCTCTCTCTCTCTGTGTCAAATAAATAAGTGAATAAAATTATTTTTAAAAAAAGAAATAAAACCTAACAAAACACTGCAACTTAACACTTTCCAGGAAACTGGGAGACATTTAATCCGTACATTATGAAGTAACCATAAGGACTACCAAAATCAGGGGTGATCTTCTAAAAACTACAAGAAAAAATAGAGGGGAGAAGTGAAGAAAATGGTAGGGAAGGTAGAGACTGTAACAATAATTAAGATGAGTATATAATTTATCCCCCAAACCTGGAAAAAATTGGTGTAACTTCACTCATTGTGAGAAATTCATATTTGAGGTGTAGGAGTCCACTATTTATTTTCTTTATCGACAAAATTATCTAAATTTGATAACTACCATTTTCATACATGATTGGTAAAAGTTCAAATTGGCACAACCTCTATGGAGCATAATATTTAGATATATATCAAAATTACAAATCTATGTACTTTCTGACTCAGTAATTCTACCACTGGAAATTTACTTCATAGATACCTTACACACATATTGTGTTCTTTACTGCAGCATTATCTATAAAGCAAAGGTTTGGAAGCCAAATGAATATTCGTTAATACATGGCTAGTTAAAAGAAAGTAAGATAGCTACAAAAAAATGAAATCCTATGAAGCTGTTAAATAAGAGGAAAAAATATAGAAGGATGATGCTTCTGTATGCTGACATGAGAAGACCCCCAAGATACATTTTTAAGTGAAAAAAGCCAGGTCCAGATCAATATTTATAGTATGTTATGTTTGTGCAAGAAACAGGGATGCATTTGTTTTCTATTTTTGCCACAAAATATTGACACAAATTTAACAGGTTAACACCACACAAATTTATTACTTTGCCCATCTCAAATCTGACACGGGTCTCACTAGGCTAAAATTAAGGTCGACAGGCTCTGTTCCTCTGTGGAGGCTCTGAAGAGGAGTCTGTTTTCTTGCTCATTCAGGTTGTTGATCGGATTCAATTGCTCACATTTATAAGACTATTTCTTCACTGACGATCATCTGAGGGCCATTCCCGGATCCTAGAAGCCACTGGCTTCCTAGGCTTATGGCCCACTTCCTCCACAATCAAAGTCAGCAATGGCAGGTCAAGTTCCTGTCGTGCTTTGAACATATGCCACCTCTTCTTCCCTGGTTACATCGCTTTGATAGCTTTTCTGCCTTCTTCTCTGTTTCTGAGGGCCCATGTAATCACACCAGAATAATCCAGGATACTCTCCCTATCTTAATTCTATTTTCAAAGTCTCCTTGGCCTAGCTGTGTGAGGTAATATACTCACAGGGTCCAGGAATTCGAGTGTGGTCACCTTTGGTGGGGGCATAAGAAATATTCATTCAAATCAGTTTGTTGCATACACAACAAAGCTATGGAAAGATACTTAGGAAACTAAGAACAATGGTGATGTGGAAGGAGCAGTTGGGAACTGTGCAGATGGGACAAAAAGAGCATTATGATGGGTGAATTATACTACATATCTTTTCACATATACTTAGAACCATGTGACTATATTACCCATTTAAAATCAAATAAAAGAAAATGGATGCCTAATAAAATGGTGAAAACTGTGTAACCATACATTTCTTAAAGAGTTTTCATCTTCTCTTCCTGTCAGTGTAATTAAATTCTCATTCTAGGCGCACAATGCTGAGCGTTCTGACTTATAGTTTGCTTCAGAGATGCTGTCAAGAACATGAGTGTGATCTGTGCTGTTCCCTCCTACGATGTCACAAAGGGACAGCCCCCACTTTTTACACAGTGCATCTGATTTTCCTTTGGAACTGAATTTCTTTTTTTAGTTTATTCAAGCTGGTTTTCTTTCTAGATAATTCCACAGGTCTGTTTTCTTTGGTTATCCAAAAAATACTTTGCCACTAAACTTTGTTAGTGGATTTAATTTACCAACCTCTTAAATTCAGGTAAAATGTGAATAGTCTTAGAGATGAATGCTCATCTTACAATTTGCCTTTGATCTGAACCTCTTTAAACTGGCTTCCTTTTCAGTGTCACGTTGTGATTTAGATTCCTCTTGATTGCTATATCCATAACCACCTGGATTCAAACATTTTCGTTGCTATAAAACAGATACCGAAACACTCTTTTCATCCTATTGTACAGGGCAGTATTTTAAAATGCACTCTCTTCTTCAAAAAGCCCAAATATGTCCTAATTTGATTCTTACAATCTTTCTACTGACCAAGTCCATCATCCTTCAGTTTGATCAATTCTAGTAATCTCTTATGTAGAAACATGAAAATGCCTTCTGTCTGCCCTCCACTTTATCAAGTGAGTTTTCTAGATAGGCTGGAGGCTGGGATGATCTTAAGAGTCACAAAACTGAAGCATCTACATACATGAATCACTTTACAATTTCACCATGCCAGATGAATGGATCATATTTACTGTAAATTTGGTAGTTATTTTATTACACCATTGAATTGAATGAAAATGGCATAGTTCATTCTCACTTTTATGCTGCCATTCCCAGAACACCCTGACAAATGCTTTGCTACATCTTAAGGATCTGAACACCTAACACTATATGCAATAACTAAGTAGCAACCAAACAAACACACGTACACACACACACACACACACACACACACACACAGCCTCAAGTAGAAACTGTGCCTAATGGGCTTTTAACAAAGTTATCACTTTTGTATTTAAGCCACTAAAGAGGAAACACAGACAAGAGTATGCATAAATTGAAAGGCTGTTACACAGCACACTTGAAAATGTTATATTTACATGGCAAGCAGCTTATTATATTTACATGAACATCTGGTGCAGGTTCACTAAAATCTTAAAAACAGATGGACATGAAGAAAGAACTGGTAATTAACAAAGCTATATGTTGATTAAATCAGCATGTGGTTAATTCTAATGATTGCTGATCTTTATTAAGGATGGTGAGACTTCTCAAAAATCAAATCTTTTTAACTGACACGTCAATTGACCAAGGAAGTAGTGATAACTACTCTGGTCGTTAACATGCTTTTTCAGTATTGTGACCACAAAACTCTGACTGCACGAGGCATAGTCATAGAAGTCAAACTCAAAACTGCAGACTCTCCTGCATCTGCAGCCCTCTGGTTCCTATCCTATCTGCAGAGGGGAGCTGAGCAGCAATAGCATTAGCATTTGGGAATAATTATAGACAGAGATGTATGTTATTTGAATATGGTTTCCATGTTCTGAATCATTTCAGCTGACTCAATGCCTGCTGCTGCCCTTCATCCATCCTGAAGTCACATTGTGTACTTCTCTGAGCTCTCCAAATAGGCACCCTCTGGTTGCCAAGCAACCACAGATTTCTACAAGTGCCTGTGCCATGTGTACTTAAACTGCAGTTGGCCTTTTTCTTTAACTTTTCAAAGTCTAGAAAAATAAATATCTGACAGGTAGAGCTGCGTAAGTTTTGAAGGAGGGTACTGAGAAGTCAGAAACCACTAAAAAAGAGCAAAGCCCCTTTTGCGACATTGTATCCATATCTCTCTTTTAAAAAAGGCCTTTAAATATATATTATGTTAACAAATTAACCAGTTCATCACATAAGTGAAAATAAAGCTGCCTCTTTTTCCTAAGATAGCATATATTTTATATCTGACACCAAGAGAGTGGATAGCTCTTCCTGTGGTTTTCTATCAAACAGAACAGGGCTTCAAGGTGGATATATAGGATATCAGTTCTGACAGCCAATTTATAATCTGTGAGTTCTAGCTATGGTCTTTTTCTCCAGATGGAGTTTTTCTAGGTTGAATAGCCTTGATTTCGAGGGACAGTTATTGAAAACTTGCTCACTGGTTGCTTTTAACACCAATTTGCAAAGAAAGGATACATTTTAGAGAACAGATCAGTCAGTGCTATGCCAGAGAATGGGTCTCATGGAAAGCCTTAAAGAAAAGACTGAGGACTTGGATAACATTCAAAAAAACAATATATCTCACTAAAATTAAGTTTATCTCATGTAAAATCAAATTTATATACATTATTTTACCCTTTGTAAATTTTTACCTTTTCAGGTCAAAATAGACAATATTATTTTCATCTTATTATATGCTCCTGATGGGGTTCAGGGTGTGCTATCTCAAAAGATGGCCCTTGGTATATTGAGTATGTTAAACTGAAAGAATTTGAGAAAACAGCAGAAGCAGGAAAGTCACTCAGAGTGATCTTCCCCCAAACTCTCCACCCAGAAACAGGTTATAAAAACTTCATCTAAGAGGTGTTCCTCCTTATACCCAAAGGAAAGGGGCATCCTTACCTCTGAAGACAAAGGGACAGGGAGAAGAATCCAAACAGGCCTTCCTAAGTTTTCCCCAGTTTACTACGCTTACTTCATATGCCTTGACTTACAGTATTTCTTCCATATCTTCTGCTCTTCATCAAGCATAGCATAAAAACACTCAGCTTGCACCATTTCTTTGGGTCTTCATTTCCTTTTGAACTCCCATGTCATGTAAAACTAATATTAAATAAATGTTTATGCTAATCCGTCTTTGTCAGTTTAATTTGCAGACTCACCTAGGGATCTTAAGACAGTTAAGAAAACTTTTTCTACCCCTACATCACTGAGTTAACTCTTTTCCCAAAGTGTGAGCAAAGACTAATGTAAGTGATAGTTACCACTTAGAAATTTGGAGTCTTAAATAAAATTTGTTGGCTTTTTTTTTTTTTTTTTAAGAAGCTAAACCTAACCTAGGAATTTCAGAAGAGAAATGTATCTTTATCAGGTATGGTATGAATGGGTCTTATTGTGTAACCCAAGACGAGGATGACTATGGCGTTATATTGCCTAGGTCAGAGTCTTAGCTCTATCACATACTAGCTGAGTGACCTTGAACAAACCCCCCCCCTCTTTTTGTTATAACTTGGTTTTCTCATCTGTAAAATGGAGAAGATAATAGTACCTACCTCGTGGATGTTGTAAAGATTAAATGACAATAAATGTAAAGTACTTACTACCTGACATATTGCAAGTAACATATATACCAACAATAAACTATTCAACAAGACTCCTTTGACTCTGTCCCTGAGTTCAGCAGACTCAAGTCTCCAATATTAAGAATTTATGAGTGGCGTTCTCTCTCTGGTCTGTCTTCTATTGGGAGCCTTACAAGACATTGCCTCTGATGGAAGCCCAGAGTGCTGAAAATGTGTAATAATATTAGGAATGAGTCAGGGTACAAGGTTGTTGGGAAAAGGCCCAGGCTACTTAACACTGAGCTGTTGGAGTGCCTGGTTGGCTCAGCCGTTTGAGCATCCAACTCGGTTGGTCCAGCTCTCAGCTCAGGTCATGATCTCAGGTTCATGCTCAGTGGGGAATCTACTGGAGATTCTCTCCCTCCTTCCTTCACCCCACTCGTCTCTCTCTCTCTCTCTCTAAAATAAATAAATAAATATTTTTAAAAATCAATTAAAAAAACACACACACACATTGAGATGTTAGTACAACTGAAAATGGAGGCAATGTCACCACTTCAAGTATAAGATAGGTCTCTGTTGCTTCCAATGCACAACTTGCCTCAGTGTCATGGAGGAACCCTGTGTAAACCACTGCATGAAAAAGTACTCCATGAGAAACAAAGAATCATTTGTTTCATCTACAAAACTGCATTATATGAGTTAATTCATGAGAATGAGAAGAGAGAAAAAAAGAAGGAAGAGATACAAACTGATGAATAGCTCTACCTCTTAGACTATTTTCAGCATGCTTTTCACAATTTTCTATTTTTAATTTTGATTTGCATATGTTGTGAAATGATTTCTACAATTGGTTTAGCTAACATCCATGTTCTCATATACATACAACAAAAAGAGAAGAAAAGAAGGAAAAATAAATGTTTCCATGTACTGAGGAAGAACTCTTAGGATTTGCTTTTTTTTTTCAGATGGCAAGTATTTTTTATTTTTATTTTTTTATAATAATTTTTTATTGTTATGTTAGTCACCATACAGTACATCCCTAGTTTTTAATGTAATGTTCCATGATTCATTACTTGCATATAACACCCAGTGCACCATGCAATATGTGCCCTCCTTAATACCTATCACCGGCCTATCCCAATCCCCCACTCCTCTTCCCTCTGAAGCCCTCAGTTTGTTTCCCAGAGTCCACAGTCTCACATGGTTCATTCCCCCTTCTGTTTACCCCCCCTTCGTTCTTCCCTTCCTTCTCCTACCAATCTCCCTGCTATTTCTTATGTTCCATAAATGAGTGAAACTGTATGATAATTGTCTTTCTCTGCTTGACTTATTTCACTTAGCATAATCTCCTCCAGTCCCATCCATGTTGCTGCAAATGTTGTGAAATTGTTCTTTTTGATGGCTGAGTAATATTCCATTGTATATATGGACCATATCTTCTTAATCCAGTCATCCATTGAAAGGCATCTTGACTCCTTCCACAATTTAGCTATTGTGGACAATGCTGCTATGAACATTGGGGTGCATATGGCCCTTCTCTTCACTACATCTGTATCTTTGGGGTAAATACCCAGTAGTGCAATGGCTGGATCATAGGGTAGCTCAGTTTTTAACTTTTTAAGGGACCTCCACACTGTTTTCCAAAGTAGCTGTACCAACTTGCATTCCCACCAACAATTTAAGAGGGATCCCCTTTCTCCACATCTTCTCCAACATTTGTTGTTTCTTGCCTTGTCAATTTTTGCCATTCTACCTGGAGTAAGGTGGTATCTCAAGGTGGTTTTGATTTGAATTTCCCTGATGGCTAGTGATTTTGAACATTTTTTCATGTGTCTGTTAGGCATTTGTATGTCTTCATTGGAAAAGTGTCTGTGCATATCTTCTGCCCATTTTGGATGTGATTATTTGTTTCCCAAGGAAACAGTCAAAAAAACTAAGAGGCAGCCCACAGAATGGGAGATGATATTTGCAAATGACACTACAGATAAAAGATTAGTATCCAAGATCTACAAAGAACTTCTCAAACTCAATACACAGGATTTGCTTTCTTAAGAGTTTTCCTATATATGGTAGAGCAGTGGTAGCTGTAGTCATCACACTGTACATTACATTCCTAGTACTGATATATCTTATTACTGAAAGCTTGCACTTTTTTACCACCTTTCTCTAATTCCCCTTTCCCCCCTCCACTTCTGGTAATCACAAGGCTGATATCTTTTTCTATAAGATTGCTTTAAAAAAAAGTTTAGATTTCACATATAAGTGAAATCATACAGTATCTGTCTTTGTCTGATTTATTTCACATAGCATAATGCCTTCAAGATCCATCCATATTGCAATGTAGGGTTTCACTATTTTTTGTGTGTGGCAGAACAGTATTTCACTATACAATTGTATCTTGGAGATATCACAAGTTCAGCTCCAGATCACTGCAATAATGTGAGTCAAATTAAGTTTTTGGTTTCCCAGTGCATATAAAATTACATTTATATTCTACTGTAGTCTACTAAGTGTGCAATAGCATTAGGTCTTAAAAATGTAGATATCTTATTTTAAAACTTTTGCTAAGAAATGCTAACCATCATCCAAGCTTTCAGCAAGTTGTAATCACTGATCAAAGGTAATCATAACAAATAATGACAAAGAAAAGTTTGAAATATGCAAGAATTACCAGAATGTGACACAGAGAAATGAAGTGAGCAAATTCTGTTGGACAAATGGTGGCAATAGACATATTTGGTGCAGGGTTGTCACAAACCTTCAATTTGTTTTTTTTTTTTTTTTAAATGCAGTATCTGGAAAATGGAATAAAGCAAAACAATAAAATGAGGGATATCTATATATAGATATAGACACACAAAACGTAACTTCTTAATCGATTCATCTATGATGTATACTTAGTTTGTTTCCATGTCTTAGATATAGTAAATAAGGCTGCTATGAACATAGGAGTGTGGATATTTTTTCCAAGTTGGTGTTTTCATTGTCTTTGGTCATATTCCCAGAAGATGAATTGCTGGATCATATGGTAATTCTATTGTTAATTTTTGAGGATACGTCATACTCTTTTCTACAGTAGTTGTACTAATGTACAATAGTACACAAGGGTTTCCTTTTTTCTACATCTACACCAGCATTTGTTATCTCTTGCCCTTTCAGTGATGACCATTCTAACAGGCATAAGGCGATAACTCACTATGGTTTTATTTTGTATTTCCCTAATGATTAGTGATGTTGAGGATCTTTTCATGTAGCTGTTGATCTTTCATATGTTTTCTTTGGTGAGATGTCTGTTCAGGTCCTTTGCCCATTTTTTTTTTCAATTTTATTTTTTATTTTGCTACTGAGTTGTAGGAGTTCTTTATGTATTTTGGATATTAACCTCTTATCAGATATAGGATTTTCAATATTTTTCTTATACTGTAGGTTTTCTTTTCACTTTGTTGATGGCTTCTTTTGCCATGCAGAAGTTTTTCTTTAGTTTGATGTAATCCCACTTGTTTATTTTTGTTGCTGTTGCTTGTGCTTTAAGCATCTTATCTAAAAAAATCATTACCAAGACCCATGTCAAGGCGTTTTGTTCCTATGCTTTCTTCTAGGAATTTCATGTAGTCAGGTTTTGCAATTAAGTCTTTAATCCATTTTGAGTTAATGTTTGTGACTATTGTAAAAAATGGGTCTAGTTTCATTCTATTATATGTGAATATCCAATTATCCCAGCACCATTTATTGAAAAAAATTCTTTCTTTTCTCCACTAAGTATTCTTGGCCCCTTTGTCAAATATTAATTAACCATATATGCTTGTGTATATTTCTGGGCTCTTAATTCTGTTCCATTGGTCTATTTGGCTGTTTTTATGCCATACTCTTTTAGTAAGTACAGCTTTATAGTATAGATTGAAACCAGAAAGTATGATGCCACCTGCCCTTCTGCTTTGGTCTGCTTTCATAGGATTTATTTGTCTATTTAGGGTCTTTGTGGTTTTGTATAAGTTTTAGGAGTGTTTTTTTCTACTTGTATAAAAATGCCATTGAAATCTTGATAGAGATTACACTGAATCTATAGATAGCTTTGGTAGCATTGACATTTTAACAATATTACCTCTTCCAATCCATGAACACAGGACACTTTTTCATTTATTTGTGTCTTCTTCAATTTCTTTCATCAATGTCTTATAGTTTCCAGAGTAGTGATCTTTTACCATCTCAGTTAAATTTTCTAAGTATATTAGTTTCAACATTTATATCGAATACAAAGAACAAAGGATCAAGATTAGCCACGGCACTGCTAAAGAAGGACAGTGTACGGATTCCTTCTGTGTAAGATGCAAAGATTTATATAAAACTATTATAAATTGTGGTGTCAGCGCAGTGATAACCACCTCCAGATTGAAAGGGCTAACTCAAAACAGACCCACATGCATATGGAAACTTGATAAATGTAGTGGAAAAGTACAAGAAAGACTAAAAGATGGTTTGTAACCAGAATTCCCAAACTTCATGTGAATGGTAAAAGAATGAATGCACAAAGAAAGAAACAAATAAATATAGGATCGTTAACATACAAGCGAAGCTCATCACAATAATCAAAATTAGACTGTGAATTATCCCTTTTGCCGTCTGAATATCAACCCAAGAAACCAGATAAACTAAATCTCCACTTGACTTTTTGCTGTGTAAACATAGTCTGAAAGACATTTTAAAGAAAGGAGGACGTTGTGAGTAATTGACCTTTTCTCTGGAAAGGAAGTAGTGGTATTTTCAAGCACTACAGTAACATCAAGCAGGTCACACAAAATGAAGGTCACTTTTTTATTGAAAAGGGGGAAAAAAACACCACGGAGAAATTCATTTTCTTGTCTAGATAATGAAAAGTCTTGTATAGAAAACAAAAGGCATAAAGCTTTTAAGGGGACCATTACGCTTGCTTCTTGAGCGTCGGAACTACATCACATCATATTAGCATAGCATTATCTAGAAAAAACGCATCTGTCATCATTGACATTTTGGGCTGTGAGCCTCTCCATCTTAACTTCAAGGTCACCTGAACTTCCAGGGGCAATTCCCTCTGATCAAGTTCAGCCACACTCTTTCAGTTTCAAGTATTATGAACCTCATCATCTATTTTAAAACGCAAAGCTGTATTCTGCAGCAGTCCATAATAACAAAGAATGCTTTTTTTTTTTTTTTAACTCTTAAGCACAGTCTTGTCGAGGAGTAAACGTACAAAACTGACCTTATCAGAGAGGCAAAATACAGCTCCAATTAAAACGGAACTGGGAGGGGATACTGGAGGATGATCTCAAACCTAAAATATAAGCCACATAGATAAGGAATGCTGCCCTATGCAACAGCAACTTTATTCTCATTCAGCGATTACAGGGATCAACAAAACATTGTTAGAAATCATTTCAGTTAGCATGGATGCTCCTGTCGAGATTAGATTAATTAAACTGATAAATGCCAAGCACGGATCAAAAACATCCAGTAACATGAAAGAAGTCAAAATATGAGACAGGCAGTACTGCCAAGAAGTTTTTCAGAGCTCCCACTGGCCTAGTATGATTGAAAAATCTATACTTCTGAAGAAAACAAAACAGATCAAATACCAGGTAAGTACAAGTCTGTAGGTCTCGCATTTGCTAGAAATGAGGCATTGGAACCAAGAAGAGCTTATCATGGCCAAAGCAGGAAGCAAAGCACATCTAGGTAAACTCAGCAGCTTCCCTTTGATAACCAGCCCCACAACAAATAACTCTGTGTCTTACTGGCAAGTGCTTTGTGCCTTCTTAATTGAATACTCTATGTTGGTAACTAACCATGTAATAGGAACAATGATCTAAGGATCTGAAGACAGGAAGGATTTAAATTATATCTGCATAAGAAAGAATTTATGCTCTTTGCAGTGAAGAATTAACTTTGAAAATATACCAGGAAATCCCAAGGTATATTCTTTTTTTTTTTAAGATTTATTTATTTATTTATTCGACAGAGATAGAGACAGCCAGCGAGAGAGGGAACACAAGCAGGGGGAGAGGGAGAGGAAGAAGCAGGCTCATAGCAGAAGAACCTGATGTGGGTCTCGATCCCATCATGCCGGGATCACGCCCTGAGCCGAAGGCAGACGTTTAACCGCTGTGCCACCCAGGCGCCCCCCCAAGGTATATTCTAAACATATTAATAAAAAAAGAAAAAGAAATAGAATTACAGCTGCTGACTGGAATTAAAGAAAGTGGAAAGGGATAGAAGGAAGAATGGAGGGAAGGATGGAAGGGCAATAAAGAAAGAAGGGAAGGAATCGTTGATTATTCTACAGCTATTTCAGCTAGTGGAATATGCTTCATGTCCCATGAAGGAGATACGCAACCCCAAAGGGAGCCTTTTTTTTCTTTTTTTTTTAATTTTTATTTTTTTTAATGTTTTTTTTTTATTACATTATGTTAGTCACTATACAGTACATCCCTGGTTTCTGATGCAAGGTTCGATGATTCATTAGTTGCGCCTTCTATTTTATAAAAGTCATCATGGGCCCAAGAAGCTGTTCATCTGGTTTTAAAATCCTAGTCTCTTGGAGGATCTTACAGGACAGGCCTTACTCTCAAAGTTTTCCCCTGAGAGATGCCCTGGGGTTACTTGTGCTCTTTGAGGATAAGCCATAGAATCATAGTTTTCCAGAGCCAGAAAGAAACTTCAAAACCATACATCTTTTACCCAATGTCACGGGTCATGGAAAGGCTGTTCATTTCTGGATGAATATGTTACATATTTTTTTATTTTTATTTTTATTTTTATTTTTTTTATTTTTTTTTTTAAAGATTTTTTTTTTATTTATTTATTCGACAGAGATAGAGACAGCCAGTGAGAGAGGGAACACAAGCAGGGGGAGCGGGAGAGGAAGAAGCAGGCTCATAGCAGAGGAGCCCGATGTGGGGCTCGATCCTGTAACGCCGGGATCACGCCCTGAGCCGAAGGCAGACGCTTAACCGCTGTGCCACCCAGGCGCCCCTACATATTTTTTTATTTACAGAGTTATTTTAAAAGACTATCACAAGAAAAGCAAAATGGTCCTCATACATGATATAGTCACCTCTCCAGAAATCAGTTTTCTCTTTATATCTATTATTGATTTTAACCTTGGGAAAGCCTTCCTATTATCCTTCAAGCCCTGCTAAAAATGAGGTACTCGGGGTCAAGAAAAAAAATCCACTAGTAATGCTCAGACTTTGAGAATAAATTACCTCCAGGACGCAATTAGCACAATCCTTCACCTGGGAGATGGCAAGAACCAAGATAAAAAAAAAAAAGTACCTAGGTTCAAATGATGACTTTTAGAATAATTTTCTGTTCCGGCCACATTTTACTCTAATGACCATGCTAATCTAGTCCTGATTAGCGTGACCATGAAAATAATTATCATTTATATGCAATTTTAAATCTTAAAAATCTTTGTTAAAATGTTCTTTCCTGTTACAGGACATGCAATATTGACTAGAGTAATGAATTCATTATGGTGTTTCTAACTTTTTTGTTCCTCAAAGTCTATAAATGTGTATCTTATAACATACCCAAGTGCTAATATTAGCACATAGACTGTGTATTGAATTTTTAATGTGTCTTTCTGGTAATTAATATTTTTAAATTTTAATTTATATGTAATATTGCTGTGGTATGTGGGCAGACATTTCCGTAACGTATTTATATTGTAAACTTTTTACATAAAAAATTATATTCTTCCTGGTCTTTGTTATATTTTCATGTATATCACTGCTTGGTGTCCAGAGAGCAAAACTTACTTAGACTGAAGTACTCACTGGCTATTTTGTTTTGAAAATAGAAAAAAAAATGTGTTTGTCCTCACCAAATGATAACAGTGAATAGACCCACTTCTATTTTCTATACAAATGGGCATATTTATGTCTTTTAATGCCTTAGAATTACACTACCAATACATGCATTTGAAGAATTGAAACTATGAGCAGATTTTTATGTTACAAAATACGTGCAACAACAAAAAGACAGTGACTCAAAGAGAGCAACTTGATATCATTTTAAAAGTGTTACATTACAATAGTTTTCTTTATGAAAACTTAAAAATAAAACTACCTACACTGGGGGCGGAGGAGTCAACTGGCAGACACCTTCAAATTTTAATGAGGAAGATTTAAGGTATCTTCCATATGTGCAAATATAACATTTCTTCTCAACTATAGCTATCAGAAATTTATAAGAGACCATGTATTACCATGATAAGAATGTGTCTAAAGAAAGTAGTCTTGGGGTGCCTGGGCGGCTCAGTCGGTTAAGCATGTGCTTTCAGCTCAGGTCATGATCCCAGGGTCCTGGGATGGAGCCCCGCATTGAGCTCCCTGCTCAATGGGGAGCCTGTTTCTCCCTCTGCCCCTCCCCCTGCTTGTGCCTGTTCTCTCTCTCTCATTCTCTCTCAAATAAATAAAAACTTAAAAAAAAAGTAGTCCTATTTTTTGTCTAAATAATAGAACTTTATAAAATTGTATGAAAATTGAGATACAAAATAACTAAGCTTCTTGGTGTTCTAAAATTTTTGTCTATTATTTTTATTTTGTCAATTTATTTTTTTAAAAGAGAAACAAAGTATTACTCTTATAGAATACTAGCCTAAAGTACACAATGCTTTGAGACGTTAAGAATATCAGTTGTCTATTCTATTGTGCTTTTATTACTCTTAGGGCCTATAGGTTAAGCTGTGATAACCAAATTGGAGAAGACTCTCTTGGGGATTGTTAGAAGAAAAACAGTTTCTAGTATTCCATCCAGGAGATTTTGGTTTAATGGCTCTGGGGCAAAATCTGGAAACTATTTTAATGAGCACTCTAGGTACTTTGGTATAAGACATCTACTGACCCCTGTGTAGAATTCACAGGGTAGTTAGAAAATGATGAAACTCAGGATAAGCTGACATGGGAAGTGAGCCTTTACTCTGTTATCCCCTACCTACTTTTGTATTGGGATGTCACTGTGACCCTATAAACCTCAACTTCCTCATCTATAATATGAGTATACTTTGTGAATCACATACGACAAAGATGATATAAAGGCTAGGTAAGTAAGAAATTATGATATAAATACTAATTCTGCTTGAGTATCTTCCTAGCATACAGGAGGTTACAATTAGTGAATATGTTAATAGGGGAGATGTTAAATTATATATGCCAACAGAAGTATTGAGACCTTCATTTACTTACTGATCTTTTACGTAAGGGACATTGTGTGATAATAAAAAGCTCAAAATCTGGTGTCAAACACACTATATTACACCCTAGTTCCACTGCTTCTCATTTTGCAATATTGGAAGTATTACTTAATCTCGCTATGCCTTAATTTTCTCATTTAGAAAATTAAGATGCTAATAATATCCTACTTTATAAGATCATTGTGAAGAAAAATTAAAGAAACACATAAAATACTTATTATATTTTCTGAACTATATGAGAAGTAAAATATTGTTACTATTAATATTATTATTTTATTAGGTATCGAGCACTATGATAGATGCTGAAAAGCAAAAAAACCTATGTATTTTCCTAGACCTACAATCAAATGCACTTATAAAGTTACAACTTTAAGTGTGTTATAGTGGAAGGCTACAGAGAGCTATAAGACTTCAAACAAGGGATACCTAACTCAGTATGAGGTCTGTGTGAAGTGGGAGTGGGGCTTTTCTCAGGTTCTGATATTTTAAAAGGCTAAGGAGGGAGTTGCCCACAGGAAAGAAATAGATGAGTCAAAAGACTGTTTCAAGTAAGAGAAGACCGTAGATACAGGGCCATGAGCAGCAGTAGAAACTGGTGATTATGCAGTGCAAAGGGAAAGTCACTTAACCAACTACAGAAGCAAAATGAAGGTTGATGTACTATACAACTGCAGAAGCCAGCAGAAGAAAGAGCACGCAGGCTCTTGAGGCCCAAGAGTAGTGTGCAAAAGATCTTACTAATGAAAAGAAGTATAGAAAGAGGTGACTTGATCAGATGAGAATTACAATGAATTAAATATGGAGAATACATGTGGGTGTAGAAATAAAAGATGAAGAGATAATAAGTCTAAATCAGTATATATCCAAAACCATACCTATAAAGCAAATGAAAATAGTGGAATGGAAAGAAGAAACATAATGGGAGACTCTAATGTACCTCTTTCATAAGCACATGAAAAAATTAGGAGCATAGAGAAGATCTGGAAAAAAGAGCAACTAGCAAATTTGATCTAATTGATATATACAGAAAGATACACTGAAAGGGAAAAAATGCATATTATTTCAAATACACACAAAATTTTTTTTTAATTTGCCATATGCAGGGGAATTAAAAAAGGCTTAATAAAATTCAAAAGAATCTCTGATTCTGTGGTAGTAAGCCAGAAGTCTATAACAAAAATATAGCTAGTCTCTATTTTCAAATTAAATAATATAATACCAAATAACATGACTCAGAGCACTGATAAAGAAATTTAACAATATTTTGATTAAAAAATAGTAAAATATGACATATAAAAAATTGAAAGATATGATAAAGCTTTTTGTATTTATAGCCAAAAATGACATATTTGAAAAGAAGAAAGACTTAAAATCAGTTATCTAATAGCCATCTTAAGAAATTAGAAAAGGGGCGCCCGGGTCCTCAGTTGGTTAAGCATCCAACTCTTGATTTTGGCTCAGGTCATGATCTTCAGGTTTGAGATGGACCTTTGCACTAGGCAGGGAGCCTGTTTGATTCTCTCTCTGCCCCTCTCCCCCCAGCCCTCTCCTTCCTAAAAAAAACAAAAAACAAAAAACAAAAAAACAAAAAAACAAAAAACAGTAAATTAAACCCAAATAAAATAGAATACAGGAAATGAAAAGAAAACATAAGTAATTAATAAAATAAAAAATACATTATAAAATAGAGATCAGTCAAAAGTTAGTTGACTGCAGAATAATAGTTCAATCAGGAGAAAAGACAGAAGAAATAAGTTACGAATTTCAAAAGAAAGAAGTCTATCACTACAGATCCCAGAGATACTAAAAGTTAATAGGATATTATGCATAATTTTTTAAAGATTTATTTATTAGAAGAGAGAGAGAGTGGGGGAGGAGCAAAGGGAGACAATTTTCAAGCAAACTCCCCGCTGAGCATGGAGCCTGACGCAGGGGTTGATCCCAGAACCCCAAGTTCATGACCCCAGCCAAAACCAAGAGTCAGACACAACCGACCGAGCCACCCAGGCACCCCTATGTATAATTTTTATAAACTTGAAAACATGAATAAAATGGACACATTCCTTGAAAAATACAACTTACCAAAACTAAAAAAAAGAGTTAAAAATATGAATCATATATTTACTCATTATATATCCAGATACATGGATAGGCACATTTCTGTGTGTAATTGAAGAGAAAAAGAAAAAGGAAGAAAGCAAAGTGCTAAGATCTCCGTGACTGAGCAAATTAGTTATAGGTGTAGTAAGCTAAAGTTGTCACTTTTTCTCTTTGAGTATATGCCCAGTAGTAATCTAGAACAAGTATATCCAATAATAAGAGGACCTACTGTCTTTTAAAGAAAGTCTTTAGTAAATATATTAAGTCAATTAATAGGTTTGTTTCATTGAAATAACTCCAGGTTTTTCAAACAAAGAATCCAATACAAGAAAGTAGTTATACAAGAGATAGAAAAACTGAGAAATGAATCAAGCACAGTAAGACAACAGAGATTAGCAATATCAGGAAAGAGTTATACCCTTAGGGTGGAAAGGACAAGCAAGGACACAGTATTATCAGAGCCCAGAGCCAGGCTGCCCAGCTGTGCTGGAGGCATGGAGGAAACTACCTGCTGCCTGAATAAGTAGAGGGAAAGGGGAATAAACATCTGGTTTCTCCCCTCATCATGCACCCCCAGTCTTCTGTCTCAGCTTCCCTGGGAATCAATGGGAAATGAGAATGGTAAATGTTGAGTCTTATAATGTACAAGAAAGCAGTGGAAGGGTAGAACATGGATCTGAGAGCAAACAGGGAGTTGACCAGCATTGGAAGCTAATTAGACTTTAATAATTAAAGACCTAAAGCAACATGTGCAGTAAAGTCTGGAAACTAGCTTTCTCTGAATAGGTGTACTATTGGTAGGCTTTCAGGTCAGAGGAAACAAGGAATACTTCCTTAAAATCATTAATGAAGGGCTCTTGGGTGGCTCAGTCAGTTAAGTGTCTGCCTTCAGCTCAGGTCATGATCCTAGGATCCTGGGATCCAGCCCCGCATTGGGCTCCCTGCTCAGCGGGAAGTCTGCTTCTCCCTCTACCCCTCCCCGCTGCTCGTCATCTTGCTATCTCTCTTTCTCATAAATAAATAAATAAAATCTTCAAAAAAATCATTAATGAATTGATTGAGAGAAATATAATAAGAGCACAGGTTTTGGTTCCCACTCTGGCTCTGCCACTTTCAAACTATAGGCCTTCTCCAAGCAGTAGATTTTTAATCTATAAAATGTGGATAGTAAAATTTGCCTTACAGAGCAGATACAAATAATAAAAGAAATAATGAGTAGAAGTGATGAGCACAATGGTTTAGCTGATAGCACACAATAATGGTGATTATAATATTATTGGAAATTAGAAACAAAATAAAAACCATTTTTATTTATTTATCTTAAAAATAGCTTTATAAAAATCTTGCTTTAATTTCTTTTTTCTCTATTTATCAGTATAATTTTATTGCTATAATTCATTAAATCTAGATGCCATCTAATGTAAGATGTCATTATTTTATGTACCTCTAAGAAAAAAAAAACACTCAACTATAACATAATATTTCATTATCTTTTTCACTGAATTGCATGTCACCAGAAGTTAACCAGTTTTTGTTTAAAGTCAACAGGAAGCTCCTGACAACGTGGAATAGGAGGCCATATCAACATAACCCTGTACAATGCATGAATTGATCATTCCAGCCTCACACTGCTTTGAAATTTTTCATCAGCTCCATGGGATTATCAATTTCTCCTGCCTTCAATTTTTTCTTAATACATGGTAGATGATCTTTTTGCGTGGATCCCAGCAACAAAATGTAACAAAGCCTCATCTATTTACAAATCAAATAGAACTGAGAAACTAACTAAAAAGCTTCTGTATAGCATAGGAAACTATCGATGGAAGGCAACCTACAGGATGGGAAAAAATATTTATAAACTATATATCTCATAAGTGGTTAATATCCAAGATACATAAAGAACTCATACAGCTCATTTTAAAAAATCCACTTAAAACTGGGCAGAAGTTCTGAACATTCTTCCAAGAAGACATATGTATCGCCAAAGGTACATAAAAAGGTGCCCAGCACCATTAATCATCAGGGAAATGCAAATCAGAACTACGATGAAGTATCACCTCATATCTATTATCAAAAAAAACAAAAAACAAAAAACAAAACAAAACAAAAACAAAAAAAACAAAAAACAAAACAAAACAAAATTCCACAAGGAATAACAAGTGTTGGCAAGTATGTGGAGAAAAGAGAACCTTGTGCAGTGTTGGTGGGAATGTAAATTGCTGTAATTACTACGGAAAACAACATGGAGGCTCCTCAAAAATTAAAAATAGAACTCCCATATGACCAGTCATCCCACTTCTGGATATTTAACTGAAGAAAATGAAATCACTCTTAAAAAGATATCAGCACCCTCATGTTCCCTGCAGCATTATTTACAATAGCCAAGATGCGAGAACACCGAACTTTGCATTCATGGGAAACTGGGTAAAGAACCTGTAGTATATGTACAATGAAATAGTATTCAGCCATTAATAAGAAAACAAACAAGGAAATCCTGTCATTTTTGATAACAGGGATGGAACTTAAGGGCTTTATGCGAGGCGAAATAAGTCAGACAGCAAAAGACAAATACTGTATGATCTCACATTTTTGTGGAATCTAAAAACAAGTAAGTCCAACAAAAACACACACGTAGGTAAAGAAAAGAGATCGGTCGTTGCCAAAGTCAGGGATTGAGAGGTGGGCAACAGGGGTGAAAGCACTCAAAAGATATAAATTTCCAGTTATAAGTCTTGGGGAGGTGATATACAACATGGTGACTGCAGTTAACAAGACTGTATTGTATGTTTGAAAATGGTTAAGAGAGTGGATCTTAAAAGTTCTCATCACAAGCAAAAGTAAATTATAACTAGTATGGTAATGGATATTAACTAAACTTGTGGTAATCTTATTGTAATATACGTACAAACCAAATCATTATGTTGTTTACCTAAAATTAATACATTATTTCAATAAAAATTAAATTAAATTAAAAATAAAAGGAGGTGCATTGCGACACACAATATTTCCTCCCCTTGGGTATCCTAAAGCATTTAGAGTCACTTTGCAAGGAAATGTAGAATTGTGATCATTTCTCTAAAGACAAATATTTCTTTCAATCATATGAAATTAATATTACATGGCACTCTTCTGGGAACTTTCAATATATAACATAACCTTTCAATATAACATAACCTTTGTTAAAATATTGAGTCATTGCAAACTTCTTAAAGCTATTTTAAATGTCAACTAAACTCCAAAGAAGTTATTGGGAGAAATATACAAACTCTACTGATGTGATGACTGTATGATAAATATGCTCAAGTTAACACGCCATGCCACAGCTGTCAAATGACCAACAACAGCTGTAACATAACAGTGATTGTAAGATTCATTCTAATTTCAGATGTGATGCTCAGAATCTATAAAACATGATTATATTTACTCAGGTCCCAAGTCAAATCATGAGGAACTGAAAAGGACAGAAATTAAACAACAAGACAGTCAGCACAGACTTTGCTATGAAAAAAGTCAACTTTTAATACATAGAAAATAATAGTACCTACTTAAGGATGTATCAAAACCCATGGTATATTTTCAACATTTAACTAGAGAGTGGACACTTATAATTTATACATGACCAGAGAAATGTCTTTTTATTCTGAAAGAATTTATAAGCATGAGTTTTATAGATTTTTTCTAAAATCAGCAATTCATTTTTGTCAAAAGTTTGGATGAAAAACTGCATTTTACAGCATAGCTGGGATGAATAACAGTTAAAATGCTTTATTTTAGGGGAATCATCTAAGTCATTATAAACTAAAGAAAAGGAAACATGACACATGATCACTATTTGCCCAGGAGTAGTGAACAGGCATGAAGATTCCAAAATTGAACGTAATGTGGGCGTGAAAAAAATATCATTATCAAAGCAAAGAATAACTAAGATGTGTGGTAGAATGTGATGACTCATGGAATTAGTAATATGTTGCTAACAACACCTAATATAGCATCGAATTACATTTTTTATATCCTTTATAGTCCTAGTTAAACCATTCAACACCCCTGAGAGATGAATCAATGCATTTATCTCTAGCTTGCAAAGGAAGAAAAGTTTCAATAATTAGTTATTTTCAGGGGCCCACAGAGTGGTTGAGATAAATTAACAGAAGGCTGTGGCTACTATCTGATCTTGGTTCATCCTGACTCCAGGGTGACATTAACCAGAAGTAGTTACAGCTCTGCTGTAGCCAGCTGTAGCCACAGTCTGGCCGGTAGTAATGGAGGACGATCTATTAAATCAACCTGAAGCACAGAATGAACGATTGGGTTACGATTCACAAGACAAAGTAAAATCTCATTGGGGCTCCAGATGGAAGGGATGTTAACAGAGGCCTTGGCCTTTGATGCGGATTGTTGTATCTAATGCCAGAACCAAAACTGTAAGGAAACACCACAGCATCTGGGAGTATAAGAACCTAATGAGGATAGAGATTTAATTCTTTCTGAATTTCCAGATGTGGCTAAGAAGCTATTAACTGTCTAATCACTAAGAAGGCAGGACTGAATAGACCTAATAAGGAAGCTTTTATGAAATATTGCTCTCACTCATATTGGGACTGATTGGACCAGAGGGAAAATACACATTTCTTCTCCTTAGAATATGTTAAAATATCAAGACCTGAATTCCCTCCATTTTCCAAAATCTTCCTCTGTTTGCATCACTGTGTCCACTTCTAACTTTTTCCAATCATACAAGAGATCACACATAAATTAGAGGTAGGCCTACTAATGGATTAGCATATAAAATATATATGTTTATTTAACTTACAACCATTTGCATCACAATTTATTATGGTGATTAATAAAGCAATCGGTGGTAATCAAAGCCTTGTGAGAAAACAAAAGTGAACACAGATAAGATGTATCTCTGGAGGACCATACAGACTAATGGAGAAATTGTGTCTATAAATATGTAATCATAATAAAAGTAGGATAGAGTAAGTGCTAAATAGAAGTTGAAATATTATACCATGGCAATCAGAGAGGGAATGATTAATTGCCGTTGGAGAGATCAGTGTCAGTGACAGCTTTTTTAAGGAGATAATATTTAAGTCTCTTTTGAAGGATTTCAATAAATAATGTAGGGAAGATAACTTCAAACTGAGAGACTGCATGAGTAAAGGCAAAAAACTTGAAAAGTGCATGTTGTTTTTGGAAAACTGAGAGGAGTGAGTTTTTCAAAGGGAATGTAGGTTACAAGGAAGAATAATTTTCTTCAACTTTTTCGAGCTTCTGATGTGTTGGCTGTTTACTTCAATCGGCTTTGTGTTGTATATTCTGCTTACTCGTCTTTAAATGTAGATTATAGTTGAGTTTACTTGACATTTGCAAAAATCTAGTGTTTTGTGTGGCAATTTTCTTTTTCTAATGATGTTCACAATATGTTCCATCGCATATTCTCTCCTACAGTGTGACATTGCCACACTTGAAACAAGTGGTAGAGTCTTATGTCTCTCCCACTGACTCTGGGCTATCCTTATGACTTGCTTGCAACCCATAGACTAGAGGAAGTGATGCCACATGCCTTCTAACACTAGGTCAGAAAAGGCCACGTAGCTTCTGCCTGATTCTCTTACAACAATCACTCTCAGGATACTCCCACCTGGAACCTAATTGATATGCTGTGAGAGGCTCAAGTAATATGGACAGGTCACATGTGGGCACTCCTGTGAACAGTATCATGTGATCCCAGTCAGAGTCCTCCTAGCCCAGGTGTCAGACATGGGACTCAAAGGTCATGTTAGAAATAGATCCTCTAGCTTCAGCTGCTTCAGCCTCCCTCTCAAGTCACCTGCAAACATTTCAGTCCACCCTGCTGAAGTCTCAGACACTGTGGACCATAGGGTGGCTTTTCCTTTAGCTTATCCCCTCCGCTTTAATGATCTACAGAATTTGTGAGCATAATAAAATGCTGTTTTGTGCCACGAAGTTTACAGTGGTTCATTACGAAGCAATAATAACTGGAATACTTTTCCATCCTGAGTAAGGAAGAATTGCTAGGATACGGTTGTCCAGTTAGTCTCTCCATCACAGCCTTCCCTGCAACTTAATGGGGGCATGTGATTACATCCTAGACAATGAAATATGAAGAGAGATGATGTGTCATTTCTAGGCCTTTCTCATAACATCCTGCAGACAACTGCTACATACTCATGGACAGTCCTGTGACTCAACTTAACCCATCAAATAAAAACAATGCCCTTCAAAGACAGCAAAGAAATAAGACAGTAGGAACCTACAACTTTGAATGACACTCTACTTAGATGATTACAAGAGTGAAATAAATATTTATTATTTGTTAGAGCTGCCTAATCTTACACTAACTGTGACATAATGCAATATGTCATTTTCTACTCTAAAAAAGAGACTGAAAGTCACTGCAAGCTATCACATAGAATTGTAAGATAATTTGTTTCAGCCAGCTTGTTTTGGATACTGCTTCTCAGCATTATATACAAAAATGGCAACATGAGAAAAGGGATTGGAGTGTAAATTTAAACTCTCAAGGAAAGCCTTGATTTGACCTCAGACAATTTTGAAAATAGGTGCAGTAAAAAGATGGAGTAAGGACTTACTATTTCCAGTCATATTGAGAACTTGCTGCCCACTTTCAATTTCAAGATAATAAAGATGATTCTCTTTGCTTTCTCAACCTAAGGGAAAGAAACAGAAGCAAAACCTCTATTTTAATGAAACAAAGAGGCATTTACAAATCAGAAAACTATATATAAAAATTGAAAAAAGGGGACCATTAAATAGCTAGCAAGGAAAAGAAAAGTCAAGCCTGTGTTAACTGGGTTTATAGTGCAGATGGAGTGAAAAGGATTGGTTTCAACAAGACGCAAGGCAGCTCAAAATCATAAAAGGAACAGCAAGAAACAGTATAGATGGATTCTATAGTATATTGCATACTGGCTTCCATTTTTTGAAGCTCATCTTATCAGGAGTTGGCATCTATTCCCCACCCCTTAAATCTTGGCTAGCCTTACAAATTGCTCTGGTCAATCAAATGTAGTGGAAACAATGTTGTGTGAGGCCCAGGACTCAACAAGTTTAAGCACTTCCCCTCTTGCTGTTGGGACTCTGCCTCCAGACTAGCCTGTGGAATAATGAGGGAGGACATAGGCATACTGATAGTCTCAACTGAGCTGTCTTAGTCCAGCCAGCCCCCAACTGTTGAAGCAGCTGACACCAGACACATGAATAAGCCCACTCAACATCAACCAAACCTACTATAGTTCATGAAAGCTATACCCTGTTGACTCTAATCTTGAAATAAATAGTAAATGGTTGTTTTATGCCACTGGGCTTTAGGGATGTTTGTTACACATAAAACAGTGAGAAATCCCAAAAGAACTGACAAACCCTTGACATAATATAAGTAAAAGTCATTGCACCAAAAATTGAGTTCCCCTAGGAAGATACTGAAAACCCCAAATGACAGGTAAATGGAACTGAAAGAAGGAATGGGATGTAGTCGGCTCACAAAAAACAAAATAACTAAAGGAAGTAGAATATGTCATAGTCAGTTCAGCCTACAATAACAAAACACCATAGACTGTGTGGCTTAAACAACAAACATTGATTTCGCATAGTTCTCGAAGCTAGAAAGTCTAAGATCAAGATGCTGACAGGTTCCATGTCTGGTGAGAGCCTTCCTTCTGGTTTGCATATGGCCACCTCTTGCTCACCTGTTGAGCAAGAGATGTCTCTAGTGTCCTCCTCTTCTTCTAGGGGCACTAGAAGAAGCCACCCATCATGGGGGCTCCATCCTCTTGATCTCATCTAAATCTTATTACCTTCCAAGGGCTCCATCTCCAAATACCATCACACCAGGGGTTATGGCTTAAAATTATGAATTTGAGAAGACACAAACATTCAGTCGAGAGCTAAATGGTTGTATTAGTCCCAAAATTTTAGTGTTACTAACATCTATATCTGCCTTCGAAATAGAGTTCAACGAACAGCCCATGAAATACCTACCGGAGTAGTCATTAGATCATACAAGGCAGTGGAGTATAAGATTGCACAATGGTTTTGGAGACCAATTTTATCATTTCTACCTTTAAACAATTTTGCCTTTAAAATATATCCAGCAGATGTATACACACATGTTCATAAAAATACATTTCTAAGAATTCCCAGAAACATTACTAGTAATAACAAAAAGAAGAAGGAAGAGGAGGAGGAAGAAGGAGAAGAAGGAGGAAGAAGAGGAAGGAGGAGGAAGGAGAGAAGGGAGGGGGTGGGAAAGTAAATATCAACAAAAAATGTGTTAAGAGGGGCATCTAGGTGGCTCAATGGGTTAAGTGTCTGACTCTTGATTTCTGCTCAGGTCATGTTCAGGATCCTAAGATCAAACCTCTCCCTCTGCCCCTTCCCCCCACCCCCACCCTGCCCCATGTGCACCTGCTCTCTCACTCTCTCCTTCAAAATAAATAAATAAGTCTTTAAAAATCTGTTAAGAAAGATGTACAGAACATAAAAGGAGATCTATGGTATATTTATAAGTTCTAAAAAGTTCACAAAATTGATAATATACGAATAGAATATATTCTGTAATAATGTAATTCAATAAAAAAGCTTTAAATTTTATATGCATGTAATTTCTGAATTTCCTTAAGTGAAGAATTTCAAGTACTGTTGATTTAATAATAGAAAAGAGGAGGGAGAAAAAAATAAGAAAAAAATAGAAAAAAAATACCACATTAGAAGTACAAAAATATTTTACTAATTGAAACAGTATCAATTTAACCATTCAATTAGGCATCATATTCATTTTCAATATCATAACAAAGATGAACCTATGAATCTAATTCAGGTTCCACTGATTGCTCTGAATCACCTTAGGCCATCAGAAATTACACATGGAGGCATGTAAATTTTTTATAACCTCTGCTCAAAAAATTAACTCTTTTGCAAATTTAAAATTAATATTTTAACTTCAAAGTCTATCAAGAAAAAAATAGAGCTTATGTAAAACAACATTTGACTAATATTAGGTTTTTAAAATTTTATATAATGTGGTAGGAATTTACACTTCTTCTTTTAAAACTCAGCACTATCTGTATATGAATAGAAAACAGTTGGCAGAATATATGCTCAACTATTAACAGTAAATACCCTGGAAGAATAAGAGTAGGGAAAAAAAAAACTAGGCATTCATTAGATTCAATTTTTAAATTTACGTTTAAAATTTATACTATAATATACATTTAATATATATAGTATGTTATCTAGTGTTTAAATACACTTTTACAATACACTTGGAATATTTTTTTTTAAGATTTTATTTATTTATTCGACAGAGATAGAGACAGCCAGTGAGAGAGGGAACACAAGCAGGGGGAGTGGGAGAGGAAGAAGCAGGCTCATAGCAGAAGAGCCTGATGTGGGGCTCGATCCCATAACGCCGGGATCACGCCCTGAGCCGAAGGCAGACGCTCAACCGCTGTGCCACCCAGGCGCCCCTACACTTGGAATATTTTATACATTATTTTTGTGTGAGCTTAATCAATAGAAGAAAATTATTCTTCATATACGGAAAGGAGAAATGATAATGAAATTTGGAACATATGATGAGGTCAGAGACAATGGCAAGTATAACCATTCCTAAGAACCTTAAAATGGGAATAAAATGATTGTGAAGTGGAGACTCTTAAAACCTTTACCAAATCAAATGATTCTTCTTTTATGGCTAAAAAAAAACTTTAAAAAAGGAAACAAAATCAGTATCTAGAGATGCATTAGAAGAAACTTGATGAAGAACATAGATGAAAAAAAAGTATAGGTAATATCTCTCTGCCCTCATAAGATCATATAACAGTGGAGCCAATATGCCAAAACGTTTGTTAACACCCCATACCCAGGAAGAACATTTTCACAATTATTTTACCCTCCCCCAATTCTTCTGGCTAGGAAAACTGAAGAAAATGGATATTTCTCCTAAAATATCCTTCCACTCTATGCTTTGGTCCTCCTCCTACCCCCAAGGTCCTTAGAATCCTCTCCATTCCATCAGTAGGGGGAAAAAATAGGAGGGATGCACTAGGAACCATGTGTGGAAATGCCCATGCCTCAGTTACATGGCCACATCTGCCATAAGAGGGTGGAAAGATACAGTCCAGTTACAAGGCTAAGAAGCTATCAAAGAGCAATGAGAGGCTCCACCACAATGGCCAAGGAAAATATGACCCAGATATTCTGATATAGGGCCTAGAGCCAGAATTTCCCCTCCTAGATTTCTAAATCCTATCTGATGACTAGGACGGAAATTAGAGAAAATTTTAAATTATATGATGCCTTCTCTATTCATTTTACCTTCAAGAGAATCATCTGCTATAGTGTTGGTTATTTTTTTTTAAATGTTCGGGACTTATAAATTACAAGCAACATAGATATACAGTAATATGACTTTTTCATAAAGAGGTTTTTTTTTTAAGATTTATTTATTTTTTTGAGAGAGTGAGTGGGTGGAGGGGCAGAGGAAGAGGGATAGAGAGAATCTCAAGCAGACTCCCTGCTGAGCGCAGAGCCTGATGCTGTCTCCATGGATCCCAGGACCCTGAGACCATGACCCTGAGCTGAAATCAAGAGTCAGGCACTTAACTGAGCCATCCAGGCACCCCTATAAAGAGTTTCTTAAAGGATGGCTATAATTATGCTATAGATCACAGACTATCTGCATATGCAGTGATTTGTAAAGTATTACCCTCATTATAAAGAATGACAGAGCTTAGATATTCTCATCCTTAGGTACTAGCATTATAAATGTCTTTTACAGTGAACAGACATAGGCACTATACTAGTTATACTATTCCTAGTATATTCAGGCACTATATCAGTAATAAAGGATTAAGAAGAAAACTTCTAGAATTTACCATATAATATATTGATCAAAAGCATTTTGGCTTAAAATGAGGTTGTAAAATAAAAATAAAAGAGAGCAATAATTATAGGAAGGGATATTCTTAATTGGGGCTAGGATAGGTAGATATTTCTCTCCTACAAGGTTTTAAATTTTGTTTTTCCCAAACATTGCGGCAAAAGGAAAAAAAAAAGCTGAGAATCAGTGTGTCTCCTCTTACCTAGGGTGCAGAAGTGGGAGCCCTACTGCCCAGCCCAACAACAGTACTTTAAAACACATGGAGAGAAGGAGAAAAGATGGCAGAAGAGTAGGGGACCCCTTTTTCAGCTGGTCCCCTGAGTCGAGCTGAATATCTACCAGACCATCTTGAACACCCACGAAATCAGCCTGAGACGCAGGGAGATGCATCTGGATCTCTACAAACGAACATCTCCAGCTCTGAGTATTGAGGTACGATGTAGGGAGCCGTGAATCCATGCACAGATATCGGAAGATAAACGGAAGGGGGAGGGAGCCGCTGCACTCAGGCACTCAGGCACCGGGAAGTAGTAGCTACCTGCACTGGGAAGGGGGCCAGACTCGCGGACTAGCACCCTCGAGAGAGCAGACTGAGACCGTGAGCCCAGGAACGCACGTGCGACCAGACCGAAAACTGGAGCTCCAGAGGGCTCACTGGAACTGAACTGATACCAGGAGCTCCAGAGCCTGTGCGTGACCAGACTGAGAGCTGGCACTCCGGAGCGCACACTGGAACTGGACTGATACCAGGAGCTCAGGCGTGCATGCGTGCGCTCCCGGATGGAAAACTGGCACTCCAGAGCATGCGCGAACCACACTGAAACAGGGAGCTCAGGAGCGTGCGCAGGAACCTGGGGCGGCTGGTGGTGTTAGAAGTACAAAGGACAGAGACGTGCCAGCCCTGGAAGTGAGGGCTGGGACACCGGCTGTGAGGCACACAACCCGGGACGCTGCAGGGCTTTTAGCAGAACCGACAGAAACAGAGTTAAAGTGGCCAAGAGAGCTCAGTGGAGAGAAGACTGTGATCTCTCTGTTCCGAGACAGAGGCTAGGATACAGCCACTGCTGCTCTGACTCTCAGAAGAGTCACAGAAAACCACCAGGGAAAGCTGTCAGAGAACAAAAGCCTGGAAGCTCACATTGTGCCCATTCCCATCCCCCCTCACAGGGGACAGGGAGACTCTACCCAAACAGGGTTGTCTGAATATCAGTGTGGCAGTCCCCTCCCCCAGAAGGCAGTCTGAAAAATCAGGAAGCCCACATCCCTAAGGTCCCTATAAAACAAGTGTACACTGCCTGAGTCCTGGTCAATAATTTGGGTTCTGGGCATCCCTGCAACCTCTCCTCCTCAGAATGACGAGGAGGAGAAATCCCCCCCAGCAAAGAAAAGATAATGAGTCTGTGGCCTCTGCCACAGAACTGATGGCTATGGATGTAACCAAATTGTCAGAAATGGAGTTCAGAGTAACAATGGTCAAGAAGATGTGTAGGCTGGAAAAAAATATTAATGAAAATATTAATGAGAATATAGAATCTCTAAGGGTGGAAATGAGAGCGAATCTGACAAAAATTAAAAATGCTATGAATCAAATGTAGTCTAAAGTAGATGCTCTGATGGCCAGGGTAAATGAGGGAGAAGAACGAATTAGTGAATTGGAGGATGGGATGGTAGAATAGAAAGTTAAAACAGAAACTTGGCTCAAAAAATTCCAATCTCAAGAATTTAGATTACGGGAGATTACTGACTCAATGAAACATTCCAATATCAGAATCATGAGCATCCCTGAGGGGGTGGAGAAAGAGAAAGATCTAGAAGAGATATTTGAACAAATTGTAGCTGATAACTTCCCTAATCTGGCAAAGGAAACAAGCATTCGTGTCCAAGAGACAGAGAAGACCCCTCCCAAGCTCAACCATGACAAACCTACGCCACGTCATGTCATAGTGCATTTCGCAAATATTAGATCCAAGGATACAGTATTGAAAGCAGCCAGGGGGAAGAAAATTCTTACATATAGAGGGAAAAATATCAGAATAACGTCAGACTTGTATACAGAGACCTGGCAGGCTAGGAAGGATCGGCAGAGTATTTTCAAAGCTCTATCTGAGAAGAACATGCAGCCAAGGATCCTTTATCCAAAAAGGCTGTCATTCAGAATTGATGGAGACATAAGGACCTTCCAGGATCAGCAGAAACCGAAGGAACTTGTAACAACCAAGCAAGCCCTACATGAGATATCAAGGGGGGTTCGATAAAAGTAAAAAGGCCCCAAGAGTGATACAGAACAGAAATTTACAACCTACAGAAACAAAGACTTCACAGGCAACATGACATCATTAAAATCATATCTTCAATAATCACTCTCCATGTGAATGGCATATATGCTCTCATAAAACAACACAGGGTTGCAGATTGGAAAAAAAAAGAGATGACCCATCCATTTGCTGTTTACAAGAGACTCATTTTGAACCTAAAGATACATCCAGACTGAAAGTGAAGGGATGGAAAACCAGTTTTCATGCCAATGGACCTCAAAAGAAAGCTGGGGTAGCAATTCTCATATCAGACAGATTAGATTTTCAACTAAAGACTGTAGTTAGAGATACAGAAGGACACTATATTATTCTTAAAGGATGTATCCAACAAGTGGATATGACAATTATAAATATCTATGCCCCCAAGAGGGGAGCAGCTAGATACACAAGCCAACTCTTAACCAGAATAAAGAGATATATAGATAATAATACATTAATAGTAGGGGACCTCAACACTCCACTCTCAGCAATAGACAGATCACCTAAGCAGAAAATCAACAAAGAAACAAGAGCTTTGAATGACATACTGGACCAGATGGACCTCATAGATATATACATAACACTACACCCCAGAACAATAGAATACTCATTCTTTTCAAATGCACATGGAACTTTCTCCAGAAAGTTGGGTCACAAAACAGGTTTTGACCAATACCAAAAGACTGAGATTATTCCCTGCATATTCTCAAACCACAATGCTTTGAAACTGGAACTCAATCACAAGGAAAAATTTGGAAGAAACTCAAACACCTGGAAACTAAGAACCATCCAGCTCAAGAATGATTGGGTAAACCAGGAAATTAAAAATCAGTTTAAACAATTTTTGGAGACCAACGAGAATGAAAACACATCGGTCCAAAATCTATAGGACACTGCAAAGGCGGTTCCTAAGGGGAAAATACATAGCCATTCAAGCCTCACTCAAAAGAATAGAAAAATCTAAAATGCACTTTTTATATTCTCACCTCAAGAAGCTGGAGCTGGAACAGAAGAACAGGCCTAACCCACACACGAGAAGGCAGGTGATCAAGATCAGAGCAGAGATCAATGAATTAGAAACCAAGAACACAGTAGAGCAGATCAACAGAACTAGAAGCTGGTTCTTTGAAAGAATAAATAAGATCGATAAGCCACTGGCCAGACTTATTCAAAAGAATAGAGAAAGGACCCAAATTAATAAAATTTTGAATGAAAGGGGAGAGATCACAACTAACACCAATGAAATAGGAAGGATCATTAGAAACTTCTATCAACAGCTTTATGCCAATAAATTAAACAACCTGGAAGAAATGGATGCCTTCCTGGAAACCTATAAACTACCAAGACTGAAACAGGAAGAAATTGATTATTTAAACAGACCAATTAATTATGAAGAGATTGAAGCAGTGATCAAAAACCTCCCCAAAAAGAAGAGTCCAGAGCCTGATGCATTCCCTGGGGAATTCTACCAAACATTCAAAGAAGAAATAATACCTATTCTCCTGAAGCTGTTTCAAAAAATAGAAACAGAAGGAAAACTACCAAACTCATTCTATGAGGCCAGTATTACCTTGATCCCCAAACCAGGCAAAGACCCCATCAAAAAGGAGAATTACAGACCGAGATCCGTGATGAATATGGATGCCAAAATTCTCAACAAGATCCTAGCTAATAGGATCCAACAGTACATTAAAAGGATTATCCATCATGACCAAGTGGGATTCATCCCTGGGATGCAAGAGTGGTTCAACATTTGCAAATCAATCAGTGTGATAGATCATATCAACAGGAAAAGAGTCAAGAACCACATGATCTTCTCAATTGATGCAGAAAAAGCATTTGACAAAATACAGCATCCTTTCCTGATTAAAACCCTTCATAGTGTAGGGATAGAGGGTACATTCGTCAATTTCATAAACACCATCTATGAAAAGCCTACAGCAAATATCATTCTCAATAGGGAAAAGCTGGAAGCCTTTCCCTTAAGATCAGGAACATGACAAGGATGCCCACTCTCGCCATTATTATTCAACAGAGTACTAGAAATCCTTGCAACAGCAATCAGACAACAAAAAGGGATAAAAGGTATCCAAACTGGCAAAGAAGAAGTCAAACTGTCTCTATTCACAGATGACATGATACTCTATATAGAAAACCCACAAGACTCCACCCCCAAACTACTAGAACTTATAGAGAAATTCAGTAATGTGGCAGGATACAAAATCAATGTTCAGAAATCAGTTGCATTTCAAACACGAACAAGGAGACTGAAGAAAGAGAAATGAGGGAATCATTCCATTTATAATAGCACCAAAAATCATACATTATCTTGGAATTAATTTAACCAGAGAGGCAAAGGATCTATATTCTAGAAACTACAGATCACTCTTGAAAGACATTGAAGAAGACACAAAAAGATGGAAAAATATTCCATGCTCACGGATCAGAAGAATAAACATAGTTAAAATGTTTATGCTACCCAGAGCAATCTACACTTTCAATGCCATCCCGATCAAAATACCAATGACATTTTTCAAAGAACTGGAACAAACAGCCCTTAAATTTGTGTGGAACCAAAAAAGGCCCCGAATCGCCAAGGAATTGTTGAAAAGGAAAAACAAAGCTGGGGGCATCACGTTGCCGGATTTCAAGCTATACTACAAAGCTGTGATTACAAACACAAATGGTACTGGCACAAAAACAGACACATAGACCAATGGAACAGAATAGAGAACCCAGAAATGGACCCTCAGCTCTTTGGGTAACTAATCTTTGACAAAGCAGGAAAAAACATCCAGTGGAAAAAAGACAGTCTCTTCAATAAATGGTGCTGGGAAAATTGGACAGCTATATGCAAAAGAATGAAACTTGACCACTCTTTCACACCATACACAAAGATAAACTCCAAATGGATGAAAGACCTCGATGTGAGACAGGAATCCATCAAAATCATAGAGGAGAACATAGGCTGCAACCTCTTTGACATCGGCCACAGCAACTTTTTTCATGACACATCTCCAAAGGCAAGAGAAACAAAAGAAAAAATGAACTTGTGGGACTTTATCAAGATAAAAACCTTCTGCACAGCCAAGGAAACAGTCAAAAAAACTAAGAGGCAGCCCACGGAATGGGAGAAGATATTTGCAAATGACACTACAGATAAAAGACTAGTATCCAAGATCTATAAAGAACTTCTCAAACTCAATACACGGAAAACAAATAATCAAATCAAAAAAATGGGCAGAAGATATGAACAGACACTTTTCCAATGAAGACATATAAATGGCTAACTGACTCATGAAAAAATGTTCAATATCATTAGCCATCAGGGAAATTCAAATCAAAACCACACTGAGATACCACCTTATGCCAGTTAGAATGGCAATAATGGACAAGGCAGGAAACAGCAAATGTTGGAGAGGATGTGGAGAAAGGGGATCCCTCTTACACTGTTGGTGGGAATGCAAGTTGGTACAGCCACTTTGGAAAACAGTGTGGAAGTCCCTTAAAAAGTTAAAAACTGAGCTACTCTATGACCCAGCAATTGCACTACTGGGTATTTACCCCAAAGAGACAGATGTAGTGAAGAGAACAGTCATATGCACCCCCATGTTCATAGCAGCATTGTCCACAATAGCTTAATCGTGGAAGGAGCTGAGATGCCCTTCAACAGATGACTGGATTAAGAAGTTGTGGTCCATATATACAATGGAATATTACTCAGCCATCAGAAAGAACAATTTCACAACATTTGCAGCAACATGGACGGGACTGGAGAAGATTATGCTAAGTGAAATAAGTCAAGCAGAGAAAGACAATTATCATATGGTTTCACTCATTTATGGAACATAAGAAACAGCAGGGAGTTCGGTAGGAGAAGGAAGGGAAGAATGAAGCGGGGGTAAACAGAAGGGGGAATGAACCATGAGATACTGTGGACTCTGGGAAACAAACTGAGGGCTTCAGAGGGGAGGGGGGTGGGGGAATGGGAAAGGCTGGTGATGGGTAGTAAGGAGGGCACATATTGCATGGTGCACTGGGTGTTATATGCAAACAATGAATCATGGAACACTACATCAAAAACTAAGGATATACTGTATGGTGACTAACATAACATAATAAAAATTATTAAAAAAATAAATAAAACACATGGAAAACAGCTGGCTGACAAGGAAGAATGAGAGGAGTCTTATTCTGACAAGTAAACAAGAATTCACAATAGGCCTCAAAACCAGACTTTGTTGAAAAAGAAAGGGTTTTCTAAGTTACTTTGTGCCAAAGTGTGTTTGGGTTACTATAACAAAATGCCACAGACTAAGGGGCTTATAAACAATAGAAATTTATTTCTTACAGTTCTGGAGACTGAGAAGTCCAAGACCAAGGTAGTAGCAGATTTCATGTCTGATGAGAGCCTGTTTCCTGGTTTATAAATGGCCAACTTTTCGCTGTGTCTTCACATGGTGAAAAAGGGAAAGGAGCTCCCTTGGGTCTCTTTTATAAGAGCATGAATCCCATACATGAGGGCTTTGCCTCCATGACCTATTTACCTTCCAAAGGCAGCATCTCCAAATACCATCACATAGGAGAATAGTTTTCAACATGCGAATTTTGGGGGGACATAAATATTTAATCTATAGTATTTTGCCACCCCCTTTCATACGTCAAGATGAACACCAAATTGATGGTAGAATTTACATAAGGGTGATTGCATTATCCAGATGGAATTGAAGGATTAGAGATAAAAGTAGAGAAAGGAAAGCAGATGATGAGGCTATTGCCCCAAACTATGGGTTTGAGAGGTTTCAGGAAGAAATGCCGATGGAGGATTATGGTTATGTTTCCTATTGGGAACTCTAGGAGGACAGATCCTCTACCTAAGCCTGGAAGAGCTATATCTAAGCAAACAGAGCAGTACATCACAGTTAGGCAGACTGAGGGTGTGAGCTCAGTTCTGATTCTTGTGCAGAAAAAGCAGAACACAGACTTGCATGCATATCCCCAAAATTAGGCTTAATGATTTACAGAATATCTACTTGGGGAGCTCACAGAAGTAATGACCATTCCAGGGGCAGAGGCAAAGTTCATGGCGGACAGTGTGTATCACTGAATGTATCAGTTACAACCAGAATTTTAGAAGCATCTAAACACCAAACACCAGTCAAAGCCATAGGAGGGTACTGGGTTTTTAAATCTCTAATGTGTAGTCAAAGTTGAGAGCCACTGCCTTTGGGAAAATTTGCTAACAGACATGAAAATTTCCAACTTCAAGAAAGCATTGTGTAATGCGCTTTCATATACAATATGTTTAATTTCATGCTAATCCCGAGAGTAGAAAGAATTGACCTTACTTTCCTGATGGTAACCTTGAACTTTAAAATAAATGTCTTGCTAGATGAGCTGGGCAATGAGGATGGGATTCAAATGGACTCTTTATTTAAAACGGAACTTTTTTCTCATTTAACTTAGCCTTTAACACATATTGTTTTCTGTGCTTTCTATCCTTGTATGGGTTACATACTTTATGAAACACTTTTTTGGATATTCTCTCTGGAAAGAGCATTATATAATGCCTCTATCTATTCTGGCTATACCTCTTCTTCAAGAATTATAAGTGGATATGCAGTTAAGGACATGATATGGGTTTTCAAGACCACCGCTGCCCTGAGATAGGATTATTACACATCCTACTTTGACATCGCTCTTTAAAGATCTTCCAAGGGATGCCTGGGTGGCTAAGTCCTTTAAGCATCTGCCTTTGGCTCAGGTCATGGACCCAGGGTCCAGGGATCCAGTCCCACATCAGGCTCCTTGCTCAGTAGGGAGCCTACTTCTCCCTCTGCCTGCCACTCTCCCTGCTTGTGCTCTCTCTCTGATAAATAAATAAATAATTTAATTAATAAACAAACAAACAAAATATTTTTTTAAAAAATAGAGATCTTCCATGCTAAGGACTTTCCATGAGTTAAAAGGAGATTCTTGTTCTGTACAAACTTCAGAATTGTTTGTTCCCGCACTTTGAAAAATACCATTGGTATTTTGATCTGGATGGCGTTGAAGGTATAGATTGCTCTGGGCAGCACAAATATTTTAATAATATTTATTCTTCTGATCTGTGAGCATGGAATGTTTTTCCATCTTTTTGTGTCTTCTTCAATTTTTTTCATAAGTGTTCTGTAGTTTCTAGAGTATAGATCCTTTACCTCTTTGGTTAGGTTTATTCCAAGGTATCTTATAGTTTTTGGTGCTATTGTAAATGGAATCAATCCCCTAATTTCTTTTTCTACAGTAACATTGTTAGTGTATAGGAAAGCAACTGATTTCTGTGCATTGTTTTGTATCCTGCCACATTACTCAATTGCTGTATGAGTTCTATTAATTTAGGGGTGGAGTCTTTTGGGTTTTCCACATAAAGTATCATGTCATCTGTGAAGAGAGAGAGTTTGAATTCTTTGCCAATTTGGATACCTTTTATCCCTTTTTGTTGTCTGCTTGCTGATGTTAGGACTTCTAGTACTATGTTGAACAACAGTGGCGAGAATGGACATCCTTGTCATGTTTCTGATCTTGAGGGAAAAGCTCTCAGCTCTTCCCCATTGAGAATGTTATTCACTGTGGGCTTTTCATAGATGGTTTTTATGAAATTGAGGAATCTTCCCTCTATCCCTATACTCTGAAGAATTTTAATCAGGAAAGGATGCTATATTTTGACAAATGTTTTTTCTGCATCAACTGAGAGGATCATATGGTTCTTGTCTCTGCTGTTATTAATGTTATCTATCACATTGATTGATTTGCAAATTTTGAACCACCCTTGCATCCCAGGAATAAATCCCACCTGGTCATGATGGATAATCCTTTTAATGTATTGTTGGATCCTACTAGCTAGGATCTTGTTAAGAATTTTGGCATCCATATTCATCAGAGGTATTGGTCTGTAATTTTCCTTTTTGATGGGGTCTTTGCCTGGTTTTACTCCGAATTGCCAAGGAACTGTTGAAAAAGGAAAACAAAGCTGGGGGCATCACGTTGCCTAATTTCATGCTATATTACAAAGCTGTGATCACCAAGACAGCACGGTACTGACACAAAAACAGACACATAGATCAATGGAACAGAATAGAGAGCCCAGATATGGACCATCAACTCTATGGTCAATTTATCTTTGTCAAAGCAGGAAAAAATATCCAATGGAAAAAAGACAGTCTCTTCAATAAATGGTGCTGGGAAAATTAGACAGCTATATACAGAAGAATGAAACTCGACCACTCTCTTACACCATACACAAAGATAAACTCTAAATGGATGAAAGAGCTCAACGTAAGACAGAAATCCATCAAAATCCTAGAGGAAAACATAGGACGTAACCTCTTTGACATCAGCCACAGCAACTTCTGCAAGGCAGAAGCTTCTGCAAAGCTTCTGCAAGGCAAGGAAAACAATCAAAAAAAAACAAAGAGGCAACCCATGGGATGGGAGAAGATATTTGCAAATGACACTACAGATAAAAGGCTGGTATCCAAGATCTATAAAGAACTTCTCAAACTCAACGCCCAAAAAACAAATAATCAAGTCAAAAAATGGGCAGAAGACATGAACAGACACTTCTCCATAGAAGACATATGAATGGCTTAGAGACACATGCAAAAATGTTCAACATTGTTAGCCATCAGGGAAATTCAAATCAAAACCACATTGAGATACCACCTTACACCAGTTAGAATGGTAAAAATTGACAAGGCAGGAAACAACAAATGTTGGTAAGGATGTGGAGAAGGGAAACCCTCTTATACTGTTGGTGGGAATGCAAGTTAGTACAGCCACTTTGGAAAACAGTATGGAGGTTCCTCAAAAAGTTGAAAATAGAGCTACCTGTGGCCCAGCAATTGCACTACTGGGTATTTACCCCAAAGATACAGATGTAGTGAAAAGAAGGGGCACATGCACCCCAATGTTCATAGCAGCAATGTCCACAATAGCCAAACTGTGGAAGGAGCTGAGATGCCCTTCAACAGATGAATAGATAAAGATGTGGTCCATATATATAATGGAATATTACTCAGCCATCAGAAAGGATGAATACCCACCTTTTGCATCAACATGGATGGAACTGGAGGGGATTATGCTAAGTGAAATAAGTCAAACAGAGAAAGACAATTATCATATGGTTTCACTTATATGTGGAACATAAGGAATAGCATGGAGGACATTTTGAGAAGGCAGGGAAAAATGAAGGTGGGAAATCAGAGGGGGAGACAAGCCGTGAGAGACTATGGACTCCGGGAAACAAACTGAGGGTTTCAGAGGGAAGAGGGTTGGGGGAATGGGTTCTCCTGGTGATGGGTATTAAAGAGGGCACATATTGGGGCGCCTGGGTAGCACAGTCGTTAAAAGCGTCTGCCTTCGGCTCAGGGCGTGATCCCGGCGTTCCGGGATCGAGTCCCACATCGGGCTCCTCCGCTAGGAGCCTGCTTCTTCCTCTCTCACTCGCCTGCTGTGTTCCCTCTCTCGCTGGCTGTCTCTCTGTCACATAAATAAATAAAATCTTTAAAAAAAAAAAAAAAAAAAAAAGAGGGCACATATTGCATGGAGCATTGGGTGTTATATGCAAACAATGAATCATGGAAGAGTACATCAAAAACTAATGATGTACTTTATGGTGACTAACATAACATAATAAAATAATTCTTAAAAAAATAAAGTATTCATACAGGAGTGGAAATCTTAAAAAAAAAAAAAAGAGATTCTTGGGATGCCTGGGTGGCTCAGTTGGTTGAGCATCTGCCTTCAGCTCAGGTCATGATCCCAGGGTCCTGGAATGGAGCTCCACATTGGGTTCCTTGCACAGCGGGAGCTGCTTCTCCCTCTTCCTCCCCCTGCCTCTGCTTGTGCTGTGTCTCTCTTTCTCTTCCTCTCTGACAAATAAATAAATAAAATCTTTTAAAAAAAGGAGATTCTTTCTCTGACGGATTACCTTAAAGCAATAAAACATTTACCACCATTTTTACCTAAAAGATACTGGGATCTATAAGACCTACAACGTAATTAAGTTAAGCCAAGATTTACAGAGATACCATGTAGGCAAGGTGCCATTCCTGACATCAAGAAGTGCAAAGCCTTGTAGAAGAGCCAAACACAATAATGATCATAAATCACCATGTGGAGATACTATGCCAGAGACTCTACATGCAAAGTTCAATTAACCCTCAGAGCAGAGTTACGAGTTAGGTTTCATTATGTCTATTTTACAAATAAGGAAATTGAGGAAAGGGAAATTAAATTACTTGTCCATAACCACACAGCTAATAAGATATAAAGCCTGAATATAATGTGATATGTGTCAAGATAGTAGAAACAGAGTTGGATATGTTTATCTCTTATTTAAAACAAGGCAGGGAAAGCTTCACCAAAAGGTGACATCTGAGCAGGTGTCATTTGAAGTTTCGATGAGAGTCTGACAGACAAACCAAAGACCACACACAAAATGCAACATAATACATGATGTATCTTGCACATAAGACACATTTTTTCTGTTGTACCAATCATAGGGATCCATCCTCGATATCAATTAGTTAACCACTAAGATGCCAAGCAAAATCAAGTATATTCTTGGAACATAACTATAATTCTTAAAAAAGGCACATTTTATTTTGGCTGAGTGGGGAAAGGTAGGACAATCTCTGATTAGGCACTATAATATACTCTGATAAACTTTCTCTAGTAAGAGATGCTGGATGCCCATGATGCGCAAACCCACAGAGGGGCCAATGTTCCGGTTAGCAGCTCAGAACCCCAGGCCTCCCTCCCTGCACAGAAGTAGCACAGAGTCCAATCTAGGTGCTACTCTGATTTTCAGACACACACTTCTTCCAGGTCACATCTTTATCTCATACATAGCATTTACCATGTGATATTGTGCTTATTTATATGACTATTTTGCCCACTATACTACAAGCTTCTACAGGGCAACAATTGGATTCCGCAGCACCTACATACAGTTTCTGGCACCCACTATTTTATGTTGAATTTAATGGAAACAATATCACTTTGTGATAGTAAACATCATCCAAAACTAAAATGACAGCCTATTAACCTAGCTTGAAACACCAAATCACTCCCTCACTCCAGAGGATCTGTTGGCATTTCCATGGTGACTCAAACCAGAACATGGTTGTAGATGCCAAAAGAGCCAGATGTACTTCACTGTCCATTTTCCTTAGGCTTGTTAGGCCATATGGCTCTTACCATGCCTATAATGAGTCTTCAGGTTTAAGATTCAGAAGTCCATAACTTCCAGAATGCATAGCCCAGACACAGAGCCCAGGCTATTTTTTTCCCAAGTTGACTTGGCTCTGCATCATGGTGTGATGAATTTATTATGTATAGCAGCAGGCATGGTGCTTTTTAAAAGCAAAGTGTCAGAAAACAGAAGCCCATTGATTAAAAAAAAATTTAAAAATAATTTTAATAAAGTCAAAACTTTGCCAATTTTCTCCAAATGCCATCGGAGTAAACCATCATCAAATACAAGTCACTTTCCCCATAAATAACAGCATGGAACAAATTTATTGCATTCTCAACTCCTTTGAAAAGACTAAAAATAACCTCAGAAAGCTGATCTAATTATCCTGCATATATACAGCAAACATGTGAACATTAGAGTATGTTATTGACTAACGGAACAGCTAAGACTACTGAGAACTTCACACAGACGAATCCAAGAGTACATGAACTAATAATGATGACATTAAAAGAACGTACTGGTCTTTGCAGTACAGTTTGAAGCCCACAAAGAATTGCAAATGACAACGACTACATTTTGATGTGCAGATAAAGGTCTAACGTAAGGGAAATCTGCCTTCAAGACTTTTATAATAACGTACCATAAACTCAAGGGATCCTCTTCCATTTTTTCTATAGAAACACAGATTCGCTTAATTTCCTGACACTGCACCTTTGATTACTACAGAAGTGTCTCTACTCCTATGACCCTTTACTAAACCTAATTATACTACCACTTTCCAATTTATATTGGAAGCACTACCATTAAAAGTCTGGTTTTTATTGTAGCTCTTCTCTGCATAAAAACATAGATAGTAAATATGTCTAATACCATCAAATGTGAAAGCTAGTGAAAGAAAATAGGTAACTAACCAGAGATTTCCTTTAAAAGTTGCTATTAAATTTAGATGATTAAAGCACTAAATACCAACACTGATGAAGTTGGGACACTAGCCAATACTGTGCAGAAAATTAAACATCAAAACCACAGCACTTGAATGCAGACCACTGAGAATAAACACAGTCTTTAACATGTTATGAAATCCAAACCTCTGACATGTCATTGGATTTTTGCTGTTAGATTACCCATTTCATCAGCTAGCCAAAAACATTTATTTTTTTTCCTTAATGGAAGGTATTGTTTATTCTGTGGTATGGAAAGGAAGCAAAGCCACAAATGCCAAAAACACTTCACTATTCTTCACCTGTACTAATCTCTATTTAACATCCTAAAAACATTATAATAATAATAAAAACAAAAACCACTTTCTTTACCAATGCCTCAAATATTGCAATTAAGAGCTGGTATTTAATTCTAGTAAAGAGGTATATTGAACGTTCATGAACATGGGATCGATGTAGAAAACTAGTCTGGAAGTAAAGTTAGTTCATGGAATGGACAAAATCTTGAAGAGGAAAGATTGAATAAAAACGTAGTACAAAAAATCATAGTAATAAATTATACTATCTAGTAATTGCAGTAGGTAAGGATTTGACAAGTGAAATCGAATTGGCTAAAACAGAGTTTTGGGACAAAAAAAGGTTTCAAACTGTAGGACTTGTCTTGAACACAAGTACATAAATATATTGGAAAAATTGAGTATTTTGAGGTCTTGACCAGGCTCAGTAGGAAAAAAGAGATCATGATGAATTCATAATATAAAGTAAAATGGGCACTGGGTACATGACATCCTTAGTTTACTTCAGATCTTGTGATTGCATAATTGTTTCTAACAATGTCATAGGAAGTTATAATAAAAAGGCAAATAAATATGGATACATAAAGATTTTTACATTACTATGCAGTATAAACAGAAACAATCTAAATGTCTAACAAACTGAGAACAAATAAAATATCTTTAAGATTATATTATAAAGCTGTAGTGATCAAGACAGTATGGCCCTGGCACAAAAACAGACACACAGATCAATGGAACAGAATAGAAAACCCAGAAATGGACCCACAACTCTATGGTCAACTAATCTTTGACAAAGCAGGAAAGAATATCCAATGGAAAAAAGACAGTCTCTTCAACAAATGGTGTTGGGAAAATTGGACAGCAGCATGTAAAAGAATGAAAGTGGACCACTTTCTTACACCATACACAAAACTAAAATCAAAATGGATGAAAGACCTAAATGTGAAATAGGAAACCACCAAAATCCTGGAGAAGAAAACAAGTAGTAACCTCTTTGACACTGGCCGTAGCAACTTCTTACTAGATACAACTCCTGAGGCAAGGGAAACAAAAGAAAAAATAAACTATTGGTACTTCATACCACTAAAAACTTCTGCACAGCAAGGCAAACAATAAAACTAAAAGGCAAACTTTAGAATGGGAGAAGATATTTGTAAATGATGTATCTGATAAAAGGTTAGTATCCAAAATCTATAAAGAACTTATAAAACTCAACACCCTAAAAACAAATAATCCAGTAAGAAATGGGCAGAAGACATGAACAGACAGATGGCTAAGAGGTACATGAAAAGATGCTCAACATCACTCATCATCAGGCAAAGACAAACCAAAACTACAATGAGATATCAAATCACACCTGTCAGAATGGCTAAAATTAAACACAGGAAACAACAGACATTAGGGAAGATGCAGAGAAAGGGGAGCCCTCTTACACTGTTCGTGGAAACGCAACTGTTTCCCGGAGTGGAAATCCTCTTGACATTATTTATGCATTTTCACATTATTAAAGAATCTAAAAATATTTTTTGTAGTTTCAAGTTTTCATTTAAGTTCCAGTTAACATGCAGTGTAATATTAGTTTCAGGTGTAGAATTTAGTGATTCATCACTTATGTACAACACCCAGTGCTCATCACAAGTGCCACTCTTGAGAAACAGTATGGTGGTTCCTCAAAAAGTTAAAAATAGAACTATCCTATGACCCAGCAATTACACTGCTAAGTATTTACCCAAAGGACACAAAAATACAGATTCAAATGGATACATGAACCCTGATATTTATAGCAGCATTATCAACAATAGCAAATTATGGAAAGAGCCCAAATGTCCAATGACTAGTGAATGGATGAAGATGTGTATATATAGTGATTATATATATATATAGTGATTATATATATATATATAGTGATTATATATATATATGTATATATATATATAATATTAGCCTAAAAAAAGAATGAAATCTTGCCATTTGCAAGGATATGGACAGAACTAGAGTGCATTATGCTAAGTGAAATAAGTCAGAGAAAGACAAATACTATATGATGTCACCATATGTGGAATTTAAGAAAAAAACAGATGAACACAGGAAAAAAAAACAAAGGCAAATCATAAAACAGACTCTTAACTATAGAGAACAAACTGAGGATTGCTGGAGGGAAGGTGGTCAGGGGGATGGGTGAAATGGGTGATGGGGATTAAGGAGCGCACTTGTTGTGATGAGCACTGGGTGTTGTACATAAGTGATGAATCACTAATTTCTACACCCGAAACTAATATTACACTGTATGTTAACTGGAATTTAAATGAAAACTTGAAACTATAAAAAATTATTTTTAGATTCTTTAATAATGTGAAAATACATAAATAATGTTAAGAGGAAAAAAGATATGATCTCATTTAAAAAATAATATAGAATAAAGATTGTTAAGTATCTCAAGTTAACAGAGATTGAAAAGTAAGACATATATAAGTTTAATTTTTGTTCTTAATTAACTTTCTAAACACTCTAAAATTATTTTATAATAAAAGATACATTTTAAAAGCTTTAAAATCTTTAGAAGTCTAAAAGAACTATAGAAATTGCTTTTTTTTCTATACAGAGGCACCATTTTATCTAATCTTCTAAAATTTGGGTATATCCATACTATTTCATACTCTAGAATGGAATGTCAGACTTTTTAGGTTTCACAATTGTTTCCTATTTATTAAGAAATTTATCTTGGGCAGTGTGAGATTAAGGATGTCACCCTAGTTTCTAGGGCTGAACTACCAATTCTCAGATGAGGGACAGAAAAAAATGACTAGGATGTTCTTTTTCATTAGAAGTTTACTCTTTTGAGGAACATGTCAGCTACAGAATGGGAACCAAAAGTCAAAGAGCTTCAGTATGATTTAAAAATAATCATTGCTGGGTCTTTTTATGCGACAGAACCTGTGCCAGGCTCTATTTAAAAGAAGGACCACGAGAAGCACTGTGACTCACTTACATCCCTCAGTTCCAAACAAGTCAAGTTCTATCTACTGAGCCCCAATTATGCACTTGACATGGGCACTGGGGAAAAACATCTTTCACTTGCTTAAAATTATCAGAAATAACTAGGTTGTAATTATAATTATGTAAATGCAACTGTGAGAGTTAAGGGCCGAGGGAACAATTCCCCAAATTAAACATGAATAAACAGTTTTCTGAATCCCCTTTAGTCTGACAATGAACAGCCCTGTGGAATATAAACTATGGATATCATCTTGCCCCCAGGGTGGTTTTCTGTCATACTCAAAAGACCCGAAGCCTTACGAATCTGTTTTGGTTCTATCCAGTTTTAACCCAGCTAGCATAGAGCTGTTACTAATCCAATTTTGTGTGTGACCTGGCTAAAGTAGACACCATAATAGAGCTGTAGCTGTTTTGACAATGTCATTTCTTTGATAGGTTCCAGTTATGCAGTTTCATCTATGATTTAGATGCCAGGCTCTCCATGCTTTAGCAATAATTCACCTGTTTTTATGATGCCAGGGGAATAAAGGATACCCTGGGATCCATTCATGCCCTACAGCTCTGCTGTAGATACTTCTTAACACTCTTAGAAATGCTATATTCCACTCTATACAAGTCCTGACCAAGAATGTTTCTTGAAGAAGAGCTCAATTCAAATAAAATGGAGGGGTGACCCAAAGGAGGTTTTTTAAAAATGTGCTGCAATCTAACTTCTCATAACTGAGGTACAATACCACTTTTCTGCTTAATTGAAACTGCTGAGCCTGACATAAATTCCTCTCCTGCTCTATCCAGTCCTAAATCTATAGTCAAATATTTTGTTATATTTGGCCTGTCAGCTTATGATCCAGCCACGGGAAGTTTCTTACAATTCCTTAAGTCCATATGCTCTCTTAGACACTGTTACTCCCCCTGCTTTCTCTCTGGAGAGTCATGATCTTTTGTTCTTCCCCACCATCCCCCCCCAAACCCCAAGCTTTCTCTGAATAATTCTTCCTCACCCACAAACACTCAACTTAGATTGTAGAATGAATAAATGAATAAATGCCCCTATTTGAAAGGAAAATTTGGATATGTCCTAAGATCTATCAGTCTTATAATCTTTTTGACAATTTAGTTGATTAAATGATCTTTACTTGTATCTGTTAGTAATAGGGTAAATTTGTCATCCAGTGTTGACTAAAGACAAACCATCCTGGCATGGTCACTGATACAGCCAGAATAGATAAGCAATCTGGCATATACTAAAATTACAGAAGCACATGTACTAAAGACAGAACTTTCTGATTTTTTTTTCTACTGCTGTCTGGTTAAGTATAAATTTTGGGGGGAATTTTAAATAATTGTTATTGGTCACTTCCAGATTGGTTGTATGACGTTTTCCATGGACCAGCTCTCTAGAGAAACAATCGTAATTGTGACCAGATTGGTTGTAGGAAGTTTTCCACGAACCAGCTCTCTAGAGAAACAATCATAATTGATGAAAATGATATGTAAAAAAAAAAAAATAAGTTCTCCAAAAGTTATCCCAAGGGCACAGAGAAAAATAAGAAATATAATCAAGAAAATACACTAAATCTGAGTAAGAACAGTAAGAATCTATTACACTTAAGCCTTTACCTGCTCCCTTCTTCCCTGGCACCAGTCGGCAGGATGAAAGCTCCAATCTTGGCAGGTGTAACCAAGAAGATGGTCCCGCCTCTCTGCCAAGCTCACAGTGGATGGGCAAGTCATTAGCATTTCTCATAATCCCAAGCCCCATGTTACTGAGGCTAAATTCCAGACAAGTGCAGCCAAGGGTTTGGGGGCTCCAATTTCTCCCAGTTACTAATCACCAGGCAGAGGTTGTACTTCATGTGTGACAAAGAAGACAGGGGCCCCAATCACCCTCTAGTAGACTAGAGGTTCAATGCCAGCAAGCTACCACCTCTTTCCAGTGTGCTGATCATAAAGGAATAATGTCACTTTGGGAAAAGTAGGATACTGTCCCACACCCAAGTATGGAATAGTGGCTCAGAGACTGCCCACGGGAAGAGAAGTAGGGCATAAGAACAGAGTGTGAGAAAGTTAAAGCCCAAGAGTGCTTTCATAACAATGAAGATTTGGGTGGTGAGCAATTAAAAGGAAGCTAGTAACTCTTGTTAAATCATAGGCCTACTAGTTTACCAAAAGAACCAGAAAAAGAGACAGCTAAGAAGAGTCCTCTTAGAGTAGTAATCCATCTCAGAGACTGGCCTTAAAATTAAATCTGCAAAGGAGTCTGAATTTAATGGGATCAGACTGTGGAGCAATTTATGCCTCAGGGTTTTGTTGAAAAAATACTCAATCAGGTAACAATTAGTAGAGCCTAAGAACCAAGTATGATACCAATAGAAGCAGCTGACTTAATAGAGTGATCAGGGCAAGAAATGGTCAAAAAGCACCCTGCTACAGAACCATCACATGAGTGTGGCTCTGCACAGGCAAGACTACCCCCACTGACAGTAATGGCCGAGGCTCCACACTGTGGGGAAAAAGACTTCGTGAAAATGGTCAAGCAAAGTCTCAAAACAAATGAGCAAACAATATCAGCAAGCTCGGGAGTGGAGAACAGAATTCATACAATTTATTATCAGGTATTCAATTAAAAATTATGAACCATGTAAAGAAACAAGAACTGGTGACCCATATTCAAGGGGGAAAAAACAGAAATTGCCTGTGAAAAGGCCCACATCTTGAACATAAAGACATCAAATCAGCCATTAAAAATGTATTCAAATAACTAAAGGAAACCATGCTTAATAAAGGAAGAGAAAACATCACAACAATGTCTCACTAAAAAACAGAATGATCAATAAATAGATATTATAAAATTAATTAGTAAAAATTAAAGTATAAAATTGTAAAAAGAACCCAGTGGAATTTTGAAGTTGAAAAGTATAATAACAGCAATAAAAATTTCACTAGAGGGCTTCAACAGCAAATTTAAACTGACAGAAGAAAAAAAATGAGCAAATTCAAAGATAAAGCAAAATCTCAGTAGAGATTTTGCAACCTGTAGAAGGAAATAAATGAAAAAAAGTGAACAAACCTATAGAGAAATGTGAGACACTGCTAAGTATACCAACATATGCATAATGCGAGTTCCTGAAGGAAAGAAAAGAGTAGAAAATATTCAAAGAAATAATGAGTGAGGGGTGCCTGGGTGGCTCAGATGGTTAAGCATCTGTCTTCAGCTCAGGTCATGATCCCAGGGTCCTGGAATTGAGCCCCCCCTCGCAGGGAGCCTACTTCTCCCTCTCCCTCTACAGCTCCCCCTGCTTGTGCTCTCTCACTTTCTCTGTCAAATAAATAAAATCTTTAAAAAAAAAAGAAAGAAAGAAAGAAAGAAAGAAAGAAAGAAAGAAAGAGTGAAACCTTCCCAAATTTGAAGAAAATCTTTAATCTCTACATCTAAGAAGCTAAATAAATTCCAAAGAGAGCAAATACAAAGTGATTCACAACCAGATACATCATATTAAAAATATAGAAAACCAAAACCTAGGAGAAAATGTTCCAAGAAGCAACAGAAAGAGGACCTGTCATTACAAGGGAACTCTAGCAAGACTAATAACTAATTTTTCATCAGAAACATTGGAGGCCAGAATGCAGTGGGATGGCGTATTCAAAGCGCTGGGGGAAAAATAAAATAAAACCTCATATTCAGCAAAAGTACGATTCAGAATGAAGGCAATATAGACTTTCTGAAATAAATAAAAACTGAGAGAATTCATTTCTAGCAGATATGTCTTAGTACTAAAGGAAGTTTTTAAGGCTGAAAGCAAGAAAACCGGATAGTAACTAGAATATACACACACAGACATAGGTAAAGATAATAATTATGGAATTATTAAATCCAATATAAGTACGTATCTCTTCACCTCTTTAAGTAACTTAAAAAGGAATTTTATAAAACAATATGAATATAATTATATTGTTGGGATTACAGCATATAAAAATATATGTGATAATAATACAAAGGAGATGGAAAAGATCACAGCTGTAGCGAAGTATGAACAAGACATCAGATAATAAACTGAATCCAGGGGCGCCTGGGTGGCTCAGTCGTTAAGTGTCTGCCTTCGGCTCAGGGCGTGATCCCAGCATTCTGGGACGGAGTCTCACATCAGGCTCCTCCGCTGGGAGCCTGCTTCTTCCTCTCCCACTCCCCCTGCTTGTGTTCCCTCTCTCGCTCGCTGTCTCTCTCTCTGTCAAATAAATAAATAAAATCTTAAAAAAGAAAAAGATAATAAACTGAATCCAAAAGAGCAAAAGAGAGCCAGAAACAGCAAATTAAAAGATTAAGAGCAAACTCTATAAATACATATTTGTTCTCCTTTTTCTCTCAACTTTTAAAAACGTGTAGAAGTATATAAAGTAATAATTATAACAACAGATCGTTGGTTTTGCCACATGTATAGATTGAAATGTACAATGATAATAACACAAAAATGGGGAAGAAGAAATAGAGCTACACAGAAGTATTTCCTGTCTCACCAGACTGAGAATAAATCAAAAGTATGTTCTGGTAAGGAAACTGCATATGGTAAGACCTAGAACAGTCACTAATAACTAAAAAAAGCACAGAAAAAAACACATCAAAGAAATTAAAATGTTATGCACTAGAAAATACTCACTTAATACAATGGAAGTATAGAGGAATAAAAGAAGAATGGAGAAATAAAGTACACATGAGATTTATTGAAAGCAAAAATAAAAGGGCAGACATAAATTCAACTATATCAATAGTAGTATTAAATTTGAGTGGGTTAAAAAATCCAGTCAAAAGACAGAAACTGTCAGATTGGATTAAAAACAAGATCCACCTATATGCCATCCACTGAAAGTAAGGAGATAGAAAAGGATATATCATGCAAATAGCAACCGTAAGGAAGCCTGTGTGGATAAACTAAGATGAAATCAATTTAAAATGTGCCTCGATAATGTAACTGGCCTAACATGAAACTACAAGCATTCTTACACTAAAAATAAATAAATAAAATGTTACTAGAGATAAAGAGGAACCTATTAAAAGGATAAAGTGATGATAAATAAGGAAGATATTATAATTATAAATATGTGCATATCTATATCTCTATCTATATATATACACATACATATACCTAACAGCAGAGTCTCAAAAGACGTGAAGAAAAACTGACAGAATTGAAAAGAAAATAGATAATTCTTAATAGTAATAACTGGAGACTACCATAGCCAATTCCAGTAAAGGAGAAAATAACTAGGTAGGTTAAAAAAGAAAAAGAAATAAAAGACTCAAACATTATAAAGCATCTAGACCTGACCAACATTTCAACCAAAACCAAAAGAATACAAATTATTTTCAAGAGCATATAGAATATTCTCCAGTAGAAACTTTTTGCTGGCCATAAAAGACCCTCGACACATTTTAAAGGATTAAAATCATACAAAATATAATCTCTGACTACAATGCAATGAAATTAAAAACAAGCAACAGAAAGCAATTTTGGAAATTCACGAATACATGGAAATGAACCAACACCCTTTTAAATAACTAATGGATCAGAGAAGAAATCTCAAGAGTAATTATAAAATACTTTGAAAAGAATGAAAACAAAGACAAAACATATCAAAAATTATGAGATGCAACAAAAATCATGCATAGAAGGGAAAATACCGGGGCGCCTGGGTGGCACAGCAGTTAAGCGTCTGCCTTTGGCTCAGGGCGTGATCCTGGCGTTATGGGATCGAGCCCCACATCAGGCTCTCCCGCTATGAGCCTGCTTCTTCCTCTCCCACTCCCCCTGCTTGTGTTCCCGCTCTCGCTGGCTGTCTCTCTCTGTCAAATAAATAAATAAAATCTTTAAAAAAAAAAGGGGGGGGAAATACCTGTATGCTTATATTAAGAAAGAAGAAATAAATCAATAACCTAGACTTGCATCATAAAACAGTAAGAGAAAAAAAGAGCACTCTAAACCTTACAGCAAGCAGAAGGATGTGGTAAAATTATGGCAGAAAATAATGGAAAAGAAATTAGTTTAAAAATAGAGAAGATAAGCAAATCCAAATGTTAGGTCTTTAAAAAATCAACAACATTGAGAACTTTTAGTTAGAGTAAAAAAGAAAAAAGGGAGGGAGAGAAAGGACTCAAATTTCTATAATCAGAAATAAAAGTGGGATATTACCAATAACAACTGTATGGCAACAAGTTTGGTAACTTAGATGAAATGGATAAATTCCTAGAAAGACATGAAGTACAAAAACAAGAATAAAAAGAAAATCTAAATAGACCAATAACAAGTAAAGGGACTGAATTCATGATTTTAAAACTTCTCACAAAGAAAATCTCAGCCCCAGATAACTTCATTGGTGAATTCTACCAAACATTTAAAGAAGAATTAATACCAATTCTTCAGAAACTCTTACAAAAAAACAAAAGAAGACAAGCTTCCCAACTCATTCTATGAGACCAGTATTACTCTGATACCAAAACCAGACATAGACATCGCAAAAACATGAAAACCGCAGAGCAGTATCTATCATGAGTAAAGGCACAGAAGTCCTCAATAAAACAGTAGCACAGAATCCATCAATACATAAAAATGATTATACACCATGGTCAAGAATGATCTATCCCAAGAATATAATGTTGATTTAACATCCAAATTCAATTAATATAATATACCACATCAATATGAAAAAGAAAAACATAATCATCTCGATAGTTACAGAAAACTCTTTTGACAAATTCTGATATCCCATCATGAAAAAAAAACTATTCAACAAATTAATAATAATAAAAAAATTTCCTGAATCTGAAAAAAGGCATTTGTAGAAATCCCACAGCTAATATCATACTTAATGGAAAAGACTGAATGTATTCCCTCTAACAATAGGAACAAGACAAGAATATCCACTCCCACCACTTCTACTCAACTCACACTTTCTGATTTCAAAATTTACTACAAAGATACAGTAATCAAGACAGTATGGAACTGGAATAAGGATAAATATAAATATCAAAGTCACAGAATTAAGAGTTCAGACATAAACCTTTGCTTTGATCCTCACTCGAAATGGATCAAAGGCCTAAACATAAGAGCTAACACTGTAAAATTCTAAGAAGAAAACACAGATATGTAACTTGGTGACCTTGGACTAGGCACAGTTCTTAGTTATGACACCAAAGAAACTAAATCAACAAAGAAAAAAAATACATAAATTGGACTTCATCAAAATTACTTTTTTTGCATTGAAGGATCCTATCCTGACAGCTAAAAGACAATCCACATAATGCAAAAAAAAAAAAAAAAATGCAAAGTATACAGATAAGGAACTCTATATGCAACATATTAAGAACTATTATAAGTCAATAACAAAAAAATTTTAAAATTAACAAATCTGAATCTGAACAGCCACTTCTCCAAAGAAGATAAACAAATGTCCAAGAAATACACAAAAAGCATAAACATAATTAGATATCAGAGAAATGCAAATCAAATCACAACAAAATGCCACTTTACATTCACTAATAATAAAAAAATGGTAGACAATTACAACTGTTAATGAGGATGTGGAGAAATTAGAACCCTCATTCTTTGCCTTTGAGAATGTAAAATGATGCAACTTTTTTAGATTACAGTCTGGCAACTCCTGCAAGATTTAAACACAGAGTGAATATAAGACCCAACTCCACTCCCAATTCTATCCAAGGGAAATGAAACTTATCTACACAAAAACTGTTACACTAATGTTCACAGCAACATTATTCATAATATCCTAAAAGCAGAAATGATCAAAATTCCCAGATTTTCAACAACTGAAGAGCAGATAAATAAAATGTGTTATAACCATATAGTGAAATATTCAGCATAAAAAAATTATGAAATACTGATACATACTACAAAATGGAAGACCCTTGAAAACATTATGCAAAGTAAAAGAATCCAGCCACAAATGTCCACATATTTTGTTTTGTAAACTGGCCCCATACAAAGAGTGAAAGGAGAGACCCAAGAAAGAGGCAAACCAACCCAAATTGGTAGATGGCAAGTTTAATGAGCAAGGCACTTACAAGGCTTGTATTGGGCAACTGCAAAAGGAGATGTCCAAACCTGCCCACCAGAACCTTAAAAGTTTATATGGAGGACTTAATTGGGTTCAGTCCCACCTCCTGCCCAGACGGTCTCAACAACACTTCACTTTCAAGGCTATGTCCTTGGAATAGCTCCCACTGTGGAAATGGTGTGCAAAGCATACATTCCAAGGACGGAGTGAGGGTGAGAAGCCTGATTGCCTAGGTTCAGCTCATGGGTCAACTGGCGGTCACATCCTCTAATTACTCCACCAAAGATACATAACTACATTTATTATCAAATGTCCAGAATAGACAAATCTTTCCAGACAAAGAGTACATAAGTGTTTACCTAGGGATGGAAGCAGGGAATTGGGGGAAATGGTGAGTAACTGTAAAAGGATACTGGGTTTCTTTTGCAGGGTGATGAAAAATACTCTAAATTAGATTGTGGTGATGGTTACACAATATGTACTTACTAAAAAACACTGAGTTGTACACTTCAAACGGGTGAGTTGTGGCATGTGAATTATGTCTCAATAAAGCTGTTATGTTTTTTTAATCACTGTTATTTCTTCATGGACATATATGCGATACTAAGATTACCTTCCATCATCTTAACAGTCTGAACTACATAACTAACAGATCACTGAGGAAGAGCCCTACAACCTGGGATATGACATTGTTTTCAACGTGTGCAGAACAGTACCATCGCAGGAGACTTCTCCGACAAACAAGTTGGTCTGTTTGAAATTTATGGTAGAAATTTGACAAATATCTAAGAATCAGTGTTTGAATTACAGAACATCTGACGGAGAGAGTGCTTTTGCTTTTGAGTATATCTTCATTACTAGTTATAAGCTAGAAGCCTGGGAGATTACCTCCAAGAGCTTCCACAGATGTCCTTCCATAATACAATGTTTGCTAGTTACTGAATTATATTTATTCACTTACGGATTGTCCTAGCAGAAAATCTACCCAATAAAATTAGTTGAAGACTGTCTGTAGAGAAAAAGAAAGGCATAAACATTTTAAGAAAAACAGAACCTCGGTAGGTTTCACAAAGTATGGAGAAATTGTTTACTCAGAATAGTAGTATCTGAGTATAAACTCAATTTATTTAATTAACCATTGGAAAGAGTTTATTTTTTGTGAATATAACAAAAACATGTTCAGAAATTAAAATTAATAAAAGTAGCCTATCTGAAAGTTGACAATATTTTTAAAGGTATGTAAGAAAAGCTCTTTATTAAAAGATATATGTTTACTTTAAATTACATAACTTAAATATTCAGATTAAATAATATCCCTTCAAACAACTAAAACAATTGGAAAGAACTGTTCTGTTGCTTCATAACTTCTTGTGTAATTTAACTGACTCTTAAAGAAAAATATGTCAAAATGAGGGGTTTTTGGTGTCTTTGAGTGTAGTTTTTGTATAAAGAAAATATTATTCAGTATTTATATAATTAATATTTAATTAATTCTACAATTTTAAAATCCTAATCCTTCCCTATACTTTTAATTTAAATATGTGAATCTTATTCTATTTATAAATCTAGCAAATTTTAGCAATTACTTTGAAGAGGCATTTTATTTATTTAAATGCCCTTAAGTGTTTTATCCTGCATTTATAAATTTAGCATGTTGCATTTTACCTTTAAGTACAGTAGTTGTTCAATAAACAAACCTTCCCAAGTACTTATGTAGTTCCTATAAATATAAAAACTTAAACTTATAGTCAATCTTAATTTCTCATTAAAATACCAATACTTTTTACAAATTTAGGAAAATACTGTTACCCTGTTATAAAAAATTCACAATTACTAGGTGACAAATTTTTAATTGGAATCACAAGTCTAATCTGTTAGGAACTTTAAAATTGCCAAATTATACTCTCAAAATGCCAAATTCTCTTAAATGTTACAAGTACTCAAAATACCAAACATGCACAGATTATTTCCAAATATAACACAAAACTATGAATACTACAGATTTATTTCATCATCTTCTTAAAATTTAATGTTAAATCTTCCCAAGATTAAGTATGATCATTCACAGAAGACACAATTATGTGTTTTCAAGCAATTTAGGTTTATCATGCAATGCAGTTTGGGGTTTCCTTTCCTAAGAAGTTTAGGGTTTGCTTCTCCGCTAGACAAGGCTGCATGTCAACCATAGATCTGGATGTGATGTAATCATATGGACATGAAGGGCTATTTTTCTCTCCTCAGTAAGAGACAGTAGGTCTGTCTTCTTGTCTCACATTATGCCCTTTAAATGGGGGTAGTCTCACAATCCACATTCCTGGCACATAATACAGACATTACCCAATTCTCAAGCATGACTATGTTCTTGACTACTGTTTCTATTCTTTGATTGGATCCAACTAATCTAGTTGCCGCTGGATGCATGTCTGAATTTTTTTCATAAACTTATTTTCTGGAAAAGCCAAAAATCTTTGTAGATATTTATGGATATTTAAATGATATACACTATGATTCTAAATGTCTCTCAGGGTGTTGTCTATGTCTAAAAGTTATAGCACTAAAATCACGTGAATAACAATGAGGGCTTTCCCTGCTTCCTCACCCCACAGCATTATAAACTTATCCATTCACATTTAATAAATCCGTAAGAAGGACCTATGAGCCCTAGGCAATTATCATATTGTGCTGTAAGTATGTATTTACATGGTACTTTCCAGCATAGTCACCAGGTTTTAGCCAATTTGCAAGCAGCACAGTGCCTGATAGGCAGCAGGCACTAAATGCATGGAGGGATTAAGAGCTGCGTGATACATATGGCAGACACTTGACTTCTCTTACTCCTTCACTCTCTTCTCTCAATATCAAACAGAAACAACAACCTCAATAACAACAGAAATCTTTAGTCATTTTAATATATCCCAGGCATTTTGACGCACCAAATTTTGAGCATTAGAAGTCTGAGAAGTAACAGGTTTTACCTCATAGGGTCCTACCTGTAAAGTGCTTAGCACCATGCTCACCACATAAGAGGTATTAAAACATAGTAGCTACTTTGATAATACAAAGGACAATCAGATGAAAGAACTATCAGATTACTCAGGAATCATTCCAAAAGATAAAAATTAGTACACAGTATAGATGATTTTCCACTTCTGATTTCGGTTTTGTTTTATTTAAAGTGGAGCCATCATTTTCAAGTCTGCTGTTTTTGACACAATACATTAATAAATGGCAACTATATGGCTGTGGAAAGCAAGTATTTTTGCTGGAGTCAGTGTTAATTTATCTAACGCTGGCTCATGAATATCTCTTCTTTTGTTATCCCAATCAAAATAAATTTTACCAAAGAGCAAAGAAGTACTAAAACATTGAACACAGTCTAATTACCAGCACAAAAAACAGCCCATAGAAAGTACAGTCAGAGCTGCGTTATACTCTGAAATATAAAATGCACATATGTCCCATTCCACAAAACACCTGACTGGTACAGTACGTGGAATATCTGCAGTAATAACAGAAAAAGGGAAGCACTTTGTCTACTTTCTTTTCTTCAGTGGTGTGATTTCTAGCAATTCCTCTCTGTAGCTCCTTCAGAAATATTTGCTGCATGGAAGAGCATTACATGCTCATTTGATGATTACAGACTACTGATAAAAGACAACGTTGAGATGAAGGAAGAGCTAAGAATATGTACAAAGAAAAAGGCATGTTAAATGTTAACACCCAGGAGAAATGCATTATGGTAGAGCAAATAATGCACAGTGAAGGCTCAAACACGGTACCCCAGGCACCAGGACTCAGGAATGTCGTCTGAGCGTCCATCAGGCACTGCTTGGCACGCCAAGGACAAAATTGTTTTCTGAGTTCTCACCTCGGGGGATAGTACACCTCTTGATGCAAAAACAGCAGAATGCTAACTAAAACGTGCAGTGGGAAGTATTTAAGTTTTGATGGATGCGATGTCTCTCTTTCTTCAAACTTCAAGTTTACTCCAGAAATTCTTTAGAACTCAATGTGTTGTAAGTGCAACAGAGGCTAAACAAGCAGCTGTTACATATTGTTCTGTCTAGGACTCAAACGTGCGGGGTCTCTCAGTAAGACAGCTGCTGTGCTCTACTTCCTTCCGAAGTACGAAACTATGTGAAAGAAAAACCAAGGCCTAGATGATCATCGTGTGCAATGAACATGTGAAGCAATAAAGCTATTAAAGGAAGAAGTATGGAGAAGAGAGAATGAATCCTCAAGATGCTGGCGATAATAGCAGGAGAAACAACATCTAACAACAATATACAATAAACACGTGGTTTTGTTACGTGTGTGCTTATTAGGGCAGGTCTAGCTTGTTCAGTGTTTATGCCCAGCTCTTAGTTTGATGCCTGGCATATATTGGGTGCTCAATAAAGATTTTGTTGTTGTTAATGACTTAGTGAGTGCTCCACAATTCAGAATTCTGGGCATTATTTTTGGGCTGTTCTCAAACATTTATAACTTGGGTTATATAAATACGACGCAAGCCAATATATTTGTACGTCTTTGAAGTGAACATTTTTTAGCATAACCTACCTGAAATCTTTGTGATAAGAGAATTACGGTTTGAAAGATTTGCTTACTATATGGACCCATCCAAAAAGGAGAGTTCTTTCTAATGCCTGTTCCTAAATGGACAGCAACATAAAGATGACTTCTTCTGTGCCATGTATTATTTCACTAGAGCGCACAATCTTTCTCAGTGAGGTGTTATTATTATCCTTTCATAGAAGAGGAAACCAAGGCTTAGAGAAGTTAAATAATTTGCCCAAGGGGAAAAGCTAGTAAATGTGACTGTTGAAGCTTTAAAATTCAGTACGTACGGCTCCAAACCTGATGCTCTTTAACCATTACATCAGAGACTATAATCTTGTAAGACAAAATACAGTTATTTCAAATCAAGAGAAGCTGCCCTATAGTAGACAAATCTTAACAAAAGATGAATTTCCTTGATGTCTTCTCTATTTTAAGGCAGCAATACTTTTAGAGTATTTATAAAGTATTACTAAAATTGGTGTGTATATTAAGAAATTTACATTGCACTCTCCAGAAAGTCTAAATGAATTCTATCCAGCTTTCCAATTGTTTTTCATTTGAGGATATGAGGCAGAATGTATTTTCCAAAGGCAGACATACAAAGGTAGATAGATAAGTAGACAGAGGATAGATAGATAGATAGATAGATAGATAGATAGATAGATAGATAGATAGATAGTAGACAGACAGACAGATACATACATACATATACATACATACATAGACAAAGATAGATATCCCATCTCTTCCTACCATGGAATGTCGACACATTTTCATTAACAGATGATGTCTATTTTTCTTCCTCTTAAAACTTAAATGGGGTTGGAGTTTTATAACTGCCTTGGCTAATAATGTTATGCAACTTGGGAAAGCAGGTAAAAAATGGCAATATGGCTTCCATCTCATTCTCTCAGGATGCTTGCCATGGAAGCTAGGCACCTGTTTATGGAGAGGAAACCCAGGCTACATGGAGAGGCCCCATAGGGGTATACCAAGCAACACTTTCATTCAAGCCTCAGCCAACAGACAACATCAGCAATTAGACCTGGAAGATTTACGTCTCTTCAGATGATCCCAGCCCCCAGTCTTTGATTCTTTTCGTTGATACTCTTAAGTATCACAGATGACAGAGAAACTCTCCCTAAATTTCTGACTCACCGAAACCATAAGAGATAATAGATAATTACTGTTGTTTTAAGCCACTACGATTTGGGGGTAATTTGTTCTACACAGAAGAGGAGCCAGGTTTCTCATTAAGTATAATTTTCCACAAATAAAATATTATTGAAATGCTAGGTGTTCAGATGTTTCTCGTAAATGCTTTGGATACATTAACCAAACCTACCTTTGAACCTGGATGGACAAAGCTTATCATATAACAAAACTACACTGTGGGAATGGGGAAACATATTACAGTGGAAAATATATGGGCTATATGGTCAGATTATCCAGATTCAAATCCTAGCTTTACCACTAACTGGCTGTGTGACCTTGAGAATTTTCTCACTTTTATGCACTTCATTTCCTCATCAATGTAGTGGCAATAACAGAAGTAACTACAGTCATACAGTCATTACAATAGCTTACTCCCTCTATCACAGCCATAAATTACTTTCATGTGATAAATACTAATTTTTAAAGTGCCACACAGCTTTGGAAGGTAAAAGAAATAATCTGAGAAAACTTCATAATTTGGGAATGCATATGTATATAAAACAAATAAATATCATATATGATTTACATATATATTCCTGTGTATTAGCATACATATGTCTGTGTACATATATACCTACATCCTGTGTATATATGTGTGCATATATATGCATATATACATATATATACACCATCCCGTGATAATATATATTATCCTGTGCTAATACATATGCGTATGCATGGATATTTACATAAACCACAAGGATAGGCTGAGTGGGAGAGTAGCAGTATAGCAGAAATGAAAATACACCTCTCAGATCTCCTCTGGTGCAAAGCATAAGTGACCAAAGCTCAGCTGCTGTGCTCCAAAATGCATCCCTGCATTCACCCTGAGGCCACATTTCCCATAAACTGCCCTTGGCCAAGGAATGAGCTTTACAGGAATACTAATGCTGTGTAAGTCCTGGGAGATGTGGGACTTCTCTTTTGGGTGACTTTGGCCTGATCAATGCCATCAACTTTACTGAGCTTTGCAAGGAGTGCATTGCTGTTTAGGACGCTTCCACTTGGAGTGCACTGGGTGGTGCAGTCAGTTAAGCATCTGACTCTTGGTCGGCTGGGGTTTCGGTCTGGGGCATCCTGAGATCTAGCCTTGGGTGGGGCTCTGCGTTTGGTGGAGGCTGCTTAAGATTCTCTCTGCCCCTGCCCTCCACATGCATGCACACATGCTTCTGCACGTGCTCTCTCTCTCTCTCTCTCTCTCAAATAGATAAGTAAAGCTTAAAAAAAGAAAAAAAAAAAAAAAAGACTCTTCCACTCAACTTTACTCCCTCTGTCTTTCAAAAGTATCCAACCTGCAAAATTATCTTACAGCCTCTCCAGCCTTCCTCAGGCCTCCTCCCCTTTTCTCCTCAGAGGCATTTCCTACCAGAAGCAATATACTTCTGACACATCTAAGGCCAACATAGTGCCTGCTGCTTAAACTCAACCTCAAACTAACAGAAGCAATAGGAAAGCTCAGAAAACTTTGGAAAAAGGAAATGATACAGCCTTAACCCATTTAGCAAAGTTAAGAAGTCTGCACAAGAATGACAAAAAGATACAAGCCAGTTCAAATCACACAACCATTGAAATGTGCACACATTAGAGCCATAAAGCATCAGGGAAGATGGTGTTTTGGATGTGACTGAAGCCAGACCAGTGGTTGAAAATGAAAATCTAAATAAGGGACTTTGTAAAACCAGGTCCCATCCTCACTACTTGCAGCCAGAATACCCTTCCCTCTCCCCAGGGGAGAGCATATGGGTGAGGCACTGAACTGAGAATGAGGGGAGAAGATATTTTACAAATGATCTGTATTCAATCTCTCTAAAATAAATAACAAGCTTTTCTATATAGTTGAGAGAGAGATTGAAGAGGGGCAGAGTGGGGGAGGGAGGGAAGGAAGAGAGGGAGTATGATGAATTATTCTGAGGTACTAGGTTTGGCAGATTCAGTAAATAAAAATATAGGGTGTTTATTAAAATTTAAATTTCAAATAAACAATCTTTTAACGTAATATATTACATGTGATGCTTAGGATTATTTCTATGTAAAAGCATTTATTTATCTGAAATTCAAATTTTTAACTGGGTTTTCTGTATGTTATTCGCAACCCTATGAGGTACATGCCTTAAAATTTTCAAAACACCAAAAATAAAGAGAAGACCTTAAAATCTTCCAGAAAGAAATATACATAAAAATTGGGAAAAGGAAAGAAATCTGACTTTCCAAAAGCAACTACAAAAGATAAACAAAAATTGAGTCATGTCTTTAAAATTCTGTGGGAAAAATTATTTTCATCCTAGAATTCTATGCCCAGACAAATTGAGCTAGGATAGATATTCTGAGACATGTGAAACCTCAAAATTTTACTTCCCGTAGCCATAATGATATAAATTGAGCAATGATCTAAATAAAACTGTAATATAACCATATCGGACAGACTGAGATAAGTAAGAGAACTTGGGAGTGGCTGGAGGCCGGGAGAGAAGAGTGTGGCAAACTGTGAGAGCCTCTTAGCGGAGCTCCAACGGCCCTGCCTCCGATGTTCACGCCCTCCCGTAACTCCCTCCTGCATTACACGACAGTTTGTCTGCATGACAAATAGTCCGTGGCAGAAATGATAGCATGCCATGCCCAAGATTAGGTTATAAAAAGGTACAGTACCTTTTATAACCCAAAAACACCGGTGCCCATGCTGGCGCGGTCAGCGGCTAACCCTTAAGAACACTCGGTAACCTGCGGAATAGCCCGTGTGGGGAAGAACTGGAGCTTCTTTCCAGCAGCCCCAGGAGGGAGGCTTTTTGGAGTCAGACGGTCCAGCCCCCGTCAAAGCTGCAAGCCATGCAGCCTCAGTGGACAGCTCAACTGCTACTTCATGGGACACCCTGAGCCGAAACCACCCGGCTGCGTGGCTCCCAGATGCTGACCCTCAGAAACTACGAGATAATAAATGCTTGCAGTTTTAAGCTATTAGATTTGGGGGTAGTTTGTTATAAAGTAATAGATAACTAACGTGAAAGGTAATTGCAAATCCTAATCTTCCACAATAGAAAGTCAAATAGAGCAGTGTAATTTTATTTTTTTAATTTCTTTGTTGGCATAAATACCCAAAGAAATACCTAAAAGATTATAAAATCATTTTATCTGTGGAGCGGGACGCTAGCTTTGTGGAAGGAAGGAGGCAAATGACTATGATTGTTTTCTTATAACTATTTTTATAACCCATTATTGTATTTTAATATTATTTGATTTTTAAAAATAAATACTGTGTTTGTAGTATAATGCTAAATGGCTATGTTCATTTACTGTAGGAAAGGACGGTGTCCAATGAAATGATTTGTGTTTAGAAATGAAGTAGAAATAATCAGATCTTCTTTCTAGCTATATATCTGACACAAAATAGGTATTTAATAGATGCTAAATATTATTAGTGTTTTTCCCATTAATATTATTATTTTACATTTACACAAAGTGATGTTTAACTCCCCATTCAACCAGCATAAAGGAAGAGGAAAACAGCTGAATCCTGAAAGAACTGAGCAGGGTAATCTTTAAATTCTCTTAAAAAAAAAAAAAATTGTATTTTCACAGCAATCCACTGATGTGGTTTTTTTTTTTTTCTCCCCCTAGTTTTCGATCACTTAGGTCACTTTTCCCCTCCATCAGCATAGATAATAGAGCTAACTTCATGTTTGGTTGAAGCAGCAGTAGGGATCTAACAGAATGAGTTATTGTCTTTCTCTCTGGATCCTTGCCGAACAATGTGCTGATTCCCTGCCTTTCTATTGAACAGTACAGCTTTGAGGCTGGTTTGGATAATAAAATAAAAATTCTACACTTCATTTTAGAAGTAACACCCCTAATACTATTTTAGTACAAATAGCAACAAAGCGACTTTTAAGCACCCCAGCTGGAACATTATATTTCAAGCCAGTTTGTAGTCTGACTTCAGATATAAACAGTATATGTATATATATATATATAATATATAACATATATTATATATTATATAACATATATAACATATATATTATATATAATATAATATATATTATAATATATATTATATAACAATATATAACATATATATATTTTATATCTATAATCTTCACATGCAGTAAAATTTAAGGACCCTGGGTAGGCAATTCTATTCCGACTATCTCCTCTCATACCACCAATATCTGACATTTCATTATCAAAAGGTATTCTGAACAGGGTCATTCTTCAAGATTTCTTAGTAAAGTGCACATATCCCTGGGAAGCATAATACTTTAAACAGAAGTCCCCATGCCTCAAAATTATTTAAGCCCTGCTGAAGAAAGAAGGTATTCATGGTAAAAGCACTGACCCATACAGTGGAAGAAGGACTGTACTAGCTGGAATAGGAAATACACAGGGAGCAGAGGGCTTTCCAAAACTGCAAATAACCAACTGCTACCTGACCTTGTGGACTAACCAGGCAGATTTTCCATACGGTTAGATATCTCCCCCCCCCCCCACAAACCTCCTGAATTGATATTGTGAAAAAAGGATTCAATATCAGCTGGAATATCAGGATCAACTGTTTGAACACCTGGGATAGAAAGCAAATATGCCTAAATTAAAATCATGCCTCTGTTAAAAGGCCTCTCCCAACACTGTGCCATTCTGGTTCACCCCCTCAATCACAGCCACACATCAGTTTCACTCAATAAACCCTACTTTTTAAAGTGCCACACAGCTTTCAAAGGTAAGGAAGTAATCTGAGAAAACTTCATAATTTGGAATGCCAATGTGTTCTTTATTGCCACAGTGGCTTTTCTCAACTGGGAGTTAACAGGTAGTCTGAGATCCTTATAAGCTCCTTCCAAAATGCTACATGTTGTCCTTGCAGTTCAATGTGGTGGACAGACCATGTTTATTTCTCTTCTCTTCCTGCAAAGGCACAATTAAAATGACTAGTCAGGGTCAGAGGCATCATTCTGTCATCTCTCGGGGGATCTTTTTCTCTTTGCCCTTGCAGAGTGGAGTTTCAAAGTCATGCAGCAAAGGGCATAAATATGCAGAGAGAAAGATTTGAGGCCATTGTTGCTATCATTTTATTATAGCTATTTGATTATTTTTAAAAAAATGAAATAAATACCTGGGAATCCATCACCCGACAACCAGTACTTTGACAACGACCTATGTCTAACAATATCGTTTCCTAATCACCCCACTGCGCTTCTCCCCAAGCCAAAGTAACCATGATTCTGAATCCCATGTTCATCTTTCCCTCATATTTTTATATATTTTATTGCATATATAAAGTTAATTTTAACTGTTTTTAATTTCTAAAAAATTTTATTTTTAAGTAATCTCTGCATCCAACGAGGGGGCTCAAACTCACAACCCGGAGATCAAGAGTCACAAGCTCTACCAACTAAGCCAGCCAGGTACCCCAACTGTTTGTAATTTTTAAGCTTTATCATGTGGTATTTAATCTTTGAGAACATTCTTATTTACTATTATGTTGCTAATACTCAGCCATATAGTTGCATTCCCCAGAACTCATCCCTTTTGACTTCTATATAATATTCAGTATTTGACTTAATTTCACTTTCGTATTGGTTTTTTACATTACCACTAAAATTATCATTAAGTCCTGTAAACCCTTAGTAACTTCAATATTTCAGTGTGAAATGCATCGAGGGATAATGTCTTTTAACTCAATCTTAGCTAACTCTCAACAATTACGTGGGCAAGGCTGACTTACTCACTTTCCACAAAAGCTGAGGTGAAAAGATGGCTGTTCATTGTGTCTCCCTTTCATTAACAACAACAACAACAACAACAACAACAAGCAGAGACAAAACAAATCAGTTTTTAAGCAATTCAGTGATTTTAATATCAGGTTGTCTTTTGTTAGGGGGAAAAAAAAGAGGTTACTTTTCCAATCTTCACTTCCAGAAATGTGGCTTCAGGCTTAAATAGCTGGATTTTTTTTTTTTTTTTTTTCATGGATCCTACTTTACGGAGGCCTTATAGTTCGCAGACAATGTATTTATGAGCATACAACTATGAGCTGCTGTTTCTGAAATGAGAGGCATTAAAAAGCTGCACGAACCTCCTGCCAGCGCAGGACCAGCTCCAGATGATTTTATGTGCCAGCGGGCAATGTGGTTTAGTGGCTTGAATACACAGGATCCCAGCTCTCTACTACTGGAGAGCTAATCTTGCTAATCTTGGATACAAAACAAGGTCCCACCAGGCTCTTTGATAAAATTGATTAGCATTTCTCTCTGCCTCATCTTGTTAATTGAGATTTTACAAGCTATCATATTGGCCATCATTATAAAAAGCAGGACAGAGCCTTAGCTCTCAGTCCCTTTATCCTCCCCCCCACCCCCATTACTGTATTTACAGAAACATAATGTGCTGCTGCTGTAAGCAGAACACTTCCCTCTTCACAGACTTCCTGCTGAGCCAGGTGTGCCTCACCTTCCTTGAGGCAGGTACTATTTCTCTATAATTTTACACTAACCCATGATGTTCTATGCATAGTGAGAGGAGAGGGAAGAAAAGAGGTGTGGGGAAGTGCAAGGAGCAGTTCTGGGTGGACTGTATAAAACACGGCAAGTAACCCAGCCTGGGAGGTGAAAATCCTGGGCTGTGGCCTTATCAGGCAATGTCTTACTGGGAATTCCGGGGACGTGCGTACCAGTAGGTCTCACCTTCTTGAGAGACTGTCTGCAATGAATAGCGCTGGATTCCATGAGATGACTTCTTTCTTTTCTTTTTCTTAAGAGACACGGTACCTGCAGCCTAATTGGCCTTCCTTTAGACGCTTGGACATGAAATGCTCCTCTCAGAGCTTTCAGAGATGCTGCTTCATCTAGTCTAGCCTCCCCACCCCCCCACCAACTCTTCTCTCCCCCGTTCCCTCACACAACCCTGCCCTTGGTTAACCCCGACTCACCCATCGGAACTCAGATCAAAAGGCACTTCCTGAGGGAAGATTTTCCTGCTTGCCCGTAGCTACATGCTCCCATAGCACTCATCCTTCACCTTCATTACACTTATTATGCTTAAATCATCCCCTGTAGTTAAATAATCATGTGTTTCATATTGACATCCTCAGCTAGAAATTAAGCTGAGGGCAGTGGCCACATCTGTCTATATTTACTTTTGTGCTTTGCCTGTAATATTCACGCAATAACTGTTCACAGAGAAAAGTAGTACATGTACGTACTCTAAATGTTTTACATAAAATTTCAGGAGATTTACAGGATTTCTAATATCTAAATCTTTTCAGTACGAATCTCTGGTGATCGTTAAATTACTTTTCAGCTCACAAAAAAAAAATCCCATGTTTTGCACTAGAAATAAGCAAACACACACACAGTTTTAAGAAAAGATCAGAGAACAGGAAAATATAAAAGAGAAAGGGAAATATTTTTTAAAATAATTGAAAGGAGGCCCTTGGAGAATTGTGGAAAGTTGCATGCTTATGCCAACATAGATTTCAATTGCTTTCAGCAAAGAGAAGATACTAATTAGTAGAATAATCTTTGTTTCCCAGTTTGAAAGATTACTGTGATTGCTTTCCTCCAGTGCCATGCCAGGCCTTAATGGTTTTAAAGATTAATTGACAGCATGTGAAAGCCAACTAGCCAATTAATGGCGGCATGTCACCTAAGTGCGCTAAGAATATACGTTCACGTTGCTTAGGTAGTTAGGTCTGATGCATTCTTATATGCTTGTTTCTGTCATCGCCATGTGGATATTCTGCCTATCTTTTCCTCTTATATAAACTGCTTACCATGTATCGGTTGTTCCTCACAGCAAATGTATAAATTAAATTTCTTTTTTGTTTAGTAATGAAAGGTCTACACCAATTAAAATTCTTAGCACTTCAAAAACTATTATATCATTCTCTGAGATATAACATTCACTCGGAACACGAATTTCATGTCTTAATTTTATTTTATGGTGAATTTCAAAATAAAGATTAGTGACATTAAACCTGCTTATTCAGAGAGCTGTATGACAGAGGATAAGACACTTGATCTCAATGTGCTTCTCTCATAGAAAAAAAAAATAGAGTATTCTAGCCACAAGATCAAGAAAAGCTGTTTTCAGGTTAGAGCCTCTCATTGCTAAGGACACCATAAATCCTCTTACTGATTAGGTAGTATTTTTTTCATGGTTACATGGAGCTGGAAAACACATTTATATCTCAATTTTATTAAACATATAATATTTTATAATTAACATTTTGGGGATTGCCTCATCCCTGCTTTATTTTATTCTGCCACCTTCATTTTTCTTTATGACCCCAATTCCTTAATTATTTCATTATCTTCTTATGAATTTATCCCTGGAAATTGCCTAAAATCTTGTGGAGAAAAACTATGAAATAAAAATAAATGAGTGAATGAACAAATGAACAAATGACAAGTAAAGGCAAAACCGTTTTCTGTAGGTAAATGCTCTCATTCTATAGTAAAAAGCACTAAAGCACAGAGGTAAACTCATCATTTCCCAAATTCCATTTCCTCAGGTTTCTAATTTTCCTCAGGAAATATTTTGAGCTTTCAAAAAGGTCCCAGGACATGAAATAGTCATATGCAAATAACCAGTGAATAACCATTGTAGCTGTTAATTTCAACATGTCAAAATATTAGATTTACATCTCTCTATGGATATCAGCATTTAAAAAAGAGGGATGACATCCCTGATTTCATTCTATTAAGGCATTTAAAGCAAGCAGTCCCACACTGCTCACTAATTATTCAGGAGGAAGAAGGTTGAACTATGCAGGCTCGGGCTAAAATCCCTTGTTTCTCTCACTGAAATACTAGGCAGGCCAAGCATTGCCAACCACTGCAGACCTTTTTGAGAGATTTACTATGTCTTCACCCAATGCAGAGAGCCCTGTATTGAACTCCATATCCATGGAGGTTTTACCTGGCTACAATCCGTGCTTGCCTTAAATCTCTCTGTCACATACTGTTTGCTCTTGTTACTCATTCCCTCTGGAGCAATGTGTCTTAGCTGATTGGAAGAGCAAAATCCCTTTTCCTGTTCCAAAGAATTAAGTTGTCTCTATAGTCCTCCCAGTCTCTATCCTGTTCAGTGACTTCTGACACAGGCCAATGGAACACAACAGGGGTAAAGGGCACACTCACCGGAATGTTCACGGATGTTCAAGGAAGAAACACCTGGATCCTGGCTGGGTCTACACGTCCAATTGGCCATGACCTTCAGGCTGTAGTTTAACTTCTCTAGGTCTCAATTTCCTTACCTGTAAAGTAAAAGAGGTTGGTCCACAGTAGGAGTTGGCAAACTTTAGTGTGTATATAAATTCTATTGGGATCTTATTAAGATGCAGTTCTTATTTCAAATGATCTGGGACAGGATCCAAGATTCTGCATTTCTAACAGTCTTCTGGGCTGATTCTGTTGTTGCTGATTGGGAAGTATATCTGAAGCACTAAGGAGAGACTCACAAAAGTTCCTTGACTTCATCAGACCATCTAATCAAAGTTGACTTATGTACATAAATAAGAGAACTTTTTTCCACTACTACTATTGAAATTCACTTTTTCATCTATCGTGTTTCTGTTATATTTAATTGAACTTAATTTTAAACTATTCCTCCCTGTCTAAAACTCCTTTGCCCTCAAGAAATAAAATTGATGTGCATTGAACACCATGTACCATGTACTTCTAACATATTCTATGAATTATGAAACTGTCATCAGACCAGTCTGTCTACCGGATTCAAAGTCAGGTCTTCTAACAATGATATCCCTTAGGATTTCGGCCTTCCCACTTTCCAAAAAAAAAAAAAAAAAGAAAAGAAACCAAGGGACTTCAACAAAGCTGCTTTTATCCAAACCTCTAGTTGTGTCATTACTGTGTTCTGAAAAACTAGAATAGCCATCTCATTCAGAAACGAAGAGTTTAAAAACACATCTAGAGGAAAACACTGGGAAGCAAAAATGCTTTGATGGTCTATGGACATTTAGGATATAGAACAAATGTCCTCCTTGGGAGTAGTACTGGTAATTAAAGATGCAGGCCCACCAAGAGCACATTCGGACTCCAGGGAACACCAGAAGAAATTCTAGAGCGGATTCCAGGAGCAGATTCAGGGCCAAGTCTCTATGTTGTATCTACACGTTTAGTTCTGAATCATTTTAAGTGACCACACAACCACTTCTTCTATGTGCCAAAAAGAACTTATTTCTATGAACATTATTTGGGGGAAAAAATGAAATTCTGCATAGTTCTCTTGATGAATTAACAGATCCCAACTTGAAATTCTATATATGTATTTCTAAATTCCTCTTCGTGAAACATGTGCAACAACTATAAAATCATGTAATGGATTATTTATAAAAGTGCTTCTGTAGAACTGCCATCCGACACATAACTCCAGGACTATCCCTGCACTATCCCAGCACTATTCCTGAAGTAATTCCTGCCTGCTCCTCAAATTCTCCATCTCTCCCTATTTCCACCAGCCTTACTCCCTAAACTGACATCTCACAAACCTTCTGAGGCCGCAGTGATCTGTATGTATTTATGTAAAGCACAAGGGGGAAATACTCCTCCTTATTCTGTCCTTTCTTTGATTCATTTATTTAACAAATAGTTAACAAGCACAAGATTTTGCCCCAGGCAACGTGCTAGATACCAGAAAAAGGAATATGTCTTGCTTTTTATTGTTCACCAATGTTATGGCATTAGTCTCCTTTAATCCAGACATGTCCTCATGAAATGACTCTAATACCCTCATTTGCAGGTTGATCAAGGAAAGTGACTTTGTCAAGATCAATCTCTCCATAGTGGCAGAATGTGAACTCTTACCTGTAACTTCCAAATCAGACCTTTGTTCTTAAACCTTATATACTTCCTACTTCACACTCTCAATTTCTTGAGTTGGGGAATTGCAACATCCATGGCAACTTTTGCAAAAGCATTTTTCACTGTTACTTCTGGAGGTACACTGAAACCTGTACCCCAAAGTGAGAAGCCCAAGCAGCATGTGCTATTAGAAGTCTACTAGGAGCTGTGTGGCCAAAACAAGTCCAGCAATGCATTCTCTCCATCTTTCATGAAATATATAGGAATACTTTTTAGATAAGATAGCATCTACTCTTTGGAGCACATCAATACCTTTGCTAGTGAATCCTACTCAAGGCCATGATTCCCTCCCCTCTCCCAGGAGTGTTCTCTGTTAAACAGTGCGGAGTAGAGCAAACCAATACAAGTTGCCTAGTCCATTTATGAGAATTTTCTGTAAATATTATGTAGATTTCTGGTGAAATAATTTTTAAAAATTGGTGCCAGCTTTATCTATCAAGTTCTCTTCCTTTGGCTCACCACAGAGGAGCTGACCACAGAAAGACTTGCATTCACCTGAGCCCAGTGGCCTCAGTCAATTACATTACCCTGATAGCTGCAAAGGGTAGACAATATTCTGTCTTCCAGTGAATAAGCCCTTCCCAATTGAGTATAAAGCATCAATTAAGTAAATTTAATATCACAGAGTGCAAACACAGTCAATATTTAACTGAATTTCCTATCCTTCCAAACATTACCTTGGCATAATACCTGTTTTAACTCTTAGTAATTAAAAACACCAATAAATATTTGCTGAATGCCTACTATGTGCCAGGAAATTTGGTATGCTCAGTAAGAACACAAGGAGACAGTCAAACCATAAAGGGCAGCTTATAAAAATGACTAAATGAGATAGAGTATTGAAAACACTTCGTAAATGACATGTGGAAACATAAGTTATTTCTGCAAAACATTTATTTTCTTGAGTTTGAGAGGAAATGAAATTTTAGGCATATTAGCATATACCTTATTCAAGGGAAAAAAACGTTTTTATTCTTATGAACCAAAGGCATGTTTCCTACGTTTGTGACCTACCTGGTGTCTGTATTGTTTTAATCTTTGTCTTGAAGAAAACTCAGCTGGTGTGTGCTACAATATTTTGTGGAATCTAATCTCTTGCCTACAGAGAGAAATCTTTGAATACAAGGTAGTCTTTAGCAGCAGCCCCGAATATGACAAAGCAAATGCAAACTGGGTCTAATAGCTAAAGACTTTTTGACTTTTTAAGATGTTCAATTGAACATTTAAAAGGTTTAGTCTCATATCAGTTCTAGAAAGCCCTCCTGGGGCAGGCTTAAGTAACTATGCCATTAGGCACTCAGCTGCAAATTGCCTATTAAGTCTGACTGAAACTGTAAAATTGCTTTTCACAATGCAAATTAATGTAAATAAGAACAATTGGTTACACATATCACAGACTATCAAATTGTCGACAGATGATGCATACTTTCCCCCCTCTCTGAATTAACATTACTTTAAAGTTATATTTAGTAGGTCTTAACAGGCTTGGGCGTCCCTGTGATAAATTCCACAAATTTATTATAAGTAGTACATGTGTCCTGTGTATGTTATCTATTATATGAAATATAAACCTCTTTTTATCAATGTCTGAGGGCACTTATGTTCAGGTTCAGTGGATATATCACAAAATAATCCATTTAGCCTTAGCTCTTAGGTTACAGTAGCATCATTCAGTTACTAAACATTATTAAAAGCATTTATCTTTTTTTTTAACAAATGCATTGTAAGAAAAAAGTACAAGATTATAAAAAAGGCATAAGTCTTCTTTGAATAGTAATATGCACAGAAGAACACTATGGCTATCATATTTATAATTATTATTTTGAAAATTTGCAAGTTATTTAACCTTTTAAACCCTTAGTTTCCATATCTGTCAAATGAAAGTAGTAACATGCAACTAACAGAAAAAAGAATTTCATATTATAATTGCAAGGCCAACTGAGGGAGACTTGTAAGATGTCACCAGAAAAGGTATATTTATGCTAAGAAAAATAAGTCAGTCAGAGAAAGACAAATGTATGATTTCACTCATATGTGGAATTTAAGAAACCAAACAGATGAACATAGGGGAAGGGAAGGAAAAATAAAATAAGACAAAATCAGAGAGGGAGACAACCCATAAGAGACTCTTAACTCTAGGAAACAAACTAAGGGTTGATGGAGGGGAAGGGGTGGGGGCAAGGGGTAACTGGGTGATGGGCATTAAGAAGGGCACTTGATGGAATGAGCATTGGGTGTTGTATGCAACTGATGAATCACTAAATTCTACCTCGGAAACTAATAATACACTATATGTTAATAAATTGAATTTAAATAAAAAATTTTTTTAAAAGAGACATATTTTTAAACCTACTTCTATTCAAATACAATCTGTGGCACCTTAGGGGCTTGGACAATCTTCTGATGCAAGTTCTGAAAAGATAGTCTTGCGCCTCACAAAAGATTATAAAAATATTCACTACAAACATTCTATTTTCAACCTTTAAGGTTTTAGCCACAAAATGAGAAAAAATTAATTTTAATAACCTATTACAATATCTATAAATTTGTCAATCAACAGTTATTTTAAGTCCCTCCTATTACATCTACTCCATTTTCAGAGCTTCTCCTGTTTGCAGTTTCTTAAAAATAACCAACTTAAAATGATCAATATTGCATAGACATATCTTGGGGTGGCAAAATTTGCCCCCCTACACCCGTTATTTGGCCTTCCATATATTTTTCAGAGGATTCTGGTAAGTTGACTTGCACCAAAAGAAAAATAGATAAAATTGGGGATTGATAATGTTTAATAACCTGAAGAAATTATTTGAGAGCATGGAACTGGGTTAAAGGTAAAAGTGTATCTATTGGTAAAACCAAAGAAAAGCAATATTTTGAGGTTTCATACTTGAACATCATCATTCTATCTTCCATTGTTTGGGGAAGAGTATGTTCTCTGAGGACCAGAGATCCTTGTTAAGAATCTATAGTAGGGTCAGTTCCTTAATCTTAATAATCTCTTAAAACATAAATTTTAACATTTTTGCCCTTTTTGTGACCCTTCCTCTAGTCAGGAATCCATTCATATTACTTAGAGAAGGATTAAGATTGGTATAAAAGGAATGAAAAAAAAAATAAGTCAATTATTCTTATGTTTCCAAATAAGGTTATGGGAAACCAATAGGGATGGCCTAGTGGGAAGTCAAGTGGGAGCTCATGTCAAAAGGATAGATCAGGCTGGGAATGAAACTAAAGTTCACATCCAAATTTTACTAATTTCAAGCTTTTACACCACTCCTGTATTTAGTCAAAGGGCTGGCGTTGCCCTTTTCTGGAAGTGCAACCATCTACATTTGTCTGGTGTTGTCTACAAATCATCCAGGAGAGATAACAGTCAGTGCCCAAGATGTGCTATGCCCCAACTGATGAACTGAGCCCCAAGGAAATACTGCCCAGAATGGTCCAAAACACCCCCTAGTCCCCAAATATTGAAAATGGGTAAATTGAAAATCACAGGCAAGGCAGGGTTAGACAGAGCAAGCCCTCAGGTCCTTGGGGGAGCCCACTCAGTGGTACTCCACCTGCCACCATTCTCACCCCCAAACCGTATTACATTTTTACCGTTGTGATTTTCAAGGTAACATAGTAGTCCAAATACAGAGCTGGATTTACCTTCTGGACCCTATTCCAAAGATAGAACTGTATTGTTCAAATCTTCACTCAAAAACCCTCCTCAATGCCAAATAACTCATTTGAATATACTTTCCATTTTTAAGGCAAATCTTTTGTCATATGCTATACTGACAGTGCCTTTAAATGTTTTTGAATATTTTTTAAGGTAATTCTCATTAGATACAATCTAATCTTGCTTTACCCTGACATTTCAAGATTAAAGTAAAGCCTGTTACTATGTTGTTTTCTGGGAATAGTTTACTTTCAATGCTAGAGAATTTCCACTAGTCTCTTTTTATTAAAATAAGTTTTATTTTCCTCTGGTAAATTTGGTTTTATTTATTTACATGAAATTTGCCAATATAATAAAGGCAGTTTCAAATAGCTTCCTTCTCACATGTCTATCCTTAAAAGAATATAGAAACCTGAATTTAATCCAAAGAGTTAAAAAATGACTGATTTCAGCAAGTATGAAGTCAATATCAAGGTCTGGGGCAATTTGCAAATTGATCAGCATAAGCATCATTTTAAAAATAAAAATTGAGCTCTGAAATATAATTTGTATCCATTTTAACATAAGAATTGAAAATGATACTTTATCTTTTAATATTTGAAAATGTAGGAAATTCCCTACAGCTGTCTCTTACTCTGAAAATCAATTAAATGCTATTCCTACCCATTATTAACTAAATAACAGTCCAAAGGATTTTACATACAGCTGTATCTTATTTTTCAAGATTTTATCTATTTTGCTTTGTTGTTATGGTTGTCTGTGACTCCTCAGGTTTAATGAATTATCATTATTAATGAGAAATATTTTTCTCTGGGTATTTAATTATTCCTCATGTAAACTTTATTTTCACATAACTAATACATTTTTTGTAGAAAATATGACAGTACAAAGATAGAAAAATACAAATCATTGATAATACTAACACTATAATATTACATATTCCATACATTCCATACAGATATAAATGGAATACATTTATATTACATAAATGTATATATACGCATATCTTAATACACATCAACACATATGTATGTATACATGGCAAAGTGAGATTAAATTCTACATGATGTTATTTTCTATCCTCTTAAAAACTTCATTTCTGTAACCTCCAATGAGAGAATTCAGCAAACATATGGCTTATAATATGTATGAAACCACTAAAAATTTAAACTACTCATCCAGCTACTATTATACAGTAACATAATATTGTGCTACATTTTCATCCAATATAAGTGATGTAACAATAATAAAGTTTCCAAAAATACAAAGATATTAATTAGATATTTTGAGATATATAATTTTATTTTCAAAGGAAGATTATTGAGAAATTCTGTGTTTCAATATATTGGCTTGTCTTGTCTGGTAGAGATTTCATTGACTTCGTCATCCTTCGCCTATCCTTGAAAAAGTCAGTTGGGGAACTACTTCCAAATTGTTGATCTTCACCAAACTTTCAATTCTTTCAGTTTTCTTCCTTATCTGGCAACAACCCTCCAAACTAACTTGATTAGATGTCACAGATAACTAAAACCTGACTACCTAGATCCTACTGGGACTCTCTGTTGCCTTTCAGCTGGCCTTTTCCTCAGGACCTCAAGGAGGTTTGCAAGTGGAAACCCAATGATCCTGAAGGTCTCACCACTGTAGAAGATCTTATAAGGACCACCGTTTTCTCTGGACCAGCCACTATGTGGGGCACTAAGAAAGTTTGCTGAAATGCTCAGATATGCACGTCCTTTTATAAGAAATAACAAAGACTGTGGATGACTGCAACAAAAGCATTATCATCCTAGCTGGAGGGCTTGAAGAAACTCAATAATCCATGTTGGATAACCAAAAGATTTTCTGTTACCAACTGACATCTCGGATTCACTGGACTGGTTATCCTCGTGATTCAATTCCTAGCTCTTCAATATAATATTTAATGTTAATGTTTCTCTTTTTCATTTTAGGCATCCCTCTTCTAGGATATCTGAATGCTCTAAAACAGCTGATCTTTGTCACCATCTGTTAATGAATGGTTCAACTGGTTTTATAGAAACAACTCCAAGAGTCCTCCAGACATTAGATCCTGTTTTTTTTTAAAAGATTTCATTAATTTATTTAACAGAGATAGAGACAGCCAGCGAGAGAGGGAACACAAGCAGGGGGAGTGGGAGAGAAAGAAGCAGGCTCATAGTGGAGGAGCCTGGTGTGGGGCTCGATCCCGTAACGCTGGGATCACGCCCTGAGCTGAAGGCAGACGCTTAACAACTGCGCCACCCAGGCGCCCCTAGATCCTGTTTTGACCCACTCTGGAGGTTTCTGATCACCTTTGAATTGATCAGCAATAAATTATATTTGCCTTAAATAACAGAGGAGACTGACAAATTGAACTTTATGGGAGGCCAGTACTCCAAGAAAGCAAGACTATTAAGAATTCTCCCACCCATATGCATACCTCTTGTGTTCTAGAAAATGCTAGTACGCTCATCAGCTAACCAGCTACCTGAAAGGATTGCCCTGCCCTGGGGTAGTCCCAGGAAGCTCCACCTCAATCCTTTTTAAATAACTCGGGTAAGAACTTTCTCCTCCTTCCCCACCCCCCTGCAAGATTCCTTTGTTTATTTGCCTCTATAAAACCTCAGGCCCCCTTCCTTTTTATGAAACGTTCCCCGTAAATGAATGTCATCCCTATAGTGGCAATCTGAATGAAATCATCTCCCAATTGTCCAGTTCACTGTGTATGATTTATGGTCAGAAGGCCAAAGCCAATATACAGTTCTGTATGCTGTTAACATAACCCTGAGGTTATACTGGGTACTGTTTTGTTCTGCCACTCACTTGTCATGTAATCCTAACATGAATATGTCATCTTCTTCAAGTATAACATTTGATAAAAGTGACAAAGGAGTGTCCATTTGTCTAATGTCCCTAGCCAATTATTAGATCCTTTCCAGAGGTCTAGTCCTAGTCACCCTTTATTAAATATGCACTAAACTCCAAATCTTTTTGGAGTATTTTCTATTTAATCTTAATTCTTTTAAAAAACAGACAAGAAACATTTTATATAAAATTGAAAGAACTAAGGATTTTTTTTCTGTTCCCACCCTTTTCAAAACCTGATATGAACACATTTCCTCTTACTAAGATCTTGTTTATAACAAAGCCAAGATTGACAAGGAGGCAGTAGGCGCTAAGACTAAAGGTAAGAGAAGAGACCAAGTCACTTTCAATATAACAACCAAAAACTTTTTAGTATCGTAGTGCACAGGCAACAGACTGAAAGAGGATACATCTTGGCAGGAGTAAAAATCAAAGTATCTTGCAAATGAGCTAGCCATAAAGCTGAAAGCATTTTAAATAGGCTCATCTTTATCCTAAATTTAGGGCCCAAATAGACTGAAAGTAGCCGGAAATGACCTGGAGCTAGAAGTCGAGGCAAATAACAAAGGCACCCTAGAGCAGTGCAGAGGTATCAAAGGAAAAAATCAAAGGAGTTTAAGTGCATTGAGCTGCTTTGCAGGTAGGGAGGGTGGTACTGAGTTTGGAGACTGATGGACTCAAGAAGAGCTGAGATAAAAAAGTGAATAAAATAGAAAAGCTATTTCAGAAGCCCAAGTTTCCTGAAGACTCCTTATGAATAGAAAGTTTCACCCCAAACCAAAGAAAGGCTATTGTGTTTCTTCTGGATTTCTGTGCTTTGCCAACTAGCAATAAGGACATTTAATACTAAATAGTATCATTACTCCCTTCCACTAGTCAGAGTATTAGTAGGGGATTTTCAGTCCACTCAGGCCTGCCTTTAAAACAGGACTCATTCATTCATTCATTCATCTTTCTTCCTTCTTTCCTTTTTTCTCATGTGCATGCTCTCTGCCTTCTTTCTTCCTTCTTAATTTTTACTATTTTTTTTCTCTTTACCATTGGTTATTCCATCTCAAGAAGTCAGCAGTTACTAAGTCACCTGGTTTTAATAAAGAATAAGTGAATTCAGAGTTCACACAAGTAAAACCAGTGGAATAAATTCTATTAGTTCTCTTATGAGAAGTGCCCTGCAGTCCTTGAGATGCACATTTCCCAGAGCAGTTTTCTGCACAAAGCCTGTGATGTGTCAGCGTAGGGTTATTTATTTACAATCGTACTTCCTTGCTAAGGTGAAAGGTAAGCAAGGAATGAGAGCAGTTATCACAGTTTTCTCCACTAGGGCTGTCAATGCAAAGCGCCCCTGTGACACAGCCTGACACTTTTAATGAATTCCCAGGGTTATGCGACAATGCTACTAACACCCACACCTGTCACTCTGAGATGGGGATTTTCCTTCCGTTCTTGAGCTTGGATGCCAACATTCTTTGTCCCGGTTAATGAGGATCTGACTTTATATTCTGGAACAGGGCACTTTACTAATGTGTCTCCACAGATCACAGTGAACAAACTCTTAAAGTGTGATTCAGTCGAAGCTGATTCCAAATACAAAGTTTAATAATACTTCAGTGGAACGTGCTCAGAGGCTTTTTTGTTTGTAGACACAGTTGCATAAATTGAAGAGTGGAAAGGCCCGTAGTTAAATTTACCACTTTCTCTTCACAACTCCAGTGTTTTACCGTAAGTCCATTTCTACTCGCATGCTTGTTCACCTCTTTACTGAGAGGGATTTCTGAAAAACCGTTTTGTTGAACTCTGGCAGAAAGGCATGGCTGCCCAGCACCATTTCATAGTGCTGGGAGAGGAAAGGAGATAGCCTCTAGGAGTGATATGCTCTTGGCTTCCTACTCAAATCTGCTTTAAACAGTCTCCACACAACCTGTTGTGTTATGAGAGACCAAAAACAGTGACGGGCAGGATACAAGGTATGAGCAAACACAGGAAAACAGGGTTTTCAGGATTTAAACTCATAGTATGAGCACTGGATGTGGCACCAGCATGAGTTATAATAGATCTTAAGTACCTGAAGGAAGGGAACTGCGTACAAGCCTGTCTCTGGAGGGTAGGTAGCTAGGAGCCTAAGGTACCGGGTGCAGTCATAAAAGAGGTGGTAAATGCAATCTTAGTTTGGAAAAATCGAATTCAGGAGATTTATTGCAGTAGGTGAGCTAGGGCAGGGAAAGTCCGAGTGACGCATAATATTAACACAGATGTGCAGCCCTGGTCCGATTTGAAGTTCTCAGTCCATTCAGAGCAGAATAGCTCACAAGAGCTGGAGGGATCACAGCAAGTAGGAACCAGCTAGAAAAAGCTATGGAGAGTGTCTAACCCCAGGAAGTGGACTGAGGGCAAGAAAGGGACGTCAGTGCCAGTGGAAAACCTCAGTACCACATTCAGTACCAAGTTAGAAGCCCAGTGATGATCCCTTGATGAGGAAGAGGCATGAGAGAGGAAAGGGCAAGAGAGAGTTGGCAAAGTGGGTTAAATTTTAAATAAAATGCCCATTAAGCAAATTGATCAGTAAGCAAACAGGTGTGAGGTTAAATGACTTTGGCAAAGTGGACTCTCCCCAGGTGCAGAGAGAGAAAAAGGGCAGGCTGTAATTTGCTGAGCCCACAGGTGCCTGGAACAAAGCAGATCAAAGGCAGCAAAATGAGTTCCCTGTCGCATGGGTTGAGGTACTTGCTCATGATCTTAATAGGTTGCTTACTATGATCAATGTTGGTAAGAAACTGAGTGAAGCTCAATGTCCTGGTGGAAGTCATTCCTAATTAGAAGAAAATGGCGGGGGAGCAGGGACTGATTGACTACTGAAGTCATCATATGATGCTCAGAAACAAAGTCCAGTACATCAGTTCAGCCAAATAAAAGCATTGCAAAGATATAGGCTCTGCTGCCACTGCCTGTAGGACAACAAAGACGCAGTACCTAACTTTCTACACACACACACACACACACACACACACACACACAATTAATCTTCCTACATTAACACCATGCTTACTACCTTTATTTTATACATGAGAAAAATCAATGGACAGAACATCTTTCCGAAGGACCATGATTTAACATCAGGTAACCTAACTTCTGGAAGGCAGCTTCAAAATAAACCAATTAACAAATAAGAAAATAGGAAAGATAATGTTAAGGCCACATGTTCAACACAGTGAAAGAAGCTACAGCTTTCGTTTCCATGACAATTCAAGGCAAGTTTCTTACATTCCCCAAGTTGCTGGCCTATGTAACTGGAATGTTCTGTAGACCCCACCATTTTATGAGTCGTGATTAAAAACGCTTGTCCCCCTGAGGGATACGTAAGAATGTAGTGGTGATGAACAAGGGCAGGAAAAGACTTGCCTATTAGTCAAGGCGAGATTTGGGTATCACTGAAAAGGTAACAATTTGTACTTCCCAGGTGAAGCGTGAGCACGTAATACTTGTATAGAACTATACCCTCAGCTTTCTTGCACCAACACCATGACAAGAATTTGAGTGTGATGGTGAAATTTTGTCATTGGAAGTCTCTAGCTTTGGAACAGACAACCTTGAGCTTATATCCTGTGTCTACTGCTTACTACTGGGAATATCACTTGTACTCTCAAGCCTTGGTCTCCTGATCTTTGTAACACGCATAATTTAGTCCAACTCAAAATTTCTGTGGGAGGATTAAATGAGAGATTATAAAGGGTCTAGTGTTATCCCTGATAGGTAGTAAATAGGTAGATACTAAATAAATGTGAGTTCCTTTTCCTTGCCTCATCTCCTTCCATGAAACTTACTTGAGGTTTTAGCAGCCTGTACAAAGCTGGAAAGTTCTAAAAAACCTGAACCTTGGTACAGACTTCCAAGTTAGGATCGCTTTTTACAAGGTAAGTTATTTCAGAAATTTTCTCCCATTCAGGGGCTACTCTATATGGTTGCAGATTTTATGCCCTGCAGACAACATCCCATATAAAAGGGAATCAATCACTCATATGGTAGACCTCTTCCATTTGTTTATTTATGACAATATACCAACAGATTTAACAACAGTGTCTTGTTCCAGCAAAATCTATCACAACAATTTTCCAACAGATAATAGTGAAATGTCTTGAGAAATGGGTATTTCAGGTGTCTAAATGAGCTTTATGTGCAGCAAAGACCTTGAACCCTGCTTTGCCTGCATGCTTTACATTTCCTTTTCCACAAAGCCTAAAATTCCACCAAGCAGAGAGTCACTTGGTTTAATACATAGACTTTAAAATGCTTATGAATTGAAAAGTATTAACTCTAAATCATTTGTGCCTCCTGCATTTAGGCCTTGTGTTTACTACCCTGGGATATCTTTGGGGGGGTTATGTCTCTAAATCTCTCTGGAAGGATATTATCTCTAGTTTCCAGGGCTACTTGCTATTTAAACAGATCAGAAGGCCCAGACTATGAAGGAATATGAGAAATCCATGGAGAATTGTCTTTCAGAACCATCCGCCATGAAGTCAGGCAGTGTAATAATACTATTACAGGAGAGTAAAGAATCGAGACCAATAAGTTCAATATTGTGCACTCTGCCTAATATTCCTACTAGGTTTAAATCGATATGATTGTTATAATGTAAAAATGTATGAGAGAATCTAGGCCATGATAATTTTAGAGTCCAAGTACAAAATGTTTTTTAACTTGCTACTTGTCAATGTCATTAAATATAAGGTACCTGTAACTGCTCCATAGAGAAGTATAGTGTTATTTTAAAGGCATTATTATTTTAATGATTCATTGTAAATGTATATGGCAAACTTTAGGAGAACCATTAAAATATTTTTTAAAGAAGTGTAATGAATAGACTAAGAGAAAAGAGAAAATAGAATTATATGAATTGCACAGTTAAAACCAGAGAAGGCAGAAAAATAATAGAAGACTGAAAAAAAAGAAAAAAGATAACAAAAAATTGTTATAAATAAGACAGATGTTAAATAAACTATATCAATAATCAATCTAAATGTGAATTGTTGAAATATATTAATAAAAGGCAGAGACCATCAAAATGGGTTAAAAAAATGACAACTCAACCATATGCTATCTATAAAAAACTCACTTTGAAAACATATATTGGATAAAAGACGCATCCAAATGATACAAAGTACTCTTACAACTCAATAATGAGAAAATAACCCAATAAAAATGGACAAAAGATATTAATATATCTTACCAAAGAAGATACATGACAATAAATAAGGATATAAAAAGATGTTCAACCTCATATGTCATCAGAAAATTGCAAATAAAACAACGAAATACCACAGCACACTTATTAAAATGGCCAAAATCCAGAACACTGACAACATCAAATGCTGACAAGGATATGGAGAAACAGGAATTCTAACTTACTGATGGTGGGAATGCAAAATGATGCATTCACTGTGGAAGACAGTTTGGAAGTTTTTTTACAAAGCTAAACATACATTTATCATATGATCCACCAACAGTGCTCATAAGTATATATCCAAATAAGTTAAAATTTATGACCAAATGAAAACCTGCACATGAATATTTGTATTAATTTTATTCATAATTTTCAAAAACTGGAAGCAACTGCAATGTCCTTTAATGGATGAATGAATAAACAAACTGTGGTACATCCATGAAATTGAACATTACTGAGTGATAAAAAGAAATGAGAGAGCAAGCTACAAGAGGACATGGAGGAACTTTAAATCCGGATTACTAAGTGGAAGAAGCCAATCTGAAAAGGTAATATACTATATGATTCCAGCTACATGAAATTCTGAAAAAGGAAAAACTGCAGAGAAAATTAAAGATCAGTGGTTGCCAGGGGTTTGGGAATGAATGGGGAGCGATAAACAGGTGAAGCACAGGGTATGTTTAGGACTATTAAATGATTCCATTATGATACTATAATGTTGAGAATATGACTGACATTGTTTAAAATTCATAGAACTGAACAACACAAAGAATGAATTCTAAACTATGGATTTTAGTTAATAATAATGTATCTATATTGTATTGTAACACATACACCATACTAATGCAAGATGCTAATAACAGGGGAAACTCTGGTAGGGAGAAAAGGGGACATATGAGAACTCTATATACTCTCTACACAAGTTTTCTGTAAACCTGAAACTATTCTAAAAATTAAAAGCTATTTAAGGGATGCCTGGGTGGCTCAGTTGGTTAAGTGCCTGCCTTTGGCTCAGGTCATGATCCCAGGGTCCTGGGATTGAGTCCCACATCAGGCTCCTTGCTCAGTGGGAAGCCTGATTCTCCCTCTGCATGCTGCTCCCCTTGCTGTGTACTCTCTCTCTCCCTCCCTCTCTCTGACAAATAAATAAATAAAATCTAAAAAAAAAAAAAAATGCTATTTCAAATTATACTAAACAGGGGCACCTGGGTGGCTCAGTTGGTTAAGCAACTGCCTTCTGTTCAGGTCATGATCTCAGAGTCCTGGGATCAAGCCCCATGTCAGACTCTCTGCTCTGCAGGGAGTCTGTTTCTCCCCCTGCCCCTCACCCCACTCATTCTCTCTCTCTCTCTCTCTCATAAATAAAATATTTAAAAAATAAAATTATATTAAGCATATATTTTAAAAATTATTTCTTTAATGTCTCTCCCTTTCTAGACTATAAGCCAAATAAGGATCAGAGCTCAATAGTTGATAAATAAATATACAATTTATGTGAATATATTAATAAACTAATAAAAGACTAAAAGGTAACATAAGTATCATTAATTCTATTCTGGTAATCCCAGTAAGAGTCCATAAAATGTTACCTTCTTTTGGATGTTCACCTTCACTATTTTTGAGTCCTCTTGGGAATATCGAACACATAGAAAGATACAATCTTGCCAAGCTATTTGCTAAGTCAGCAAATTATATGTAATGACCATTAAGTCAGTATGCAGCATACTGAAGGTGAAAATTTCATAAATTATTAAGCCCCAGTTTTGTTCATCTTACTTTTGATGGCCAAAGAGATGGGGAGCCTTCTTAATCCAGCTTCTCTGCTGGACTCCGCTGAAAGCCTTCTAACATGGTTCTTTTACTGACCCCAGAACTATAATCGAAATTCCTCTAAATCTTTGTCACGTACCATCTTGATCCAATCATCAGCTCTGTGCTCAATTATAATAATATATAGCCCAACTCTCCCGTTCACACACACATAGCCTTAGACAAAGAAAAAATGAAAAACTGCTGTTTTTTTCTTGCTGTTACTTTCTTTTCACCTCCATGAATATCTTTCTCCTTATCTTAATAGTTTTCTTTTTAATTATTTGGACTTGTTTTGCTTCTACTTTTTGTTCTCTTGGAGGACTTTCTACCTTATCAATCAAGACTTTGCCCCTCCCCCACCTCCATGAAACCCTGTACCTCATAAGAATATCCTGCCCTCAACGTGTAACATCAGTCGAGCCAGAATAACCTCCATTCGTTTTATATCTACTTCCATATATATATTACATCTATGTGTTCCATGTGCATGCATGTGTGTATCTACATGAAAATAAGAAAAATCCTGATTTTGTACTAGAGTGAACTTCAGACATTAGCTGGTACAATTTTTCCAAAAATAAAGCCCTGACTAAAGTCACAAGAACAGATAATGAGAGATCCTGAATTATAATCATGGATTTCTGTTTACCAGCTCAACACTCATGCTACAACCATTCTGAAATTAGACTCTACATTTCTATGTGGTGTAAGCATTACCTACTCTGGATGGAAATAAAGATTATTTTCACTGCCATTTTGCCTACAGAACTTCAAGTGGAAGTAAGAGTCCCTTGAATCTTCCAATTTCTTATACTCAAGCTTCCTAACAATTGGAAATTGTGCTCTGGCATGTTGCCATTTCCTGGGCAGGAGGATGCTAAGTCCCACTCTGGTGCAGTTTGCATTTTAGTGTATTTTGTAAATAAATTCTTAACAGATGGACAGAGCAGCAGGAAGCCAACACCAGGGAGTCAGCAGGTGGACAGGAAAGCCAGAAATGGACTGGCACTGATCAGATTAACAAAACTAAAATATCTTGGGATTCACACATGCTGCCCACAGAATAAGTTGGCACTGACCAGATAGGCAAACGCAAATCAACCCTGAGCATGGAAAATTTCCATTACTCTGTTCCTATGGGGTACCAAAATCCCTCCCAGATGGTGACGACAAAGCTATAAATCCTTCAGAAAATAAGACTGTCTTCTTTTTCTTCCCATGAAGCTGACATATAGCAGGAAGGTGAGATATAAATTACAATTATTAGTAGTATCAAATTGCTCTTTGTTTAACTGTACTTGCCACAAAAGTAGGCAGGGAGAGAGGCAGATACTATCACTGAACCCTATAAATCACCGGTATAACATCCCAAAGGACTTGAAAAGATTTCATTGCCACTATCAGCACATTCCCTTCTATTCTCCAACCCATGGCATTTTCCCCTATAATGTACAACTCGAATAGGTCTGTTTTAAGGTTTGCTGCCCTGCTCACACAGAGATATGACTCTTTCATTAAAAGCCTCCATCCTATCACTGAAATGTGCCTCCTCAAGGATCCCCGCACTTTGCCCTGCACCATAGGTGTTATCTGGTGAGATCATGGCTGCCAACACAGATCTAATGCTGGCAGAACATCCCAGACCAGGGTGCCGGGCGCTTTTCCTGGTCAGGCCCAGGGTTTCTAAATAAGTGTCAAGGTTCCAAATCTCCACGAACTCATAGTCTTCACTTGGAAATTCTGAAATGCTTAATCACATCACTTAAATTTTTATGAGTTTTATAATAGGTGGAGCAAATCCTTAGAGTCAAGAGACTAAGCATTAAATTCTGAATTTACCATTAATTAGCTGCTTGAGATTACTGAGTCTAATTTCCCTCACTTCTGAAATCAGGATTGTGAGAATTGAAAACATGTATATAAAGAACTTAGCAAAGCAACTGGTACATAATAATGAATAAATTACGGTATCTTTCATCCTCCTCATCATCATTTTCATTATTATTAGAAATTTAAGTAGGGTTGGTATGAAGACTGAACTTAATATCATTCTTCGGGATCACTGATATGCCTGGCATAGGAGATTTCAAAACCAGTCAAAATGTATGGTGAGGATTCAGAAGGATAGGAACATGCAGGGGTAAGTTTGGAGAAAACTTAATTTGGAGGCTCAACTTGCTTGGAAAAGAATTATGAAATCCACAAGGTTACAACAAATGTGGTGAACTCAAGCTTAGTTCAAATTGCTAATAATAATAATGAACTAGACTAAACTAATATTCCAAGTTTAGTCCAATGTGAGTGGACTTGAAATAGAAAGCTCTCCAAGTAACAAGGATAATCCTATTCAGAACCCCACAGAGTGACCAGGATAATAGGGATAACACATAACTGGCCCCCAATCCAAAGATAAAAAGCTACCTTACGATACTGTAAGGTCAAAATTTTCATGTGCTGCCTTGACATCTTTGAACCTCACAGGGCCCCAAAGACCAAACTGTGAGACCTAACCCTGCCCTCACCAGACATGCCCCTCACAGAGTGAGAAAGAGTCTTACCCTGCTAGTCCCTCCATCAGCCAGATTAGGTCTACTCCCTCTGACACTCAGTCTAACAGGCTTCACTTCCCTCCCAGCCCATGAAATTATTCAAACAAACCAATATCATCCTCCTATAGGAACTAGGGGTCACCACGCCCTCCTGTTAATACAAAGCCTCTCTCCTACAACCTCTGCTCTTTCACTCTACTCTTGAGTGCAACACCTGTGTGGCCCTGCATTGCATTCAGTGTCCTCCCCTAGGCTGTGAGTGTGTGTAACTAATAAAGTTCTGTCCGTTTCACATTTCCACTACTGGGTCTTGTGTATTTGGCTATCCCCATCATCTCGGGATGGTGATCCCTCCCTTCACCAAGGAGGTGAGGGGGAGGTGGATAAACTATCTATCACAGTCAGGCAGATTGAATAAAGAATAGATTTCCTTCTCTCTATGGGAGGAGAACATAAGGAGAACTTGCAATTCACAGTGAGGGTTTGAAAGGAAGGCTGGGTTATTAAACAGGTTTAAGACAAGAAGGACAAGAAGGGGAATGCCAGATCCAGTTCCCTAGAGACTATAAACCTCCTGATGTCCTGATTGGAAATGGACTAGAGAATGCAACCCTCAAGGGCTTGCTTCGTTCTTACATCAACCAAAATTGGGCTGTCAGAGCTAACGGGTACCTCTCAAGCCAGTGGTATGCCTAAATACATTCTTATCACTAAAAGAGAAGGAAAAAAATAAAAAAGAAATAAAAGTTAATTTTATTGCCCATTCACTATTCCCATAAAAATTTGGAGTTTTATCGTTTTTATACACCTGCCCCAAAGATTCACTGTCCTGTTCTGAGGAGGTTAGTGACTGAATATTATTTATGGCGATCCACTGGATAGCTTCCATTTAGCTTTTAACCTTTTGTACATAACCCTTGGAATACAGGGTGGAGAGTGGGTATGTATGGTTCCCAACTACGCCATGGATTCAGCCTATTCTAAGTGACATCCTGAGCTACCATCAGCACTCAGTGTATGTTAACTTTGATCAACTAAGCTAAAATCCTGACTTGTTAGACCTCTGTACACATTACTTAAAATATAGCTCTAACAGATTTAGCTGAGATGATTTTTTCCAACCCATATTTATCTACATCTGTGAAAAATATGAATAGGAAAAGACTCCCAACTCTTGACAGATATACTAAAATGTTCCCTTAAAAGCTTTTTAACATCCCAGAAATATTACAGGGATTGGGTTCTAGCTATTCCTGGATGAAATGACTGCATTGTGTATGATAGTTAAAGTGTGTAATTACTGATTTAGATACCTCTATTATCATTATAAGAGTTTAAAAATAAGCAGATCAGGATTTGGAAAGAGTATAATAACTAATACAAAAAGACTGTTTTATCTGAAGAATGTTTTGGCACCTGTTTCTTCGTAACAATACACAAATCATGAGATTCTGTGTGAGTTAACATTAATGTGATCTACCTAATGTTTTCTTTAATTGATAACTTCTGTCCTCATTAAGGGCTATAACCAGCTTGTCTTAATCGTTCCCCTAAAGTGGACCCTGAGATGAAGATTTGAGTGCAAGTAGTTTATCTGGGAGCTGATGCCAGAACCAATAGCGGAGTGGAGAATGAGACAGGGAAGAGAAGAAATCCAATAAAGGGTGCACAATCAAGTGAGTTACCCCAGTGGGCAACTGGACCTTGGAAACTGTGAAGACTTTGCTTTAAAAATGTCAAAGAAAAGAGTAGAGAGTTACTTTCCTGGATGATTTCAGTGCAGCCCAAACTGGGATGGGAGGGTGAACCATATGCCCTCTCAAGGTCTCTTCCACTCTTATGATTATATGATTGCTCATTATCGAAAATTGGCTGGTAATTGGTTTGACTTAGAGAGGTCAGGATGTGAAGGGGACTGCACAACCTTTTGATTTTATACTAAAGAACAGTGTAGTTGTCCCAGTCACATTTCAGAAGGACATTTTTTTTTAATTTCATAAATGTGTCATGATAATCTTCATGACTGCTAATTACAAGAGATTACCTAGGAATTGGCTACAATTTTGACAGGTAGAGATGAGACTTTGGCAATGGTGGAAAGGAGGAAGACCCATGACAGACCCTAAGTACTAAGCAGCACCCATAGCACTGCTTTTGTTGTCTGTTTGCTTTGAAGCTACCTACACTGATGATATATAATCAGATACTGGTTTTAGAAATGGTTTAAGTGAGAAGAAAAAACTTATGCTTCCCAATGCTTGCTTTTAATTGGAAAAAAAATCATCTTTTTACAAACAAATGGGAATCTGATTATAATTATGTGATTTTTTGTACATAATTTTATGTAAAATTAGTCACCCAGAATGCATATTTTAAATGCACTGGCTCTAGCTAATTGGCCAACAGTGAATTTTCAAAGTGATCAGTCCAATTACTGACTGCCAAGATGCAGAGATCAAACGTAGCTTTCTCTTTTTTTCCAGTCCTAAGATTTGTAGGAACAGAACATTTATACTCAGAATTTTTTTTAATGCAGCAAACTTAATGAAGTTAAGATCTCATTTTAACTAAGACGAGGGAAAGAACATGAAAGAAACTATCTGAATAAATAAAATCATCTTTAACTAATTAATCAATTAATTTTGTTTGCAGGACCCCTTAAATCAAACCTGTTGCAATTTAAGATTTTAGAGCTGAAAAGGGTCCTAGAAACTACACTAGCTCAATCTTTTCATTTTGTAAATAAGATAACAAGGCTGAGAGAGATTCCATGCCATCAGCAATTTGGTCGAGCTAAGAATTTTGAGTTAGAATTTGAATTCAAGTGTCCCATTTGTTAAGTCCATGTTTTCCTACTGCACTAGGGAGGGAAACACAACTTTCTTTTCTTTCTTTCTTTCTTTCTTTCTTTCTTTCTTTCTTTCTTTCTTTCTACTGCACTAGGGAGGGAAACACAACTTTCTTTCTTTTCTTTCTCTTTCTTTCTTCCCTTCCTTCCTTCCTTCCTTCCTTCCTTCCTTCCTTCCTTTCTTTGACAGAGATAGAGACAGCCAGCGAGAGAGGGAACACAAGCAGGGGGAGTGGGAGAGGAAGAAGCAGGCTCATAGCAGAGGAGCCTGATGTGGGGCTCGATCCCATAACACCGGGATCACGCCCTGAGCCTAAGGCAGACGCTTAACCGCTGTGCCACCCAGGCGCCCCCACAACTATTTCTTAAACTATTTCAGTAATATGTCTTAAACCTATCTTAATTTGAAAAACAAGATCCTGTAGTAAGATATGGTGAAAATAACATTTTCATATCCTGTCCAACCCATGTCTTTCACCTGTAAACATCATCCTGTGAATCTATGGTAGATAAGCTTCAAGGAAAAAAATATCAAGGTTAGGATGTTCATTGTTAAGTGCAATGGCTGTCCTTCGAGGTAGACACAAAAGCAACATTTCTGGCACTCAAATTCAAGATTACCTTAGAAATAGATTAAAATACTCATTTCTACCAAAGGAAGTAAAGTGTTTGCAACACCAAAAAGGTTAATAGGTTTGAATGATCTACAATTTTCTTTTGGCATCCTCTCTGGATGAAGAGAGGCCTCTAACTATTAACATATGCTTTAAGAAAGAGATAACTGAGAAAAGGGGGGAAAAGGAGATTTCTAGTATTTCAAAGAAATCTGGAGAACAAACAAGAAAAAGCACTGCTTGCGCAAGTCAAATGTTATTTCCTATCACCATCTTTAGGAAGAAGTAAAGAACTGAAAGCTATGGTTTTCTTTTTATTTATTTTGCTGTAATTATTTAAGCACTTCAACCACACTTTTATTAGTCTATGAGCTTCTTGAAAGCATCAGCTGTATCTTATTAATCTTTATATCTTTAGTGTCTAGCCTAATGTCTGCTATGTTATAGACAATAAATGTCTTATAGGTAAATGAGTGAGAATCTGGTGTAGCTAGCAGTTATAATAAAATCTATAGCCATAGAAATAAGAGTAAAAAGATAGGGCCAGGTGCTAAAGGAGAGGGAAGAGAAAAATTATATCAGAAGCAAAGGCTAAGAGAAGGTATTGTAAATGAACAGAACACAGTTCACAACTTCCTGAAAACCAAAGTAAGAACGGCCGGTGGTGGATATTAAGGAGGGCACGTACTGCATGGAGCACTGGGTGTTATACGCAAACAGTGAATCATGGAACACTACATCAAACACTAAGGATGTACTGAAGGTGACTAATGTAACAATAAAAAATTTAAAAAGAAAACATATGTATTTTGACTAAAAAAAAAGAACAGAAGCTTGATAGATCATATGACCTCAACATTCAGAGAGAAATGATATCTACTAAAAGAATATTTAGAATATTGTTATAAAAAACTTGACAAAATAAAATTCAACAAATATCCATTAAAAACCTACTACTTTTAAGATACTCCATTAGGCAATGTGGGGCTATGCAAAGATTAAGAAAAAAGAGTCATCAGGTTTAAAGAGGTTAAGTAATGGATGACACATACATGAACATAATTTAGGCCAAGTCGTAATATGCTGTAGGGGATTATAACATGATTCAGAGGAGGAAGGAATCACATATGATTGCAAGGATCATGGAAGCTTTCTTGAAGTTTTGTTTGCGATGAGCCTTGATTTTTAGGTAGGTTTTTCAAAGTCGGATGCATGAAAGCTGAGGAAGTTTTTTTAGACATAAGGACAGCATGTGCTAAAGCACTGAGTTGAGAAAGTATGTGTCATGCTCCTGGGGAAGCAGTCCTTGTAATACAAGTTTAGCTCTCATAAAGGCTTTATGTCAGGAAGTAATAAGAGATACAGCTGAATTAGTACTTGTAATACCAGTAGAAATCCAGTACCTCCTGAAGAGAGGTAATTTTGCACGAATCAAATTCAGCATCCTTATCTTGATTCAAAGCCCATCTTTAATTTCCACTCAGGTTTGAATCCTTTGGCATATCTAATTTAATAATTAAAGGACTCTTTGGACTACACAGCATCTAGCATTCTTTTATAATTCATGAACTTGGAAAAGTTTTAATATTGTATGGATATGAACGAGCTTACTAAAACAGGCTAACAAGCCATCTGCTTCATGACACACACTTCCATAAATGTCATGAAACTTTATGTTACCATAAAATGTGGCAACAAGGAAGCACCTTTCCATGGAAGAGAAGTTCTCTAACAGGCATTTGCAGGATACTATGGTCTTTGCTTGATCTGGCACATTGCAGCTATAACAATAAATGCCCCTAATAGAAACAGAAGAAAAATTGGCTGTAAACTTTCAAAGGAGAAAGCCTGATGCTTTGACCATGGTTTCTATATTCCTGTTCCAACAAAAAAGGCCATTACTATCCAAGTACCTATGCTATTTAGAAGATCCCACAGGTCTTAAATCCTCTTCTCTAGAAGACTAGGATACTAAGCCCCAGAGAAGAGGGTTCATCTATTTTCTTAGTAATATATAAAGAGTGGATATTTACCACTCCCCTGTTCAGGGTAAAAGTGATTTTCTAATGTCTTTCCATAAACCCTGCTGCTATGCTTAAACTGGATTAACTGAAAGAATTAATCCAGTTCCCAAGGATAAAGTATTTTATTTCTTGCTTATAGGAAGGAGCACCCAATGAACTCTCTGTTACAAATATCCATGTTTTCATCAAAACCGTTAAGTGAGGCTACAATCTGCTTTAGTTCTTGGTATCCGTCATGTCTTTCGAATAAATTACAATTCTACACATGGTCACCAAAGAGTCGACACAGCGGCTTCCCCATTACATGTGGCTTACACAGACTCCTCAACAAATTTGCAAACTCTACAAGTCTATGGATATGCTTCCATGTGGTTTCAATGTCTTCTCTGCTTACACATACACACAAGAGAGAAGTAACCAGTAAACAACAAATATGCCACAGAAAAGCAATTCTGCAATGGTTCAGGTTTTATGTTCTAATAATGCTCAAATCCCAGTTTCAGGATTCAGTGTACTGTGTCAGCAATAATGAGTAAAACTACTGAAACTCATTAAAGAACTTACTAATCAGTACATTAATTGAGGCTAGCTGCTTCCCATTATACAGAGACAAATTAAGCAGGTTACAATGGTTCCCAAAAAACATCTGTGGAAATATGTCAAAATTAATGATAAATAAAATCGAGCTCCCTTTGTGGTTGATTTTTCACCCAGCTGCATCTAAAAAAGTGCTATCAAAGAAAACTATTCATTATTTGTCAAATCAGAATAAAATGCCCAAACCACTAACAGTATTTTTTCTTATAACCTTTTAGAGGTGAACAAACCTTAAAATAGCCAACTACTTGTACCCCATAGTGTGAGTTCAAAAAAAAATTGGTTCTGTGGAAAGAAATGTATTAAATATATGTGAAATATATAAAAATAGATAATATTTTAAGAATTATGTGTTTTACAGCATAAATCAAAATTTTCTTTCCAAGAAAGAACTAACTGGGTTATTAAAAACATTCCTTCATCAAAGGTCTGCTCTTTGGAGAAGTAGCCAAGCTGTTTAGGGCAACATAATAGAACATATAGGAAGACCAGAACGGTGAAGTAAAAGGAAATTCAAGTTATTAAATGTGTGTGTGTGTGTGTGTGTGTGTGTGTGTGTGTGTATGCATGAAAATCATACCACGAAATAAAACTATGCCCTGTTGTATAGTTACTAAGTGAAATATTACCAAATTACATCACCCTCCTGCTTAGAACTCACCAATAACTTTCCTTTGTTCTTAAGGTTTAAAATTCTTGATAGAAAACACAAAGTTCCACATAAATTAGCCTTGACTTTCCAAAACAACTTCATCTCCCCTTATTCTGTCCCTTATCCAGAAACTTTATATATACTTGTTCCTGAGTTAACTGTGCTTCAACTCCAAGTTCTTTTCTATGCAGTTCCATCCTCCTAGAGGGTTCACCATCCCATTGCCACTCTCATTTCCCATCCCTGGATAATACCCAGTCATTCCTTAGTTATCAACTTAAATGTCACTTCTCTCTTTGAACTCTAAAATGTAAATTAGATTTCCCTATAATGCACTCTCATTACACTGTCTTTTCTGTAAACTTTTTACAAACTACATATGAATTTAATGGATGAATGTTTACTAGTAAAATTGGTAAGATCAGAAGTTCACTCTGCATGAAGAATGATGGAATGAGAACAAGGTGTTCAAGTTCCTAGACTGGGCAACTGGATGAAGATTGGTGCCATTCATAGGAAAAGGGAAGAGAAGAATGAGAACAGAATTAAGGAAAAGAGGTATAATGGGTTCAGTTCTGGGCATGTTTAGATTTAAGTGTCTCAAGTACCTCCAAATGGAGATATCTAGCTCACAGTGGTATATAAGCTATTGAGTGAATGCGTAAGATATATATTGAATAAAGATTTGGCAGTTTTTACCCTATCAGTGATAAATGAATCATGGAAGTAACTATGTAGAGAAATAAGAAAAGAGTACAGAGTATAACACTAAAGCTAGCATTTAGGGCTAGGTAAAGAAAAAGAAATGAAACTGAGAAGCAGTAGCTATAATAGTGAGAAAGTCAGAGTCAGAAAAGCAGAAGAAATATTCTTCAAGAACAGGGAGGTCAACAGAGCCAAATGTAGCCAAAAGGTTCAGGAAGACATGGATTGAACAGTTTGATATTTGCCAACAATGATAACCTTGGCGATGGCTACAAGAGAAAAGTGCTGGAAAAAGAATGACTGACAAGTAGAAAAAGTACTGTTGCCTACATCAAGAACTTCGTGAATGAAAGAAGAGACTACAGCATCTGGAAAAGCTACGGTATGGAGACCTTGTGTTTTGTTTCGGTTTGGGTTTTGGTGCGGGTGTTTTATTAGTGTAACAACCAAAACATGTTCAACTGTTTACGGAAAGGAATCATCAGGGAAACAGAGGTGAGTCTATGTGGGAGAGGAAAAAATTGGTAAACCAGGTCTTCTGTGAGGTATAAAATATGAGAAAGAGAGAAGGTTAGAAAAACACAGAAGGACTGAGAAACCGTTTTAACTGCACAGTGGAAGCGGAAGACATGAATTTATGTTGAACTAAACTGCACAATTCTGGGAAATCTTTAACTGTGCAAAGCACCCTAGATGTAAAGGTAAGACTATTAGATTAATCAAGATGTTTTTCCTGTGCACGTTCAACAGCACAACAAGTAACAGAGTTGGAAATATTTCTAAAAAGAGTCTGGAAGATAACGGTAATTTATAATCCAATATGAACAAGAAACGAAATAAAGATGGGGTGAGGTAAGGAGGCTGACAGACAAAAAGTAGATGGACCAAAGGACTGAATAAATGAGGAAGAAGATCAGCAGTCACTGATTTCGACTCCTTGAAGGTTAGGAAATTCAGTCAGAGAGTGCGTTGTTTGCATTCAGAATTTTAAAAGGGTAGTATTTCCAGGTGACAAGCAGGCTCAGAGTTTGATCGTGTGAACGAGGGGATAAAAAGGCACAGAAGTAATGATGCTTAAAGATGAGATGAGGAAGTTAGGGGCCTCAGAGACCAGAGTGTTCAAAAGCTGGCTTCTCAGTCTATTTATTGAAGTCCCTAAAGTTCATAAGGATTTTGGAGCAGAGAATAAACATATGACATGGGTGTGAAAGTCTTCTGTGAATGAAGAGGAATAATCCAGTAGTCAGTATACAACAGTGACACAGACAGATAAATTGTGGAAAGGCCAAATGCCAAGGGCTTCAAAGTCTAAATTATTATTATTAAAGGGAAGCAATAGTCTAAATTTACTATTAACATACAAGAGAACAGACAACCAAACCTCTAACCCTGAAGTAAAAGGACTAAGAAGCCAGAGCATCCATCCCCTCCATCTTTCTCTGTGCTGAAGTCACACACAACTTAATGAATCTTTGAAAGGGATAAATAAGCCACCGAGGAGTGTTGAGATCAGTGGATGAAAACTGGTAGCCTGTGGCTCTAAAATGCATTCTGTTTGAATAGTTTTTACAAAAATATAATTTGATAATCTTCAGTCGGAGCACACACTTCTTGTTTTACCATAGCACTGACCACTCCTTATTTTCTTACAACTGACACAATTCCCATATGCACGTTACGGCGTTCCCCTGACAGGCATTTGAATGGTCAACATCTGCTCTCGTTCTTTTTTACTTCTTTTCAAGAAGGAGAAAGGGGAAACATCCCTGTTTGTATTCACCTTCAGTGCTCCAGGAAGTCCCAAATATGGTCTCCAGTGGCCAAAAAAGCTTAAGCATACTGGTAGGATGGGCAGTGACTTCTGCCTATGTTAGTGAGTAATGAACCTAAGGTCAACAGTACTCTGAGTTTAAGGCAACTTAGATATCAATTGATCAAGAATCTCTAAGCTGGGAGTCAATTAGAAGCTAAATAAAGAATAGGCTAAATAATTGTGTAGTTAAATGTAGAGCTTCTTGCTTAAAAGGCAGAGGTATAGCTTTCCTGTGTAAAACAACCTGCAACTATGACTCCCAGAATACAGTATATAAGAAGAAGTATGGGGGAAGCATCATGAAGCATAGACGTTAGAAAAAACAGAGAGGGACACTAAGTTGACACTGCTTAATGACTTACCAAACCAGAAGTGACTATTGATCAATGTTTTGGAAGTAAGTATAACATACAAGAGAGCCTATTTGTAAATAAAAAATATATAAAGTTTAAAAAAACAGATTAAAAAGCAAAAGAATAGCAGGTAACGGAGACAATTCTGGAAATTGATTACAAGGAAGAACAGTTTTATAGCATTCATTTATTCATTCATTCAACAAATATTTATTGAGCATTATGCTAAACTTAGTAGTATGCTAAGCATTGAGGCTGATGAACAAAACAGAAGCTCTTGTTCTCATGGAGCTTATAGTTTATCCAGGTACTTGATGTAATGTTTCCAGCAATCTAATTCATTCATCATTCAAGAGTTAGATAATAGCAATCACCGAATAAGGGAAAACAAAGCAGTGTGCCCACACATATCCAAAAACAGGCAGAGTGGTAATACGAACATGTTCTATGGTTCATGTTCTTTCAAACACCTAAGCTTCGAAGAAAAAGCAAAAATGTGCTTTCTGTCAAAAAAAAAAAAAGTGATCGAACTCTGAAAGAAATGCAGGATCTAGAAAACAGAATTGAACTTTTACAATATAAAACATTTTGGGACAAGGAGCTAAGATGGTGGCATAGTAGGAGGACCCTAGGCTTGTCTCGTCCCTCAAACACAACTAGATAATTATCAAACCATTCTAAATACTCAATAAATGGATCTGAGGACTGATACAACATACTACACAACTATAGGGAGAGAAGAGGCCACTTCAAGCAAGACAGGAAGTGCAGAGACATGGTTTGGGGGAGAAATGAATCAGGTGCTGCAGAGGAGAGGGAGCCCTTGTTGCAGAGAAAGGTGAGAGAGAGTGGAGCACACAGGAATAAGCACAAGGAGAACACTTCCCAAAGATGTTGGCTGGGAAAACAAGAGGGGTTGAATTTCATGAGTTTTTGTAACCAGCGGTGCCCAAAGATTGGAGGTTCAGAGGTCCCCAGGATTGGCTGAGTTAGACTGAAGGACATTGCCTCACTCCACCAAGGGAGGCAGTCCAACAAGCCCAGGGCAGACTGCATGAACTACGATTGCCTTAGTGGCACAGGGAGAGACTGTTCATGCTCTTTGGAGCACGTCTGGGGGAGGTGACATTGCCTCTCCATGCACAAGGAGTTGGCAGGCATCATTCCCTCCCCTGCCAGTCAGCACAGTGCAGAGGCACCTGCAGAGGGCAGCTAACCAGGACACTGATTGCTTAGCCAGCTTGCTCCAAATCCCACACCCCTGCACACTGGCATGACTTCCCTTCTAGGTCAAACCTGCATCAGTCCCAGAGTGGAGAGACCCTTTCCCAGAAGACCAGTGCAGGTCTTCCCCACCACATCAGGTCCATGAAGTCTGGAGTTTCAATAAATCAGCAGGCCTAGTTGGAATGGAGCCCAAAGTGCACTGTGCTGTACCAGGCAGGCAAGTGACCCAGAGACAGTGTGAAATCAGCAATCTGAAAAACACCTGTGACATACAAAAGGAAATTATTCACTCTTCGGGAAGTGCTTCCTGAGAGCAGCAAGCACAGACTCCCCTCTCCAGGGACAAAGGAGCAGGATGGCACCAGTTCCCTCCCCCAACCCTCAGCATAAACCAACTTCACTAAACAGCACAGAGCCAACACTGGCTGACTACCATGCTTACACCAGGTCCCACCCCTCGCTATGCTCTGCTAGTGCTGCTTTTCTCAGACAAGTGTACCTAATGACCAGCACAGTGGGCCCCTCCCCCAGAAGACCAGCACACCCCCCACACACATGCACCACATCTACTGACCACAGAGTTCTGCGAAGCCTCAATTCAAGTGGAAATAGCATCACATCTCTTTTAGCAAGCAGGCCAGAGCACACCTAGTTAAAACTCCCCAAACTCTGGACAAGTCCAAACGCTCCCCACTGCAGACAAGGAGAAATTCTGTAGAGGACTGACCCGAGGGGTAGAGCAGCCAAAACACAGCAGCAGAGTGCACACTGCACATATCAGAGATACTCCCGAAGCATCAGACCTTGGACATTATATGACCTCTTCTTCATAAAGGAACAAGAAACATAATAGACTTTCCTAACACATAGAAGACAGAGACCTAGACAAAATGCCAAGATGGAGAAATTTATCCCAAAAGAAAGAACAAGAAAAGGTCACAGACAAGGATCTAATTGAAACAGATATAAGTAATATGCCTGATCTAGAATTTAAAGCAACAATCATGATACTAGTTAGGCTTTTGAGAAAAGCATAGAAAACCCCAGGGACTCTCTTACCCTATGATAAAGAACTCAAAACAAATCAGGCCAAAATGAAAAATGCAATAATTGAGATTTGAAACCGACAATAAGAACTACAAGAATGGAAGAATCAGAAAAAGAATAAGTGATATAAAAGATACAATTATGGAAAATAATGAATCTGGGCAAAAGTTGGGGAAAAAGTCTTGGATCACAAAAGTGGACTTACAGAACTCAGTGACTCCATCAAACATAATAACAGTTGTATTACAGAAGTCCCAGAAGAGGAAGAGAGGAAAAAGGGGACAGAAGGTTTACTCGAGGAAATTATAGCTGAAAACTTCCTTCATATGGGGAAGGAAACAGACATCCAAACTGAGAAGGCACAGAGAACCACCATCAAAATGAACAAAAGCAGGCTAACAACAAGACATATCATATCTAAATTTGTAAAATATAGAGATAAAGAAAAAATCCTAAAAGCAGCAAGACAAAAGAAATCCCTAACTTACAAGGGAAGGCCAATAAGTTTACAGCAGACCTCTCCACTGAAACTTGCCCCCAAGAAGAGAGTGACGTGATATATTCAACATGCTGAATGGGAAAAATCTGCAGCCAAGAATACTCTATCCAGCAAAGCTATCATTCAGAATAGAAGAAAGATAAAGAGTTTCCCAAACAAAAACTAAAGGAGTTTGTGACCACTAAACCAGCCATGCAACAAATATTAAAGGGGATTCTTTGAGTGGGAAAGAAAGAACAAAGGTGACAAATACTAGAGAGGAACAGAGAAAAGTCTCCAGAAACAACAACAAACCAAATAATAAAATGGCACCAAATTCATATCTAATTCTGAATGTAAATGGACTAAATGCTCCAATCAAAAGACATAGGGTATCAGAATGGATAAAAATAAAGCAAAATGAAATGAAGCAAAACAAGACCCATATATATCCTGCCTACAAGAGACTCATTTTAGATCTAAAGATACCTCCAGATTGAAAGTGAGGGGATGGCAAACCATCTGTCATGCTAATGGATACCAAAAGAAAGCTGGAGTGGTAATACTTATATGAGACAAACTAGATTTTAAACCAAAGACTGTAATAAGTGATGAAGAAAGGCACTACATCATAATAAAGGGGTCTATCAAACAAAAAGACGTAAGAATTATAAATATTTATGCCCTCAACTTGGGAGCAAGCAAATAATAAAACACTTAATAGCAGACACAAAGGAACTCATTGATAATAATAGTGGTAGGGGATTTAAACACCTCACAACAAAGGACAAATCATCTGACCAGAAACAACAAGGAGGTTTTGAATGACACACTGGACCAGATGGACTTCACAGATACATTCAGAACCAGAACATTTTACCCTAAAGCAGTAGAATACAGTCTTTTCAAGGGCACATGGTTTCATTCTCCAGAACAGATCACATACTAGGTCACACAGGCCTCAACAAGTACAAAAAGATTGAGATCATACCATGCACAGTTTCTGACCACAATGCTATGACATTTGAATTCGAACACAAGAAAAAATTTAAAAGATCACAAATACATGGAGACTAGAGAACATCCTACTAAAGAATGAATGGGTCAATCAGGAAATTAAAGAAGAAATTTAAAAAATACATGGAAACAAATGAAAATGAGAACATGATTGTCCAAAACCTTTGGGATGCAGGAAAAGCGGTCATAAAAGGGAAATATACAGCAATACAGGCATGACTCAAGAAGCAAAAAAAAATCTCAAATACACAACCTAACCTTACACCTAAAGGAGACAGAAAAAAACAAACAAACAAACAAACAATAAAGCCTAAAGTCAACAGAAGATGGGAAATAATAAAGATTAGAGCAGAAATAAATGATATAGAAACAAAACCAAAAAAGGCAAACAAAAACCTAGCAGAACAGATCAATGAATCCAGGGGCTGGTTCTTTGAAAGAACTAATAAAATTCATAAATCTCTAGCCAGACTTATCAAAAAGGAAAGAGAAAGGCCCCAAATAAATAAAATCACAAATGAGAGAGGAGAAATCACAACCAACACCACAGAAATATAAACAATTTAGGAGAATATTATGAAAAATTGTATGCCAACTACTTGGACAACCTGAAAGAAATAGATATATTCCTAAAAACACATAAACTACCAAAACTGACATAGAAAGAAACAGAAAATTTGAACAGACCCATAACTAGCAAAGAAATTGAATCAGTAATCAAGAATCTCTCAACAAACAAAACTCCAGGGACACATGGCTTCCCACGGGAATTCCACCAAACATTTAAAGAATTAATACTTCTTCTTCTCAAACTATCCAAGAAATAGAAATGGGAGGAAAACTTATGAACTCATTCTATGCAGCCAGAATTATCCTGATTCCAAAACCAGACAAAAACTCTACTAAAAAAGAGAAGTACAAGCCAATATTCCTCATGAATATGGATGAAAAAATTCTCAACAAAATACTAGCAAATCAAATCCAACCATACCTTAAAAGAATCATTCACCACGATCAAGTGGGATTTATTTCTGGGTTGCAAGGTTGGTTCAATATTTGCAAATCAATCAATGTGATATGCCACATTTACAAAGGAAAGGATAAGAACCATATGATCGTCTCAACAGATGCAAACAAACAAACAAAAACAAAAACAAACTTGACAAAGTACAGCATCCATTCATGATAAAAACAAAAAGAACACCTCAACAAAGTAGATTTAGAGGGAATATACCTCAACATCACAAAGGCCATAGACAAAAAAACCCACAGCTAATATTATCCTTGGGGAGAAAAACAGAACTTTTCTCCTACATTCAGGAAGAAGACAGGGATGGCCACTCTCACCACTGTTATTTAAGATACTACTGCAAGTCCTAGCCACAGCAATCAGAAAACAAAAAGGAGTAAAAGGCATCCAAATCAGCAAGGAAGAAAACATTCATTCTTTCCAGACAACAAGATACTCTCTGTAGAAAATTCAAAAGACTCCACCAAAGAATTGCTAGAACTGATATATGAATTCAGTAAAGTTGCAGAATACAAAATCACTGTAGAGAAATCTGCTGCATTTCTATACAACAATAATGAAGCAGCACAGAGGGATATCAAGGAATTGATCTCATTTATAATTGCACCAAAAACCATAAGATACATAGGAATAAACCTAACCAAAGAGGTGAGAGATCTATACTCTGAAAACTGTAAAACACTTATGAAAGAAATTGAATATGACACAAAGAAATGGGAAAACATCCCATGTTCATGGATTAAAAGAACAAATATTGGTAAAATGTCTCTATTTTCCAAAGCAATCTATATACACATTTAATGCAATCCCTATCAAAATACCAAAAGCATTTTTCACAGAGCTAGAACAAATAATCCTAAAGTTTGTATGGAACCACAAAAGACCCCAAATAGCCAAAGCAATTTGGAAAAAGAAAAGCAAAGCTGGAGGCATCACAATTCCAGACTTCAAGTTATATTACAAAGCTGTAGTGATCAAGACAGTATGGTACTAGCACAAAACCAGACACATAGATCAATAGAATAGAATAGAAAATTCAGAAATGCACCCACAACTACATGGTCAACTAATCTTTGACTAAGCAGAATAGAATATCCAATGGGAAAAAGAGTTTCTTCAACAACTGATTTGGGGAAAACAGGCCCACTTTCTCACACCATACACAAAAATAAATTCAAAATAGATGAAAGACCTAACCAGGAGACAGGAAGCCATCAAAACTCTAGAGGAGAACACAGGCAACAACCTCTTTGACCTCAGCAGTAGCAACTTCTTACTAGACACTTTGCTGGAGGCAAGGGAAACAAAAGCAAAAATAAACTATTGGGACTTCATCAGGATAAAAAGCTTCTGCACAGTGAAGGAAACAACAAAACTAACAGACACATTTGGAACAGCAGAAGACATTTGCAAATAATGTATCTGATAAAGGGATAGTATTCAAAAAATATGAAGAACTTATCAAACTGAACACCCAAAAAAACAAATAATACAGCTAAAAAATGGGCAGAAGACATAAATAGACATTTTTCCAAAGAAGACATATAGATGACCAATAGACTCTTGAAAAGATGCTCAACAACACTCATCATCAGGGAAAGACAAATCAAAACTACAATGAGATATCACCTCACACCTGTCAGAATGGCTGAAATTAACAACACAGAAAACAACAGATGTTGATGAGGATGCAGAGAAAGGGGAACCCCCTTACACGGCTGGTGGGGATATAAACTAGTGCAACCACTCTGGAAAACAGTATGGAGGTTCCTCACAAAGTTAAAAATAGAGCTACCCTGCAACCCAGCAATTGCACTTTTAGGTATTTACCCAAAGGATGCAAAAATACTGATTCAAATGGATACATGCACCCTGATGTTTATAGCAGCATTATCAACAATAGCCAAGTTACAGGAAGAGCCCAAATGTCCATTGACTGATGAATGGATAAAGAAGATGTGGTGTATATATACAATGGATATTACTCAGCCATCAAAGAGAATGAAAGCTTGCCATTTCATATATTGTGGATGGAACTAGAATGTATTATGCTAAGCAAATTAAGTCAGAGAAAGACAAATACCAACAGATTTCACTCATAGGTGGAATTTAAGAAACCAGATGAACAGGGCGGGGGGGGGGGGAAGGAAGGGAGGCAAACCATAAACTGAGGGTTCCTGGAGGAGAGCTGGGTGGGGGGATGGGTTAAGTGGGTGATGGATATTAAGGAGGGAACTTGTGAGCACTGGCTGTTGTATATAAATGATGATTCTAAATTCATCATTCTAAATTCTACACCTGATGTTAATATCACACTGTATTAACTGAAATTTAAATAAAAACTTGAGGAAAAAAAAAAAAAGAAAAAGTATGTTATAACCATCACCCCATTAGGATAACAGTTAAAACTGTGATCAAGTCTCATTATAAGCAGATAAGCCTAATGATAAAAATGGGGATTAGAATGGGCTTGCACAATTAAAATGGGATGCAATTACACACCTAATATGAGATGATACATGTCACCGAGGAGGTTTTGGTACTACCTGCAGTGAACATTACAATCCGGTCCAAGGAAATAACCCCTTCGGACTCCCTGTGGAGTCCCTAGAAGGTTCTTAGATAGAGAAAAACGACTTTGTGTCAGACATGTGATGAGCAGCCTTTTGAGCAAACAAAAGGGTCTCTCTGACTTCAGGGAGTATGCCATTGTCCCCCCACCTCCATCCTCTGATCCTGCTGTAGGATTTTCCCACCTAGATAGATGGTACATGGCAAAAGGCCCAGTCTATTCATGTGCTTGATGGCCTACTAAATTGTTCACTAATATGTTTGACACTGGCTCTATAGGGCTGGCATGGCAGCCATTTCTGTTACAGATTCACTCTTTGCACAGCATCCCCTTTGACAGCAAGTAGCATAAAAGGGCATTGAAATCAAGACTCACAAACCCCTTCTGCCAAATAAAGGAACTTCCTGGGGGCACTTCAAGCAGTCTGTTACACAGTTGAATGAGATGAAAGGAAGCAAATCTTGTTGACGGTCACTCAGAAGCAGCCAGATTGCTCTGCTGTGTGCCTTCCCCATAGATCGCTAATTTAGCACCATTGTTTAATTTCCACAGAGAACCGACAATGCAGAGAGTCGTGAACAGGGCCCTCTGAGCAGTCAAAGCCTTAGTAAGAGCCGATATGCAAGAGAGATAAGTGATGGAGGAGCCCTTCCCAGGAGGTATGTTTGTGTATTTGCCTAACCATTTGTTTTGTTTGTTGGTTGGCTTTATTCATAAAGAAATTTGAGGAACGCAATTATTCCCATCGAGGACCACCAGCACCCCGCAAGCCTGAATCATTCATAACTATAGGAGTGGGCCTAATGCAGACAGGATTTACTAATAAAGCTTGATGACTAGAGCCAATGTTTCTTTCAATCAACTGCTTAAATATTTATTGGTATAATAAAGAGTCTGACCCCATTTTTGATACTTGATTACTGACAGCTTTCAAAGCCTACAGCTCTTCCTTCCCCTTCTGCCCTATGAATCTGAGCAAGCTGATAAGAAGTCAGGTGTTCCTTCCTTTGGGTGCTGATGGGAAGTTGAAACCGTGCAAGCCTCAGCCCATGTGTGAGAACCCACATCCTAGGTCCACCCTGTAGCCGCCATAAAACCCAAGCTAGTTGTGATTTCCTGCTCTCTGAAGCTATTTTTGGAGCTATTTAGGTGATTTTCCTGCTCTCCCCAGAAGGCCTCATTACTCAGATAGTAAAACTTTTAATAACCTGTTGAATGTGTGCTATCATCAGTCTCAACTCCCAGACCAAATATTGGGTGGAGCGTCCATCCCACCCCTGCCCAGTGATCACTACATTAAAACTTACCAGGAGAATTACAGTAATTGTAATACAGTGACTCTCAACCATAACTTGTAGCTTGCTTCTCCGTTCCCTATTCTCCAAAGCTAAGTCCTGTCTTGTCCTAGACATATCCAGACCGAAGAGAATGAGGCGGCTGGAATAAGACCCAGGTTACTCCACATGGCTAGGGAAGATCGAAGCCTTGTCTTCAATTTTAAGTAGAGTTTCCTCGGGGAGACTACTGTCTCAGTTTCTCCCTTGACTGCATTTTCACAGAGCGGGTAAAAGATGTCACTAGCTAAAGCAAACACACCTTATCCTCAGAAAGTTTTCCAGGAATGTCTTAAGAAATGGAATAGTTGAAATTGGGCTCAGATTGGCTGACTGACGTTTGACCTTTCCATATTAGAATACAATATAGTTGATCCAGCTAGAATTCAAACACTGTGATACTTTAGATCCCCTAAATACTGTCCAGAGCAGCCAGGAATGGAAGACACAACAGATGGAGACTAAGACAGAGGTTTCAGTTTCAGCTCTGCCAGTGACCACCTACCTGACTCACATTGGGCAATTCTTTTAAGCCTCAGTTTTCCCTCCTGTAAAATGATGATAATATTCCTGTCCTGGCTAATTCAGAGATATTCTGAGTATCAGAACACCATGGCATACACAGAAGTCCTGGGGAAAGGGTCACATAGCACACAAATGTGACCTGTTTTAAAACCAATGCACCATACTCTTCAGAGAATTCCTTACTCAGCACTCCGTAGGCTTTATGCAGAGACTATTCATTTTAATTTACAAGCAATTATAACAAACTTGCTAATCTGATTCTTAAGTCTTTAATGGTTTAAAGGTAGAAAATTAGAATAAGGAAGAGCTGCTTGATTCTCCACAGTACTCACAATAACTAACATGTATTCAGTACTCACTGCATACTTCAAAGGGAGCATGATTTTACATAAGCAGGGGGCCAAGAAGACAAAGGGATAGCTGATAGCCTAACAGGAGAGGAGGAAACAAGCTGTAATCATCAGCTACAAGAATTAAAAAGTCCAGAACGCTGACAAATGAGCTCTATATACCCTGATTGGTTTTGTTTTATCACAGCAAGATATAGATGATCCTGGAGAAAAGATAAGTTTTATAAATGTTTAGTGTATTCATTTAAGAAGGTAGAAAGTATTATAACACTGATTTAAAGAAGTTCCCATTTAAAAAAAAATGTCAAATAAACCCTCTGATGTTTAACATGATAAAAAATAAAACAATTCTACCATTAATATCAGGAAAAGAGAACCCTACTTTATTCAGATGTGCTTGATAACATGCCTGATTGCCAGGACTTTTTTTTTTTTTTTTTTTTTTACTTCTTTCAGTGCTTATTTTATTCAGTTTACAGAGAGACTCCATCTCTAGTAATTCCACAGTCAGCAATCCAATAATCTTATGTTACTTACATACGTATTTGTGACAACTCTCCTGCATGTATTAATCCTTGTGGCAAAATGGTATAAAATTTAAAAAACAAAACCAAAAACACCTGTGCTGGGGTACCTGGATGGCTCAGTCGGTGAAGCATCTGACTCTTGATTTCAGCTCAGGTCATGATCTCATGGGGCGTGAGATCGAGTCCCATGTCCAGCTCCGAGCTCAGTGGGGAGTCTGCTTAAGACTCTCCTCCTCTCTCTCTTTCTCTCTCTGCCTCTGCCCCTCCTCCCACTCACATGCACATGCCACTCTCTAAAATAAATAAATCTTTAAAAATTTGTTTAAAAACCTGTGTATAGTGAATACTATTATAAAATGATAGCATAATATTTCAAAAACCCATCCATAAGTATGTTCATATCTTCCCCCTTCATTGCTCTACCTCCATAAAGTGCCACCATCTCCATAATTCCTTTTCAACTATTCTAGAACAAAAGAGCAAGCATCTTCAAATCCACCCACCTCCCTCCTTCCACACAAACTCCCAGGGATAAGAATAGTCTATTCTTTCTGTATAAGGAAGGGTCAGGAACTGAATCTTGTTGCAGATACCCTTTGAGACACTTTCATACAGATGACTATGAGTTAACCAGGCTGATGGGAAGGGAAATGCTATGACTTTGACTCTTAATAATCCCTAGATATCTATTCACACATGTGCTATGATCATTTTATGAATTGCCTGCGGGAGACAGGCTGGTCTTCAGACAGCAGGACAACCCTGGGCTTGGCTGCTTGAAATTGCAATTATCAGTTTGCTTGGCAAGTGGGTATGAGTCAGAGCAGGGTGCATGGCCGGAAAAATGCATGGCTTTGTTTATCTGCCACTAAGAAACAACACTATACATATACCATATATATTTTATATATTTATAGATAGATAGATAGATAGATAGATAGATAGATAGATAGATAGATAGATAGATAGACACACACACACATTGCTTTTTTTATTGAGAATCAGGCCCACTGCCTATTTACAGGGTGACATGCCATCTACACTGTTACTCAGGATCCCGTCCTATGAAAGCAGTGCTCTGATTTTCCTCTGAAGAATCCTCCTCTGCTCTCATTGCCCATATGTTTTGGGGGTGTTAATCCTTTAGGCTCTGGTATGTGGCCCAAGGCTTCCTACTGACAGCATTTCATACTCCGGGATAGTGAAGTCTTTTCTGGGATGGAGCTATGTGGGAAAGGGAGCTCTTTTTCCTGTGAAGTCTGTAGCTTCTCATGGCCATCTTGCCTCTATGAAGTTGGAATCTGTCTGAATCAGAGAAGCAAGACAGATCAGAGGCAACTGATGCCAAGATTTGGAGAAAGATAGATTTCTGATCACATAATTGAAGCATCTGTCCTCCCTGAAAATGGACCTGGGCTATTAGTTAGATGAGCCAAATCATTTCCTTTGATTCTTAAGCCTATTTGAGTTGCTGTGGTCACTTGACATCAAAAATTCATCTTTAATGTCTTTGTTTTCATGTCTTTTTCTCCTTCTGAGCTGTGAACACTTCAAAGTCAAGGATTATATCTTAGTAAGTTTTCTATATTCATTAGAAATGTATTAATCCATATTAATCTCTAGTCTAGTAGTCAATAAATGTTTTCAATTGGAAGACTAGGGAAAAAATATGTAGACATGTGCATTCAGAAACTCAATGTTGTTGGAAGACCCAAATGACAGCAATATATATTTGACACTATCTTGACTTTTCAAAATCTGAAGGTGAAAATTTTCAGAAATGTAAGTATATTCTTATGGAATTCAACAAACATTTGTGATTCCTGGAATATGAAGTTTTTAAAATTTCTCTTTTCCTTTTCTTCTTCTCTTTAACCATTAATTGTTAATTCATTTATTTTGTTTATGTGAAGGTGTTAGAAAGTATACAAAAGTGTTTTAATTATTATTACATTTTGGACACAGAAAAAACTAATGGTGAATCAATTAATGGGGAAAAGGCACAGGTTAACTAAACCTAACTTTTGTTAGTTATTGACCCATTCACTTAGGGAATATGAATTACACAGAATAAAGTATATATAAGATTCAAAACTAAAGAAACAAATTCTTCAACTCCATTTATAGAAATTTCATTACCAGAGCTTACTTGTTTGCAGGTTTTTTTTCCCTTCAAAACCAACCACACTGTAATGAAGGAATAGTTTATGCCATTTGGAAGCTCTTCCACAGCCAAGCAACCAGAATGACCTCAATTTTAGCAGATGTCAACCAGTAGTTCAACAAGGCAATTACAAATATATTGACAAAATGTGAAAGTAAATTAAATAATTAAGCATATATATTTAAATCTATGTTTAGATCTTCTCAGAAACATATAGAAATATTTTTATTTGGCCACTTTTTTACATCAATAAATTCCTTTTGGTTCTTTTGGGTCTGTCATGAGTCTAGATCATTTCAGAGGTGATAGTCCTAAGACTTTTGGGGGAAAATGAACAGGAAGTTACTTGTTTAAGATCTATTTAGTGTAATGAATTATGTAACTAAGCTATAACTTTACCATATTGTTCTTTTCTATACTTTCTGAGTCTAGGGAATGAGAGATGATGAGTGTTGTTGAATCTTTTGTTTGTCACATCTCCCTATAAAACATGGCCACGGACATGCTATAGCACCCCTCCACAGTCTCTCAGTAGAGAGAAACACGCATTAAGATAAAAATGAGATTAAGGTGCTTCTTGTGGGAAATAATTTTCTCATTTATTTTATGAGAGAGTACACTTATCGCGTTAGGAAATTCAATAGATTATGAAGTGTGAACTCTTGTGACTAAACATTAAAAATATTCATTGAAACGCTAGTAATTTATACAATTTTCAAAATAAACATTTAAATTTTAGTACATTAAATTCATATAAGTATAAAATTAAAACATGGTATAAGGGAATGATTCATGTTACTTTTCTTTTTTTTTTTCCCCTTTTCTAAAAGGACACTATTCAAAATTGCTGTCTTCTGCTTAGTTGAAAGTTGTCTTGGGGAATTCTTTCATGCAAAATTTCATACACAAATTCAGCTCTGCAGCCTACATGTGTTGAGGGAATTAGGAATAAACAGAATGTCACAGTGGAAGTAAAAAATCTGAATGTCAAAATTGTGAAATCTCCCCATTCCGTATAAAACAACAAAATATATTAGAAATATCCTCTTTCGGGGCGCCTGGGTGGCGCAGTTGTTAAGCGTCTGCCTTCGGCTCAGGGCGTGATCCCGGCGTTCTGGGATCGATCCCCACATCAGGCTCCTCCCCTGGGAGCCTGCTTCTTCCTCTCCACTCTCCCTGCTTGTGTTCCCTCTCTCGCTGGCTGTCTCTGTGTCAAATAAATAAATAAAAATCTTTAAAAAAAAAGAAAAAAAGAAATATCCTCTTTCTCATGTCCCTGAGATTTCTCTAGTCAGTAAGGAAGCTAACCAAACCCGTCAGACACCAGGTACCATGCAAGACATTTTTACATGTATTTATGCACTGAACCTGCTTCGAAAGTCTAAGAGGATTTTTTTCTCTTCACACAAAAAGAGAATGAGACTCAACCAAAGAATAAATAAACAACTTTTACAAGGTCACAAATATAGTAAGCAACTGAAGAGGGACTTAAACCCAGTTCTGCCTAACTTTAAAACCTATTACTTAAGGATTTGCCTTTGGTTGACTGGTTTTTCAAGTGCAAATAGTACCTCTACTGACAGAAACCAGAGCTCTGCTGTCAGAAGCCTCTTACAAATGAAAAATGGCGTCATTCTTTCCCTTCCTCTTTTAATAGGCCATGTAATTTACCTACTGATATATAGTCATTAGCTATTTATATGTATTAGTATATAAATACACAAAAAAGTTTCTATGCATCTTTCATTCTTTTAACTGTACCTCTAAGTGTTCCAATAACAATAATAGTAATAGTAATAATGATAAATATTTCTGTTTCAACCAAAGAATAAACAGAGTTTGATTACAAATCATCGGGTATTAATTACCTAAGTGCACACTGAGGGCCCAGGAAAAAGTCGGGTGCTGTAGGTTACTGGAAAGCGTCCTCTGGGCCACTCCCTGTTTTAAGTATACCACATAAACAATTGAAATATGCAGTGTATGATCAAGTGATGAAATGTGTGGTATGAATCATAAAACATTTAGGAATTTAGAGGCGAGATTAAGGAATGAACTTTCCCAGTTTAAAGGTAAGGAAGTGAAGCATCTCCTAGATTCAGGAGTCTTAATACTGTACTACAGAAATTTATTCTTCTCTAGGGTGTACTAGAATTTCTTATTTTAAGAAAAGCAAAATTTTCAGTAGGGAGAAAATTCAAAGGGAGAGAATATCTTTGTGATGACACAGTTATAATAAGTAGGAAGTCATAACTTGAAGTGCAGAAACCACCAGTTTCCTTTATTAGAATTAAGGAAGAAAAAAAAAAGGCAATATCTCCGTTGGTCTCCTGTGCTTGCACTGGATCAAATCTAGCAAGAGCACCATATGAAAAATGGCCTCAGCATACTTAATTACCTTCCTTAATTACTTGGAGATCCGCAGCAAGAGTAACTCACATGGGTCCATTTTATTTCTACTCTACAATTAGGTGTGCAATCAGGTTTTCTTTCTTTTTTTTTTTCTTTTTTTAAGATTTTATTTATTTATTTATTTGAGAGAGAGAGCACAAATGAGGAGAGAGAGAGAGAAGCAGGCTCTATCCCAGGACCCTGGGATCATGACCTGAGCCGAAGGCAGCTGCTTAACCAACGGAGCCAGCCAGGCGCCCCTGGAAACAGGTTTTCCTTGGAAAACAAGTAAGCATAACTAAACAAGTGACTAACAACAAAGGTCGTCAGTTATATGGCCTAAAGCCTTGCATCCAGAAAGACTATTCTTTTAGAGAACTAGTTCCCGACTTTCATGTTCACAAAAAAGTTCTCAGAGTCCCCCCGATTACTCACAGGTGTGGTCTAGAAGAAACTAGGGTGACTCTGCTCCTCTGACAGTAGTCAAGGAGACCAAGGATACAGCCACATACCGTGTGACCTCAAAGGCTGTAGCTAGTTGGCACCATGAAAAAGTTAATTACAATCACTGAAACAATGTGGCATTTCATTCTGCAACCATGAATCATTCTCTGTCTGGTCTAGTCGGCTGAGATTCATTTTCATAGTAAACTAATCTTTAGAGTGTCAGACTGTGATTAGTGATAGTGACACATTTTACAGATTGGGTCCTCAGAGCTGCGCCTACCCTGTTGCTATGGAAAGTTTGGTAGAGATCTTGGTGATAATAATCTTGACATTAGGAAAACTGGCATAAAAATTACATATGTATCTCCTTATAAAACAAAATTTGACCAAGATATCAATCTAGAATAGCTTAATGTTTCTGAACAGCCTATTTTACTAAATTATAATAGATTATATAGAGATGGGACCTATAGGTTTGTGAATTTATATTTGCATGTTTGTGAGTTCATTACATTTCCAGTTTAGGGTAATATTTGAAAGGTCACACTCTAAAAAAGAGTTACTGACCTATTAGGTGTAAATATCAAATGCCTCTGAATATTCCTAAAGTGTTCTTAACCTTAAAAATGCAACATACTTTCTAAAGATAATCTTTACCAAAAAGTGTTATAGGTAAAAGGAGATTGTGAGAAAGAATTTGTAAGATTTAAGATACCGTGAAGAATGCCATGGGTGAACCAAGACAAGTGGCATTATAAATCCCTTTGCTCCTCTTAAGAGCACTCATGGTTTGTGTGTTTGACAAGGTATGTATAGTCTTCCTATCCTTTTAGAAGGATGTTTAGACTTGACTCTGCTGGTATGAAAAACAAGCTATTGCAGATGAACTCATGTTGGTCTTCTTTTAGCCATCAGCTTTTGTTCGTCATGTCAGAAAGAAAACTTTCTCATTTAGGGGGAAAAAATGAGCCCTTCAAGTAGTAAGGAGAAAAACACTTGAAAGAGATCCGTCTTACCTCCTCTTTCCTCAAACAGATACATACAGCTATGGGACCAGGGCATTTACTCTCCAGTGTGTGGTTAGGAAATAGGGTTTAAGGTGTGTGCAAAAGGTGGTGAAGGGATACAGTGTATCAACTTTCTTTTATTACTTATTTATTTTAAAGAGTGGGTGGGGAGAGGTTCCGAGGGAGAGGAGGAGAGAGTCTCAAGCCAACTCTGCACTGTATGCGGAGCCTGACACAGGGCTCAGTCTCACCACCCTGAGATCACGACCCTGAGGTCACGACCTGAGCCGAAACCAAGAGTCAGATGCTTAAGGGAGTGCACCACCCAGGCGGCCCAATTTTATCAACTTCTGTTTGCGAATGTGTTAGGAAGAAGCCTATAGGTCAGAATTGTCTGTGATAACTTTCTATCAAGAATGAAAAGCTCCTCAAGAGTTTTCTATGTATCTTTCTACAGAGGACTTAGGACAAGAGGAGCTTTCCATGATGAAGACTCAGATTTGGGAGTCTGGATTTACCACTTTGAGTCTCATGCCAGAGATTAACACTTAAGATATAAAACATAGGAGTTTTAACACATGATCACTGAAAATAGTTTTTGCCATTTGAAGATAGCTGTGGCTTTATGTAGCACCATCTAAGTTGTATACAAAATAAGTCAATCTCATGTTGCTGACACCAGTTCTCTGCAAAACCTGAAGATGTAAAAGTAGAGGAGTAAATTATAGCGCTAATAAAGTTAACCTGGTAGAGTCCAAAATGGCATATGCAGCAGAGAAAAAAAGCAAACAGAAACAGTTCATGCTGTTATAATTGCTACAATTTCATTGGCAATTTAAATAAAATAATTCAAATTGCTGCAATTAACACACACATAGAATTCAAAGGATGGTGGGTGACCTCGCACAAACGCACTGTGGAATCAGCCCTCCTCCAAAGAATTAACCTTCATAAATCATTTGCATCCAAAGGATGCCTGGCTTCATGCTCTGCAAAAAGTATCAGCACAGGAAAAGCAGGGCCCCGAAACGAGAATGCCATCCACAGCAAGCCCTGTCTCCTGGTTTATTTCATCCATATGAATACACAGAGATTGGATGTGTTACATTCACAAACTCCCCGTTGGAAAGTGGGATTTTGCTCTTTCCGCATGAGTGCCCCACACAGCTGAGAAGGATCCGTTAGCTGTATTGCTGAGAAGCGAGTCTGATTCACGCTGACAGAGATTGCACTTTTACTTGACTTCAGGGGCACAATACCATCTTGTCTGTGGTTTAGGTCTGGATAAAGGGCTCTCTCCCCCAACACATTAGAGCACAGTAGCCACAAATTGTTATTTGAGATGTGGAGGAAAGGAGTTCAATGTTTCTCCAGTCACCTGAAACCACATTTAAGACATACTATCTGGGACACATTGGAAGCCTTTTCTCTTATTAGGTCAGATTTATGCAAGCACAGAACAGGCAGTCTGAAGAATGATGATTTATGATCAAAAATAAAAAAAAGTAACAGCTGGGTGAGTCTGAAATGAGTGAGAGATGACCTCTACGATCCCTGGTTCTGAGGTCTAGGTTTAGGAAATAAGGCAAGTCATCTGAACAACTCCCTAACATACAGGGCTCAAAAGCACTTTGAACATCTAAAATGTATAATTTTTTACCCCCCTAAAAATAATCTCCACTCCGGAAGGTGTTATTTCAAGATCATAAAATTTTCTGACATGTTTTCATATACAGAACGTTTATAATACAAAGGCAAAGCAAGTACCATTTACCATTCACATTTTCCCTTAAAATTATCTTACTATTTCTATGCTTATGCTTTGTGTAATTTATATTGATGCATGTTTAGACAAAGTAATATTTAAACAGAAATCTCATGCTAAATTTAATTAGCATGAGGGTTATTACACCTTTGCAGTAGGGGCTGAAAGCGTGGTGAATAAAAGCAAGTAATTCAAGTCAGTTTGAAGGAAAAAGTGAAATTGTAACATTTGTGGAAACAATACGGAACTGGGAGGAAACTGTGCCTCTGTGCAAGTTATTCACACAAGTGATACTCTCTCAAATGGGGACAGCAGTAAACAGAAGCATTGCTTAAATTAGTACCCCCTCTCCCAAGAGACTGGGAACCAGCCTACCAGGGAAATTCCATGAATGACCATGACTGGATTCAGAAGTCTCTGGCAGAACAAAATGGGAGGAGATATAAAATAAAACCAGAGGAGAGCTGGCAGAGGCACGTACCTTGCTTGTAAAAGGTTCAAGTCCAATTAGGGGGAAAAAAAAGGTGTTGGCAAACTGAAAGAACAAAAACAGAATTCAAAACTAGAAACAAGATCAGAATTCTTGAATACCAAAACTTCATATGCAAATAAGTGGAAATTAAGGCATGTTCTTTGTGAAATGAGTACTCCTTAAAAGGTTGCCAAAATCAGATTTTTAAATAGTTATCTGAGCGTTAGTTGAAACTGCTTAAATGGTGCATGCTCAGGAATTAAAAAAAAAAAAAATTAGTAATTTATTCCCAAAGTGACCTTTTCCAGGCCATAATAAATCATCCATATATACTGTCTTTTTCCATGAACCTTCCATTTAAAGAAAGCAAAAATGGAAGTACTACTGAGAGCACGAGGCAGTCACCGACTCCAATAAGAAGACTGAAATTGGAGCACATAAGCGCAAATCTAACTTCCCGGCTGAAATTCATCATTGAAAGAAGTGCATGTCTTGTGGTTATCTGCCTACCCCACATCATTCCTTCTTCATGCCCCATATTTCTTTTACCTTTGCAGCTGGCCAGGAAAAGAAGAGTCCCTGTTCTTGACGTTTGCATTTGAATCTTGAATAAGGAAAGGGGTTTTAAATAAATGAACAAAATGATGATGAGGATGGTATTTGTCCCACTGAAGCAGAAGTCAAGGAATTAACTTTTGAATTGGAGTTTTGAGACTCAAAATATTCAATACTACTCTTATTGGAAAGCGAACTGTTTAAATCACAGTTGTTACAGCTGTAATAGTAATGAAGACTTTTCATCTTTGATCACCTTTGCTCCTTTTAAGCAAAGTGTGAACCTAATAGCTCCATGTTCCTCTAAATTCAAGGCTGAACTTTTAAAGAGAAAAATCTTTGGGAAAATCTACAGCTCCATTACAACATTTCACGCAATTCAATCCCACATTCTCTGCATTGTTGTTTACCAATTATGTGATCTTTAGCCACATTTCTGAGACTGACTAGTCAGCCTTTAAATCAGAAAGCACAAACACAAGAGTAGGAGAGTCCCACTCTTAATATAAATTTTGTATCTTAAAAATTAGGTCAGTTACAGTCAAAAGAAGAATAAGAAAACACAGCAATGTAACCATTTTCATACCCAATAGAGACTTTAAACAAAAGATAAAACCGCATTTCACATTTTTTATGAATGACTGAATTTTAAATCTTAAGTGAATGGTACTTAAAATTCCCAGGATGGAAATGGGTTACCCACGAGCCACCCTCTACCATCATTCTACAATTATAAAACAAACACGACTACAAAGTAAATGAGGTTGAGAATGTTGTTATAGCATCATAAGTAAACTGACAACTTGATGTTATACTCTGTATTAAAATATGTAGATACAGTGGAGTCTAAACACAGTTTAAACAAATGCACATGGAATATTCGGCTTTGAAGAGTGCTTTCGCTAAAGGAATATAGATCAGTAAATATGCCACGAAAATAGTAAAAAGTCTTGAACTGAGATATAGGTTTGAATCATCTTCATAATGTACCGGGGATTTCACAATATCCTGTGAGAAGAAGTACCCAGATCACAACAGATCATATAGTCCTGTGCAGCCACTAATGGACAATTTATTGACGTGAATTTCTGTGATAGCATGCCGTGTTGGAAAGGAAAGAATGAGCTAACCTTCATGATTCTCACTGGAAATGAGTCTTTGCCTTGATCAAGCATATTGTACGCAGTCAACCAAAGCAGCAGAATATTTCTCGAAATGCATTTATGACAACTTGAATACAGAGGAAAAGGGGAAAAAATCCAAGAGTCTATATGAACTAGCAGTGCCAGGAGCAATTGACGGTGGGGGGACATTTTTCAATTTGACCAGAAAAACTATTGCCCAGAGAGAATGGTTAAGAAAACTGGAAGAACAAAGGTGTCAAAGTGGAAAAAGTAACCTTTAAATAGCTCTGGAGAGAAATATCAGAGGACTTAGAATAAAAGTATTCAGTAACCCACTATATTTCTTGTTAATATTTTATTTTCTGTAAGGAATATACTTCAGAAATCCCTTACATGAAATGACAAAAGCAGTTCTGCTCTTTTTGAACAATGCATCTCTCAAAGCATTACTTATGAATTATTTAACTTTTCCTTATGGGTTCATATAGTGAATAATGATTAGGCAATAACTTAAAAGGAAGAGTTAAAGTTCAATAAATTGTTCGGTCCTTCACACGTTAATATACATCTTATGAACAAATAGCTAACTTCAGTTCAAAAAGTGTTGTAAGATGTGGGTCTGGAACCAGCAGGACTGTGTTCCCACTTGAGGAGTTCCTTTGCAGAGCTAGATTCCTTTCATTTTAACCACTTTAATCTGATTCCTTTTACTACAGGGCAACAAACAGAAGCCTTTTTATGTAAATGATCAGGACAAAGCTGTAATGAAAAGTCTGTAATTAGGAGTTAAAATCTGGTAAAACCTTTAGTGACTGGATTTTACGTGCCTGGTGAAACAATGGAAATTGCTAGGCACCACTTTCTCCACTTGCACCAGGATGGCAGGCTGCCCCAGATCTTTGGGATTTATAGTAATCAAGGATCATGCTCGGGGGGCATTTCCATAGCAGAACATGCATCTCGCTGTAAAAACAATTCTTTCGGAGACGTTGATCAGTGTACAGGAGTAAAAACTAAGTCAAAGGGGAGTGAAACGAATCACTCCAGTTAAAGTTGAATACAAAGTTTAATTCCCAGACAACTGCTGAGCCAACTTTGACTCAAAGGTAACAATTTTTCAAATGAAGTTTCACTAGCTAAGGAGTAGGTGGGATCATTCATTGTGCAATACAAGGAGGAACTGAAGAAGCAGACCCTTTGGTATTGAGCAGTGGGCCCCCAGATGTTTGTGACTTAGGAAAGAAATGCAGAAGGAGGTAAGCGTCAGGCAAGCGGAATACAGAAGGTTACATGCATTTTTAACTGTTGTAAGTCATGTAGCAAACAATGTTTATTTGCGTACAGAAATAAGGGCCACACTGCATCTACTGACAATAAACTGGTTTGCTGGGTGGGCGCCGGGGTGGCTCCGTCGGTTCAGTGTCCACCTCCTGATTTCGGCTCAGGTCCTGATCTCAGGCTCATGAGATCATACCGGAGTTGGGCTCCCTGCTCAGCCCAGAGTCTGCTCAAGATTCTCTCTCCCTCTGTCCCTCCCCCTGTATGCATGATCTTGTGCGCTCGCTCTCTCTCTCTCTCTGTCAGATAAATTTTAAAAAAGGAAAGGAAAGGAAAGGAAAGGAAAGGAAAGGAAAGGAAAGGAAAGGAAAGGAAAGGAAAGGAAAGGAGAAAGAAACTGGTCTGCTTGATATAGCCTAACAAGTACAGCCTCTGTGTTCAAATTTGAACCAGGAGGAAGAAACACATACATACAATACTGGTTTTTCTTAATTATAGAAATAAGTGCAACTGTCTATTAGCCAAACTGTTACTGTTTCCTTTACGGAAGCTTGTAATCCTCTGAAAGAAAATGGATTTAGCACTTAGTATTATACCAGGCATTATTTTGCCAAGAAAACAATCTTCAATAGCTTGTCTCTAAACTTCGAACTCCCACATATCCATCCACGTCGCACCACCTCCAGTGCTCACCGAGGCTTTTTCAACAGCCTGCTGACCGGGCCCCTGGAATACGCTGTGCAGCATTTCGATCCGTTCTTCAAACTGCAACCAGAGTTCACTTTTTCAAAACACCAATCTGATTGTGTGACCTCCAACAAACCCCCCTATAAACCTTTGATAGCTACTTTGCTCATAAGATTAACCTGGCCTAGAAACCTCTGGACAGCCTGGTCAACTGTGCAAACCTTAATTTGCACAGCTCTTGCACTTCTCCATGCTGCAGGTGCACCAGGCCTTATTCAGTTCTGTCAGTGTCCGTGCTCTCTCCCGCTACTGGGCCTTTACACACACTCTTCTTCAGACTGGAACGTTAGCCATTGTCTCCGCTCTCACTTGTACTCTCCCTGCAAAGCTTACTTCAAGCTTTACTTCTCTTAGTCGTTAAATTCTGTCATAGTATGGTATTGCTTTCCTCCAAAGCACCGGTCCTAGAGTATACTTATAGGTGCTTTAGTCTATCTTTGAAAAATGTTTTTCTCATGAAATATTAAAAAAAGAAAAACACAGAAATGCACGCACAAATGCAGTGCATTACGTACCTACCACGTAAGAGGTGAAATTTTGTAGGCAGAAACTCACGCCCTTACCCAATTACTGTATACTCTTAGCACTCCTCCAAAGGAAAGCACTGATATGACTTACATAATAAATATTGTGAAAAATTTCACTATCTAAACATGCATCTTTAAACACAAAGGGTAGGGGGCGCCTGGGTGGCTCAGTCATTAAGCATCTGCCTTTGGCTCAGGGCATGATCCCTGTGTTCTGGGATTGAGCCCCGCATCAGGCTCCTCTGCTGGGAGCCTGCTTCTTCCTCTCCCACTCCCCATGCTTGTGTTCCCTCTCTCACTGGCTGTCTTTCTCTTGCTGTCAAATAAATAAATAAACAAAATATTTTTAAAAAATAAAAAAATAAACACAAAGGGTAAATTTGCCTGTTTCTTGAGCATTCTAGAAATGGAATCATACAATAATTGTTACTTGTGTTTTGATGGCTAATAACATAAGTCTTAGTTTTCCTATTCTTACTAAAAATTGCCTTTATAATTTCTGGTTGCTTGCATTTCCATATCAATTTTGAATCAGATTCTCAGTTTCCAACAACAACAAAACACTTCATAGGAATGCCATTAAATCTATTGATCAATTTGGGGAAAATTGACATCTTGACAATATTGAGTTTTCCAATCCATGAATATGGTATATTCTTCCATTTACCTTTAATTTATCTTACTAATGTATTAGAGTTTTCAGTATAGAAAACTTGAACTTTTTGTTAGACTTTTTCCTAGGTGGGTTTTTTAATGCTATCATAAATTATACCTGTTTTAAAATTTCATTTTCTATTAATTTGTTGCTACAGTATAGAAATATAGTTAATTTGGGGTATATACTTGTATCTAGGACCCTTCATAAATTCAGTTATTGGCTTTAATAGTTTTTTGTAGAACCTTTTGAATCTCCTACATACACAATAGTGTTGCCTGCAAATAATGACAAATTTCTTTCTTTCAATAACTATAATTCTATTTTTATTTTCCTGACTTATTGCTACAGCTAGGACATCCAATACAATGTTGTATAGATAAGAAAATAATGGACATCTACATTTTGTTCCAACCTCAAAGAAAAAGCATTCAAGAATTTAAAATTACATATAATATTTACTGTAGGGTTCTAGTGATACCTTTTATCTAATTAATAGTTTCCTTCTGTATCTAGCATGTTAATCAGTCAAGTATTACATTTTCTTAATTTTTCAATTATTTAGCTGATTATGTTAATTGATCCATTATTTTGTTAATATTCTGTATTGCATTAATTTATATTCAAATGTTAAGTCAATTTGCATTTCTGTCCTTCTTTTGGCAATGACAGTACTAACCTTTTTGTATAACACCACCTTTGGTTTGCCACTAATTTATTTAGGATTCTTTAAAGTCTATGTTTATTAATATTGTTCCTTAATTTTTCTTTGTTGGATTGTCATTGTATCATTATCGGTAACTGTGGTTATTCTGACCTTATAAAATAATTGGGAATCTTTTTCCCTATTTCCATTTCCTGAAAGTGTTTAGCTTTATCTATCAGTGGTACAATCTGAGCCTTAAGTTTACTTTGTGATAAATTTTTCATATTTTAATTATAAATGTAATTTCTTAGATTTTCTATTTCTTACCATGTCAGTTGTCTTTTTGTGGGAAGTTTTCAATTTTATCTAAAAATTCAAACATACCTCAAAAGCTTTCTTATTATTTATCATTTTAATATCATCAGGATCTGCAATAATGTTCCACTTTTCAATCTTTATATTATTTTTGGGTGTGTGTCTGTGTGTGTGTGTGTGTGTGTGTGTGTTGCCTTTTATTAGCCTCACCAGAGTTTGTCATGTTATTAGTCCTTTAGAGAAGTCTCTGGGATTTGTGGATCCCTCTGTTATATGTTTATTTTCTAAGTTATTAATTTCTGTGCTGTGCTTTATTATCTTTTCTAATTCTGTCAATATTATTCTCTGTTATTTTTCTTAAATGTTTACATTATTAGATCATTGATTTTGAACAGTCTCAATAATTTTGTAAGTTTTAATGTATGTTTTCTTATTCAGCTAAAAATATTTTTATTATTACTTCTTTGTAGGAATATTTCTAGTCTCAATATTTTTATTGATTTCTGGCTTAACTGAATTTTGAACAGTATATACTCAGAATAATTTTGATCCTTTGAAATTTATTGATACATGTTAATTTTTGTAAATGTTTCTTATACATTTTAAAAGAATGTGTATTGTGCAGTTCTCAAATACTTTATGCTTTGTACATTAGGTTAAGTTTATTAATTATGTTGTGAAAATCTTCTATATCCACATTATTTATTCTATTATTTACAAATAGTGTTAAAATATCCCATCACAATTGTGGATTTACCTAATTTTTCCATGTTTCTATGAATCATTGTGTTACATATCTTAACACTACAATACAGGGCATATATGTATACCTGTATATGGATATTTTTAAGTGGACTGGACTTTTATCATTATTAAGTTTTCCTCTTTGACTCTAGTAGAGCATTTTGCTTACTTTAAAGTCTACTTGGTCTGATATTAACGTAGCTACACCAATTTTCCTTTGGGTAATGTCTGAGTGTTAAATGATACAATTTTTCTGCATTTTACTTTTATTTTTCTGAACCTCCTAAAAACAGCATTTTAAAAAAATTTGGTCTGTCATTCTTTGCATTTTAAGTGATTTACAATTTAATCTACAACTACAAATTGTGGGGCGCCTGGGTGGCTGAGTTGGTTAAGCGTTGTCTTTTGCTCAGGTCATGACCTCAGGGTCTTAGGATCAAGCCCTGCATAGGGCTCCCTGTTCAGTGGGGAGTCTGTTCCTCCCTCTCCCCTCTTTCCCTCCCTTCCGCCCCCACTCATGTGCTATCTCTCTCAAATAAATAAAATCTTTAAAAAAAACTAATATAAATTGTACAATTTATAATTACAATGTACAATAATCAATTTACATTTAACATAATTACTGATATATTTGTGTTTAAATCCATCATCTTACTGTTTTCCATTTGACTTATGTGCTCTATATTCTTTTGTCTCCTCTTTCCTGAGTTTCTGCTTGACTTAACGTTACTTGTTATCACATTTCCTCCATCTATATCTTGGAAGTTATATATTTCTTTACTATTCTCTTAATGGTTACTCTGAAAAATAAAACATAAATTTTGAAGCGTCAAAGCCTAATATTGTCATTTTTACCCTTTGTTAGACAATACAAGGACCTTTGACCACTTTAATTCTGCCTATTTCTTACAGGACTTTTTTGCCGTTGGTGTCATGTATTTTAATCCCACACGTTTTAGAACACTTAGTCATTGTTATTCATTTATAAGGTCAATACCTATATATTTAAAATTTGCATAATTCTTCATGGTTCCTTACATTTCTTTCTTCCATCTTATTATAGATTGAATATTTATGTCCCTCCAGAATTCATATGTTGAAGCCCTGATCCCCAATATGATGATATTTGGGGGGAGGAGGGCCTTTGGGACGACGTCCTTGGAGTTAGAGGAGGTTATGAGCGTGGAGTCGTCATCATGGGATTAGTGTCCTAAGAGACACCGTCCCTCTCTCCCTCTCTCCATACACACCCACTGAAGAAAGACCATGTGAGCACACAGGGAGAAGGCGTTGGATACAAGTCAGGGAAAAAGCTCTCACAAGGAACTGAATTGGCCAGCACTTTGATCTTAGACTTCTTAAGACTGACAAATAAATTTCTATTGTTTAAGCCACCCTGTCTAAGGTATTTTGTTTTGGCAGTTCAAGCTAATACACATTTGGACTGATTTCCTGTCTAAAGCATATTTTCTATTATTTCTTTATTTTTTTTATTTTTAAAAGATTTTTTTTAAAGATTTTATTTATGTATTTGTCAGAGAGAGAGAGAGAACACAAGCAGGGGGAGCTGCAGGCAGAGAGAGAAGCAGGCTCCCCGCTGAGCAAGGAGACTGACGTGGGACTTGATCCCAGCACCCTGAGATCATGACCAGAGCCAAAGGCAGACGTTTAACTGACTGAGCCATGCAGGCGTCCCTATTTTCTATTATTTCCTTAAATGTGAATTTGCTAGTAATTAATTTTCTCAGCCTTTGTTTTTCTGTAAATGTCTTTCTTTTCATCCTTGTTCTTAGAAGGTATTTCTATCAGTTTTAAAAGTTTTGGTTAGTAGCCATTATCCTTTGGATCTTTTTAATTGATAGATCTTTGTTTTCTACTTTCTTTTGCTCCTATTGCTAAATCAGTTCTCAGTCTAATTGTTACTTCTATGAAAATAGGTCTTTTTTTTTTTCCTTCCGGCTGTTTTAAAATTTTCTTTGTTTTTGTTTTCAACTCATTTTCTATGATTTACCCAAGTGAGAATTTATTTTTATTCCTTGGAGTTCATAGGGTTTCTTGAATTAATGACTTAATGTCTTTCATCAATTTGGGAAAATTCTTAACCGTTATTTCTTGTTTCCCACAATAGATTATAAAGCTCATGAGAGTAGGATCTATGTCTGCTCTTTTAGTCACTATTATATTAAAGGACTCAAAGTGTTTGATAAGTGTGTTGATTTATCAAAAAATCATCTGGGAAGACATCTCAATACATTCTTTCTTAATTCTTTCTATGCTGATTTCAATATTTCTCTTCTGTGCCTGTCAGCATCCAGTCCTTAAACACATTATACCTCTTATTACAATGAAACCACAGTGCTTCTCAATCAAGGCACACATCTGTGGGTGTATTCAGTTATACCCTGTAGGTAAATAAAGCTACGAAATAAATGTGGCCCAACTTACAGAAGTATTTGGGTAGATTTTTTTTTTTTTTTTAAGAATTCAGCAATCACCTAAGTAACTTGGAACATTTTTCAGACATAACACAAGTGGGGTGCAATCAGGAAGGTGCTAAGAAGGCTCTGTCTGCAACAGAGGACTTCTCTGGGGGGAGTGATGGCGCATACTTTCACGCATCTTATAGGCTTTACCTATTGACTTTGGATTAAATTTTCTTTTGAAAAAAAGGACTTTGTGTGTAAAGGGGTCTGAAAGCTACTGGAATAGAATGCAAACTATGCATTCTCTTTAAAAGTAGAAAAAAAATAGTATAAATGTCAAAACATTCAGGCTATGTTCCCAGATCCCCATTCTCTCTTCATTGGAGAGATTTCAGAAGCACTGTATGTTCTCTGTTCCAGAGTTTACTTGTATGTCTGCAAGACATGAGGCATTGGGATGGCGTGACTTGTTCTCTTAATCATTTTTACATCCCCAGAGCCTAGAAGAGTTTAAAAAGAAAAAGTGTAAGGAACGAATGAATGCATGCATGCATGAATGATAGTGTATACTGTAGTCATTCCATGTCTCTTGGAATAACTTTAGAAAAAAGGAGTTAGTGGGTAGCAACGACAAACACTGGAAAAGTCTCAAGAAAAGCCATTAAAAAAATTACTCAATAAAAGGATATAAAACCTTTACCCATAAAAGGCAGGCACATCTGACACAATCTGTTTCAGCAACGTTAGTAAAGCTAAACTGGAATAACTGACATTGTACATAATCATTTGGGTTAATATATTCACTCCAACACATTTTGCATCTATTTGTTTATCTCTGTATAAACAGTAGTGAACGATCTACTGTTTGCTAGCTGCTTAACTTTTGTGAGTGTAGCATAATCATAAGTGAGTTGATATGTAATGTAAACATTAAGTGTTGTGTAAAGATTATGACTCTAGTGCCTAGTAGGGCAATTAAATTTGATGTTTGTTACTCTGTCTCAGAGTAAATAATGATATGTTTTCCCCTGTGCCTATGTAAGTAGCTGATTGATAACAATAGGGAAGTGGCTATGAAGACCAATTCTACTCATTAAATATGTGAGTAAGCAATGCATTTTACTGTTAAGGTGGGTGGTAGTGCGTGCTGGGACACCCACAGATGAAATCAATGATGGACCCTCATGAGTACAACATGTAAATTGTGTGTATGTGTGTGTGTTATTTATTGAATTGTGATAGGAATAAGAAACGACGGTCATGGAACATTAATATTTGTTAAGTTGTGACTTGACTGACAACATATTTGCCTGAGACCAACAAATAACAACATGAAGTATAGCAAAACTTTTCAGAAAGTGAAATTGTATGAGGTCCAGGACATTACAGGGCGTTACAGGACATTATACACTATATGCATTCAATGAATATATGTGAATATATGTGTTTTTGTTTTTTCTTTTGTTTGTTCTTCACTTTCCTTGTAGCAATAAATAGTGTGATAGATGAATAATCCCTTTAAAATAAATTTTATCAAACATTTTAAAGTTTAAGGTCTGCTATTATTTTTGGATTTAACTTGAGTGACAATCATTAGCAGATGTAAGAATGAAGCATATGAATAATGACAAAACTTTTTACAAGCTAAAAGCAAAACCAAAGAGAAATTTTTAAACAGAGGGGGGAAGGAAGACATATTTTCATAGAAGCAACAATTAGACCATAGAATCTTTGGATTGCATCTGGATTATTTAAAATCTAAGGGAATGAGCAAAGCAGAACTCCAAAATTATTTTTGGAAATATTTTTATATTTTATAAAAGGCATAGAAATAGTTATGACAAGAAATATCAAGATTGTGTTGGACTCTCAACTAATCTGATAATTTTGTATTGTTTTTTATTTTTTAATTACACCAGCCTGAGTGAGGACTGGGAGGTAACATAAGCTAGTTGGTGCTTTAAAAGTCTCAGGAAGGCCCTGCCTGCACTTTGGTGAAAATAAAGAGCTGCCTTGAACTCTGAAGAATAAGATAAAATCCACACATTAAAATGATGAAATTGTACCTGGATTACGTATTATGAACACGAATTCCAATTTCACAAGGTTGATAGAAGTGTTTATTGGGGTTTGGACATCCACCGCCTTTGTTTCAGAGCCAGAGGCTTTGTTAGGAGTAAAGAATAAGACACAAATTTGGAAGATGTCTGACGGGTCATATTAAATCATCCTGCTCCTTGAAACAAAATTTGGTCCACCATTGTAAAGAAAACCAAACTGTTTAAAATTACATTGCACTGGTTATTTTATTAGAGCCTAGCCTTTTTTGAATCATTATCCTCTCTCCATCTTTTTATAATGATTTTATTAAAGTCAGAAATAGGTTCCTAAAGTTGCAAGGTGAAAATTATCATTTAAAAGATAAATTAGTAATTCTGGAAAATGTTTTACTATCAAAAGACAATATTTACAATAACTGCAGATCTTCTTTGCTTGCCACAATTAGCCATCTGGCAAATGGGATATAATTAGGTCATCATTCGGCAATGTGATTTCAATAGACAGACAGAATACTAATAACACAATGAGCCAAGTTCCATAATCTAATCTAATTTATTATCATTTCTCCAGCACTTCATTTTTGTTTTAAATGACTCTATTTGTTAATCATTCAACATCTCTTTGCTGAAGATAAATAATACAGCACATTCCCAATTGATAGACATGAAAACTGAAAATAAACAGAGTAATTTATCCTTGGTCATACTGCCAATTTTTAAAAAGGCCATATTATTAATTCAGCCTCTGATACCTTCTGACACAATTCACTCAACAAATATTTACCAGATACCTACCATGTGTCAGCACTGTATTGGCCACCACAAAATCAAACAAAGAGATTATAGGCCCTGGCATAAAAGTTTAGAGAAAGAGGTGAGAAAAAATTACATATGCAAGTTTTAAAGCAAAGTGATAACACAGAGTTCAGAACAACCAAATTCTCTGGAGATTAGGAGTAACCAGGAAACTCTTCATGAAATGGGTCATGAGCATGTGTTTTAAGAAGTTTGACAGGTGATGAAATCGTTATGGGAGCTGAAGAAAATAGAAGCATAGAATAATGTTGCTTCTCTCTTTTCTCTCTTCTTTCTCTTCTCTCTCGATCTCTCTTGCTCTTTCTTTTTCTCTCTTTCTTTCTTTCTTTCTTTCTTTCTTATTGAACTGACAGTATAGGTGGTAGCCTTAACCAATTTGGGTAATTAATGAGGAATAGCAGATTGGGGAAATAAAGTCATGGGTCCAATTTCTGCATGACTGAATTTAAGGCTTCATTTACAAAATCCAAGAATTTTCTGTTCCATTTCTGAAGCTATTGATAAAGGCACAATTAATATAGTTGAAATGAAATGGGAGTAGAAAAGGGAGGCCAGGAAGACTTTTCTGAGTAAAAATAAGCAAGGGCTGAGAATGGAGTTCTTAGGGCACCATTTTTATTTAAGTGATGAGTAGAGAGGCCACCAAAATAATTTTAAGTAGGAACTGTCAGGAATATAAAGAGAAGCAGAATATAGTGTCATAGAGACAATAAACAAAAAATCAGAAGGGTGAACCCGTTCGGTTTCTGTCTGCACTGATGCTGCATAACAAAACCTACAGGTATTAGTGCTTATAACGAAACACCTGTGTTCCTTGCATATTGATCTATGCGTCAGCGTGAGCAGTTCTGATTCATGTTTTCAACGGGTTTCAGCTACAGGTTCGGTTCAGGGGCCGTCCACGTGACCTAAGTGGCACATTTTGCTGCTCAGACTATCATTAAGCACGTTCTTCTCATAGCGTATGGAAAAGGCACGAGGAACTGAACATATCTGAAGTCCTTGCTCATCTCATGTCCACTATCATTCTATTGTCCAAAGCAAGACCTATATCAAAGAATCAGAGATACATACTCTACCTACTCTGGTAATAGAGTTTTTTCAAAGTCATCTAGAAAAGGGCACCATGAATTTTTAAATCTGTAATATGAACCAAGTAAAGAATTGAAAGCTATAATCCAACCCAATCTAATCTATGACTGAAGAATGTGATCAACTGTCAGAGACTAAATGGGAAAAGAACTGGCCCGAGAAGAGTTTATTGTATTAGATAGTTATGGACTCATTTTCAAGTACACAGATTAGAAGAAAATGAGAATTTTCTCTAGTGCTGATTATTTTGTAGGGAAATAGAAATGTCCAGTGAGTTTTCTAGAAATACCTATGCATGAAACCAAATCAATTAAATAAAAATGTCTGAGGCTGAAATACAGACATTTTTTATTTTTATTATTTATTTATTTATTTTACAGCTCCTCAGGTGATTCCAATGTACAGGAATGATTTGTAGTAAACATTCTCTACTTCTCAAGGGAAATTAAAGAAAAATATAAATAACCCTACTGTCACTTCACAATATAGTTCCAATTTTATGTATGAGTGTGTACATGACACAGAATGTGTGTATGTGTGTATGCAGAAAAAGGGAGTGAGAAGGACACAAACATCATGGTCATCTCGATTTGCAGACTGTAAATGCTCTTTATTTTACTCTTTTTTTTTTTTGTATTTTCTAAATTTTCTGCAGTGAAATGTACTACTTCTAAAATACGAGACAACGAATAAATATTGGTAAACAGAAATTCAGACTAAAGAGGTACCCACAGTAGAAACTGCAACATATTAGGGATTCATGAAAACAGAGAATAATCTTCTGGAAAGAAGGTGACAATGATGTGTTTCGGAAACCTGAAGGAAAAGAAGAAACAGAGCCAACGATTTTCCATATGTGGTCAGCATGTTGTAAAAGAGATGATGAGGAGGACTAAAATGTAGTTATATACCTTCCTCTAAATCTAAATGATTTCAAGATTTCAACCCAGAACTTTGTCGTAAGGGTCTGACTATACTCTGAGATCTCAGGTGAAAATAAGATTGAGAATAAGTTAGTGACAGTTCAGTGTCCAAGACGCATCTATCTCCTCTGCCTTTCATGAAACCTGATATGTTAAAATTGATCTTTTCATACTATGAAATGGGATAATTTTTCATCTCAGCTTGATCTTATCAGGCATCCTGTACCTCTTCGCTTGATGACAAAAATAAAACATACCACTCCAATAGAAAAAATAATGAAGAAAACTGGAATAAAATGGAGCTGAGGGAAAAGCAGCAATTGCCAAAAGTTTGGATATATAAATATGCAAATGTAATACATCCCAGGCTTTAACTCAGTTGATTTGTTGAGCCTTCACAAAAGATATGGGCAAATTTATGGCCCATTTTCCCCCGTCTTTCTAAAACATTATTTTGTTTCTGAGCACTGAAAGGGGAAGACTGCCTGCATTTTTGTAAATAAATGTTCCTGTGGTTTGTGAGATCTAGGCACATATGTTTCAAGCATAAATGTTTTCTACTGGGAACTCTATAGAAAACCTATTATTGAGAATTAGATGATTTCATGCCTCATAAGTTTAATACTAACTGGCAGAAGTCAAAAGGAATTAACTTTTTTGCAACTGTGTCACAACTCCAAACTTTGTGCCAAACATCCCCATTTTTCAAAATTGACTGGATAGGACAGTCCATTTGTAGTTAATATTCGTACTGAATTCCCAACTAATCACTACTGTTGCCTTTATTATTGCTGTTGCTATTGTTCTTTTTATTATTAAATGTGAACCAAACACATGCCCTCTGCCTACAAAAGATAATCCACAGCTCCAAAATTACTCTTGTGGCTTTACTTAAAATCAGTGTTGCAACAATAACTTTTTAAACCCTATACTATACTACTCCCATATGAATACTAACATTACTGAAGAATATAGGACGGTTGGGACTATAAAGGCATAATCACACAAAAAATATTTTAAATAATACATATTTTCCTTCATAAGAAATTCTGAATATCTACAGCATAATTAAGCAAAGTTCAGTAGATGACCTAAGATGACAGAAATGAAGTGTATGAATTCCCAGCCCCACATTCCAACCATTTAGCTACACTCTGTAGCTCTCCTTTATCCAGAGGCAACATTCAGGGAGCAGAGCCTCACGAATTTCCCCATAACACCACTAATGCTTAGTAGAGAGAACAATTCTTCCCTTATACAAAACTCATCGACCTGAAGACACCTGAAGATGTCCATACCCAAACCGAGCTTTAAGTTCTGCCCTAAGAATCAGTTCAACCACATTGACCTCAAGGAGGGAGAACCACAGCACATGTGTTCCGCGTGCAGTAATCCAGCACTGGTCGTGAAACAGGAGAAATAATCCTTTTCCCAGGTGAAAACTCAAAGGGAGGCGAAGTTCTTGTTACGTTAGAATAGGAAGAGCACTAGCAGAGGGCAGCACCACTCACTGAAAAAGAGGAGAGACACTCCCAGAAACATAGAAACCAGGTTTATTCTCACGCCTAAGAAACAATAAACTTTTCAAGTTATTAAGAGTTGTTTCCTTTAGCATAGGGATCCATTTACCATTTCTTTAGATCAGTACCAGCTATTGAGGCAGGCTATATTTACCTAGGGTGCAAGATTACAGTTAGATTTCATCCAGAAAAAGAACAAACAATAAAGGTCGGTAACCAGATTCAGGATAAAATTGTGTCTATGAGCTTTGTTAAGTATGAAGAAAAACGGAAAATTCAAAGCATCCAATATGATTTCAAACAATAGAACTGCTTCTCCCTCACGGTGCCCATGGGGACTGCTTTTCCTCATTAACCACACTGGAAAAGATCAATTACAACCTGTCACCTTGATAGAAAAAATAACTGTTCATTTTACCAAAGCAAGTTTCTCCTTTTTAAAAATTCTGAATAGAAAATACCACAAACCAGCATGGCATTTGAAATACTGTATTTATTTTTAGTACATTGATTTTGAGAATAGCTATTTAATGATAATCTGATGAATTGTAATCATTACTATAGATATAACCTTATAAAATAGCATCTGTTTTGGGCTCTGGAGTAGAAGGGAGTGTTTGTACAAAGATTTTTTTCTTATAATTGAAATGTTATTTACCTCTTTCAAATAGACTGAGCTGTCCATATGGAATGATATTTAAAGGTACTGCTGGATTTTCATTTGCTCTATTCTGGCTGTGAATATCTCCTGATGCACCCCCCCTTCTTTTTTTCTGAGATGTCATGAAAGGACAAACTCAAATATTCAGTGTTTTTATATGAAATGTCACTCATCACATGGCTATGCCCATCCATTTACTGTAAATCATTACTGAGAGAGGCCTAAGAAGAAAAACCTTGGCAATAGCTCATATGTGACATTAAGTCTAAAAGAAACCCAACATGTAATCTGCATAAAGTCAGAGACACTACTTATACTAAGCATAATTTACAATTTGTCATTCATTTTTCTTTCTCTAAATCTGTACTTAGATTCTCAAATAAGTTAGAACATTAACTTTTAAAAAAATGTATTCCTTTAAATTTCCATGGTGAACAACTATTGACAACTTTCCATGAGGCAACAGATCACATTTGGAAAGACCAATTTGATGCTAGCCATTTGATCTCTGAGTGGCATATATTCCAGAAGGAGATTTAATTATACATCTGACTCCCACTCACCCATTTGACAGAGTTTCATTTGATGTTTATTAAACATAAGACTTGAAAACATGATATATAGTTTTATCTTTCATTCTTTTTTATCCATCAAGAAAGTAGAGTTTGGAAGCTGAAGTTCAAATTCTTATAAATATTCTTGTTCTTTATTGCTTTGGAACTGATAATTTCATTCCAAAAGGGAAAACAGATTTTTTCCTTTTTTTTTTTTTTTTTGAGAGAGAGAGCCCATGATTGGGGGATGGGAGGGGCAGAAAGAGAGACGATCCTAAGCAGGCTCCACAATCAGCACAGAGCCCGACACAGGGCTCCATCTCACAACCCTGAGATCATGACCTGAGCTGAAATCAAGAGTTGGACCCTTAACTGACTGAACCACCCAGGTGCCCTGATAACAGATTTTTCTTCTGAGACTTCAGATTAGCTAACTTTACAAGGAGTCCTCTCTACCCCACCTCAGCCCCCAGATCATAGAGCAAGAAGAGGCTCTTTCATTAGAAGAGCCTTCCCAACTTTCCCCATGAAATGCCCAGCTTTAATACACTCTTGGGAAGTGGTAATCGTAGACGTAAGGATATATGGATATGAGATCTATAGTCCACAGGGTCCCAGCTCTTTCTGACACTCAAAGTTGAATTATTCATTCAATAATCATTTGAATATAGCAAAGTGGTTAAGAATATCCTGAGACTCTCTGAAAGATTTTAAATCTAGTGCTTATTTTGTCATTCTATGTGTAGGATTTTGGGCAAATCACTCAAACTCTTTAAGCCTCAGGTGTCTTATCTTTAAAACGGACATAATAATTTCTTTCCAAGTTGATTGTGAGAATCGAATGAATTAATGCAAGTGAAGTACCTGGCCCAGTGCCAGACACACAGTAAGAAGAGGATACATATTCACTGATAAGTTTTCAGATGATCCAGGTGCTATACTTCTCTCTGGGAATCTAAAGGTGAAGAAGTTGTTGCTTCAAAAAGTTCATAGTCTGGTGTGATATAAAAAGGAAAACATACTATAAGTGATGGGGAATAAAGAGGTTTTTGTGAGAACACAGACAAGTGGGAAAAAGAGGAAGAGGAAGGTGACAGATGATATCTAAACAGATGTCTGAAATGCGGGGAGGATTTGATTAGACTATTTAAAAGAAGATGATTGTTAAAAGTAAAAGAGAGAAAAAGGACTCATGTAATCCAGTGTGTCCCAAGGATCCCTCTTTATTCATAAGTCCCTGATGAACTAAGGTATAGGCATTAGCATATCTCCTCGCATACCCTCTCCCTTCAAGAACAGAGGGCAGACGTTGCCTTCCCTCCCGAACCAAGCACAAGAATTCCTTGGAAACCATACAAGTTAAAGCTTTGTGCTCCCTTCTGAGCCTCACCAAACTTGCTCTCACCTTACAGAATGTCAGAGAAAGGAGTAGCCCTTTACTATAGGACAATAATGAAAAAATGCCAATTTACTAACAATACTCAAAGGTAACAGCTACAAAAAATATCTTTACACATAGTATCCTAAATATAACTTATTACCATGAAGTTTTTATGGTGCCCATTGTCCTGTTAAGAGGCTCTACATTTAATCTGCTCCTTAACTCCTTGGTTCTAATAAACCCCACTCATCATTTAGGTAATATTTTGGGTAGTTTTGGAATGTATTAACTTTGCTGTCATGTCTAAATGTGCTTTGTCTCTCTTCAATCACAAACCCTTTATTATTAGCCATTTATTCTTGATTCAAGTTTTATAGTAGCTTGGATAATATTGAAGAAATTCACCTCTTGTTTTATGAAACGTATCTATTTTCTTACTAGTCACTTGAATCTAGTCTGGTAGTACACTTTCTGATAGAAATCACTATTCAGACACTAGAAGTTTAGCTTTCAACTCTCACTCTTACTTCTATAACACATCGTTTACAGAAAATGACCCCTCACCTTTCATCCTTTCTTCACCCACACATACATACACATATAGTGGAATAAAACATTAAAGTTAAAATTAATTATACTATTTTTTTCACTAAAGTGTTAATTTGTGTGATAAAAATGTACTTTATATTTTTACATAGGCTTTATAACCATAGATCACAAACATGCAAATCAAAATTAAATTATGTGCCAAAGTTTCTCAGGACAGGCTTGGGAAGGTTATAACAAGAACAGACCCAGGAACTTCCCCCAAATATATCCTGTAGCCATTCATACTTGAGTTATAGATTCTTTGAATATTTTTGTTTGATCTCTAGTTTATATAAAGCCCATTTGTTCATTTTTTAATCAAACATTTATAAAGGTGCTGGGAATACAACTGTGAAAAAACAAATACTACTGGCTTCTTAATCCGTATGTTCTAGTGGAAGAAAAATACTACAATAGATAATACAAATTGGTAAAACATGTAGTGTGTTATATAGGAAGAGGAATGAGAAGTGTTGAGGAGGTTTCCGCAATACAGAGGTAACATTTTAGTAAAGAGCTGAAGCTTGTAAAAAAATGGAGAACCATATGAGCACCTGGTAGAAGAGCTTTCCAGGCAGAGGAACAGCAAATGCAAAGAATGAAGAATGGGTAGAGGAGAAGGAGATGAGAATTAGATAAGTCATAGGACTGCAAAGGCCTTTATGAGGACATTTACTCCAAACAAGATGGGAAGCCAACTGGGATGTTTTGAGTAGAGATAATACAATCTTACAGTTCAATAGGACTTCTATGGCTGCTCTGAATATGATGAATCGGGAAAAGAACTTACAGTGTCCTAAAATTAAAATGCCTTATGGTGCCAATAGGGCATATTATCAGCATATAATGGACACCTAGAGCCATTGTATCACTGAAAGACTGAGTACAGATAGAACAAAAGATTGAAGAACTGAGCTTTCTAATGTAGAGGACAGAGATGAAAGTAGACAGCAAAGACGACTAAGATAAACAACCGATGAAGTAAAAGGAAAGCCAGTAATTAAGTGATCCTAGAAGCCAAGTGAATAAAGTATTTAGTAAAAAAGGGAGTGATCAGCTGTGCCAAACACTGCGAATGAGCTCAGTGGGATGAGGACTAACTGATCACTGGATTTAGAAATATGGATGCCATTGGTGAGCTTGACAAAAGTAGTTTCAGGGGAGGGACAGAAGTAAAAGCCTTGCTGAAGTGGGTTCAAGTGATAATAGCTGGGAAGTAATTGGAGAGCCTGAGCACACACAACTTTTATGAATGATTCTGCTATAAAAGGCAACAGAACTAGAGAAGTAGCTGGAAATTAAAATGGGTTAAAGGACAAAGTTTGGAGAAACAACAGACTATTTGTGCATATAAGAAAGATCTGGTAAAGCTGGGGTGAGAGAAGGTGAGGAGATATGAATATTCAAAAGAGAAGAAAATACTGGAGCAATATCCTTAATTATACCAACAAAGATAAGATATAATCTACCCTTTGGGGATGGCCTTTCCTCAGAGCATAGGCACTTCAACCAAGTCATAGAAGGCTGATGCAGATGGATGGTTAGATATGGTGGTAGGAGTTTGTTGAAATTCTCTTCTGGTTGATTAAATTTTCTCAGTGAAATAGGAATCAAGGTCTTAAAGTGAGATTAAGGACAAAAGAGTGTGTGTTAATGGTTTGAGAAGAGATTATACAAATATATAAGAGAATTGAAGGGTGAATAAACTTGAAAAATCTAGTATAATTGTTAGACAGCATTTAAGACTTAAAGAAAGTGCTTATTCAGGATTACACTCCTATTCAGCAGGTATAAACCACACTGTTTCAGGAAAACAAGAATGCATTTTCACTGTGCCTCTCTATGAGTTTGCTCAAGGAGCAGACCACCCCTTGGCTGGCCAACAGATAATCAAAAAGGAATTTAATTATCTGAAATTATGCTGGAATCAAGGAATCAAGGCTAATCTGTTGCCTCGGAGACTCAGGTCTCTGGCTATTTGGCCTGTCATAGCTGCCAGATTCTCTATTGCATTGACTTCCTTACCCTCTACCCAGGAATTACCCACAAACAGTGGGTGTTTGAAGTTGTGGAGTTGTAGTGTAGTTCTGTTACTCCTATATACCTTCTGTGGGCCAGAGATTAGCCATGGATCCTGGAAGGGAGCCCTAGAAAACTTTGAAAGATTAGGATAATAGCTCCCAGGGCTCAGCTCTCATGGACCCAAGGCTGTCAGGGTAAAGTAACTGTACACATAGACAAAATAGCCTGAGAAAGTCTTGTTAGTGCAGAAAGGAACATGAGTTGATAAAAGGGTCAACCAATTAGAGGCTGTTCTTCCCATAACGGACACAAGCATTGCATGTAGCTGAGCAAGGCTGGTATTTGTGGTTGCAGTGAATCATAATAATGCTGAGTATGAGTGGAATATGTAAGAAAATGTGGTGGGGCAAAGGAGAAACTGATCAAGTCCAATGAAGTAAAGGTGCTTCAGAAAGTTCTTAAAGGACAAGTTGAAAATTTATAAATATATGAGATAGACAAGTAGAGGAGGGCAAAAGTATATAGGAAGCAACATCAAATTTCAGGAAAGTGCTCAAAATTCAATGTCTATCAATAACGATGACTACCATTTATCAAGTACCTGCTGTATGCCAGAAATTGTATTAAACTCCTTTCAACAATTTAACATGGTCCAGACTCTATACCACACCCCCTTCTAAGAAATAATAGTCTGACTCCAGAAGTTTTGGAGAATGATACGGATCTTTCCCAAAGGTTTCTTTAAAGGAGAAATATGAGAGTTTTACATAGTACCTTAGAGAGGGAACTTTTTATTAAATCCTTTTAAATGGTTCTCTCATTCAACAAAGCGTCCCAGTCTAGAGAACTACTAAATTTTCCTCATTCCCTCTCTGCTCCTGTCTCACTACCATGCAGTTCTGCCCTCCATCTCCAATCTCCCTGTGTCATTCTGGACACAGGCTGTCTCAAGTGAACGTAGCCACTTGGACTCCTGCCGTCTCCCGTCTGCTGATCCAGACCCTCCCAAAAGCACTGCAGGACCTCATGATTCCACAGTCCCTGGGGAGGACCCCCTTCTCTTGCTAAGAAAACAAGCTGAGCCCTGGGAAGTGAGGTTTTATCTTTCACTCAGTTCTTTTGAGGGGAATCAGTTCATTATTCAAATTCTGCACAGCAAGAACAAGCTCCAGAGTTTCCACCAATATGCAGAAGACTTATTCCTTTGAAGGTGTAGTGGCACAGGAGAAGGGAAGAGAGGCTGTGATAGCTTCAACATTAATATTTCTATGTCCATTGTAATAAGTTACAATAGTGATAATGATGGATTATACTATCGCCTATTGAATGTTATGTGCTGAGCATTCTTCTCAGTATTTCATCTCTGTTAATTAATTCAATCCTAACAAAAATCCTGTGAGGTAAGGTCTATCCCCTTCTACATACAATGAAACTGAGGCACGGCAAAGTTAAGTGACTTTCCCAAGGTCGTACAACTCATAAGTGGCCGAGCTAGAGTAAAACCAAGCCAGGCTTGGTTCAGATTCCTTGCTATTCGATTTTCTGCTACCTCACTTAATCCTCACAAGAAACTCTGGAGGTGAGTACTATTATCCCTGTTTTCATTTTGCAAGTAAGAAAACTGAGGCTTCGTGAGATTCATTAACAGGTCCCACAATTAGTGAATGGCAAGGAAGGATTCAAGGTCATACTTTTCCATTTGCAAAGTCCATGCATTTCTGATCAGCCCAATGGTATATAATGACGATCTGGGAACCATCCTGAGTTGAGGCTCAGCAAGGAGTGGTATTACCTATTGTCAGAGTTTGCCAGGCATGGTGGAAGAAGAAGAATTATGATGCATAGACTAGGTAAGGAATGATGAGAGAAGAGTGTGAAGAAATAGGCAAGCTACAGATTTTAATTATCTTATCCATCACACTAAGGAGTTTCAGTTTGATTTAAATACAATGTGAAGTCATTGAAAGGCTTTTATCTGGGGGGAAAAAGGGGTAGGGGTTATGTTTTAGAAAAGCCCTGCAGGAGTGGGTTGGTGAACTCAAGTAGGTTGTGTGCCGACTTGCTGCATTTGTGGATTCTTCACTTGCCGTTTGAGCAAGCCCAATGATTCCTGACCCGATTTTGCTGAGCATGGGCTGAAATGCAGTATCTTATGAGGCTGAAATCCAGTATCTTATGAGGCTGAAATGGAAGTGACCAATAAGAAGGCCTGAAGTACGTGAGTAAATCTGGTCCTACCCTCTATCCTTACCTCAGGAATCTATGCCCCCAGTCTTAGAACATACCCAAATCATGTCACGCCTATAATAATATAGCACTTTTGCTTGTGTTTTTCGTATTCCCGATTGCTCTTTGAGCCCATCCTACATTTCACAGTCCTGGAACTGCATTTAACTTAGAATAATAAGCCCTTACATTTTCATTGCACTTCACAATTTTCAAATAATTCATACTTCCATTGTCTAATTCTTACCACATAACAATCCTGAGACACTCAGAAATAGTACAGGGTTTAGTAAAAGTTTAGAACTCTAAACTGACAAATGGATCAAATAGCTAAGTAGTGAGGGAGTCAAATAGAATCCATAGTTTATTTTGAGGGCATGGCAGTGTGATGGAAATGTTCCATATCTTTACTGGTGTGCTAGTTTCACAAGTGTATAGATCTGTCAAAACTCATCACATTGTATTCTTTAAATGGATGCACTCTATAGAACATAAATTATATTTCAATGAATTTCATTTTCAAAAACACATCCATGTTTTTTAACCTTAATCTGAAGCTGTTTGGATTAAAATCTATTCTATCTTGGAGTTTACCAAAAATGAAACAAAATTAAAACACTTTCAAAGTTCTGGATTTTCTACAGCATTAAATATAAACGTAAATGTTCTTCCTACTTAAAAATTTTTTTTAAAAGTTAAATATTCTTCATATTTAGTTCTATATTACTTTTTCAGTCTAACTCCAACCCTTCCATCCTCCTCCACTCCTTATTTCTACCCCCCATTATTCTCCTGGATAAACATTCTGGAGTAGCCAAGCTATTCCAAGCTAGTCATTCCCCAAATCGAAAGGAGATCCCTGTGCTTTGGTCAGACCAAGCTCATGACCGGGCTCATGCCTGCCCTCCTCTAATATACACCTGAACTCTTTATACCCTATTTTCTTATCCCTATCCCTCACAATTCTTCTGATAGCCTTGCCTTAGTGATTATTCTTTTCCCTGAATCCATACAGTATTTATTGCCTTTTGTTAATTTGGCACTTAGCTCTTTCCTTTGGCCACACATTTACTGAATGTCTCCAGTTTGTAAACATATATGTTTGCTCTTCTCTTTTTCCTGTCAACCTAATTAGATTATAAATTCTTCAGTCATATGAACAATGATATTCTTGGTATCCCCAATATACATTAAATAATGGGCACCCACTTAAGAGTATATAAAATGGTGCGAAGAACTTTGGACAGGGAACTATAAAACCTTTATTCTGTGCTCAAATACATCAAATATGTGAGTTGAGGTATTTGTCAAACTTTCAAAAGTTGAATTTCCACATTTGTGAATAGGAAAAATATATTAACTATGCTATTCCGTTCTCAGAATCTAATGAAGCAATGTATGTATACGTGCATTATAAATTATTGTGAATTTTATAAGTTAATGATATTTTTAAATAATTCTTGGATATATTGTTGATGCTTTCTTTTTAAATAGTGGAATAGTTCATCCCCCATCTGATTCTGTGTTCATTCTGCAGTTTGTGATATAATCCTGTGTTATTCCTGTCTTCAAATTTTTCTGCCTCTTTAAATGTTCAATAGATTAGTCTTATGTTAAAGATAATACACACACACACACACACACACACACACATATATATATACCCACACACACACTGATTCATATATAATTTATCCCACATCAAAGCTGGTATCCTATTATGCACAATAACTTACTTTATTATATAGTACATGTATGACTCCCCTTATCCAACCCATTCCAAACAAATTGATAGGAATGGCCTACCTAAAAAATATTCCAAGGACTAGAACAAAATTTAGATAATTGAGCACTTCTTTTCCAGTAAAAAACCTGAAATCTTTGGATGCCTGAGTGGCTCAGTAGGTTAAGTGTCTGTCTTCTGCTCAGGTCATGATCCCAGGCTCCTGGGATCCAGTCCTACATCAGGCTCACAGCTCAGCGGGGAGTCTGCTTCTCTCTCTGCCCCTCCCCCCCACCTGCGCGTGATCTCTCTCTCTTTCGCTCAAACTCCCTCAAAGAAAAATAATCTTAAAAAATAAAACAAAATAAAAAATAAAACTGAAATCATCAAAGAAGTTATCCAGGCCTAGCTAGCTCTGATTAAAGATTCAGCAGTACCACTACATCTATCATCTATCTATCTATCTATCTATCTATTTATATATAATTAATGAAAATGTTGACAGAATGGATGGGTTCCTCTTATGGTTCTTTCTAATTTGCATTTGTTTACTGTAGATAATGGAGTAAAAATAATGTAGTAGTTAATGTTTTACTGAAAATAATTTCAACTTCTTTGAATTAAAGATCTTATTTTTGTTAGTAGAAAGTTACTGTAGATTTTACTAATGTGTACTAATTCTCAGGACACTGCAGGAGCTACTTATTTTGTTAGCTAAATTTCTGCTCTCAATCTATTTCTACTAACTTTCTCTTTTAAAAATACAGTATTCATATCTGAATTTACCAAGAGTTCAGTTAGCTATGCTACTCCTCTCCAGATACTACTACACATAGTACTCCAATCTTGGCAGGTTGTTCAACAAATTCTTCATTCATTTGGGCCTGCTGAGTCAAACAAGTGGTCATTTGTTTGAAAAGATTCAAGTGGAGTGAAACGAAGTCGTTTCATTAATGTGAGTTGTTGATCAAGTAAAACCATCAACGTGGCAGACTTGTGAACTGCCGTGTAAAACCAAGCAACGCAGCAATACTTTTTAAAGAAACATGCTTCTTAAGCAGAACAGTAGGAAAAGCTTCCCTCTACGGCCACATGTCAGATATGGGACAATTCACTCTGCTCGATAAATCCTTGTGGGCTATAGAGAGGCCGTTCCTAGACAGGGAACAGGCTGGAACTGCAAGGAATTCTTGTAACGTGCAGTGTGACAGAGGAAAGAGAAAATACAGTACTCCACCAGTCAGGAGACCCGAATGGGGTCCTGATGTGCTATTGACCAGCGGTAAGAAGATAAGCAGTCCATTTTTCTCTGTTTTCTCACCTAACACTTAAGAGCAATCACACTTGCCCTTCTCATCTCAAGGGCTGCTCTGAGCCTCAAAGGTGGTCATAAACGTGAGAGCATGTCGAAAAGTGTAAAATACTATAAAGATACAAAAAACATAATTTTCTGTTTCTATCCCCTCACATGAATGAGTGAACGGCATTGAGAACAAAGGATGTGTAAGAGCAGCTGAGCTCCTGGTACTTCAGATAAAAGATTTTTTGAGAGAGAAGAGATTTACAATGCTGTTATCACTCCTCTTAAATTAAATAAACGTGGACTGAGCACCTACAGATATGCATAGAACAGGATGGTGACTCTTACAAGGAACAGAGAATACAAAGGTGATTAGGTGGACCTCCTATATTCAAAGAAGCTAAAACACTAAATGAAAGAGACACTGTGGCTCTGGAAAAGTGCAAGTACATTCTGAGACACTAGCACATGCATGGAAAAGCAGTACTTTGAGCGGAGTCTGAAGGATGAATAAGAGTTGGAGAAATGGAGAAAGAAGGGAAGAAACAATCATACTAGATAAATTAACAGCACAAGCACAGGGATAGAAATGCGAGTGGACAGTACACTGAAGGATGACAAAGAGAATTCTGAGACCTTGGTTGCAAAGAGCAAATGCATGGAGAAATTCAGCACCTTGGGGTGAGATGAGAGGCTCTTAAATACTTTTTTGTGTGCACTTGCTCATCAGACAAGCAAAATACCAATACTTTGGTTCGGATATCCGAATTCTAGAGTCCAGTCTTTCCACATGAAATCCTGTCGATTGAACTTTACATCTGACAGTTCTGGGGATGTCTGGCACCTCCCCACTTCCTAGAAAATGTTCAAAGCCAATGCATCCAAATTAGATATTACTTCATCAAACTGCCAGTGAACTCAATACAAGGTTCCCTTCAAGCTCCGTCGTCCAACAAACAAATAAGTATCAACCAAAAAATTACTTGTGAAGAGAATGTGAAAGAACTGAACTTGAAAACAATTTCCAAAAGCTTATTGCCTAAAAGCATTGATGAAGTCCTTGGAAATTTTCCAAGCTGGCAGTGTGTCTGTACATACGCTTGAATGTCATGTGCGCGCTGAAATTACACACTAGAGACATGCAGCTGCAATATAACATTGAGATGCTTATTATCAATATCAGATAGTTTTGAGAATATTCCCACCTTACATTTATACTGACAAGCAACTTCAGATGTTTCCTTGTAAACTTGGGTTAGTCCAAGTCTCTAAAACTAAAAATGGGTGAATCCCATTGTATTTAAAATCAGTGTCACTTTTATTAAAGATATATGATTGACCAGACCTCCATACATAGATAATTTCAACTTTACTTATTCAAAACCACTCATTTCCACCTAAAACCTGCCTCTGCCACATTCTTGCCATATCAGTCAGGACAAACTATGCTGCAGGAACAAATCCCCAAAACTACGTGTACACATTGTCCTCACCCTGGGACAGGGTAACACAGCAACCACTATTTGGGATATGACTGGTCACTGCAGAAGCCAGAAAGAAAGATATAGAGAGTCTTTCTTGGCAGTTAAATGCTTAACCCTGAACTGAAAACACATGTTGTTCCCCAAGTGCACTGTGGGGTCATATCATCTTTTATCAGTCTTGGTACCATTTAATATTAGCAAAAATTTTCAGAGTTTTAAATAGACTGACATAAAATCATTTCTTCTCCAAACTGTATTTGTGAAAACTATGACTATATTTATTCTTGAAAAGTCTTTTTTTGCTCTTTTTGCACCGGCAGTTTTACCCTCCCAAACATGTTATCTATCATATGAACTAATATTTCCAGCTTTAGGCTATGTTCTTAAGTGTATTCATTTGTATACAAGGATTATATTTCTTACAACTTGCCAGAAAGGAAATGATTCTTCTGAATCAAATCTATTGAAATTTCTTCAAAGCATCAAAGCCGGTACTTCAACCACTTTTAACCTCAGTTCTAAGCTGCAGAACTATCTTCCTCATAAATATCAAAATGTCAGGATTTTCCAAAAATGCTAAGTGTATAAACACCTAAAATTTGAATTTTTTCTTCACATATTAAATTTAGATACAGTTGACTCCTGAACAATGCAGGGATTAGGGGACCCAACCTTCCACAGAGTCTAACTTCTGACTCCCCAAAAACTTAACTAATAGCCTGCCGTTGACAAGAAGCTTTACCAATACAGTCAATTAACACATATTTTGCACGCTGTATGTATTATGCTGTATTCTTACAATAAAGTAAGCTAAAGTAAACGTTATTAAGAAAACTACAACGCAGACAAAATACATTTACAATACCGTACAAACGGTGACTAGGCAGTGCACCCAAGAGCACCCGGCTCTGCCTTTTGCTTCAACAATGTCTGGACAGAAAGCACCCAGGGGCACCCCGTCTTCAAACTCTGACTACCATCCAACCTCTTCGTAGTGGCAAACGTCAGAATCACCTATTAGCTATCCTCTGCCTCCAGCACCAACCAACACCGTTTTTTAAGTTTGGCTCCTTATTGCTGATCAACCGTGAGCTCCAGATTGGCCAGAACGATCCCACCAAAGCGGAGGTCCCAGTCAACCACCCGACCGACAGGCGTCTGTGGGCCTCCTACACTTACCGCTTCTCTTTTCACCGCGAGGCTATGGCTCCGGAGGCGTGGGCCGCTTCTTTCCCGAGTTGGCCAAGGAGAAGTCGGAGGGCACCCAGTGCCTCTCAAAGATCCAAACTAGCAGGGCAGCCACTCTTTTTTTCAGGACGTGCAGAAGCCGTCCCTGGAGTAGAACCGGACCGAGGCCCTTTTGTATCTGCAGGCCCTAGGTTATGACTGCGCAGACGCCACCCGCACCGCCCACCATCTCGGTGCCTTCCTGGAAAACCGTGTCCGAGATGAGCACGTGAAATTCATCAAGATAGTGATCACGTGCTTAACCTCCACAGGCTGGCCGGCGCCCCGTGCTAGGCTGGGCGGGCACCTCTTCAAACGGCTCACTCGAGCGCAGCTGCAGCCTCTAGGGCACAGTGGCCCTTGAGGGGCCCCTCTAGCTTCCCTCTGATAGCAGGGCTTCTGCCCGAGCCTCTCCCTGCAGCTACTAGGCAGCTCTTTAACCGCTCAAGAGACCTTTCAAGTAGTTGACCAAATTGAAACAAAGTGTTTTAGAAAAAAAAAAAAATCTGCATGTAAGTGGACACAGTTCCAACCATGTTGTTCAAGAGTCACCTGTAATTAAGAGATTTATTATAGATTCTGATTCTTATGTCAATATAAGCATAGTTCCAGAACAAAGAGGGATGGAAAAAACAATAGTAAAATCAGAAATTTTATAACGGTGAGCTGAGTTATGGTCAACTAGGGTGTTATTGATAGGTAGTAAAAAGTCAATTTAATCTGAAAATATTTTTTCTGAATCGTCTTCCAACACACTCAAAAATTTACTTCTCAAAATTTATTAACTGCCTTCTTTTTTATCAGACCCTCAGGATAGAGAAAAACATCAGAGATGACCGCTGCTTCAAGGAATATATTCCCTGGAGTGGGATGAGTAGCAGGCATCTACTACTAAGAGTACCAGAGAGGATGAGGCGGAAGAATATGTCAGTTACAGTGCAGTGGGGGTAGAGATGGAATGGCCAATTCCACCTGAGCAGGCAGAAAAAGTTTCATTGAAAGGCAACACAAAAACATTCTTAAAAGATTAACAGGTGCTCATACTTTGAAAACTTCAAATTCTAGGGTAAATAGAACTATTAATTGTCCTGTTCCTTAGAACTAATTGTGTGCATTTGGCTTGTATAATTAAAACGGAATTTAATAAAAAATTTTCCATTTCGTATTTCAAATTCCATTACTTTGTTATGTTCAAAAGACACACTTAGAAGTTTAGACATATTGATTCATAATTTAAACTTGTTTGACTATATGGGAAAAAACTGCAAAAGTGATATCAAAATTTCAAACCACAAACCATAATATTTAGTTATTGATCCTTTATTACCAGCTGAAATATCCGTGGAGAACCAATGTGGGTCCATTTACTGCACTGGCCAAGTAGACCAGAGCCAGAGTTTAGATTCTAGAGGGTTAAACCTGGGCTAATTGGTCCTATGGGAGATGGCCAAGCACGGAAGTCATGGCAGGGAGTCTGAACTAAAGTGCGAGCCAGAAAACCAGGATCAGTCCAAAGGACAAGTCCAAAGGACAAGCTCAGGGCCAAAAACAGTATACTAAAATAATAGTGAATTGCCAGTTGTTTTGGACTGCCTTAAATGGAACTGAAATGTGACCAACATGGTGCTTATTGTTAGAGTGTAATGAACTGATTTAAGATTAGAGAATTGGATTGAACAACTTTTAATAACATTTGTCAATCTAGTAAAGATTCTTTTTATTTCAATAACAAAAAACCCGTGGCATATAAAGTAAACAAAAATAGAATTTATTAAAATAATGCTAAAGTAGTGAATATTCTTTTGGTTTTGTGTTTTTATTGTGGTTATAGGCTTTGATCAGCAAAACGGATATCGATTGTCTCCATTTTCCTGTGCTCTACCCATTTGCTGTTGTTGTTGTTGTTTTTAATAATTAGCACAACTCATCACAGTATCACAGTAGGCACTCAGTAAGATCAGTTATGATTATGATTATTATTTGAAAGTTTTCTCACAAAGAGAAAGCCAAACATTGAGGTTTAAATTCTAGAATTCTAGAAGGAGAATTAAAATTCAGTCCCATTTCAGGTTTTCAATGCTATAAGTCAACTAGCTTTGTAATGTATACTACGTGCCAAGCATTGTGCTAGGCATTTTTCTACACCATTAATATTCATATTTTAGTAATTAATATGTCTCTTACATGGAAATAGTATAGGGATGATTAAGAACTCAGTAAGTTAAAAATAAAATGCACGGGAGAGGAAGTAAAAGAATTAAGTACAGGTCATCATTTCCTGAAAGACCAACTAGCTGAATAAACACAGGAGTGTGTATAGCTGTGCTCATTCACTTATACAACACACATTTAATGAACAACAACAATGCACTTTCCTGACCATGTTGCATAAATAAACCCCATCTCTCTCCCTTATCCTGCTTTACTTTTTCTTCTTAGCACTCATTATCACCGGCCATACTTATTATCACTGCACACTTATTTTTGTTTTGTTATTTTCTGTCTTCCCTCACGAGACTAAATCCATGAGAACCAAATTACATGGTTATTTCCCCTACACCCAGCACATAGTAAGTGCTCAGTAAAGACTTTTTAAAATTTCTTTTAATTTATTTTTATTCAATTTATTTAAACAAACAAAAAGTTTACCCATTTTTCCCATCCTTCTCCTCTCGTATTCACCAATCTGTTCTCTGTACCTATGAGCTGGGTTTTTGTTTTTTTCTTTTCTTTTCTTCTTTTTCTTTTTTTTTTAATTTCACATATAAGTGAGATCATACAGTATTTGTCTTTCAATGTCAGACTTATTTCATTTGGCATAATGCCCTTGAGGTCCATCCATGTCGTTGCTCATTTTTTTAATGACTGAATAATATTCCACCATACATGTATACCACAATTTCTTTATCTATTTATCCACCAATGAACACTTAGGTTGTTTCCATACCTTGACTATTGTAAATAATGCTGCAGTGAACATGGGGGTACAGATATCTTTTCAAAGTAGTGTTTTGGGGTGGTTTTTTTTGACAAACATTTAGAAGTGGAAACATTTAGAAGTTTCAAAAATTTGAGGGGAAACTTCATGCAATTTCCCACCAGAGTAGCTATACCAGTTTACATGCCTACCAACAGTGCACAAGTGTTCCCTTTTATCAACACCCTCATCAACACTCGTTATTTCTTGTTTTTTGATAATAGTGATTCTAACAAGTATGAGGTGATACCTCATTGTGGTTTTGATTCTCATTTCCCTGATGATTAATGATACTGAGCACTCATTTAGGTATCTGTTGGCCATCTGTACGTCTTTTTGGAAAAAAATGTCTATTCAGATCTTCAGTCTATTTTTCAATCAGATTGACTTTTGGTATTACGTTATGAGTTCTTTATATATTTTGAATAATAGCCCCTTATCAGATATATGATTTGCAAATATTTCCTCCAACTCAGTAGGTTGCCTTTTCATTTTGTTGATGGTGTCCTTTGCTGTATAGAATCTTTTTACTTTAATATAGTCTCACTTGTTTATTTTTGCCTTTGTTGCTTTTGGTGTCAGATTAAAAAAAAAAAAAGAACATTGCCAAAACCTATGTCAAGGATCTTATTGCCTATGTTTTCTTCTAGGAATTTAATGGTTTCAGATCTTACATTCAAGTCTTCAATCTACTTTGAGTTAATTTTTGTGTACAATGTAAGATAGTGGTTTAGTTTTGTTCTTTTGTGTGTGGTTGTCCAATTTTTCCAACAGCATTTATTGAAGAGACAGTCCTTTTTCCATTGCATACTCTTGCCTCCTTTGTCATAAATGAATTGACCATGTATATGTGGGCTTATATCTGGGCTCTGTATTCTGTGTCATTGATCTATGTATCAATACCATACTGTTTTAATTACTATAGCTTTGTAATATTCTTTTAAAATCAGGGAGTGTGATGTTTCTATCTTTGCTCTTTTTCAAGAACTTGGTTCTTGGTTATTTAGGGTCTTTTGTGATTCCATAGCTATTTTAGAAGTTTGTTCTATTTTTGTGAAAAATGCTAATGGAACTTAGAAGAGATTGCATTGAATCCATATATTGTTTTGAGTAGTACAGACATTTAAAAAAGATTAATTCTTCTAATCCATGAGCATGGTATATCTTTCCATTTATTTGTGTCTTCTTCAATTTCTTTCATTAATGTCTTATAGTTTTCAATATATATTCAATATATAATGTTAAAAATTTAACACTGTAATAATATTACAAACAAAGGAAGAACTCAATAACTAAGATTCATGATAAAAAAGGCAACAGGTAGGTCCAGGCACCATGATAGAAAGGATTCATGAGCTTGTATTCTAGAGTCTAGAGATCTACCATCACCTTGACATAGCTCCATGGGTCAAATGTCTTCTGGATCAGTAAACTATGACCAGTAGGTCAGAGTCATGTAATTCAAAAAGAGAATGGATATGGGCTAAATCACCCCAAAATGTGGCTATCATATTTTTTCATAGTTAGTGATTAAATACACTTCTCTACAACAAAACATTATTTTGTTGTAGAGAGAAGCCACATCCAGGCAAAAAGCCAAGCAAATGAAGTAACTATTGTATAGCACAGAACCTCTCAGATGACTGAAGTTAAGCCAGTAGATTTCCCTTATCTCTCTGCGTTTTTGAGGTTAGTGTTTGCTTTGATGACTCTCTAAAAAAAAAAAAAAAAAAAAAAAAAAAAAAAGCCAGTCTATAGAATAAGTTTATGTGCTCAGTAGCATTATGAAGTCAGAAGATGGCATTGAGGGATACCTGTTTTTCTGAATTTCAAGTACCCAGAACAGTGCCTGCACAGACAGGCACTTAATATTTGTTGGAAAACTTCAAAATATAAAGAAATGCTTTCTCTGGTAACTAACAACTGTCAGAGACTTCTAGAACACAACAGCCGTTTAAATGGACATTATTGGTGGTGAATACAACTATCTCAAGACAACCTTGCAATGGCTGGCACAAACTCAAATAAAGCTTATGATTGTCTGCAGGGGTCTAAGTGTTCCTGGATCAGAAAGCATATCAACTAAGAGGAACCCAGGATATCTTCCAAGATCCAAGAGAACCCCTAAGTCATAGGCTAAGATACTGCTCTGCAGAGTGAGCAATCATTGTAAAGTCAATGGCATGACAGTTTTATTATCATATTTCCCTTTGCCTAGGGCTTTATTCTAGAAGAATTCTTTTTGAAAATTCAATAAGATTATTAGTTCTGTTTAGTTCCTTTATGGGGCCATAGTACATATTTGGCTTTGTTCCTGTAGTTTATCAGCAGTGGGCCCTCAGGCACGAAAACTTGTGTAACATAACACAATAAATAGTGACCAGAATAAGCCAGGGCCTATAGGGCACAGCCAGTAAGAACTTAATAAACATCGAATTTTTGCTTCTCAACAGCCTCTTGCAATGCCACAGCTTAAATCTTAACATATCCTAAATAGAGAACAATCCTCACTATCCTCACAGCAAATTTGTTAGGGATACAAAGAGGCTAAAAAAACGAAACCACTTTTCTGCTATAAAAGAATAACAGCACCAGAATAAAAGGGAGCCATAGTAAGAGCTCAAAGCTTGAGCAATTACCAACTGTGCATAAACCTTGTTCTCACCCAAGGTCAAATTTTTCCATTTGGGGAATCCCTTCTAGTTAAACTACTTTCAAAAATTGACTTGAGTAAAATAATGTACCTCTAGGGAAAGACTCTTTCATTTTGAACCCATGGTGCCCAACCACAGGGAAGACAGTAATCAATTGGTCAATTGGTTAAGTTGCTTTCATGTCCTCACTACTGCTCTTTTGAGTGCTCTCAAAGTTAGCTTTCCCAAAAGGCATAGGTGACAAGATAATTGTGGAACAGCAGGGAATAGAATACTTTCCCCCAAGAGATATTTCTTAAAGGAGTTTTATGGTCATATCTCTTATAATATAGGAATTCTAAAAACTTGAAAATTGAAGAAATGTTTTGACTATTAAAAGCCTTAATAAATCATACAGTAAAAGGGGCGCCTGGGTGGCTCCTTCAGTTATGTGTCAGACTCTTGGATTTGGCTCATGTCATGATCTCAAGGTCCTGAGATTGAGCCCCACGTCAGGCTCCGTGCTCAGCAAAGAGTCTGCTTGAGATTCTCTCCCCTCCCCCCTTACCCTTCTGCCCCTTCCCTTGCTTTCTCTCTTTCAAATAAGTAAATACATAAACTTTAAAAAAATAAGTAATACAGTAAAGAAACTTATTGAACCAGCCTTTTCCAAAGGCATAGACTATGGAATTGTTTCTTATAGAACATGTCCTGAGGAACATGGTGCATCCTTTGGAAAACGCCACCATGGAGGACTGGGAGTGCCAACTGGAGAGCATACAGTGCGTGCTGTCTCTTGAAGACATTTAGTGTCTGATAATCAGTGAGTTACTTTTTAAAGCTATTGTCATGAATATGACTCCCTCTGCTCCCATCCCACCAGGCCTGTTAGAATGGTGACTTAAAGATGAGCAAAATCTCAATTGACTGGGTGTAGTTACAGTAGTTACAGTTTCAATAGGATGTCACAGCCTGAGAGATGCAGAATGTACATGGAGCCAGCAAGCCCATGTGAGAACAGAAATATATAATTTCTGCCTTAGGAAAGTAAAAGAGACCAACAGGATGTATGATCATGTACCATACCCCACAGTTAGGGCCCATCTAGCACATTAACAGAGAGCATAATTTAGAAAAAGAACGAAGATGAGGAAGGGAAGAAGGAAAAAAAGAAGGGAAATAAGTAGGAGAATTTAAAAAAGAAGTTGAGAAAAGAAAAAGATCATTCAAAAGAACCCATTGAGAAACTTTTATCAGTTTGAATTTAGAAGAGTACATCTTTTGGCAAGAGAGCATTTGGGATGTTAGAGAGAGAGAGAGAGAGAGAGAGAGGGAGGTTTGATTCCCCAGGATGGAGAGAGTTATTGGTCCTTTCACCCTGGAGAGCTCAGTCCTGAAGTTCATTAACATTATGGAGGCTCGAGAACACTATTGAGGCTGAAGGAAACATTTCTACCCTGTAGTGATAATTACCCAATAAGGAGGCTAATTTACAGGAGGGATCAGGCTAACAATGATAGCTTGAAGAAGGCTTTTAGTCAGAATTATACATTTCTAACAAGTTCTGTGCAGACTTTTGTGGGTTGCCCATCTACAGAGTTACATGTCCCATATACATCTGAGTAACACCAAAACATTAGACAACTATTAAAATCACGTAGGGCCAAATAGAATTTTGCCCACTCCCACAACCCACATGCTATGTGGTAATCAGAAACAAAAAGATGTTTTTGGAGCATACAATCTAAGAAATTATTTCTGTTGTGGCTTAGCTTGTGCTCCTTTCATTCAAGGGCCTGAGCCTGACTTGAGGGACTTAGGGCTGATTTCATGGGAGTTCCCCGGACACAAAGCCACTAGGAGTTAGATTCCTGTATGCTCACTCTGACAGCACCTACAAAAATGTCTTTTCCATAATGATATACTTTATTATACCTCTGATGTCTCTCAACTCATGACCCAATCCATCAGGAGTTTCTATTCGTTTTACCTTTAAAATATATATCCAGGGGCACCTGGGTAGTGCAGTCCATTAAGCATCCAACTCTTGGTTTCAGCTCAGGTCATGATCTTGGGGTCATTAGATGGAGACCCACATCAGGCTCCCAGCTCAGCGAGGAGTCTGCTTAAGACTCTCTGTCCCTCTACCCCTCTCTGCTCTCTATCTCTCTCTCTCAAATAAATATCTAAGTATAAATATTTATATATGAATTTGTAACTATAAATAATATATAGTTAAAATATATAAATATATAAAATATATGCTTAAGTATATATTATATATTGTTAATATATTATTAAATATATATTATATATTTATTATATTCAGCTGCCTCTCACCATTCTCACTGCTATGATTCTAGTCTAAGCCACTATCATCTGTCTCCTAGGCATCTGCAATAACTTCCACTGATCTCTCTCAGTTTTTCCACCACTCTTATCCTCATAGTTCATTTGTTGATTCACAAACTGGCCCCCATACACAGAGAAGAAGGACAGACCCAAGAAGGAGCAGACCATTCCAGATTGGTAAGTGGCAGATTTAATAAATAAGTTGTTAAAAATGAAACAAGGATGTGAGCGCAATCTGGCTGTGACATCTGTCACCCCATTGATCGCCAGGGTTGATTAGGCTGATCTGGCTGGCTAGGCGGGTGTTACCTTCCTTCACCATGGCTCCATGTGTGTCCCTCCGGAAGCTCTGTACTCAGTCGAAGAGGATGACCTTCACTGATAGGGGAGGACAATTCTTCCATCAAGTGTATAGGAGAAGCTGTGCTCCCCTGCTAGAATCTCCAAACAAGCTCTCAAGATCCATTTGTAGGACAATGTAGGGTAGTCAAGCTTCCAAGAGTCTAGACACAGCCAAATGAGGTGCTGCATGTGGCCACCTGCCTTTCTTAAAAACAAAAACAAAACAAAAACAACCCATGCCCCCTCAAAGAAACCCACCAAAACACAGAAAGACAAAAAGAAAGAAAAAGAAACAGGCCCAAAATGGAGTCATTTGCTCCACTGTGACAGCAAACCAAGTTCAGTTCATCACAGTTTCAACCTCCCCCAGGAATGTGAACTTTTAACAATCAATCTAAATTCCCTAGTCATCATTAGTGAGGTAATTTGCAATAAAAGCCCTGCCTTTCCCTTTTGCCAAAAACGTTGTCCTCCTCTGAAACAGTCCTTTCTTTTCTTTTGCTAATAACCTCCTTGGGCCACCCTCCTCCCTGTAAAAACCTTGCATTTCAGTGCAGCGCCTTGGAATATTTCTCTACTTGCTGGATAGGATGCTACCAGATTCATAAATTGTTGAAAAGGTCAATTAGGTCTTTAAATTTACTCATTTGAATTTTGCTTTTAAAAAAGAGAATTTAGGTTTGTCTTGGGTAGCCTCAGGATGACTAGATCTCTGCACCCACCTACCAGAATTTTAAGTTTTTACAGAAGCTTTAACTGGGTTCAGTCACATATACCATCCAGATAATCTCAACAGCGCATTGCTCTCTCAAGGCTATGTTTTAAAAATGGCTCCAGCTGTGGGAATGGTGGCCAGAAAGTACATTCCAAGGACAAGTCTTCAGAAACACTGAATTAGCAAATACTGAACCATTGCTCCTAGGAGAAAACAGGGTTAGGGTCCTGTGAGGACAAGTGGACAAATGGTGACCAGAAAGTACATTCCAAAGAAGTACATTCTGGGAAGACTCTCATTGCCCAGATCCAGCTCAAAGGTCAACCAGTGGTCATGTCCTCTCAATGATCTCCTCCAATACCACTCTCCATGAAACAAACCAAATGGAGTTTTTATGTCCCATCTCTTCACTTTCTTTCAGTGGTTTCCTATTACAATTAGAGTAAAACAAAACTGGAGTTTTTATGCCCTATCTCTTCACATTCTCTCAATGCCTTCCTACTGCAATTAGAGTAAGACAAAATTCATTTTCATAACCTAGAATATCCTGACTCCTGCTTATTTCTTTGGATTAAACTCCTACACTGTCTCTCTTGCTCACCACACTCTAGTTACACTGGCCTTTACTTTGTCTTTGTAGTACACCAAATTGATTCTCCTCCAAGGCATTTGACCCTGTTGATCCCTCTGCCTGAGCTGCTCTTGTGTGCAGGTCTTCTTACGACTGCCATCTTCTCATCTTTCACGTTCAAGTTCAAACTCATTTCCTCAGAGAGGCCATCTCTGATCATCACCACATCCATCCCTACCCATCACTCTTGCCTTATTTATCTTGTCCACGTTTATTTTCAGACTGCTTAATTGGAATGTAAGCTCCATGAGTACAGGAATCTGGTCAGCTTATGCACCGATGTATTTCAAAGAGCACCCTTAACACTCTACCTTTTTTCTTGAGCTTATTCCTTTACCCTAGCTTTGCCACCTGCCAAAATCTAAAACTCTGCCTTGTCCCCCCCACTCCTCTTCCACCCATCAGCACAAAAACAAACAAACAAACCATAAATGAAAGTCTGCAGCTGATTACCGAAGTTTTGTGAGTCGTGGTAAAGAGGTTATACCATCACATTACAGAGCAAACAAATTTAAATCATATACAGTTGGTTCTCATTATTTGCAGTAGTGATATTCTGCAAAGTCTCCACAAACACTGAATTAGCAAATTCTGAAGCACTGCTTTTACGGGAAAACGGGGTTAGGGTCCTATGAGTCTTTGGTTATAACATTTTCATCAACCAATTCATACTTATTTTGTTATGTGTGTTCTGTTGAAAGTCACCTTATTGTATTGCCGATTCATTAGCATTGAGCTCACAACTAACAACCCTATAACTCCTGCCTGAAAGCTTATCCAGCGTGTGTATTTTTTCCATAAGGCATTATCACAGCCTATTGCATTTAGGAACACCAGACAGCACCTCAGCACTATGCTCAGGGCCCATTTTAAAAGGCAAAATTACCAAGAAAACTGCAAAGAATGTGGCACTAAATATACTGCAGAAAAAAACCCACTTGTTTATAGTATGAGAGCTGAAACAAGGCAGCCAAGTATCTCCTTGTTCACCGACCTCAGCTGGGAATGAACTAGTCCAATAATTCAAAATTTTACTACCCTGGCACGTCTGGGAATGACTGCAAAAGCTCCACAAGTATTGATTTGGAGCTTTTTATTTCAGATAAGTTTTATCAAGTAGGCAAATTCACAGATGCAGAATCCCCAAATAATTAATATCAACTGTATTAAACACTTACTTACTAAAATGGTCACCAGCACTCTCTTCTGGCTTTCTTCCCACCCTATCCATAATTGTCTCAACTTCTTACCATCTTCCTGATTTATTTCACTCCCTTCAATTTCTCCTCTTATTTTCTCATCCAGTTCCCCCAGATTACCACTTTTGATCTAAATTCTTATCGTTCTACTAGGAGAAGTGGTATGTGCAAAGCTGTCCTTCAAGACATACATGTAACAAATGACCACCCAGAGCCAGCAGTGACTCTGCGATTATAGCCTTCCCTATAACACTGTATTAGTTGGCCAGGGCCTCCAGAACAAAGTACCACAAACTAGGTAGCTTAGAACAACAAGAATTTATGTCTCACGATTCTGGGGTCTAGAAGTCCACAGTCAAGGTGTTGGCAGGGCCATGCTCCCTCTGAAATGTGGGGGAAAGAATCTTTCCTTGCATCTTTCTAGTTTCTGGTGGTTTGCCAGCAATCCTTCTCATTGTTTGGCTTGCAGCCCCAGCACATCAACTCTGCCTCCATCATCAAATGCCGTTTCCCCCACATGTGTCTGCGTCGCTGCAGCTCTGCTAACTTTCCTTTGGAGCGGTTACCACCTGAGTGAAGGGAGGCCAGTGAGATGACTAGATTTTTGCAAGCTGGGGAATATTTTATCCAATTTCCGTGGTGACTTTAGAGACAGTCAGGAAGCATTATACACTCCTCATACATTTTCAAGTATTATACATTCAGGAGTAGTTTACAGTGACAGAAAACTTTCTCCTCCATCGTCCCATTTGAGAATTGTTTCTCTATTTGATGGTGCCCTCATCAGAAGGTGAATAAGAGTAGAAAATATTTATTAGAGTCTCTCTTCAACATGTGAACTATCCACTTCACTTAGAACTCCACTTCTTTCCACAGGAAGGAGACTTGACAGCCAAATTTGCAGTAACTGACACTCCTTGACCATGTTTTATTGGACAAGGTGTGCACTAAGCTGGACCATTAACATTATCTGTCCCAGAAGTTTGTTTTAATGAGAAATAGATGCTGGTTTCTGCTCGTTAGTTAAATTGAGAACAGCTAAATTTGGCAGCTGCAAGGAAATGATCTTCCATTATATCCCCAGAGAAGCAGAAAAAGAAAAGTCAGACTTAAAAGGAAAAGCCAAGATAAGAGCCCACGAATTCAACAAAAAGGTCAAGACAGTGGCTACCCCTAATAGAGCCCTGATGTTAACCAACTGGAATTAAAATAAAAACTTAAAAAAAAAAAAAAGACAGTGACTGCCTTGGAGCCCCCCCATTCATATTTCCATCCTGTTGGAGTATAAATCGCACTTTCTGTCGTGTGTTCCATGAAACACACCTATGTACAGATAACAAGCATTTCTTCCTCCTTTTTTTATTAGCTTCTTTCTACTTTTACAATTAAGTAGATTTCATTAAAATGCAACGCATTTAGCACCTTATCACCACTTGCTGGTCTCCCGGCAAGACAGTCGAGCTACTAACAGGAGGCTGACAGGAGAGAATTTTTTAATCTCCTATAAAAGTTATCTGACCAGCAATGGTGATATATAAGTAACTGAACTGCAATATTTTAATCACGTGAGAAATGAAATTATTCCTGACCATAAGTGATCAAATTGGCATAGGTACTTGTCTCCTATTCAGTTTTAATGAAATATACACTCCCTGTACAATAGCATCAATAACTTTAGGATTAACCCTTCCTTTTAGTACACTGCAAATAAAACTGATTCCTATGTGTCGAGGATACATTTCTATGTTCCTTCCTACAGCCTACCAACTTTTTACCTCCTACCAGAGACTAGACTACCTTAAAACTCTTAACGAGGACCAGTTTTATAGTTCCATCCGAAGTTCTATAATTTCACACTGACATAGAGCTTAATGAGTTTCACATGTCATCATGTTTTGTTAAAACAAACCTTGTGTTTTACTTATCATTGCTTTTTTTAAAATGACGTTTTAAAGGTTTTTCTAAAATTGTATGTCAGATATGACACACTTGCCTTGGAGCATTTTACCTTCCTAGCACTCAGGACCCAGCATCAAAAATGCTGTAATCATGTTCCACGACAGAGCTATTCATTTGTTCATTTATATTCCAAATTTTGTAGAACATTTGCCAAAGGCAATGTCTCTGTGAGAAACTGGTCCTGCCTTCAAGAATCTTACAATTTAGTGAAAGCTAAGACATATAAACACAAATTAATCCAATTAAGCTAGAAAATATAAATAGCTTAAGAGAGAACATTTAGAAATCAAGATAGTATCACTTCTGGGTTAGTAGATTAGAAAATATTTTGTATAAGAGTACAATTGGAAATATGAGAAATTGAGAAAAGATAAAATTGGAAACAAGGGAAAAACTGGGCAAAAAAGGTTTACAGAGATTTATTTTCTTGGCTTTTTAAAAATTAAAATAAATATTTTCTTTTAAATCCAGAAATAGCCAGATTTTAAATACTTATATTCTACTATATATTTATATTCTAAATATATATATATATTCTAAATATATATATATATTTCTATATATTATATATTATATTTATACATGTTTTATATATACATATATATAAATTTGTTTTTACTGATTGCTTCAGTTCTTTCAGCAATCCTGCACTAATCAGCTAATCCCATGTAATTTTCACCTTCACTCATGGCCTTCTCCAATGTAATCAAAAGTTTTCCCATAGTCATAGGACAATGCAGCTCCTTCAGAGTCAACATATCCCTTTGCCAGTGTTTGTAGAACTTTTGCTAGGCCTTCCAATTCCTTAAAAATTTTGTCAGAGCAAGCAGCTGCCTGTCCTTCATATGTCCTTGTCATGAATAAACCCTGGTGAATAGAACCCAGTATGAATCAAAATGTATTTATCAAAAGAAAGGATCATGGAAGAGAGGTATGCCATCCAATGAAAGACATTTTGTTTATACTCAAAGTATTGGGGGAAATCGTTTAAGCTCAAGTAAGAATTCAACTAACCGATCATTTCTTGTGCCTGTTATTCTCAAATGATAAAATACCTCGCTTAGTATTTCATATGTCTGAACTGAATACTAGCAGAAAATCTAAGAAAGGGGATGGCCGAATCCCCCAGTTTAAGATATGTGAAATTAAACATCTTTTGCCTCAAAATCTGCAACAGGACCAAAAGGATGGTGTTCCCTGCATACCGAAACAAATTCTGTCTTGATTTACATGTAAACTCATGCAATAGATAAGCTATTCAATTTTCTATCCAAGTAAAAGAAATATAAAAAACTGATATTTAATCCACATTTTTCTTTTCTTCTGTAATCCAGTTTGAAGGAGAATCATCGTGCATTGTGGATGCACTTTTTTGTTAGCTGTAGAGTGTTCCCTCATCAACACTCAATCCTTATCATATTCATTCAAGGCAGAAATATAAAAAAGCTTCCTTTACCAGTGTGAACTTTCAGTAAATGTACTGATGGAAACACACGAACTAGTTACACAGATATGAAAAGAGAAGAAAAAATTTGATCACCTAAAGGGAGCAAAGATTTCTCTTTATGGCACTAAGAGAGGCCAGATCATCCTTAATTCAGTTAAGGATGCAGTGTAGGATCTTGCCATTATTAACTACACAAAGGTATCCAGCTCAGAGGAAAAGAGGGGACTGACATCCAGCCGACAGAGCAGGTGCCAGGACATACTTCTGGATAAAGGAACATATTTTTCTAATTCACACAAAAGCATTCTCCTGTCACAAACCCGGCCTTGAAGGACTTCATCCGCTCTGATGGAGTGCTATTCCTAATTCCCACAGAGGCATGATATGGCCTAGCATTGGCCTGGAAACATATACCAAAGTAAAGTTATTTAAGGGATAATTTATTCCTATTAAGGGATAAATTATACTCAATATGAAGTGGAAATAATATAATGTCTTAAACATTTACCAGGCACCTGGCACTCTGTTAGTTGTTTTTATGCAATCTCATTAAACCCTTTCACAAACTTTATAACGTAGAATTTATTGAAAGAACTTAAACATATTTTACTTAAAGGACTCCCTAGGTTAGGGGCTCCTGGGTGGTGCCATCGGTTAAGCTTCTGTCTCTTGGTTTCAGCTCAGATCATGATCTCAGGGTCGTGAGATTGAGCCCCGTGTTGGGCTCTGTGCTCAGTTGGGAGTCCACTTGAGATTGCCTCTCCCTCTTCCTCTGCCCATCCCCCCGTGCGTGTGCTCTCTCTCTTTCCCTCTCTCTAAAAGTAAATTGATAAATCTAAAAAAAAAAAAAAAAAAAAAACAGAAGAAGAAGAAGAAGACTCCCTAGATTAACTGACATTCTCCACCCCCTCAAGGAAACATACTGAGCCATGCTCATCATTTACTGAACACTTGTATCTACCAGGCTATTCTTAAATACTAAAGAATACTACAGAGTGTTCGTTTCTTCATCCCAAGTTTGAGTCTTATGCTACTAGGAATCAATTGAATTGGATCCTGAAACTTGTAAGATCAGTTGTCATTATTTTGAAATTATGTTATTTAAATAACTTGTAAACCAAAAATATAGAAGTTCCTAAAGAAAGAAAGTTGTTTTCTATATTTTCTATAAATATTAAGTAGAATATTTTGGGAGCCAAATAAAGATGGGTGGGTAAAAAGAACTGCTATTAAATTATGTTGGTACAGCTCTGTAAAGTGCTGGGAACAATAAAAATTGAGAAAGAATATGCAGACAGATTTCTTCAGGTATTCAGTTCTCACTCATTTTAAAGAAACTAAGACTGAAAATCACAGAAGAAACATAATGGTGTGGTTTATGCAAGACCATACCAAAGTCCCATCAACAGACTTATACTAAAAGAAATGTTTTTTACTCTTCAACAAACTACTGGCAAATGAGTATTTGTCTAAGATATAATTAAAGGCTTAAGATTTGTATACATCACTTTTTATGATTAACTTTTTAAGAAAGTCTCTACTGTATTATTAACATTACAGGGATGATGAAAGTGAGTCAGCTGTTACATAAGTTGCAAACCATAAAAATAATCACAGCCAAGAGATGGATTGAAACCTTAGTCCCCACTTTTTAAAAATTTAAATTCAATTTAATTAACATAAACTGTATTATTAGTTTCAGAGGTAGAATTCAATGATTCTTCAGTTGCATACAACACCCAGTGGTCATTACATTAAGTGCCCTCCTTAATGCCCATCACCCAGTTACCCCATCCCCCCACCCACCTCCCCTCCAGCAACCCTCAGTTTGTTTGCTATAGTTAAGTCTCATATGGTTTGCCTCCCTCTCTGTTTTCATAGCATTTTATTTTTCCTTCCCTTCCCTTATGTTCATCTGTTTTGTTTCTTAAATTCCACATATGAGTGAAATCATATGGTATTTGTCTGTCTCTGACTGACTTACTTCACTTAGCATAATACCCTCTAGTACTATCCATATAGTTCCCACTTTTACTGAGTCTATATCCAGCCCTGAGACACATCTTAAGCTCTTAATGATTTGACCTCTTCTCAGACCTGCCAACTCATCTTTTGCCAGCATCCCAGTCATATCCTAAACTGTAGCCATGATAAACTGCCTTGAGTTTCCCAAATGCCCTGTTTTATTATTCACTCTGACTTCTATGCCTTTGAACTTTGAACTGTTTGTCAAAAATATTCTTCCTTTTCCATATTACCTGGTAAACATTTATTTGACAGCCTTAAAGTCTCAAAATTGGTGTCATTTCTTCTAGGTTGATATCGACGACTTCCCTCTCCCTCAAAATTAGAAGCCCCTGTTTATACAGCACCTTTAGTTAAGTCTTCTACCTTTTATTATACCAGTTATTGCCTGTGACTTGTCCTATCTCAACTAGGGCACGTGTTCTTTAAGCTCGAGTTCTCTGTATAGTTCATCATTGATATATATATAGTTCATCATTGATATATATAGTTCATCATTGATATATATAGTTTATCATTGATATATAGCACATCATTGATGACCAGTACATATTTGCAGAAGGAAATCAGAAAGGGAGACACTCTGAGAGGATTTTAATCAATCTTCTCAAAAGATAGGAAAATCAGAGTGTCACTATCAGATTATGAGCTATAAGAATGCCAGGCTGGTAGCAAAACATAGTGCTAGATATCCATGATGTTCTTAAAGACTTGCTGTCTTTCAAGATCAATCGATGTTCATATTTTAAAAATTGATTTTTATCACTCTAAGATTAATACACTTAAAATTTTAAGAGAAACATGCTGAAAAATGCGTTAAGACACTCAGAGAATAGCTTTTATATACTCAGTATTTTAAAATTTCAGTTTCACTACATGAGTCACATTATTTCAGACTCTACTAATTTAAAATGTATAATTATTCAGTCATAGACTAGGGTAAAATTTACCCTATAAATTTCAAGGATGAAAAAAAATCGTTTCAAAGCCAAAGAAGAGTATGAAAAAGAATTGCAGGGGGAAATATTTATCTAATTTAAAAGAATTACTTAAAGCTCATTAGAAGCATTTATCTGCATAAAAGTAAATCAATAGTATAATTGCAATTCATTGTCTTCTGTTCTTTAAAGCTGTTTCTTTCACAGGCTTTTTATGCAATTCTTTTTTAACCTAAATTAGGTAGCTAAAAGTAATGAATTTCATTTTAGAAAGCATAATTTTATCTTTTAATCAATCCAAACTATCCTTCTATCTATTTCAAGCAGTTCTCAATCTTTTTTTCTAAAATACATATAATGGATAATCATTTATCTAGTCATTTATTTATTCATCCAATGAGCATTTATTAGGAGTATACTATTTTCCAAGTTCTTTTCTAAACACTGTGAATATAGCAAAGGATAAACAGATATGATTCATCTTCTCATAGAGTTTATTTGCCCCTCGAGACACAGAAAATAAATAAATGAACAGGGCAAAATGTAGAAGAGACAAGTGCTCCATGATGAAAATAAAAGACTATGATGTGACATGCAGTTATTTCAAACTGAATAATCAGAAAACATTTTTCAGAGGAGATATTTAAACTAAGACTGAGTATCAAGGAGAAACCAACCATTCAAATATCTAGGAAAAGCATTACAGACAGAGAAAATAGCTAGCCCAAGGTCCTGGATAGTGAGTAGAGAGGAGCCTAAAATGAGAAAAGTTCAGAGAGTCAGTAGGGATTGGATCATGTAGGGCTTTATAAGCTAAGAGTGTAGATTTTATTATAAGAGTAATTGTGTGTCACTAGAGATTTTTAAGGAGACGAGAAATAGACTGTGATCGCAAAAGTTTTGTGCATACTATATAGAGATTGTTTGAGCAGAAACACAGGTTTGGGAAGAGGGGAAAACAATGGAAATACTGAAATCAGTTAAGAAGTCATTTCCATTGTCAACATGAGACAAAATAGTAGCATTGGAGACAGAAAGGAGTGGACAATTTTAGGACATTTTTAATGAAGAATCTATAAAACTTAAAGATATTCATCAGAAGTGAGGGAAAGCGAGGAACAAAGACTGACTCTTGTTTTTGGGTTGAGATACTAAATGGTAATGGCATTCACTCAGATGGGAAAGACTGGGGACAAATAAGTTGGTATGGAAGATCAAGACGTTTGTTTTGAGCACTTAATAAGTGAGATCATTTATTAAATATCCAAGTGAATAAGGTAAAGAGAGTTGGTCCATGAACCTAGATTTCAAAGAAGAGATAGAGGTAAAAATAACAGACTTAGGATTCACTACCAGAGAGAATGAATTTAAAGCCATAAAAATGGATGAAATTACCTAAGAAAAGAGTAGAGATTAAAAAAAAAAAAAGCAACCAAACAAGCTTCCACAAACAAACTATATGTCACACCAATATTTAAAGGTTGTGCAAAGGTGTTGAAGCAAAAGAAAAGCTCAAGTAATTTGTTGGGGAAAATGAAAGGCAACAAAATTTAGTACCATGTAAGTCAGAAGAAAATAAAGTTTCAAGAGGAAGGAGACATTTATATCAAATGTTATTGAAATCTAGTAAAATAAAGTGAGAAAGGTGGACCACTAACTTTGGCAAAATTTTGGTTGTTAGAGACAATATGATGAACAGTTGTTAACGGAGTGGTAGCCATGGAAATCTGATTAACATAAGTCGAGTGAAGGATGAAAGTAGAGAAATATGGAGTATCTAAATGGTAACTTCTGAAATTTTGATATATAAAAAGGAGCAACAAGATGAGGATATAGTTGAAATGGGATATGACCTCAAACAACGATTGTTTTAAGATTGGTGAATGCCAATGGTAATGTTCCAGTTAAAGACAGGTATTGACAATATAGGAGAAAGAAATTAATTTAAAGACTGGAATTCCTGAAAAGATGAGAGACTATACAGAGCCCCTGTGAAAGCAATAGCCTTAGCTTACAGCAGGGACACCTCCTGCATTGTTACAGAAAGGAAGGAAAGGGCATGAACCAAACACAGATAAGTTGGTAAGACTGGTAGTGAGAATACGAGAATTCCTTCCTGATTGCTTTTATTGTCTTTTCCATGAAGTATGAGGCAGAATCATTTTTTAAGACTGGAAGAAGGGTGTAGGATGTTTGAGGAAAGAGCTAAAGCTATAAAATGGTCACCTGAAGAGATAAAAAGAGAATGCAGTAGGCCTACCAAGCAATATTGGGTGTCTATTTGATTTTTGTGAACATGAATGTAAAGTGAAATGTTACAATCAATGCCACAGAAATGAGAAAAGATCATAAGAGACTATTATGAACAATTCTATCCAACAAATTGGAAAACCTAGAAGAAAGAGATAAATTCCTAGAAACATACAACCTTACAAGACTGTATCAAGAAGAAATAGAAAGCCTGAACAGAACAATAACAAATAAGGAGATTGAATCAGTAATCAAAAACCCTCCCCCACAAAATCAGAATCAAATGATGTCACAGGTGAATTCGAACAAACATTTAAAGAAGAATACCAATTCTTCTCAAACTCGTCCAAAAAATAGAAGGGGGACACTTCCAAACCATTTTCGAGTCCAGCATTACCCTGATACTGAGGCTATAGACAAAGACAGCACAGGAAATCTATAAGCCAATAACCCAGATAAGCATAGATGCAAAAGTTCAACAAAATACTAGCAAACCAAATTCAACAGTGCATTAAAAGGATCATACGTCATAACCAAGTGGGATTTATCCCTAGGATGCAAGAATGGCTCCATATACATAAATCGATCATTGTGCTACACCACATTAACAGAATGAAGGATAAAAGCACACGATCATCACAGTAAGTGTAAAAAAAGCTCTTGAAATCACACTTTTTTTATGATAAAAACTCTTAACCAAGTAAGTATAGAAGGAACTTACCTCAACACAATAAAGACCATATATGAAAAGCCCACAGCTAATATTGAATAAATGAAAGCTTTTCCTCTAAGATCTGGAATAGGACAAGGATGCCCACTCTTGCCACTTCTATTTAACATAATACTGGAAGTCCTACCTAGAGCAATTAGGGAAGAAAAGGAAATAAAAGGCATTCAAATAAGAAAGGAAGAAGTAAAATTATCTCTGCAGAGAACATCATCTTATATGTCAAAACCTTTAAAGACTCTACCAAAAACTGTTAGAACTATTAAATGAATTCAGTAAGGTTGCAGTGATTTCTTGAATGTGACAGTAAAAGCACAGGAAAGAAAGCAAAATTAAACAAGTGAGATAATGTCAAACTAAAAAGTTTCTGCATGGCAGAGGAAGCAATCAATAAAATAAAAATGCTACCTACAAAATGGGGTGTTTGTAAACCATATTTTCAATAAAGGGTTAATATCCAAAACATATGCTGGGGCTCCTCAGTTAAGCCTTGACTCTTGGTTTTGGGCCAGGTCATGATCTCAGGATCATGAAGCCCCATGCCTGGCTCCGCCCTAAGCATGGAGTCTGCTTTCCCTCTCCCTCCTCCCTTCTTCCCCTCCCCCCACCGCTTGCTCTCTTTCTCTCTCTCTCTTTCTCTCTAAAATAAATAAGTAAATCTTTAAAAACATATCCAAAACATATGAGGAACTCTTACAAAGCAATAGTAAGGAAAACCTAAATAAATCAATTAAAAAATGGGCAAAAGAATTGAATATAATTTTCTGTAAAGAAGAGATACAAATAGTCAACAGATCTATAAAAAGGTGTTCAATATCACTAATCATGAGGGAAATGCAAATCAAAATTACAATAAGAGATCACCTCACACAGGTTAGGATGGCTTTTATAAACAAAACAAAACAAAACAAAAAACTAACAAATGTTGGCAAGGATATGGAGAAAGAGAATCCTTGAGAACCACTGGTGGGAATGTAAATTGGTGCAGCCACTATGGAAAACGCTATGCAGGTTCCTGAAAAAATTAAAAATAGAACTACCATATGATCCAGAATTCCACTTCTGGGTATATACACAAAGGAATTTAAATCAGGATCTTGAAGAAATACCTGCACTCCTATGTTTACTGCATAGTTTTTCACAATAGCCAAGACACTGAAACAATCTAAATGTCCATCTATGGATAAATCAACAAAGAAAACATTGTGTGTGTGTGTGTGTGTGTGTGTGTGTGTGTGTGTGTGTGGAGAGAGAGAGAGACCTACTGTAGTGCCTACAATTAACAATATTGTAAGCATACTTAAAAATATGCTGAGGGTAGATCTTATGTTAAAGGTCCTTATCACATAATAATAATAAGTGAGAAGAAACTTTTGGAGATAAAGGATAGGTTTATGTCATAGATGATACTGATGGTTTCAAGGGTGTATACCTATCTCCAAAATCATCAAATTGTATACAGGAATGGTACAGCTTTTTGTTTGTCAAAAATAAATTAATTTAAAAAACGAAGTGAGATGTTTGTCTTTTTTTTTTTTTTTTCCCAGCAAAGTTTAGCTCCTCTGGAGCAGGCACCAAACAGACAATAATACAATTGTGACTAGGTTTTTGATGGGAAAGTGTGAGCTGGCCAAGTAGGAACACAAAATGTTCATAAGGGAATCATTTTTGGAGAGTCAATGTAAGATATAAATAATGTTCACTAACAAGAGAGGATGTAGAGCTTTAATTTTTAGACATTTGGATTTTACAGAATTTTTTTCATACTAGAGACTCACACAGGTTTTGTCTTTTCTCTTTCTAAGTAAACACACTTAAAAAAATAAAAATCTCCATTTATTATCATCATCACCTCATACCTCAAAATAAAGACCAAAATGTAGGAAAGACACAACCTTGAACAAAAGACAGCACTTCAAATTAAATTAAATTGATCTTCTGGAAAACTCACAATGTTGTTCTTATTTTCTTGTTTTATCTGAGTGAAAATTTGCTCATGGATCAGCACAGTGCCGCTGACCTGTATTGGCCATCACGGCGTACGGCATGGGCGTCGAGTAGGAAAGACCTGACCCTGCTTCCCCTTTCCGCCTACAATCCACAATATGGCTAGGAAACTTGCATCAGTGTCATGAACCTCTACAAAATGAGATCTCTCATCTGCACATTGCAGTCATAAGCATGACCTCACAGAGTTTCTATGAATATCACATTTGATCACATATGTAAATTGCCTTCTATTATGCCTGGATTGCATTAAACAGTCTTTTATGGTAATCGTTATTATTATTTTCCTCTTTTCCTTCTATGAAACTGCTATTAAAGAATCTTTTTCTCCTTGTCTTCAGAGTCTCTTATAGAAGGAACCAGGCAGGGGCGCCTGGGTGGCTCAGTCGGTTAAAGAGCTGACTCCTGATTTCAGCTCAGGTCATGATCTCAGCGTCTTGAGATTGAGCCCCGAGTAGGGCTCCGCACACAGCAGGGAGTCTGCTTGAGAATCTTTCTCTCCCTCTGCCCTTCTCCTCACTCATGTTCTCTTGCTCTCTCTCAAATAAATAAAGTCTTCAAAAAAGAGAGAGACTGTCACTCACAGTGACAGGGGTTGCCTGCATGTGTGGTTTCTTCTAATACCAAAATAGTGTGTCTTTTCTAACACCAATCAATACTCTAATTTGCCAACAACATCTGGATGTTCAACAATTCGACTCGATTCTGACACTAACTACCCAGACTTAGCACAGACCCCACAGGGTAAGCTTAGTCTCACAAGACTGCCCTCACTTCAGATGCCAGCCAAAAATGGAGCACCTAGGCTACTCACACTTCTGCCCAGCTGACTATAAATTTGGGGGTTGTCTCAACTCCATCCTCAGGTTTGATAATTCAGTAGAATGACATATAGAACTCAGGGAAGCACTTTACTTACAATTACCAGTTTATTATAAAAGACAACTCAGGAAAAGCCAAATGGAAGAGACGCATAAGGCAAAGTTTTGGGGGAAGGGATGCAGAGCTTCCAGGCCCTCTCTGGGCACACCACTTTCCTAGCACAGTGACTATTCACCCACCCGAAAAGCTCCCTGACCCCATTATTAATAGTAAATGGAGGTTTCATTACATGGCAATGGTTAATTAAGTCACTGGCAATTGATGGTTTTACCCAACTCTAGCCCCTTTCTGTTCCTCAGAAGTTAGTGAATGGGGCTGAAAGTTCTAACCCTCTAAGCCTGTGGTTGATTTTTCTGGAGACAAAAACCTCACCCTGAAGCTATCTAGAGGCCCACCAACAGTCATCTTATTAGCATATAAAGACAGTGAATTGCAAGGAGCTATATGCCAGGAAGTGGAAACAAAGACCAAATATTTATTTTTTTATTATACCACACTGCCCTAAAGGCAACCTGGCACATTATCCCCATTGGACATTTACTAGGCCCTGTGGCCTAATGGCTGCCCTCATGCCAGTTCCAGATAGGGACACCTTCTAGAAAAACAGAGAAAACAAAGCTTGTGTTCTTTTAATAGTTGCCAGACTTTCTTGGAGGGCGAGGGGGAAGGGGGGAGCAAGAATTAACATAGCTCATTTAAAGGCAGTGAATAGAGTTTATTCTTCAATTAATTGGTTATTTATTCATTCAATACGTATATTTTTGAGTGCCATTAAGCCAAACACTGTTCTAGTTGTGCCAGACACAGCTGTGAACAGGACAAAGTCCTAGCTCTATTTATGGAGGGTAACATTGTGATGGAGGGGACAGACAGGAGACAAGTAAGCTCCTATGTGTAATAGCTTCAAGGTAAGTGCCATATAGAAAAAGAGCAGGTAAGGGTATAAGGAGTTGGGGTACCAGTGTGGGGTTATTTTAGAGAAGCCCTCATTGTGAAGATGATATCTGAGTAGAGATTTGAAGGAAATGTGGAAGCAAGCCACGTGAAAATCCAGCAGACTTATTTTGCTATTTCTCAAAATGAATACGGGTACTTTAAAATAACTAAAGAAGAAATTCAGGTAATGGTAATGATAGTCCAAAGTAGAAAAGGAGAGTTTGCATAGTCTAATTATCTGATAAGCATGTCTTGTTTATATTTTACCAACAACCTTTCTTTGTGTAGCAATCTTAACAAAAATGAAAGAAACTCATATCCAATTTTCTGACTCTCACACAAACTAATGCTTTATAAGAAATTTTTTTTTTTTTAAATCATGTGTATCACCTTCTAATCAGTATGTGGACATCAGTGATCCAATGATACCTAAAGAGATTTGGGGAATGTAATGCTTATTCTAGTTTTTTAAATGTGAAATAAACTGCCCTATCTGGCAGGCAGGTATCACCAAGTAAAAATACTCAGATTTGCAGGCACTTGGTTCAATCACTTCCTTCTTTAAAACCCACAAAATAATTTGCTTATCTTTCCATTATATTTCTCTTATTTGAATTATACTCAGTTTTGAATTGGTTTTTGATACCTACCACACTGTCTGCTGTTTTAGAACAGGAGCTGTGCTTTGATCATTGTTCCAATGACTCAACAGTGAGTTCATGGCTGGGCTTCTGATCCTGAACCTTTATTTTCTCCACTTCTTACACCAAGATAAACATAGCCCTACACTGTTTGGCTTCTAACAATTTTTTCTAATTTAATAATGTGCCTTTCTATATCAGAAAGTCTTTATACTTTTTGTTATACCTGCAAAATATTTCACTGTATGCCTGCATTTCCACTTGCCTTAAATTGCATTGCCATTAACAACTCTATGTTTTGTGGTAGGCAGAATTCTAAGATGACCACCGATGACCTCCACTCTGATATAACCCCACAGCCTTTGATTGTGAGAGGGACCTGTGAATATGATGGAATATCACTCCCATGATAAGGTTACATTATATGGCACTGCTGACCTTTAGAAAGAGATTGTCCTAGGTGGGCCTGATCTAATAAGTCCTTAAAAGGGATTGGGCTCTTCCTGAAGAAAGCTATTGAAAGCAAGAGAAGATTCTCCAAAGCTGGTTTTGAAGATGGAGGGAGGAACATGACAAGGAATGTGGTAATTTTCCTTTGCTCAGAGCAACCCCCAGTCTACAACCAGTAAGAGAACAGAGGCATCAACACCGTAACTGCAAGACGCCAACTTCTGCCAACAAACTAAAGGAGCTTGGAAGAGGACTCCAAGCTCCAGATAATAATACGGCCTAGCCAACACCTTGACTTCAACCCATGACACGCTGAGCTGAGAACCCAGTTATGACTTTGTCTGACTTTTGACCTATAGAAACTGTAAGGTAATAAATTTGTGGTATTTTAAATCTTTAAATTTGTGGTGATTTGTTACATGACTCTTCTTCATCAGAGTTTCCTCTGGCTATAATTACTTGATTACTTCTTTCCCATATACATTTTTTTTTAGAATCAGTTTCACAGTTCCAGAAAAATAAAATCGATGATACACTGTTGAATTAACGTAGGGACAATTGACATCTTATTTTAAGCATTTTTTTAAACTTAAACATTTATATTTTAAGGTTATCTTAATTCTTTCCATTTTTTATGCCTACTTTTATTAAACAGAGGAAAATACTCATTGAGGTAAGTTGGATTCCCTGTTATTTAGCATAGGTGTCTTTCCAAAACAGTTGAGCTTGGGCTTTCCAGTAGTTTCCCAGGATTGTTACAACAAAGTGCTGCCAACTGGGTGGCTTAAACAATAGACATTTATTGTTGCATAGTTCTGGAGTCTGGAAGGCCAAAATCAAGGTATCAGCAAGGTTGGTTTCTTCTGAGGGCTGTGAGGGTGAATTTGTTCCATAGCTCTCTCCAAGCTTCTGGTAGCTTCAGGCATTCCTTTGTTTATAGACAGCATTCTCCCTGTGTCTTCCCTGTATGTAAGGCTAGTGCTGGATCCAAATTTCCCCTTTTGATAAGGACATAGCCATTTGGATAGGGCCCACACTAGACCCCATCTTAACTTAATCATCTGCAATAACCATATTTCCCAATAAGGTCACATTCACAGGCACTGGGAATTAGGACTTCCGCATCTTTTGGGGACACAACTTTCAACCCATAGTGGGCTACTTCAGTGGTTCTTATAAAGATATCCAGCCTCCACTCTAATAAAAACACGGAGAGTGAATTTTTAAAACCTCTTCTAGCTCTGCCACCTTATAACTAAGTAACTTGTGATTTTTTTAAAGGAAAGATAGTAAAAATAATAAAATGTTAAGCTTCCCTAAGCCTGAGACATCACAATTCTTAAATGATGAGTTCAGCTTAAAACTATAAAGGGCTATGTTTTTTTTTAAAGAAATTTCTGCTTCATCAGATTCTTGAGGAGAAAAAACAAACCAACTAAACTCCAAACCTTTCAGCCACCAAGATATTTGAAATAAAAAAGGTGAATTTTACTTTATGGCATTACTTGAAATTTAGTTAGCATTTCAGAGGGAAGGTAGACCTGAATTTTTATGAGTCCTCTCAGAGTTTAATGAGTTTTATTTCTTAAGTAAACCTTTATTGGAGGAAATTAAGATCTTACAAGATCTTAAATGGAACAAAAGCTAAATCAAAAGCTAGTGGTGGGGAAGGTCATAACCTTAGACACAATCACTTAATCATTTGTTACCATATGTTGGAAATCCATTATACCTCAGCTTGCGGTCTTCCAGAGCAGACTTAACTTGGGTCTGAAAATAAACAATGATTTGCATGCCTGGAAGTCAAATATTAGCCTGGATCAGATCCAATGGTCATTTACTATATAGATCTTCCTTGATTTAAAATGGGGTTATGTTTGGATAAACCCATCATAAGTTGAAAATATCTTAAGTCGAAAATTCATTTAATGCACCCAACCTACCGACCATCATAGCTTAGTCTCACCTGCCTCAAATGTGCTCAGAACACTTACATTAGCCAAGAGTTGGGGAAAATTATCTACCGCAAAGCCTATGTTATACTAAAGTGTTGAACATCTTATGTAATTTATTGAATTCTGTACTGAAAATGAAAACAATGGTTGTATGGGTACACAATAATTGTAAGTATATTGGTTGTTTACCCTTGTGATTGCATGGCTGACTGGGAGCCAAGGTTTACTGCCACTACCCAGCATCATGATAGAGTATCACCAGCATATCACTAGCCCAGGAAAAGATCACAATTCAAACTCTGAAAGACAGTTTCTAATGAACACATGGCTTTCACACCATTGTAAGATGAAAAATCATAAGTTGAACCATCATAAATCACTGGCCATACTCTACCACTCTTATTTTAATCTTCTTGTGTGTGTGAGTGTGTGTACATTTAATAGTGATGGACGTGGTAGTCAAGGCTTGAGGCAGGAGTGGAAAGAAGGAATGAAGTCGATCCAAATTCCACTTTTCCTCTTGGTAACTGTAATTCTACTCTTCTGTATGCATGCAAAACATCTTTGGTTTTCCTCGTAATCGTGAGAGAACAATTGGCTAAAAGCCTAAAATAGCTTTTTCTCTTTCTCCTTTCTCTCCTGCTTCTCCCTCGAGCTTTGCCCTCCTCTTCCACGATTGTATCTAGTGGCCTTGCCATGGGAGATAGCAATCAGCAATGAAAACTACGCTTATGGAATCACCTCCATATATATTTACTTTTTTATAAAGCTTTTTTTAAGATTTTATTTATTTATTTAAGAGAGAGAGAGAGAGAGAGAAGTAAGAAGCGGGGGCAGCAGCAGAGGGAGAAGGAGAAGCAGGCTCCCTGCTCATCGTGGGGTTTGATCCCAGGACCCTTAGATCATGACCTGAGCAGAAGGCAGACACTTGACTGAGCCACCTAGGGGCCCCAACACCTCCATATTTAGAATATCACCCTGAATTCTACCTTCCTCTTTGGAAATATAGCGCCCTTAAGTCCATAAAAATTTAGCCAACTTAATCAGCTCAGGAAAGGCATCCTGTTGTTTATGATAGTTGATGTTGATAGTGTTATTTTTATCTTTGCTTAATTTTCTTTTTCCTTTTCACTGAAACACACTGTAGAGTGTTGAAACAAAAGGAAGAGGAGAATCAAGCTGGCCAGAGTGAGCAAGCTTCTTGATGGACAAACAGAATATGAGATGACTGCTCCAGATATTCTATCAAGGCCAGTCAACATAGAAAGATAGACTTTACTTTATCCTTAGTGTAACTGTAATATCATATCTCAGCAAAGGAGCCATAAATCCCCTAGTTAGGTCAAACCTCCACAGATAAGTAACCTGAGGACACAATCTTGCAAACAGCGGCTGTCGTAGAGTTCGCTGATTACTCCCAATACACATTCTCTCCTCCTTCCTTTTAGCAGTACATCTTGGCTTCATTAAGCTAGAGACTCTATTTTGAAACTTCTTGAATTAGTTTTCTATTGCTGCCATAACAAATTATCAAAATTTACCAGCTTAAAATAACACCCTTATTATCTCACAGTTCTGTAGACAAGAAGCACCAGAGGATCCAGCTGAATTATCAACTTAGGACTGCACAAGGCCAAAATCAAGGTGGTGGCTGGGCTGGGCCCTTACCTGGAGATTTCAAGGAAGAATCTGCTTCTAATCTTGGTCAAATTATTGGCAGAATTCAGTTCCTTCCCATTTTTAAAGTTGAAGTCCCTGTTTGCTTAATATGTAGCCTTTCATATTCAACTCAACAATGGCACACTGAATCCTTCCTTACGTTTTGAATCTCTGACTTCTCCTGCTACCACCACAGAAAGATCTTTGCTTTGAAGGGCTCCTGTAGTTACAGGAGCCCCAACCACATAATGTAGGATAATCTACCTATCTTAAAGTTAGCTTACCAGTAATCTTAGTTATATCCCTTTTGGTATATAATGAAACATATCCATTCAAGTAACATTAGGGGCAAAAGCCATGCATGACAAAATTCTGCCTATACTATGCCTCTCTTGCAGTAGAAGCAGCCATTCCAGGGCCACGACTCCACATAATGCCAGGGGCATCATACACATAAAATCCACTGCCAATGACGTGCCTTCGAGGTGCACAATGTGGAAGAAGTACGCTATACAACAAGGTTTTAGCTAATGGGATGTAAATGGAAATAATGTGTCTGACTTGTGATTATTTTTTTTTAAGATTTTATTTATTTATATGACAGAAAGAGAGACAGTCAGCGATAGAGGGAACACAAGCAGGGGGAGTGGGAGAGGAAGAAGCAGGCTCCCAGCGGAGCAGGGAGCCCTATGCGGGGCTCGATCCCAGAACCCTGGGATCAGGCCTTGAGCCGAAGGCAGACGCTTAATGGCTGAACCACCCAGGCACCCCAAGACTTGTGATTATTTTGAACACAGTGTCTTGCCCCATTCTTTTTCCTTCTCCCTTTCTGTTTACCTGAAAACGGAATAACATGAGCAATCTAGGAAGCTGTGTATTAAAAATGGCAGATCATCTTGTCATTCCTGAACCACTTATCTGTGACCCGTTAAGTAAAAAAGGAAAACAATTCTATCCTATTTAAGTCACTCTATTTTAGGATTTCTTTGTTAAAAAGTTTAACTTGCTAATGAGTTACAGAATCAGGATGAAAATCCAGACCACTTGATTCCTAGTCAGGACTTCTAATTGCCATATTGTCTCTCCTTATTCATGTATGTGTTTAGTTCTGAATACCGCCACTAATCATGGAGCTTATTATTTCAGGCTGCTTCCCACTTGATAGGTCTTACATCCTTTGGTCTCTAGTCCATTACTATCCTCTTGCACTCTCTAAAACTTCTGTAAGAGTCTTATAGTGGGGAGAGATGGCAGGTGTGGACACAGTTTGAAAAGGTATGGTTAGGGTTAGTAATAATGTGAGTGAGTGACTTAGTTGGGTGAAGCTAGCTTATGTAACACCTCAAGTTCCTTTATTAGAAGTCTTGGAGTAAAAACTGAGTTTCATAATTTGTACAAATTCCTGAAGAGTGGTGGATAATTCAAGCACAAAATAAAATATATCATAATAAAGGGGAAGCAATAATTGTTCTAATAAATAGAAAAAAGTCCATGTCCATTTTTCATACAACATCAATATGAAGAGTAACTAGATAATTTATAGAAAAAAGCAGGTATCTAAAATCATGCATTCATAAGATAAAAAAGTTACTGACAATGCCTAATCAAGCATTAAATAGCATTTGTCTATATCCAATAGATGTATTTTTCTCTACTTTCTTCATTAAATGGCTTTCAAAGTTTTTGTCATGTTCCAGATTTAGCAATTTCATTAATCTTGGCAGCAGTGTGGGCATTGTTCTGGATGAAGCCTTCTCTAAGGAGAGAATGCAGCCAATGACTGTGATCCCTTAGTCCTTTTCATTCTGGCTGATAACTTTCATCTTGAGTCCAATTGCTTCTATGGCTCTGAGCCTCCCTGAGATGTTACTGATGATTTTTAGGCATTATTTCTATTTTTAAAAAAAATAATCCTCAGAAGACACCTAAGTTCACAGAGTACAGTCTAAGACAACTTGCAGAGTACAATATCCCAAGGCAACTGGCAATGCAGATGTTGGCTGGGAAATCACTTTGAATTGTGCTGAGTACTTTCATATCAGGCTTTACCTTGACACTTGGAAGTGCTTTTGAACCAACTAACAGTATGACTAACAGTATAATCCTCACCCAGAAAAAAATTTCTCAGATATTTCAAACTGCATAATTATATGTAATTTTTTTCCTATATATTAATAAAGATGCTATTTTTCTCTCAAGTCTCAAAAAGTATAAAATAATCATGGATAAATTGGGTTGCCAATTTACCTGCCACAGATAGATATTTGTTATTTGTTCTAGTGACAGCTGAGGAATTAGAGAAGGACATGTAGGGAAGGTAAAAGTGACATTAAAAAAAAACAGAAGACAATAAAAGTCAGCAGGGCCCTGGGAGGTGGGCCCTTTGTTACCTACATTGTCTTTTCCAAAATTACTAAATATCCCTGCAACTGTTTCCTCATCTAAGACATGGGGACCTAGTAGCCCTCTCTTCATGTATATTTGAAGATAAAATGAGGAAAAGATAGAAAGCATATATCCATAGTTCCTGAAACTTAGTTGGCTACTAATATGGTACTTCCATATACTCTTAGCCCTGATAGAGGAGACTCTGGAAAGGAAAAGATTTATTTATTTTTTAAAAGATTTTATTTATTTATTTGAGAGAGAGAGAGCACAGAAGGAAAGGGAGAAGCAGACTCCCTGCTGAGCAGGGAGCCTAATGCGGGACTTGATCCCAGGACCCTGATATCACAACCTAAGCTGAAGGCAGATGCTTAACCCACTGAGCCATCTAGGCACCCCTGGAAAGGAAACGATTTAAAGAATGAGATATTCTCTGGGTACAAATTCATTACCAGCCTCTACTATCTGAAACTGCAGAAATATATAGGACCAGTACCCCTGACCAAGTTAATAGTTCTCTTTCTTAAAGGAGGATGTTATACCTAAGTTTACGCCACATACTAATTTCCTCTTGCTGTATAAAAATTAACCATAAATTTAGTGGTTAAAACAACACAAATTTGTTATTTCACAGTTTCCATGTGTCAGAGGTCAGAGTATGGTTAGATGGGTCCTTAGCTTAGGGCTTTACCAGGCTATAAGCAAAGTATCCTTTGGGGCTATGTTCTCATCTGTAGTTTGCAGTCCTCTTCCAGGTTGTTGGAAGAATTTAGTTTCCTAAAGTTTTTGGACTGAGACTTCCATTTCTTTTTCCTTTTTTTTTTTTTTTAAGATTTTATTTATTTGTCAGGGAGAAAGAGAGCACAAGCAGGGGGAGGAGCAGAGGCAGAGGGAGAAGCAGACTCCCCACTGAGCAAGGAGCCTGATGCAGGACTCAATCCCAGGACCCTGGGATCATGACCTGAGCCGAAAGCAGACCCTTAACTGACTGAGCCACCCAGGCGTCCCGAGACCTCCATTTCTTGATGGCTGTTGGCTGTGGGCCATTCTCAGTAACTCAAGGCCACTGCCAGTTCCTGGTTAAGTGGCCTCAACATTGATCTTTACTTCTTCAAAACAAGCAGAATCTGACATAACACAACCTAACCAAGAGAGTAATTGCCCCATCACATTCTCAGGTCTCACCCACACACAAGGGGGGAGAGTTATATAGGAAATGTATGCCGGTTGGTGAAAATCTTGGAGGCCATCACAGAATTCTGCCTGCCATACTCAGTTAATTCATTTCAAAGCAAAATAATCTGATTTTTAGAGCTGGTAATACTGTCCCACTGAAAATACATAATCTAAACTACATCTTGCATAATTTCTTTCCTTTCTCTACCCTGTTTCCCTTCCCCTTACAGATTTCTCTCGAGACATTCCCTTCCTAAGTCATTTGTACATGAATGCTCATCATAGGCTCTGCTTCTAGAGGTCCTAAAGGAAGACACCTTACATTCTTGTTTAGTTACATACTTTTTAGTGATTATAAGTTCCACATTTTTCTGTCTTTTTTATACCTGAGCATTGGTCTACAAGAATTTTTAGATAATTTTGTCAAGATTAATTCTAATTGGACCTTGATTTTAATTAGATTCAAGCTACAATATAAGGTTAGACAAGCTGACATTGGGACAATATTCAGATTTATCCTCTAGAAATATGGTATATTGTTTCTTTTGCTCAAGAATTCATTCATGTATTTCAGTAAAATATCACATTTCCTATTTAAGTTAGTCTGCATGTTTTACATGAGTTGTTACTGTAAATGGAAATTTTTTATCATTATTATTTTAGTTTCTGACTGTTTATTGTTACTACAAAAGTGATGAACATTTTCCCTTTATAAATGCTTTCAAAGCCGTATTTAAGAGTAAAACCACTGCATTTTCAGATGATGCCAAGCCACGTAGAATTGCTAACATCTTAAGAATAGGTAAAGAATTGAAAGTTAACAAAAAGTAGATGAAAAGAAAATTAGAATCAAATCACAAGTGTGCACTTAATGATTTTTTTTCAAAGGAAGGTATAGGGAAAGACGTTACAGGATAAACGAAAGCAGACAAAATGAGCTACTACAGTCGCTGAAAGCTAAGCCGAAGTATAAGATGTATAATGCTCTCTGAAAACAAACACTGGGCAAGACGCTAAACTGTGTTAAAAAAGAAAAGGTCAAGCAAGGGCCTGCAAATAATCATTTTTCTTTATTCAACACTAACCAGTCCCTGCATTGTTGGAAGGCAGTTTTTCCACCAATACTATCTTCTTCCACAGCAGGTTATTTTCTTTTACCAATTGTTTTTAGAGTCATCAAATCATAAACTGTTGGAGCTACTTGACAACTTAGAGACTTCCTAGTTTATCTTCCTTATTTAAACATAAGGAAGTGAAACTCCAATTACGTGAAGTTAAGCTCTAATTAGGCAAAATTATTTTCCCTATGATTCCTCTTTTTAGTCAAAATCATCAGAATTCATCCCAACTGGAAATCTAGGTCATCTTAAAATTCTTCTTCTTTTCATCCTATATACAACCAGTGATCCGGGTGCCATTTATTTTTGCATCCTGAGCATCTCGCTAACTCATGGCCACTGAGGCAGTACAGGTCCTCACCATTGCCGTCCCTCTTTCATGCAACAAATGTGTCTGTGCAACTTCTGCAGACACAGGCTGCTCCAGGTGCTACAAGTACAACAGTAAAATTTTGATTGTATCTGCATTAGGTTCTCGTGTACTCTTGATTTTGATCCATTTTCAACACACTTACTGGAGATTGTTTTACAAAACACGAATCTTATGATTTCCCTCACTCAAAATTCCCAGTAGCTTTCCACTACTGTGTGGGATTAACATCAAATCCACTAGCTTTTCTCAGTGTAATCCTTCCTTATGTTTCAACCCCCTTTCCTGCTTTATATACAGGTTTTTGGTCCACCATCCCACAGATTCTATGCTATAGCCATGCAGAAATATTAGGTTTTGGGGGGCCTGGGTGGCACAGTTGGTTAAGCATTCAACTCTTGGTTTCAGCTCAGGTCGTGATCTCTGGTTCGTGAGATTGAGCCCCATGTCAGGCTCTGTGCTGCGCATGGGCCTGCTTGGGGTTCTCTCTCTCAAATAAATAAATAAATCTTAAAAAAAAAAGAAATATTAGTTTTTACCCAAATATGACAGGCAGTTTCATATTATAAACTTAGAACGTTACCTTCTTTTTCTCTAGTATATTTGGGAGAAAGTGAGAAGCCCTCATCCTAATCCAAAGTCCTCCTGTTGGCTGTTGTTGCTGAGACATGGGTTCCCTACTGCTCTCAGCTGTAACTCTGCTCATCATACAGTTTATGGCTAGGTACCACTTCATACTCCAGGATGCTCTGATCCTTTATATAGCACTGCCACTGCAGTACTAGCTGCTCTGAAAAATGATCTGGGGACAGCCATTCCTTCTTTTATGGACACATCCCTAATTCCCCACAAGAATCACTACAAAAAACTCTTACGTATTGTTGGTAACTAGAGTAATCAAAATAAAGACATAACGAGTCTAGATGCTATGCATGATTGTTCCTTGTGTCCAAGGGAAAGGAATCTTTAATGCCTTTGTTTCTAGCCTTGCTTTCCCATCCAGAAAGATTTTTGTCTTCTCTCCCTTTGAAGGAACTGCATTCTTCAGTGTGCTTCAAGGTAAGTATTCACCCCATCCTACGCCACCCCCTGAGACACTAACTCACTTCTAATCATCAAAATTGCTCCAGCTTTTGAATCATGAGGCCTTAGCAGTAGAGTCCAGGGAATACATCAGAATATCTCCAAGGAATGCTTTGGCCCATCATGCGTATTATTCTTTACAATCTCCATAGCAGTATGAGGTACCAATATACCTCTTAATTCTTCCTGTAGGTTTGGGATGAATAACTATTCACACACACACACACACACACACACACACACACACACACACACATGCACATATACACACAGAAGTCTTTTATAAGAACATTAGAAATGAAGGCAAATTTTTTTCTGTATGCAATACAAAAAGCTACACTAATTCCCTGGCTACAATGTATGTGGAGCTGAATATTTTAATAAAGAACAGATTTACCTTCTTTTTACTTCTTTTTGTAAGTCCCAGATGATGCCCAAAGGATTCTTGGATTTTTAAAAAGTGGGCCATTATGATACCTTGACAAACATTGGAAGCACCACTGTAAGCTCCTGTCCAGAAAAGAAAAGGAAACAGGAGTTGGACATGTCAGTGTTAGAGAATACAGAAAAGGGACTGTATGTAAAATATTTTCATATTTTGTCATACGTCATTTTTCCTGCTAAAAATGCCACCTTTTTAAGTAAAAAGGTTCAATTTGAAATGTCTTCTCTGTGATGCTTTCCCTTACTTCCCTGTAGAGTTAGCCAGCAGTCTACTCTGGGCTTCTTATAATCAGCACTTACCTCCACTATAGCTTTTAACACATTTCTGTATATTTTTACATCTGTCTGTCCCATGCAGCCTGTAAGCATGAGGGAAAGAACTATGTTTTATTCATTTTTGTCTCTAGCAGATGGTCACAGTAGATGCTTAATAAATGTTTTGTGAATAAATGAGAGAAGGAATAAATTCCCCAAATTATACAAGTTAATGACAGAGGAAATAGCAAAACTCAAACTTTCTGACTCCTACTCTTATTTTTCCCAATCATTATCTAATTCAGTCTCCAAGTAACAGTTAATTTACAAATTACAGGCTTGAAATCTGAGAGATTTAATGAATTTTTCAAGGTCACACTGATAATGTTGTCATTTCAGTCAGGATAGGTTAGGTTATGCTGCAGTAGTAACCTCAAAATCAAAAGACCTAAAACAACAAAAGCTTATTTGTTGCTCCTGCTACAGATCCACCATAGGTTGGGATTGGGAGGGAATCCACATATTTATTCAAAGACAAAGACTAATGGAATAGCCACAGTCTTGAACATTGCTTATCTCTGTGCTAGAGGAAAAAAAAGTGTTCTGGAACGATAATAGCTATGGCCTGGAAGTAACGCACGTTGCTCCCACTCACAAGTTAGTGAATAAAACTAGTCATGCAGTCCCTACCCATCAACAAGGAGATCATGAAGTGCCATTCTACCATGTTCCTGGAAATGCAAGTTGGTTAAGACTATTACATAGACTCACATGTAATAGGTATACCACAGATGTTTGAGTATAATTTTTATTTCTAGCCTAATATTCTCTCCACCAAGCAGTTCTGGAACCTCCTCCTTTCAAACGAGATGCAGTAGATATGGGATATATTTTAAGAGGATTCAGATAGCATAAAATAAATGTGAAGTAATTCAAGGAATTATACATCTTAGCTTAAAATCAAGATGTGATTGAAAAATAGTGTCTACTGGAAGGTGATTAACTACAGGAAGGTGATTATAGGAGAAAAATGACTAGTACTAGTTGTTCTCAGATCATTCAATATAGAGAAATAGGCTTAAAATCAATTTTAAAAGTTAAGTGTTATATAAAATGTCATCACACACACACATACTCAAAGGACATTACAGCAGGAAAGCCTAGGATTCTAGACCTAAGTTCATCACTAATTAGCTATGTGTCCCTGGGTCTTTTGCAGGCATGTATCCTGCTATATAAAATGAAAACTTGGAGACATATATAAAATTCCTTGCAATTTAAAATTATTTGGCCCATGTAAATCAACTTGTCATGACACAATTTAAGAGTAACTACTATAGTCATTAGGATGATTGTAACAGCTAACACAAGTACATCTCCAAATTTCAATGGCTTAAAACAATATAATTTAACTTTTTACCTATATAACAATAGTCCTATTGGTAGGTACCTTTTTTTCACACTGTGATTTAGGAGCCTAGTATTCATCCCTCTAGTGGCTTCACCATCCGGTAGGAGCACAGAGTTCTCTGCTTCTAGTCAGTAAAAGCACAAAGTGGAGAAACCCAGTCCCGATGTGGCACACATTACTTCTGTTCACTTTCTGTTGGGCAAACTTCTTATTGGTGAGAACACATGGCCTCATCTGGATGCAGAGAGGCTGGAAAAAGCAGTCCCTGGATGAAGACTCCCCTCCCAGGACCAACTTCATGCTATGAAAGTAGGGAATCAAATTTCTGGAGAACATCTACTCCTCTCTGCCACACTGTCTGTCTTGACAGCCAACCCCTCCTCTCTTGTTACTCACTCCGTACTCAGAATACAATTAGGTGCTTACATCACTTGGTTCCTTTAGGTGGTAAATATTCAAGGGCAGGGACCACTTTTTTTTTTTAAGATTTTATTTATTTATTTGAGAGAGAGAGCGAGAGCATGAGTGGGGTGAGGGGCAGAGAGGGAAGAAGACTCCCCAGTGAGCGGGAAGCCTGATACGAAGCTTGATCCCAAGACTCTGGGATCATGGCCTGAACTGAAGGCAGATGCTTAACCAGCTGAGGTATCCAGGAGCCCCAAGGACCACTTTTTATTCAGCTTTGCACTTTCCAGCACATAGCCCTATTTCAGGAGCAGAACAATTATTCAATAACAAATTTTGATTAAATGAATTTATTCAAAGCTCCCTCTGCCACCTTTGTGGGGTTTGTTTGTTTGTTTCCCATAGTTAGGTGAGCGTGGGACACTATCTTAAATCTTTAAGAATTTTATTACAGAACTTTACCAGAACCCAGTGATCCTACAAAATTGTTGAGGGCATGTTATGAGGAAACATATACTAAGTATCTAGATATAAATGATAATTCCCAGACCTCCATTCTTCACTGGAAACCATATTTCCTTCATAAGTAGATGGCAGGAAAGGTTATTTTTTATATTCTGATTCTAGGGACAGGACTTGAAATATTCTTTCATTCTTTCAGTTTATGTGCATAAACCTTGGGTTTTTAAGTGAAAAACATATAAATCAAGGGTGCTAGGTGGCTTAGTCAGTTAAGCGTCTGACTCTTGGTTTTGGGTCAGGTCATGATCTCAGGGTTGTGAGGTCAAGTCCTACATCAGGCTCTGCACTCAGAGTCTGCTCGAGATTCTCTCTCTCCCTCTGCCCCTCCCCCTGCTCACATGCTCTCTCTCTACCTCTCAAATAAATAAATAAATTTTTTAAAAAAGGAAAAGGAAAAGGTATAAATCATTATACCTCTAGATAGAGAGAATAACTAGAGTATGTAAACTTAAAAGTATGTGCACTCTGAAAAAGATTTATACTTTATAGAGAACACCTGAGAAGATTTTGTAAGTAAAAATGAAACATTTTGGGAAAATTAACTCTTAGGTCAAGTCTTATTTAGTCTAGACCAAATATGTAAATATGTAATGATATGTTTAAGGTAGAATTTATTCATTTATCCAACAAACATTTATTAAGCACCCACTTTGGCTTATTAACCTAGATTATTAAGAAAAAAATCACACCATTTTTCCAAATCACCTGGATAATTATCAAATGCCCTTTACTGGCTATGCAGCAAGGTCCATGGGGAACATTTTTAAATTGCAGCTTGTGGCTCTTTGAGGACAAGAGCCTGCACCTACCCTTGCTTGAATTCCCAATAACTATTTATAGAATAAATTACTATCAACATAAATCCTCTGCCCATTTTTTCCAATCCCGTATTAAAATTTTTATCTATGACAATGTTGAACTTCACCAAAACTCAGCGATCCTGGAAATCGGCAATTAAAAAGACACACACACACACACACACACACACACACACACACACACACACACACTTTTGTGTTTTGGGCTTTACTGAAAAGAAACAACTTCCCCTATATAAGTTAGGTAAAGACTCAGAGATGCTCTCCTTGCTTGCCTATGACAGGGCCAGACAAAAACCCTCCCAATTTCCAGTTTTTGCCTATTAGTGATTAGCTGAACTGCTTTTCTTCATTGATCAATCAGAACAGAATGTTTATTAATCAAAACTGGGTTAAACTTCCCTCCTTCCCCCAAGCCCATGAACTTTGACCCACTCTCTTACCCTGAGCAGGCATAAGACTCAACAGTTCTGCCTGAGAATAGGAGCCTTGAGATGAAACACTCTGATCCCACCCTTCCATCCCGCTTCCCCACATTTGGTTCTTTTGAACCTTGTTTACTCCTCCCTATAACAGAAGAACACTTTTTGCCTCATGTTGGAATATTTACAGATCTTAGGTTCATTGCAATAGCCTCTGTGCCCCTACTACAACAGACCCCTTTCTCCCTTGTAATAATGTTTCCAGAAATCTCTTACCTATTCCAGATTTGTGTATTTTATTTGATACCTACTTTAAAAGAGAATTACTCTCCCCTATACACTCAATACACAAATGTGAACCAAATCTAGACTAGATTCCTAACTTTATTTTTCTCATCTGACCTGATAGGTGTGGTTTTCTGATTCTCTGCAATGAAAATATTTATTAACATCCAAGTGGAATAAAGGCAAATATTTAGAACTGATACCAAATAAAAGTGATTTTGCAAATAAGAGTTCTGGATTCTGTCTTGGGGTTTGGGGAGCACTAAAAGAAAGACTTCCTGGATGTTAGGGGCTACTCTTTTTATTCTCTTCCCAGAAGATTGAATACGTACTGCCATCTACTGGTAAGCACTGCAAAATCAAGTTAAAACAAATGGCACTGCTTTCTTCTATAGAAGTTATGTGAATGTATTTGTTGAAAAGATGGTCTTCTCAAATATATAGCAGATCTAAAAACAAATATTTATGTTCTAAATGCATTATTTATTGACCCACCATGTCTAATACTCTTTTGTCTCAGATTTTCTCAAAAAAATTTTTAGTTACCAAAATATTTTTAAATGATTCCAGGTTAAACATCTAAGCAAGTCTAATCATGCATAAACTGAATAGGTTAGCACAGTTCAGTATAGTATAGAGCTTTGATACGCAAAGTGTGGTCTGCAAGCCAGCAGTCTCAGTATCATGTAGGAGCTTGTAAGAAATGCAGGCTCTTAGGCCTGTCCCAGATCCACTTGAAGAGAATCTGCATTTTAACAAGATGATTGGGTAATACGTATACATGTTAAAATTTGAGAAGCACTGGTATAAAGTATTGTATAGAATTTATAAGTTAAAAAAAACAACAAACCCTAGTTAGAAGCTTTGTTTTTTTTTAATAAAAGGGAAGCTCTCAAGATTTTTGTCATGGTCCTAGAATCATTTTTCATTTTTCAATCTTCAAATGGATTTCATCCTGCAATTAAACTTTTTTGAATCACTGTAAGATCAATTGAAGCAGTCTTGAAACAAATTATATCTCTGTTAAAGAAAGACAATTAAAGAACAATACCCTCAAGCTATATGTTGGTATTATACGTTTGTGCATATTGAGATTCATTACTCTGTTCAGCATCATTGATGAGACTTTCCATAAGATTAATTACTGACACAGCTATGCCAGCAGCCTCCCAAGAAAGTTAAGGGATAGATAGTCGAGGAAAAGATACAAACAAACTAAGGCGTTGGAATTGAGAGTAAGATCACTGTGGATCTTCACATACACAGACACAAAATCACACACACACATGTGCACACTGATGATGAACCCCAGTATCAAGCTGACAGGCCACAAGAGCCAAACTTCAACAGTGTCCTAGCTCTTCGCAGCACCCACAATTACCTGTATTAGAAGGGGATGCGATTGCCTCAAGCAATTTCATTCAGTGTACCAGATGCCTCCTACTTGAAAAAGGAACACAGATAAAAATGTACATTCCACAGAATAAAGGGCACAGTCTCGGTTTTTCATGTTATAATACCATTTGCTTTGAAATTTGTTGAGACTTTCTTCATGGTCAACTTTTTTATTGTTTCAAAGTATTCTTGAAAATGTGCATTTTCTCATTATTGGATACTAAGTAGATAGACGAATCAAATAGTTAATTGTTAATTGTTCATATTTTCTATATCATAATTTTTTCTCTGTCTGATCCATCAGTTAGTATAAGAACATTAATATCTCCCAATATAATGATGAAATAAAAATTTTATCTTATTTTGGCAGTTTTTGTTTCCTATATTTTAAGGCCATTTTTAATACTGTTTATACTTTCCTAAGAAATGTATTATTTTATAATTATATTGTGACCCCCCTTCTTTCTTAATATTTTTCATTTTAAATTTTATATGATTTTATACTACCCACAGTAGCCAAAATTCACAGGTTAAAGCACAGCCTTCCCACCAGACAGCTTTGCCCTTACTTCTGACACTAGCCACAAATTCAGGGATCGTGAGGGCTGCGTTCACTCTGAGCAGCTGACTGGTTTGAGCATTCCCATATCACCCTCAAGTTCCATTACTCATTAGACTCACAGGACTCATTGAATGTGCTATAGTTAAAATCACAGGTTTGGGGCACCTGGGTGACTTGGTTGGCTAAGTGTCTGCCTCTTGATTTCAGCTCATGTCATGATCTCAGGGTTGTAAGATCAGGCCCCACATCTGGCTTGATGCTGTGTATGGAGCCTGCTTAAGATTCTCTCTTCCCAAAATTCTGCTTCTGTGGGTACATATCCAACAGAAATATTTAACAAAGTACATATACAAGAATATTCACAGCAGCTTAATTCATTATAGCAAAAAATCTGAAAACCCCAATGTTCATAAAGAGTCAAATGGATATCTCACACCAATAAGAAAGGACAAGCTAGTAATATAACAACAACATTGATAAATTTTATAGAATAATTCTGAAGAAATGAAGTCAAACACAAAAGAGTAAAACTTATATGATTAAAATTAATATAAAAATTCAACAGAAGGCAAGATAGATTTATGAAGCTAGAAACAAAACAAGCGGTTATTCTTAAAGGGAGTACCATTTGAGAAGGGGCATGAAAAATCCTTCTGGATTACTAAACATGCTTTTCATCTTTATCTGAGCTGTGGTTACATGGGAGCATATATGTGAGTGTACAAGCAAAAATTATCAAGCTGTACACTTAGGATGTATGCATCTTTTGTATATGTCATACCTCAAAAAAATAATTCCTGAAGTATAAGGCTATAGAAAGATATTTGCAATTATTGGATAATAGTAACTCCTTTTCTTATTGGCTTCAAGTAGGTGGCAAGACCTCTTCAATTAAAAAAGGAAGGAAGGAAGGAAGGAAGGAAGAAATTTGCTTCCAGGGTAGCCTCATCTTCCAGTTTCACTCACCAATCTGCTTTCAGATGGTTTCAATTCATTGACAGAAGAATACAAGGCATTTCGTGGAGGAAAAATAAGCCCAAAACAAAAGGGAAGATATTGACATTACCCATTTAAGTTAATATAGGTAAACAAAAACATCTCAGAGCTTAGGCTGAGAAAAGGGGATAAGGAAAAAGATAGGGCATGAATGGAGGAGGCAATATCAAATGCAAGAGTCCTGTGAAGGAGAATTAGGAGAGCTAGCAAATCAATGTTCTGCTTTGGAATCAAGGTCTAGCTATTTAACTCAGCTTCATTCCCGTAAGTCAATGATGTAATGTGAAGACACACACTGAACAGTGGCAGACACAGTGCTCAAACTTTGGACTCACTTCGTGTGGTAAAATGGCCCAGTTACTGGGAAACAGTTGCCTGTGGAAACCCATTGTGGCCTTTCCCTTCTGAACAACTCTGCCACCTAGCAAATTCCCGTTTGTGTCCAGCTGGAATCCTCCTTTTTCTAGTTGTATTAGCTTTCTTGGGCTGCCATAACAAGTATCACAGATGAGGCGGCCCAGAAAACAGAGTTGTTTTGTCTCACAGTTATGGAGGCCAAAAACCCAAAAATTATGTTGACACAATGTTTCTTCAGCTGTCCACCCTAGTCAGCCCCTTTTCCGGTACCTAATGCCAGCCTCGCCATCTTCTGCCTGGATTACATTAGCAACCTCCTAATGGACTTCTTGCCCCCAATCTTATCCCACTCAAACCCATTCTCCACTTTAGACCCAGAATGATCTTTCTAAATCACCCATTTAATTATGTCATTCCTCTCCTCAAAGCCCTGTATTGGCTTGCAACTGTTCTCAGGATAAGGTCCCAAGTTCTGATAATGCCTTTCAGGCCCTTATTTAAATGAATTTCAATTCTTTGAATTCACCCTGTTTTCTCTGCCCATCAGGTCACTGCTCTTTTGTTTCTGCTCAGAATACTCTTTCCATATCATCCCTTTCTTCATGTGGCTAACTCAACTGAGCCGTTAATCCTGGCATAATACTTTCCTGAATCTCCAAAGGCTAGATTAGGCTCTGCCTTCGACTACCATCAAGTATTGCCACAGCACTCAGTACTTAACTCTTCCTAAAGCACTTAGCACTCTATTATAATTACCTGTGTACCCCTCTGTTTTCCCCCCTACTCTAAATCCCTCGAAGGCCAACATCATATCTTGTCTTGTTCAATGTTCTGTTCTTAGCACCTCTTCACATAGTAAGTACTAAGCAAGATTTTTCCAAATGGGTAAATTAGTAAAAGAACCGAATTATTCAAAGAAAGATACTTGTTTGGTTACTCCCGATATTTAATTTCTGTGAGCAGAACTGTCCCCAAGCTCATTTTATTTTGTTTAAAGATTTTATTTATTTGAGAGAGAGAGAGTGAGCGTGCGTATGCACAAGTGGGGAGACGGAAGCAGAGGGAGAGGGAGAAGCAGACTCCCCACTGAGCAGGGAGCCCAATGTGGGGCCTGAACCCAGGATCCCGAGATCATGACCTGAGCTGAAGGTAGATGCTTAACCAACTGAGCCACCCAGGTGCCCGCCCCCCGTAAAATTCATTTTAGAGATTGAGCTTCTCTAATCTTAATACATTGGAATATTGCTCTTAAGTTATCAGATACAAAAATGTAACATTTTATGTAAGGTAAACTCATATTGGACTCCATCCCACTACAGTTAGCTGCTGATGCCCCCAGAGCACCTCATTATAAGGTGGCCAGACTTAAAAGGCTTGGACACCAAAGATGCGTGACTAAAGCAGATGTCTCCCTCAGAGGGCAAAACTTCCCAGCACAAGAAACAGTTCTGTGCTTTGCTTCAGAACACAGAAATGCCTGACACAAAAAGAAAGCATATGAAATACAACAGGTATTCTGAGATATTAAGAAAGGTATAGAAGTGAGGTCTTTGTGCATAAAATAGAGCTCCTTTGTTTTGCAAATCAAGTTTAATTCACACACACACACACACATACACACACACACACACACATACACACACACACAAGTATCCCCCTTATTGGAAAGTGTGAAAAATAAAAAGAAAGAAAGAGGATCTTTAAAGGATCTTATTACTCCACCTTGTCAAACTGGAATCATGAAACTGCATAGCTTTCCACAACCCTTTATGTCGCCTTGCAAGAATAAAAGCAAAACAAAACAAAAGCTAATGATTTTTTAAAAAATAAAGAAGCACAAATATGATAATTTGGCTTATTACCACAAAGTGCAAATTTTGAATGCTTCGGAAAAACACAACATTGATGCGGGCTAATGGGTTCTTCCTTGTAACTATATGCCAGGACACCTATCAAAAACATGTCCAGTCAAGGGATTGACATGGTTTCAAAGCCAGGCCATTAATCTGGTGACAGCACTCCATTAAACTAACTCTGCAAATCATTTTATTGGAGGAGTGAAATATTGGAGAGAGAGTGGGACCCTTGTTTATTGTCCTATTGACTGATTACAACATGATTGCTTAGGGAAAGCCAGTTGTTTGCATTATGTAGAAAGATAACAAAGATAAAGAAACTCCCGTTTGGAGGAACTCAGCTTTCTAAGGGGATACGTTTCTCTTTTTGACTCTCCACAGTAAATAGAAAGAAATCCTGTTTTTGTATTTTTGGTGGGATCGAAAGGGGGTTGATTTCATTTAAGGTAACAATTAATATACACATTTTTGTTCTATGAATAAACTGTATGTAAACTTCAACAGAATTCCAAATAATTTGCTATCTAATATCACTTTATACACTTACTAAAGTTAAATATTTGTTCCTCAAAATATGTAGTTTGTTACTGGACACAAAACTGGCTCTGACCTCAGGTTTGGCTGCTCACTGCTCAAAAATCAATACTCAGAAGAGAAGTGATGCTGGGAAAGGAAAGATTGTTTTATTCAGGAAGCTGGCAAGATGATGGACTAATGTCTCAAAGACCATCTTCCCCCTTCAGGCAAAGCCAGAGAGTTTTAAAGGGGAAGGAGTGGAAAAAGGGAAGGGGGCTGTGTGCAGGAGAAGCAGGTGTCCAGGGGGTTAGTCACATGTCGACATGACTCCGAACAGGCTTGAGGACATCAGTGGCAGCTGTTTTCAAATGCAGTCACTCCTACTCTTCTGGGAAGGTTTGTTCCTTCACTCCTCAAGGCCAGTGGTCTGCAAGTTGCAAGGGAAATAGGTTAGTTCTGCTGCAGGCCAAGGGACTTTGGTCAGCAAGCAAGGAGTTCATAAGTTTGAAGCAAGTTAACCTTAAGACCAGTTGGAATGCTGCTACAGTTTCTCAGATTTTGATTTCTAATGAAGATATGACAATAACAGCCAGAAAAATATTAATCTAACTAGGCTAATTAAACATTTCTTACGGTTGCATTTACCAGCTTTTTAATTCAGCCTGAGTTTGCCACTAGGAAAACTCATGAGATTTATTTGGGATCATTCTCTAAGATACATACTCAATTCTTGATTATCTAAGACAGCAGAGTGTAGGAAATAGCAAAGATAACTTACAAATCACTCCCTTGCCTAAACCTCTACTAACACATCTCACCAAGCAAGTATTCTTCAAGTATTAATCATCAGGAAAATGACCAAAGGTGAGTAGTGAAAGAGAAAAACAGAAACAAGGACTCTGGAAAATGTGTTAACTGCATGATTAACTCTCAAAATATTCCTTTATGAGACAGAGGGGGGAATAAGAGGATTGTTCCATTGCAGAAAACGCAGGCCCAGATTTCTCCTGCTGGGTGTAAGTAATACACACACAGAGGACTAACATATTACGAGATATAAACAGAGAATAAACAAACCAGCCTTATGGGGCAGTAGAATAAAATATTAGTTTTGTAACTGTGGGAGGAGGCAGAAATTGGTTAAGCAGTTTTCACCCATTTATAAAATATCCCCAGATGCCTATAGGTACTATGCTAGGTGCAGGAATAGGGGTCAGTAGGACAAGTACAATAACTGCCTTCACGAATCTATTAGGAAAATATATATTAAGTAAATGACTATAATTAATTAATCAATCAATTAGTTAACATTGTAAAAAGTCTGTCAGGAAATAAGGCATGATATGAAAACACAAAACAAGGAAAACACAAAACAGAAGGAAGTATCCTCTGAGGAAGTAAAATTTATTGAGTATATGCTGTGTGTAAGCTAACATACTTCACATATACTTTTGTGTGTAGTATTAAACTTTCCGATAATAAAATGTGGTCATGCAATGAAGTGATGTTAAGTCATTTACAAATAACTATAATAAGAAGGAGAAAGCACTGCCACCTAAGAGTAGTACTGACAAGTTTTAGGAGTATCAGGGGAGAAATTGCTACTATTTCATTTTCTTATAAGATTGGTTAAAGGAGGAAAGACATTCCATGCATATGGATTCGAAGAACTACTATTGTTAAAATGTCTATACTACTCAAAGTGATCTACAGATTTAATACAAACCTTATCAAAATACCAACAGCATTTTACACAGAGCTAGAACAAACAATCCTAAAATTTGTATGGAACTACAAAGACCCTGAATAGCCAAAGCAATCTGGAAAAAGAAAAGCAAAACTGGAGGTATAACAATTCCAGACTTCAAGTTATATTATAAAGGTGTAGTAATCAAAACAGTATGGTGCTGGAACAAAAATAGACACATAGATCAACAAAATAGACTAGAAAACCCAGACACAAAGCCACAATTATATGGTTAATTAATCTTCAACAAAAGAGGCAAGAATATGCAATGGGAAAAAGACAGTCTTTTCAACAAATGGTGTTGGGGAAACTGGACAGTGACATGCAAAGAATGAAACTGGACTACTTTCTTACACCATACACAAAAATAAATTCAAAATGGATTAAAGACCTAAATGTGGGACATGAAACCATAAAAATCCTAGAAGAGAACAGAGGCAGTCACCTCTGTGACATCAGCCATAGCAACATTTTTCTAGATATGTCTTCTGAGGCAAGGGAAACAAAAGCAAAAATAAACTATTGGGACTGTATCAAAATAAAAAGCTTCTGCACAGTGAAGGAAACAATCAACAAAACTAAAAGTCAACCTTCAGAATGGGAGAAGATAATTGCAAATGATATACATGATAAATGGTTAGTATCCAAAATATATAGAGAACCGATAAAACTCAAGACCCAAAAAAACAAATAATCCAGTTAAAAATGGGCAGAAGACATGAACAAATATTTCTCCAAATAATATATACAATGGCCAACAAACACATGAAAACATGTTCAATATCACTCATCGTCAGGGAAATACAAATCAAAAGTACAATAAGATATCACCTCACACCTGTTAGGATGACTAACATCAAAAACATAAGAAACAACATGTGTTGGTGAGACTGTGGAGAAAAAGGAGCCCTCATGCACTGTTGGTGGAAACAACCACTGTGGAAAACAGTACAGATTTTCCTCAAAAAGTTAAAAAATAGAACTCTCTTATGATCCAGTAATCACACTACTGGGTATTTACTCAAAGAATACAAAACACTAATTTAAAGGGATACACATACCCCCCCCCCCCGTTTATTGTAGCATTATTTACAATAGCCAAATTGTGGAAGCAGACCAGGTGTCCATCAATAGATGCATGGATAAATAAGGTATGGTGTATATATATACAGAATATTATTCAGTCATAAAAAGGAATGAAATCTTGCCATTTGCAACAACATATGTGGAACTAGAGAGTATAATGCTAGGCCAAAAAAGTCAGCCAGAGAAAGACACATACCATATTATTTCACTCACATGTGGACTTTAAGAAACAAAACAAATGAACAAAGGAAAAGAGAGGGAGAGAAACCAAGAAACAAACTCTTAACCATAGAGAACAAACTAATGGTTACCAGAGTGGGGGTGGGGTGGGTGAAGCAGGTGTGGGGGATTAAAGAGTACACTTAACATGATGAGCACAAAGTAATGTATATAACTGTTGAATCACTATATTGTACACCTGAAACTAAGATAAAGCTGCCATGTTAACTATTCTGAAATTAAAGTAAAAACTTAATAAAAAATAATAACAAACAAAAGATTAGTTAAAAGAAATTGAAGATAGACAGCACATTATCTGAATTACAGTGGTGACAGGAATACCTCTAAATGACTTCCCAGGACCAGGAAGGGACAACAAAGGCTGAGTGAACAGCTTGTATTGTGCATACAATAATGCCTTGTACTAAGAAAGTCCTCTCAACACATTTTCTGGGACCAGATCCAATGACACGAAAACTATGGTCCCAAGGAGCCTCTAGATCTGGGCTTTCTAGCAGATCATGGTGGTTATAGGGTTGTTAATTTGGGGGCATGAAGTTCAAATTCTACTGGTTTCAAAAGCTTCCATTTTATATCTCCTTATTCAATAGGCTAAATTAATATTACCCATAGGATATGAGGTTTTATTCAGGAAAACCGATAGAAACCTGCCACTCTTTTGATTAGCCTTTATATCAGTAGAAATCCTGGGCCCCATAAATCGAACAGTATTACATGTATGAATGGTACTTCAACAAATGAGTCAACTGGTAATGAGTATACATGCAAAGCAGTCTTAATAATTGGTCAAATGAACCTCAATGAACAGTACTTTTTGTTCCTTTCTTTAAGAAGAAATCTGAATGCCTTCTTGTTGGGGTTAATGTAGAGCATGAAATCAGCCATAATACCTTGCTTGCTAAAATGTAACACGGAGGCCGCTGAGGGCAGGGAAGTTTTCGGAGAACGGCTAGGCCTTTGAAATGCCGATGCCCGCGTGACCACTCTGCTGTTGGAATGCCGCGGGGAGTTGCCTTCTGGAAATTTTCTTAGCCGAAACAGCCGCTGGTGATCTAAGAGTGTAGGCATTGCCCCTGAAGCTATGTTTAGCAGAACTCATAGACCACGCAGATTAGCATATCCTATCTTTCCTGTAAACAGATCCACCTAGTTCCAGTAGAGCCCCTTGGCAGGCATCGTGTGCTAGAGAAACAGTGATAAGGATTTGTGCTTATCCTGAAGGACCAATAAAAGTGGGAGCAAAGATTGCCATGCAAACAGCTCGTTATCCAAGTCTTGAAGATTTACTTTTAATAAGAACATTGTTGATTTTCTTAACTATATGAAAAATGCACTACTGTGATCTTCTGAAAATGAGAATTTCCATAAATACTTTTATAATTTCAAGTAAGACAAGTTCATCTGAAAAATGTTCTTATAATTTCTAGCCTAGACATTTAGTTAAGGCTAAAAGTGAACAATACAAGTTATTTTTTTGTTTATTCAAGTGCTGCCTTTTCACACATGAATTGATACAATTTACTTCATATCCTGTTTTAGCTATGTTTCATAGTTGGTCAATTCATTTCAAACACAGAAAATGCTTCTCTCTCTCTCTGCTCATTTGTAATCTAAGAAACTTGTAGGTTGTATGAGACAGACGCTGATATTGTTGCTGCTGTTAACAACATTCCTCAATTGTCAACTGTGTGCATGGTATTAGATTGCATTAGGTACTGTGGAAAGTTGTAAGAAGATGGATACTGTTTCTGCCCTCAATGCAAGTGCAATCTAATGAAAATCATCTCACACACTTCTAGAAATATAAGATACGCTAGAGAAACACATTACAAATACTTAAAGAGCAATATACTCAAGTGCTAGATTGACACATAGAGAAATGCCTCCATTTCTTTGCTCAAAAATATGTTGCGGGGCTCCTGGGGGGCTCAGTCGATTAGCATTGGAGCCTTGATCTCGGCTCCGGTCATGATCTCAGGATCATGAGATCCAGCCCTGCCTCAGGCTCCATGCTGGGTATGAGCCTATTTAAAGATTCTCTCCATCCCTCTCTCTCTGAGCTTTGCCCGCTCCCCACTCGTGTTCTCTCTCTCTCTCTCTTTCTCTCTCTCAAAAATTTCATTGTGATTCCATTCCTAATAACATTAAGAACAACAAATATCAAAGGGGCCATGAGAGACCCAATCGTCTAAAATGATAACATGGCAGTTAAATTTTACAGAAAGTTTAATAAGCCCTGGAACTTTATACACATTATTTTATTTAATCCTTAGGACAACACTACCTACAGAGTTTATCCCCATTTTCCACATGAGGTAACCAAGGCTTAGAAAATTAAATATTTAGTTGGGTCATATAGTCAATAATGGCAGAACTGAGCTTTGAAAAACAAAATGTTCTAACTCCAAAGTCCAAGCTCTTCCCGTCTCCATGCCCGGCCTCTCAGGCCTACTTCTCCAGGTGGGTCTAGTTTTCTGAACTCTTTCTCCTTGCCACATTGCTTATATTTACTCTCTGACCTCGGCCAGTTATTACTATCTTCTTCCTTTTGCTTCTAATCCCCAGGTACCGCAGTTCCCTGCACTTGGACCTGGGCCCCAGCCTCTCCACCACAGCTTCTAGCTGCAGTCGTCAGTGACTGCTTGTCCAGTCCTCCAGCTGCTTTTCAGGGCTTCCCTTCCTCAGCGCCTCACATTCTTTACGTCCTAACCTCCCTTTACTCCCCAAATACTTTTTGAAGCGGAGACTGATACAATCCCCAATTTATAAAACTCCTCTTTCGCACCTTCATTTATGTAATTGCAATGAATTTTCAAGAGACAATTCAAGAGACAGGGAACTACCATTAATTGAGCAGCTTCTGTGTCTGACAGTGTCTGCTGGTTCATTTGCATCTTACCTGGTTTTATTTCCAGTAAATATTTAAAGCTAATTGCTTACTCTCCTGAGTGTTTATGGTATTTATTGATTCAATTTAACAAATGGTTACTTAGTGATTATTTTATATCAGGCACTGTGTGGATGGCTGATTAGAAAATGATGAGAGGCTATGTCTCTAACTTCATGAACCTTAGAGCCTATGGGAAGAAAGTCAATAGGCAAATGGATCACTGTGTAATACGAAACAATGACAGCTATGTATAGGGCCATAAGCACATACGGGAGGGACACTACATTCAGAAGGGGATAAGAAGGGTAGTGTGACAGACACAATTTTTCAAAGAAGGTATGTGTAGGCAGTCTCTTAGTTAGGAATAAGAGTAAGCCAAAGTAAGGGGGGGATAGGCGGGACAGAACACTCTAGGCAAAAGTGGCACCATCATTGGAGTGGCTGTGTGTGAGTGGAACACAGAGCAGTAAACGCCAGATGGGGATGAGGTTGGAGGCAGGAGAAACTAAATCATAAGGGACTTTCTGTGCCATGTGAAGTTGCTTGGATTGTAATCTGAAGGCAGTGGAGAGGCATTAAGCGTTTATTTTTTAGCTAAGTGGGTCTGGATTTATATTTAGAAAGATCAGTGTGCCTGAGGTGTGGGGACAGGAAAGCTGGAAGGAAGTATTAAGCAGCTGTGTTGCAGCATATCAAGGTAAACAATGACAAGGGTTTGAACTAGTGAGAGCAAAAAGTACTTGGGTTGAAGAAATATATTTTAAATATTCTAAACGGAAAGAGTTTATTGATTTTTGGATGAAGGGAAAAGGGGGACAATGGAGTAGTGGGATCCAGAATGCTGCCTTGGTGTCTGCCTTAGACAGAAAGAATAGGGAAGAGTAGCCTCGGTTGGATGGAGGAGATGAGGGTGCATTTGGTGACAGCATGAGGTGCTTACCGAAATTTCAAACAGGGATGCCCAGTACACATTTCTGTATGAATCAGCTGGGGTATATCACATGTTCTCTAGTATTGTATTTACCATTTCATGTGCATTTTGTATCTGACCATATTTTTTTATTTCTTTTTTAAAATTTCGATTCCAATATAGTTAACATACAGTGTTATATTAGTTTCAGGTGTCCAATATAGTGACTCAAGTCCCATACGAGCACCTGGTGCTCATCACAACGAGTGCACTCCTTAATCCTCATCACCTGTTTCATACATCGCCCCATGCAACTCCCCTCTAGTACCAAGTTTTGTTTTGTTTAATTCCTTGAGTGAAGAAGAGGTACTGTGTTACAATTCTTCGAGCTCACCACAGGCCAAGCACAGTACATTGTGTATAGTGGGAGCTCAGTAAAGATTTGTTTCTTGAAAAATTGACTGACTGACTGATTGCTATGGACTGACTCTAATACATACTAAGCAAGGGTGGATAAAGTTTGCCTGCGAAGGCTTTATAGAGGTTTTATGTGGGAAGGTTAGAAGAGCAGCAGCATAGCAAATTTATGTAAACCTTCTACCCTAAGTATTTTTTAGGTGTACCCTAAATACTTGGTATCCTGGAAATTCTTATTTATATATTTCTGAGAACAAAGATTGTCTTATTTTGTACTCCATTTTATCCCCAGTTAATTTCATGGTATATAGTAGGTATTTAATAAATATTTGTTGAAATAAATGTACAAATTATAATCACCAAGTCATAGTTTATGTATCACAATCACTAGGTTATAGTTTATGTAAACAGTTATATACACAGTTTATATACCACAATTGTAAATTATGAAAGTCCATATTTAATAACAGTTACATTAAATAATAGATGGAGTTTATGTAATTTTTACCATCCAATAATCACAAAGTATCTTTGTTTGCTATCTTTGTGATATATTTGTAGTTGGAGTCTGTCCCTTTATATCTGAGCAATTCTTCCTCCATCTGCTAGTGATGCCAGATGGAGGAGAGGCAGGGAGACCAAGAGATTAATGAAGCAACTCATCAAGTTGTGTGAAAGGCAAAAATATATAAGAAAATCAAATCTGTTGAAATGCCCTTTCCAAAGAGTGATGGTTGCATATTGTATAAGTTTAAAGTTTCTGGAGGAAAAAAAATAGAGAAAACTTCTGGAAGATAAAAGTGTTAATGACTTGTAAAGATGTCCATTTTGGAAATACGCAGGGTATCATCTTCCCAGTGTATATGTTACACCCTGGTAGCAAAGGACATTAACTCTTTCTGACCATAAGGGTGAAATTAACTACACAAGGGAGTACAGAGTCCATTAGTGGAAATGCTTCCCCAAGGCTCTTAGTTGGTGATAGACTCAGACACCATGAAATAAGGGTGCAAGCTAATTTTTTCAAAGAAAAGTCAGTACTTCAAAACAGGGAGATTGTCTGTGATTTATAGGAGGAAGGAAAAGGCAAAATCAGGTGAACTCTGCTGGATCTTGCAATTCTTTGGAAAGTAGTAGTAAAAATGGTGGGGTGGGAGGGATCCCATACACAATATTTTAGGATAGTATCAGACCTTGGCCAGTGGGGGATAAAAGAGAAAAAGTCCCTCAAACAGTGCTGTCATGCAATAAGCTATATAATACAACTCACCAGACAAAATATATTCTAGTAGAAATGAATTCATTTAAGATGGCAGTAATTCAGTCCAAATAAATATCACTAATAAAGTAATCATGCAATCATATTCATCAGAATTAGAAAATTCCTCTCTCTAAAGAAAACTCCTATTGGCTTAGCTCTTTCTGAGGCAAATACCATGTAGATGTATAGTCGACAGTCAAATCCTCCCTGAGCTTAACATTACTCTTCTTTACACTCAAGTTCTCAAGGTCAATTTTTTGTTTTTGTTTAAAATTATACCAATCTTAGTAAGAATTCTGAGTTCAAATTCTTTATTAAACCTGGCTGAGCGGGCAGAATTTAAGATTTTTGAAATGCAAACAATATTATTTAGTAAAAGTCACAACCAGGTCAGACCAGAAAAGAGATATAGAGGGGGGAAAGGCACAGAGTTAATTTATAGTATTAGGGCTTTCTTGCTGGATATTTTAGGAACACATGATTGCTTTTTGCAGGAATTAAAGTCATTGTGAATGGTCTGTACTCAATTCATTCATTCCTTCATTCGCTTGTTTACTCAACAAACTTTTAAGGGCTCACTATGTATCAATCATCATGCTAATTATTAAATATATATAACTTAGATCTTAAGTTTCCATATCTGTATAAAGATTAGAAAGGAATTCTCCTTGTGATGATTGGTTAAAGAGAATACCTAAGGGTACTCTCTTTAGAGCACCCATACTCAAGAGGTGAGTATGGCTATGCATGTACTCAAAACATTTTATCTGCTCCCCAGAATTTCCCAAAGCCCCTATGTTAGGCAATCCATGTGAAAAGTTCTGGAAAAAAGGCTATAAGCAGATGTGACATATATCATTTTAGAGCCAAGGCATTTAGAACTGTTGGACTACCTTCTTTCCACCATGTTCTCTTTCTTGCTGTAACAGACTTGGAGGCCATGTGTAACAGATGCTGAAGCTATAAAATGGTGGCACCTTTCTCAGTCCCACTGGACACGTAGTTTCAGTGAGAAATGAACTAAGTTGGGCTAAGCTGCTGAAATTTGAGCATCTGTTACCATAGCCTATTTCTGGCTGTTAATCAGAGATTATCCTGAAATGATAAAGGCAGTGTTGATATGAAATATAGAAGTTGTTAAATATCAATTCAAACATTTCTTGACTTCTGGAAACCATGTATATCAATTCTGAGGTATTGTAAATTAAAAAAATTTAACATTCAGTTCTTGCCTGGTTGGTGACCACCTCGATTCATGAGATAAACGAAGGTTCTGCAGCTCCAATAGTGACATTTTCTCATGAATTCTCTCCTTCCTCTTCAAGAGAGTGCTAGTTTTCCAGGCTACAGGAAAATCTATAGTGAAGATAATGAAGCTTAAGGTCAGTATCCCTTGTTTTATAGGCCCTTTCTGAGGTTTTCTGCCTGACTTCATATCTGTGATTTCAATAGTTTTTCTAAAAAAGGACCCTTACAAGTTGAATAAGCTTCAAGCCTCACAAAAGTCTGAATCCAGCCCTACTGAGGCACTCATACTACAATCTCTTACCTGGAACTAGGCATTGTCTTTTTTCACCACCTATTTATCACACTCTCCAAAAGTAAATTAGATAAAAAATCCTTCTTTCCTCGAGGCCTGGGAAATTATGTATATTCTCCCCTTTAGGCAAATTAAATCCAAGAGAAGTTTCCTTTGGCTGAGTGTCTGAGCCACTGCTTTTCCCATCTTTAGTCATTTTTAGCAGCTCTCATTGACATAGGCACCTTTGTATTTATGTACATATGGAAACACATGCACATATCCACAGACTTAGGAGTACACACAGAAAGTACATTTTATGATGTGCTGTGTTTTTCCATGTATTAAGAAAACTTTGTAATAGAGACCTTTATTACACATCAATATTAGGTGAATGAAGCCAATATCTACAGATTCTGACACGCAAGTCAGCCATTTTCATGAGGTCCAGCGCATGTCACAGGTCACATGTTATAATCTGAGATAAATTAGCTAAAACAATTAAAAACCTATTCTGGTGTTTTTTTGAAGCTCTAAGTCTCTGGCCCTTCAAATAGAAGAAAGCCAATGTCAGTGTGATAAGCAGTGGCTTTCCTCTTTCCCAAAGTACTTTACTTTGTGAATCATGAGGTTTGTGGCCTGGTAGTGGTTGACATTTTCATAGGCGGCCTGACAGTAATCTGTATTCTGGCTAGCAGAAGAGTAGCAGGAGGGGAGACAAGAGGCCAGGAAAAGTATAGTTAATAATTATGCATGCAGGTAGTGTGTTAGGAACTCTTTCCAAAGCTATGATAAAGTACTTCATTCTTTATTTAAACTCTCATAATCACTCTTCTTCTTTATCTAAAGAACCACATTTTTAGAAGAAGCAAAATTCTAAAAAAAAGTCGGCTTTCAAGTTTGTTTTTTTTTTTCCCTCCCTCTAAATGTGGGAAAGAAGGGAGAGTAGGAGGTTTTTGAAATTACTATAAATGGGGCTTTTAACCTAAAAGTTGATTCCTCAGCAGAACAGTTGAGATAGTTAATTCAAAGAATAAAGCAAAAGAGTGTTTTCTTGAAATTTCAGTGCTACTAAATGCCTTAACTCAGCTTTATCAGTCTATAAAATATATTCATTAATCTGTTGTCCCTACACAGGTCAGAAAATTTTATAGAAACAAATATTTTAAGAGGTAATCCTTTGCTCTTGAAACTATGCCAAGGACTAAATAGTTTACACAGAAAATTAAAAATATCCTTCTTTCTTGACTTTTTTTTAGCACTGGGATAAAAAATAAAATACAGGGAATCTACAGTCAAATAGATGTAACATTATGTAATTAATTTGATGTAATGCTATGTAATAAGTATTATAATGGAGGCATGCACAGAAACAATGTGAAAAAACTCTTAGAGTATGCCCCTTGACTCTAGAAGATCATTCAGAAATTCTGCAAGCAGAAAAAGGGATAATAGCACACCAGGCAGAGGAATTTGAGAATTGTGACCAGTCTGATATTTGGAAAATTAGAATTGGGAGTTCTGAAGGCAGGAAAGAGCTAAAAAGGTAGGAACCAGCAAAATCATTAAGGATTTTTTTTTTTTTCCTACTGAGAAGGATTTTGACTTTATCCTATAGGAATGGGGACCCAACCAAAGAGTAGATTTGCATTTTAGAAAAATATGCATGATAGGTTTGAGGAAAGAAATAATAAGAACTAAAGTAAACACTGCCATTGGAGATTCAGAAAAGGAGAGTTTCAAAAGCAGAAATAAAAAGATGGACACATTCTGATTATATAAGATGTAAAGTAAAGAGGGATGTTAGGGATGACCCTTGGGATAGGTTCTGAAAGGAAAGTCAATGGTTTTAATTTGTAGCATGTTGAATCAGAGTGCTCTATGGGGGCATGTGCAGTTAGATGATTAGAAATGGATTTGGCGTTCAGGAGAGATGCTGTTAGGACCTGCTAAAATATAGGTGATGTCATAAACTATGGTCCTGCATACTGTCAATCAGGAAACATATATAGACTGAGAAGGTTGTAGGTGGAAGCATGAGTAACACCAACATTTAAGGAAAAAGCAATGGGAAACCCTCCCAGAAAGGTCAGAAGGGTAGGGAAGAATATGAAGACTAGCACATGTTGTCATGGAAGCTGAGGTGAAAAACAGGTGTCAAAGAGGGAAAAATCAATAGTATCCAAGCTTCCACAAATTAAAAAAACAAACAACAAACAAACAAACAAAAACCCCTGAAAGATGTTGATTTGATTTAGCCAATAGGAAATTATTAGTGTTTTTGGTGAAGGTGTTTTTATCGGAGTGTCATGGGAGGGTATGGAAGTTTGATTTTACAGGATTGATATGTAAAACATAGGAGAGAATGTTTGTGCATTTAAATGACTTGAATTGCCTAAGATGTATATTTAGAAGACAAGGAATCAGTAAAGGTGACAAAAGGAACATACGGAAAACTAGAGCAAAGAGAGAATAATTATTCAATCATTTCCACATACACATTTACAATAATTTTTTTTTAAATATAAGCAGTTTTTCTGTTCTTTTTTGCATGTAGGCTTTACAAGGGGTCTTTCAACTCAGTTACCCCAGGGAACACTCACTAAATCACAGCTGAATAAGACGTCAGTGAATGATCGCTGAGGACCACATATGGTGTATAGGACTCTGCCAGAGACAGCTGGGAGTGGAAAGATGGTGACACACATTTCTGACCCCAAGGATTTTATAAACTGGGGAAATTAAACGAGTAGACAGATTACCGGAATACAAGGTAGGATGAGTGTCACGGGGCTGTACACTCAAACCACCATGACTGACTTTTAATTGTGCCTTTTGATTATCTGCTTCTGATGTATCTCCTTCCAATTTCCCCCAAAAGTTAAAAAAAAAATCACAGCACTGAAGATGACTGATAGCAATCATTTATTAATATAAATATGAATTAATATAATTATTAAAACAATCATTATAATAATTTAGCACTTCTTACGGCTCTGGCACTGATCTGGGTCATTAAGACAAAAAGCCTATTGTGTCAGTTACAGAAATAATTATTTATATTTGAAAATTAAGATTTATTGAGATGAACTAAGGGTATAAGAATTCTTATAATTCTTACATTATTATTCTTACTGAGAACAGTGCTAGTGAGAGCACTAACTATACTCACTGGAAGGATATTAGGTAACTTATGAGTCAACAGGAGATCAAGGGCGATCAAACTCAGAAAATGGGTAGAAACCAAAGAAGCTAGGTAGCAAGAGTCTAGGCTGCGCAACGCCACAGAAATTATTATCTTTTGGACTGCTAACACTGGAAATTTGCTGCCATCATGAATGACTTAATTGTCTCTTTTTTCACTTTGGCAGGATTGAAAGTGCTAGCATGAACATCAAATGGCTCACTGTATGTCAGAAGCTGGGGTGAAACTTATTTGATTTTTCTAAAATTTGTGTTGGGACATGGGTCCATATCTCAAATCATGACTTGGCCAAAGGTTATTTCCTCAAAAAAGGGCATTCAGATGATGTAGAGACAAAAACAAACAAAAGAACTTGACAAACGTCCACCTACATTTCTTCTTCTGATACCAACACATATTTCCCCCCAAAGTGGTTCAATTCTAATGTAAGTATTCTTTAATACAATCAAAAAAAAGTATACATCCAAATCTCTAAGAAAAATAATTCAAAGTCTTATGGTTACTACATCCTACTTGGAACCCAGGATCTATATACAATGTCCATTATTCTTTAGTTCCCTTATGATATTACATTAATATTATACATATAAGGACTAGGGGAAACAGAGAGGAAGGAAAAGACATATTAAACTATGTAAATATATTTATGACACAACAATGAAACAATAGAGGTTGTGATTTTTGTTTTTGCATGTACAGTTGACCCTTGAACAACATGGGGGTTAGAGGTACCGACCCCCCAACATAGTCAAAAATCCACATATAACTTTCAACTCCCCAAAACGGAAATTCTAATAACCTACTATTGACTGGAAGCCTTACTGATAACATAAAGAGTTGATAATGTAAACAATTAATACATATTTCGTATGTAATATGTATTATATACTATATTCTTATGATTAAGCAAGCTAGAGAAAAGAAAACATTAAGAAAACCATAAGGAAAATACATTTGCAGTACTGTAAAAAATCTATGTATAAGTGGACCCACACAGTTGAAAACCATGTTGTTCAAGGGTCAACTGTATTTATGAGGCAGAGTTAGCATATATGATGATCTCCTATACCACATATCAGTGTACCTGTTGTCTTTAGTCAACACTTCACTAGAACAGGAGATTTCACCTGGTAGGTTTACCCAAACATTCCTTCTCAAGAAACGGGCTCTTGCTTATGAAGTGTTGCCGTAGTCTTCTGTTAACTTTAGCCCTACACATAGAACTAAGATGGCTGGAGCTCTATCCATACTCTCCCACACCCTATTTCTCCTTGATAGAAACTTGAGAAAAGGAAGTTTGGCAATTCCCAGCTTAACACGTGGGCAGGCACCTACAGAATCTAGGCAGCATGAAACAAAAAGAGGTCACACCATAGGAAAAATTCAGTAAGAACTTGTGGTACTGCTGCCATAGGAAACTAGTAGCTGCTTCTTCTGGAATGTTGATGCTACAAAAGAGGTTAACAACAATCTCTGTCTTACATATTTATTTCCATGTCTTGGGTATTGTGAATAATGCCGCAAAGAACACGGAGGTGTGGGTATCTCTTTGAGATAATGACTGATTTATTTATTTATTTTAAAGATTTTATTTATTTATTTGACAGAGATAGAGACAGCCAGCGAGAGAGGGAACACAAGCAGGGGGAGTGGGAAAGGAAGAAGCAGGCTCATAGCAGAGGAGCCTGATGTGGGGCTTGATCCCGTAACGCCGGGATCACGTCCTGAGCTGGAGGCAGACGCTTAACTGCTGTGCCACCCAGGTGCCCCTAATGACTGATTTATTGACTGATTAATTACCTAGAAGTGGAATTTCTGGATCATGTGGTAGTTCCATTTTTAATTTTTTGAGGAACCTCCATATTGTTCTCCATTCCCACCAATTTCCATTCCCTCTGACATTGCACAGGGTTCCCTTTTTTTCACATGTTTGTCAGCACCTGTTATCTCTTACTTTTTGATAATAGTTAATCTACCAGGCATAAGGTACTATCTAGCTGTAGTTTTTATATGCATTTCCCTGCTGATTACTGATGTTAAGTACCTCTTCATGTGTCTGTTGGCCACTTGTATGTTTTTTTTTTTTTTAAGATTTTATTTATTTATTTGACAGAGAGACAGCTAGCGAGAGAGGGAACACAAGTAGGGGGAGTGGGAGAGGAAGAAGCAGGCTCCCAGCGGAGGAGCCTGATGCAGGGCTCGATTCCAGGATGCCGGGATCATGCCCTGAGCTGAAGGCAGATGCTTAATGACTGAGCCACCCAGGCACCCTTGTTTTGTTTTTTTGAAAAGTATCTACTTAGGTCCTTTGCCCATTTTAATCAGATGACACGTACCCCCTGCTTTCCAAAAGTTTGTATTATGCCACTTTGCTTTTATAAAAGACTTATATTTCATTACTGGTCTTTGGATTTTCTACATCATGATTTTTTGATAAGTTATGCGTTTCTAGGAATATATCCATTTCTTCTAGGTTGTTCAATTTGTTGGTTTATTATTATTCACAGCACTGTTATTATACTTCGTATGTCTGTTGTCAGTTGTAATGTCTCCTCTTTTACTTATAACTTTATTCATTTGAGACCTTTATCTTTTCCTTAGTAAGCCTAGCTAAAGGTTTGTCAATTTTACCTTTTCAAAAAATCAACTCTTAGTTTCATTAATCTTTTCTATTGTTCTAGTCTCTATTTCAACTATTTTGCTCTAATCCTTATTAGTTCCTTTCTTCAGCTAACTTTGGGCTTAGTTTATTCTTATTTTTCTAGTTCTTTGATGTATAATGTTATGTCTTTTGACATCTTTTGAGATCTTTTCCCCCCTTTAATATAGGGTTATATAGCTATAACCTTTCCTCTTAGAGGAGCTTTGGTTTGTTATAGTTTGGTGTGTTATATTTCCATTTTCACTTATATCGAGATCTTTTTTTTATTTTCCTTTTCATTTCTTTTTTGATCCATTGGTTGTTCAGTTGTTCATTGTTTAATTTCCGTGTATTTGTGAATTTTACTCCTCTTTTAGTCCAGATTTCTAATTTCATGCCATTCTGTTTGGGAAAGATACATGATATGGCTTCTGTCTTCTTGAATTTGTTGAGACACGTTTTGTGGCCTTTCATATGACCTACCCTAGGCAATGTTCTGTGTGCACCAGAGAAGAATGTGTATTCAGCTGTTGTTCAATGGAATGTTCTATCTAAGTCTGCTAGGTCTGTTTTATCTCTAGTGTTGTTCAAATCTGCTGTTTCTTTATTGATGTTCTGTCTGGTGATTTTTCCATTGTTGTGAATTGCATATTAAAGTCCTCTACTATTATTGTTATTTATTTCTTCTTTCAGTTCTATTTGTATTTACTTTATAAATTTAGGTGCCCCAATGTTAGGTGAACAATTACTTACAATCATTATATTTTCTTGATGAATTGACCCTTTTATCATTATATAATGACCCACTTGTCTCTTGTGACCAATTTTAGCCTACCTACCCCTGCTCTCTTATGATTACCATTTGTTTGTAATATCTTTTCCCAACCATTCACTTTGAGGCTATGTGTATTCTTCAGGCTAAGGTGAATATCTTATAGACAGCAGTATCATTGGATCTTGTTTTTTTTATACATTCAGGCATTCTATTTCTTGATTACAGAATTTACTATATACACATTTAAAATAGTTATTGATAGATAAGACCTTACTATTGCCATTTTGTTAATTTTTTATTGACTATTTTGCAGCTCCTTACTTCCTCTCTTGCTGTCTTCCTTTTTTACTTCTTGTGGTGATATACTTTGATTCCTTTATCTTAACCTTTTTTGTATCTACTACAGGTTTTTCCCTTGTGGTTACCATGAGGTTTACATAAAATATCTTATAATTATAACATCCTATTTTAAGTTGATAACAACCTACCTTTAATAGCATACAGAAACTCTGCACTTTTACCTCTTTCTCCACTCACATTTTAGGTTATTGACGGTATAATTTATATTTTTATATTGTATAATAACAAATTATTGTAGTTAACAATAAATAGCCAAAATAGTAGAATAGTCAAGTAATAGGCAGAAAACTTTTATCTGAGAACATTTTTAGAGTCTCTTTCTAAGCTTGTCCTTATGTGATTACATGAATGAATGTATATTTGTATAATGGCCTCTTTTCTCCTGCTGTTATCCTGTTCATTTCCCATACCCCCCTCCATCAAATGACTTTGGATCAGCCTTGTTAGCCTCTGCAATTCCAAGATTCACTCCTGCTGGCAGACAAATATGCAACTTTAGGAACATTTTTCTTCAAAATACAATAAAAAGTATCAAAAAGATACCAGGTAAATCTTAAGAGAATGAGTCATTTCTCATTAGTTTATGAAATCTCTACTGCCTTTGTACATAAGTATCACTACCATGAACCGAATGCTTCTTGAGACATAGTAATGTCTTAAATGCTTTACATATATTATTTCATTCATAAATGAGGAAACTGAAATTCCTATTGAGCTTCAATAACTTTCTCTGGGTCAAAAAATTAATAAATTGACAAAGAATTTAAACCCAGCCCTTTCTGGTTCCAAAGGCTATGCTCTTAATCATTACACTCTATTATTATATAATCTGGACTAGTAGATTGAACATCGAAGACAAAATACAAACTTATTCTTGGTTCAAAAAAGAAAAAAAAAGTTGATAATTAACTTCTTTTAGTGTTCTAAGATGAGATGCTGCTGCTACAATCCCTGATACTGCTTTGAGCCTTTGGTGGCCACTGCTTCTCCTAAGGAAACTCTAGGAAGAAATGAAAAGAAAGCTTTTCTTCAGTCAGTATGTCATTATTCAAAGAAAGGGTCATCTTTTTGGCTCTAATACCCTTGTTTTCCATCACCCTTTTTTAGCGTAACCTGCTCTTATTTCTTCCTATTAACTTTGGCTTCGGTATAGCACTTTCTTTTTTAAGCAAATTCTGTGCTGGTATTTATATATTGTTTTCAATGGTGATTTATTTTGAAATAACTTCGGTATTATTAGCATGTGTAAACAAACTGAATCTGCAACAACACTTTAGAGTGGCTTTATTAGCATAGGAAAGTTATACTTCTTTATTTCAGAAGTGTGTTGTGCTTAAGATCTGTACGATATTAGAAGAGAGGACCTCGTACCCTTGCATGTATAAGGTCTAAAAAATTGCAAGCTCAACTACTTACGCCAAGGGTCGGTAAACTATGGCCCATGGGTCAAATCTGGCCAGCCTCCTCTTTTTGCAAATAGTTTTATTGGGACACAGTCACACTTTGTTTATATCTTATCTATGGCTTTCTTGTGTTATAGTAGTGCGAGTGAGTAGTTGCAAAAGAAACTGTGTGGTCCACAAAGCCTACAATTTTACTAACTAGTACTTAGTGAAAAAAGTTTGCTACCAGTAGACCTGAGTTTCCATATTTCCATTCTCAATGTTAGTTTCCTCACTATCCAGGAAAGCCAACAACACATACATTGGGATTTTGTAATGGCAGCACCCTTACTTTGGGTACCAAGTTCTCTGTTGATTAAACCACCATTAACTGCTGGCCTAACGTAGTCGATTGGGTTACAAAAACCTTAACATAATTGAATTTTCTTTGGATCAAGTAAGGAATAAAGTAGGTATTCTTGACCACACTACAAGCAGTGATTCAGGAACCTATGCTCTTTTCATCTTGTGGCTCGGCCATTTTTAGCATATGTTTACAAGATAGCGAAAGAAGAGAAAAAATCATGGAGGACACTGCATGGTACATACCTGAAGAGTTGGCAATCACTTTTACTCAGATTTCATTGGTCATAATTCAGTCCTGTGCTCCAATTAACTGTGCAAGGGAGGCTGGAAAATATAGACTAATTGTGTCCTGGAGAAATGGGATATAGGTTTGGTGAAAAGCCAGCCAGTCTCTGACACAGAGACCTTGCGCATATAGAATTTATAGGGCTTCGTAGTTAATAAGATGTGTGGTAAGAGAAAGAAATAAAAAAATATCTTTTAAACTTTTAATATAAACCATTTAGATGGTTATGAATCTATGGGAGTTTGGGAACATAGGTGAAACAATATTGGGAGGGAGGAAATAATAAACGGAAATAGTGAATTCCATTTTAACATATGATTTAAAAAGTATTTTAGGCCTTCAAAGGCTAGCACACATTGGAAATACAGGAGACATATTAATTCTAAAGATATAACCTAGAGATACAGATTTTTGATTCTTCAAAACATTAAGTGTCAGTAAGGTCATTAGATTGACCTGGGATAGAGCTTAAATAGAAAAAAAGAGTTATAAACAAAAAAATCACTGTGTGTAATATAATCTCTGCCTTAGTACAAAGTAACAGAAACACAGAGATAAGTAAAAAGTTTTTCCTTTAAGAAGCTCACAGTTGGATAGATAGAAATAATCAAGGACATTATGGATAACCTGTTGTGCAATAAAGCTTATAAAAGATAAATAGTATGGAATGGGAGAATAAAGGAAGGTCAACAAGCATTCAATAAAGTTATTAGCTGAATAAATAAATTATATTCAAATATATCACGCAAAATTCTATTTCTTGATGATATTTGTCTCTCCTCAAATCTTACATAAATAGGTGACAAATCCTCCTATAGCTCCATAAAGAAGACTTCTACCTCCATTACTACACACTTACCTTTATTAAGTGCTTACTGTGTGGAAGGCATTGTGTAGCTTTATGTGTTTTTTTCTCAGTTAAGCATCATAATAATACTATATGACAGGTATTATTCTTCTCATTAAATTCCCCAAAGAGATGTATTATTTCCAGATATGGAATGGAAAACTAGGGTAGCATAGAGACTATCTAACTTGTTGTAGGAACCTGTATCTGTCATGCTTTTTACCACCTCATAGTATCTCCCTTTGTTCTTTTTGAAAAATTATTAGAAATACCAATATGACTTACTCAATTAGTTATCTACAAATGAACAGGAAAGTGAGAGCTGGTGCCATGGAATTAAATAGACAGCTATTATTTTACCAAAATTAAGAAAACACTACAAGCATTTTTTTAGCAGTCCAGCATAGAAGCATAACTGAATAACTGCTGCTATAAAATACTTAATTCTTGAAAATTTACCATAAACTAATAAAATTAGAGAATTTCAAAAACAAACACTTAAGAACTTGGATATATAACTGATAGGTATTAAAAAGAGATTTTGAATGGCATTAGTTACATTGTATTAAGTGAGCATGTCATAATAATAGGCTTTTATTTTTCTAGACATATGAAAAAAAACTATTGAAAATTAACCTACACTTTACAGAGGAATTTTATATCTTCTTTATAGCTCTATTTTTCTAATTTTATACTATATGATTAAGTAGAATTAACATTAGATATAGTATCTCTGTATACTTTATAATCACAATTACCTAATTATGTGTCTTCTGTCTCTCTGTCTTTACTCTCTTCCCTCAAATGTATGCAAAAGGCAAATACATCAAAAGTAAATATACAAAAATCTTAAAATCTCCAAGAAGCCAAAATGAATGTTTACTTTCCATTTTATATTTTACATCTTCTGAATTTTTATAAGAGTATGAATCACTGATATAATGGTGAAACTTTTATTTTGAAATAAGAAATTCAGAAATTGTTTTAACAAAATAAACAGGAAATATAATTAAATATATGAAAGTAGGTAATGAAACTAATCAAAGTACACAGTGTCTTAAAAAAAGTCAGCAGCTGGGGCAGAAATTACTATGCTAAGATTGCCAGAGAAACTGAAAATAAGATTTTTACCCTTGGGATATGAAACAATATAAATAATGCCTTTGCGTTACCTCCTTCAATTAATGAAATAAGTTTTAAATGTCCCTTGGACATCTGGAAATATAAGGAAACTATTGGGGGTGCCAAGTTAACTTGATTTAAATTAAATTATGATCAACAAGAGAAACATTTTAATTATTTTTTATATTTTAGAAGATTTATATACGAATCCATCTTGTTACATAGAGTATTTCTTCTTTCATAGTATTATTTCAAAATCTTTTAATGAAACATATTAGCCATAATTCAAAATGACCACAGATGTAACCTGGTATTGGTTCATTTTGTCACTCCTCTGGGAACTTGAAAGTCTAAATTCGTTTTCATAATTGCAACTTTTGTTTTAGCATCTTGAAATCTTTCACAAGCTTTTTGAAAGGCAATCATATCAATAACAAATTTTTCTTCACAGTGTTTTTTATATGTTTCTTGAGCCCTAAAAAGAAAAAAAGGAAAGTAATAGAATGAGATACTTTTACATAACTAAAAGTGTAACAATCATTCAGATTGTTAATGATAAGTAGATGCTTTTAAAACAGACATACAAATGGGAAGAAATTAGAATTTCACTTATTGTATAGACTTTTATTATATCAATAATATCCATAATTTATTTAGTAATATTCATACTGGGCTAAGATTTCTTTTTTTTTTTTTTTAAGATTTTATTTATTTATTTGACAGACAGCCAGCAAGAGAGGGAACACAGCAGGGGAGTGGGAGAGGAAGAAGCAGGCTCCCAGCGGAGGAGCCCGATGTGGGACTCGATCCTGGAACACCGGGATCACGCCCTGAGCTGAAGGCAGACGCTTAACGACTGCCCTACCCGGCGCCCCTGGGCTAAGATTTCTATTGGCTGTAACAGAGTGCTCATAAACCCTGGTTTAGATTTCCAAAGAGGCATCTAAACCAGGCTATGCTAAGATTTTCAGAATTTTGGGGGTGCCTGGGTAGTTCAGTCGGTTAAGTATCTGCATTTGGCTCAGGTCATTAACCCTGGGGGCCTGGGATGGAGCCCTGCATCAGTCTCCCTGTTTAGCAGGGAGTCTGCTTCTCTCTCTCTCCCTCTGCCCTTCCCCCCTGCTTGTGTGCGCAGGCAGAGGGAGAAGGAGAAGCAGGCTCCCTGCTGAGCAAGGAGCCTGACTCGGGACTCCATCCCACAACCCTGGGATCATGACCTGAGCAGAAGGCAGACGCTTAACCAACTGAGTCACCCAGGTGTCCCTAAATAAAAAAAAAAAAAAAAAAAAAAAAGATTTGCAGAACTTTTACTTAAGCCTCACTAAATCCAAGTTTCTTCTAGTATTCTGTTATGGCCTGAACTGTGTCCCCACCTACAACCCCCAAATTCATGTTGAAGTCCTAACCTCCAGTACCTTAGAATATTACTGTATTTGGAGATAGGGTCTTTAAGAGGTAATTAAGTTTAAATTATATCATACAGATGGGTCCTAATCCAATATGAGTGGTGTCCTTATAAGATGAGGAGACACTACGATATGAACACATAGAACAATGGCCATGTTAGCACATAGAGAGAAGGCAGCCAGGGAAAAAGGCCTCAAATCCGAGAAACCAAATTTGACATACCTTGATCTTGGACTTTCAGCCTCCAAAACTGTGAGAAAATAAATTTCTGTTGTTTAAACCACCCAGTCTGTGGTATTTTGTTATGGCAGCCCCAGCAAACTAATATGGACTTTAAGTTAGAGAAAGGTGAGAACAAGTTTACCCTGTCAAACCTAGAAAATGTCATGGGGCTTACAAGACTTCACTCATTCATCCTCATTCATTCAATAATTATGTATTATAATGCGCCTAGATGTTGGAACCATAAAAATAAATATGACATAACAATGAGAGGCTTATAGAAAGTAGAGAAATAATGAATATATAAATAAAATATTATAGTGCCATAGTGAGAACACTGTGTAACAATACAAGGAAGGTATAATTAAAAAATTAGTAAATATTATCTGAAGAAGAGGGTAAGCCAAGACAAGAAAGACTCCAGATTTGAAATAATCCTTGAACTTAGTCTTAAAAGATGTATATTTTTCAGACAGAAAGTGGAAGGGAAAAATACTTTGTTCATGTATGTTTCTTTAAATAGCATGAACAGCTAAAATAAAGGCAAAGATGACAGCATGGCTTGGCATGCTCTGAAAAGTGACAACACTCTAATTTCTGGGACAGTGAAACAGATAACTCCGGAGAAAAAGACTTGGAGCAGATAATAGAACCCCTGATTTGTATTTAGATATACTCAGAAATCTGGACTTGAGCAGAAGAAAGGCCAAAGTCTAGAAAGTCTACAACTTACTGACTACGTGACTTTGGACAAGTTATTTCAGTTCTCTTTACCTCATTTTCTTCATTTTTAAAAAGGGGAGAATCCAACTCATGGGGTTTAGTAAAAGACTAAATGAGTTAATACATTTAAAATCCTTAGAACAGTGCCTGACATTTAATAATTCCTTTTACTGGATGGATAATAGTGGTATTCATCAGGATAGGAAATATAGGACGAGCAGCCAGCTGAAGAGAAATATTGGAATTCTCTTTTGGTAATATTGTGTTTAAGGAGCCCGGCTGTCCATGTGGTAATGCTCAGGGAGTTGACTAAGGAGAAGCAATGGCTTATGGATAAGAGAAAAGGTAGTAAAGCCATTCTGCTTGGGGCTGAGATGCAAGTCTGCAACTTACTGATTGTGTTATTTGAGACACGTTGTTTAAACTCTGTCTGAATCATTTTCTTCATCTTTAAGAAGGGACAATCTAATTCATAGGATTTAGTAAGGACTAAATAGTTAATACATTTAAAATCCTTAGAAGAATGCCTGACATTTAATAATCACTCAATGAAAATTAGCTATAACTATTTTAAGTCTGGATCTCTGGCAAGTAGATATATCTGGACATGTAGCAGAGTAGAAGTCATGGCAAAAGGGACTTCACCCATGTAGTTAATAGTATTAACTAAGTCTAAGAAATGTATTAAAATAGTCCTACAGATAACAATTATAAACTGTGGACAAAATATAAAACAAAACAAAGAACACAACAAAAAACAACAAAAACCCAAACTATTAAAAAGTATTAAAGAGTGAGAAATAACGATCTATTATGTTTATATATGCCAGGATCAAACAATTGGAAAATGAAATTAAGAAAGAATTCTATTTACTATAGCATCAAAAAAACCCCAAAAAAATACTTAGATGTAAGTCTAACAAAAGAAATACAAGGCTTATGAGTGAAAATAATGAACTACTGATGAAAAATTAAAGAAGATCTAAATTAATGGAAAGTTCTACCATTACAAAGATTGGGAGACAACATTTTCACGATGTTAATTCTCCCAAAATTTATCTATATATTCAGTGCAATCCCAATTAATATGCCAAGAGTCTTTTTGGTAGAAATTAACATTCAAATTTGTTTTATATATATAGAAGATTAAATTTAGATTAAGGTTTATTTTAAATGTATTAAATTGAGGTATTTTGAATTTATTAAAATTTGAATTCTATGGCAATGCAAAGGTCTTAGATTACTAACCAAAGCAATCTTGGGAAAGGAAGAACAAAGTTAGAGTTTGTATTTTCCTATTGCTGTGTAACACATTACCATAAATGTATTGGCTTACAACAACCACCACTTTACTATTTCATAGTTTTCATGGGTCAAAACTCCAGGCACAGCAAGGATCAGCTGGGTTTACTGCTTTGGTTGTCACAAGGCTGAAATCAAGGTGTCAGCCAGGGCTTTGGTTCCTTTTTTCCCCCTAAGATTTATTTATTCACTCTAGAGAGAAAGCGTGCACAGGGAGGAGCAGACAGGAACTTCAGCAGACTCCTCACTGAGCTGGGAGCCCGACGCATGGCTCAATCTCAAGACCCAGAGATCATAACCTGAGCCAAAACCAAGAGTCAGTCGCTCAACTGACTGTGCCACCCAGGGGCCCTAGGGCTATGATTATCATCCAGGATGTGAGCTCCTCTTTCCCAGATTGTTGGTGGTTGTCAGAATTCATCTCCTCACTCTTTCCACATAGCCCCTTCCATCTTCAAGTCAGCAATGTTGTATCAAATCCTCCTACTTTGAATTTCTCTGCCTTTCTTTTCTGTCGCTGCATGTAAAGGCTCATGTGATGCATTGGGCCTGCCTGGATAAAACCAGGCTAATTTCTCTATTTTAAGATCCATTAATTAGTACCCTTAATTACATGTTCAGAGTTCTTGTTGCCATGTACGTACTTTTGTGGGTAAGAGGAAAAAGAGTAAGCAACTGAGGGAACAGCTAAAGTTGGAGGTCATACAGTTAATATTAGCGTAAATTTACAAGTTAGTGATCTCTTTTAGCCATTTTAACCTGAAAGCAAGACATAAAGATAGTTGGATTATTCCAAGGTAGGAATTGGGGTGGTTAGCATTGTGGAGGCAATGAAAGGAAAGGACTTCAGAGCCGCTGAGTGGGATGGAGAAGAGAATAACTGATATGAAGAACCCTGGAGGACACAGTAGAACTGAAAAGAAAATAAATATTTAAGGAAGTTTATTTGAGGGCTGAGCATCACAATATATTTGAATAATTTATGTGGTGAAAAGAAAAGAAGAAAAGAATTGAAAAGATAGAAGATTCTATCCATAAACAAGTATACAAGGATTTAAAATTTAAGAGGTAGGGCAGTTCCAAGTGACGAGGAGGCCTTTATGTGTCTATGAAAATGAGTTTAAAGGTTGCTGAGATCCAAAAAATATTAGGCAATTGGGAGGGCTGTTTTTATGACTTTGGAAGTCCACTGTGGTTACAGCTGAAATTGGATGGAGAAAAGCTTTATAAATCAGGATATTAACACCATAGTGAATGAAGAGAATAGTCTAGGAGGTAAACTGAAGACCGAACTAAGGACAAGTAGAAGATGACATAATTAGATAGAGTGCCTTATGTGCCAGATCTTCCATGCTCATTGATACTCTACTGCAAAATGGATACCCTGCTGTTCTGCCCTGAGAACTTTCATCACTTTTTAAGAGTATGAACAAGAATATTTTGGAAAATTCATGACCAGTTTTTACCTGATACATATATTTTTCTCATTTCTTTTTTATTCATTCTTAAATACCCTTGTGGGTAGTTTATCAACTTTCTAAACTAGAGCTTTATGGTTCCTCCTTTTTTATTCTTCCTCATTCCACAGCAGGATCCGGAACTACATTCTCAGTAATGACTTCACTAGCTATTGAGATTCATCAGAATGCTTTTAGGTCAAGTGTTTGATACGTTAATGAAGAATCAAACCCGACAAAAAGAACTGAAAAACTGCTGAGGTCTCTAGACAGACTTTACTTTTTTGACTCCCTGCTCTTTTCTGCATGTTGATACAAAATCTTTATTTGAAAACATTTATAATAAAACTCAGTAATGCCTTTTAGGGAATATTAGCTACATAGCCAGAAAACTGCCTTATTCCTGTGTGTTTTCGAGAATATGGATAATATCTTTGCAGCAGCTTCCAAGAGAAGATAATTCAGTTAAGATACATTAGGAAGCTCATTTGACTCTGTATCCTCTACAAATTAATGATGGCCAGACATTCAATTTGCTGTGATAAAACTAAGCTGATTGAATTTCTCTAACATTGATTTGCACTAGATTTTGTATTTTGATAAACTAGAATAGCTTTCATTCTCTTTTCCAAAATATATTTGTTATTTAGTTATAGGAAAATTATTTCCAAAAACCATACACACACACGCGCGCGTGCACACAGAGTATACATTAAGGAAAATGTTTTTAAATTTTGGAGGAGAAAGATATAAAATATTTTTCATACCTAAAAAGATATTATGTAAAGAAACTCAGTAAATAGTTTAAAAATTGCTTGTAACTAGGAAAAGGCAAATGCTCTCTAGGAAAAGGCAAATGCTCTCTTCTTACTATTTTATACTCTCTTCTAGTACAAACTACTTTTTAATGATAGCATTTAAAATTATAAATTATTTCTTTTATAACTCAAAGTTGTACCTTTTAATCCCCTTCACCTATTTCACCCATCCCCCACCATCCACTTCCCCCTCTGGCAATACAAAGATGAAAAGCATAACATCAGGAATATAGTCAATACTATTGTAATAATGTTGTATGGTGACAGATGGTAACTACTCTTACGGTGGTGAGCACTGAGTAACGCATAGCATTGTCAAATCATTATGTGGTATACCCAAAACTAATGTAATAATGTATGTAAAATATACCTCAGTAATAAATTTTTTAAAATGTAGATGAGAGCAGCATTATGGATCTCTAAATATTTCTAGGCAAGCCTTAAGCATATATATTTACATTGTTTGGATGGTTAAAATGTCACCAGGATAAAACTGTGATAAGCTTCAATCTAATATCAGACAAAATTGTGTGAAAGACTTTGAAAGAGTAAAAAACAATTACTGGCAATCCTGTATAGTGCACCCTTCAGAGTAGATATGTCTTTCAATCTCTTTGATCTATTTTACAACTCTATACAAGTTGAAGAAAACTATGAGTAATACAAATGATTCTTGTCTATAAAAGTATAAGTGAATTTTGTCTAATGGAATAATTATAATTGATTATCACTGGTGGATAATGACTAAATTTATTTTGGCATTCCTGATGGCCTTTATATATACAAGCTCTTAGAATTGTCATTTGAACTGGCTGTAACATCTTACTGGTTCCTTAATGAGTTAAATAAAATCTTTGATGTGTTCATTTTATATTTGTATGAGTTACAGTTTATGTTCTAAAAAATATCCTTTGTAAAGAAGTTGTAGTATATATACAAAGGAATATTATTTAGCCATAAAAAGAAAAAAATCATGCTATTTGAAACAACATGGAGGGATCTTGAAGTGCAATAACTCAGACAGAAAGACAAATATTATATGATCTCACCTATATGTGGAATCTAAACAAACAACCTGAACTCACAGATACAGAGAACAGACTGGTGCTTGCCTGAGGTAGGGGATAAGGAGTGGGAAAATGGGTAGGAGGTCAAAAAGTACAAAGTTCCAGTGACAAAATAAGTAAGTCATGGGATGTAATATATAGCAGAGGGACTATAGTTAATAACACTGTATTGCATTTTTAAAATTTGCTGAGATACTAAATCTTAAAAGTCCTCATCACAAGGAAAACAATTTTAATTATGTGTGGAGACTTATTGTAATCATTTTGCCATATACACAACATATATATATATATATATATATATATATATTACACATAATATAACACATATATAATTCACCTGCTCCACAGGCTTTAGTATATGACTTAAATGGACTTATATACAACCATTACTAATTCAAAAACTTCCTATTTTCCTCAATAAATAATTACTGAATAGACTTTGGAAACTAAGTAGTGTACTAGATGCTGAAATGGAAAGATAGACCAAATTATTTTATAAAGGACATTACAAGCTAACCTGATATAGGTCGTCTTGCAATAACTGCTACAACTGAGATTTAAATCAAGTGCTATGGGAGAACGACCAAATGAAAGAGATTAATTCAGACTAGAAGAACAGTTGGGGAAAGGTAAGAAGTACTGGTACCATTTCAGTTGGTTACTAAAGGATGAATAATAAAAGGATGAATTTTGTCAGTGGTTGTACAGTTCATATACTGCATGATGGGGGCAAATAGGGGACAAATAGAAATACAGTCACACTTAGCCAAGCATCAGCCACCAGTGATGTGTCTCCCTGGAGAAATAAGTGCCTTATCCTTCCCATACAGGCACTACCCCCTCACCAATTTGCTCCAAATCTTTCTAATTTGCACAATAACAATAGAGGCTTGCATCGCATAATGATACGTAGATAGCACTAACATTACGGGCTTGTAATACTCTTTAAACATGCCTATTTGAAGAAAAAGGGGATAGAACTAATAAGGCCACTGGAATAAAAAACTACAAATCTGGGTAGGGAATTGGGAATAATTCAGTCTGTATGGAGCAAACAGTGCTGTTAGGGGAAGAAGGAAGGGCTATAGCAGAAAATTCAGTGAGATGGGTCTAGATAAATTGGAACAAAGCATGATGTCTGAAACGCCACTCAGATTTTATTCTATGGACAGCTGCAAAGCATCAATACACTTAAGTAGGAAGTCACATGATCAGAACTTAATTTAAAAGACAGTTGGGGGAGGGGGTGTCTGAGGGGCTCGCTCAGTTAAGCCTCTGCCTTCAGCTCAGGTCATGATCTCATGGTCCTGGTCCTAGAGTCAAGCCCCTGGTCAGCCTCCCTGCTCAGCAGGGAATCTGCTTCTCCCTCTCCCTCTGCTCCTCCCCCTGCTCCTGCACTCTCTTTCTCTCTCTCTCAAATAAATAAATAAAATATTTTTTAAAAAAGACAGCTGAGGCTTGGCTAGAGAACAGATTTGGGCTGAAGAAAGGATGTCTTGAGAATGAGATGGAACTCTCAGTTGGAAGCATGAAATGTGAATCTTAGAATGACTCTGAGAGTCTGCATTAGAATGGGAGAAGTGGGATTGAAAAGGATCAGCGTGAGACTCCTTCTAGAAGTAAAATGAATTAGGAAACCTATTAGATGTTGGCAATGAGAGAGACTCAGCTGTAAAAGACTGGTTTCTAGCACTGGTCAAGAGGTTAAGGATGTTTGCCACTTACGATAAGAACAACCATTCATTAAGAAGCAGGTTTTTTTGGATGAGGGTGGAGGTGGGATGAGATAGAGAGTTGTTTTATTATCTCATCTTTGGTAATATATTAGAACATTTTTGTCTTTTTTTGTTGTTTCTATTTTTCAAAGAGAATGTTATAAACAAAGTACTATTTATTAGGTCTCAACACTTAGTATGCAATATTCACATGTAATTGACTTAAAAGTGTCTATAATATTAAAACTGTACCTACCTGATTTCCTTCATTTGTTTTAATAAATTCTTTTGATATTTTTCCATTTCTAGTCTTTGCTGAACAATCAGACTTTTCTCTTGTAAGACAGCTTGATTCTTCCTCAATCTGTCCATTTTAATAATTCCTTTGGACAAAAGAATGCGCTCATTACTTAAGTTTTGAATTAATAAGCGGTCTTCAGCCTTTTGTTTTTTTTCTGTTAGAAATAGAGCTCTCCTCTCTCTAACTTTTTCAAGGTAATTGAATCTGTCCTGCCAAAGTTGTTGTAAACCATTCTGAATTGTCTCATTATGTTTTGCAATTAGTTTTCGTGCAGCATTTTTTTTCTTATTTAGGTTTCCTTGAACAGCTGAGCGAACTCTTTCTTGGGCACCTTGTGCAATGGTGATACCTGCTATTATTTTTTTCTGGCTTTCTTGCTTCTTTTGTTCTGAGTAATATTTATCAATATCCCAAAGTGTCTGGAGTTTTATGCCAGTTCTGTGTGTTGTAAAAAATTCTTTTCTTACATCACTCTTCAACAGCATGTCTTTTTTTTTAATTGTTGGTTTTTGATGAGTAGTAAGAAATGGCTGGACATATGTAGGAAAATAATCTTTTTTTTCTTTCAATAATGCAGCATACTTCAATGAACCTGAAGTATGTATGGGGAGTTTGAACACTGATATCCTAAAACTGGCATCCAATTCTTCATCCTCACTTTCATCTTCAGACTCCTTCAGACCTACATCACACAGAAGACAAATATAATACATTACACAAGTGCTCAGCACAGTGCATTTTCTGCCCCTATTGTTTTGAAAGCTACATTAATAAAGTTGACAAAAACCTGTTATTGACTTTATTAAGAAGCATTTTTCCCAACTGATGTTCTTTTTTAACTTGTGTTTTAATAGTGATTTTGGAGAGGGAAATCACTATTAAAATCATTTAACACAAAAATGCACTGATTCCTGTATTTCCTGCATTATCTCTCACAATCACTTAACTGGCATTGACTCAATAGCAGTATCTTATCTTATACTTAGTACTTAATCGTGCATATTATTTTTACATTTAGTTATTATTATCTCATATTTGCAAAGGGTTTTGTAATCCATTTTACCTTATTTGTCTTAACTGGTGGGAATTAATAGCTGCTGTCAAAATTGTTTTTTCTCTTAGTAGACACACAAATCCCTCAACCTCCTTTGCTATTATGTGTAGTGATGAGATTAAGTCCTCTTTAGTAAAGTGTGGACAGAAGTGATATGCATCATTTCTGGTCCAAGCCTATTAGGAAACGAATATGCCTTCTCTATATTTTCTTCTTCTGACTCACTAGACAGAGATAAGGACAAGACCCTAGAAGATGGTGAATCCACAATGTAGAAGGATCCTGGCTCCCTGAATCGCTACTTGAAAAACTATGTACTCACCAGGATTAATCAAACTTGGACTCTTACAGAAGCCAGAAATAAATGGCAATTATGTTTGAGTCAATCTATATTTCTGGGTCTATTTGTTATTATAGCCAACCGAACTAATATAATAACTTGAATCACATCATTGTTCATCATATATTTATTTTCTGACAAACCTAGTTATGAATTTAGGGTCAGGTGGCAAACACAGTTTAAAAAAAAGTTATGCTTATTAATCTTAGGAAAAGATGTTTCCCATGTTTGACTAATTCCCTCTATGAAAATTACATCTCTACTAACTATAGTCTACTAAGATTTTATTTTTTTCTAATAGAAAATTATCTCCCAATTTCTTTTTCTGTTTTCAGACATTGTTCACTGCTATAAAATATATCTTCCTAAAACAGGATTCTAATCATATCATGCCTTCTACCAAAAGGGAAACAAAACCTTCATGGTTCTCCACTTACAGGATGAAGGATAGTTCTGCTTTTAAGCCTAGGATCCTTTATCATAGGGAAAGAGCTTCATTTTTTTCCCCTATACATACACAACATCTTCCCATCTTTGGGACTTTGCTTATATTATTTTGTGTTTTGTGTAGTATGTTGTTTTCCCTATCTATATATGTATTCAAATTCTATTCATTCTTTAAGGCCTCTTCAATGTCACCTTTCCTATTCTTTATATAAAGAATTGATATATTTTATTAACTCTGATACCAATCCCTTTCTCATAGAATTTATCATAATCTGGGGCGCTTGGGTGGCTCAGTCAGTTAAGCACCTGCCTTTGGCTCAGGTCATGGTCTCAGGGTCCTGGCATAAAACCCCATGGGCTCCCTGCTCAGTGGGGAGTCTGCTTCTCCCTCTGCCCTTCCCTCCCAACCCGTGATCTCTCTCTCTCTCAAATAAATAAAATATTTAAAAAGAAACCTTATCACAATCCATTTATATTAAAGCTCTCAGACATAGTAGCAAGCTAGATAAAAGCTCCATAGGAGTAGGATTCATGTTTTCTTTCATCCTCCATTCCTAGCCTTTAGCCTAGTATTTTGCAGAGAGGAGGGTCTTTTGTTTTCGGCAGGGGGTGATGTGGTGGAGTTAACTAGTAGATGCCAATAAGTATACATGTTGGATGAATGAAAAGATGAATTAATCTTGTTGCTCAAGATTAAAACGTCTTTTATAGTGGTAAAAGTCTAAAATTTGGAGACAGCTGGGCTGGATTTGAATCCTAGTTTTATCACTTACTATGTGGTCTAGGGAAGTTATTTAATTCTCTGGGCTTCAGTGTACTCACTGTAAGATGGATATAATAATATCCCATTTATAGGGTTCATACAGGATCAAATGACTAAACAAAATGTAAAATGCCTGATGAAACTTGGTATGTATGTATTAGAACAACGCCTTATGAGTAAGAGCCACATGTTAGTTATTATTACTTTTTCATTATATTTTATATGGAAAACTTGGAACTTATCTCCTTAATTCCATCAATAGTATAGTTCAAATAGCCAGATAATCTAATAATGAGTGGGGAAAAAACAGCTAAGTACTTTTATTGTTCCCCCCAACATCCAATGTAGAGTGAAGTACAGAATATACAGGAAGCCTTCTTTGTATGCTTATTTTGTTTCAAGACTTTATAATTAATCTCACTAGTTATTGTAAAAACAGAAGGCAACTGATGGAAGTGTTCTCATCTTTTTATAACTAAATTTATAAACCTATCTTCATGTTCATGCACTTTCATCTTCTCCCCTGATATAATAAAGGAAGCATCCCTTCCTTCAGCAGTGGTCAAATTTTTCACATGTACTTTGGTCCCATCGGACTTGACTTTCACTTCTGCAATTATCTTTAACATTCTCCTTTATCATTGCCTCTCTACTGGGTCATTCCCATCAAACCACCAATGCAAGCACTACCGCATTCTCTTGATTCTCATTGCCCTCTAGCTACCATTACACTTTCCCCTGTTCAATTTTAGAATAAAAACTAGTGAAAGATTGTCTCCTTATGCTACCTCCGTTTCAACACCTTTTATATTTTTTCAACTCATTTAGATATGGATCTTACCTCTATTGTTCCCACCCAAATTCTGAAACTCTTCCTACCAAAAGCTTTCATGGTGATAAATACAAAGAATACTTTTTTTCTGTTCTAATTTTTCTTAACTCTCAATAGTGCTTAACACAGTTAATTGTTTCTCCTTGAAATCTTTTTTTTTCTTTCAAATTCTCTGATTTGCAGATTCACTGAAGCTCTCCTGATATCTTAAAGATGAAACTCCCTGATTTTTCTTCTGATTGCTCTTCTTTTTTCTGATTGCTCTTAATTTGCAGATTCTTCTTTGTCCACTTAATCTCTGTAGTTCTTGATCACTTGATACTAGGTCTCCTTCACATCTCCACCTCTCTCCTTAAATGAATCATACTCATGGCTTTTATCAGTCTCTGCACTGATAACTCTCATATTTATCATCTCCACTTGGAAGTCTTATAGGTATTTTTCAAAGTTAGTACATTCAATTTGCTACCAGAAACCAATTCCCTCTAAAATGAGCCCTATCTCAGCAAATGCCACCTACTAGTTTATTCTTCCCACATCAGTTTTATCAATTAATATGTACACTTTACTTCAAAAATGTAGTTCAAATTAACTTATTTTTTTCCTCCAATTCCCTCCATCAGCCAACTTCAGGTTTCTATCAATTCTTACTTTGACTAACTGCAATGGTTTAAGTAGTCTCTGTATTTCCCAACACACAACACACTTCATTGCCCACATAGTGATCAAGTCAGAGTGATCTCTTAAAACTGTGTCTTTAAAGGCCTGTGGTTTACATATGCCCTCATGATAAAATTCAAATTATTTGCCATAGCCTACAAAAACTTACAAACTTTCACACTTTTGTACTTATCCAGTACAATCTACCAACTATTTCTAACCACATTTATAATGCTTAGTCAAGACATAGATGATTTGTGGGTTAATTCCCAGGCACTATTTAGAGTGCCAGAACTATAAATGATAAAAAGAAGTTCAGTTTCTTTTATTACAATTTTGCAAGTGAAAAGTTCAATTTGACTTAGATGGATAAACATGTGGGCACCACCTACTATGAGCTAGCTAGTCTTCAAAAAGTGAAAACAGTGCTGGCTCAAGAATCTTACAGTCTAAAAAAAAAAAAAACCCTTAAAGCCTAGTAGAGGAGGCAAATGGGTAAAGCAGATATCTTCAAAATACTGTAGCAAATGGTAAGATAAAAGTATACATATGCAGGAAGTGTCAGAAACATAGAAGAAAGACACTTTACCCTATCGGGGTTAGGGTAGGTGGTTGTCAGCAATACTGTTCTGGAGAAGGTAACAGCTGGGGTTATTTTTAAAAAGAGTCTTTATTTTATATTTATATTTATATTACTATAAGTCCACATTTTGGGTATATGAGAAAATTCAATGAATTTGCAAATGTTGTGGGCAAGAGAACAGGAAACATGGCATTCCTGGGGTGGGGGGATAATAATCAAAGATACAGATGTGAAAAAAAGAAATATATGAAATTTGGTTTTATAAAATATACAGTTAGCAGCTATTATCAGCAGTTAATTGCTACAGATGTCTAGCAAGCATGTAGATAAATGAGCTGAATCTAAATGCTGGAAGAGAGGGCAAATCTGGAGACAAATATTTGGAGCCAATAGTAGAGGTTTTTATAGGTAAAACTATAATTATAGTCAAGAGATACAAGAGAACTAAGGATGAAACCTTGGGGCAATCAATTTAATATGTACATGCTAGGTAAGCTAAACATTAAGCAGAAAAAAATCTGTGGCTATAGCATCTTGATATGTAAGCTTATAAAGAAATGTATATGTAAAAGAGACTTGGCATATGTATACACCCAGTTTGCCATGGAAAGTCCCCGTTTTGCCTACTGTCCTGGTAAAGTTTATTAACAGCAGCTGTTTTCAGTCCCAGAGGTGATCCAGGTTGGAAGGTAAATTATATGGTCACCTTAACTATAGGGACATTGCCCAATTACGGACAAGTAGGAGAGTAACACTGTGTTGTCTGCATTTTCAGTTACATTAATATCTTAGTACAATGCCCAGGACTTCATAGATATACAGTAAATGATTTTTTTAAAACACAGGTTACCAGATCCTCAAGGTTCTATGAAAGTTGAGACCATGCTTGTTTTGTTCACTACTTTATACTAAGTACTTAGAAGAATGTCTGGTGCATGACAGGCTTTCAAAATAAATATGTGTCTAATGAATATTTTTTCTACAGACAGCTAGGCCAATTCAGGGATACTCTTCAGTTTCGGTGGTGGACTGATGATTTTAAATTGATGCTTTCCTCTCATCTTCTGCACCCTCACTTTCTGTATTCCCCACATCTATTGTTATTTCCATTAAGAACCCTACACTTCAAATATAACAGTCACAACTTCCAAACAGGACTTAGATACTTCTATTTCTTATCTTTGGTTCATGCTGCTCCCACTTATTTGAAAGGCCTCATTTGCATCACCATCTATAAAAAGATTATTCATCTCGAATAACATAAATACTGTCATTTATTGAACGCTTACCATGTGGTAGCCTCTAGGGTTACTTCTTCACATATATATTTATCATTTATTTTGATATTGATAACCCTGTAAAGCAGATGGTATTGACCACTAATCATAATGATACAGCTAATATACACTGTTTGCTATGTGTCACATTGTTCCACATCCTTTAAATAAATGATCTCATTTAGTTTCCTCAACAATCTTATGAGGTAAGTATCGTACTATTTTTATCCCCATTTTTCAGATAAAGAAACTGAAGCTTAAAGAAATAGCCAATATGTTGGAGTAAGATCCTAACATATGGCTAACATCTGGAAAAAAACGAAACAAAACTAGAAAACTACAACTATCTGAGGACTCTGGAGAATAAACAAAAACAAATAAATAATGACCTGTTAAAAATATTAATACCCTTATAACAGAATCCAGAGTATGCAACATAACATTTGTAATGCCCACAATATAATCCAAAACACATAATATGAATGAAAATTATATCATGAAGGATATCACTTCATATAAAATACAGAAATCATGCAACCATATAAGCCATTTAGACTCATCCTTTCTGTATTTTATGTGAAGTGGTACAATATTAAGTAGATTGTGCAAAGTTAAGGATTTATATTAAAATCCCTACAGAAAATAAACATATAATACAAAGAGGTTCAACTAAAAATTCAAAGGATAAACTAAAAGGGGTCACAAAAAATTTGAATAAACAAGAAGACAGGAAAAAATAAACAGAGGAACAAAAAACTAAGGAGAGAAAACAAATAATAAAATGCTACTGATCTAATAGGGTTAAGGTCCTATTCAGAAGAGACACCAAAGAGCTTGCTTTCTGCATCTCTCCATGTACACACACACACTGAAAAAAGGTCATGTGAACACACAGAAGATGGCTGCCATCTACAAGCTAGAAAGAAGGGTCTCACCAGAAAATGACTATGCTGGCACCCTGATCCTGGACTTCCAGCCTCCAGAACTTAGAATATAAATTTCTGTTTAAGTCACTCAGTGTGTGGTATTTTGTTACGGAAGCCTGAGAAGGCTAATACAAAAAAAAAAAAAAAAAAGGAGTACCCCCTCTTCTGAATTTCTAAGCACCATTCCTGGGCTGGTATGTGGTGGCACACCAGTATGCTGTTAATGAATAATGGGAGCACTCAGTGACATTGATCACTCTGGTGGGGGATGGAGTTGGTACAGCCTCTAGGCTCCTCTTGGCATAAATTTCAACTAGAGACTTCGGAGTTCAAGTGGGGACTGACATATAATTCTGCAGTCATAGCAACAGAGAAGGGCTCAGGAGGCATTCTATCACCTGAAAAACACACTTAGGCAGTGAGTTACCTTGTGGGGTACTATTTACCATTGACAAGAGGCTCATGAACTAGGTGCTTAAAAAGCATGGCATATAGCCCAAAGTGCCCCCAACCTGGGGTGGGAACTCCCAAATCCTGGTATGCATATATCAGATGCTTCAATCCATTTTTGGTTGATAAACATTTTTAATGATATTCTGCTTAAGCAGCACAGTGGATGCTCTTCTGTAACTTTAGAGTTTCATCAGTATTTTAAAATATAGAATGATATAAATTTTCAATTAGATTGAGTCCATTCAAATTTTCACACACACACACACACACGCACACACACACACACACACACACACATTACATTTGTCAATGAAAGAAATGGGGAAAATTCATGCACAGAATCTTTTAACTATTGGAAATGTCTGAATGACTATAAAAATTGTTTTACATGTTTGGGGCTCGTGGGTGGCTCAGTCAGTTAAGCATCTAACTCTTGGTTTTGGCTCAGGTTATGATCTCAGGGTCCTGAGATCTAGCTCCAGGATGGGTTCCACGCTCAGCAAGGAGTCCGCTGGAGATTATTTTTTCTTTTTCTCTCCCCCTGCTCCTCCCCACTCTCTTTCTCTCTCTCTCCCTCAAAATAAATAAATAAATCCTTAAAAATTGTTTTATATTTTATCAGTTAGTCTACCTAAGTTACTTGTTATTGGAGATTATGAAGGCTTAAAAAACATTATCATTAAAACTTGGTGTATTAGTTACCTATTGCTACTTAAAAAATTTACTCTAAAACATATGGACTTTAAAACAATTAACATTTATTACTTTACAATTTCTTTGGGTTAAAAATTCAAGAGTAGCCTAGCTGGTGGTTGTGGCTCAGAGTTTCCCAATAATGTCACAGTAGAGATGTCAAAAAGGGTTTCAGTAGTCCAAAGCCCAACTGGAGTTGGAGGACTTCATTCCAAGATGGCTCATTCACATGACTATTCAGAGGTCTATGTTCCTTAATGCCTATTGGCAGAAGGCCTCAGTTCCTTGCCCTGTGGGCCTTTCAAAAGAACTGCTTGGACTTCCCCCAGATCAAGTAATCTGCCAGAAAGAGCCCAGAGCAGGACTCTTATCTTTTATGATAGTCTTGTGAGACACACACCATTTCTTTTGCCATATTGTATTCATTATATGTAAATCAGTAAGTCCACCCCACAAGGAGAGAACTAGGCTCTACTTTTTTAAGGAAAGTGTGCAAAGGATTTGTGAATATATTTTAAAATCATTGCATCTGATATAAAGATTTTATGTTTATGAAAATCAAGCTCAAGTTCATCAAACAGTTGTAAAGACATCATTTCAAAGTTTTATATAAATTCAATATTTGATATCTTATTTAATAATTCATATCCTATTATTATCACTATAATAATATAAATGGAATTACATATATTTTCCAGATTACAAACTCTCTTTTTTTAACCCAGTACACTTTAAAATTATTATTATTATTATTATTATTATTATTATTATTATTATTATTATAGATTTCTGCCATGACTGGAAACATTTGGAAGCACTGTCTTATAGCAGTGGGTTAAAACCCATTTATACATCCAAACTGAAAACCAGAGCTCCAGAGCACTCACTGGAACAGGACAGATACCGGGAGCTGGGAGTGCACGCAAACCACACTGAAACAGAGAGCTCAGGAGCACGCGGGAACCGGGGGTGGCTGGTGGTGTTAGAAGCACAAAGGACACAGACGTGCCGGCCCTGGAAGTGAGGGCTGGGAGAGCGACTGTGGGGCGCACAACCTGCAGGGTTTTTAGCAGCACTGACAGAAACAAAGTTAAAGTGGCCAAGAGAGCTCAGTGGAGAGGGACTGTGATCTCTGCTCCGAGACAGAGGCTAGGATACAGCCACTGCTGCTCTGACTCTCAGAAGAGTCACAGAAAACCGCCAGGGAAAGCCGCCAGAGAACAAAAGCCCAGAAATACCAGCTCACATTGTACCCATCCCCATCCCCCCTTGCAGGGGACAGGGCAACTCAACCCAAACAGGGTTGACTGAGTATCAGCGAAGGCCCCTCCCCCAGAAGGCAGGCTGAAAAATCAGGAAGCCCACATCCCTAAGGTCCCTATAAAACAAGTGCACACTGCCTGGGTCCTGGTCAATAATTTGGGCTCTGGGCATCCCTGCAACCTTTCCTCATCAGAATGATGAGGAGGAGAAACCCACCCAGCAAAGAAAAGATAATGAGTCTGTGGCCTCTGCCACAAAACTGATGGAGAAGGATATAACCAAATTGTCAGAAATGGAGTTCAGAGTAACAATGGTCAAGATAATGTACAGGCTTGAAAAAATATTAATGAAAATATTAACGAGAATATAGAATCTCTAAGGGTGGAAATGAGAGCGAATCTGACAGAAATTAAAAATGCTATGAATCAAATGCAGTCTAAACTAGATGCTCTGACGGCCACAGTAAATGAGGCAGAACGAATTAGTGAATTGGAGGATGGGATGGTAGAATAGAAAGTTAAAACAGAAACTAGGCTCAAAAAATTCCAATCTCAAGGATGTAGATTACGGGAGATTACTGACTCAATGAAACGTTCCAATGTCAGAATCATCAGCATCCCCGAGGGGGTGGAGAAAGAGAGAGGTCTAGAAGAAATATTTGAACAAATTGTAGCAGATAACTTCTCTAATCTGGCAAAGGAAACAAGCATTCATGTCCAAGAGGCAGAGAGGACCCCTCCCAAGGTCAATGAGAACAGACCTACACCACGTCACGTTATAGTGCAATTCGCAAATATTAGATCCAAGGATACAGTCTTGAAAGCGGCCAGGGGGAAGAAAATCCTTACGTACAGAGGGAAAAATATCAGAATAATGTCAGACCTGTCTACAGAGACCTGGCAGGCTAGGAAGGGTTGGCAGAGTATTTTCAAAGCTCTATCTGAGAAGAACATGCAGCGAAGGACCCTTTATCCAGCAAGGCTGTCATTCAGAATTGATGGAGAGAAAAGGACCTTCCAGGATCAGCAGAAACTGAAGGAATTCGTAACCACCAAACCAGCCCTACATGAGATATTAAGGGGGGTTCTATAAAAGTAAAAAGTCCCCAAGAGTGATACAGAACAGAAATTTACAACCTATAGAAACAAAGACTTCACAGGCAACATGACATCATTAAAATCATATCTCTCAATAATCACTCTCAACGAGAATAGCCTAAATGCTCCCATAAATGCCACAGGGTTGCAGATTAGATAAAAAGACATGACCCATCCATTTGCTGTCTACAAGAGACTCATTTTGAACCTAAAGATACATCCAGATGGAAAGTAAAGGGATGGAATACCATCTTTCATGCCAATGGACCTCAAAAGAAAGCTGGGGTAGCAATTCTCATATCAGAAAGATTAGATTTTCAACTAAAGACTGTTGTTAGAGATACAGAAGGACACTGTATTATTCTTAAAGGATGTATCCAACAAGTGGATATGACAATTATAAATATCTATGCCCCCAATAGGAAAGCAGCTAGATACACAAGCCAACTCTTAACTAGAATAAAGAGACATATAGATAATAATATGTTAATAGTAGGGAACCTCAACATTCCACTCTCAGCAATAGACAGATCACCTAAGCAGAAAATCAACAAAGAAACAAGAGCTTTGAATGACATACTGGACCAGATGGACCTCATAGATATATACAGAACACTACACTCCAGAACAACAGAATATTCATTCCTTTCGAATGCACATGGAACTTTCTCCAGAATAGACCATATACTGGGTCACAAAACAGGTCTCAACCGATACCAAAAGACTGAGGTTATTCCCTGCATATTCTCAGACCACAATGCTATGAAACTGGAACTCAATCACAAGGAAAAATTTGGAAGAAACTCAAACACTTGGAAACTAAGAACCATCCTGCTCAAGAATGATTGGGTAAACCGGGAAATTAAAAATCAGTTTAAACAATTTTTGGAGACCAATGAGAATGAAAACACATTGGCCCAAAACCTATGGGACACTGCAAAGGTGGTCCTAAGGGGAAAATACACAGCCATCCAAGCCTCACTCAAAACAATAGAAAAATCTAAAATGCACTTTTTATATTCTTACCTCAAGAAGCTGGAGCTGGAACAGAAGAACAGGCCTAACCCATGCACGACAAGGCAGATGATCAAGATTAGAGCAGAGATCAATGAATTAGAAACCAGGAGCACAGTAGAGCAGATCAACAGAACTAGAAGCTGGTTCTTTGAAAGAATAAATAAGATCGATAAGCCACTGGCTAGACTTATTCAAAAGAATAGAGAAAGGACCCAAATTAATAAAATTTTGAATGAAAGGGGAGCGATCACAACCAACACCAATGAAATAGGAAGGATCATTAGAAACTTTTATCAACAGCTTTATGCCAGTAAATTAAACAACCTGGAAGAAATGGATGCCTTCCTGGAAACCTATAAACTACCAAGACTGAAACAGGAAGAAATTGATTTTTTAAACAGACTGATTAATTATGAAGAGATTGAAGCAGTGATCAAAACCTCCCCAAAAACAAGAGTCCAGGGCCTGACGGATTCCCCGGGGAATTCTACCAAACATTCAAAGAAGAAACAATTCCTATTCTCTCGAAGCTGTTTCAAAAAATAGAAACAGGAGGAAAACTACCAAACTCATTCTATGAGGCCAGTATTACCTTGATCCCCAAACCAGGCAAAGACCCCATCAAAAAGGAGAATTACAGACCGATATCCCTGATGAATATGGATGCCAAAATTCTGAACAAGATCCTAGCTAATAGGATCCAACAGTACATTAAAAGGATTATCCATCATGACCAAGTGGGATTCATCCCGGGGATGCAAGGGTGGTTCAACATTCACAAATCGATCAGTGTGATAGATCATATCAACAGGAAAAGAGTCTAGAACCATATGAGCCTCTCAATTGATGCAGAAAAAGCATTTGACAAAATACAGCATCCTTTCCTGATTAAAACCCTTCAGAGCGTAGGGATAGAGTGTACATTCGTCGGGGCACCTGGGTGGCACAGCGGTTAAGCGTCTGCCTTCGGTTCAGGGCATGATCCCGGCATTATGGGATCGAGCCCCACATCAGGCTCCTCTGCTATGAGCCTGGTTCTTCCTCTCCCACTCCCCCTGCTTGTGTTCCCTCTCTCACTGGCTGTCTCTATCTCTGTCAAATAAATAAATGAAATTAAAAAAAAAAGAGGGTACATTCATCAATTTCATAAACACCATCTATGAAAAGCCTACAGCAAATATCATTCTCAATGGGGAAAAGCTGAAAGCCTTTTCCTTAAGATCAGGAACACGTCAGGGATGCCCATTCTCACCATTATTATTCAACATAGTACTAGAAGTCCTTGCAACAGCAATCAGACAACAAAAAGGGATAAAAGGTATCCAAATTGGCAACAAAGAAGTCAAACTGTCTCTCTTCGCAGATGACATGATACTCTACATAGAAACCCAAAAGACTCCACCCCCAAACTACTAGAACTTATAGAGCAATTCAGTAATGTGGCAGGATACAAAATCAATGCTCAGATATCAGTTGCATTTCTATACACGAACAATGAGACTGAAGAAAGAGAAATTAGGGAATCTATTCCATCTACAATAGCACCAAAAATCCTACATTATCTCAGAATTAACTTAACCAGAGACATAAAGGATCTATACTCTAGAAACTACAGATCACTCTTAAAAGACATTGAAGAAGACACAAAAAGATGGAAAAACATTCCATGCTCACGGATCAGAAGAATAAATATAGTTAAAATGTCTATGCTACCCAGAGCAATCTATACTTTCAATGCCAAACCGATCAAAATACCAATGACATTTTTCAAAGAACTGGAACAAACAGCCCTTAAATTTGTGTGGAACCAGAAAAGGCCCTGAATTGCCAAGGAATTGTTGAAAAGGAAAAACAAAGCTGGGGGAATCACATTGCCGGATTTCAAACTGTACTACAAAGCTGTGATCACAAAGACAGCATGGTACTGGCACAAAAACAGACACATAGACCAATGCAATAGAATAGAGAACCCAGAAATGGACCCTTGGCTCTCTGGGCAACTAATCTTTGAGAAAGCAGGAAAAAACAACCAGTGGAAAAAAGACAGTCTCTTCAATAAATGGTGCTGGGAAAATTGGACAGCTATATGCAAAAGAATGAAACTTGACCACTCTCTCACACCATACACAAAGATAAACTCCAAATGGATGAAAGACCTTGATGCGAGACAGGAATCAATCAAAATCCTAGAGGAGAACATAGGCTGCAACCTCTTTGACATCGGCCACAGCAACTTTTTTCATGACACATCTCCAAAGGCAAGAGAAACAAAAGAAAAAATGAACTTGTGGGACTTCATCAAGATAAAAATCTTCTGCACAGCCAAGGAAACAGTCAAAAAAACTAAGCGGCAGCCCATGGAATAGAAGATATTTGCAAATGACACTAAAGATAAAAGACTCATATCCAAGATCTACAAAGAACTTCTCAAACTCAATACACGGAAAACAAATAATCAAATAAAAAAATGGGCAGAAGATATGAACAGACACTTTTCCAATGAAGACATACAAATGGCTAACAGACTAATGATAAAATGTTCAAAATCATTAGCCATCAGGGAAATTCAAACCAAAACCACATTGAGATACCACCTTACGCCAGTTAGAATGGCAAAAATGGATAAGGCAGGAAATAACAAAAGTTGGAGAGGATGTGGAGAAAGGGGATTCCCTCCTACATTGTTGGTTGGAATGCAAGTTGGTACAGCCACTTTGGAAAACAGTGTGGAGGTCCCTTAAAAAGTTAAAAACTGAGCTACCCTATGATCCAGCCATTGCACTACTGGGTATTTACTCCAAAGATACAGACATAGTGAAGAGAAGGGCCATATGCACCCCAATGTTCACAGCAGCATTGTCCACAATAGCTAAATTGTGGAAGGAGCCGAGATGCCCTTCAACAGATGACTGGATTAAGAAGATGTGGTTCATATATACAATGGAATATTACTCAGCCATCAGAAAGAACGGTTACACATTTGCAGCAACATGGACAGGACTGGAGGAGATTATGCTAAGCAAAATTAGTCAAGCAGAGAAAGACAATTACCATATGGTTTCACTCGTTTATGGAACATAAGAAATAGGAAGATCAGTAGGAGAAGGAAGGGAAGAATGAAGGGGGGGTAAACAGAAGGGGGAATGAACCATGTGAGACTGTGGACTCTGGGAAACAAACTGAGGGCTTCAGAAGGGAGGGGGCGGGGGATTGGGATAGGCCGGTGATGGGTATTAAGGAGAGCACATATTGCATGGTGCACTGGGTGTTATACACAAATAATGAATCATGGAATATTGCATCAAAAATGGGGGATGTACTGTATGGTGGCTAATATAACAAAATAAAAATTATAAAAAAAAACATTTATAGAGTTTATAGAGAAATTTGTTTATGCTGTAGCTGCCCATCTTAACACCTTGGGTAAATTTTAATTTTTGGAGAATAGGGAATATGACTTATATATTCTTGTGTCTGTCCTCTACTACAGCTAGCACAATGTTTTGCATTTTTGGCATTCAATTTTAAAAATTAAACTATTTATTAAATATTAATATTTATACTCAAAATGAATTTTATTTATTCAAGACTCATTTATTTGAGAAAGAAAGAGAGCGTACACATGGGGGAGAGGGATAGAGGAGATGGAGCAAGAATCTAAGCTGACTTCATGTTGAGCATGGAGCCTGACAAGGGCTGGATCTCATGACCCTGAGATAAGGACCTGAGCTGAAAACCAAGAGTCAGACGCTTAACTGACTGTGCCACCCAAGGGACCCTCAAAATGAATTATAAAAATACATACTGTACTTCTAAATATATTACTTTTTCTCAAAGACAGTTTGTGTTTTACAAGGATATCAAGAGTCTCACTAAAACTAAATAACATTGTGTATCAACTACACTTCAATTAAAAAAAAAAAGAGTCCCACTGTAAGATTTAGGTATAGCAGAGGGAGAACCTATTTTAGATTTCTGATATACTTCTTTTGTCATATTAACTTATTTTTCCTTCCTTTTCCCTTACTCTGACACCTTTCATCTGCTTACTGTTCTACAGCCTTTTTGTTTTGCCTTTCCTGTCTTTTACCTGAAAATGGCACCAAGAGTCTTTATTAGATCGAGCTGATAGCATTAAGGGCCAAAACAGTGACTATACTAAGCTAGGAGCTTAAAAAGTGAACTTTCTAAACAAACAAGTGTAAGATTTACATGTGTAAGAGCTTTGTATCAGTTAACATTTTTCTTGCTACTCTTGCATTATCATAACACAAGAAAGATAATCACGAAAGTCATACATAAACAAGTTCAAATCTGTGAGGCTCACTGTTGATCTGATACATAAGCACCTTCTGTATGATGTAGAGTGCCTCAACATCCAGTCAAAACTTTTCAGTAATAGGCCCCAAAATGGCATTCATATTTGTGAATTAGGGAATTGACAATAATATAATCCAAAAGGGCTGAAGGTCATCCATCTAGACATACAAGGCAAGCAATAATGTAAAAGGTACCACCTTTGAATATGAAGGGCACTGGCATAAAGTAATGTAAACAAACTGTCAAATCACAGTTCACATAGAAAAAGAAAAATATGACATGAGGTAGTTTGGATTCTGTTTCTCTTATCCAAGCTTATCATAGGAAAATGCCTGGAGATATTGCATATTTTCCAAAGCTGCTTTACACGGCTATGGAATTAGCCCTTTACCTAAATTACTGAGTCATATAAGAAAATAGTTTATACAATTCTATTTAACATTCTCTTTTCCTATAGCAATTCTTTTTTTACTTTTCAGAGAAAAAAATTTAGAATTATCTACTTGAACTGAAGGCTTAGAACTAACAATTACTTACTTGGCCACTGATTTAAAGAGAAGTCAAAACAATGCTAAAAATGAGGTACTAAAGTGGATTCTAGTTGCACATTTAGTCTGAAAGACTAGAACAGGATATCAGAATTTTGACTGAAAATTGAGTATACGCATATGTGTTCTCAGAAACCCTTGGTTGAATTCTTAATAGATCAGAACCCCTTTAACTCTCACTGTAAAATTAATGATTCTTTTTTGCCTCTTGACTATAAAAAGAGATATATAACAAATTGTAACTATTAAGCAAATAACATGAAAATCTGAAATATTCCCCATGAAAAAGTCATGCTAGCTTTTAAAAAAATGTTGCTACCAAAAACCGGAAAGGGATCTGTCCATTAAACAAGCCTTGAGTAAAATAATGGAGCCATGATTGCATTTCACCCTGCCAATGATTTCTGTCCCGAAATACATTATAAAATGACCTAAAGCTCTCCATACTGAAACAGAAGCTTCACTGCAGGGAAATCTTTAGTATCAAACACATTCTCCTCTCCCTAAAAACTGCTCAGAATCAAAATATGGTCAGAAGTTTTTTCTGGTTTTTAGTTTTTTCCTTTTTCTGTTTCTTAAGCAGAGGGCTGAAAGGAGTGTACATAAACACAAAGTGATGAAATGCTGTTTAATACTGTTTGGTAAATAATAAAGGAGCATAAAAATAACCTTATAAATACTTAGGAATAAATTTACCCAAGAAGGAGAGAGATCTGTACACTAAAAATATTAAGACACTGATGAAAAAAACTGAAGAAGACACAAATAAATAGAAAGATATCTTGTGTTCAGTGAACTGGAAGACTTAATGTTGTTAAAATGCCTATACTATTCAAAGCAATCTACAAATTTAAGGCAACCCTATCAAAACACCACTGGCATTTTTTATAGAAATAAAAAAAACAATTCTACAATTCAATGGAACCACAAAAGACCACAAATAGTCAAATCAATCTTAAGTAAGGACAAAGCTAGAGGCATAACACTTCCTGATTTCAAAATATATTACAAAGCTACGGTAATCAGAACAGTAAGATAGTAGCATAAAGATAGGCATATTAACTAGGGGAACAAAACAGAGAGCCCGAAATAAATCAACACACATACAGTCAACTGAACTTTGACAAGGATGCAAAGAATACACCATGTGGAAAGGATAAGTTCTTCAACAAGTGGTACTGGGAAAAATGGACATCTACATGGAAATGAATAAAATTGGAACCTAAGCTCACACTATACAAAAAAAATCATCAAAATAGATTAAAAGCTTAAAGTATGACCTGAAACTATAAAACTCCTAGAAGAAAATGTAGGGGAAGAGCTTCATGATATTGGTCCTGACAATGATTTCATGTATATGACAACAAAAGCATAGGAAACAAAATCAAAATAGACAAGTAGAATTTTATCAAACTAAAAAGCTTCTGCATGGCAAAGCAAACAATCAACAGAGGAAAAAGGCAATCTACAGAATGGGAGAAAATATTTGCAAACCACATATCTGATAAGGGGTTAATCTTCAAAATATGTAAGAAACTCCTATAATTCAATAATAATAAAAAACTATTCTTGGTTTTTCAAATTTTTAAGTGGACTAAAGACTTTCATAGACATTTCTCCAAAGAAGATATACAAATGGCCAACAAATATGAAAAAATGTTCAATGTCACTGATCATCAGGAAAATGTAACTCAAGACCACAGTGAGATTTCCCTTACATGCATCAGAATGGCTATTTAAAAAATAAAAGATGACAAATGTTGGCGAGACTGTGGAACCCTTCCTTGCACACTGTTGGCGGCAATACAAAATGGTGCAGTCAGGTGTCTGGGTGGCTCAGTCGGTTAAGTATTTGCCTTTGGCTCAGGTCATGATCCCAGAATCCTGGGATTGAGCCCCACATTGGGCTCCCTGTTCAGCAGGGAGCCTGCTTCTCCCTCTCCCTCTGACCCTTCCACTCATGCTCTCTCTCTCAAATAAGTAAATAATAAAATCTTAAAAAAAATAAAGTTACAATCTTAAAAAAATGGTGTAGTCACTATGGAAAATAGCATGAAGATTTCTCAAAATATTCAAAATAGAGCTACTATACGATCTACTAATCCCACTTCTGGGTATTTTTCAAAAAATAATTGAAATCAGGATCTAGAAGAGATAGAACTGCAATGTTCATTGCAGCACTATACACCAACAGCCAAGGTATGGAAACAACCTAAATGTCCATGAACAGATGAATGGATAAAGAAAATGTGACATACACACATAATGGAATACACTCAGCGTTAAAAAAAGAAGGAAGTTCTGAAATAATAAGACAATATAAACGAGCTTTGAGGATAATATGCAATGTGAAATAAGTCACAGAAAGACAAATGCTGCATGATTCTATTTACATGAGGTATCTAAAATAGTCAAATACATAGAATCAGAGTAGAATATTGTTGCCAAGGTCTCGGGAGGAAGAACTGGGGAGTTACTAATTAACTGACATAGTTTTAGTTAAGAAAGATGAATGAGCTCTGGAAAGAAGCTTGTAGAGTACACCATTGTACCTGTAGTAAACAATACTGTATTGAACACTTAAAATTTGTTACAAGGGTAGATCTCATGTTAGGTGTTCTTACCACAATAAAATCAAAATCAGAATAAAAGTACACAGGTCTAACCCACAAAAGGCATGCCTCCCCCCCTTGAATTTGGCAAGTGACTACAAGGCAAATAATGAAGATGGATATATTTCTTCACTCCCTGCTTTCACATTAATTTTTTAATATTTTTTTCTTCAGCTGAAAGTTGCAGAGACCAAAAGATATTGCCAAATTTCAGTTCAGTGATTAGAGTAGCCAGGAAAGCTAGACCTTAAGTATTACTTAAATAAGTCCCCTTAAGTAATTCTTATATTATCAACCTCTAAAGGACTCAATTTTATGATAATTCCCAATGATACAAGCTTCAAAGTAGAAATCAATAAATAGAAATGTCAGAAGTCTCACAGAACCTTCTGAGACTATATATAGTCTATCATAAAATAGATATTTAGGATTTCTAATTGCTACTTGTGGTCATATTAGAGTTCATTTTTCTCTTTTCCTCATTCCTAAATTATTGATTTCTATTTCATTTCAATTGTAATTCATGCTGGGGTGTTAATGATTCTCCTTTTAAAATTCTTTTTAGATAATATACCAAGTATGTCTAAGATTCTGTGAGCATTTATCCAGTCTCAGATCTCAAATCTCAATTTCAGTGTTTTATTAATGTAATAGACACCAATTTCCCCCAATGGCAGCTACTTAAAATTACATATGGTCTCAGTGAAAACTTAATAGCTTCTAGCTTCCTAGAATCATTTTGATTTATTCATCTATTAATTCATCTATCTATCCATCCTTCCATCCACTCATTCATATTTAGTAGTTTGCAAATTCAATTGAAATTCAGGAATCACGACTATGAAATTTCTTATTAAAACTCCTTCTGGTTCTTAATTTTTTCCTCTAAATTTTATTTTCCTTTTTAATTGTTTGAGAATTACTTGGTTTCTATGGATATTAGCAATTTCTCTTTAATAAAAAATGTTTTAGTTGCTAACCATAGCGTATATAACAAATACATGTGAAAAGTGCATACATAACACTGAACATTTCTATGTGCAAGGCACTTTTGCAGACAAGGGTAGCATGAAAGGCATGATCCCAGGTCTCATGGAACTTTCATTCTAGTAGGAAAAGATAGACAACAAATTCACAAATACAAAAATGTCAAACAGGAATAAGTGCTTTGATGAAAAGAAGTCAGGGTAAAATGACAATGAGTCTAGTAATTGTACTGGATAGGTAAGAGATAGATAGATAGATAGATAGATAGATAGATAGATAGATAGATTTTAAATCAAATTAATCTCAAGCCTGAAAGACAAGAAGGAATAAGCAGTGGGAAATTTGGGGCAGGGGAAAGAGTTTTTCAGGAGAAATGAGAAGCTACTGTAAGGACGCTAGGCAGGAGCACATTTGGCCTGTTAGGGATACAGAGAGAAAGCCTTTTTTTTTTTTTTTTTCTGGAACCCAGTGAGCAAAAGGAGGGGGGTGTGAAGTGTGGTCAGAGAAGTAAGATGGAGGACCAGATTACATGTGGCATTGCAGGCTACACACACTCACACAAAAAGTTTAGATTTTATTCTGAGATTGAGAGTCATTTAAGAAGGGAAGTAATATGATATGTGATTTTACCATAAGGAAAATGCATTTGAATGTGGAGCCAAGAGTGTAAGGATAGAAACTGGTTTTAAGGCTACTATAGACGCCCAGGCAAAGATTTGATGGTAGGGGTAGACTAGAAGCAATGAAATTGCACAGAAGAAAGATCTGGAATATGTTTAGATGCAAAGCCAAAGGGTTTGCTGATAAATTAGATCACAAAGGAAAGAAAAAAACAATCAAGGATGAACGCTAGCATTTCAGCTAGAGGAACCAGATGGATGGTGATGTCATTGTTGAGATAGGGAAATACTGGAGGAAAATGAGATTTCGTGTACTAGATTAAATTAAATGTTTTTGAAGTTCATAGCTTCATATTCAAACACAAGTCAACATTTCACTAATACGTCATATTTAAATTCTATATCTTAAAAATAATTTTAACTTTTCATTAATACAATGTCATTTTAAAATATTTTATCCTGGAAATAAGAATATCATTTTGAAATATTTGTTTTCCTTTATATGATTACTAATAATACTCAGATAAAAATTGAGGAAAGTGCTACCTTTGTATATTTTTCATTAATAATACCAGATAATTTTGAGGCACAGCCAGAATTTCCACTAACTGAATTCTTCAATACAAGAGCAATACAATTATTTCCTTCAGATATAGTTTACTCTATGAAAGAAAAATGTTTGAAAAAAAAAAGGAATTATCCTTATATCTGTACTTTATATAAACTTCTCTATTTAAGAGCAAAATAACTAGACTATATTATAGTCCAATTTATTTTAAATTATCTCAACAGTCTTAACTGTCACATGAAACTTCTAGAAGTCAGGAACACAGAGGCCAGTACCATTTGTGGTCAACAGAGCTTGTTTGGTTCTCCTAAATGTATTACAGATTTATGAGCCATCTGTGAGGAAATAAATGGTCTATTTTAAAATCAGCGAAGATATGATCTGAATGTTCACAAACAGGTCTGAAGTAGTTGCTCTCTTCAGCAAAACTGTCTGACACCTTAGCACTAGCAGATGGCCTTGTGTGGTAAATAGGCTTTGAGACAGCTTTGAGTTGAGGTAAAGTAAAGACGAGGGAAAGGAAAAATAAAGTAAATACAAAAAGAAAGAGTAGTGACGTCAACTTCTGTCATCCATTGTTTTCCATGAATTGTTAGGCACATAAATGTCATTGAAATTTGGTCACACAAGCGCCATTTCTTCTTTTGAGATTAATTTTCTTAGTAACAATACAAAAAGGTCTGAAGTCTTCCCCTAACCCACTCCATTTACAAATACACACATAACATGGTATAATTAGCCTAAGATATGAGCCAAGATCACTGCAAGAAAGAATGAAGTTTATGAAAAAACACACTTTCAGGGGTGCCTAGGTGGCATAGTCGGTTGAGCTTCTGACTCTTGGTTTCCACTCAGGTCATGATTTCAAGGTCCTGGGATCAAGATCTGTGTTGCACTCAGCACCGAGTCTGCTTAATTCTCTCTCCTACTCCCTCTGCCCCTCCTGCTGCTTGTTTGCGCTCACTCTATCTCTCAAAATAAATAAATAAATCTTAAAAAAAAAATCACACATTCATATGTAACACAACTATATTGGGGATTGATTCCAATAGGAGAGAAAGTTATAGAGAAGCAGAGAAATTATTTCCCCACTTAAAAACCATTAATTAGACACTTTTGAGAAAACACTATCTAGGAACCTATTTCTCTATAGTCACTTGGGAAAATTTGTAATCCCTTACATGTTAATCACAAAACGCTATAATTTCCAAAAATTAAAAAAAAAACACAAAAACAATGAAACCGATATTTATAGGTACCTTTCATAGTAACATGTAAAATACTTAAAACATTATCACTTGATCATCAGCTAGCGAGGTTGTTTACAAATAGTTGTTTCAATTGCAATGAAATGGCTCCTATTAGTGGCAGCAACATCTCAGATGAACATCCTCATTGTCGACATCCAGCATGCTTTAAAAATGTTTACATGTGAATTTTTTCAAGGTCTTTATTGAGACATATTTAACATACTATAAAAATTAACTATCAAACCATTAAAATGCACAATGCAATGGTTCTAAAATATTCACAGTTGTGCAACCATCACCACAATCTAGGTTTACAAATTTTTCATCCCACCAAAAAGAAATGCTATAACCATTAGAGTCACTCTCAATTCTCCAACCTCCACCACCTCTCTAACCTTATACAAATGCTAATCTGCCTTCCATTCCATTTCTACAGATTTATTTATTCTGAACGTTTCTTATAAATGTAGTCATACAATATGTGGTCTTTTATAATGAGTTCCATTATTCTAAGGAAATCAATTGTAAATTTTATGTTTTCCTCCCTTTTATGCCTGCCTTTTTGTTTTTGTTTTATTTAAATTTAAGTTAGTTAACATATAACATAGAGTGTATTATTAATTTCAGGGTAGAATTTAGTGTTTAATCATTTGGATATAACACTGAGTGCTCATTATATCAAGTGCCTTTCTTAATGCCCATCACCCATTATCCCATCCCCCTCCTCCACTTCCCCTCCAGCAACTCTCAGTTTGTTCCCTAGAGTTAAGAGTCTTCTATGGTTTGCCTCCCTCTCTGTTTTCCCTTATTTTATTTTTCCTTCCCTTTCCCTATGTTCATCAGTTTTGTTTCTTAAATTCTACGTATGAGTGAAATCATATGTGTTTGTCCTTCTCTGACTGACTTATTTCACTTAGCATGAGACATTTTAGTTCTAACCATGTTGTTGCAAATGGCAAGATTCCATTCATCAGTCAATGGACGTCTGGGCTCTTTCTATATTTTGGCTATTGTGGACATTGCTGTTATAAACATTGGGGTGCATGTGCTCCTTTGAATCACTAGATTTGTATCCTTTGGACAAATACCTAGTAGTACAATTGCTGAGTTGTAGGGTAGTTCTACTTTTAACTTTTTGAGGGACTTCCATACTGTTCCAGAGTGGCTGCTCCAGTTTGCATTCCCACCAACAACTTAAGACGGTTCCCCTTTCTCTGCATCCTTGACAACATCTGCTATTTCCTATGTTGTCATTTTTAGCCATTCTGACCATTTTAAGTTGGTATCTCATTGTGGTTTTGATTTGTTCTCCTCCACCTCCATCTTCACTTATTCCACTACTTGTTTGGATAATTTTAGATAGAACAAAATATTCAAACCAATTCTATGCCTGGCCATAAACAGAGAAAAACAAATTAACCTCTGCCTGGGAAAATGTGTCTTAGTATTAAGGTCAAATTTCCTACAGGCTCCTGAATAACTATGATTTGGTCTTTTGATGATATATTATTTTACTTTACCCAGGCTTGCCATTTCGAAATCCTCCAAGAAACATGGTGTTTTAGTCTTTTTCTCCTCTAACATTAAGATCTTAATTTGAAGATCTAAACTTCTCAACCTGATATCCCAGGGTCAAATTTGTGTGTTCAATTTAGACCACCCTGGCTACACAGAATATACTAGTCCAATGTCTACTGAAACAATGCTTTGCCTCTACCATTCTGCTGTTTTTGAGCCATTTTACAGCAAAAGCCACTGTTGAATAGTGGTTAGAAGTATAAAACCATGAGCAAAATCAATTGGATTTCTGAAATATCATATTCTAGCATTTCAGAAAATAACTTTAAGCAAGTTATTTAACTCCACAAGGCTGCAGTTTCTTCATCTATGAACTGGAAGAATGAAAATGCCTACCTTATAGATTAACTGTGAGAATTGAATGAAAATGAGTGACACATAGAATTTTTTTTAATCTATATTTTTTTAGCTTGGCTATCCATTTCATTTTGAACTCTACAAATTCTCATTTGTAGAAATTTTCATTTTTTGGAAATTAAGTGTCACACTCCTCAGTAACAAATGGATCAAAGAGGAAACTACAAGTGATGTTAGAAAATACTATAAGATTAATGAAAACAAAAAGAAATTATGGGGTTCAGCTAAAGCAGTGTTCAGAAGGAAACTAATATCTATGAATACCTATATTCATAATGAAAATCTCAAATAAACTAAACTTCCACCATAAGAAACTAGTAAAAGAAGACAAACTTTACCAAATGCAAACAGAAGAAAGATAAAAATAAAGATTAAAGCAGAAATCAATGAAAGTGGAAATAGAAAAATAGAGAAAATCAACAAAATCAGGGTCTTTTTTGAACAGATCAACAAAATTTAGAAATCTTTAGATAAACTTCCCAATAAAAAGGAGAAAAGAGAAGACCTGAATTACGACAATCAAAAATGAAAGAAGAGGCATGACTACCAAATTTATAGAAATAAAAAGGACTATAAGGAATACAATAAACAACAGTATGCCAACATATTAGGTAATTTAGATGAACAAATTCATAGAAAGACACAAACTGCCCTACTGACCCAAGAAGAAATAGAAACTGAATAATCCTGTAACAGATACATTGAATGAATAATTTTTAAAAATTTCCACAAATAAAACCCCAGGTCCAAACAGTATATTAGTTTCCTGTACTGATATAAAACTTACCACAAACTTGCTGGCTTCAGACAATAAAAGAATATTCTCTCACAGTTCTGGAGTCCATTAATTCAACATTACTTTCACTGAGGTGAAATTAAGATGTCAGCAGGACTGCACTCCCTTTAGAAGCTCTGACAGAGAATTTGTTCATTGTGTCTTTCAGCTTCTGATGGGTGCCAGCATTCCTTTGCTTGAGGCCACATCATTTCCGTCTGCCTCCAATTTCATTACCTTCCTCTCTTGTATGTGTGTATATGTAGAATCTCCCTCTATCTCTTTTTTATAAGGACAATTATGAGGGCATTTAGAGAATTTACAGATAATCCAGGATTATCTCATTTCAGGATTCTTAATTACATCTCAAAAAACTCTTTTTCCAAATAAGGCAAGATTTATAGATTCCAGTGATTAGATCCTGACATATTTGGGAACATCATTCAAGCAACTACAGATGGCTCCACTGGTGAATTATACCAAACTTTAAGGAATTCATACCAATTCTTCACAAACTCTTCCCCCAATACCTCCCCCCCAAATTGGAGGAAGCACTTCAACTCATTCTATGAGGCTAGTATTATTATCCTGACACCAAAGCCAAAGATAACAAAAGAAATCTACAGACCAATATCCCTTATGAATATAAACACAAAACTGCTTGACAAAATACTAGTGACCTGAACCTAGCCATATAATAAAGTATTATACATCATAACCAAGTTGAATTTATCTCAGGACTGCATGGTTTGTTTTTTTAAAAAAGATTTTATTTATTTATTTGAGAGAGAGAGAGAGAGACAGCCAGCGAGAGAGGGAACACAAGCAGGGGGAGTGGGAGAGGAAGAAGCAGGCTCCCAGCAGAGGAGCCCGATGTGGGGCTCGATCCCAGAACGCCGGGATCATGCCCTGAGCCGAAGGCAGGAGCTTAACAACTGAGCCACCCAGGTGCCCCTCAGGACTGCATGGTTAACATCCAAAAATTAATGTAGTATACCAAATCAATAGAATAAAGGATAAAAACTACCTGATCATCTCAGTTGAAGGAGAAAGAGTAGTTGATAAATTCCAAAACCCTGCCATGATTCAACAAATTCAGAATAGAAAGAACTGCTTCAATCCAGTAAAGAGCATCTATAAAAATCCCATACCTAACATCCTACTTAATAGTGAATACTTTCTCCCTAAGATTAGGAACAAGACAAAGATGTCTGTTCTTGCCACTTCATTCAAAATTGTGCTGGAGGTTCTAGCCAAGAAGTTCTTTTATTTCAGCAAGAAAAAGAAATAAAAAGCATTATATTACTAAGGAAGAAGTAAAATTTGTCCGTTTGTAGATGAGGTGATGTTCTCCATAGAAAATCTAAGTAATACAATAAAAACTATTAGAACTAATATATTTAAGCAAGAATTGTAGGACATATAATATCAATTTAAAAATCAACTGTATTTCTACACATTAGCAATGAACAATTCAAAAAGAATTTAAGAAAACAATTCCATTTATAATAGCATCAAAAAGAATAAAAATGTTTAGGAGTAAGTTTAGTAAAAGTACAAGACTTGTATACTGAAACTAAAAATAAAAATAACAAAAAAACACTGTTGAAATAAGAATCTAAATAAATGGAAAGAACACTATATTCTTGAATTGTGAGACTTAAAATGTTTAGAATGGCAAATGCTACCCAAAGAAATCTATAGATTCAAACAATCCCTATTAAAATCCCAATGACTTTTTTTGACAAATGGAAGCTGATCTTAAAATCCATATGGAATTGCAAGAGATTCCAAATAGGCAAAACAATCTTGAAAAAGTTGGAAGACTTGCATTTCCTCATTTGAAAACTTTCTACAAAGCTATAGTAACTAAGACAGAGTGATACTGGCATAAAGATAGATATTTGCATCAATGTAATAGAATTGAGAGTCCAGAAATAAGCCCGTTTATGGTCAACAGATTTTTGACGAGTGCCAAAAAAAATTCAATGAGGAATAAATAGTCCTTTCAACAAATGGTGCTAGGCCAACTAAATATGTCATTCAAAAGAATGATGTTGGACTCCCCCATCACACACATTTTGCCTATGACCCAAATGCAAAAATAAACTCAATTGGATCATAAATCTAATGTATGAATTAAATCTATGTATCTCTTGGAAGAAAACATGGGTGTAATTCTTCGTAACTTTGGCTTAGGCAATGATTTCTTAAATATGATACCAAAAATACAAGCCAGTAATACTAAAGGTAGGTGGGAAGGGAAGCAAAGAGAGGAATAAGGAAGGCAGAGAGAGAGAGAGAAGAGAAGGAGAGAGAAAGATGGGATTACACCAAATATAAAACAAAAAAGTTTGTGCTTCAAATGGTACCATCAAGAAAGTGAAAAGACAGCTCACAGAATGAGAGTAAATATATGCAAATCACATATTTGCCAAGAGGCTTGTATCCAGAACACATAAATATCTTACAAGTTAATAATAAAAAAGAAAAATATACCAGTAATAAAATGACAAAGTATTTGGATATAAATTAGTCAAAAGAAGATATGTAAATAGCCAATAAGTGCATAATGTCTAAAGGGTCATCAAGGGAATGCAAATAAAAATTCAGTGAGATTCCATTTCACACCAACGTATATGGCTATAATGAAAAAGACATATAGTATCAAGTGTTGGTGAGAATTAGGAGAAATTAGAACTCTCATACATTGCTGATTTCCGTACATTGCTGGCTATAAAATGATACAGCCACTTTTAAAAACAATTTGGTAGGTTATCAAAATGTTAAACATAGAGTTACCATGTGATCCATCAATTCCACTCCTAGCTATAAAACCAAGAGAATTAAAAACATATGTCCGCATAATAACTTGTATAACAAAAAAGTACTATTTATAATAGCCCAAATATTGGGGAAAAGTCCATCAACTGATAGATATATCAAATGTGTTATGTGCATATAATAAAGATTATTCATCCATAAAAAGGAAGGAAATACTGAAACATGATCTTTGCCAACTTTATGCTAGTGAAAGAAAGACACAAAAGACTTCATATTTTATGATTACAGTTATATGAATGTCCAGAAGAGGCAAATCCGTAGAGACATAATGTAGGTTTGTGATTACCAGGGGCTAAGAAGAGGAAGGAACAGGAAGTTACTGCTGGTGGGTACCAGTTTTCTTTTAGTGATGATGAAAATGATCCTGAATTAGGTAGTCATGATGGTTGCATTGCCCTGTGATTAAGAGTGACTAAAGAGCACTGAATTTTAAGCTTTTTTTGGTGTGTGTTTCTTAATTAATAAATCTCATTTTTTAGAGCAATTTTAGGTTCACAGCAAAATTGAGTGGAAAGTTACAGAGAGTTCCTATGTATCCCCTGTCCCAACATATGCACCCTTGTCCCTGCTATTGACATCTCCCACCAGAATGGTAAATTTGTCACAATTGATGACTGTACTTCTCCAATATTTTGTTGGCTATTCTGGGTCTTTTGCCTCTCCATAATTTAGAATCGGTTCATCAATATGCACAATGTAACTTGCTGAGATCATGACTGGATTGTATTGAATCTGTAGATAAATTTGGGATCTTGATAATATCGTGTCTTCCTCTCAATGAACATGGTATTTCTCTCTATTTATTTAGTTCTTCCTCGACTTCTTTTTTTTATTGTATTAACTAGGACTGCCAGCCTGATGTTTGTTGTTTTTTTATTTTCTCACATTTGATTGTTACCTGCAAAATTTTATCTCTTCTTTTCAAATCTGTATACCCCTTATTTCCTTTTCTTACATTATTGCATTAGCTAGGACTTCCAGTATGATGTTGAAAAGCAGTGGTGAGAGGGGACTTCCTTGCCTTACTTCTGATATTTTTAGGAAAGTTTCTAGTTTCTCACTATTAAGTATGAAGTTAGCTATTTTTGTTCTCCCAAATTGAGAAAGATCCCCTCTATTACTAAAGTTTTTATCCTGAATATGTGTTGAATTGTCAAGTGCTTTTTCTGCACCTATTGATATAATCATGTGTTTTTTTTTTCTCAGCCTATTGATGTAACGGATTATGTTAATTGATTTTTGAATATTGAACAAGGTTTGTATACCTGGCATACCACATGGTCATGGTTATATTTCTTTTGATACAACCTTGGATTATATTTGGTAATATTTTGTTGAGAATTTTTACATCTATGTCCATGAGATATATTGGTCTGTAGTTTTATTTCCTTTTAATGTCTTTTTTTCTGGTTTTCTTATTAATTTTGTCATCATAGAAAGAGTTTAGAAATGTTCCCTTTGCTTCTATCTTCTGAAAGAGATTGCAGAGAATTAGTATAATTTCCTCCTTAAATATTTCATAGAATTGACAAGTATGCCTATCTAGGTCTGCTGCTTTCTGACTTGGAAGTGTATTAGTTATTCAATTTGTTTAGATATAAGCCTATTAGACTGTCTACCTCTTCTGTGAATTTTTGCAGATTGTGTCTTTCAGGAATTTGTTTCGTATTAGTTGTCAAATCTGTGGTCATAGAGTTGTTCAGAGTATTCATTTATTATCCTTTTAATGTCCATGGCATCTGAAGTGATAGCCCCTCTTTAATTTCTGATATTGGTAAACTGTGTCCTCCCTCTTTTTCTTAATTAGACCTTCTTGAGGTTTATCACTTTCATATATATTTCCAAAGTTTTGCTGATTTTCTCTATTTCCCATTTTCAAGTTCATTGATTTCTGCTCTTCCGCTTAGTTTGGATTTAATTTGTCCTATTTTCCTATTTCTTAAGGTGGAAACCTACATTATACTTTTAGATTCTTCTCTTTTTCTAAAATATTCATTCAATGCTATAAATTTCCCCTAAGCACTGCTTTTGCTGAATGTGATAATTTTTATAAGTTGTGTTTTCATTTAAATATTTAAAAATTTCTCTTGAGGTTTCTTCATTGGCTCATATGTTACTTAGATGTGTTTTGTTTAATTTCTAAGTATTTTGTGATTTTTCAGCTATCTTTCTCTTGTTGGTATCTAGTTTCATTCCTTTGTGGTCTAAAGGAGATATTGTATGATTGTTATTCTTTTACATTTATTACAGTGTGCTTAATGACCCATAATGTGGTCTACCTTGGTGAATGTTCCACGTGAGCTTAAGAAGAATGTGTACTCCGCTGTTACATGAAGTAGTCTATAGATGTCCATTATACCCCATTGATTGATGGTGTTTTGGGTTCAACTGTGTCCTTACAAATTTTCTGCCTGCTGGATCTGTTCTTTTCTGATGAAGAGGTGTGAAGCCTCCAAATATTATAGTGTATTAATCTATTTCTTCTTGCTGTTCTATCAGTTTTTGCCTCATGTATTTTGATGCCCTGTTGTTAGACACATAAATGTTAAGGGATGTTATGTCTTCTTGGAGAAATAACCCTTTGTCATTATGTAATGCACCTCTTCATGCTCATACATTTTCTGTGGTCTGAAGTCTGCTCTGTCTTCTAATAAGCCCATGAAAGGTAGTCTTCATTTCTGTTACAGTATTTTTTATTTCTAGTATTTGTTTTTGGCTCTTTCTTGGAATTTCCATGTGTCTGTTTATACTGGCCATCATGTCTTTCATGCTGTCTACTTTTTCCATTAGAGGCCTTAGCACATAAATGATAGTTGTTTTAAATTCCTGGTCTAATAATTGCAACACACATGCCATATCTGAGTCTTGTTCTGATGTCTGCCCTGTCTCTTCAAGTTGTGTTTCTTTGCCTTTTAGCATGTCTTATAATTTTTTTTTTTTTGATAGTGTCAATGATGTAGGGGGGAAACACACTGCTGTAAGTAGGCCTTTAGGAATGTGGTGGTAAGGTGTAATCATGAAGCCTCTAGGGGATTGCTAAGTACAAATTATGTCAAATAACTCTAATTTCCATTATTGTTGATGTTAAGATAGTAATTAATTGGATTATATATATATATATATATATATATATATATATATATATATATACACACACACACACACATATATATACATATATACACACACACACACACACACACACATATATATATATAGTCTGTCTTTATTTCAGGAATGTTTTTTATTTGAGAGATCCTTATAATAACTTTTTGGATAAAATTTAGACATGGGTACAGTTGTTTTGTTTTGTCTTGTCTTTTTATCAGAGCTACCTTACCTATTTTCTTCTATCAGTTCCATGTGCCAGTAATCACATTCAAAATTATTTTGAAGTCGTATGTAGTACTTAGATCTACTTTTTTTCTTGCTTTCTTCCAGTCTCTCTTGCTCTAGCAATTTAATGTAAGTTACTATGAAGCTATCTAGAACAATAGGTGGGAAGCCCACACACCTAATCTAAACTCTGTCCTGACTCATCATTTTCAACTAACAGGTTTGGGCCTTTGTCTCAAGGCCTTATTAAATTTCATGTTTTACTATTTGGGATTATACAAGCAGACAACTTTTCTGAAGGTTAAGGGCTCTAAATTTCTGAATTCTCCATTCTCTTTTATTTTGCCTTGAAAACCAGCTACTTTGCTGAGCTCTTCTTTTCTATAGGGTAACTTGCCAAACAGTCCAGTACAACCAACACACAGAATTAATACTGTTTTTCAATTTCTTCCTGTATAGCCACTAGCTATACATGTTGTTTGCCTTTCAAGTTATTACAGGGAAATGTTTTGCTATTACAGAAACTGGACTGATATTTGGACTGAAAATGGCCATCAGTTTTCTCATCTGATCACTAAGATGAGACCATATTTAAGGTGTTTGTTAGGTACCAATTTCTGTATTTACTACCATAATTAATCTTAACTTCTACCACATGTAAACCCTGTAATCTCAGTAGTTCAGCACAGTAAAGACTTATCTATTTCTCATCTAAGAACCAATGTGTGTCAGTAGAACCTTGCAGATATGCTAAGGGAACAAATGGCCTCCAAGATCTACTTGGCAGAGGAAGAAAATGATGCTCTTAATTACTTTCACTCTGAGGTGATGTTTCACTTTTGCTCACAGTCAAATGGATAGAAATGATCACATAATTACTACCTTCCTGTATGGGAAGCTGGGCATTGCAGGGGAGTATATGGAATATATGGCATTGTTGCTTAGAATTGGAAAATAAATTCAAATATAATTGACTCCAAGGCTATTTTTTTCCATCAAGTTATACTTACTTTTATTGAATTTAACATTCTCCCCCTCTGTTCTTAGTAAGGATATTAAAAATATTATAAAAGAAATCTGAACTATTATACTGATATAAAAGTACATTTTTGTTTGTTTGCTTTTAATTTTAAATCTGGAAAGAAAGACTTCTAGTTTTATATGCATGAGTATGCTCTAATTGCTCATCTGAAGTAATTTAGTTCATACTATTTTATATCCTGGACTAAAATTCAGTCATTCTAGCAAACAATTTAGGAGAAAAGAAAAAAAAAAAAAAGCACTGTTAAAATTGCCTAAAGCACAAGTGGATTGAAATCAGCAAGATATGATAAATTGGATGAATTTGAAAGAAAAATGTTGGAGGCAGAAAATGTAATGTGTTTCAAAGGAAACCATAAAATCCGCTTTAGAGTCTTCATTTCAGACTCATAAGTGGATTTAGAGCAAGACAAAGTACGTAATGAGATAAAATAACTAAAGATTGTATAAATCTGATCACAGGCACTTTGATATAATGACCCTCAAATAATTAAACCTTTGACCCTATATTCTGAATAGGAAATAGCATTTTTGTTCTCAGAAATATCTTTTATATAACAGCTGGCACTTCTTATAAAAGATCTGGATTTACTTCTTCATAACTGTATCTGAAATATAAATGCTGTTCTGAAATAACTGTAGAGGACTGGCCCATCTTCCAGCTACACTTCCTACAAAGAGTTAAAAAAACACTAATATGATACACACTTTTAGAATTACAATGTCTGTCCGGTATGCCATATCCTTTCTGTATCAATCAAGAAATTTACATGCTTAATTTCTAAAACTGAAAAAGATCTCTTAAAATATAAGATAGAATAGGCATTCATAAAGCATCATGTATCTCTAAAATATCTGACCTACAGCAATATATCATTTTCATAAAGAAAAAAATTGGTTAGGCATTATAAAATAAAAACTGGAAGGGATAATAGGTTTAACTTAAGTAAAAGATAAAGCAACTATTTATAATAAGCTAATAATTGATAAGACAGAAATTTTGGATAATATTAACAACCAAAGCACTCAGCAGTTGAGCTGCCATGTATAATTTGATTGATTTATTTGACAATATAAATGCAACAATGTAATACCTATCCTTACTCACAAGTTACAGATAAGGCTTTGATCTTCATAATCTTAGAGAAGTTCCACTGAAACATGTAATATCATCCTTACCACTTAATATATTAGCTCTATGAAGGTAGGGTTTTATATGCCTTATTTATTGTTGGATTTTGAATGCCTAGAGCTGATAAAAATAAAATGTAGTAATAACCTGAAATGTAGTTAAAAAAGAAGTATAATAACATACTCTCTAAATTTCAAAACCTGTTGTAAGGGTGAGAGTAAAGAGGTAAAGCATCTGGACAGTGATCCATTCATTGTTTATAAAGTGGATGCCTCTAGGAAAGGAAAGAAGGCAGGCAATCTAATATAATCCCCATGTCAACAGAAACTCCAGAAAAAACGGACAAATGATAATTTCTAGGAGGAAAAGACCTTATCTATTGAATGCCTTTAGCACGATGGTGCCTGGCTAAAGCATTGCTTATATTAAATAAACCAAAATCTATGAGGTTACACTCTCCAGAGAATGTCATATAAACTATACAACTCTCTGAAATAAAAAACAGAAATATTTCATAATGTAAACACTTGCCTCTCAGTGTGAGGTAAACCCATAAACCTCACTAAACATTTCATCTATTTTGCTGAGCCATAGGTGCTTGTTTTTCAGGGGAAGAAAGAACCTGCAAAGCCACCCTTGATATTCCAGATCTCTCTCTGCTTTATTTAAGCCTCTTGATTATTTGTATCCTTGAAATTATTAGTAAAGTTTGATACTGGGATAAGATCTCTGATTTGTGTGAGTCTAATTTGAGAATTCATTCATGTTAAATTGGCTTGTGGATGAAAGAAAGTGAGGATAGCACATAACTTGCATAATCATAAAATCACTCAAATTGAGACATGTTTAAGACTGAGAGACACTATTATTAATAATTACACCAGGATAACAGGCACTAACTGAGACTTTCAAGGACAATACTGAGACATATAGTCATGGTATAAATAGCCCTGGGTCCTTCATTCATTAGTGTATTTGTTTTCTGAAAAATATTTTAAAATTTTGCCACTTTGAAATGTCCTGCTGAGAAAGTAAATGGGGAAATATGGCACCATGTAGGAGTTGCAATGCTCAGTACTATATGAATTATGAATTATTCTGGCTGACCTTATAGTAACAATTTAAAGATCAGAAAAACCATATCATGACATAATTTAATGCTATTTTTAATTAAACATTTAAAAATTATATAGGATGGCTATGGAAAGCTTGCTTATCCACATTATATTTATATGCATGAATATTAATATTAGAGAATGATATCTTAAAGTTGGGATTATGGTAACAGGTGATATGAACAGCACTCAGACTAATTTATATTCTTTCAGAATCACTGCACATTACATACGCCTCAAAGGAATTTTACGCAGTGCCTAAGGCTTAGGAATTGCTCAAGGTTTGAAGATATTAAAATAAACAAGATGTGTAATTGATGATACCAGAACAATTACCGACCAGGGCAGACTTTTTCTGGAGATTCTGGAGGCATCATAAAAACTTAGTTGTAAACTAAATTATGTGATTCTTGTTTTTGTAAACTAATTTAAGGACCATGAATAGGGCTTAGTGGACTCATGTACCCCTTGAAATTATAAATAAAATGAATGTGGGTTCATATCTGCATTTGGGGGAACAAAGAGACATTAATTATTTTATCACATTCTTAAATTTCCTCTAATTTGGATTTGTGACCAAAGGAAAAAAAGAATTAAGAATCAGAGAAATTGTATCTAGGGATAGGTCCTTTTAGTGATGACCCATATTACGAGGCAGTAATTGCTCACATTCATGCTCTGGTTAATGAAGGCACTTCTGGCCTAGTAGGAGCTCGATGCCTATTAGCAGACTGTACCACTTTGAAAAATATTAACGTGTAGACATTCATTCAAATTCTCTTTACCTTAAAAGGAGAGAAGAGTAATTGCCTATCTGCTTTTTACCAAACTTTCTTTCCCCTACTTAACAACCTATATTTTGTAAACTTTCTGATATCCAGGATTAACTTTAGAAATAATGTTTTGATTATTCAAATACTAATTACAATATTCCTTTGTATATCATATATCGATGATCAATTTTAAAATTATAAATATAATAAGATATTCATAATACTAAAAATGTCTTTGGACCATAATTTAAAAATTCTGTTATTCAGAAGGTTAATTTCTTTCTTTCAGTGTCTTGAGATTATTATGAACATGAAGGCCATATATTGTAAAACTCCCGCCAAAAATAAAATTTGCTAATGTCTTCACTTCATTACTTTCATTCACTTTTAACCTTTGCCAGCATGGTTCCTGTCTCTGCCACTTTGTTGAACTTGGTCTTTGTCAAATTCTGACTTCCCATGTTCAAATTCAATAAACACTCTCTATTCTTTTATTTGAAGACTTTTCAGCTAGTATATAATACAGTTGAATAGTCTATTCTTTTTATTTTAAATTAATTTTATCAAATTAGTATATGTATACATATTAAGTATACATATTCAGATACCAAAGAGAAACAAATTTAAAAGCTTCTAATGGGTGGGGTGGAATCCAGGTGGCTCACTAGGTTAAGCATCCAACTCTTGGTTTCGGCTCAGGTCATGATCTCAGGGCCATGAGATCTAGTCTCACATCGGCTCTGTGCTCAGTCAATACATAAATCTTAAAAAAATAAATAAAAAATAAAAACGAAAGCTTTTAAAGGAAAAAGAATTAAATGACATCAAACTTCTCAACAGCAATAATGAATGCAAGAAAACAATAAAATAATATTTTTTGAATATTGAAAGAAAATAATTTTGAACATAGACTGAAATTTTGCCAACTAATTGTTCAAATGTGATGGTAAATATAGTCCTTGGGATAAAAGGTTAAAAAAGGTATTCTACTATCGCTTCACATTAACCCTTCTGAAGGAAAGTGAGGTGAAATGAGATGAGAAATGAATCTAGGAGATGTTGCAAATGATATAGAAAGTAAGGTTGACTGCATAACTTGGTAAGATTTGCTTTTTCTTAAAAAAAAAACCTAAAAGTTAAAACCAAATAAACAGAAGGAGTATATACATGATGACATCATTATAACCTAGATGACAGTAGGAGTGGATCCTGGACAAGAAAAATGATATTAGACAATTGACAAAACATAAATATGGTCCATAGATAAGTTAATAGTATTGTATCAATGTTAACTTCCTAGTTTTAATAATTGTACAATGATTATTTAAGATGATACCATTTATGGAACAGGTAAGGGTATTTAGGAATAGTGTGTAACTTCTGTACCTTTTTTTAATGATTTGAAATTATTTCAAAATGAAAAATCAAAGGGGAGGAAATATAGATACCAATTTTGAAAAAACAAGAAAAAAGAAAACAAAGGGCAGAACAAACTGGAAAAAAAAAAGAAAGAAACAGGCCCAACTCTCTTAATAAATGTAATAAATATAAATGGACTAAATAAACTGGCCCAACTATTTTTCTATTTTCATGATGAATGTATAAAGCAAAAAGTCAAAAGTAAAAGGATGGAAAAACATACTAGAAAAAGTTTAAAATATAGCTGGTGCAGCTATACTAATGTCAGACAAAATTGAGCATGAGAAGAGGCATTATTAGAGATAAAGCAAGTAAATACATAATGATAAAAGGTTCAACTCACCAAGAATATATACTAATTATAATCATATAGGTAGTTAATAAAATTACCTCAAAATGCAGAAAACAAAATTTGATAGAATTCAGGAGAAGCCAATGAATCCACAATTATAGCAGAATATATTAATAGCTTTCCCTTAATTCTTAGTTAAGTAGACAAAGGGAAAATCAACAAAAATAGAATATTGTACTCTGTTCAAAAATGGAATATTTGAATAACAATGAAAAGTTTGATCTAATGGACTTATGCATTATCATATGTAGGTTTTAACAAACCCCAAAGAATAGGTAGAAGCCAGGATGGAAAATAATTCTCCTTATGACAATCATTAAAGTTAAAAGAGGTTGCTTCTTATGGGACTGTCACAGCACTCTTACCCACTCAGTACTCCCAGCATTGCTCATCTTTCAATTTAGAGGAAATGAGTCCAGAAGGTGTATGCATCTCAAACACAGTGTTATTACTTAATAGTAACTAAATGGTAGAAGGAGGAGACTGCCAAACTTCATAATCTTCCAAAATAAGGTATGCTGAGCCTATTTTTTAGTATGATCAGATAAAGAAATTATACTAATTATTCTAAAAGGAAAAACTGTATTGAAGGAAGGAGAGCTATTTCTCATCCTTTATGAGGAAATAGGATGGAACAGGAAAAGGTATTTCCCATGCTTTATGAATTTGAATATATGCTATTATGTAAAACTTGATCAAATGGATTAGGATAAGTCTAAATAGAAAAATCCAATGATTGAAAAGAAACAGAAAATGTTACTCAATAAAAAATTGAAATAATTTTTTTATCCCGAATCGATAAAAATTCATGCCCCCCCTCCCTGGTGAAATCTTTCTAAGAACATCAATACAATTTCTGGCTGCTTTTTAAATTAACCATTTTATTAAAGCAAGTACAAGGTAATTGGTTATGATTTAAATGAAAGAAATATAGGAAAATGTTATTTTTACTCTATTTCTTTAATTATAATGATTTTAGATAAATAAGATACTCTTCAATTTCTATAGCTTTTTTACACATCAGAAATATTAAAAATAAGTGGAAAATAATAGAATTTTTTGTAAAATGGGTGGTTCCATAATATTTGGAATGACACAGGAATGAGAGATTTTATTAAATTTATAGGTTCAGATAGCTTAATCTAATACAACCATATTCCCATGCACATAATTTAATTATTACATAGTGAAACATTTACAGTTCTCAGGAGGCATCGTTGTGAAACAGAACGGACACTAGACTTTGATTGAGGAAACTTAACCTAGAAATAGTTCCAGCTCTGTCACTTTTGGATTATGTGACCTCAGATAAGTTATTGTGGCTCTTTAAACTCACTTTCCTCATTGTAAAACATTAATAATAAATTAAATTGTTACAATGTGACATCATCTAGCACTGGGATGGCCAAGACATTTTAATTTTTACAATACATTGGTTGTGGTTGCACAAAATATTCACTTGAGAGGGAAATCAATCAGGACTCAGTATGATTTATGAATGATGGTTTCTAAGTGTTCAGTCATCCTTTGCCTGGAACAGGATAGGTGTCCCAAAACTCCCTATTTCCTCCTTCTCTTGTTCCAACTTTTCCCTCCTTCTATATATTTAATATAAAATATGGCTCAATTTAAAGTCAGCTCAATTTAAAGTATCAATATAGACTTCAGATTAAACAGAAAGTTTTAAAAAACGTAAACACATTTTTTTTGCTCCCTCTTTGCACCCCAGTGCCATGATCAAAAAGGAAAATTTAAAAAAAAAATTCAAAGATAATGAGAAAGAAAGCATCAGTGACACCAAAAATCATCTGGAAGCTAGAAGCACATGGATGAAGGGTAACTGACAACCAGCCACTATGAAGTTGAATATTAAGGTTTGATGTAGACAAGCAAAGAAGAAAGCCGATTCACAATGCAGAACACTAAAAAAGGTGGGGAATTTGAAACATAGTTTAAAAAATTCTTTGAAAAACATAATTAGATCAACAGATCCTTTGGCAACCACACATAACCAGGTGACTCTTTTATCCATTTGCTCTTAAAGGAGACTAAAGATTCACCCTCTGGAGAAGTTAAAACAGAAAAATTATGGACTCAAGGGCACTAGGTACAGCTAAGGATGCAGAGGCGGGATGGCTTTAAATTGGAAGATGAAATGAAAAGCCTCATACCACGTTGAGAACAACAGCAGTTGCTCACATATCACAGGCAAAGTATTGGAAGAGTCTTCTGAAGAAACCCCATATTACAGGTCTCTGAATAAAGAGACTGGACCCCACTAAATAATTCTAACTTAATGCTTACACGTCAATAAAACCCAAACACATTTATGAACAGAGTTTCCAAGTAGCATTTCAGAACCTTAATCTTAAATATGAGCAAACAAACAAGGATTAGCAGCATTTTTCACAAAAGCTGTTAAGAAGAAAGTAACTTAGGGGAATAGGAGAAGATACCATGGAGAAGAACCAACCACACACACACACACAAATTATATGATATTAATATCCTCCAAGATGTAGAGAAGATATTGCATCTATGAATCCAAAATATCATTATTCTTAGAAATTTGATTACATAGTTTAAAAAAAAAGTAGAGGATAAAATTAAGTAAACACCCCAGAAAAGAGAACAAATATAAAAAGAGATGGGGAAATAAGGGTTAAGTAGTAAGAAAGACAATCAGTCCAAGGGGTCCACCTGAATAATAGGAGTCATAGAAAGAGACTACGCAATGGAGAAAATGATGAAATAAATACAAGAATAATGTATCAGCAAGATGGCAGACTAGGCTCGCATCCTTATTCTCCCTTGGAAACATCAAATAAATAACTACAGACTGACTAACATAACTTTAAAGGAGCTCTAGAAATGAATAAAAGATTTACAGCAACTAGGTAAACACCGAAATAAGAAAAAGTCACAATCAAAACAGTAAGAAATTTTGTGGCATTTCTAGTTGCTCTTCCCTACCTTCTCACCAGTGTGGTGTAGCACAGTCAGGAAGAAGCAGCCCATTTTTAGTTTCTCTCCCTTAGGATGGAAAGCACAGAATAAAACCTGTTTGGAATGTTCAAGTTTGTTTCTGGGCTCCTAAAGGACTGGTTTGTCTCTCACCTGACTCAAATCCTCAGGAGAGGAATGGCAATATAGTTTAGATATCAGGTTGAAAACCACTGAAGGCAGTAATGATACATAAAACTGCAGGGGAATTGCAGATCCACAGACTCCTGGGAGAAAACTGAGGACAGAGAAATAGAAAAGAAAATCTAAGTCCCCAAAATGAAACCGGGCAGAGTCTCTGAGAAATTAAGGCATTTAAAGGAACCTGGGGAAAACCGAAAGAAAAGAAAACCATACACACACTGACCCAGAGGGGATGTTTGTCCAGAAAAGACCTAAGGAGATGTTAAGCTGTTACCCTAAGCTGTCTCAAGGCTTAGGGGTTGGCTAAATAGTGAAAGTCTTCCATGCAAGTCAGCAAAGATTCAAAGAAGTAGCTATTTTACAAATGTCCAATTTTCAACAATCACAAAGCAGAGAAAACAAATAGGGAAACAAGGTCCATTTGAAGAAACTAAATCCCCCAAAACTATCCCTGAACATACATATCAAACTAACTAGATAAAAACTTTATTTATTTTTAAATTTTTATTTTAATTCCAGTATAGTTAACATATCATGTTATATTAGTTTCAGATGTACACTATAGTGATTCAACAGTTTTATACATTATTTGGTGTTCATCAAGATAAGTACTTTTTTTTAAAAAGATTTATTTATTTGTTTGAGAGAGAGAGAGAGAGAGAACAGGGTGGGGAGGGGCAGAAGGAGAGGAGAGTGTGTCTTAAGCGGACTCTACACTGAGCACTGAGCCAAATGCAGGGCTCTATCTCACTACCCTGAGATCAAGACCTGAGCTGAAACCAAGAGTTGAACGCTTTAACCAACTGTGCCACCCAGACGCCCCAAGATAAGTACTCTTAATCCCCTTCATCTATTCCATTCATCCTCCCGCCCACCTCTCCTCTGGTAACCATCTAGATAAGAGTCTGCTTTTTGGTTTGTCTCTTTCCTCTTTTTTTGTTGTTGTTCATGTGTTTTGTTTCTTAAATTCCACAAATGAGTGAAAGCATATGGTATTTGTCTTTGCTTATTTTGCTTAGCATTATTCTCTCTACCACCATCCACACTGCAGCAAATGGCAAGATTTCATTCTTTTTTATGGCTAAGTAATGTTCCACGGTATGTATATTTGTATATATACGTATCTTCTTTATCCATTTATCTTGGGCTACTTCCATAATTTGGTTATTGAAAATAATGCTGCAATAAACATAGGGGTGCATATACATTTCGTATTAGTCCTTTCATATTCTTTGGGTAAATGCCCAATAGCAGAATTACTGGATAATATGATAGTTCTATTTTTAATTTTTTGAGGAACCTCCACACTGTTTTCTACAGTGGCTGCACCAGTTTGCATTCCTACCAACAGTGCATGAGGGTTCCTTTTTCTCCACATCCTCCCCAACCTTTTGTTGTTTCTTGTGTTGTTGATTTTAGCCATTCTGACAGGTGTGATGTGATACCTCATTGTAGTTTTGATTTGCAGTTCCCAGATGATTAGTGATGTTAACATCTTTTCGTGTTAGACAAAAACTTTACAACAACTGTTTTAAATACACTCAAAGAGACAAAGAAAAACATGGGCAAATAATGAAAAGAAATAAGGAAAACAATATATAACCAAAATAAGAATATCGATAAAGAGACAGAAATTATTTAAAAGAATTAAACAAATTTAGGATCAGAAAAATAAAATAACTGAATTGAAAAACTCACTAGCAGTTCAACAGTACAAGTAAAAAAAAGAAAAAAGTCAGCAAAATTGAAGATGATCTTTTGAAATAATAGAGTCTGGGGAACAAAAAGAAAAGAGAATGAAGAAAAGTGAACAGGGAATAAGGAACTTATGGCATACTACCAAATGGATCAAAATATGCATTATGGGAGTCCCAGGAGAAGAAAGTAAGGAACAGATATGTTATTTGAAGAAATAATAGCTGAACCTCCCAAATTTGAGGAAACACATACATTTACAAATCAAAGCAGCTCTATAAATGCCAAGTAGGATAAGCAAAATGAGACCCACATTGAGAGACATTATAAAGAAACTGTCAAAAGACAAAGACAAAGAAAGAATCTTGAAGGCAACAAGAGAAAAGTGATTCATTACATACAAGGGGTTTTCAATAATTTGCAGATATATCAGCAGAAACTTTGCAAGCCAGAAGGCAGTAGGAGGATATTTTTTTAAATGTTGAAATTAAAACAAAAAAACCTTTCAACTGAGAATTCTATATTTAGTAAACCTCTGTGATAATTAACTTTATATGGTAACTTGGTTAAACCATGGTACCCAGATATCTGGCCAAACATTATTCTAGATGTGTTCATAAAGTTATATTTTAGATGAGATCAGCATTCAAACCAGTAGACCTTGAGTAGAGACAAAAAGGGCATTATATAATAAAAGGGCCAATTCATTAAGAAGATGGAGTAATTATAAACACACATCCACCAAAAATCAGAGGAAAAAAATAAATAATATAAACTTTTACAGACTGAAGACAAATAAACATTTCTACAATAATAGTAGTAGACTTCAATACCTCATTTTCAACATTGGATAGAACAACCAGAGACAAGATCAATAAGTAAGCAGAGGACGTGAACAACATTATAGACAAATTGGACCTAATAGACATATACAAAATACTACCAACAATAGAAGAATATACATTTTTTCTCAAGTACACATGGAACATTATGTAGGATATGCAATATTTTAGGCCATAAAACAAATCTTAATAAATTTAAAAATACTGAAACTATTCCAAGTATATTTTCTGATCACAATGGCATGAAAATAAAAATCAATAACATAAGGAAAACTGGAAAATTCACAAATATGTAGAAATTAAATGGCACACTCTTAAATAGCCAATGAGGCAAAAAGAGGAGTCACAATGGAAATTATAAAATATCTTGAGACAAATGAAAATAAAATAGAATATGCTAAAATTTCTGGGATACAGCAAATTCAGTGTTAAGAGGCAAGTGTATGGTTATAAATGATTACATTATAAAAGAAGAACAGTATCAAATAAACAGCTTAACTTTAAATTTTATGGAACTGGAAAAAGAATAAACTAAATTAAGCTAGGAGAAGAAAGAAAATAATAAATATCAGAGAGGAGATAAACAAAGTAAGTTATAAAAACAACACAGAAAATCAATGAACACAAGGTTTGGTTCTTCAAAAATATAAACAAAATTGATAAAACTTCAGCTAGAAAGATAAGAAAAAAAGAGCTAAGGCTCAAAAAACTAAAATCCGAAGTGAAAAAGGGGACATTATTATGATTTTACAAAAATAAAAAGGGTTATAAAAATACTGCGAATAAATGTATGAAAATAAATTGTATAACTTAGATGAAATAGACAAATTCCTAGAAATACACAACCTACTAACACTGAATCATGAAGAAACAGAAAGTCTGAATAGATCTATAACTCATAAGGAGATTGAATCAGTAATCAAAACCTTCCCAACACATAAAGTAAAAGACCAAATGACTTTACTGGGCAAGAAGTAAAAACAATCCTTCTCAAACTCCTCCAAAAAATTGAAAATGAGAGAATACCTCCTTACTCCTATGAGGCTACATTATCTTGATACTAAAGCCATACAAACAAACTATAAGAAAAGAAAACCAATATCCTTTATGAATACTGTGTAAAAATACTCAAGAAACTATTAACAAACTCAATTAAGCAGCATATTAAAAAGACTGTATACCAGGATTAAGGGGGATTAATTCCTGGAATGCAAGAAGTGATACAACATATAACAATCAATCAATGTAATATACATTAATAGAATGAAGGAAAAAACAACATGACCATCTCAATCAATTTAGAAAAAAAATATTTTGACAAAAATTCAAAACCCTTTGATGATAAAAACACGATAAAAAAGAATTGAAAGAAACTACCTCCATCTAATAAAAGTCATATAAGAAAAAAAACCCCACATAGCTAACATCTTATTAAATGGTAAAACACTGAAAATTTTTTTCTAACATCATGAATAAGACAGATGCCCACTTTTGCACTTGTATTTAATATAGTACTAGAAGTCCTAACCAAACCTTTAGGCAAGAAAAAGAACTAAAAGACATGAAAATTGGAAAGAAAGAAGTAAAATTATTTCTGTTGATAGGAACATGATTTTACATGTAGAAAATACATCACACACACACACACACACACACACACACACACACACACCTGTTAGAATAGAAAAATTCAACAAAGTTACAGGACATAAAACCAACATACAAACATCATTTGTGTTTCTATACATAAACAATGAGGGATCCAAAAAAGGAAATTAAGAAAATAATTTAATTTATAATAGTATCAAGAAGAATAAAATACTTAGAATAAACTTAACTAAGGGTGTGAAAGACAGAAACCCACAATATGTTGCTGAAAGAAATTAACAGAAATAAATGGAAAAACGACCTATGTTTGGACTACAAGACTTAATATTGCTAAACTACTACTCAATTTTTAGTAATCTACAAGTTCAATGTACTCCTTATAAAAATCCCAATGGCATTTTAGCAGAAATAGAAAAATCCATCCTAAAATTCATATAAAATTTCAAGAGAACCCAAAGAGCCAAAATAATCCCAAAAAAGAAGAAAATTGTAGTTCTCACACCTCATCATTTTCAAACTTATTACAAAACTGTAGTAATCACGATAGTGTGGGTCTGATATAAAAACAGACATATAGATGAATGGAATAGAATAGAAGCCCAGAAGTAAATGCTTGCATATAGGATCAAATGATTCTCAAAATGAATATCAAGATGATTTAATAGGGAAAGGATAGATAGTCTTTTCAACAAATGGTGCTCAAGGACGCCTGGGTGGCTCAGTTGGGTAAGTGTCCGACTCTTGATTTTGTCTCAGATCATGACCACAGGGTAGCTGAGACTGAGCCCCACATCTGGCTCTGCACTGTGCGTGGATCCTGCTTAAGATTATCTGCCTCCCTCTTCCCCTCCCACCTCCAGGCACATGCCGTCTTTCTCTCTCTCAAAAAACAAAAAACAAAAAAGTGATGCTCAAAAAACTGGATTCCATGTGCAAAAAGGTAAAGTTGGATTAGTACTTTACACAACAAACAAAAATTTAACCCCAAATAGATTAAAAACTTCTGTGCATCAAAGGGCACTATCAACAAAGTAAAAAGGCAACCCATAGAATAGGAGAATATATTTGCAAATCATACATTTATAAGAGATTGAGATCTAGAATATATAAATAAATCCTGCAATTCAAGAGCAACAAAAAAGCAAACACTACAATAGGAAATGGACAATAAATGACTTAAATAAATATTTCTACAAAGAAGATATACATATGGCCAGTAAGCACATGAAAATATGCTCAGTGTCACTAATCATTAGGGAAATGCAAAACAAAAGCACAATGGGATATGACCTCACACCCATTAGAATGGCTACCATTAAAAAAAAGAAGAAAAGAAAATAACAAGTGTTAGGATGTGTAGAAATTAGAACCCTTGTGCACTGTTGCTGGGAATGTAGAATGGTACAGCTGCTGTAGCAAACAGTATGATGATTCTTCAAAACATTAAAAATAAAATTATCATATGATCCAGCAATTCCACTTCTGGCTATACACTCAAAATAACTGAAAGCAGGGTCTCAAAGAGATATCTGTACACCCATGTTCATAGCAGCATCATTCACAATGGCTAAAATATAGAAGCCACTCAAGTGTTGGTTTGGATAAACAAAACATACAGTTGACTCATGAAAAATACAGGGATTAGGGGCACTACACCCTTCCACAGCTGAAGGTCCATGTATAACTTTTGGCTCCCCAGAGACTTAACTACTAATGGCTTACCACTGGACCAAAAGTCTTACTGTTAACATAAATAGTCAATTAACACATATTTAGTATGTTATATGTATGATATACTGTATGCTTACAGTAAAGTAAGCTAGAAAAAAATGTTATTAAGAAAATCATAAGGAAGAGAAAACATATTTACAGTACTAGTATTTATAAAAAATAAATCTGCGTAAGTGAGCCTGCACAGTTCAAGGCTATGTTGTTCAAAGGTTGACTGCAATGGAATATGTATTATTAAATCTTAAAAAGGAAAAATAAATGTGACATGCTTCCACATAAATCAACTTTAAAGACATTATACTAAATAAAATAAGCCAGTCACAAAAGGACAAATACTGTATGATTCCACTTATATGAAATATCTAGAGTAATCAAATTCTAGGGAGAAATGGAATAGTGGTTTCAGAAGTTGGGGGTGGGGGAGGATTGGGAGTTAATGTGTAATGCGCACACAGTTTCAATTGAAGAACGAAGATGAAGAGGTTCCACAGATGGATGGTCATGATGGCTGCACAATATAAACATACTTAATGTACAGTTAAAAATGCTTAAAATGGTTAAGTTTTATGTTATATATATTACCATAAAAATACAAGAGAAATACCCAGAACTGATGTATATAAATTTTCAGATTGAATAACTACAATAAATTGAATAGAAAACAATACAGCTAAGCAAGCAAATATTTATGAGACAAATCACTGTGAAATTGCAGAATACCTGGTATAAAAAGAAAATGCTAGAAGTTTCCAGTCAGAAGGGAAAAACAATAAACAGACATTCATATATATCAGACTGAGAACTAAATGGCAATGGACTTCTCCATAAGGAAACACTGGAAGTTAGATGATAAACCAATTCTGAAAAAATTCTGAAAGAAGCTCTAGGTAGGCAAATCATCAACCAAATATAAGCGTAGCATAATGGTATGTTTAGGCTTTCAAGGTTTTAAAAAATTTACCTCCTATATATAATTTCTCAGTCAACTAATAGAGAAGGTACTGTACTAAAATAAAAAAATAAACCAAGTCAGACCAAGATATAGAATTCTGGAACTTAGATTCCCTACATAGCATGGAGACAAATGAATTCTCAGGATCACAGTTGAAGAGATGTACACCAAGATGGATAATCTAAGAGTAGGTTTAGAGAGTAAACAGTCCTAATTAAATCAGTAAAATGAAAGGTTCGAGCAGAAATTTCATGGAAAAAAAATATATGTGTGTGGGTGTGCTTGGGGAGAGTGGTGGTTTGAATGGTATGAGATTTTCAAACAAGGTTTCAAAAAAATAGTATAAAAAAAGCAAACATATCCTGATGTATTGTGTGGCTCAGTTGTGAACAATATGTACACAGCCATAACAATTAAAACAGTAAATATTAATTAACCCCCAAATAGTGGTGATAAAATTCTATGGGGAGAATAGAGGAGGGGATATATAAGTGTTATATATATAATTATATCTTAATTATAATTAAGATAATTAAATTTCCATCTTTCACAGTGGAAATTTATAAATAATATCTAAAACTAAAAAAAAAAGACATTTTAGCAGAATAGGCATGTTACTTGGAAATATAAAAGTAAACAGCAGAAGAAGTTAGTTAAAATTATTAAATAATATTGTCTTGGGGTATCAGGAAGATTAAGTGTAGAGCTATGGTGCATGGAATCACTATTTTTCCATCATTTCATTTTTGTTTATGAATCTAGGAGTTAAATAACTGGATATAAATAAAATTACTTTTAAATAACAATGTAGAGCTTTATGAAATGTATATACAGCACATGAAACTAACGGATAATTGATAAAATAACAAAAGCTACTGACAGATAAGGAACCGGTAGAGATAGACAAAGTATGAATCAGTTCATATATAAAGAAAATAAAAGGGGATAAAGACACCATCGTGAGTTTTTTTAAAAAGAAAGATTTGAATATTTAAGAATTAAAAGGTTAGAGAAAGAGAAATGAGGCGGTGTTCAATGGGCATAAAATTTCAGTCATACAAGATAAAAAAGTTCTAGAGATTTGCTGTGCAACATTATGACTGTGGTTAACAATACTGCATTATGCACCTAAAGGTCTGTTAAGAGGGTACGTGTCAGGGTAAGTGTTTATATCACAATAATTTTAAAAGGTTTAAGAGAAAACCTTGAGAAAATTGATAATTAGGGGCACCTGGGTGGCTCAGTGTTAAGCGTCTACTCGTCTCAGGGCGTGATCCCAGAGTCCTGGGATCCAGCCCCATATCAGGCTCCTCTGCTGGGAGCCTGCTTCTTCCTCTCCCACTCCCCCTGCCTGTGTTCCCTCTCTCGCTGGCTGTCTCTCTCTGTCAAATAAATAAATAAAAATCTTTAAAAAAAGAAAAAAAAAGAGAGAAAAAAAGAAAAAGAAAAAAGAAAATTGATAATTCTTTCAAATAATTTAATAAAAATGATTATATGATTTTTCTGTGAAAGAGGTAAAGAATGCCATTGATCATACATAAAATTTTATCAGAAAAAATTCTGCAGAAACAAAAAACAAGTATATATTTGATAACCAAAATCTTATTAACATAAGATAAAATTATTTTTATTGACAAAACAATTATGTTCAAAGCCTGAAGGAAATTTAATATCATTAGTTAACTGAAATTATTTATATTAATTAATCTGATACTTGACAGATTTCCTGAAAGAGGAACCATGCTGACAAAGCCATAAAGCAACAAAGCTATCAATTCAATATGGTTCCTGCTAACACCTATTTCTCTTAATTCCCACCTTATGCTCAAAATCCAGTCATTGATATCCATGACACAACTTATTGAATATGTACATTTATAAATTATTAAATGAGATATGGATATTTTAACTAGACATCTCAACATATATTTCACAGTATCTTATATTTATAGTTCAAAATTAACATGCCCAATTTCTAATGAATTTACTGTTCATCAAAATATGTTCATACATATAATTTAAAAATTCATATAACTAACCTTTTTGAATGAGATGTCTTGATTTTTTTGATTTTATACCAATTTCTTTTGTTTTTAATTCATACATAATAGAAGAAACATGTTTTCTCTGTTCTCCAGAATTTTTTAAATAAACAGGAGAATATATACTCTGTGGAAACAAAATAAAAGCAATGACAACCATGATAATGTCTGTTATATAGGTTTTAGAGTTCTCAAAGAACTCTCACATTTATTATACACTACCATGATTGATTTTTTTTTAAAAGACCAAGAAAAATCTGTGAGATAGGCAGAGTTAGGAAAAAGCTGTAAAGAGCTCCATTGTGTATTTTAATAAACTGTCCTTCTACTAAGAGTTAATTATATACTTTGGACCATACTTGAAGGGAGATTGAGGGGAAAAGGGACCTGTCAGGAGGGTGCCATGACCAAACCAAACCAAACCAAACCAAACCAAACCAAACCAAACCAAACCAAACCAAACCAAACAAAAATCACTGGGGAAGAAAAATAAGGAATAAACAAAGAGAAGCAAGATGGTGTTGCCCAGAAAGCCGAAGAAAGGTTTCGGTTAAGAAAGGGTAGACAAAACTATTTTACAGAATACTAGAAAAGATAGTAACATAGAAAGAAAGAGAAATGGGACCAGAATTATCACAAATCTTATAAGTACAAATGGATCTGGTAAGGAATAACAAGTAGAATATTGAAAAGGAACTTGGTGGAGAGTTGGGGGCACTATTAGATGTAAACTATATAATGTCTGTAAATTGGATGGGAATGTTTTAATAAAAATTTTAATAATCAATAATTTAGTAATTAATTTAATAATGTTTTAATAATCTAATAAAAATAATAACAATAATGTGTTGTCTGTCTTTGTCTTCACAGTCTATCCAGCATGGTACAAAGGATCCATCAGGTCAACAGGAACCCAGGCTCTTTCAAAATTTATCATCTCTGTCTTACCCTCTATATGGTTTCTATCCTCAAGGTTTACTCATGAGTCAAGACAGGTACTAGAGCTCTACACACCATGTCAGTATTTCAGTCAACAAGATGGAGGAAAAGGGTAAAATGACAAAAGTGCACAGGCCATGTGTCTTAAGGTACTTTTCCAGAGGTCCTTCCAGTAACTTCTGTTTATATCTTATTGACCACTCTTAGTGACAAAGGGGCAGCTTTTTTGGTAGGTACTTTGCTGCCTGGAGTAAAATTTGGGGTTTCTTACCAAGAAAGAAGAAAAGGGCAGATATTGGTAGGCTACCACATTATGTCACAGAGAAAAATTGAGAATTTTGGGAGGCGATACACATTTGTATTTTGAGAAACACTCCCAGGATATTATGCTTTTTCTTGATGAGTTCCACTGGCCTAAATTCTGAAGACTCACAAATATGTATCTTCAATAGTATTCCTTTCTGAGGTATTTGCTTTTTATGTAGTACTCATTAATAACTACGAGCTGTGCTCTTTCACCGTGGAAAATCTCACAGACATCTCATATTCAATTGAATTTAAGTCCTATCTTTCCCCCAACCTATTACAACTTATTTCTGGTTTTGGTGAGTAGCACCATCTTCGTCCAAGAAGAGGAGAGTCACATAAACTCTCTAATATGTTATAGCAGATAGGATTTTGAGATAAAAGACTTATCATTGTATTTCCTCTACCTTGACCTGCCCATTTGTCCAAACCTCCTTTATTCTACAACTTAGGAAAGACACTTGGATATATGTCCTGGTGCCCTATATTTACAATTTTTCTGCCCAAATTCCTATAATGCACAAAACAGATGAATTTAACTAAATATCCTTGAGTTTCTTTTAAATTTTATATGTGATATTCTCACATATAATTTATTGAAAACAATTTGTCTTTATGCGATGACTCATTGTGAAAGAATTTTTTAGTGCTCATGATAGGTACTAGGTATTATGTAGTCCTGGAATGAATCTCAGTTATTTTTCTTTACCCAAAATCCTTCACTAGTCAATTTTTACATAATTTCTTTCCATTCTTTGCATGACAAAAATACTAGTTTTTGCTAGAAAGACAAATAAGCAGTTACTTCTGAGCTTATACATTCTCTTTATATTAATTTTTTTCTAAAGTTTGTCAAGATTAATTATAACAACACAATATTAACACATTATCAAAATATAACATTATTTTAAATAATATTCCTTCTATTTTCATTTGGGCTCAGTTCTTTCTATTAAACAAAGTATGACAAAACTAATGTAGACTACTGTTCTGCAATCAAATATTTAACAAACAATTCTAAATGCTTTTTCAACCCCAAATTCATCTATCAGTCCTCTTCAATTAGTCCTCTGCATCATCATTCTTGTGTTTTCTTACTTCTATATATTTTGCTCCATTTTTATAGCTACTGTCTCTCTCTACTAACAGTGCAATTCATCATACATTAAAAATCATCCCAAATTCTATTTCAACCATAGAAATGGACCCTTTAGAATGTAAGGATATGTTCAGCAATCTGTTTCTACTAATACAAATTCCTTTGCCTTCCCGTGAAAGAATAAAGGAAATTTTTAAAATAAGTGTGTATCAGCCGAATATGAGTATACAATCTCTATCACAAATAAAATTAATTTATAGAATCATGAAATTTAAAAATTAGATATTGAAGGGGAGCCTTGGTAGCTCAGTCAGTTAAGAGTCTGCTTTCAGCTCAGGTCATGGTCCCAGGGTCCTGGGATGGAGCCCTGCATCGGGCTTCCTGCTCAGCAGGGAGCCTGCTTCTCTCTCTCCCTCTGCCTCCAGCTCCCCATGTTTGTGCTCCCTCTCTCTCTCTGTCAAATAAATGAATAAAATCTTTTAAAAAATTAGATATTGAAAACTTACATTTGTAATATGTTATTCTATTTAAAAATTAAATGCACGGCTAGTTAGTTCCTTTCAGAAATATATTTTCTTCCATTCTACCACTTATCCTTTTTCACACATCCACATGCCATTCCTTGTCATCACTTGGCTTTTAAAAAAGAAGAATCTACTACAGAAAGAAGAATCCATGAGAAAGCTTGCATATATGACAGTGAGCATCTAAAGCCCTAAGTGAACTGAGACTTACACAAGCTACCAAGGTAAAGAAACTGGGCTTCTCTGTGTACACAGTACAAGAAGGAAAAGAAAAGAAAAGAATGTGCCCACATATTCAAAATCATGGAGAAGGAAAAGTTATCAGAAGACTGAGGATAATCTAATAAATATCTTGTTCTCAGTAACAGAAAGTATATTCTATTAACTGAAATACCTTAAGCCTTAACACTGTTCCTCAATAATTTTAGAAAATAGTTTTAAGGATGTTTGTTAGCATTTAGAAGAGGAAGCAATATAAGTTAACAAATGAATACACCAGATATAATTTCATTTTTAACAGGGTCAAAATTAATTCAGGTTCAAACATCCTCAATATGATAAACCTTAATTTCAGTAATATATTCAGATAAATGTTTTCAGAACTTTGGAAAGACAACATTATTAGATGGAGATTAGAGATGTTGAGTCATCACGTGAAAAAGAGTGAGGATTCATAAAATGATGCAGCCTGAAGTGAGATCTCTAATGTCATAAGCAGACTTGTTCTTAGCCCTATCATGATCAATATTTATACAAAAGATTTGAATAATACAAAGGAAATGTTTACGACATTTTTAGGTGAGGTGGCAAAAGAACAAAATCAGTTAACTCGAGACAGAAATTTTAAATATTTTCAATAGACTGGAGCAATCAATCAAATTAAACAGATGAAGTGTAATAAAAATAAATATTATAGTTGGGCAAAATGCATTTAATCACTACGATACATAATGTAATTTAAAATCATGAGTGATAAGAGGATACAATGTTGTATTTAAGAGTAAATTAAGAGTCCATTGTATGATGACCTTATGCTATATTAAGCATTTTATCTAGAATGAAGAAAATCACACAATCTTACCATATTAATTTCTGATCGGAACCATAGCTGAAGCACTATATCAGGTCAGGGCAACATATTTTCAGATGAGGATAGATAATCTGGAATGTGAAAAGAGAGCAGCCTATCTACTGAATTATTTTTAAAGTAAGCCCTATATAAATAAGCCATATTTACATCCAGGGTAGAAAAGAGGCAACAAAGAAAGATTCAGACTTCTTACCTCCCTCAATTACCATATCCCTCATCTTATAAAATGATAGCATTCTCTTGTTCAAACCACAAAAACTTAGAATTTGTTCTCTATTTTATCCTCTTTTCTGAAACCCTGTATCTAAGCCATCAGTAAATCTTGACAATTCTACTTCCTAAATGTATTTCAAATCTGTCTACTTCTCTTCATTTTATTACTTCTCTAGTCTAAGCTATAGTCACCCTTTCCAACCACAAATGACCTTCTGTTGGCTTCTGCTTTCACCCTTGTTCTTATAAGATTCAGTTACATTTATCAAAAGATAAATCTGATCGTGTTTATGTTTAGCTTTACATCTCCTGATAGCTGTCCAAGGTGCCCAGTCCTTATTATGAGCTGGAAAAGCCAGCAAAATATGGTCCTGGGCCACATAGCCAAATTCATTTCATGCTACCCTTGACTTTATTCATTATACTCCTACAACACTGGATTTCATTCAGTCCTTCAAACCCAAGTCAAAACAATCTACTTCATGCCTCAGGTCCTTGTGCAAGCTCTTTGCTTTATCTAGAACACACTCCTACACTTTTCATGGCTAGCTTCTCATCATTTGGGTCTTAACTTTTATCTCTTCAGAAAAACATTCTATGACAATCATATGAGAATTAGGACTTCTATTATTCTCTATCTCAGCAACCTATTTATTTTATTTAAAACATTTATCACAGATTTGTTTGGATTACAACTTGGTTTTTGCTTTTTGTTTTTTCCTACAATCTATCTAGTTCACCAGGGCAGGGACTTTGCTTGTCTTCCTTACTCAGTGCCAAGAATGGCCTCTGGCACTCAGCAAATATTCAATAATTATATGCTGATGTGTAATGAATAGTAGCAAAGACAAGTACTAAAAGGAATGAGTAGAGGTTTAGGAACTTTGGTCCAACATACTATAAAGTGAAACTCCCTTTTGGAATGAGTCCAACCAGACATAATTTAAAGATAAATTCCTGGGATGCCTGGGTGGCTCAGTCGGTTAAGTGTCTGCCTTCAGCTCAGATCATGATCCTAGGGTTCTGGGATCTAGTCCTGCATCAGGCTCCTTGCTCAGCGGGGAGCCTGCTTCTCTCTCTGTCTGCAGCTCCCCTTGCTTGTGTTCACTCTCTCTCACTCTCTCTCTGGCAAATAAATAAAATCTTAAAAAAAAAATAAAGATAAATTCCGAGCTTGCATTTTTTTAAACAACTCTATCCCAAGTAACACTTTCCAGCATTTTCTCTTTTAATCCTGAAATCTCCATACTGTCCAAAGCTTTTTACTTAGCAACTCTTTTACGACCCTTTCATCCCCTTCTTCATCATGTACATCAACTTAAACTCTTAATTTTCTGGAGTCTTTTCTACTTTACCATTCCTCAATATGTTACACATACGGAAAACATAAACATAACCTTCTGGTAAGAATAATTATACATCTATTTGGGCACATCTCTTTACCTGTTCTGTTGCTCTACATCACAATAAGCCAGAGAACCAAAATGGCAATGAAAGAGCTCTCCTTTGATGGCAGTGAGTAGAGAAGCAAAGGAAAAATAATCTATAATAGCTACAAAAGCAGGGAGAGACATGTGTGTATGAATAAATCCCATCTAATCACAAGAAAAAAATTCTCAGAACATTACTGAAAATTGGAATAGATTAACTGAGGTGCTGTGGAGCTACCTATAATTGACAAACTAAATAAGTATGTGGTTTTTAAACTATCAGATGGATGATTGTATCAGATATTTATTTTCCCCAAGAGAGATGATAATTTACCATTTAAAAATTGAGGAGTGGTGACAGCGGTAACAATTTTCTCTACTTTCTAGAACAAGGGTAAATATTTTATACTATACTCTCTGTCTCTGAAAATCAAGATTCATTTTCAATCCTTAATGGTTTGAGCTTCCCAAATTAGCCTAGTTAGAATTCTAAAGACTGTAGTTTTGTTTTCACATATGTACTATGCAAATCAGAGCCCTTTAACTTTAAAGCAAATTATAATTCTTTAACCAAATCAGATTAACAGAGATTCATTGTTATATTATCTATTCCTATACTACTTATACTATAATTGACCAAGCATTTGCTTTGTCTACACTACATATGGTCATTGTAAGTAGGCTCCATTTCAAGGATGATCCCCAAAACCTCTTTAGAATCATTAGTCCTTTGGTACCTTACCACCTGTTTTCTGTTGTTTTTGTTCCCTTTCCTCTTCCCAGCTAAGACATCATCTTTAAAAGTGTTAATCCAGATCTTAGGTTTTCCATATTATACTCAAAGGAATAACTTTAGGCATATGCTAAAACCCAAACTAAAGAAGTTGCCCTTTTTTTGTCTGAATGAAAACTGCTGACTCTCCTATTTGGCTACATAGCCTCTCGTTAACTTTAGCAAGAAGTTCTTTCAACATAGGAGAGGCTAATATACAGAGATGCACTTCTGGCAGGTGCCACTTGAACTCCGCTTTCAAGACTAAGGGCTGGTTAACAGGAAAAGAAAAAAACATGGAGAAAGGGGAATGATTTAAAATAAAGTTTTATGAGAAAAATTACTTTTTAAAATATTCCCCTAGAAGCAACTGGCAGGTTTAACTGCTATTTGAAAAATTGCTATTATCTTGTGTTTGTTCCCAATCTTACTTTAACAAAGACGACTAGAAATGATAATTCTCTGGATACATGAGGAAGAGAATTCACAAAGGATGACCTGGATAAACAAATACAGGACACACGGTAGATACAGAAAAAAGTGTGACATTTCTCTTCTATACAAAAAGTAGCCATGGGAAATGAAGGTGACTGAATATTATATTTTGCTGCAAATGTACATTTAAAGAACACATGGGGGAAAAAAGCATAATAGAAAGGTATGCTCCCTCAGTTAAAGAATGGTTAAGGTCTAAGGTCCATCATTACTAAGATTAGAGGTGCCAATGTGTAAATTACTGAGGCCCACTCAGTCTAACATTACTGTGGATACTTGCTAGTAGCAGTTGTCAAACCCAGTAAAAAGAGATGCTGCAAACTTCCATAAAGACTTTAGAATAGGTTATAATTTCAAGTTGAGAGGACATGGTGCTAGTTCATTAATAATAATAATTGGTATTAGGTAAAGTAAGTAAAGGGCATGAAAAATTTAACAGTATACAGATTTATGTTTCTTTAAAAATCCCTCCAAAAATTTACTTCCTTTATTATTATTTACATGACAGTACAATTCTATTCAGAGTCCTACTTTTTACTAATATATTGATTATACTGTCTAATAGCCAATGTATTATATAGTAATAATTAAGAATAATTCTGTATCTGGCTTACCTAAAGACCACATTTTTAACAGTGTGTAACTCTACAAATATTATTTTGTTTATAACTCTCAGAGCACTTATTACATTCTACCTTATATCATAGTTAAGTACATTTCTCACCCCTAGAAGAAATTATTCTCTCTGAGGACTGGGTCTGTGGTTTACTTATCTCCATATCCCTGCACCACTTTGACTGGATTCTTCAACCTCTGTTGCAGTATCAACTCACAAATAACAAAAAAGGATTGAGAAATTTGATTAGTTTATTCAACAAATACATACTGAGTGCCAACTACATCCATGGTACCATGCTAGGCATCAGTACAAAGTTATTATTTTGTGAATACTTAAATTCTAGACTTTCTGAAATATTTCATAATTTAATGATTAATACTCTATGTAGATATGGAACACATAAAATGCAAGATAAAGACATTCAAAGTAAGAAAAACTTTGTTTCCAATTAAATATGATTTGATCAAACTGAAACTGAGGATATCCACAGAGAGAAAAAGAAAGATACAGAGAGGGAGAGAGAGAGATAGTTGAGAACACAGGCTTAACGGCTTACTACTAAATAATTCCTAATAAGAACCTGCATTTTATTAAACCTCATGTGTTAACTTAATTGGTTACAATATTTTTAAATCAGTAAATCTAATCATTTTGAAATGAGAAGAGACAGGGTATATATTAGCAATATAAGTTAATACTGCTTAAGTAATCACCAAATGAGACAAGTTCATATGGTGGTGTAAAATTTAATGATGGCCAACAAAACAGAATTTTCTAAAGAAAAGAAAAAAAAAACCCCAAACTTTTCCTTACTAGTATCACATATAGCTCAAGAGTCTATATTTCTATGTGTGTTTAACAATGCCCACACTTACCAAAAAAGAAAAAAGAACAGATAGGGACTGCCAACATTTTACTGATGTTTAGGTTGCTCTCCTTTACCCTAAATATCTTAAGCAAATCCAGCATTTTAGAGAGTGTATATGCTTTAGAGTTTTAGAATCTGAGGAAGTGGTTATATTTCTCTCCCTCTCTCTCTCTCTCTCTCTCTCTCTCTCACACACACCCAAAAAACCCTCAATAAATTAACAGAGTAACCATATACATAATTATGTTTCTAAGTAAAGCATATTATAACCAACTTAAATATGCTTTATGCATACATATTGATAAACTATCAAATTGACTCAATAATGATTACTTGGGTAATATTTTCTAAAACTGAGGTTTTAGCCTCCTGCAACTGGGAGTAATATACTCATTTGGGAGTTTAGAGTATTAGTAAATGTTGCTTCACATAAGCTTTTATTACAATAGTATGGACTAAAATGACTGTTTCAAATGCAGTTTAATTATTCTCCTTCCTTTTGAATGCTACATATGTGCTAGGAACTGCAGGGGAGAGAGAGAGAGAGCGCGGGAGCTGACTCGGTAAGTGCTATCACTGACCCTGCTTAGCCAACCTGAAGTTCTATAGCCCCAGCACAAATCTCAGTCTGCCTGACTTTAGAGTATTCAGCACAACTTCTTTAACAACCTCGACCCCACTGCTCTTATTGGAAATATTTCAGCCATGGTCCAGAGTTTATTATTTACATGAGGTCCAATATTCCTGTGGCTGAATAAAAGGACTCAAAACTGTAGCCACCAAAACTTTCAAAGATACAAACAGGCTTATTCTGGTTATTGCCAGAATATTTATATTTCATTAAACAACAACTAAAATTTAAAGAAATGCCTGCAATTTACTGAGTCCCTCCAGGTTTTCCAGGTGAGTATTGTCATTAAACACCTGTGCTTAGATGGAATATCTCTAAAACTATCCTAAATAAACCAGAGAGCAGTAGTGTGACTTAATAGTTAATATTTTCCAAGTCATGGTACTTAAATTTGTTTTAAGAAAATTCTATGTCAATTTATAGATGACTCATAAAACACTAATTTTTGTCATTCAAGGCACAGACCAATAATGAAATACACTGAAATAGCCACTCTCTCTTACCTTGAACAAATAAAAATTCATTCTAAGTAAGTGGTAAAGAATGGTCATTTTATTGATTTTGTTATGTTTTTTATTAGAAAAAGATGGACAGCTTGAAAAGTCCTGTATTATCAGTCTTTGTAAAGCAAAATTTTTTGGATGGCAAGTTTCACTGGTTTTAAAAATGGTAATATTAACTTTCTTGTATGAGGAAGTAAATAATTTCATGATCATTTTAATGCAAGTTTCAAATTGCTAAAATATGCTGGTTTGGATGAATTACTAAATGTATTTCTCTTTTCAACTTTACACTTATCTTGTGTGTACAGCTGATATCCCTAGTGTCCAATCAGAGACAGGTTTTCATCCTGTTGTCCAGGGAATGATGTGCACAATTCCTTTTGACACTGATGAGAGGTGAATACATAAATCCAGCCCACTTCAGTGAAAATTGACCCATAATTTTTTTTTACCCTGAAGAAAAATACAGTGATAAAGTTTAAAGATGGAAAAAAAAAATACAGTTAAACTCTTGAGGTGTACCATTAGTTAATGATAGTCAGCAAACATTACATTTTGCCTTGAGGACAGCAAGCTCCAGATTTGCTTTTAGGTGCTCACAAATTCTAATAATCATGGCTTTATGTGATAGCAAGAAACCTAAAAGTATGATAGGTTTTTTACATTTCAATGAATTCAAAAGTTACAGTTAAAAAGGAAAGACATGCTTTTTATATATTTCCTCCTACTTCTACTCTCCACTAAGATGTTTCTTTAAGAAATGAATATCGGCATTTCCTATATATTTAGTAGTTGAGAATACACACTATTTCCCACACAAAGACTATGCCCCAATTTAAAAAAACATAGATCTTGCATAAGACTAATGTTGTCTCTGAACTAGTATTTTCAAGATTTATCAATATCCTTAAGATTTGGGGGAAAAATTACTTGGCACGGTGAGTCAGATCAATTGCCCCTATACCAAGTACTCTACCTCTAATTGTATCAAAAACATCCTGCAAAAAGTTAAGACTCTCCATTTTCATTTTCTTTAATAATTCATTAAAAATTGATTTGTTAACTTATCTATATAATTTATTTTTAGTTTGCTTATATAATCAGCCTATAAAATTTCTGGAATACTGAATTTTATTATAATGACCATTTGTTATATGGAGTAACCCCTTTATCGTCTTTATCTTTGAAAGGTATTCTAAGTTCTAGTGTAATAGCACTGGCAAGAAAATGTTTTATTTACATAGTTCATAAATTTGTCAGATCTTTTTGCACTGTTTTATTTTTGACTTGCATCTTATTTTCATCTTCTTTCAATGATAACCTATTTCTTCCTGCCCAGATAGAAAGAGCTCAGTGATAAGCAGATTTCTGTTAGCTACTTTTTTCACAGTAGCATGGTGGAATAATATTTTAAGAAAATATACTATAATTAGTCTATGAGTTATAGTTCAAAACAATATAAGTAGAGTTTAGATTATACTTCTTTTAAATGCAACAAATAATATTTTAAGTCAGTAAATATTTGTTAAGTGCCTCCTATGTGCATATCACTGTGCTAGATAAAGGTGGCAAAAACAAAATAAAATACAATGTAAAGTGATTTATTTTCCTAGAGTAAAGACATTCACATAAAAGTCACTTTCAAAGGAAGCAGTGTATAAATAAATTTAAATAGAAACATACACAAGAAAAATAATAGTAACAATACTCCAGTCAAATCAGGGAAATGGATTTCCCTAATATTGAAAAAGACCAAATCTTGGTTCTGGGACATTATCAGGGACTTTATTCTTTCATTTGATGCTGCAAGCTGAAGACAGACAGATAGAGAGGAACAATTCTGGGAATAATCTCATTCTTAAACAGAAAAAGAAGTAAAGAGATTCTGGGAAGGCGGTTTTGGCCCTGGTGCCAAGAACTTAAGGTAAATGACTGAAGGCATTTTAGTGACTACTTTGTTTACAGACCATTTGATGGCATATTGTAGAAAGAAGGCAATGTGCTATAACGGAGGTGAATTGGAGGGAGGACACAAAACAATGCTTTTATATATCAGCTTTATCTATGAAGAAGAGGAGGCTTTGTTTTCAATAATTGGCTAATTCATAATAGCCAAGATCAAATATAGTTAACTTTAATACTAGAATCCCTCACAATATGCAGCAATGGTTTTGTTTTGAAGAAAACACTGCTGATAAGATAAACTCTGTTTCTGTAATCACCCTTTCCCTCCTTTGGAGCTATTAAATCCTCAAAATACACACTCCACTCTCCAATTCTAGGGCCTAAGATAAGAGACAATTAGCCTCTCTGGACCAATACTTAGAGTTCCCTATTAATTTACCTTTGCTCAAAGCCTGACACATAATTCTGGTAATTATTTTTTTATCTCCTTCTTGAGCCTTCATCACTCTATTTGCCTTTGCAATGTTTCCCAGTTTTAACTTGACATCTGCCTTGGGCCATTTCCCAAGCCTTCATTCTAGCAATGCAATCTTTGATACCAGTTTTCTTCTTAAGACAGTCCTTTAACATAGTGTCCAGGCTTTGATACTTGTGGACAGACCTCATTAATACCAGCCTTCTATTTCAACCTGACCCAATTTCAATGTTGCTAAGCTTTTCACAGTAGTTCATCAATTGTTGCTAGCCATGTGACAGTGAATAGAGTTCACAGTACTCATTAGATGTGGAGCTACTTAACAAACTGACTCTCCTTTGCTAGTTTCTAGAACCATAACCATTCTGTGTCTCCTGTACTACTCCAGTGGTCAAGCCCAAATTCTTTCTTAACTTAATCAATTTTACTTTAATTAAAATACCTTTTCCTAGGAGTAACAAGATAAAATGTAAAAGTTCCAATTTGAATGATAAATAATGATAATTTGTAAATACTTTAAATATCATCAGAAGGTTGAGCTCATTGTAAAGCATCTTGAAGAAACTGGGAACATGAATTAGCAGATGTGAAAAAGTAGATGATGCTTAATTTACATAAGGAAAACATGAGGCAAACAAGTAAGAATTGTTCAGGAGACTGGAGACTGGAGACTGAACCGGCTGACGTATACTGTTTATAACAGAATAATGAGCAAAAAACATTGAAAAGATAAAATGAAATACTATTATAAAAGGCCCATTTATTACTGAAATCTACAGCTCTATTATGCTCTTTCATCTTTCATCTGGAAACCTTCCTACATTTTCTTGTCATCTGTCTATGATATTTCACTATCAGGAAAACTTTAGTCTGATGGCTATAAGATTTCACTATTTACTCTCTTCTTTATATCATAAATAAAACAATTAAATAATCATCTTAACATTTGGTCACCCACTATCCTATACAAAAGTTTGAATAACAAATGTAATGTGTTAATTCTAAGTAATTTCACAGGTATAACAGCACATACGGTATTAAAATGTACGGAGAGACTATTTCTTGCCAAATAATCATTTTAAGCACTCAAGTGAAAATTAAAATGTCCATTAACAGCCCTACCCAACTTTACTTTCCACAATTCCTCTCATAAATCTCTTAGTATAGTTAGGATAGTCTCCTTTCCATTCACATATCTGCCAAGCTAATTCTCACCTCCACAGCTTTGTTCACATATTTTTTAAATGTTACCCTTGATCTTTTCTTTTTTGACATTAAATTTTTTGTATGTTCCACCACACATCTGATGCTTAATTATATAGACATATTGGTTATTATTCTATTACCTCATCTAAACAAGATTTAAAGAACAAAAAACCCCTCTCTTCTTCATTTCCCTAACACATGCTAAGGTGGAAAAATAAAAGCATTAAAGAACATAAAATTTGAAATATAAAACCAAGTTTTAACACTCCTATAGGGTATCTATACTGGTACTTATTTATACATATAAACTTATGTATGTATCTATTGCCTTTAAAGTATGCAAGCAAAGCTGCTTTTATGATTATAAAGGTCATGAAATCTGTACTATACCATCAGTGGGATAAATCAGTGTTTTATGGATGGAAAAACCACCAATTGTTTTTAAGGGCTTTGAATATTCTTTTCATTTGTCAACCTTCAGAAACTGGCTCTCCATATCAGATTCTCTATCTATGCATGAATCTTAAAATTGCAAACTTTCAAAAAGTTTGGAGGTAAATAATACATCATTTGTACACAGTTTACATGTTGATTAATTTTTAATTTGAGTATAATGATTTAAAACAAAAATTTTAGGATAATAGATTTCACTCTTACTTATGACAAACTGTACTATTGAAGATTCTTAGGATATTGGACTTTCTTCTTCAGTAGTATATTATTTAAGTAACAAAAACTTTGCAATGCCAAGTGATTGTGTGGGGTGGTCATATAGATCAATAGAATAGGACTTAAAAGTCCAGAAATAAACCCTTGCATATGGTCAATTAAGTTCTGACAAGGGTACCAAGATAATTCAATAGAAGGATGAGTTTTTTTTTTTTCTTTCAAAAAATGGTGCTGTACAACTGTATATTCACAAATAAAATAATGTTAGATTCCTAATTCATACTGTATAAAGATTAACTAAAAATGGACTGTAGGTCTAAATATAAGAGCTAAGATTGTAAAACTCTTAGGGGGGGCCTGGGTGGCTCAGTCGTTAAGCGTCTGCCTTCAGCTCAGGGCGTGATCCCGGCATTCTGGGATCCAGTCCCACATCAGGCTCCTCCGCTGGGAGCCTGCTTCTTCCTCTCCCACTCCCTTGCTGTGTTCCCTCTCTTGCTGGCTGTCTCTCTGTCAAATAAATAAATAAAATCTTAAAAAAAAAAAAAGATTGTAAAACTCTTAGAAAAAACATATAAATAGGGATGCCTGGATGGCTCAGTCGGTTAAGTGTCTGCCTTCTGCTCAGGTCATGATCCCAGGGTCCTGGGATCAAGTCCCAAATCAGGCTCCTTGCTCAGTGGGGAGCCTGCTTCTCCCTCTGCCTGCAGCTCTCCCTGCTGGTGCACTCTCTTGATCTCTCCTCTCTCTCTTTCTCTCTCTCTCTGACAAATAAATAAACAAATAATCTTAAAAAGAAAAAAAAAAGAAAAAAAAACCATAGAAATAAATCTTTAGGACCTTGGTTCAGATCATTGTTTCTCATATTTGACATGGAAAAATAAGTGATCAAGGAAAAAAAGAGATGAATTAGGTTTTATCAAAATTAAAAGCTTTTGTGTTTCAGATTTAAAAAGTCAAAGACAGCCTACATAATGGGAATGGGGAGAAATCAGAGAGGGAGACAAACTATGATAGACTCTGGTCTTCAGGAAACAAACTGAGGATTACAGAAGGGAGGAGAGCCGGGGGATGCGGTAACCAGGTGATTGAGTATTAAGGAGGGCATGTGTGGTGATGAGCACTGGGTGTTACACACAACTAATTAATCATTGAATACTATATCAAAAACTAATGATGTACTATATGTTGGCTAATTGAATATAATTTAAAAAAATATATTTTCAAATCATATATGTGATAAGAGACTTGTAGCAAGAATATATAAGGGATAAATAATATATAAGGAATTCTTACAATTCAACAATAAAAAGAAGCTATTATCAAATGATGAAAGTATTTGCATAGAAAGTTCTCCAAAGAAGATATACAAATGGCCAATAAATACATGAAAAGATATTCATCATCATTAGTTATTGGGAAACACAAGTTTAAACCACAGTGCTGTACCACTTCATACCCACCAGGCTGGTTATAATCAAAAAGACAGATAATAACAAGTGTTGGTGAGGATTTGGAGAAATTAGAACTCTCATATATCGATGATATGAACGTAAATGGTATAACTGCCGTGGAAAACAGTTTGTTACTTCCTCAAAACGTTAAATGTAGAATTACCATATCATCCCTCTGTAACTCCACTACTAGGTACCTAGCCAAGAAAACTGAAAAATACGTCCACACAAATATTTGTATATGGATGTTCACAAATGAATTATTAATAGTAGCCATAAATTGGAAGCAACCCAATTAATGAATGGATTACAAAATGTGGCACAGTCATACAATAAAATATTATTTAGCCATAAAAATGAATGAAATACTGATACATGTTACCAGATGGATGAATTTTGGAAACATTATGCTAAGTGAAAGAAGCCAGACACAAAAGACCACATATTTTATTATTCCATTTATATTAAATGCCCAGAATAAGCAAACTCACAGATACAGAAAATAGATTAATGGTTGCCAGGGCCCACAGGGACAACTGCTAATGGTATGGGATTTCATTTTGGGGTAATGAAAATGTTCTGGAATTAGATAATGGTAATGATTGCAAAAGTCTGTGAATATACTAAAAATCACTGAGTCGAATAATTTAAAAGGATGAACTTTGGATTATGCAAATTATATCTCAGTAGAGATGTTATAAAAAATATTGTAGAGTTGACAATTCAGTTTCAGTAGTGCTTGTCAGAGTCATAATGAAATGTCAAAGATGTGAAGTACCCAAAATAATTAATATAATGAAAAGAGACTTGAGAAAAATCATTAAAAATTTTCAGGTGATTTTTAGGATTCAAGTTTTTAAAAAATTATAACAATTTTAGCATTTATGATAAGTTAACAATGTAAGCAAAAAGCCAAATAAATTTGCAAATTATTTTTTTAGCATTTGATAATTTTTTTTTAAGATTTCATTTATTTGACAGAGAGAGACAGCAAGAGAAAGAACACAAGCAAGGGGAGTGTGAGAGGGTGAAGCAGGCTTCCCGCCTAGCAGAGCTCAATCCCGTGACTCTGGGATCATGACCTGAGCCAAAGGCAGACACTTAACGGCTGAGCCACCCAGGCACCCCTAGCATTTGAAAAAACTGAAGCATAAAATAACTAAAAATGTACAAAACAACACATTTATCATTAACTATAACACTTCTGGAACTTTCATTTGAAGTTATTAACAAGATTTTAATATATTTTTTCTCTTTTTGAATCCTAAATATGAATTTTAGCACTATCTATGGAGTCATAGCAAATCGTTTCAAGTTAGATTACTCAGAATAAACAAGAACCTACAAAAATATATATTTTTTTAAAAAACTGAAATAAAATGCTATTAGAACTTGTAAAAAAAAGTACTGACAATTATTAGACAACTAATACTCCCTAAAATACAGATTAATTACTGCCAAATCTCAAAAAGTAATATAAAACATACAGACTGCTCATGGTAGTGGTAGGAAGAAGAAACACCATGCACTCTTAACTACAGGAAACTAATAGGATTGCTGGAGGGGAGATGGGGGGGGATGGGGTAAGTGGGTGATGGGCATTAAGGAGGGCATGTGATGTGATGAGCATTACATGGGTGTCATATGGTGTCATATGCAACTGATGAATAACTGAACTCTACATTTGAAACTAATGATGTACTATATGTTGGCTAATTGAATTTAAATAATATAAAAAGAAAAAAAGAAACTGTGTAATAATGTTAACGCTTAAATTTTAAAATCTATATATATTTTTTTTACATAACTAAAGATATTCTTACCATATGATTCAGCAATCATGCTCCACTGTATTTACCTAAACAACCTGAAAATTTATGTCCACACAAAAACCTGCACATGGATGATTATAGCAACTTTGTTCATAATTGCCAAAACTTAGAAGTAACTAAGAGGTCCTTCAATAGATGAATGGATAAACTGCAGTACATCCAGACAACAAAATAGTATCTAGTGCTAAAAGGAAATGAGCTACTAAGCCATAAGAGATGAAGGAAACTTAAATGCATATTACTAAGTGAAAGAAGCCAATCTGATAGTCTTTATATATCTTTGGGAAAACATATTTAATAATAATAGAAAAGGTTCATAGGAGGACTGTATTTGAAAACACGTTCTATTTTATTTTACAAAAATGGTGTTCAATATGGCATGTACATACCATCAGCATTAGTTATGAGAAAACTAAATTTCTGGAAGCAAGGAAAACAATCAATAAAAATATTCTAAATTTCAACCAAATCAGCATATCTAAAGCAAATCTTACTTTAGTATAGATGACTGCCATATTAGAGTACGTCTAGGAATCATACAATGGCATAAAGGGGTACAAGATGTGAACATTCAATGTATTAAAAGTGGTTTCAACTAAGAAATCCCTTCCAGAGAAGTTGAACTGGATTGCCTTATTGATCCCTCTCCTCATTTTGTAGCTAACTAGGGAAAACATATGTACCCACTCCAGAAAACATGTCAAGACAAAGGGTATGTAATTCCAACCTTCATGCTTCAAGAAGGGAAGGTGCTGCTCAAGTTCTAAGAAAAAAATTAGATCATGATTCTAGGAGGTAGGCTGTCAAAGAAGATTGAGATCTACAAGATAGATTTATTCTTTCTTTCCATGAGGTTGAAACACTTAAGGTTCCTGACCGTCACTCTTTTTTATCTCTTAAATGCTTTCTCCCCTTCCTAACAACATATGACTAAACCAGCTTAAGGAAGCTTCAGATGTGAGGGTGTGGGGGCTGGAGCAAGGAGGCTGCCTCTGAGATAAATATATGGCAGATTGCTTTCCCCTCCTCTGAATCTCTTTCCTTTTGGCTCCAATGGGTATGACTTTCTCTCATACTATATCCCTTCTAAAATTCATGTTTGCAATATAGGAAATAAGTGAAAGAATAATACAAAGCTAACAAAGCATAAATAATGAAGAATATCTTATACTCTAGCTCAGGTTACTAAAATTTTGCCATGGACTTTCAGGCCAACATCCCAGTTAGAAACTGCTTTGTTTGCTATTACTCCCTTTACATACATTTTCCACAGTAACCTTTGAGGAAAAGTGTTGACTGCCAAAGAAAATTTCAAATATTCTTGGGTGTCCCAGCAAAATCCACCATAATGGTATCTAAATTTCCCTAAAGCCCATTATAATAAGATATAAGCTTCCCTAAAACTTGATCTAATTGACCACCATAATTCTATATCTATGTTCCTCCTCTGCAAAAGGAACAATCACCATTTGACCATGTAAGCCTTGGATAAATAATGTCCCTAGCAATTGTTGCAGATCCTCAATTTCCTCTGATCCATTTTTTTTTAAATCAGATTCCTTACTCATGAACCCTGACTTTTGGTTCTGTATCTCCTTTAATAGTTTAAGCATGCACCATAAAATCTGGGTGCCTATATAGACTTCTGGCTTTGCAACATAGCATTTCTTAAATAAATGTACCTTGAACTTACTCCTTTAGCTCTTTCCATTTTAGGTTACCATGAATATGGGGCATTTTATGCCTTTTGGACCAAGCACATTTCATCCCCAAACAGGAGAAAAACAGACACTGATTACTTATCTAATTACTAAAATCTGAATTCCACTCTTCACTAATCCTTTCCATTATTTGCTCACAGCATTTTTTTTTTTAGAATTCAAATTATTTTTTTAATGTGATAAACATCAAAACTTTATGTTAAGACAAGATCCATCTGCACTTGCAAGACCCTATCTCACTCAACTCACCCTACTCCAAGCTCTGGTTTTTTTTATAATAATTTTTTATTATGTTATGTTAGTCACCATACAGTATATCCTTAGTTTTTGATGTAATGTTCCATGATTCATTATTTGTGTATAACACCCAGTGCACCATGCAATATGTGCCCTCCTTAATACCCATCACCGGCCTATCCCAATCCCCCAGCTCACAGCATTTTTTTAAAATGAACTCCCAGTATTAAATACTGGTATTTTTTTACTTCCTCCCTTTTCCCTACTTCTTAACTTTTTTAAATGTTTCTTGAATCCTAGGTTCTCTTAGGCACTCTATGGCATCACTTGTTCTCACTATAGTTTCTAATTAACCAAGCACTAAGTCACTAATGACTAGATATGTAAGTAACAAAAATAATAAAAGAATAGTACACCAAACAAGTGAGCTAAAGACGAGACTACAAATGAAGCCACCAGAAGATGGAACAATTTTATAAAGAAAAAGTAAAGACGCAAAGATGAATCTTACAATTAAGAATCATTTCAATTACTCTAAGAAATTGAACTGAGCAACTTCTATAATGTCTTATAAATAGTAGCTATACAGAGTGAAAAAGCATAGGACAATGTACATATTCATAGAATATGAAAGAATAGTTCTTAACATTAAGTGATGTGGTTAGCAGAATTATCAATGATTTAAAGAGCTTTAGAAAACTTGTTATAGTGAATATTGTTGGGGTTAATGTAAGAGCATGAAATCAGCCATTAATACCTGGCTTGCTAAAATGTAACACAGAGGCCGCTGGGGGCAAGGGAAGGTTTTGGAGAAGGGCAGAGGCCTTTGGATTGCCGAGGCCTGCCCTCCAATGACCACTCTGCCATTGGAATGTGGAATGGCGGGTGGGCGGGGGTGGTTCTGAAATTTTCCTAGCCCAAACAATGGACCTGTGATCTAAGAGATGTAGGTATTGTCCCTCAGGCTATGTTTAGCAGAACCTGTAGAATACACCCAAATTAGCATATCATAACTTCCCCGTAAACAGATCCTCCCAGTTTCAGTAAGACCCTTTGTCAACATCCTGTGCTTGAGGAACAGTGATAAGGATTTGTGACTATCTTGAAGGACCAATAAAAGCGGGAGCAAAGAAGAGCAAAGGGTCTTCGCCTCTGAGTGCTGACCCCCATGTCTTCTCCTCTCTTTTGCTGCAAAGTTTGGAGTAATCTTTCATCCATAGGTACAGGGATTGCTGGCCTTCCCGGCAGAATATATTTTCCAATATTTCTTAGCATTCGAAATACTTCCTGACAATGATATAGTCTATGTAACTTCACAGATACTAAGTAAAATAACTCTATAATGTGAATATTTTATTCCTATTTATGCACATATAGTAGTCACTTGCCATAATACAACATATATCCATATATGTATGTAAGATTTTGCATATGGATATATGGCTATATATTTGTACATATATCTGTATATGAGTGCATAAATATTTTACAAATATATAAATATATGCCCAAATTTGTTGTCAATTGGATATGTACCATATGCAACATTCAGTGAAAGTCTCCTCTGCATAAAGCATATAAAAAAGCAGGTGACATACCTGAAATCAGTGAGTTTATATTCTATAGAGAGGACCGAAAGATACTTCAAATGGACTTCATACTTTTATAGAGCATATTATCTAGAGCAAATTAATACAGTTGGCACTGTGTGCTAATGAGGAAAAATTTTTCAATGACATACATCTGCCTATAGACCCATGTTTTTATTCAATGGATAATTTTTGGGTTTTAAGAGCTTGAAGATATTCCTGTGCTATTTCTAGAACAAACGTCCTCAATAACACTGAAATCAGACTAATGACAGTCTGGACCTTTTGTAGTCCTTTCTAATCATGTTAATGTAACGGAAACATTTGTAGTGCAAGCTACTTAGGAACAGGCCCACATGTGAAGGAGTCTATCACAAACAATGCTTACACATTATTAAAAGTTTGCTCTAGTTAGTTATACTACAATGTCAAGTCTTAATTTCTACCATTATAAAATACCCACATTAAAAAAAAAAAAAAAACTCTAAAGATAAAAAAAGCACAAACCCTGGAGTCAGAAGACCTGAAGTTAAGTCTTAGCAATGCCACTCAATTGCGTGGCTTTTGTTAAGTTAGTTAACCCATCAGAGCCTTAGTTTCCCTACTTATAAAAATGAATAAAAATACCTATCTTACAGTACTGTGGAGAATAAATTAGAGAACACATGCAAAATATCTAGCACAGTGCCTGATACATAGTAGGCACTCAATAAATAAAAGTTTCTTTCTATTTTCAATGTGTCCTCAAAGCAATACATAACTTAGCATAAAACACTGAATGATATATATACTCTCATCAGTCTTTAATAAACTACTTTTTTAAGTTTTCAACTATTATGAAGAGATTTTTACATTAATATTAATAACTACTTGTAATAATCAATACAAGAAAAAAATATAAAACATAAATTATAAAATGGTTGGGGAATAATGCACCACAAAAATTATATTTGTGCTCTGTTATTATATGACTTTTCTTTTATCAAGAAAATCTCAAGCAGAATATTAACAATATAATGGAAAATATTTAAAAGAGAATGAAGAAATTTTACTAATGCTACATAAATTATAACTATAGTATCTAAAATAAAAATATTTTAAAGATAAGTAATAAACTAATTATGCTTACATGTTTCCAATGTGTAAGCTTTCCCGTTATGTTAGTTTCAGGCTGAAAAAAGAGATCTTTGAAGAGTCTGTCTTCATATCCTTTCTGTATGTAAATCCATTTTGTTTCACATTCACTAATAAATTTCTCCTGATGTTTTTTGCACAAGAACAAGGGGCTGCATATAAGGGGGGAAACTGTCATTTAGTTTTTTTGCCATAAAGAAAAGAAAGAAAACTACTCATGAGTTCACTTACACCTTTGAAAACATGGTAGTAAATTTAATGTAATACTTGTTTTCATATTACTACTATATAAAACTACTTAGTCACTAAGGTTTGCACATGATCATTTATCAGGGGATGAATGAGTGCTGAGAAATCTCTGATGATATGAATCCACAAACAATTCTGTATTCACGTTTGGCTGTGGATTTTATAATATAACGGCAAGAAGAACATGACTAAATTATCTAGAGAAATATAAGGTAACCAGTATGAACTCTTTTGATTTTTCTGCTCCAGTGAAGAAGTAACTTTTTACTTTCACCAGAAAAATTACTCTAGAGTAGTACTATCCAACATAATATGATGTATGCCATCAAATAATTTTAAATTTTTTATTAGCCACACTAAAAAATGTAAAAGAAACAGATGAGATTAATTTTATGTTTTATTTAATCCAGTATATCAAAAATATTACCTGATAAATGGCACCAACAAACCAATATCAAACTTAATTATAGAATACTAAGCAGGGCACATGGTGGCTCAGTAGGTTAAGTGTCTGACTTGATTTCAGCTCAGGTCATGATCTCAGGGTTGTGAGATCGAGCCCCACTCCATGCTGGGAGTGGAGACTGCTTAAGAGAGGAGTCAGTAACATTTATTCTATGTGATGAAAGAGTAAAGTCGTTTGAATTAAAATGATGAACCGAGCAGGAAGATTACAGTTGCCATTATTATTATTTAGCAGAGGTAAAACAAATTAACCAAGGAAAGCAATTTTTCCCAATTTTCAGATTTTTAAAGTGGGTTCCATCTATTCATTCTTCATTCAAAATATTTTTGTTGATGATCTACAAATGAGGGTAAAATATAGTAAAAGACTAAAACTTACAATGGCCTTAATAAGATACGAGTTTATTTTTCTTTCATGATGACCAGTGGGGCAGCTCTGCTCTCTAAAGTCATTAAATCCTGCCTCACCATTTTCAGACATACTGTCAGCAACCCATATAACTGATGCATTTCAGCCCATCAGAAGGGAAAAACATGAAGACAAAGAGGATGCAATTATCATTTAGGCACTTTAAGCTGCAGTTGTACTTATTACTTATTCACTTACAAATGTAACAAAAATACAGCCAGATGAACACACACGGCTACCAATAAAACTGCCAAAAGAAGAAAAAAAAGGGATTTTCAAAGAAAAAGTATTATTCTGAAAGTGACCAATATGTGCTCTGTGAAGAGAAGAAAATCCCTAATAACATGAAGCTTATATTTTCTTATAAGTAGAGATAGATAGGGGTACCTGGGTGGCTCAGTCGGTTAAGCATCTACTTTTGACTCAGGTCAGGATCCCAGGGTCCCGGGATGGACCTGCTCAGCGGGGAGCCTGCTTCTCCCTCTCCTCCCTGCTCTTGTGCTCTCTTTCACTATCTCTGTTGCCAGCTCTGTCTCTCTCTCAAATAAACAAAATCTAAAAAAAAAAATAATAATAAGTAGAGATAGATAATATAGAAATAAAACACTAGAGATAGGAGCAAATTGCTTTTCACATAATCTGGACTGGGACAGTAATACTGAGAAGGAACAAGATGTGGTGGGAATCTCAAGAAACAAACAAACAAAAATTCTAGTAGAGCAAACAGCAGGACAAAAAGCCTGTCAGAAGTATGCTTAAGGAGGCAAGAATATACTTGACATGTTTGAAAAACAAAGAGCAGGTCACTGGGATGGACAAGCATTGTTGAGTTTTGAGAAAAAAGAGTAGCTTTGAATAGAATCACACTGGGGAGACAATTTCTGTGATACAGTTGTGAGGAGTTCTGTGGATCCTCTCCCCAGTGAAACAACCATTTAAAATATCTGGAAATTGTTTAAAGGGCATACAGCAAATAAACAAATATTTATTCAATAAAATCTATTATAAATCAGTAAAAACAGTGTCTCACTGTTGAAACAACTTACCCTCTCTTTTCTCTCTCTCTCCCCTGCCCCAAGTTCAGACTAATAGAAATTCCACTCCAAAAAAGAGAAACCAAGAAAACACAGGATCCCTTCCCTACCTGGTTCTAGTCGAGGGCGACAGTATCACTGTAAGAAATACCCTAGCCTGGGTCCATGTTTTAGAGAATCTATTTCAAGCAAGAACGTCTGAGAGAACTTGGGCTCTCTTTCTCCTCTCAGAACTCTTAAGGCAGAAGCTCTAACCCAGGTGCAATAGGTAGAGAATACTGGAACCCTGATAGCCCTTGACCTCAGAAAGTGATAAACACTTAAAAGGAGAAGGGTAGCTCTAAGAGAGTAGAAAGCTAAACTGTAAATCAATTTGAGGTTTACCAGAGAGAACCAGGAGAAGACAGCTACGAAGAGCCCTTCTGAGATCTGAACAAACTCCAGAAACTGCCTCAAAGATTACTTTTGTAAAGAGCCCGGTTTTAAAAGATCACACTGTGGAGCAACTTATTTCCCAGGGAATTGTTGAAAACAATAGTCAGCTGAAAATTAGTGAAAGCTAATAATAGGTGTGCTATCAAAGGAGTTCGGAATAGCTTAGTAAAGAAATCAGAAACAGAGAAACTCAAAGAGAGCCCTGCTAAAATCACTGTCATTCCAAGGGTGACTGCACCTGTCTAAAGGTTTGCCCTCTAAGGAGCAATATCAGAGGCTACCCAGAGCAGGGGAAATAAAGTTTACTAAAATAGTCTAGCCAAGTTATTAAACTAATAAACAAGTCCTGGGTAAGGACATCGATCAAGGGTGGTTACAATATACTATTTAAAATGTCCAGTTTTCAACAAAAAATTATGAGACAAGCAAAGAAAAACAAAAGTATAAGCAAAGAGTAGGACTTTGGTACTACCTTTGAAAGGGCTCAAATCACAGACATAAACAAACACTTCAAGGCAACTATTATAAATATGTTCAAAGGAAATAAGCCTCAAATAAGTATAGAAAGGTATAAAGGCAAGGTTTTTTTCTAATAGAAATTATCAATAAAGACACAGAAATTATAAAACAGAACCAAACGAAAATTCTGTAGTTGAAAAGTATAGTAAGTGAAATGAAAATTTTGCTAGAGTAGTGCAACAATAGATTTGAATTGGAAGAAGAAAAAAATCAGAAAACTTGAAGAGATTTATAAAGATTATGCTGATAAACAGAAAATAATGAAGACAAATGAACAAACCCACAAAAAATGCAGGATACAATTAACTCCACCATCATATGAATAATGGGACTTACCAGAGAAGAGGAGAGAGAGGAAAGAGACAGAGAAACATATTAGAAGTGTTAAAACACTCTGAAATCTGATGAAAAAAACTGTAAGTAAAATAAACACATAAAAAACACATCCAGACACATCATAGCAAAATAGTTGAAATCCAGGGGCACCTGGGTGGCTCAGTTGGTTAAGTGTCTGCCTTTAGCTCAGGGTCCTGGGATCGAGCCCCGCTTCATGCTTCTCCCTCTCACTCTCTGTGTGCTCTCCCTCTCTCTCTCAAATAAGTAAATAAAATCTATAGAAAAAATGTTTGAAATCCAAAATCAAAGGGAATATCCTGAAAACAGCAGAAGAAAAAGGTGTAGTCATGCACAAGGGAACCCAAATAAGATTAATGGCAGACTTCTCACAAGAAACAACAGAGGTCAGCAGGCAGTAGTATGACATAGTCAAAATACTAAAAAGTGGGGGGAAAACCTTTCAACCAAGAATTTTATATTCATCAAAACCATCTTTTGAAACTGAAAGTGAGAAGAGGTAACATCTCTAAAATGGTGACATATTCCTGACTTTGCTCTCCCACATAAGAACGACTAACAACCATTCATGGACAGAACACCATTGAGAGAATCCTAGAACATAGAAGTAAGGCTGAAGCACACCCCCCAATGCACCACAGAGACCAAGACATTATGTAGTAAAAGGATAAAAGGAGTGGCTACATGTGAACAGCAATCCTCCTCCTTCAGGCCAGTGCAGCACCACACTGAGAGGTCTCCCCTGAGCCTATAGCTCTTCCAGAGGGAAAAGAGAATCCAGGGGTGATATCCAGCTCCTGCAGTGTTGTGGGTCATTTTGTGGAAGCCCCTACTCTGGTCTCACCCTATGGGGATTATAGAGGAATCTGTGGTACTCAACTACTGGGAATCCGATTGTGACAAAGCAGGGTGGGACCAGCACTGGGATCGCAGCAGACTGAATTCCTGCCTGCAGAGCTCACGCAGTAGTCCCAAACAGTGTTTCTGTTCATTTGCAGAATCAAATCAATGGCACAATATGATCAAGGAACTTGGCAGGCTACAGGGTCTGCCTGATTCACACAGCCAAACAAAGAGATTTGCTGGCCCTGGAGCCTGATATGTCGCTGCCCAGGAGCTAAGTCATACCCCTACCACTTTAAAGCCTGGCTCCTGGCATCATTTGACAGGAAGGTAACACCAGCAGTACTCACACTAAGAGGAAGGTGGGAGAGGTGATCACCCCCAAAGCAAATTTAGCACCTGGTTTAGAGGGTTTCCCCTGCTTTGCCCAGTCAAGGGAGTTAAGTCATAGCTTCACCACTGCTCACTATAGCTCCTGGTCCCTCCCACTGGAAGAACCTGTTTAGGAAAACTTGGGAGTTGTCTAAAGTGGTCCATCCCCAGGAGAGCTGAGTCATAGCCCCACCTGCTGCAGAGCATGATCCCTGGTTCCGTCTGACAGAAAGGGCTGGTGAGAATACCCAGAAGCTGCTGTGTGACCCAGCAAAAACAAGTGGCAGGCAGGTAGAGCTGATTGCCCCCAGAGGAAAGCCAGTGGTCCTGCTCAGCCGGGAAACTTGCATCCTGGGGCAGTTTGAGTCAAGGCCACAAACAAAGAGCCTTACTGGCCTTGGAACTGCTTCTCTCACTGCACCTAGGCAAGGAAACTAATTTGTATTCATTGCTGAATATTGGCTTCAGCCTGCCCAACCTGAGAATCTTACCAGAGCACACAAGAAATTCTGTAGCCCATCCAATAGCTCTGCTCATAGTGGCATTTGAACGGAGAGCACAGCCCATGGCTTTCCCTGTCTGCAGAGCAAAACTTGTGGCCCCACGTGACTAGGATATTCAGTCACACAAATAATGAGATGTGCAAGCCCTGATTTCTGTGCTACTGTCCTGCTAGGGCAAAGAAACTCATTCAAAGCTTCATCTACTAAAGTATACTTTAGTATACTTTGGAGTGTACTACCGAATCCCAACCATCCAATAAATCTAACCAGAGGCTGATCCAGGCAACCACAGAGCTCACACTACAATCTCACCTAGGCAAGCCAAGTGAGAAAACATGCCAGCAGTCCTATCTAGCTCTTCTCAGCCAGTGGTACACCCTCAGAGATGAAACAGCTGCCCCACCAAAAATAGACCCTAATAGCAGGCACCACCTGCCCAAGGACATTATCAGCAGACGTATCCGGATACCCAAACTGAGCTGTCTGGAGAAATATCTCTGTCAAAGTGAACCTATAAAGTCTGGAAAAGGAGACTGTTTAACCAAATGTGCAGATACCAATGTAATGAAAGATGACAAAAATTAAGTAAATATAACACGGAAACTAATAAAGCTCCAATAACTGGCCCTAAAGAAATTGAGATCTATGAACTATCAGACAAACAATTTAGCTCTTAAAGGGCCTACATGCAGACTCACCCACCCAGGGCCCAAAGCAGAAGTAGTCCTTTAAAAACTACCCAGACTTTTGGTGAAGGACTCATTTCCTAATTCTAAAGCATTGGTGTGGGGGGCAGAGACCTACTAGATTATCCTACAGAATCAGAGGAGTGGGTGACATCTTCCTGCTCTCCCCTTGTCTTGCTAAACCTGGAAGGTATCATCTTCTCCCCCCTCTCCTATGGGTGTCACAATTACGCTCTAGCTAATGGGCACTTTCCTGCCTTGCCAAAGCCAGTAGATGACATCTTTGTTTCCCCCTTTCTTTTCTTCTTCCTTCTTCCTTCTCCTTCTTCCTTTCTATTTCTTTCTTTTTTTGGTAGATGCCATCTTTGCACTTTCCCTCTACTGCCTTCCAGAACACCAGTATATTCCAGAGGGGAGCTTCTACACATATCTGGTGCCCCAGTTTTTATATCAGTGACCTGGTTTTTACAGCTTCCTTTAATCACCTGGTTATGGAGACAAAGGGGCACTTGAGTTCTTGGGTCCCATAGGACTGTAACAATTGGCGAGAACGTTCTTGGCAGACTACAAAACCCAGAGCACTAAACAGCAAATTGAAACACACTGCCCATCTTTCTGAAAAAGAGGCCATTTCCTTCCCTAGGAGATTTGGCCTAAGTGGCAGGTTTCTGGTTTGGCACAATTATAAGAACCTATGGAAGTGTTCTCAGAGAACTAAGGCCAGTGCATATAATCTTTGCACTCTCCCTCTGCTTCAGTCCAGCTAGTTAAGTATCATCCTGAAAGGTATTTATACCCTTTTCTGGTACCCAGATTTTTGCAGCTGTTGTCAGGGGACAGCTCTATATTGACTGGCTCTGGTAACCAGTAAGGCTTATACTCCTCATGGGTCCCACAGGAATGTAACTAACAGAGACAAAGTTCTTAGACAGCTACCATGCCCAGGTCATAGCACAAAGCAACAGATACAGATACAGGAACTCAATCTTTCTGTTAAAGAGACCTATTAGCTTCAGACTATAGCTTCACCCTGAGGGGTAAACGTACATCTGAGGACTAACTATAAACATTTCCTGAAACCTTGGAGGGTGGGCACTAATTTAACACCCTCTCCCTCCACCATGTTCTCTGAGAGCACTGCCATCTCTCAAAGAAATTCCTTGTACAAGTCTCTTACCTGATAGTACCCTGGTTTTTATGGCTGCTGCCCAGGCTGGGGTGGGGGGGGTTGGGGGGGAGGAGGAGCTTGTGTTTCTGGGTCGCACAGGACTGTAACAATCAGAGAGACAGTTCTTGGCAGATTACCACCCACAGGACACTACACAGACAATAGACAGAAACACATCCCCAGACTTTCTGTGAAAGAAACCTACTTGCTAGTCTTGGAATTTCAGACATAGGGGCAGACTACAGGCTTGGCATACATCTAAACGTCATGGAAGTACTCTTAGGGAATATAGGCTGGGGTATGCCATCTTTGCGTTTTCCCTCTGACTCACTACAACTCACAGGTATTTCCCAGAAAGGAGCTTATACACTCATTTGGAGCCAATATTATTGCCAATGCTACCCAGGGGACATATCCAGATCACCTGGCTCAAGGACCCAATAGGGTTTTATGATTGCAGCCCTACAGGACAGTATGTATTTGCACTCTAAAAGCTACGACTTCAGGGTCTGGCTTCCAATCAACCTGAATCTAGGTATTGGATGAAATCCTCCCTTTTGAGGCTCGGACTGGTCTTGGCACATTTTCAATTACAGGGAGCTAATAAAAATAAAATAGGCTCTTTGGACAATCACAAAGGTTTGAAAGACAACCAAGAGCTAGGGCAGCATTGGAAAATAAGGTTCATCTCCCAGGTGAGACCAATCCTTCAAGAATAAGAGAGTTAGCTATTTCATATAATATATAGAAAGCAACACAGAGAGTCAAGCAAAAGGCAGAAACAGAGGAATACATTCCAAATAAAAGAATAAGATAAAACCCCAGTGTGGGGGTCAGGGGAGGAAACTTTAATAAAATGGAGATAAGTAATTTACCTAATGGGAGTTCGAAAATTTGTCACAAAGATGCTCATTAAACTCAGGAGTAAAATGATTAACACAGTGAGAACTTCAACAAATAGAGAGAATATGTAAGAACATTCCAATCAGAAGAAATCAATAACTACACTGAAAAGTACACTAGAGGGATTCCACAACAGACTAAAAGAAGCAGAAGAAAGGATCGATGAACTCAAACACAGGGCAGAGGATCTCATCCAATCAGAGAAGCAAAAAGAAAGAAAATGAAAAAAAGTAAATACAGATTAATGAATATATGGGACAATGTCAAGCAGACAAACATTTGTATTATAGAAATCTCACAAGAAGGGCGAAAGTAAGGGGTGAAATGATATTTGAAGAAATAATGGTTGAAATTTGCCTAATCTGGAGAAAGAAACAAATATCCAGATCCAGGACCCACAGAGATTTCCAACTAAGATGAAATCAGAGACCTACACCAAGACACATTATAATAAAACTGTCAAGGTTAAAAACAAGAAAAGAATTTTAAAAGCAGCAAAAGAAAAACAACCTGGCATGTATAAAGGAGGCCTCATAACACTATCAGCAGATTTTTCAGCAGAAACTTTACAAGCCAGAAGGAGAGGTATAATATATTCAAAGTGCTAAAAGCAGAAAATTCTCAACCACAATACTCTACCCAGCAGCACGTATCATTCAGAATTAGAAGAGAAATAGAGAATTTCCTAGAGAAGCAAAGACTAAAGGAGTCTATCACCACTAAACTTGCCTTACAAAAAATTTTAAAGGTACTTCTTTAAGCTGAAAAGAAAGGACATTAATTAACAACAATAAAACAACAAAAACATAAAAGGACAGTTCTCAGTGTCGAAGGTAGATATATAGTAAAGGTAGCAGATTGATCACTTATACAGCTAGTATGAAGGTTAAAAGATAAAAGAAGTAAAAATAATGGTCACTATATTAATTAGTTAAGGAATGAACAAGATAAAAATGCAAAATGTGACAACAAAAACAAAGTGTTGGGGGGAGGGTAAAATGTAGGGATTTAAAATGCTTTGAAATTTAAGTTATCAACTTATAATAAGTTATTATAAGTTGTTATATTTAAGCCTCATGGTAACCACCAAGCAAATACCTATAGTAGATAAACAAAAGATAATGAGAAAGAAATCTAAGCATATCACAAAAGAAAGTCATCACACGACAAAGAGAGCAAGAGAAGAAGAAACAGAACTACAAAACAAAATAAAAAAAACTAAAACAATTAACAAAATGTCAGTAAGTACATAACTATCAATAATCAATTTAAATGCAAATGCATTAAATTCTCCAAAAGACATAGAATGGTCTTTAAAAAAAAAAAAAGGCCATTCTGCTAATCTATATGCCGCCTACAAGAGATCCATTTCAGATGATGCAAGATTGAAAGTGAGGGCATGAAAAAGATATTCTATGCAAATGAAAACCAGGAGAAAGCTGGGGAAACTATATTTATATCAGACAAAAGAGATTTTGTTTGCTTGCTGTTGTTGTTTTTCAAAAGAGACTTTAAAACAAACGCTGTAGTGAGACATAAAGAAGGGCATTCCATAGTGATAAAGAAGTCAATCCAACAAGAGGATATATCATGTGTAAACATTTATATACCCAACATAAGATAATCTAAACATAAAACACATATTAACAGACCTAAAGGGAGACATAGTGAAACAACGATAGTAGGGGACTTTAAAACCTCAGTTACATCAACAGATAAATCATCCAGATAGAAAATCAATAAGAAAGCATCAATCTTAAATAAAATGTTAGGCCAGATGAACAGATGTATACAGAACATTTCATCCAAAAGAAGTTCAATACACATTTTTCTTAAATGCACATAGAATATTCTCCAGAATAGATCAGATATTAGGCCACCAAAGGAGTCACAACAAATTTGAAAGATTGAAATCATATCAATTATCTTTTCCAACTACAATGGCATAAAACTAGAAATAAACTATAAAAAGAAAACTGGGAAATTCACAAATATGTGGACACTAAACAACATGCTGTTGAACAATGAGTCAATGCAGAAATAAAAAAATAAGATAAAAATATCTGGAGACAAAATAAAACGGAAATATGATATACTAATACTTATGGGATAGAGCAAAAGCAGTTCTAAGAAAGAAGTTCATAACAATAAATGCCTACCTCAGAAAACAAGAAAAATCTCAAATAAACTAACCATACATCTCAAGGAACTAGAAAAATAAGTACAAATGAATCCCAAATAGAAGGAAGGAAATAACAAAGATCAAAGTAGAAATAAATGAAATACGGACTAAAAGCACAATAGAAAGGATCAATGAAACCAAGAGCTATCTCTCTGGAGAGATGAACAAAACTGACAAAACTTTAGGTAGACTCATTAAGAAAAAAAGTCTCATCAAATAAAATGAGAAATGAAAGAGGAGATGTTACAAATGATACTACAGATATACTAAAAATTGTGAGACTGTTATAAACAGTTAAAGGCTAACAAATAGGTAAACCAAAAAGAAATGGATACATTCAAAGAAACATACAACTGTCCATGGCTGAATCCTGAAGAAACAGAAAATCTGAACAGCCCAATTACTAGTAGGTAGAATGAATCAGTAATTTTAAAGCTCCCTACAAACAAAGGTCAGGACCAGATGGCTTCACTGGCAACTTCTGCCAAACATTTAAAGTAGAATTAATACCAATCCATCTCGAACTCTTCCAAAAAATAGAAGAAAAAACACTTCCAAACTCTATTTATAAATAAGGCCAGCATTATCCTGATATCAACACCAGACAAGGACATCACAAGAAAAAAAAAATTATAGGCCAATATCCCAAATCCTCAACCAATTATTAGCGAACTGAATTCAACAATACGTTAAGAGTATTGTACACCACAATGAAGTGGGATGTATTCCAGGGTTGTAAAGATAGTTTAACATTTGCAATCAATCAACATGATATACCACATTAACAAAACAAAGGCTAAAATTCATATGATCATTTCAATAGATACAGGACAAAAAAGCATTTCACAAAACTCAATATCCATTTATGATAAAATTTCTCAATAGAGTGTGTAAAAAGGAAATATATCTCATTACAACAAGGGCCAGATATGACAAGCCTACAGCTAACATCATATTCAATGTTGAAAAGCTGAGAGCTTTTCCTCTAAGATCGGGAACATGACAAAGACTCCCACTCTTGCCACTTTCATTCAAGATAGTATTGGAAGGCTTACCCAGAGCAGTTAGGCAAGAAAAAGACACAAAAAGGTATTCGAACTGGAAAGGAGGAAGTAAAACTGTCACTGTTTGTATATGGCATTATATTATATACAGAAAACCCTAAAGACTCCATCAAAAAACTATCTCAACTAATAAATGAATTCAGTAAAGTTACAAGATACAAGACCCACATACAAAAACCTGTTGTTTCAATACAATAATAACAAACTATCAGAAAGCAAAATCAAGACAACAATCCTACTTACAATCACATCAGAAAAAATAAAATAGGCATAAGCTTAATCAAGAAGGGGAAAACCAGCACACTAAAAGTATAAGACATTAATGAAAGAAAATGTAAAATACTCAAAGAAATGGAAAGATACTCTGTGCTCTTGGAGTAGAATGATTAATATTGTTAAAATGTCCATACCACCCAAAACAATCTATATATTCAATGCAATCCCTATCAAAATATCAATGTCAGAACTAGAAGAAACAATTCTAAAGTTTGGGTGAAACTACAAAAGACCCCAAATAGCCAAAGCAATCTTGAGAGAGAACAAAGCTGGAGGCATCATGATCCCTGATTTCAAACTATATTATAGAGCTATAGTGATCAAAACAGTATGGTATTGACATTAAATAGACACATAGGTTGATGGAACAGAATAGAGATCCCAAAAATAATCTCAGCATATATGATACTTTATGACAAAGTAGCCAAGAATATACAATGGGGGAAGAAACAGTATCCCCAATAAATGCTAGGAAAACTGAACAGCGACATGGAAAAGAATGAAATTGGACCACTATTTCATACCATATGTAAAAATTAACTCAAAATGGAGTAAAGACTTGAATATTAAGACCTGAAACCATAAAATTCCTAGAAGAAAACAAGTGGCCATCTCCTTGACATGGGTCTTGGTTAATAATATGCTAATGGTGGTGCCAAATTCATTTACAACTCCAGTTTAAAAGTTAAAAAGACAAACATAGTAAAAGTAACCATACTGCAAAATTATTATTAGCTGCACAATTTAAATACACATAAATTGTAACATCAATAATATAAATGTGAGGGAGAGGAAAATTAAAAGTATAAAGCTCAGGAATTCTATTGAGGTTAAGTTGTTATTAGTTTAAAACAAGATGTTATAATTTTAAGATATCTTATGTACGCTTCATGGTAACTACAAGGGAAATAACTGTAGTAACCATAATAGAGAACATGATAAAGAAATCAGATCACACTGACATGAAAAGACACCAAAACCCAAAAAAGACGAAAAGTAAGAAACAAGGAACAATGGATTTATAAAACAACAAAACGGCAGTAGTAAGTCCTTATCAATAATTACTTTAACATAACTGGATTAAATCTTGCAATCAAAAGATATAGAATGGCTAAAAACAAGATCTAACAATATGCTGCCTACAAGAGACTCACTTCAGCCTTAAACACATACATATCCTGAGAGAAAAGATATTTCAAGCAAATGGTAACAACAAAAAAGGGTAACTATACCTATATCAGACAAAATAGTCTTTAATCTAAAAATGGTATAAAAAGACAAATAAGGTCATTATATAATGATAAAGGAATCAATACATAAAAAAGTTATGTCAATTTTAAACATTGCCCCAAACTGAAGCACCTAAATACATAAAGCAAAAACAAATGGAGTTTAAAAAAGAGATAAACAGCATTACGATAGTAGTTGGTGACTTTAATACTCCACTCTCAACAATGGATAGATCAATTCAAATAGAGAATCAGTAAGGAAACTGGATTTGAACAACATTAGAGACTAAATGGACTTAACAGACAAATACAGAATATTCTATTTGACAACAGTTGAATACACATTCGTCTCTCGTGCACAAAAAACATTTTCAGGATAGATCATATGTTACACCACAGAACAAGTCTTAGTAACTTCAAGAAGACTGAAATCATACCAAGGAGCTACTTTCACCACAATGGTATAACCAGAAATCAGTAACAAAAGGACAAGTAGAAAATTTGTAAGTATATGGAAATTAAATAGCACTCTCCCAAACAACCAATGGTTTGAAGAAAAAGTTGAAGGGAAAATTTTAAAGTATCTTATGATAAATCAAAATGGAAACACAACATACCAAAACTTATGGGATGCAGCAAAAGCAATACTAGGAGGGTAGCTAACAGTAATGAATGCCTATATTAAGAAGCAAGAAAGTCTCTAATAAATTACCTAACTCTACATCTTAAGGAACTACAAAAGAACAGCAAACTGAACACATAGTTAACAGAAGGGTAAAAATAATAAAGATTAGAACAGAAATAAAAGAAATAGAGAACAGGAAAACAATAGAAAAAATAACCAAACTCAGAGTTGGTTACTTGAAAAGGTAAATAAAATTGACAAATCTCTAGCTAGAAAAAAACAAGGAAAAAAGAGAGAGGACCCAAATCAACAAAAGTATAAATGTAAAAAAGGACATTAAAACTGATACCACAGAAATACTAAAAGGGTTATAAGAGACTACATGAATAACTATTTGCCAACTAGGTGGATAACCTGGAAGAAATGGAGAAATTCTTAGATATCTACAAACTACCAAGACTCAATCAGGAAGATATAGAAAGTCTGAATAGATGAATCACTAATAACAAGATATAATCAGTAATCAAAAATCTCCCAAAGAAGAAAAGACCACAACCAGATGTCTTCCTTGGTGAATTTTATCAAACATTTAAAGAAAGAATCAACAACAATTCTTCTCAAACAGATACTAACTGGAATCTATAGAAAAAAATGAAGGGAACTAGAAATGTGATAAATAGCACTGTTATTATAACAAATTCAATGAATATATACTTGCTGTTCTTTCTTCACTTAGCTCCTTTAAAGTACAACACATTTTATAAATTGATAGTTATAATAATGTACTGTTGGGTTTGTAACATACATAGATATAAAATAGCATGAAAAAGAAAAGGAAATATATATAAATAACATTTTATATCTCACTAGACAAGTCTGTATATATCTGAAGTAATTAAATAAAGGTATATATTTTAAGCCCAGGAGGGCAGAAAAACAATAACTATCTACAATTAAAACATCATTAAAGGAATGGGGAAGAAAAACAGTAACTAAATACATACAATTAAAACATCATTAAAGGAATTAAATGTTACCCTATAAAATATTCACTTAATGCAAAAAAGTAGTAATGCAGGGGGAGAAGAACAAAAAGACATGAGATGTATCTGTGAACATTGTTAATATTTAGGTTTATTTCAAATCATCTTATGTTCTTGATATTTTATTTTTTTGTTATTGATATTTTAAATTATTAAATATGCATACCCATTTTACATATAATTTTAATTTTTAATATATATTCTTTTTTAAAACCACTCATGGCATAACATAATATGACTAGCAAGAGAAGCTATAGCTCCCAGCTTCTCCCAGGCGAAGTTCACATTGCCCAGTGTTCTCAAGTTTTCAGATGGGACTCTCCAAAGGACTGACTTCTGTTTTGCCTGTCTAGGAGTCTAGCCACCTGGAGGAGAACGGAAGCAGTGGCTTGGGCTGGTAAGTTCCTTAATTTCATCTCCCTAGCTCAGCACAAAGTAAGCAGAGGGAAACCACAGTTGCCTACAATGCCACAACTTTTCTTGGGGCTGCCCAAAGAACTGGTTTCTGACTTGCCTATATTCAAGTGCTGACAAGATCTGGCATCACCTTGCTGCCTGGGGACTGTGAGAACAGACAAAGATTTGGGTTGGCAGTCAGCATATGTCCCCTGTTCCATGTCTACACAAAGCAAGTAAACAAAATCTTTAGCTCTCAGCTTCTCTGGAGAGGGAAAGTGTTGTACATCTAATGACAGAACTTTTCTGAAGTTGTCTGAGGAACTGGCTTCAGTTGCACTTGTTTCAGTACACTAATGGGACCGAGCATACCCTAGACACCTAGGGGAATACAGAGAACACAGAAAGCAGGCTGAATTATTATGAAGCTTTGAGAGGCCACCAGAAACTCTGCCAGGCTGATTGATGGAGGTACTCTTCCGTATGAGGCTACTCCATAATAACAGGGAGATGTGCCTGCTTCGTTAAAAGTGCAGAAAGCAACACACAGTCAAGGAAAATGAAGAATCAGGTAAAGATGCTTCAAACAAAGGAAAAATATAAATCTCCAGAAACTGACCATAATGAAAAGAGTTATATAAACTACCTGATGCAGAATTCAAGATAAATGTCATAAAGATGTTCACTGAGGACAAAAGAACAATGCAGGAGCAGAATGAGAATTTTAACATAGAGATAGGAAAAAAAAGGAAAAAAAGCACCAAACATAAATCATGGAGCTCAAGAACACAAACACTGAACTGAAAAAAATTTACTAGAGTGGTTCAAAAATAGACTACATCCAGCAGAAGACAAGATCAGAAAACTCATTGAAAGTAATTTAGAAAGAGGAACAAAAACAAAAAGAATGAAAAAGAGTGAAGAAAGCTTCAGGGACAACGGAGTACTAATAAACAGACTAACAGATGCATTGCAGAGGTCCCAGACGAAGAAGAGAGAGATAACAGACCAGAAAGTGTGCTCAAAGAAATAATGGCTGAAAACTTCCTAAATCTAGGAAAGAAAATGGACATCTGGAGCCAAGATCCTAATTAGAATCAAAGAAGTAAAACTGCCCCTTTTCTCAGATGATATGATCTTAGATATAAAACATCCTAAAGACTCTTTAAAAAAAAGTCAGAATAAACACATTCAGTAAAGTTGCAGGATACAAAATCAACATAAAAAAATCAATGTTTCTACACACTAATGACAATGATTTCACTCATATGTGGAATATAAGAAACAAAACAAGCAGGGGCGCCTGGGTGGCACAGTCGTTAAGCGTCTGCCTTCGGCTCAGGGCGTGATCCCAGCCTTCTGGGATCAAGCCCCACATCAGGCTCCTCGGCTAGGAGCCTGCTTCTTCCTCTCCCACTCCCCCTGCTTGTGTTCCCTCTCTCGCTGGCTGTCTCTGTCAAATAAATAAAATAAAATCTTAAAAAAAAAAAACAAAAACAAGCAAAGGGAGAATAAAAGAGGCAAAAAAACCACAACAGACTCTTGAGCATAGAGAACGACTTGATGGTTACCAGAGGGGAGGTAGGTGGGGGGTGGGGGGGGATAGGTTAAATAGGTGTTGGGGAGCACACTTGTGATGAGCACTGGCCATTGTATGGAAGTGTTGAATCACTATGTTATACACCTGAAACTAGTATTAAAGTGTATGTTAACTGACTAGAATTTAAAGAAAATTTAAAAGAATAAAATCATTAGTTTAAAAAAAAAAAGAAACACTGATGGAAGAACCTAAAGAAGACACAAACAAATGGAAAACCAATATGTGTTTATGGGCTGGAAGATTAATATTAAAATGTCCAAAGCGATCTAGAGATATAGTCCTTATCAATATACCAATGAATTTTTTACAAAAATACAAAAAAAATTATATTGGAACCATAAAAGCCCACAAATAGCCACATCAATCTTGAAAAAGAGTAATAAAACGAGGCCTCACACTTTGATTTTAAAATACACTATAAAGCTATAGCAATCAAAACAGTATAGTACTTGAATCTGACAGAAACAACACTGGAACAGTATAGAGAGACTAGAAGTAAATCCACACATATACAGTCATTTGATCTTTCACAAGGATTTGAAGAATACACAATGGGGAAAGAACAGTTTCTTCAAAAAATGGTACTGAGAAAACTGAATAGCCTCACGTGAAAGAATGAAATTGGAACGTTATGCCAAACAATACACAAAAAATCAACTCAAAACATTTTAAAGATTTCAATGTGAGACCTGATTGTAAAATTCCTAGAAGAAAATGTAGGAAAAATTTCGTAACATTAGTCTTGGCAATGATTTTATGTCTATGAGACCAAAAGCATAGGCAACAAAAGAAAAACAGACAAGTGGGACTACCTTAAATTAAAAAGCTTCTGCACAACAAAGGAAACAGCCAAATGAGTGAAAAGGCAACCTCCTGAATGGGGGAAAATGTTTGTGAAACATCTATCTGATAAGGAGTTAATTTCTAAAATATATGAGGACTCCAATAACTCAATAGTAAATAAAAAAGCAGAACAACAACAACAACAAAACCGAATTACCATATACTAAACTAAGGACTTGAACAGAGATTTTCCAAAGAACACATACAAATGGCCAATAGATATATGAAAAATTTCTCAACATCTCTAAGGATCAGGGAAATGCAAATCAAAACCACAATGAGATGGCTATTATTGAAAAAAAAAAGACAATGTTGGTAAGGATGTGGAGTAACTGAAATCCTGCACACCACTGATGGGAATACAAAATAGTATAGCCACTATAGAAAACAGTGGAAGCTTCTCAAAAGATGAAAAATAGATCTACCATATGATCCAGCAATCTCACTTCTGGGTATTTATCAAAAAGAACTGAAATCAGGACCTCAAAAGGAACATGAGATAGTACCACTCCCATATTCAGTGACAGTACTCAAATTAGCCAAAGTATGGGAAACAAATGACCACTGACAGATGACTGGGTAAATAAAATGTGGTGTATATCTACAAAAGAGTATCAATCAGTCTTTTAAAAAAAGCAAATTCTGCAACATGCAACAACATGGATGAGTCTTGACATTATATTAAGTGAATACATCAGTCAAAGACAAATACTGCAAGATTTCACTTATATGAATCATTCTGCCCTTTTATAACTGGAAAAGTGGGATCATATACTAAAGAATACTATAATGGCTTGAAATTTGAAGACTAGAAAGAAAACATATTAATATAAGGGTCCATAAATAGTTTCTAAGATGAAGAAATATATTCACAAGATCAAATGTTCCTCCCCACTAAACAAAGGGCCAGGTGTAACTTCAGCCATTTTAGAAAAAAATTGAGATTTCTCTGTGGAATTAAATAACAACATGAATTGTTTAATTAATTATTAATTTGAAATACAACATACAAGCACTATTAATAAAATTATAGAATGATTATTTAAAAGTTTTATTTATTGAAGTTTGCTATTAATTACCTGGGTTCAATAGAAAAATATTGGGAAGTAAGCATCAAAATTCAAAGGAATTGTTGATCACAGTAATTTTTCAATGAGAAAGAACATACATACTTTTAGAATGCTTTCAAAATATCTACAAAATATTATCTTGAAAGGTAAATTTACATATTAATGAAAAATTTTAAGCAACTATATAATATTAAAGTTCTTAGTAATATGTAATGTACCATTAAATAGTTATAAAATACACAAGCATGAAGAGAAAATCTCATAATTCAAACAGTTACTAATTTAACAGAGTATAGTTGTTCTGTTATGTACTTGGTCCTTAGCTCTATTTGTTAGCAAAAGAAAATGACTAATTATAATGTAGTTCCACCTGTCAGTTCTCTTCCATAGTAAAACAAAGAAGGGCATATCAAATTGTTAAAAAAAATTTTATTATAATCAGTTAAAACATGTATTTTTAATATGGTATGCAATAAAGAAATAATTATGGTTTTGTTCAGAAAGATAACCAATTTTGCTATCACCAATTAGAAAAGAAAACACCCTTTTCCCATCAAATTAAAATATTACTTTTATCATAGATCTTCTGTATATACATCATTTAAGGAAACTTAATTCTGTTCATCTAATTTATCCATATGCCAATATGAACAAATATTGATTATAATAGCTTGACAGTAATTTTTTTCCTTAGGAACTTTAAAAGCATATTTTCCAGTGTCTCTACAAAACCAGGCTTCTAATTAAAATCACTTTAAGTTAAAAATATGAACTTGAAAAGGAGGTCATTTGTATTATAGTAAATTCCTACACTTTATAAAACATGGTGATTATTAATAACTAATATTTGCTTCTACATAGGAGTATTTTATATCCAGTTATCTATATATACTAATAAATAAATAATTAAATGGTTGCTGAAATTCATTAAATTACTTTTAGGCACTTATTGATATGATTCCATTTTTTCCCTTTAATTGTGTTGATAAATTGCCTACTTATGATCCCCTCATTGCTGAAATAAACCCTATTTGGTAATGATTTTTTAAACTTCTTATATATTTTTGGACATTATGATTCATTAATGCTTAATTTTTGTATCTATACATATTCCTGATATTGAGTGATAATATTCATTTTCATTATTCTATCATATGTTAGAAAGAAAACTATACAAACTTTATAAAATGAACTGGTATTTTGAAATCCTTGCCTTTGAGAAAGAACAGTTAAATACTATAATATTGTTTGTTAAGGATTAAACAGAATTCAGTGATAAAACCATATAGGCATACTGTTTTTTAAAAATGGTACTTCTTTATTCTATTGTTTGTTTATTGGTCTGCAGAGATATTATATTCTTCTTGGGTTGATTTTGATAGTTTGTATTTGCTTAGGTATCATTCTGTTCTGGTAAATAAGTGCCATCCAACTTTTTTCATTCCATGGCACACAAAGGAAAAGTATTATTTATTAGTGAAAATAAAGCAACTTGTGGCTGTTAAGTGACCTATCAAAAGGTGCAGGGGATTTTTGCTACCCCGGGCTTGCTGTGATTGCTCACCTGTAACTCCTTCTGGGAATATCAATATGTCACAGTAAACCAGTTGGGAAGTGATTCTAGGTTTTAAAATTTCAGGGTTTCATATATTAGTCATTTATATACTTTTAATTTTATCTGTAACTGTGGAGATGCCACCTTTATTTCTAGGTAAACAAAGACAGAGAATTTCTTCCTAGCAGATCTGCTTTACAAGAAATTTCAAAGGAAAATTTTCAGGTAAAAAACTGACAGCAGACAATAACTCAAATTTACATGAAGAAATAAAGAGCAAGGGTAATTCCAATTACTTAAGTAATTATAAAAGAAAATAAAAATGCACTTTCTTCTCTTTTCTTCTTAAAGATGTTTGTGCGTAGAAATAATACATAATATATAAAAACAATATATACACATATATAAACATATAAAATAAAAAGCATGAAGAAGGAAAAAGAACATAGGAGGTATATTAAAGCAAGAAAGTTTCCACTTTAAGAAACATGGAGAAGAAAAGAGTGAAGTAAACCCATAGCAGGCACAATGAAAGGAAATAAAGGATTAGAGAGGAAATCAGTGAAACAGAAAATCAGAAAAATACAGAAATCAATTAAACTAATACTTGATTCCTTCCAAATATCAGGAAAAAAGAGGCAAACCTCTGGCTAGGCTAAGAAAAAAAGAGAAGTCATAAATTGCTAAAATAAAAAATAAAAGGGACTATGTTACTATTGACCTTACAGAAATTAAAAGTGTCATAAAATGGCATTACATCAAAAATTAGACAATTTAGATGAAATGGAAAGATTCCCCAAAAGACACAAATTACCAAAATTAACTAAAAAAATGAAAACCTAAATAGACCTCTAAAAAGCAAAGAAACAAAACCAAAACCAAAACCAAAACCAAAACTAAATTAGTAATTTAAAATATTCCCATGAAGGAAAGCCCAGGCCAAGATGGCTTCATGGGTGGATTCTACCAAACATTTAAAGAAGAAATAAAATCCTTCACAAACTCTTACAAAAAAATAGAGGAGGAAACACTTCCCCTATATTTTATGATTCTTTTTTTTCTTTTTTAAAGATTTTATTTATTATTTGACAGAGAGAGAGAGAGCACAAGCAGGAGGAGTGGCAGGTAGACGGGCAGGGAGAAGCAGGCTTCCCACTGAGCAGGGCACCAGAAGCAGGAGCTTGATCCCAGGACGCTGAGATCATGACCTGAGTCGAAGGCAGACCATTAACCAACTGAGCCACCCAGGCACCCCTGAGTCGAAGGCAGACCATTAACCAACTGAGCCACCCAGGCACCCCTATATTTTACGATTCTAATTAGTTTTGCCAGCATGCCAGAGGGCAGCTTTTTTTTTTTTAATGGAATGTAAAATTCTTTGTAATATGAGGGTTTCCATGGTAAAGGCATTTCCTTTAACAGAATTATCCTAAAAGAAGGAAGATGACTTTTTAAAATTATAAGATCTAGCTCCCTTGCCAACCAAGTCTGTTATCGGAATGATAGCGGTTTCAATAAAAAATAGTAAACTGTTGAATCACAGGAATCCTAATAATTCTAAGAACGCTTGTGGAGTGCTGACTCTGCACCAATTACTGCTGAGCACTTAACAGATACTATCTCAGTCCATCCTCACAACTGCCCCTACTTTGTGAGCCTCAAAGGAATGTCAACTCACTCAAGGGCCAAGGGCTGGGGCATGAGCATCCAGGTCTCCCTACTCCTAGGTTAGAATGCTTCTCATCCCACTGAGAGGTTTATTAGCACACCAGTAAGCATCTTCCCAGAAGAGTTATGCACTCTAGGAGGAAGCATATCTGCAATTTCAAGAATAAAGAATTGCATAGGCATCTGAAAAGAATAGCTAACTCAATACATATTAGAAATGACAAAAAATCCTCAGAATTTTTGGTTATGTGGTGACATTATTTCTTACTTTGAGGATTAATGAGTTCTAGCTACCTTCTAGCTTAGCAGTCACAATTTTTGCTTTTATTTTTATTTTTTCTAGTCCTTTTCTAAAGAGGCATGCTGGGAAGATTGTTCTTAGTCTTTATTTTTCTTAATTGTAAGTGCAAAATTCCTTTATCCTTGTTTCATTCTTTCTCTTCTCTTCACCAACATTCAGCAGAAGCTAAGTCATTTAGTTCATTTTCATACTGCAACAGTATAAAACAGTTGTAAAAGGAAACTTTCAGAGTCCTGTTTTCCAGTTCTCATCCTGGATCCTTATAACTTTATACTAAAGTACTAAATTAAGTTTATAGTTTCCCTGTCATTGCAAAAAATATCTAAGTATTTTTTAAGTATAAAATTTATATCTGTATTTTTTATTTATGATTGCTTTTGTTTTCAACTGTCAGCACCTAAGGACTAGGAGGCCTTTATAATTAACTGCATGAAAATGACACATATAATACACCATATATCTAGCATAATTATAGGAGAAAAGTGACCACAAATTCAAAAAAATTCTGTTTAAATTTGTTTATTCACTCCTCATCATATACTTTATTTTAATAAACAACAAAACACAAAAGTTCATGTACTTTTGCTACAGTGGATTTCACATAATCAACAACTTTGAATCAACTATAAAAATACATATGTAAGATCTTAACAAGTACGGAATTGTGATTGCTATTAAAAAAGTAGAACTTCAACCTGTCAAGGAAGTAAGGGAAGAAGGGAGAAAGGGACAGAGGGAGGGAAAAGGAAGATGAAGGGAGCAAATGAGTAGGGTTTGACCACTATCCATGTAATCCCTTAAACCAAAATCTTTAATGACACCCACTGTGTGCTACTTTTTTCAGTTAATTTTTAAAAAATTATTTGTAATAGATTTTATATTTTACACCAGTGTTAGGTTCACAGCAAAACTGAGAGGAAGATCTAGAGATTTCCTCTACACCCCCTACTGCCACATAGGCATAGCCTCCCTCAACATCCCCCACCAGAATGTTTGTTACAATAGATGAACCAACACTGTCATATCGCTATCATTCAAACACCATAGTTTATATTAGGGTTCACTCTGGTGTGTACAACCCTGACAACCACAGATACTTTTACTATCTCCATTGCTCTGCCTCTTCTAAAATGTCATATAATTAGAATCATATAGTATGTATCATTTTCAATTCCTTCACTTAGAAATACACATTTATGTTTCTTCCACGTATTTTCATGGCTAGATAGCTCATTTCTTCTTATTGATGAAATTGTTCCTTTTTCTGAATGTACCATATTATTTATTCATCCATTCACCTACTAAAGGATATCGTGGTTGCTTCCAGTTTTTTGCACTCAGGAATAAAGCTGCTATAAATATACACTTCAGGTTTTTGTGTAGACATAAATTTACAACTTCTTTGGGTAAATACAAGGAGCATGACTGCTGTGTCACAAGGCAAGAGTATGTTAGCGTTGAGTTTCACTAACTCATGCCCTAATTTGTATTATCTATGCTTACTTTGGATTTAATTTGGTCTTTTTTTAATTTCCTAAAGTGGAAGCTTAAATGATTATTTTTAGGTCTTTCTTCTTTTCTAATATATGTATTTTGTGCTATAAATGTCCCTATAAGCTCCGCTTTCACTGTATCCCATGAATTTTTTAAGTAGCTTTCATTTTCATTTAGTTCAAAATACTATAGAATTCCCTTGAAATTTCTTCTTTGATCTATGGTTACTTAGAAGTGTTAGACATTGTTTAATCTCTAAGTAGTCTGGGATTTTCCAGCTATAATTCTGTAATTGATATAGTTTGTTTTGAGAGTAGTTTTATTCCATTGTGTCTGACAGGAGATATAGGATTCCTATTTTTTTAAGATTGTTAAGGTTGTATTTTATGGCCCAGAATCAGTCTATTTTGCTGAATGTTCCATAGTGAGCTTGAGATGAATGTGAATTCTGTTGTTGCATAAAATAGTATATAAATGACCATTATTAGCCAGTTGATGATATTGTTGAATACAGCTATGCCCTTAATGATTTTCTGCCTGCTTGACCTATTTCTGAGAGCCAGGTGTTTATGTCTTCATCTGTTTCTCCTTTGAAGTTCTATCACATATTTTGATGCTTTGTCATTGGCTGCATACACATTAAGGATAATTATGTCTTCTCGGAGAATTTACCCTTTTTTGTTATATAATGCCCTTTTTATCCTTGATAACTTTACTCACTATGAAATTTTCACTGTCCAAAATTAATATAGATACTCCGGAATTCCTTTGATTAGTGGTAGCATGGTCTGTTTTCCTCCATCCATTTAATCTATATGCATCTTTGTATTTATGGCGGTTTTTTGTAGACGACATTTGGGTCTTGTTTTTCAATCCAAACTGACAATCTCTGTCTTTTCATTGGTATATGTAGACCGCTGGTAACCGAAACAATGATTGATATGGTGGGATTAGTATTTGCTATATTTCTTACTATATTTATTGTCCTTGTTCTTGTTCCTATTTTGTCTTCCATTCTTTTTCTTCTTCTTTGATTTTAACTGAGCATTTCACGATTCCATTTTTTCTCCTTTCTTAGAAAATTGGTTATACTTTTTTTACTTTTTTAGTAGTTACCCTAGAGGTTGCAATAAATATTTGCAATAAATCTAAGTCTAATTTCAAATAATACTACACTGCTTAATGTATATACACATAATAGAATATATTACTACTTTGAATAAACATTATCTGTTAGATCAATTAAGAAAAAAATAAGTTATTTTACTTTCGCTTATTCTTTTCTCAGTGTTCTTCCTTTCTTTATGTAGATATGTTTGTAACCTACATGATTTTCTTTCTAAAAAAACTTTTAAGATTTCTTCCAAGTCAGGTCTAATGGCAACAAATTCCCCTGGTTTTTGTTCATATGAGAAAGTCTTTATTTTCTTTCATTTTTTAAGGATAATTATGCAGCATACAGAATTCAAGATTGATGGTTTTCTCTTTCAACACTTTGAATATTTCACTCCATTCTCCTCTTGGCTTGTGTGGTTTCTAAAGAGAAGTCAGATCTAATTCTTATCTTTCCTCCTCTATAGTAAGGTGTCTCTATCCTCTGGCCTTTCTATGGATTTTCCCTTTTTTTGATTTTTCTGTAGTTTGAATATGATATGCTTAGGTGTAGGGTTTTTGGCATTTATCCTGCTTGGTATTCTGATCTTCCTGAATTTATGGTTTGGTGTCTGACATTACTTGGGAGAAATTATCCATTTGTCTTGTTTCAAATATTTCTTCTGTTCCTGTGTTTCTTCTCCTTTTAGGATTCTGACTACATGTATGTTATACCTTTGTAGTTGTCCCACAGTTTTTGTATATTATATTGTAGTCCTTTTTAGTCTTATTTTGCTTTTCAGTTTTGAGGTTGTTATTGAGATATCCTTAATCTCAGAGATTCTTTCTCAGACATGTCTAGTCTTAAACACATAATACTAAATTATTTTGGCAAAATGTTTGGCACATTTTGTTGCTTTGTAAAAAACTTGCCTAGTCCACTACTGTTTTTCACTATTAATTATAAGCAACATGCAAACTCAATAGTTTTATTATTTAATCCTGGAGAGAGTAAACTGAGAATTATAATCTAAAGGAAGAAGTTAGTACTATTAAAAATATTGCTTCTCAAGTTCTTAGTTATATTATTAAAGAGATAATGATATCCACATATTACTCAGGAATTATTAAAGCTTCAGTTTAAGCACAATCTCCTGAAAGTATTCTCTGACTTTCCACAAACAAAATTAATTACAACTATTCCCAGCCCACCCCAAAGAAATACTTCATTGTAATGACACTTTCTAACTTTTTAAAACAGACTGTCCTCTGAATTAAGTAGTCAAAACCTATAGGTCACAGATATAAAGCTGGCTGTTAGAATACCTTACATTTAAGCACCATGTGTTACATGTGTTTTTAATTATATATTTTTTAAAGATAATTGTTTCTGGAATGGCCACAAATACTTGCTCATGGAAGTCAGAACTGTACTCATCTGAATACATCAGAGGAGGCAGACAATGGTGATCCTGCTATGATAGCTTAAACCATCGGGACATGCAGCAAGGCCATGCTGATGTTTCCTGAATCCTGCTGTTGGATATGCTGTTCCTGCCCCAAGTGTAGGAAAACCCACCCACATGATGTTGGAATGAATCTATCTGTCTATGCCATTAGTCTGCTACTGAGTTTAATGAGGATAAAAAGAAGACAATAAAACTCACTTGTGTGTACATGTAGAATCCCACTCATTTTGAAAGAAAACAAATATACAAAATACTTTGTCTCTTGCACTACTTCTGAAAATGGAAAACTAGTTTCTAAAAAGACTAATATAGCAGTCTATTTTCCTATCCTGAGTTTCAATGGAATTAAGACATTTTGTAAAGCATTAATACAATTAAAACTATTCTGCATAAACTTGAAATAAAGAGACTAAGTAATTCAGTCTAATTCTGACAACTTAAGTAGAACTATTATTCAATTCAGTAAGATGAACATGAGACCAGACACAATCTATTGATATTAAATTACTAAAATTGTTTACCTAATCATAAAATGTTCTTGATCTTTTAGTAATATTCTAACAAAGATGATTTTAGGTTAGCAAATAGTAGAAAAAAGCACATTTGTGTTCCAAGATAGCATTAAACTAAGTAAAGTTACTTTTAAAGCTGCAAATTTTAGAATACATTGGCTTGGATATATATTTTGTCTTTACAGATTATAATTAATGATCCCCACCTTATATAAAGCTAGATATTATGTAAGTTGTCTATATTTGGCTTCCACTAATATTTCTTTATGGTACTATCACTGAATCAGAGGCTTTATCTTCCTAGCGATGCTTACTTTCCCTTAAGTAGGCAGAGAATACCTATTAATTTTTTCTAGTAGCTTACCTTCCCATCTTTCCAAATCCTAACCCGGTTTGGGGTATATAAATCATCTTTTCTACTTGACAGATTCCCAAATTAATAAACGTTTCATCAAACTGAATTATAGATTAGTTATAAACCTATAAATCATTATAGATTTGCTCTTTTTAGCAAAGTCATATCTTCCCTCACTTTCATTTATACCCATTTCAAGCTAAGTACGTGTCCTTCCTAAAATAATCTACTAGAGGCTATAAATGAAATAATCAAAATACATCAACATCTGGCATTTTTCCTACTAATCTCCCTAACTTCATATTTCTCTATGCAAAAACCAATGTATAATATAAATAAACAGTTTAATTAACTATTTCTTAACTGTATAAAAATGATTACCAATACCCTTGCCCAGGATAAAAGGTTCTTCCTCATGACTCTCTCTTCTCTACCTCAGTTTATCAACTTCACACTTTGAAGTCTATTCCTTATAGTATCTACTTCTTTTTCAACATGACAACAACAAACTCAAACTGGTTTAAATATCAAAACAGTAAGTTCAGGTTAGGGTAGGATTCAGGGTTTATTCAGGATTCTATAACAATTTCTTTAGGACTTTTCAGTCATGTAAACCAACATATCCCTTTTATTGTTTATACTAGTTTGCCTTGGGTATTCTTTTATTTCTTCTACTTCTTTTACTAAGATAATCAAAATAATCCTAATAAAACACACAGCCTTATATCAGAAAATATTCATCTGGGTATGAAATGTGTGGTCAATCAACCCAAATCACATTGTACATAATGGGAAGTGTTAAATGTAGAGAGAAAAGCAAACTGCTAATGATACATAGGACCATTGGTTTTATTTCTATAATTTTTTATTCTTTTGGGAAGGGGGGCAGAGAGAGAAAGAGAATCTTAAGCAGGATCCATACCCAGCATGGAGCCTGACGTGGGGCTGGATCTCACAACCCTGTAATCATGACCTTGGCTGAAATTAAGAGTCAGATGTTTAACCAACTTGAGCTACCCAGGTATCCCTATATAATTTTTTATTCTTGAGTCTTATCCACTATACAGTATTTCACGATAATTGGTTAGCCTTGTAGGATGATCAATAATTGGTTATTTGTGTGAGTTTATTTTCAATATTAAGAAACATATATAGAATATATAAGAACGGATGCTTGCTAAGAGCCTTTTTATTTAACTAGAGTGTAAAGAGGTAAAAATGTGGCTATTCTCTTTCTCATAAACATATACCTTAATTCAGAACCCTAGATCAATTTCTTTAATCAGCCTTAATCATTTCCCACTTCATGAAAACCTAAGGTAAAAGCTTAATTGCCTAAAGTATGACTAAATACCCTGACCAATCTTTTTGCTAAAGACATGAAAAAAATATGGATAAAATATAATGCATGGGGAAGGAAAAATATGTATATTCCTTAGAATCAAACCCAATTTAAGCAGCAGCTCAAAGAGATAAGCATCGTCTCTGAATCCAGCTTTCAGCCTTAGGACAATTACTTTACTCAGATAATGTTGACCTTTGGTATTATGGATAGCCCTGAGTATACAAGTAGAGGAGAGTGTAAGGTCTGATCAAGAATGGTATTACACAGGGAAACCTTCCCAATATCTAGGATCAAATGGAATTTACCTCCAGTGTAAAGGTGAATTATAATGACCACCAACATCACTATTTTCCTCACTCTACAAATCGTCAGAGGAAAAAAATTGCTTTCTTAGATTTACCTTGTCCCTGGATGAAAGAAAGCTCATAAGATGCCAAGTACAGATACTGAACAAGCAAGTGTGAGATATAGGCAAAATTCATAAGATGTGTTAAGTATAGATAGTAAGTAAGCTAGTAGCCTGAAAAACCCACTATACAGATTAGATTAAACAGGTGTATACAGACACTGGCTGATATAAAGAATGAAATTAGAGTATTATTTATAGATAGAAAGATATGGGAGAATGAAATAACAGCTTACAAATTTCATAGAGCACTGACCACATCATCTCCAGATAGACAGCTGTGTCTCCCATCAAATCAAGCATCCATCAGGAACCTAATATGACCCCATGCATATGCTGCTCAAAACATGCAAGTAAAATTCATAACTGTTCAGTAGGTTATCAGTTACTTTACAGCTACGGTGATGCACACTTGCTCCTGCATCTCTCTAATAAATTAAGAGTGTATTGGCTCCAGAACCCTTTCTAATTGTTGAAGATCATCACTCAACCTTAACTCTGTTCATTATAACCCAATCATCAGCAGAGAGGCCTGATGAAACAGAGTGAGAGACAAAACATATGAACTTTGTACAACACAGGATTCAGATAGTGTAGTCATTTCATCCCACTTTTACCTATATCCACTCCACCTTTTTTTCCTGCTGTATGTTTTTAAGTTAATTAAATAAACTATGGTACAAGTATATTAATTTGGTCTGGGAGACTTTCTATTCTGTGATCTCTGAAAAAACCTGCTTGGTAACTTACTTGGAGGCTACCATAGCATCTAGATAATTCCCCAACACTATAGTTGGTGATGAAAATGTAATGCAAATAAAAGTCATACTAAGTGTGGAAAAAAAAGTCCCAATAAAATACTAGCAAACTGAATCCCACAAAAAATAAAGAGAGGGAGACAAACCAAGAAACAGGCTCTTAACTACAGACAACAAACTGATGGTTACCAGAGGGGAAGTGGGTGAAATAGGTGATGACGGGTTTAAAGAGTACACTTACCATGATGAGGACTGAACAATGTACAGAATTGTTGAATTAGTATATTGTACATCTGAAACTAATATAACACTGTATGTTAACTACACTGGAATTAAATTTAAAAACTTAAAAAAAAACTTGGTAACTTCCAAATATAGGGAAATATTTGGTGATATACTTAGGGATGAAAGGACAGACAAGGGTCATTAGATGTTGATTAATGCTTCTGCAACTGTAGACTAAAACAAACAAAATAAAGGAATGCAGGTTAAGAGTTTACTGAGCCTTCTTCCACTCTTATACTTGCGGTACTTTTGTTGGGTCTGTAATTTTAGGCTGATAGATATTTTCCGTTGGTTCACTGAATATATTGCTCATTTTTTTTTGCTTCCATTGTTGTTGAAAAGTAAACTATCAGGCTAATTGTTCCTTTATAGGTTATCTTTTATTTTTCTCTTATTACTTGTAAACCTAAAACCTTTCTGTTTTCTGAGGATGTTTACAATTCTCAGAATCAATTTCTTTTTATTATCCAACTCGAAATTTGCTGAGCTTTATGCATCTAGGGACTGGTTTCTCCTTTATCACTTTCGCATGATTTCCAGTCATCATATTATTGATAATCTTTCCAAAACATTCTTTTTATAGGAAATTATCTCTTTGCAATGGTGGTACCTAAGTATATTAACAGCCTGAGTATAGCAGAGGTCATGCTCACAGACTGATTTGTCTGTATTTGGAAAGCCTCTTGCCTTGGGGTTTCTTTCTATTGATTCCAAGCTCTTACTAGGGAAGATAAACAGGCTTCTATTGAGTGTGAGTCTGGATTTATTTTTTTGTTGATCTTTTTCTTTATATTATGGATACATTTTAGTAATTCTTTTAGTTTGGGGCTATTAAATATTGCTTTGATTTTGAAGATCATTTATGAAGCACAATCTTATTACTCACTATTCACTTAGGATGGCCTTTTCTTTTTTAAAATTTTTATTTAAATTCCAGTTAGTTAACATACAGTGTAATATTAGTTTACGATGTATGATATAGTGATTCAACACGTTCATACAACAGCCGGTGCTCATTACAACAAGTGCATTCCTTAATCCCCATCACCTATTTTACCAATTCCCCTACCTACCTCCCCTATGATAACCATCAGTTTGTTCTCTATAGTTAAGAGTCTATTTCTTGGTCTCTCTCTTTTTTTTCCTTTGCTTGTTTGTTTCTCAAATTCCACATATGAGTGAAATCATATTTGTCTTTCTTTGACTGACTTATTTCACTTAGCATACTACTCTCTAGCTCCATCCATGTCATTGCAAATGGCAAGATTTAATTCATGTTTATGGCTGAATAATATTCCATTGTATGTATGTGTGTGTATATATATACATATATATACACACACACCATATCTTACTTATCCACTAATCTGTCAATGGACACTTAGGCTGTTTCCATAATTTGGCCATTGTGGATAATGCTGCTATAAATATTGGGGTGCATATATCCCTTTGAATTAACATTTTTGTATTCTTTGAGTAAATACCTAGTAATGAAGTTGCTGACCATAGGGTAGCTCTACTTTTAAATTTTTGAGGAACCTCCACACTATTTCCTAGAGTGGCTGTACCAGTTTGCATTTCCACCAACAGTGCATGAGGGTTCCTTTTTCTCCATATCCTCATCAACACCATTTCTGTCCATTTGAATTTAGCCATTCTGACAGGTTTGAGATGAAATCTCATTGTGCTTTTGATTTGCATTTCCCTGATGGTGAGTGATGTTGAGCATCTTTTCACACATCCGCTGGCCATCTATATGTCTTCTTTGGAGAAATGTCTGTTCATATCTTCTGCCCATTTTTAATTGGATTATTGTTTTTTGGGTGTTGAGTTTTAGAAGTTCTTTTTTAAAAAAATATTTTATTTTATTTATTTATTTGAGAGCAAGAGAGAGAAAGAGAGACAGCATGCATAAGCGGGGGAAGGGGCAGAGGGAGAGCAAGAAGCAGACTCCCTGCTGAGCACAGAGCCCCACATCAGGCTTGATCCCAGGCCCTGAGATCATGACCTGAGCCAGTCAGGAGCTGAGCCAAATGAGCCACCCAGACATCCCCTATAATTTCTTTATATATTTTGGATAGAGAACCTTTACCAGACATGTCACTTGTAATTATCTTCTCCTCTCCCATTCAGCAGGTTGTCTTTTAGTTTTGATCATTGTTTCCTTTGCTGTATAGAGATTTTTACTTTGATGTAGTCTAAAAAGCTTATTTTTGCTTTTGCTTCTCATGCTTCAGGAGACATATCTAGAAAAATGTTGCTATGTCTAATGTTAGACATTACTGCCTGAGCTCTCCTCTAGGATTTTTATGGTTGCAGGTCTCACATTTAGGTCTTTAATCCATTCTCGGTTTATTTTTGTGTATGGTGTAAGAAGGTTGTCCGGTTTCATTCTTTTGCATGTAGCTGTCCAGTATTCCCACCATTGGTTGAAGAGACTGTTTTTTTCCCATTGCATATTCTTGCCTCTTTTATCAAAGATTAATTGACCATATAATCGTGGGTTCGTTTCTGGGCTTTCTATTCTGTTCCTTTGATCTATGTGTCTAATTTGTGCCAGTTCCATACTGTCTTGATTACTATAGCCTTTCAAAATCTGGATTGTGATACCTCCAGGTCTGTTTTTCAAGATTGTTTTGACAATTTGGAGTCTTTTGTGGTTTGATCTGGCTGTAGCATCTGTCACCCCATTTATCACTAGGGTTCATTCAGCTGATCTGGCTGGCAAGGCAGGTATCCCCTTCTTCCCTTATTGTTCCATGTGCATCCCTCCCAAAGCATTATGCTTGGTGGAAGAGGATGATTTTTTCCGATAGAGGAAGATCATTCTTCATTAAAGGGTATATGAGTAGCTGTGTTCCCCTGCTAGAACTTCCAAACAAGCTCTCAACTAACCTTTTATGTGGAGGATCTGATTGTTGTTTAACTGGAAGATTCCCAACTGTCAGGCTTTTCTCTTGAGATGGCATTTAAAGAAGTATCTAACCTCCTTACTAGAGGGTAAAAGCCTTATTACTATTTGGTAGAGAGGGCAACTGGAAATCTCACAAAATTTTAACAAATTCTTACAATTTTGTCACAATACAGTCCCACCATAAACAATCCCTGACACCTAGGATAAGGATTTAACCTCTCTAGACAACAAGTGGAGAGGAGAGACTAAATGGAGAAGACAGCATCAGCTGCCCAGCAGTTCAGGATTGGGTAGGAGAGTTTAACTGATTCTAAAACTGAGATTCAATAAATGCTCTTATTTACAGCATCACTTATGCCTCCACTTATAGACGTTCTTAGCATCTTTAATTCCCACTAATTCCTGGGTTCTGCAGTATGATTCAGCCTTACTCTTGGGCTCCTATCAGGATAGGCTATATAGCAGAGGTTGGCAAACTTTTTCTCAAAAAGTCAGATAGTGAATATTTTAGGTTCCTAAGCACTATGATCTCTTTCGCAACTACTTAGCTCTATCATTGTAGTACCAAAGGATGATAGCCAACACATAAAGGAATGGGTGTGACTGTGCTCCAATAAAACTTATTTACAAAAACAGGTAATAATCTTGCAGGCCATAGTTTGAAGATCTCTAAGCTAAAGGTTTCTAAGGTCTGCAAAATTATTACAGACCCACCTGTTTTCTAGTTTTCAAAATTTTGTTCTCTTTCTCTTTGCCTTTCTCTTATTGTCTATGGTTCTAAGTCTTCTTGATATCAGTTTAGTGGGATTTTGAGAATGAGTAGAGGAAAATTGAGGTGCCAACATAATATAACTTTTTGAAGTATGGGTTATTGAAAAAAAAAAAACCTCCCAGAATTTTCATTAGAAATACACTGTAGATACAGATCAATTAGGAAAGAACTGACATCTTTACTACATTGATTCATCCAATACTATAAAAATGATATATCCTTATATTTATTTTGATCTTGTTTTATCAGTAATGTTTGGTAGTTTTCTTTTTAGAGGTAATTCATATCTGTCCTTACATGTATCCTTAGTATGTAATATAAGATAGCCTTGAAAGAAAAGAAAAAAAAAAAAAGGATAGCCATGGAAGTATAGTGCTCACATCTCCTTGAAGAGAACGCACTATGGGGAGCACAACTGACTGACAGCCCACGGTTCCACTTCATTGGTTCCACTAATATATTTTCTCCAAGGCTATCCCAGTCAATGCCTGAGAACATCAGGGTATTGTAATAGTACTGGCCAATTTCTACCTCATACAGGATTCCTCTGTTTACCTTCTGTTCAGGGATTCCCCACTGGTCTGGCTTAGATTTTTTTCAGAGTTGCGTTCCTGAATTGCTTCCTACCCAGCCATTCTCTCTCTCCCTTCCCACACGTCAGGTTCATATCTATTCCTATCTATTCCTACTCCTTTCAAGATATTTCTCCAAATAAATTTCTTGTACATATCTTGTTTTTGTGTCTGCCTCTTGAAGAACAAACAAATGGTGGCTTTTTATACTATTATAAATGGTATCTTTAATTTCATTTGCAAATTTTTTATTGTGTTTATATAAGTACAATTGGTTTCTGTATTATGACTTTACTAGCTTGCACATTCACAAACATGCCATCTGTAGGAAATTAAAATTTTATTTGTTCCTTCCTAATCTTTTAACTTCCTTTTTTTGTCACTTTGTTTCACCATTACATGTTAAATGAAAAACATGTCCATCCCCACAATGTTAAATGAAAATGCTAACAGCTGACATCCTTTTTTGTTTCTGATCGCAGGGGGAATAATTCCAATATTTCACTATTAAGTGCTAATAAATGTGTTAAAAGATACTTATTATTAGATTAAGGAAGTGTCCTTCTAACCTTAAATGAGTGTTGAATTCGATTAACTGATTCTTGTGCAAACATTGAGTAGATTCGTATACAGGCAGTCTTCACTTTACAAGGTACTGTGTAAATGAAACCTTATGTATACCAGATCTATAGCCTCACTTTGTACAGTTCTATCATAGATTATTTTATATTGCTCAGTAATAAATTCCGCAAACTTAGTGGCAGATCTGGGCTCTTTTCTGGATGCTTTGGGGAAAAAAATCTACTTCTAAGCTCATTTAGGTAGTTGGTGAAACCCAATTTCTTACATAGGACTGAAGTCACTATTTTCTTGCTGGTTATTGGTGAAGGGTCACTCCTAGCTAATAAAGGTCACTTCCAGGTCCTTTGCATGTTATCTCTGTGTTCAAACCAGCAATAGTGCATCAAATCCTTTTTGTGCTTCAACTTTCTCTGATATCCTGTTCCACTACCAGCCAGAGAAAACTCTGTTTCTAAAGTGCTCATTTGATTAGGTTATACCCACTTATTAAAGCTGACTGATTAGTAAGTAACCTTAAGGACATCTGTAAAATACCTTTTGACAGATAATATAACATAATCATAGGAGTAACACCAGGGAGCAAATCTTGGAATTCCGATATCACAAGTGAGATGAGATCAAATGAGATCAAATCTCAGTTACCTTGAAACCTTGCAAAATAAATAATTTGTTCAAATAAGGTTATTTGTTCAAATTATGTAAAAATTTCAGTTAACCTGATACTGGGCAAAGTGAGGAATGCCTGAGGTGTTCCCCCATATTCTGTTAATGTGATTAATTTTCTAATGATAAACTAATTTTGTATTCTAAGAATAAACCTATGTTGGCTATAGAATCTTATCCTCTATATATCACTAGATATGATTTTCTAATATTTTATTTAAGATTTTTAGATGTATATTCATAAGAATGGCCTACCATTATCTTTTTTGTAATGCCCTTGTCAGGTTTTGGTATTAATGCTAAACTGACCTCTCAAAACAAAATGGAAAGTATTGTCTCTTACTCTCTGGAAAAATTGCATAAGATGGTATATAATATTCTTCAAATGTACACAGTAATTCACCAGTAAAGTTATCTAGAACTAAAGACTCTTTGGGGCAGGGATTTTAATCATGTATTCGATTTCTTCAAAGTATAGAGGACTATTTACCATTTTTATTTCTTCTTCTGTCAATGTGAAAATTATATTTCATTAAGAAATGTGTCCACTTCATCCAAATTATTTGGCATAAAGTTGTTCACTGTATTCTTTTTAATGTCTGTAGGCCTGTAGCAATGTCTTCTTTTTCATTTTTTATCATCAAATTAAAAGAAAGAAAGAAAGAAAGAAAGAAAGAAAGAAAGAAAGAAAGAAAGAGAAAGAAAGAAAGGAAGAGGAAGGGGAAGGGAGGGGAGAGGTAAGTAAGGGAAAGGAAGGGAAAAGAAAAATTACATGACTCTAATCAATAGATACAGAAAAAACATTTAACAAAATTCAACACCTATTCATGATAAAAATTCACAGAAAGCTAGGAATAAAGGAGAACTCCCTCAACTTGATAAATAATATCTACCAAAAATCGTTATAGCTAACATCATATTTAAAAGTACAAAACTAGAAGTGGTCCCACTAAGATGAGGTCCAAGACAAGGATGTCCTCTCAGCACTTCTTTTCAACATTTGTACTGGAAGTTCCAACTAATGCAACAGGATAAGAAAAGGAAATTGAAGGTATACAGATTGAGGAAGAAGGAAAAAATTGCCTTTATTTCCAAATGATGGCCTATGTAGAAAATCTCAAAGAACTGACAAAACAAAACAAAAACACCCTCCTGACACTAACAAGCAATTATAGCAAGTTTGAAAGATACAAGGTTAATGCATAAAACTCATTCACCTTCTGATTTACCAACAATGAAAAAGTAAAACAAAATACCATACATTAGCACCCATGAAAATGAAATATTTTGGTTCAAATCTAACAAATACGTACATGATCTATTTGAGGAAAACTACATGCAATCTTCTGATGAACAAAATCAAAGAAGAATTAAATAAATGACAGATTTAATGTTTCATAGACAGGAAAATTCACTATTGTCAAGATTTCAGTTCATCCTAACTTATCTATAGAATCAATGCAAACACAATCAAAATCCCAGAAGATCATTTTGTGGATATCTACAAATTGATTTTAAAGTTTCCACTGACAGGCAAAAAACCCAGACTCAGTAACACAATATTGAAGAACAAAATCCCAGAAGATCATTTTGTGGATATCTACAAATTGATTTTAAAGTTTCCACTGACAGGCAAAAAACCCAGACTCAGTAACACAATATTGAAGAACAAAAAAAAGGACCAACACTACACAACTTTAAAATTACTATAAAGCTACAATAATCAAGACAGGGTGGTATTAGCAAAAGAATAGATAAATAGACCAATGGAACAGAATAGAAAGCTCAGAAATAGACATAGATAAATACAGTCAACTAATCTTTGACAAAGGAGCAAAGGCAATAAAATGGAACAAAGATAGCCATTTCAAGAAATTATGCTGGAACATCTATTTGCAAAACATAAATAAATGAATCTAGTACAAACCTTATTACTTCTTTCAGGAAAATAACTCAAAATGGATCTATGACCTAAATATAAAATGTAAAACTATAAAAGTCTTACAAGATAGAACATTGGAGAAAACCTAGATGACCTCGGGTACGGCAATGCTTTTTTAGCTACAACACCAAAACACAATCCATGAAAGAACAAACTGATAAGCTTGATTTCATTAAAATTAAAAACTTCTGCAAAAGACAAAGACAAGAGAATGACAAGCTGTAGACTAGGATAAACTATTACAAAAGACATACCTGATAAAGGACAGTTTTCCAAAATTAACAAAGAATTCTTAAAATTCAACAATAAGAAAACAATATAGTTTTAAAAAGGGCCAGATAACTTGAGACACTTAACCAAAAAAGGTATACAGATGGAATATAAACATGAAAAAATGTTCCACATCATATACAAATCAGTAAAATGCAAATTAAAATAACAAGAAGATACTACTACACATCTATTAGAGTAGCCAAAATCTGTAACAATGATAACACCAAATGATGGCGAAGAAGTGAGGCACCAGAAATCCTCATTCATTGCTGGTGGGTATTCAAAATGGTACAGCCACTTTGGAAAACAGTTTGGAAGTTTCTTATAAAACTAAACTAACTCCTACTATACAATCCTGCAATCATGCTCCTTGGTATTTATCCAAAGGTGTTGCAAACTTAGGTCCACACAAAAACCTGTACACGGATGTTTATTGCAGCTTTATTCATAGTTGTCAAAATTGGAAGTAACCAAGATGTTCTCCAGAAGGGGAATGGATAAAGAAACAGGTACATCCAGACAATGGAATATTATTCAGCTCTAAAAACAAATGAGTTTATCAAGTAATGAAAATATATGGAGAAACCTTAAATGCACGTCACTAAGTGAAAGAAGTCAATCTGAAATGTCTACATACTGGATGATTGCAACTATAGATATTCTGCTAGAGGTAAAACTATGGAGACAATGAAAAAATCAGTGGTTGCCAGGGGTTAGAGATGGGAAGAGGCATAAATAGGCAGAGTACAAAGGATTTACAGAGGCAGAGAAAATGTACTATACAAATCAATAATGATGATACATGCCATTATAAATGTGTCCAACCCATAGAATACATAACACCAAGAGTGTATTATAATGTAAACTATAGACTTTGGGTAATCACTATCTGTCAATTTAGTAAATTCATCAATTTTAACAAAAGTACCACTCTGGTGGGGAATGTTTGTAATGGGAGAGGCTATAAATGGGGAGAGGCTGGGAGTATATTAGGAAACTCTATACCTACTGTTTAATATTGATTAATTCATTTAAACTGTTCTAAAATAAAATAAAGTCTTACTGAAAAAAAAACCTAAAAGGTATCAAGAAAACGATAAAAGGCATACAAGACCAATGAACTAGAAGTAGACAAGTTTAGAAATGCAACGATGGGACTCAAAAAATAACCAGAATTTTAAAACTCATTTTAGAAATAAATACTAAACTAGAAAGAGCATAATGAACAGAACAGAAAATGCCCTAAGAGAAATAGAAGATGAAAACAGATAGTTTAAAAATTAAAAAGAAATAAAATCATTAGAAAAGAAACTAATAATACACTATGATAACACTAAGTATCTATTCAACAATTATTTTAAATATTTATCTCCAATCTAAAAACAAAACAAAAACCTGAAACAAATTTTAACTTTATTAAATATGCTTACAGTTGATAGTAGTTTATGTATAACAATTCTGAACTAGTTTGTGTCTATAAGAATTAAGCTAATGAGTAAAATTATTGATAATATTGGCAACCAAAAGCCACATGGTAGAACAAGGAAAGTACAATGTGAATGAAAAAGGCAGGGCAGAACCACCTGTGTTGGATTACCATTAAAGGTATCAACATGAATTCATGATCTAAAAAATAAACCATTCTCTACCCAGCCTGTCAAAATGACCTAGGAATCATGACACTCTAGTAGCAATGAACATATCCAATTCTCAGATACTGGTCTCCAAACACAATTCCCTCCTAAAAAGACCAGGGCTCTTAAGAAAATATTATAGGAAGAAAAATAAGAAGAGCACAGAATTTGGGATATCTTAACAGAACTTGACATTTGCAAATTTCCACATTCAGTTTCATTTCTTTACAAGTAACCACAAATATCCAACACATAACAGCTGCCTGCCATTGGATACATATCCTAACCTTGCAACCAAGTTTAAATTCTTAATGCTTCATCTATAAAATAGAAAATACAGGACAAATTTAAAAGATCTGCTGTATTAAATGATTTAAAGTGGATTGAAGTATGTAATATAGTACTTCACATATACTACACATTCAATAAATGTTTCCTACTTTTTCCGTTATTTTATCTTTTTTACATCCCAAGGACGTAGCAAATAATCCTCCCTATTACCTCAATATAGCCGCCCTTACTTAGATTTAGTAGGCTGACAACCTGATCATAATATTTCACTTTAAGAATAAAAATGTACCTCCCTGAGACTTCTGGGAAAACAAGAAAACACCCACATTAGTATAAATTACCCAGAAAACAACCTAAAGATTGGCAGAACAAACTCTCCACAGCAAAATGTAGAGAAGTGGCCAAAAAGAAGAGGGTAGGAAGGGAACAGATGTGCTTGGGAGCCAAACTGACCAGCAGAGCAGTCCAAGCAAGGGAGGGATGCCACCATTTCCCTTCCCCACTCCACACTCTAGATACAGGGACACTTATGAGAACCAGTGCAGCCTGAACATTTTCCACCTAGTTTGTTAACAGTGTGTACTGCCCCTGCACTCTTCTACAGACCTACCCCCCCAGAAATTTTCTGAGGTGGCTGTAGGTCCCCTCCCACAGCAGATTAGCTGGGACCTTGCTAACACACCCTGCACTCTCCTGCAGACCCTCTATATCCAACACACCCTTGGCAAGAGTGCTCAAAGCAGTGCCACAACCATGACACTGTGCAAGCAAACCTGACAGGGGTCAGCACCACCTTAAAGTGACTCCTGCCTCAGGGAGAAGGGAAAAAAACCACATACACACCAGTTCGACTACAGCCTCAGCAGTGGGCTGGGGGCAGACATCTGGTCTGACTGCAGGCTCCACTCACCAACAGAACCTTCTCAGGGGACAACACAGGGAAACCATCCTGTAGTTCAGAGCTCCCACAGCTCTGTCAAATCCCTGGTCTGACTCAACTCAAACCTAAGACAGCCCCAGACTGGCCCAAACAACAAAGACCAAATTCTGCCCCCAACAGGCAGAGAGCCATTGCAGATGACTGAACTGAAGGCAAATGAGGGTCAGACACAACAGTAGGATGCATGCAAAACACATAGGAGACACCCTGGAAGTGCCAAGTTCTAGTGAACAGGGGACATTGCACTGTAGGGTACTATAGGACCTCTTCTTCATAAAGCCTCTACTTTCAAAAGCAGATGTGGCTGACTTTCCTAACACATAGAAATAGACACAGAGGGTTAGATGAAATGAGGAGATAGAGGAATATGACCCAAATGGAACAACAGGACAAATCAGAGCAAAAGAGCTAAATGAAATGGAGATAAGCAATATTCTTAATAGAGAATTTAAAGTAATGGTCATAAAAGATACTCACTGGACCTGGGAAAAGAGTGGAGGACCTCAGTGAGACCCTCAACAAAGATATAAAAAAAGATATAAGAAACATAAAAAAGAACCAATCAGAAATTAAGAACTCAGTAACTGAAATTAAAAATACACTACATGGAATAAATACTAGATTAGAGGAAGCAGAAGAAAGGATCAGCAACTTGGAGGACAGAGTAATGGAAAGCCAACAAGCTGAACAGGAGAGAGGGAAAAATAACAAAAAATGAAAATAGGCTAAGGGAATTCAGTGACACCATCAAGCGTAATAACATTCACACTATAGGGATCCCAGAAAGAGAAAAGAAAGAAAAGGGGGTAGAAAATTTATTTGAAGAAATAATAGCTGAAAACTTCCCAAATCTGGAGAAGGAAACAGAAATCCAGATCCAGGAGGCACAGAGAGCTCCCAACAAAATCAACTCAAAGAACCCCGTATATAAAGTGGCAAAAAGTAGCAATAAAGAGAGAATTTTAAAAGCAGCAAGAGAAAAGAAATAGTTACATACAAGGGAAATCCCATAAGTCTGTTAGCTGACTGTTTCAGCAGAAACTTTGCAGGACAGAATAAAGTGGCATTAAAGGAAAAAAAAATCTGCAACAAGGAATACTCTATCCAGCAAGGCTATCATTCAAAATAGAAAGAGAGATAAAGAATATCTCAGGCAAACAAAAGTTAAAGAAATTCATCACCATTAAACTGGTCTTATATGAAATGTTAAAGGGGACTCTTTGAGCGGAAAGGAAAGACCATAAGCGGAGTAAGAAAAGGAGGAAGCAAAAAATCAGTAAAATTAACTCTATCAACAAAAGTCAGTCAAGGGATTCACAAAACAAAAGGATGTAAAGTAAGACAACATATACATTAAAAGTTGGAGGGGGGAGGAGCAAAAATTTCGTCCTTTTAGAATGGGTTCAAACTTAAGTAACCCATCAACTTAATATAGACTGCTATATGCATAAGATGTTATATATAAACCTAATGGTAACTACAAATCAAAAACTGGTAATAGATATGCAAAAAATAAAGAGAAAGGATTCCAGGTATATCACTAAAGAAAGCCAACCAACAGTGAGGTAAGAGCAAGAGAAGAAAGGAACAGAGAAGAACTATAAAAACAACAGTATAATAAGTAACAAAATGGCAGTAAGTAAATACATATCAATAAATACTTTGAATGTTAAACGACTAAATATTCCAATCAAAAGACAAAGGGTGACAGAATGGATAAAAAAGCAACGCCCATCTAAATGTTCCCATCTATATCATTTTAGACCTACAGACACAGGCAGATTAAAAGTGAAGGTATGGAAAGCATTTGTCATGCAAATGGATGTGAAAAGAAAGCTGGGGTGGCAATACTTACATCGGACAAAATAAACCATAAAACAAAGACTGTAAGAAAAGACAAAGAAGGACACTACATAATCATAAAGGAAACAATCCAACAAGAAGATATAACAATTGTAAATATTTATGCACCCAACATGGGAGCACCCAAATACATAAAGCAGCTAATAACAAAAATAAAGGAAGTAATCAATAATACAATAATATTAAGAGGACTTTAACACTCTACTTACATCAATGGATAGATCATCCAAACAGAAAATCAACAAGGAAATAGTAGCTTTGAATGTCACATTGGACCAGATGAATCTAACAGATACATTCAGAATATTCTATCCTAAAATAGGAGAATACAGTCTTTTCAAGTGCACTTGGAACATTTTCCAGAATAAATCAAATGTTTTGCTACAAAACAAGTCTCAACAAATTCAAAAAAAACTGAAGTCATACCATGCATCTTTTTCTGACCACAACACTATGCAACTAGAAATCAACCACAAGAAGAAATCTGGAAAGAACATAAATAGATGGCGGTTAAATAAAATGCTACTGAACAATGAATGGGTCAACCAAGTAATCAAAGACAAAATAAAAAATACATGGAAACAACTAAAAATGAAAACAAATAGATCCAAAACCTTTGGGATGCAGTAATAGCTGTTCTAAGACAGTTTATAGCAACACAGACCTACCTCAAAAGGAAAAAAAAATCTCAAATAAAGAACTTAATTTTCGGGGCGCCTGGGTGGCACAGCGGTTGAGCGTCTGCCTTCGGCTCAGGGCGTGATCCCAGCGTTATGGGATCGAGCCCCACATCGGGCTCCTCCGCTGTGAGCCTGCTTCTTCCTCTCCCACTCCCTCTGCTTGTGTTCCCTCTCTCGCTGGCTGTCTCTCTGTCAAATAAATAAATAAAATCTTAAAAAAAAAAAAAAGAACTTAATTTTCACCTAAAGGAGCTAGAGAAAAAAAAAACAAACAAAACCCAAGAGAAGTAGAAGAAAGGAAATAATAAAAATTAGAACTGAAATACATGAAATAGAAACTTAAAAACACAAAAGAACAGAGCAATGAAACCAAGAATTGATCCTTTGAAAAGATCAACAAAACTGTTAAACTCTCAGCCAGACTTATGGGGGGGGATTCAAATATACAAAATCAGAAATGAAAGAGGACAAGTAATAACCAACACCCAGAAACACAAAGGACTGCAAGAGAACATTATGAAAAAGTATATGACAACAAATTGGACAATCTTCAAGAAATGGATAAATTCCTAGAATCTCATAACTTCCCAAAACTGAATCAAGAAGAAATAGAAAATTTGAACAGATGATTGCCAGCAATGAAATTGAATCAGTAATTTAAAAACTCACAACAACAAAAGTCTAAGACCAGATGGCTTCACAGGTGAATTCCACCAAACATGTAAAGAAGAGTTAATACCTATTCTTCACAAACTATCCCAAAAAACAGAAGTGGAAGAAAAACTTCCAATTTATTCTATGAGACCACCATTACCTTGATACCAAAACCAGATAAAAACACCACAAAAAAGAGAACTACAGGTTGATATCTCTGAATTGAAAAAAGTATTCACACCATCACGTTGGATTTATTGCTGGGATGCAGGAGTGGTTCAATATTTGCAAATCAGTCAATGTAATAAATCACATCAACAAGAGAAAGGATAAAAAACATATCATTTCAACAGATGCAGAAAAAGCATTTGACAACGTACAACATCCATTCATGATAAAAAAAAAAAAACCCTCACAAAGTAGGTTTAGAGGGACTATACCTCAACATAATAAATGCCATAAGAGAAAACCCAATGGCTAACATCATACCGAATGGTGAGAAACTGACAGATTTCCTCCTAAGATCAGGAACAGAGTAAGGACGCCACTCCCACCACTTTTATTCACCATAGTACTGGAAGCCCTAGACACAGCAATCAAATAAGAAAAATAAATAAAAGCCATCCCAATTGGTAAGAAAGAGGTAAAACTTTCACTATTCACAGATGACATGAGACTATATATATAGAAAACCCTAAAGACCACCAAAAACTAGATCAAAGACTACTAGAACTGATGAATAAATTCAGTAAGGTCACAGGATACAAAATCAAAATACAGAAATCCACTGCGTTCTATACACTAATAATGCAGTATAGAATGAGAAATTAAGAAAACAATCCCATTTACAATGCACCAAAAATAATAATATATCCAGCAATAAACTTAAGGACGTAAAAGACCAGTACCCTGAAAACTATAAAGCATTGATGAAAGAAATTGAAGATGACACAAACAAATGGAAAGATAATCCATACTCATGGATTGGGGAAACAAATATTCTTAAAACGTCATTACTACCCAAAACAATTTACAGATTTAATGTAATCCCTATCAAAATGCCAACAGCATTTTTCACAGAACTAAAACAAACAACCCTAAAATTTGTATGGAACCACAAAAGACCTCAAATAGGCAGAGCAATCTTGAAAAAGAAAAACAACACTGGAGGAATCACAATCTCAGATTTCAAGATATACTACAAAGTTGCACTAATCAAAACTCTAGTACTGACACAGAAATAGACACAGAGATCAATGGAAAATAAACCCACAATTATATGGTCAATTAATTTTCAGCAAAGCAGTAAAGGATATGCAATGCGAAAAAGTCTCTTCAACAAATGGTGTTAGGAAAACTGGACAGTTATGTGTCAAAGAATGAAACTACCACTTTTTTACACCAGACACAAAAATAAACTAAAAACTAAAGACCTAAATGTGAGACCTGCAACCATAAAAATCTTAGAAAAGAGCATAGGCAGCAATATCTCTAACATTGGCCATAGCAACATTTTTCTCAATCTGTCTCCTGAGGCAAGGGAAACAAAAGCAAAAATAAACTGTTCAGACTTCATCAAAATAAAAATCTACACAGCAAAGGAAACCATCAATAAAACAAAAGACAACCTGCTGAATGGGAGAAGATACTTGCAAGTGACATATCCAGTAAAGGTTCACTATCCAAAATATATAAAGAACTTAGAAAACTCAACACCCAAAATACAAATAATTCAATTAAAAATGGGCAGAAGATATGAACAGACATTTCTCCAAAGAAGACATTCAGAGGGCAGACACATGAAAAGATGCTCAACATTACTTATCATCAGGGAAATGCAAATCAAAACTACAATGAAATATCACCTAAACCTGTCAAAATGGCTAAAATCAGGGGCACATTGGTGGCTCAGTTGTTAAGCATCTGCCTTCATCTCAAGTCATGATCCCAGCATTCTAGGACTGAGCCCCTCATTGGGCTCCCTGCTCAGTGGGAAGCCTGCTTCTCCCTCTCCCACTCCCCCGTTTGTGTTTCCTCTCTCACTGCCTCTCTCTCTGTCAAATAGATAAAGAATAAAAATATTTAAAAAATTAAAAAAGAGAATGGCTAAAATCAAAAACACAAGAAACAAGTGTTGGTGAAGATATGGAGAAAAAAGAACCCTCGTGCACTGTTGGTAGGAACGCAAACTAGTACAGCCACTGTGGAAAACAGATTGGAGCTTGCTCAAAAAATTAAAATTAGAATTACCATGTGATCCAGTAATTGCACTACTGGGTATTTACCCAAAGAGTACGAAAACACTAATCTGAAACACCCCTATGTTTACTACAGCAATATTTACATTAGCCAAATTATGAAAGCAACCCAAGTGTCTATTGATAAATGAATGAATAAAGTAAAAGTGGTGTGTGTATACACACCACACACACACACACACACAGTATTACTCAGCCATAAAAAAGAATGAAATCTTGCCATCTACATACACAACATGGATGGATCTAGAAGGCATAATGCTAAGGGAAACAAGTCAGTCAGACAAAGACAAATACCATATAATTTCACTGGTATGTAGAATTTAGGAAACAAAGAAAAAAAAGACAAATCAAGAAACAGACTCTTAACTACAAAGAAGAAACTGATGGTTACCAGAGGGGAGTTGAGGGGGTGGGTGAAATAAGTGAAGGGGATTAAGAGTACACTTATGATAAGCACTGAGTAATTTGTATAATGGTTGAAGCACTGTATTGTGCACCTGAAACTGACTTAACACCGTTATGTTAAATTATACTGAAACTAAAATATTTTTTTTTATTAATAATGATTTTTTATTATATTATGTTAGTCACCATACAGTACATCCCCGGTTTTCGATGTAAGGCTCGATGATTCATTAGTTGTGTATAACACCCAGTGCACCATGCAATATGTGCCCTCCTTACTACCCATCACCGGTCTATCCCATTCCCCCACCCCCCTCCCCTCTGTAGCCCTCAGTTTGTTTCTCATAGTCCATATGAAACTAAAATATTTTTAAAAATTAAAAAGTGTACCTCTCTTGCTCTGTTTCATCGATATTGTAAGTACCATTACTTTAAAAGGTAATAGCATTAATCATAACAGTTTTCTAAATTTAGGCAGTATATGATATTTCAACTCTGTACATAAAATTTCAAGCTGTTTAAGGAACAGTTTTCAAGCATGGTGCAAAGTATTTGGGTGTGGGGAGATATCTCTCATGGCTGGAAATAGACATATGAGAGGACTAATCATTTGTACTTTTAGGTTGGGGGAATCCATAGGCACTCGCAGAGCAGCTTTGTGTGTTGCCCAGTTCCTTTCTGTTTTCACTTTCCCATAGATGAATCCAGACACACTTTTCTGATTCTAGCTTCCACAATCTATTTATATATTTATCAACTGAGCAAACTATGTTTTGAGCACCTAACATATGTCAAGCACTCTGTTATATACTAGAGATAGAGAATGTATAATACATCTGGAGATAGAGATAATTATACAGACAACTGTAATATAGCATGTTAAGTGCTCATGATAATGACAGTGTAGGGGCAAATATCCCAGCCATTTGCCTAAACAAAATGGGAACAACTGGAGGATTTTAAGATGTTGAATGAAATTAGATGAATATTTTTGAAAGATCACTATGTGTATGCTGTTGCAAATATAATTAGAAGGGAATAAGAATCAAAAAAGGAAAAAAAAGAATATGTATCTCATGGAGTCAAATAATGCAGAAAGCACAAGTTATAACAACAACGGTGATGTTGAAAATATAGCAGCTAATAAGAATTGCTATGCTTTATATTCATGATTTTAATTCCCACAAGCAAAGAGTGAAATAAGTCCTGCTTTTAGCCCCTGCTTTCTACCATTCAACATATGAGGAAAGTAATGGGCCTAATTGGACAGCATTTTAAAGAGAAAAATAATTCACATCAGTCTGCCTTGAGCCACTGTGCTCTATTATTATTACTGATGTCTCTTTCCACAAAGCTCATTCAAATTCTGTTCACTCATGCTAAATTTTCAGAAATTATTTCCATGCATAAGGTTTTTGTTTCATGTTACATGAATATTAGAGGAAATCTTGATTCTAAGAGAGAAAAACTCAATCTCAGGGGCATAAACTAAAGACAAGTCCCTTTAATTAGATGTTTATTTCATGTAAAATGCATACTAAACTTAAATGGAACATACAAAATAGATATAATATTTTAAATAAACATATACCTGTCAGAAACTGTCTGAACTTTCTCATATCTTTTATTCCAAATCATTTTATGTGCCCTAACTTGTGAGCCCACTCTCTCTTGCACTTTGACTTTGGTTTGAAAAGCATATGGGACCTCTTCCTTGGAAGTTGCAGGTACTATATTATGGTCAGTTTTGCTACTTGTCCCTCATACTTATTTCTCTTTATCAGGGCTATTGCAATCTGTGATTTAGCACATCCAGTTCAATGGAGGAGAATATTTTCTCAGCCTAACCACAGAATGTTGAGTATCATTTCAGTGAAACTTCCTGATCTTGCTTTCTCAGGGAATGCCCATTGCCCAACTTTAGATCTATTTAATCCTACCTAATCTCATTTCTGTCTTCTGAACTCTGCCATTTAGCAGTAGAGAGTAACTATATGAGAATACTTATTTATTTTTTTCATATGTTTGATGTTTGGCGCAACTAATATAAATAAATTGATGGCAGAGTATCCTACCTTATCTCCCCAATTACAATGTTGAGAGATTCTTGCAAGAAAAGTTTTCCTCTATTTGCAAATGCCAGCCATTGGAAAGGAATACAGGAAACAGAGAGAGGAAAAAACAACTAACCAAAGGATATGTAGATTGATGTGGTAGCAGATATTTCAGCAAAATTATCTTCCCATCCCCCCAAAATATGTAATCTTTACATATTTCATGATTTGTATTCCTATTGTATCCCATTATATAGTACACAGCTTATATTTCTATTAAATCTCATTATATGAGAGAAATTCAATATTTTCACTGATATTTTTAAGTTTAATAACAGAAACCTATCTGCATTAAACAATGATTAATAAGAACGTTATTGATTAGCTATTTATATGGTGAATTTAAAATAAAAAATAAAAGTATCAGTTTAGATTATGCTAAATATTATAATATTGCCATAGAGTATGTGGTATTTTCCTTAAAACTAGTTCAAATAGTCTATGAAATACCATTTAGATAGAGAATACAAAAATGTATATTATTGCAAAATTGCCTTTTTATCACTGATTTTCTTATTATCTTATTTTAATATTCAAATAGTAAAGAAAGAAAACATACCTCATGTTTTTCCGAACTAAGAAACCACGTATCCATCTCTGAACAATCAAAACCGGTGAATTATGAGCCAGAATTTCATTAATTTTTGAAATAATGTGTTTGATATTATTAAGCTCATCATCATAGGTCGATCCCTGTGTAAAGAAAATATATTTAATATTTATATTTCATGAAAGTATTTCCAAGGGACATTTTAAAATTGCTAGTCTAATAATATAAACTATTAAAATGTTCACAAGTGTCTTGTAGGCATAACAGTTAAATAATAAATACATTTTCATATCTATTTCATTAGATCATAATATCAAGAATTAGTAGCACAAAATAATTTCAATTTTCTACACAAAATGCAAGACCCCTGATGATAAATTTATTCATTCTAGATTCTTTTCGCAATCTGATACTATAAATACAAAATTTTGACCATAATCATGTTGATCTTTAAACGGTGGTGGCATGAATAGGTATCCAATGAAACTCTAATAGTATTCTGTGGTTTCCTATAGGAAACTGACATATGTTGGAATCACAGAATAATTTACAATAGTTCAAAATTTTGTTGCAGCTTAACTAGAATGTTGGACACTTTTATTATGATACAGCTCACTCCCCTGGAGAGAAATATTCTATAGTGCCTTTAAAGAAATTATCTCTAAGATCTCTGTTCCTGCAAAATTTTAGATTTGGGATCATATACTCCCTACATCCCACTGATCATTTGGCTAGAAATAAAGATACTTTATTTATGTTTTATATGTAAGGATTATACATTAAAAACCTAAATTTTATATTGTTTGTAAGGCACCTACCCTGAAAATTACCAACCCCATCACTTCATGTCCCCTTTTCTGCCTACACACTCAATCAGCTATGTACTGCCAGGAAAAAAAAAATCACAAAGCCTTGCAAATTAGTGCTATTTTATATTTACAAACATTCATTGCTAATTAGCAAATGCTTTACTTGGTCCTGGCTTGCTTCCATTTCCAACAGGAGCTATTGCAAGTGTTCAGTACTGTTCTCAATACTCTTTAAGCCTTTTCCCTAGCACTCCCTAAACATCTCTTCACAGAGGAAACAGGGCCATCAAGTCTGAACTCCATTAACTAACTCTCCTCCATTATTACCTAAATTTAACTATATTCCCATTTAATTATATTCCTACCTATTCTGAGTAGAAATGCCTTCTATTCAATCTCAAAACAAGAAATACTTCCCTTCCTGTCCAAGATAGGCACTCCATTGCTGTTAAGTCCCATCTCTCTCTGTTTCACTATTATCTTCTACTGTCAGTTCCCATCTTTAAAATGCACCCATATAAACAACCACACTTATCCCAACCCTCCATCCTTTGCATTTAACTTTCATTAAGAGGCCAAATTCTTGAGATAGAATTTCATATTTGCTGTCCCTACCTTCTCCTTTTCTGTATCTCAATTCACTGGATTTTACCCCTACCAACGTATTTGATACTTTTACATTGGATATTCCTCCTTCAAATACTTCCCTCAGCTTCCGTAAACCACTCCTCCTAGTTTTTCTGTAACTCCTGTTTATTTCTGGTCTTTTTAAATACCTAGCCACACCCTGCCTGATGTCACATTGAAAGGATTTTCTCCACCTGTCTCTTCTCAATCTGAACACATTGTCCAGGTCATTGTACCTAATTCATAGCTTCAGTACTTACCTACTAGAAGGGCACCAATGGGTATTAAGTAATATGGAGGAAGGGTGTTTCTTTGGAATATACCATTTTCTGAAACAAAGGGGTGAGGAGATTGCCTAACCTTTCCTGTTTTCTAGGATCACAGGGCTCAAGTAAACCTCAAGATTGTCAAATATGACAAATGAGTGCGGCAAAGGATAATATTATAGAAGGATACTGAACTCAGATCAATGTCAAGAAAGGCTTCTTGGAGGAAAGAATTGAATCTCCAAAAGAGTAAGACAGTGAGATAAGTAATTGAGAAAGGCAGATTCCCAGATTTCTGTCATTAGGCCTGAACTCTCTATTGAGCTAAAGAACAGTATGATCAAACCGACAGCCAGTTAAATTCAGCTTTCCCAAACATGAATCTTCCTTCTCAAACTGCTTTCTCATATGCTCTTAATAAATGGTACTAGTGCCCATACTCAGAAATTCTGGAACCACCCTAAGCTCTCTTTTTTCTTATGCTTCTTTATACTCAAATGTTTCTAGATCCTATATATTCAATATCTCCATATCTGTCTGACTTCTCCCTTTTCTTCTAATTTCTGCCATTGCTTTATTGCATATCTTTATCACTTCCTTAGCTTGCTAAAAATGTCCTGATATCTGATATAATCCCCATTCCCCCACTCCCTTTGAATCATAATATGCACTATTGCTAGAGTGAACTTTCCACAATGCAAATCTGATCATATGGCATCCCTGCTTAATATATTTCATGGGCACATCACTGAAAGATCAGTTACACATTTCTTGATTTGGAACACAAAATTCTTGATCTAGGCCCTTTCTACCTCAATCTCATCTCCCTTCACCCTACATAAGCTACTTTCCTCAATGGCAATATCCAACCACTTATACCCATGAAAATTGCCTGATAATCACACCTCAATCCTTTTTACAGATACCATTCCAGTTTCTTGACTGCCTTTCACAATTACTTATCTCACTATCTTACTCTTTTGGAGATTCAATTCTTTCCTCCAAGAAGCCTTTCTTGACATTGATCTGAGTTCAATATCCTTCTATAATATTTTCCTTTGCCGCACTCATTTGTCATATTTGACAATCTTGAGTTTTACCTGAGCCCTGTGATCCTAGAAAACAGGAGAGGTTAAGCAATCCCCTCACCCCTTTGTTTCAGAAAATGGTATATTCCAAAGAAACACCCTTCCTCCATATTACTTAATACCCATTGGTGCCCTTCTAGTTTACCTGTGACAAAGACCTGATACAGACTCTCTAAATTCCCATTTACCTTTTAATGATTAAACTGCTTTGTCCCCACTGATCAATCGGAACAAATCAAACTTTGGTTAAGATCCTCTCCTTCCCCCAGGCCCCTGAACTTTTGCCCACCTGCAGCCTGAGCTACCACATAACCCTCCTTTAACGGCCTCTCCTGAGATAGGCAGCTCTCAAGATAAAACATTCCCAGATCTACGGTCAGATCATGTCACTCCCCTTCATCCCACTTACCCATACCAGTTCTTTCCAGTCTTATTTACTCTTCCCAAGAAAAGAAAAAAACCTTTTTTGACTAACCTTAATGATGTTTGAAGATTGCTGATCAATTAGAGCATTCCCCCTACTGCAACAGCAATAATCCTCTTGAACAAAGTCTCTCCTAAGCCTTCATTGGTCTTTTATTTGACAAGTTTATGCTATGACACAATTATTGTTCTATCCTTCCCATTTGCGACATAAACTCACTAAGTTTAATACAGCTTTCTTTATCCTGTAACTCTAGACTAAGAAAACTACTGGTTTGTAACTGGTATTCAATTATTAGTTGACTAGTAAATCACTAAGTAATGGTAACTTATCCATTGTGATATTTGGTCTCCAAGTTTGATTTGACATTGTCAACCTATTTTTGTAATTCAACTCGTACTTGGCTGCAGTAACATCATATTCCTAATTTTTCTACCTTTGAAATTTTTATTTCTCAGTCTGTTTTGCTGGTTCCTTTTCATCTTCAAACTATTTAAATATTGGTGTAATTTAGGCTTGCTTTCTTTTTCATCTCTGCTAATTCTCCTCAAATGATCACCTTCTTTGCTAAATCTTACTATCTCATATATGCGGTTATCCACGTAGTTGTATCTCCTATTAGGAATTACGTCTTAAATTACAAATCTATAAAATAAAATTCCAATTCTATTTCTCTACTTACATGTCAAAAACTGAAATAATTGAAGTGCCTGGGTGGCGTAATCAGTTAAGCATCCAACTCTTGGTTTCAGCTCAGGTCATGATCTCAGGGTGTGAGATCGAGCTCAGCAGTCTGGCTCTATGCTCAGTGCAGTCTGGCTCTATGCTCAGTGCAGACTCAGCTTAAGGCTCTCATCTCCCTCTGCCCCCCCCCTTCATGCTCTTTCTAAAATAAATAAATAAATCTTATTTTTTAAAAAAAGGGGAGGGCACCTGGGTGGCTCAGCCCATTGAAGCTCTGACTCTTGGTTTTGGCTCAAGTCCTGATCTCAGTGTTGAAATCCAGTCCTGCGTTGGCTCTGCACTCAGCGTGGAGTCTCCTTGAGATTCTCTCTCCCTCTCCCTCTGCGCTTTCCCCTGCTCGCACTCTCAAAATAAATAAATGAAATCTTAAAAAAAAAAAACTGAAATAATTATCTCACCCATTTGAAAATATCCCCAATCCATACCTCATACTGCATTACATACGTAGTCACTTACACTATTCTTCACCTTGTCATCTAAGAAATAAATCCACATTCCTTTCCCCCTTCCCTTTACCATCCAATAAATTCACTGATTTCTATCAAATAAATATCTCTTCAATCTGTTCCCTATAAACTATACCCTCTACCAATTTACAAATTGATAGGGCCCACCCCTCACTAATTTCTTTATATTCAATTTCCCCCACTTCAAAATTACGGAATATATGATAGTTACTCTAGTACGAAAATTGGATCATGCTAAAGTGTTAAATATTTTCCCAAGATCTTAAAAGATAAAGCCTCGTCTCCCTAGTATCACACATAATATCCTTTGCCATAATAATCTTATTTTTGTCTCCAGTATCATTTGACATGCCCAACCATGTATTCTAAACTATAACACTAAATTACTTCTTGTCAGTTGATTATGCCAAGCTCTAGCCCTACCCCTGTGCCTTTGCAAATGCTTTTCATTCTGCCTCACTTGTACACCTGCCAACACCTCAATTTGCCTTATGATTTATATTAAAAATACCACCTGAAGTATACTTTGCTTTTTCCTTCTTCCATGAGCAGAAAGTTGAACTTCAAAGATTTTTTAAAGAACATATATGTAGTTCTTTCACAGATTTTGCTCCATACTAAGATCCATGACATTTGGAAAAAAATTATTTTTTGGTCATTATTTCCCCTTAATTTGCTATATTTTCTCTATTAAAATTCCTATTCATGTATACTAGATACCCTGGAACTCACCTCCATGTTTTATATTTTTTTTCTCATCACTTTCATGTATATATTCTCAGTTTGTTAAAGCTATTCTGTCAAAGGCCAACTTTCTCATATTGAGTTTTCTACTACCTTTTCAACTACTCCAGTTAAGTTATGTAGCTGAGACTAAGCTCGTTTCTGAAGTTCCTGACTGCCCTATCACAGAGGAGTCCTGCCTCATACCAGTTTGCTATTCATTGTTACCCTGCCTGTACTAAGACTTGTTTAAAAAGAAAACCACAGACCCAAGATAGTCACTTATGCCAGGCCAAGTCACCAAACTGAGGGCTTAATACCTAACCTATAGTTGCAACCTCCACCAGAAATGCAGATTTAACCAGTCAGCAATTTTCTAGTCAGCACCAATGAGGTCATCTGTCACATGGGCCTTCCTCAAACCCCAGAGGAAGATGAGGTAAATCTACCTAATAAGACCCTCTGCCTGTTCTTGTACTTAGGGAAAGGTGAACTTGCCTGGAACAATCCTTTCTTTCTTTTTGCTAATAACGTCTTTGCCCCACCCTACTTCCTATAAAAGCCTTCCATTTTGTACAACTCCTCCTTGGAGCTCCTGTCTACTTGCTAAAGGGGATGCTGAACTGATTCAAGAGTCACTTAATAAAGCCAACTAGATCTTCAAATATACTTAGTTGAATTTTGTTTTTTACCAAGCCTTTACATGAAATTTATTCTGTGACTTGTAACAATGGATCCTATCTGCCACTGTTCCACTACTACCCTTGACAAATAAAAGGATTTGCAGAATCTCTTCTCCTTCATATTGTTTGCTTATACATATCACGAATAATGGCATAAAGCCAGGCAGAACTAGTTTCTACCTTTGACTTCGTCCCATCTTCACTGTATCTGAAAAAACAATCTTCACTATGATTAAAAGTACTTTTATAAAATAATCTTTTATTTAAATGTTACCCTTTATGGGTTTCTAGAATAGATGTGATTTCCTCTAATCCTTATGTTTCTTTGTTCATTGCATTTGGGTTCATGGTGTGTGTGTGTGTGTGTGTGTGTGTGTGTGTGTGTGTGTGTGTGTGTGTTGTGTGTTCAGGATAGCAAAATATGCCACCCCAAAATATCACTGTAAGAGTTCAAGATGTGCCTCCCTAAAATGTACCCCTGTGGCATATGGATTATTTTGAGTAGTAGGCACTTAAAAAACAGCAAAGTGAAGGAGAGGCTTATGCCAAACCTCCAGTATCTAACTGAAAGACAGATCCTTCAAAGGCCATTCAATTATCATAAATCCACTCCCCAGGAGTTTCAACAACAAGAGAGATAGACTTTTATCACAAAAGAGGAGGTCAGAAGGAGAAAAAAGTAGGAGAGATTACCGCATACAGAAGATCATTGTCACAAACTCCCATCATTCTTCTAAGGACCTATTTTTCTTTCCTAAAAATCATTTCCTTTCTCATAAGAGGGCTACATCCTCCCTCCCCTTTCCCTATTAATGCTACTTAAGCATGAATTCTAAGCTATCTCAGGGAGTTACTAATTTTCTCCCTGGCTATCTCCCATGTATAAATGAGAGATATACATGTTAATAAACTTGTTTATTTTTCTCTTATTAATTTGCATTTTATTACAAAGGTCTCAGCCAAGAATTCAAGATAGTAGGGGGAAAATTCTTTTTCCTCCCCTAAAGTAGCTTGGGACTATGGAGGTTGAATGCATAGGAAAGAAGTGAGGGAAGAATACGAAAGGGAATTTAGATGACTAGGCTTAAAAGTGGTCCTGGTCAGATGCTATAGTTGTCACCAGCAGAGAACCATTAAGCTCATACTGCAGTTTACAGCAATGAGTCCCACTTACTGCCAAAGCATGAATAATTCCTTCTCTTTAAAGTGAGAAACAGAATAATCATCAGTTGTGGGCAAGGTTAGTTCCAGAGAACAAGTAACCTCTAGACAATAAGCTTTCTGATGTCCTAAAACAATTATCTTGTAAAATGCCAATAAAGATATTGCTTCAAACTTGTACAAATGCCATAAACCATTTGCTATCTGAGGACAAATGGATGAATCCTGTTTGTAAGGGAAAGTAATGCATTTCCTCCACTAGAGGAGTGATGACCCTGGAGAAAAACTGCCTGGGTTTAAATCCCAGTTCCACCACTTACTAGCTATGTGTTCTAGGGTAAGGAACCTCTCTCTCCCCTGTTCATCTATAAGACAGAGACAACAATGGTACTACCTCGTTGGGTTCTGAAAGAATATTTGTAAGGCACTTAGAACAGAGGCCCAAACATTTCAAGCATCCAAGGAATGTTATCTGCCAACAGTTTTACAGTCATACTTAAAATGATACATAGTTTTAGAGTTTACGTAAAAAGCATTTCTATATTCATTATTTGATACACAAAAATTAGTCTAAAGGAATTTACTAAGAAATTATCCAAACTAACACAATGAAAATTATGAAATCAATAAATTAACTATGAAAGATAATTAGTACTAATATTTTCAATCCAATAAAGGGAATTAGGGTATTACAGTAAAAGTTTCACAAAGAACAACATATGCTTACGCAAAAAAAATTTCAACAATCAAGAAAACAGATGGCATGAGACAGAAATATCTGTACTCTACAGCTTGCTATTGTAACCCTAGGATGAAATTGTGGCTGTTGCTAACCCTGGTATAAACCATAATGAAGCATTTCAAAGGAACAGTAAGGACTTTCATAATATGACTCACATGGAAGAGAGTATTTTGTGTTCTAACAAGAAGAGTAGTTTATTTTTTTAATAATAATTTTTTATTATATTATGTTAGTCACCATACAGTACATCCCTAGTTTTGATGTAAAGTTCCATGATTCATTACTTGCATATAACACCCACTGCACCATGCAATACGTGCCCTCCTTACTACCCATCACCAGTCTATCCCATTCTCCCCCCCCCCCGAAGCCCTCAGTTTGTTTCTCAGAGTCCATAGTCTCTCATGGTTCATTCCTGCTTCTGTTTACCCCCTCTTTCTTCTTCCCTTTCTTCTCCTACTGATCTTCCTACTTCTTATGTTCCACAAATGAGTGAAACCATATGAAAATTGTCTTTCTCTGCTTGACTTATTTTGCTTAGCATTATCTCCTCCAGTCCCGTCCATGTTGCAGCAAATGTTGAGAAATCGTTCTTTTTGATGGCTGAGTAATATTCCATTGTATATATGGACCACGTCATCTTAATCCAGTCACCTGTTGAAGGGCATCTTGGCTCCTTCCACGATTTAGCTATTGTGAACAATGCTGCTATGAACACTGGGGTGCATATGGCCCTTCTCTTCACTACATCTGTATCTTTGGGGTAAATACCCAGTAGTGCAATTGCTGGATCAGAGGGTAGCTCAATTTTTAACTTTTTAAGGGACCTCCACACTGTTTTCCAAAGTGGCTGTACCAACTTGCATTCCCACCAACAATGTAGGAGGGACCCCCTTTCTCCACATCCTCTCCAACATTTGTTGTTTCCTGCCTTGTCCATTTTTGCCATTCTAAATGGCATAAGGTGGTATCTTAGTGTGGTTTTGATTTGAATTTCCCTGATAGCTAACTATTTTGAACATTTTTTCATGTGTCTGTTAGCCATTTGTATGTCTTCATTGGGGAAGTGTCTGTTCATATCTTCTGCCCATTTGTTGATTTGATTATTTGTTTCTCGCGTATTGAGTTTGAGAAGTTCTTTGTAGATCTTGGATACCAGTATTTTATCTGCAGTGTCATTTGCAAATATCTTCTCCCATTCCATGGGCTGCCTCTTAGTTTTTTTTTGACTATTTCCTTGGCTGTGCAGAAGCTTTTTATCTTGATGAAGTTCCACAAGTTCATTTTTTCTTTTGTTTCTCTTGCCTGTGGAGATGTGTCATGAAAAAAGTTGCTGTGGCCGATGTCAAAGAGGTTGCAGCCTATGTTCTCCTCTAGGATTTTGATGGATTCCTGTCTCACATCGAGGTCTTTCATCTATTTGGAGTTTATCTTTGTGTGTGGTGTGAGAGAGTGGTCAAGTTTCATTCTTTTGCATGTAGCTGTCCAATTTTCCCAGCACCATTTCTTAAAGAGACTATCTTTTTTCCACTGGATGTTCTTTCCTGCTTTGTCAAAGATTAGTCGCCCAAAGAGCCGAGAGTCCATTTCTGGGTTCTCTATTCTGTTCCATTGGTCTATGAGTCTGTTTTTGTGCCAGAACCATGCTGTCTTCGTGATCACAGCTTTGTAGTATAGCTTGAAATCCGGCAACGTGATGCCCCCAGCTTTGTTTTCCTTTTCAATAATTCCTTGGCGATTCAGGGCCTTTTCTGGTTCCGCACAAATTTAAGGGCTGTTTGTTCCAGTTCTTTGAAAAATGTCATTGTTATTTTGATCAGGATGGCAATGAAAGTGTAGATTGCTCTGGGTAGCATAGACATTTTAAGTATGTTAATTCTTCCGATACATGAGCATGGAATATTTTTCTATCTCTTTGTGTCTTCCTCAATGTCTTTCAAGAGTGATTTGCAGTTTCTAGAATATAGATCCTTTACATCTCTGGTTAAGTTAATTCAATCAGTGTGATAGATCATATCAACAAGAAAAGAGTCAAGAACCATATGATCCTCTCAACTGATGCAGAAAAGCATTTGACAAAATACAGCATCCATTCCTGATTAAAACACTTCAGAGTGTAGGGATAGAGGGCACATTCCTCAATTTCATAAAAATCATCTATGAAAAGCCTACAGCGAGTATCATTCTCAATAGGGAAAAGCTGGAAGCCTTTCCCTTAAGATCAGGAACACGACAAGGATGCCCACTCTTGCCATTATTATTCAACATAGTACTAGAAGTCCTTGCAACAGCAATCAGACAACAAAAAGGTATAAAAGGTATCCAAATCGGCAAAGAAGTCAAACCATCTCTCTTCGCAGATGACATGATACTCTATATGGAAAACCCAAAAGACTCCACCCCCAAACTACTAGAAGTTATACAGCAATTCAGTAATGTGGCAGGATACAAAATCAATGCTCAGAAATTAGTTGCATTTCTATACACGAACAATGAGACTGAAGAAAGAGAAATTAGGGAATCCATTCCATTTACAATAGCACCAAAAATCATACGTTACCTCAGAATTAACTTAACCAGAAAAGTAGTTTAAAAAAAACAAATTCTAGGGGCGCCTGGGTGGCACAGTGGTTAAGCGTCTGCCTTCGGCTCAGGGCGTGATCCCGGCGTTATGGGATCGAGCCCCACATCGGGCTCCTCTGCTATGGGCCTGCTTCTTCCTCTCCCACTCCCCCTGCTTGTGTTCCCTCTCTCGCTGGCTGTCTCTATCTCTGTCGAATAAATAAATAAAATCTTTAAAAAGAAAAAATTCTAAAATTATATTCTATTCAGAGTGTACATAACTATGCAAAAAAAAAAGATCCCCAATTTTTCTGATATTCTAAATACATTCATACTTATTTAAATTTGTTTTTTATCCTACTCTTTTTATTTCTTCTTTATGTTTCTGGTCCATAGGTCTATCTTTTTCTATTTCATTTGTGATTTTTCCCAACAGAATTTCCTTATTTGGCATATACTTAGCCAACATATTTGAAAAATGTAAATTGTACTAATCCCAGAAGTATTTATTTCAAATAAAGGAAACCCATGGTTTTTACCTTTTTATTCCATCAGAAAGCACATTAATGATATATTCACTTTAATAATCACTTGAAACAGTAGAAACCTATGTGAAACTCCCTAAAATAAGATTCTGTATTATTTTAAATCAGTATTTTTTAGGATTACTTGGTAAACATTTTGGGAACACTCTATAGTCTATTTTCAAGTTTAAAATAATTCACCTGAGTCAAGTACCATTAAATAACTTAAAATTTAGAATCATAATAATATAACAGTATAGAAATTTCAGGAAAGAAGCAAATACAAGAAAAAAAATACCCTACTGAAATTTCCATGACTCGAATTAACAATTATCATTTTAAAAATATTCATTTTCAAATATATTCCCAACTCTGTAACTTTCTTTTCATTCACTGAACAGGGCCTTTCACAGAGAAATAAAAACTTTAATTTTGGTGTTCAGTTTATCATTTTTTTCCCTTTTAAAGATTATGCTATTGGTGTCAGGTCTAAGAATGTTTTTCCTACCTCTATATCCCCAAAATCTCCTTCATTTTTTTCTTTCTAAAAGTTTTATAGTTTTAAGCTGTACATTTAACTCCCTAATCCATTTTGAGTTAATTTTTGTATGGGTGTGAAACTTAGGTTGAGGCTCATTTTGTGTGTGTGTGTGTGTGTGTGTGTGTGTGTGTGTGTGTGTGTGTAACCAATTACTCCAGCAACATTTACGGAAAAGGCTATATTTTCTCCATCAAATTACTTATACCTTTGTTAAAATTCAGTTGAACATATTGTGTGAACCCATTTTTAGGTTTTCTTATCTGTTCCAGTGATCTATGCCTCACCAATACCACACAGTCTTGACTACTGTAGCTATATAAATATCAAAATCAGGTAAATGGATTCCTATCACTTTACTGTTTATCAAAGTTGTTTTAGTCATTCTAATTCCTTTACCTTTCCATAAAAAGTTTAGAATGCTCTTGTTTATACCTACAGAAAATTCTGCGATTTTGATAGGAATTGCATTAACCCTATATATCAATTTGGAGAGAACTGAAATTTTATGCTGAATATTCTAATTCATGAATATGCTATGTCTTTCCACTTATTTAGATCTTTGATTTTTTCCTGTTTTATAGTATTCAGCATACAAGTTCTTTTTTTTTAAAGATATATATTTCAGAGAGAGAGTGAGAAAGAGCACGAGAGGGGGGAGGGTCAGAGGGAGAAACAAACTCCCTGCTGAACAGGGAGCCAGATGTGGGACTTGATCCCAGGACCCCTGGAATCATGGCCTGAGCTCAAGGCAGACCCTTAATTGACTGAGCCACCCAGGCGCCCAAGCGTACAAGTTCTATGCAAGTATTGTTAGACGTACCTAAGTATTTCATCTTTTTGAGTGATTATAAGTGATAGTATATTTTTTAATTTCGGTGTCCATGCGTTCATTGATAGTATACAGAAATGTGATTGATTTTTGCACATTTACCTAACATGCTGTGGCCTTACTAAGCTCACTTTTTACTTCTAAGAGACTTTTTAGTGGATTCTTTGGGATTACCTACATAGGTCATCATTTCATCTGCAAATAGTTTTATTTCTTCTTTTTCATCTGTATGTCTTTTATTTCCTTTTTTCATCTCATTGCACTAGCTAGACTTCCCAGTGCTATGTTGACACGAGAAGAGATGGTGGGCACCCTTGCTTCCTTCCCACTCTTGGGGAGAAAATATTCAGTCTTTCAATATTAAGCATAATGTTAGCTGTTAGGGTTTATTTGACGTTCTTTATAAACAAGAGGAAGTTTCTCTATACCTCTTTTTCTGAGGTGTTTTGTTTTGATCATGAATGGATATTGAACCTGGCCAGACTTGGCCAAATGCTTTTTCTCCATTAAGTGATATACGATATTTGATATATTTTTTCTTTAGTCTTTTGATATGGTAAATTGCATTAACTGATTTTCAAATATTGAGCAAGATTTGTATCCCTGGAATAAGCACCACTTGCTCATGGTATATAGTTATTTTCATATACTGCTGAATTCTATTTGCTAACATTTTGTTAAGGATTTTTATGCTTGGGGCGCCTGGGTGGTGCAGTCATTAAGCGTCTGCCTTTGGCTTAGGGCGTGATCCCAGTGTTCTAGGATCGAGCCCCACATCAGGCTCTTCTGCTCGAAGCCTGCTTCTTCATCTCCCACTCCCCCTGCTGTGTTCCCTCTCTCGCTGGCTGTCTCTCTCTGTCAAATAAATAAATAAAATCTTTAAAAAAAAAAGGATTTTTATGCTTATATTCATGAGGGATACTGGTCTGTTCTCGTTTTTGGTACTGCCTGGTTTTGGTATCAAGGTACCATTAACTTTATAAAATAAATGTTGATGTGTTCCTTTTTATTTTCTAGAAGAAACAGAATAAAATTTTAAATGTTTGGGAGAATTGCAACTAATGCAACTATCTGGGACTGGAGATTTATTTTCTTGGAGTTTAAAGTTATAAACTCAATTTCCTTCATAAAGGACTATTCGAAATTATCTATTTCATAATGGAAGAGTTTTGTGGTGGTTGTTTTTTTGCATGAAATGGTCCATTTATCTAAACTGTTAATGTGTAGTGTTTTTGCAATATTCTCTTCTTCTGATGTCTACAAGGTCTGTAGTGATATTCTTTGTTTTATTCCTGACATTGGTAATTTGTGTCTTCTCTCTTTTCTTCTCTGTCAGTCTTTCTAGAGGTTTATCAATTTCATTGATCTTTTCAAAGAACCAGATCTATGTTTTACTAATTTTCTCATTTTTGTTTGTTTTTTTATTTCACTGACATCTCCTCCTATCTTTATCATTTCCTTATTTCTGTTTACTTTGGGTTTATTTTGCTCTTGTTTTTCTAGGTGCTTGAGAGGGGAAGCTCAGACTGTTGATTTGAGGATTTTCCTTTTTTCCTATATATGCACTTAATACCAAAAATTTCCCTCTCAGCATTGCTTTAGCTGTGTCCCACAAATTTTGGTAGCTTGTATTTTTATTTTAATTATTTTTTTCACTTGTTACTACATCTTTGATCTATGGATTTATTAGAAGCATGCTGCTTAGTTTTCAAGCGTTTGGGGATTTTCCTCTTATTTTTCTGTAGTCAGAGAACACACCGTATATGATTCAAATTATTTTAAATTTGTTAAGGTTTGTTCTTGAAACAGGAAATGACCTACATATGATTGAACACTTGAAAAGAATGTCTGTTCTGCTGTTGCTGGTGGAGTGTTCTATAAATGTCAGATTTTGTTGATAGGGTTGTAGAGTTTTTTTCAATAGTTGTCGTTGAGAGAGGAATTTGGTGTCTCCAAATATAATCATGTATTTATCTATTTCTCATTTCAATTTTATCAACTTTTGCTTCACATATTTTGTAGTTCTATTGTTTGGTGTATTCACATTTAAGATTACTATGTCTTCTTAGTGGTTGGAACCTTTATCATTATATGTCTCTCCCTGCCTCTGATAATTTTCTTTGCTCTGAAGTTTACTTTATCTGATATTAAGATAGCCAGTTAGTCCTGTATTCCTTTGATTAGTTTTGGTATGATAAATCTTTGTCCATCCTTTTATTTTCAACATACCTATATCATTCTATTTGAAGTTTCATGTAGACAACATACACTTGAGTCATATTTTTAAATCCACTTGGCAATATCTTTCAATTGGTACATTCAGGACATTTAAGCTTAATATAAATTTTAATGTAATTACTGATAGAATGGAGCTTAAGTCTGCCATGTTATGTTTCTGTTTCTTTTCTCTGCTTTTCATTTGTTTTCGTATTCTTACTTTCCTACGACTTAAAGAATTTGAGAACTCCATTTATATTTATCTATAGTGTTTTTTATGCATTCTTTTATTAGAACTCTCTCATACACACACACAGTCAAATGATGTCACCAATTTACTTATTCAAATTAAGTGTAGAAGCCCTACTTTTCCTTACAGCTCTTTTTAAGAATTTTCTCAAGTATTTCTTATACATAGATTTAGAACATCAGAGAGTGTTATGATTTATCAGATATATTATTTGCAAATATTTTCTCCAATTTTGTCAGTTGCCTTTCATTTTGTTGATAGTTTCCTTTGCTGAGCAGAAGCTGTTTAGTTTAGGTCTGTTAATATTTGCTTTATATATTTAAGTGCTTCTATGCTGAATGCATATTTACAAATACTATATCCTCTTGTTGGATTGACCCCTTTATTATCATAATAACCTTCTTTGTCTCTTATTACAGCCTTTGACTTAAAGTCTATTTTGTGTAAGTATAGCTACCCCTGCTTTCTTTTGGTTTCCGTTTGCATGGAATATCTGCTTCCATTTGCCTGGACTATTTACTCTTTTTATTTTTCAGTGTATTTTCTCTCTGCTGTTCACATTAATTAATTCCTATTTTCTTTTCTTTAGAAATTAACACAATCTGGCATTCTATGCTGGTTTTATTTTGTTTTGCTTCCATTAATATCCCAAATTGTCCTTTAAGGCATTGGGAGGAAAAAAAAAAAAACTACTTCCCAATGGAATCACTCAAATATGGAAAACCTGAAAAAAATTAGAGATGCACTATTCATTAAAAAAACAAATATTCTGAATCAACACAATCTTCAAGAACTAAAAAATGAAAAGAGCAAGGTGGAAGAATATAAGATTAAATTAAGATATCAATCGTATTCCTATATACTAGTAACAAATATTCCAAAAATAAATATAAAAAGATAATTCCATTCACAATATCAAAATGAATAAAATACATACAAATAAATTTTAACAAAATAACTGCAAAACGTGTACAATGAAAACTATAAGACACTGCTGAATTAAAGCATATCTAAATAGAGAGACAGTTCACATTCAAGAATGAGAATACTCACTATTGTAAAGATGGTAATCTCCACAAACTGATTTATAAATTCAATGGAATCTTTATCACTATCCCAGCAGGAATCATTGCAGAAATTGACAAGCTGATCCTAAAATTCATTTGTAAATGCAAGGGACCCTGAATAGCCAAAGCAATATTGAAAAAGAAGAGCAAAGTTGGAGGACTCACACTTCCCTATTTCAAAACTTAACTACAAAGCTGCCTACAATAATCAGACTATGTGCTACTGGCATAAGGATAAATATATAGACCACTAGAATATAATTGAGAGTCCAGAAATTAACCTTATATTTTATGGCCAATAGATTTCTGACAAAGATATCCAGACAATTAGCCTGGGAAAGAATAATCTTTTCAACAAATGGGGCTGATATAACTGAATATCTACATGCAAAAAAATGAAATGAGACCCTTACTTCACAGCACACATAAAAATTCATTCAAAATGAAACACAGTCTAAATTTCAGCTAAAATTATGAAACTTCTAGGAAAAAAACAGAAAAAAATTGTGACGTTAGAAGAAGTTCTTAGATACAACACCAAGAAGCATGATCCATTAAAGAAAAAATTTATAACCTGGATGTCTTAAAACTCAAAATTTTTCTGCTCTACGAGAGACCATCAAGAAAATGAAAAGATGAGCTACAGGCTGAGAAAAAAAACATTTGCAATACATATATCTGATAAAGGATTTAAATCTATATATCTACTTTTACAACACAATAATGAGACAAAGAACCCACTTTCAAAATGAGCAAAAAATTTGTATAGACATTTGACAAAAGTATATGTATAATTGATAAGCAGATGAAAAATACTTATCACCATTACTCATTAGGGAATTAAAAATTAAAACCAAAATAAAATACCACTTTATACCTACTAGTATGTCTACAGTGTAAAATACAAAAACTACTAAGTGTTTGAAAGGACATACAGAAACTAGAACCCTCATGCATTTTGGTTTCTACTGTTTTAGAAAGCAATTGGGTTTCTTACAAAATTAAGCATAAACTTACCATACATACCAACAATTATACTCCTAAGAATCTACCCAAGAAATTTGAAAACAAATGTCTACACAAAAACATGTAAGTCGGTGTTCATAACAGCATCATTCCTAATAGCAAAAACTGAAAATAATCTAAATGTCATCAACTGGTGAAAGAACAAAAGAATGTACTATATTCATATAATGGAAAATTACTCAGCAATCAAAACTAACTACTGATACGTGCTATAACATAAATGAGCCTCAAACACATCACACTAAGTGAATGAAGGCAGCTGCATAAGACTATATATGGTATGACTTGATTCATATAAAATGTTTAGAAAGCAAATTTGTAGAAACAGAAACCAGACCAATGGTACCTAAGACTGAGGGTGGGAGTCAAGATTAACTGCAAATGGGAAAGAGGGAAACTTTTGGAGTGGTGGAAATCTCTAACACTGGAATGTGGAGATGGTTATAGAGCAACATTAATTTACTAGAATCATTAAATCATACATATAAAATGAGTGAATTTTATAGTATAAGCTATATCTTCTTAAAGCTATTAAAAATAAGAGAAACCAAGAATATATTTCTCTAAAGTTTGATATTTTTATGCTCAGCAATTTTTATTCAGTAGGCATAAAAGCTTCTGTAAATTCTCAGATATAAGATATTACTAATGTATTCACTAGTTTATGAAATTTTAGATAAATGATACATTACCTTTTTCAAAGCAGGGCAGAAATTAAAGAAAAGTCGGTGGTTATATGCTTTGAACCTTTCAGGAAGATGCCAGTTCTGAATTATTTCTTCATCAGAAATTACATGATAATCCAGTGCTTTGAGAGGCCATATACTGTTGACAAGAACATGTCTGTATCCTTTTTTAAGGCTCACTGGACAATCGAACATAGTGAGGGCAATGAGACTTGGACAGGCAGATAACATACATATATTCTTTAACTTTGCAAACCCATTGTCATGAAGATAGAGAAGTTTTAGTTTCTTCAATCCACTCCAAAATTTGGTATCTGGTAGACTCTTTATCTGAAATATTATTAATAATTACATCTTAAATACAAATATTAATTTTCTATAAATTACATGGAAAATGGAAAAACATTAAACATCTTCTAAAATTAAGTATTTTCCAAAATGGCAAATTTCTCATTAAAAAGCTGCAAAAGAATCTCTAATTATCCAATGGTGTCTGGAGTAAAAACATAATACATAGCTCATCTGGAATAGGTTATCATTATCAGTATAATTAAATGAATAGACATATATACTTTGTTCAGTAAAAATTCCTTTGTAGTAGGCTAATTCTAAAATTTTCTAAACATAAAGATTTAAGGAGCCATATCAATCAATGTGATACACCACATTAACAAAAATGAAGGATAAATCAAATGATCACCTCAATAGATAGAGAAAAGGACTTTGACAAAACTCAAAATTTATTCATGATAAAAACTCTCAACAGTATCTATATGTAGATACAGAGGGAATGGACCTCAACATAATAAAGGCCACATATGACAAGCCCACAGACAACATCATATTCAATGGGGAAAACTGAAAGCTTTTCTTTAAGATCAGGAACAAGGCAAGGATGTCCACTCTTTCCACTTTTATTCAACCCAGTGTTAAAAGTTTCAGCCAGAGTAATTAATCAAGGAAAAGAAACAAAAGGCATGAAAATCAGAAAGGAAGAACAAAACTGTCAGAATTTGCAGCTGACACATTACATACAGAAAATTCTAAAGACTTCACCAAAAAATTCTTACAACTAATAAATCAATTAATAAAGTTGTGGGATACAAAATAAATATACAAATATCTGCTGCATTTCTATACACTAATAATAAGCTATAAGAAAGAAAAATTAAGAACACAAACCCAGGGGTGCCTGGGTGGTGCAGTCGTTAAGCGTCTGCCTTCGGCTCAGGGCGTGATCCTGGCGTTATGGGATCGAGCCCCACATCAGGCTCCTCCGCTATGAGCCTGCTTCTTCCTCTCCCACTCCCCCTGCTTGTGTTCCCTCTCTCGCTGGCTGTCTATCTCTCTGTCAAATAAATAAATAAAATCTTAAAAAAAAAAAAAAAAGAACACAAACCCATTTAAAATTGCATCAAAAAGAGTAAAATACCTAGAATGAATTTAACCAAGGAGGGGAAAGATCTGCATACTGAAAACTATAAGGCCTGGATGAAAGAAAGTGTAAGAGACAAATAAATGGAAAGATATTCCATGCTCTGGACTGACAGAATAAATGTTGTTAAAATAATATTACCCCAAATAATCTACATATTCAGTGTAATCCCTTCTAAATTCCAAAGGCATTTCTCAAAGAAATAGAAAAAAGAACCCCAAAATGTATATGGAAACACAGAAGATCCTGAATAGCCAAAGCAATCCTGAAAGAGAATAAAACTGGAGGCATCATGCACCCTGATTTTAAACTATATTAAAAACCTACAGTAATCAAAACAGTATGGCACTGGCATAAAAACAGACACGCAGATCAATGTAACAGAACTCAGAGACCAGAAAAAAACCCATGAATAGATGGTCAGTTGATTCATGATGGAGTCAATATACAATGGAGAAAGGGCAGTCTTTTCACAAATTTGCATATCACCCTTGCACCGCAGCAATGCTAATCTTCTCTGTATCGTTCCATTTTTAGTATATATGCTGCCAAAGCAAGCACAAGGACAGTCTTCAATAAATGGTGTTAGGAAAACTGGACAGCAACATGTTAAAAAAAAAAAAAAGCCATGAAACTGGACCTCTATCTTATACCATACACAAAAATTAGCTCAAAATGGATTAAAGTCTGAAACCTAAAACCTGAAAATATAAAACTAAAAGAAAACATAGGCAGTACACTTCTTCACAATAGCCTTGGTGGTGATTTTTGGTTTTGACACAAAAAGCAAAGGACACAAAAGCAAAAAATACATCACGCAAAAATACATCAAACTAAGAAGCTTCTGCACAGCAAAGGAAACCATCAAAAAAATGAAAAGGCAAGCTACTGAATGGAAGAAAATGTATACAAATCATATACGTAATAAGGGGATAATATCCAAAATATATACAGAACTCATACAACTCAATACCAAAATAAAATCCAATTAAAAATGGGCAGTGGATCTGAATAGACATTTCCTAAAGAAAACATCCAGATGGCCAACATGGTACACGAAGAGATGATCACCATCAATAATCCTCAGGGAAATACAAATCAAAACCACAATGAGATATCACTTCACACCTGCTAGAATGGCCATTATCCAAAGGACAAGAAATAACAAGTGTTTGCAAGGATGTGGAGAAAAGGGAACCCTTATGCGCTGCTAATGGGAATGAAAATTGGTACGATCACCGTGGAAAACGGTATGGAGATTCCTCAAAAAAAAAAAAAATATGCATCCAACAATTCTACTTCTCAATATTTATCTGAAGACAAGGAAAACACTGACTCAAAAAGATATATGTACCCCCCCACATTCATTCTAGCATCACTTACTATAGCCAAGACATGTAAGCAGCCTAAGTGTCCACAGACAGATAAATGGATAAAGAAAATGTGCTATATATCCAATCATCATGTTGTACAGATGAACTTAATATAATGTTATATGTCAATTATGTCATTAAAAAATTTAAAAGGCCAGAGCATTTTTAATCCAAACTATTAATTTAAGAAGTAAAATATACCAAATCACACAGTGTTTATATATTTCTAACTCAAAAGTTTTGTTGAAATTCAAAAATTTTTTAAAGTAATCTCCACATCCAACGTCGGGCTCGAACTCATGACCCAAAGATCAAGAGTCACTTGCTCTAACGACTGAGCCAGCCAGGCGGCCCTTAAATTTTAAATTTTGTAGTTATATATACTCTATTTATTTTTAAATTTTTGTATATATTTTTTATAAAAAATTGGGAGAAATACTGGGATAGATAGCATGTTTTTAAATATCAATTTCATTTATATACAAATATCTAAAATGTCTATTGCTTACCTGATTTCCATGGAGATCAAGTTTGACTAATTTTATGCAACTCTGAAGTGGATGAATATCTGTAATAAAATTGTTTGAGAAGATGCATACTCTAAGAGAGATACAGGATTGCAAATTTTCCATAGATTTTAAATGAAGGCCACTGAACTTCACAAAAACAAAATCTTTTTGATCTTCTATCACGTTTTCATTATAGTGACTCCATTCTTCATGACTGGTTAGCTCTTCTGTTATTGTTCCATGAAACATCTAGGAAAAATGGGAAATAGCTTAGAAAAGGTTTTTCAACTTCCAAAAATAAATCTGAAAACAAACAAAAAATTTGCTAAAGTTAGTGAGAATACAATGGGTAAAAAAGGTGAAAAAAATCTAATTCGTAAGTGAAATCTAAAAAGAATAATAATAATAATAAACAAAAAAAGCACAATCAGACCTATAAATCAGAGAATAAATTGATAGTTGCCAGACAAGAGGGGGCTGAGCAAAGTAGGTGAAGGGGAGAGGGAAATATAGGCCTCCAGTTATGGAATGAATGAATCACAAGAATAAAAGACACAGCATAAGGAATACAGTCAATGGAATTGTAATAGTGATGTAATGGGACAGATGGTAGCTACATATGTGGTGAACACAGCATAATGTATAAAATTGTTAAATCACTAAGTGGTATAACTGAAACTAACATAACATCATGTATCAACTGTACTCAAAAAATTCAAAAAAATTAATCCCATAAAACCTTCTAATTCAAAGCATTTTAAAAGTATGACATTTATATAACTACAAATCAAAAATGTTATCATTGTCCTTGCCAATCAACTAATCAATCAGTAAAAGGAAAAAAAAATTCCTTTTTCCTAGAATACTTAGAGAATATGGAATTCGGTGAAACAGTTAAGAGAAAAACATCGCTTCTAGGCAAGAAAACTAAAACAAAGAAAATTACACCTTATTATACCTTGTATAATAATTCTGTTTAAATATTATGCTAAATAAAGAAATGCACTGAATGATAAACTTCCAAGTCAGGATAATGCTAACATTTGTGTAAGAGGCTGAAAAACGTAACTAAATGAAATTAAGGCGCAATACAGGGTTTCAACTGTTATAAATTTCTTAGAGACAATTTGCAATCACATTATTTATTTTTATGTTCAATTCAAGTAGGCAATTAAGATCTGGAATTCTAACGGTTTTAAAATTTGACTAATTTAAGTTTATGAAAACTTTCTGGATCAAAGCTCTTTAATGTAATTTTACATAGTATTTCTCATATATTTGAAATTTCCCTTACTGTAGGTAATTTTAGCTTTCACAAAACACAGTCACCCAGTGATAGTTTAGAAGAGAATATTTGAACTCAAGTGGCCTACCTGAGAGCATTTAGTAAGATTAGCTACCTTCCCTATTGGAAGAATCTCTCCCATGTGGAAGTAAATTAGGTTAGCATAATTCAAATGAAAACAAATGTGGAAATCCAGATAAACTCTCACACTCTTTCAAGAGATTAGGTACTTTTTATATCCTAGCCAAAGCCTAAAACTGTAATCTTCAAACTCTTAAGTACCACCTAAGGAATTCAACAGAAAGCAGATTCCTAGGCCACATATCATATCTACATTATCAGCGGGCCAAGGAATCTGTAATTGAGCATGCACCTGGGTAAGTCATAGACACCTTGAGAAAGACTAGCCTTAAAGTACAAGTAAAACAGTTTTCCAAATATAAAGACCCTGACATAAAATAAACAGATGTGAAAAAATCTTTACAAACTTATCAAGGTCTATAACTCCTGAAATGAAAGGCAATGTATAAAAGGTATCCCATCATTTGGGATCCCTATTTAGAAAAGACCTTAAGTCTTTCCTCAGGCACTCCTTTCAAAAACCTATTTTTTCCATTTTGGCCTAATACAGGCAAACTCTTGTTTATAACAGGGGTTTATGAGAGACCATATCCCGGGCATAAATCAGGATGTTTCAAGACAATGGGGTGCTCAAAAGTTTCAGCTATAGAATCCAATTTTTGAGTCAATAGCAATTCTGTCAGAAATCTGCAAAGTGAGAGTCATATACCAAACTACTTTTTCCTTTCTTTTCTTAGCCAAGTGATTTTTTGAAATTATTAGTAGACTTAATTTTTTTAGAGCTGTTTAGGTTTACAGAAAAATTGAAAGTACACAGAGATCCCATATACACGCTCACCGTCAGTTTCCCCTATTAACATCTTGCATTAGTGTTGTATATTTATTATAATTTATGATCCAATCTTAATGCATTATTATTAACTAAAGTTAAAGTGTTTTAGATCATAGCTCATAGCAAAATCTCTGGATAAACAAAACACATCAACATGGAACAGCAGAGAGATCCCATTTCCTCACATAAAGCTGAAGCTGACTTGACACCTTTTGTCAATGCACTGGTACACGTGTGTGTACAGACAGTGACACATAGATAAACTATTATTTCAAGCATCCACTGTTCACACAGATTATTCCATCTCTAATAGTTTATTCTGATATTTCTTTGTAGAAGATATAATCCTCCTAGCATTTATTTTTGGGGATTCTAAATAGTGTTACTGAGTATAGTTACTGTCTTTAAACTTATCACAAGCAATGAAAGATTTTTATTTTAAACTTTTCTGTATTAATGTGATTTGTATGTCACTTGAACATGATGTCAATAATCTACCACTGGTATTACTCAAAAGTAGAATTTTTTTCCATTTCCTTTATTGATCTCAGACATACTAGATAATCTGACTAAATGAAAGGCTGTACGATTGCTTAAGCATTCTATCTTTAGCTATTAATTGATCAACCTTCTTACTTACTCGGTGACAATCACCAACACTGTTTTGTGAAGTTAATTGATACTGAAACATAAGATAACATTGCCCTCTTCCTCAAAATGCCTAAATATGTTCAAAATAATTTTTTAAATAATACCTACTGAGTTAGTATGGTTAGTATTATTGCCTCACTTGAAAATTTTTTCTTACAGCTAAGACATATATTCTAAGGAAGAAATTATTAAGTCATACAAATCCAAATTTGAGATAATCTTCATGACAGTTCTTAATTGAATATCTTTTTATTCATTTTGGACAACTACTTCCTAGTTTTAATTACAAAGATGCCAATTAAAGACATATTAAAAAATCTTCTGCAATATTAAATACCAAAATGATTTGGGAACTAAAATTTCATGGCTTCAGAATTTCAAAAAAATCTAGGTTGCCTAATTATTTTATGTTTAAATGTAAACTCCATGAAAACAATAAAATTAACTATGTGGTGAAGTAAAATAGAATTGCTGAAATATTAATTTTTAATTAAATAATTAGAAGTCTAAACAGTTAACAATAATGGATTCTTAATGAAATATGCTGAACTCTGCTATGCTGAACCCTGCTATTTAAGGATGTCATACTTCTCTCTTGGTGTAATTCTCTTCAGCAAATCATTGTCTAATTAACTCTTAGTCATTTACATTCCTGTACCATGCCTATATCCCCAATTTAGAAATTATATATTTATATGTTATATAATTTAATTGTTGTCTTTCCAATTAAATTACATACACCCTGAGGTCAGGAGGGCATTTGTTTTGTAGTTTTCATAGTTTAGCATGGGACCTAGAACTGAATCATCTTTCAATAAATATGGCTTCTTTTTTTTTTTTTTTTACTTTCCTCAGAGAAATAGTAAATTTAGAGGAAGAAAATTTTAAGACTTCTATTCCTGAATAATCAATGGGTCAAAGAAGAAATCAAAGTGAAATTAAAAAAAAAACTGGAAACAACTGAAAACTGAAAAACGAAAACAAACTGAAAATTGGAAAAAGGAAACAAATGAAAAAATCGAAAAAAACATCCCAACACATACAGAATGCAGCAAAAGCAATTCTAACCAGGAATCTTATGGTGATAAATGCATACATTAAAAAAAATCTCAAAAAAGCTAACTTCTTATCTCTAGGAACTAGAGAAAAAACAATAAACTATACCCAAGTTAGCAGAACAAAGGAAATTAAAAAGATCAGAGCAGAAATAAAGGAAATAAAGAAAATAAGAAAAGATCAACAAAACTAAGGGTTGGGTTTTGAAAGAATAAACAAAATTGGCCACCTTTAGCTAGATTTAACAACAATCACCACTAAAAATAAAGGAGGACCCAAATAAATAAAGTTAGAAATTAAAGAGAGGACATTGTACTGATATCAAAGAAATACAAGGAATTATGAGAATACTATGAACAATTATACACCAACAAATTAAACAACCTAGGAGAAATGGATAAATTCCTAGAAACATACAGTCTACTAAGACCTATTCCTAGAGAAAAAAGAACATCTGAACAGACTAATTACTAGTAAGAAGATTGAATCAATAATTAAAAACCTCCCAACAAAGAAAAGTCAGTGACAGAGAGATTAATTGGCAAATTCTATCAAACATTTAAAGAAGAATGAATGCCAGTCCTTTTCAAACTCTTCCAAATAGTTGAACAGGATAAAACACTTCCAAACTCATTTTATAAGACCATCATTACCCTGATACCAAAGGCAGATAAGGGTACTAGAAAAAAGAAAAATACAAGCCAATATCCCTAATGAATATACATGCAAAATTTCTGTACAAAATTCTAGCAAATCAAATTCAACAGCATTTAAAAAAAAATCAAATACCATGATCAAGTGGGATTTATCCCTGGGATGCAAGAATGGTTCAACAACACAGATCGATCAGTACAATGTATCTTATTAATGGTACAAAAGACAAAAATCATATGATCATCTCAATAGATGCAGAAAAAAGCATTTGATGAATCAAATCCTTACAGATGAAAATTCTAAACAAAGAGGGTATACAAGGATTACAATTCAACATAACAAAGGCCATATATGGCAAGTCAACAGCTAACATTCTATTCAATGGTGAAAGGTTGAAAGATTCTTTTCTAAGATCAGGAAAAAAGCAAAAGTCCCCACTCTCACCATTCCTGTTCAACATAAGACTAGAAATCCTAGCTAGAGTGATCAGTTAAGAAAAGGAATCCAAATAAGAAAGGTAGAAGTAAATTTTCTGTTTGCAGATAACATATTTATTTTATTTTTTCTTATTATGGTATGTTAATCACCATACAGTACATCATTAGTTTTTGATGTAGTGTTCCATGATTCACTGTTGGCATATAACATGATACTATATATGGAAAATCCTCAAGACTCCATGAAAATTGTGAGAATAAACAATTTCAGTAAAGATGAGGGCACAAAATAAACATACAAAAGTCAGTTTCATTTTATATATACTAACAATGAGGTATCTGAAAAAGAAGTAAAGGAACCAATCCTCTTATAATAGCATTAAAAAGAATAAAGTACTTAAGGAATAAATATATCCAAGGAGGTAAAAGATCTGTACACAGAAATCTCTAAGACATTAATGAAAGAAAATAAAGACACAAACAAATGGAAAGATCCTGTGTTCAGGAACAGTTAATACTCTTAAAATGTCCATTCTATCCTAAGCTATCTACAGATTCAAAGCAATTCGTATTAAAATTCAAATGGCACTTTTCAAAGAAACAGGAAAAATAATCCTAAAATTCATATGGGACAATAACAACAACAACCCAAGAAACTCAACTAGGCAAAACAATCTTGAAAAAGAAAATGAAGCTGGAGGGCTCATACTTCCTGACTTTAAAACATATTATAAATACACAGTAATCAAAAGAGTATGGTACTGGCATAAAAACAGGTACACAGACCAATTTGAAAGAATAGAGAGCCCAGAAATAAACCTACCCATATATGGTCAACTAATATTTGACAAGGGAACAAAGACAAGTCAATGGGGAGAGGACAATATCTTTAATAAGTGGTGTTGAGAAAACTGGATATTCACTGGAAAAAGAATTAAATCTGACCTCTTACATCCCCTTATAAAAAATCTCAAAATTATTTCAAAAATTAAATCAAAAGACTTAAATATAGGACTGGGAACCATAAAACTCCTAGAAGAAAGCATAAGGAAAAAGCTCCTTGACACTGGTCGTAGCAATGATTTTTGGATATGACACCAAAATCAAAGGCAACAAAAGCAAAAATCAAAAAGTAGGGCTACATCACACTAAGAAGCTTCTGCACAGAAAAGAAACAATAAACAAAATGAAGAGGCAAACTACGGAATGGGAGAAAATATTTGCAATTAATCTAATAAGGGTTAAATATTCAAATATAAAAGGAACTCATACAAATCAGTAGCAATAATCATCATCATCACCATCATCATCTAATTTTAAAATAGGCAGAGGACTTGAACACTATTTTTTTCCAAAAAAAGATATATAAATGGCCAACACATATATAAGAAGATGATCAACATCACTAATCATCAGGGAAATGGAAATCAAAACCATAATGAGATACCACCTCATACATGGTAGAATTTCTACATTCAAAAAGACAAGAAATATCATTGGGTAAGATGTGGAGAAGAGGGAACAAACCTTTGAGCACTGTTGGTAAGAATGTGAACTGATATAGCAACTATGGAAAATAGTATGGGGGTTCCTCAAAAAATTAAAAATGGGACTACCATATGATCTAGCAATTCCACTTTGTGCTTATATCCAAAGGAAATGAAATAATTATCTTGTAGAGATATCTGCACCTCCCATGTTCATTACAGCATTATTTATAACAGCCAAGGTATGGAAACAACCTAAGTGCCCATTGACAGATGAACAGCTAAAAAAATGTAATAAATGTAATAGTTATATATATATATTACACAATACACACATACATGCACAATGGAATATTGTTCAGCCACGAGAAAGAAGGAACTCCTGCCATCTTCTACAATATAGATGGATTTTAAAGGGTTTATAGTAAGTGAAATAAGTCAGAAAAAAAACAAAAACTGTATGATCTCATTTAATGTAAAATCTAAAGAAGTTGAACCCATTTAAACAGAGTAAACCGTTGGTTGCCAATATAAAAAACTATGACCTGTGAAATTGTCTTTTAAAAGTGGATGGAAAATAAAGACCCTCAGACAAACAAAAATTGAGGGAATTTGTTGCCAATAGATCTGCCTTGCAAGAAATGTTAAAAGCAGTTTGCTAGAAAGAAAATAATATAGTTCAGAAACTCAGATCTATATAAAGAAAAGAAGAGCAGTGGGGAAGAAACAAGTGAAGATAAAATAAAAAGCTTTTATTCTTCTTATTCCTAGTTTATCTAACGGGTAACAGTTTGCTCAAATACTAATGGCAAAAGTGTATTTGATTATCTATGCATAAATATGTATATTTAAGTCATATATATAAATAAAATGAATGGCAGCAATGATATAAGAACAAGAGGGAGGAATTAGAAATATCTTGTTATTAAAAGATATTTACACCACATGTGAAGTAGTATATGTTATTTGAGAGTGGACTTCAATTACTGCAATCTCAAGGGCAACTAATAAAAAAATGAAAAAAAAAGAAAATAAATATGCTGAGATAAGATAGAAAATGAAATCATATACAATGCTCAATTAAACCACAAAAAGCAGAAAAGAGTAGAAGGCTAAAACTGGAACACAAACAAGAGCAATGAATAAAAAACAGTACCAAATATAGTAGATATTAATTCAACTATAGAAATAATCGCTTTAAACATCAATGGTCAAAGCACCAACACAAAGACATCGTGGATCAAAGTTAGAGTGGATCAAAAAATCACGTCAACTATACATTGTCTGGGAATTGTACTTTAAATGTACAGACAAATATAAATTAAAAGTAAAGTGATGGGGTGAATTCTACCAAATATTCAAACAATTAATACCAATCCTTCTTATACTCTTCTAAAGAAGGAGAGGAGAAAACATTCCAAACTCATTTTATGTGATCAGCATTATCCTGATACCAAAACTAGAGATGGACACTACAAAAAAAGTCATAGACCATTATCTCTGATGAACACAGATGCAAAAATCCTCAACAAGATATTAACAAACTAAGTTCAACAATGCATTAAAAGGATCATACACCACAATGAAGTGGGATTTATGCCTGGCAATAAAGGATAGATCAACATCCACAATCCAATACATGTGATTATACACCATACTGACAAAATGAAGGGTAAAAATCATATGATCATCTTTACAGCTGCAGAAAAAGCACCTGACAAAATTCAACATTAATTTATGATAAACTGAGTATTTCAACAAAGGGTATAGACAGAACATAACTCAACATAATAAAGGCCATATATGACAAATTCACGGATAACATCATACACGACAGTAAAAGCTAAAAGCTTTTCCTCTAAGACCAGGAACAAGACAAGGATGCCCACTCTCACTACGTTTATTCAACATAGTATTAGCAGTCTAGAGAGTAATTAGGCAAGAAAGAAATAAAAAACATCCAAATTGGAAAGAAGAAGTAAATTTGTCACTACTTGCAGATAACATATTATTCACAGAAAACCCTGGAGACTCCACCAAAAAACTGTGAATAAGGGAATTCAGTAGAGCTGCAGGAAACAAAAGCAACGAAAATAATCAACTATCAGAAAGAGAATTTAATAAAACAATCCTATTTAAAATAGCATCAAAAAGAAAAGAATACCTAGGAATAAATTTAGCAATGGAAGGAAAAGACCCATACGCTTAAATTAATTAATTAAACTGAAAAAGAAACAAATAAATGGAAAGCTATTTCATGCTCATGAACTGGAAGAATTAACATTGTTAAATGACCATACTACCCAAAGCAATCTACATATGCAGCACAATTTCTAGCTAATTTTCAATGGCATTTTTTACAGAAATATAACAAACAATCCTAAATTCATATAAAACCACAAAAAAGCCTAACTAGCCAAAGCAGTCTTGAAAAAGAACAAAGGTGGAGGCATTATGCTCCTTAATTTCAAACTGCATTACAAAGCTATAGTAATCAAAACAGTATGGTATTGGCATTAAAAAAATATATAGTTAAATGCAACGGAATAGAGAGACCAGAAATAAACCCACACATAGATGGTCAATTGATTTATAACATAACAGCCAAGAATATACAATGAGGAAAGAAGAGTTTCCTCAATAAATGTTGTCAGGAAAACTGGAACAGCAACATGCAAAAGAATAAAACTAGACCACTATCTTATACCATACACAAAAATTAACTCGAAATAAAGACTTGAACTTAAAACCTAAAACTCCAAAAAGAAAACATAGGCAGTACACTTCTTCACAATAGCCTTGGTGGTGATTTTTGGTTTTGACACAAAAAGCAAAGGACACAAAAGCAAAAAATACATCACGCAAAAATACATCAAACTAAGAAGCTTCTGCACAGCAAAGGAAACCATCAAAAAAATGAAAAGGCAAGCTACTGAATGGAAGAAAATGTATACAAATCATATACGTAATAAGGGGATAATATCCAAAATATATACAGAACTCATACAACTCAATACCAAAATAAAATCCAATTAAAAATGGGCAGTGGATCTGAATAGACATTTCCTAAAGAAAACATCCAGATGGCCAACATGGTACACGAAGAGATGATCACCATCAATAATCCTCAGGGAAATACAAATCAAAACCACAATGAGATATCACTTCACACCTGCTAGAATGGCCATTATCCAAAGGACAAGAAATAACAAGTGTTTGCAAGGATGTGGAGAAAAGGGAACCCTTATGCGCTGCTAATGGGAATGAAAATTGGTACGATTACTGCGGAAAACGGTATGGAGATTCCTCAAAAAAAATAAAAATGCAACTACCATATGATCCAACAATTCTACTTCTCAATATTTATCTGAAGACAAGGAAAACACTGACTCAAAAAGATATATGTACCCCCCCACTTTCATTCTAGCATCACTTACTATAGCCAAGACATGTAAGCAGCCTAAGTGTCCACAGACAGATAAACGGATAAAGAAAATGCGGCATATACATAAAATGGAGTATTATTCAGCCATAAGAAAGAATGAAATCCTGCTATTTGCAACAACATAGATGGACCCTGATCGCATTATACCAAGTGAAATAAATCAGACAAAGAAAAACAAGTGCTGGATGATCTCATTCATATGTAGCATTTGAAGACAAAAACAAAAAATCAAACTCATATATACAAACAGACTGGTGGTACAGAGGCAGGGGTAGGGGTTGGCAAAATTGGACAAGAGGTCAAATGGTACAAATTTTCAGTTATAAAATAAATAGGTCAAGAGGAGGTAATGCACAGCCTGATGACTTTGGTTAATAACATCGTATTGCATATTTGAGAGTTCCTAGAGAGTACATCTTAAAAGTTCTCATCACATGAAAAAAAATTTTTGTAACTACACATGATGAAGGATGTTAACTAACTGTGCTGATCATTTCACAATATATACAAATACTAATCATTATGCTGTATAGCTGGAACAAATATATTATGTGTCAATTACACCCCAATTGAAAAGTATAATAAAAATGATGGATATGAAAAAAAAGATAGTATATATAGATATTCATTTAATACCAAAAAATCCTTAATGTCTTAAATGGTATAATTAACTAAATAAACTATTTTATACAGTCAATGGAATACTATGAAAGCATTAAAACTGATACTGTAGAATAGTTAACCACAGGAAAAGTTGTTGATAAATAACCAAGTCATTGTTTTTGTTTAGAAATATTTTTCACTAAAAAAAAAGGAATATTTTCACTGAATTGTACAGTTTAAAGGGGTGAGTTTTATGGTATGTTAATTAATTTTCAATTAAAAATATTCATTCTTCTGTGGCACACATTAAAAAAGGTAAAAAATAAAAAGTTAAGTAATGGAGAAAGGTATACCATGCTAACACTAATCAAAAGAAAGCTAAAAGCTTTAATAGTTCAGACAGAGCAGATTTCAGAGCAAGGAAAATTATCAGGCATAAGGTGGGGTAATACAAATGATAAAAGGACAATTCTACAAGAAGACATAACAATCCTTATTGTGCATGTGCCTAAAAACAGCATTAGCACCTGAGACAAAACTGAGAGAAATGAAAAGGAGACACCAATGAATCCACTATTAGATTCGGAAACTTCAACATCCCTCTGTCAGAAATAAATAGATTCAACAGGCAGAAAATCAGTAAGGACACAGTTGAAGTCCACAATACCATTGGTCAACTGGATAACTGACACAATCTACTACTTTATCCAACAACAGAAGATTATACCTTCTTCTCAAGTTTACATGGAATATTTGCCAAGATAGAACGTAATCTTGGCCATAAAACATAGCTTAACAAATTTAAAAGAACAGAAAGCATACAATGTCTGTTTCAGAACACAGTGGAATGAAACTAGATAACAATAAAAGAAAGATAGCTGGAAAATATCAAAATACATGGAGATTAAACAATGTATTTCTAAATAACATATGGCTCAAAATAAATTCAAAAATATTTTGAGCTAAATGAAAATGCACCTTATCAAAATTTGTGGGTTGCAGTGAAATCAGGGCTTAGACAGTAATCTACAGCATTGAATTCACATATTAGAAAAGAAGATACAAAGTCAATAATTTAAGTTTCCACCTTGGGAAACTAAATCAAGAAGAGCAAATTAAATGCAAAGTAAGCAGAAGAAAAATAAATCAGTAATAAATATATTTTCAGTAAGTACATTTATAAAAAATATTATAATACTTGATTATATTCTCAAATATTTGGGGATGGGAGCATTTTGTTATTACCTCATCCCATAACTCTCTATAAATACCTAGAAATTCTATAAATGTTAACTTTAACCAGATCATATGAACGGTCTTTTACAATGAAAAACAACTCTTTACTTGTTTTTTCAAGTCTTAAGTGAGAGGGGAAAAAAGTGTCTCCAAACACTCTGTGGTTCCTACAATGTATATTTCTTCCTTATCTGCTAGGTTATTCAGAGTTAATGAAATGCTTAAATACTGAATCTCATCCCAGATGCCTGCAAACATTTTTGGTTCCTATTAACTGATCTGTTTCATACAGTTTAATTTTTAAGCCATTGTCAACTGATTTTTTAGTTGGTGATATGAATTCTGCAATAATCTTAAAATCAATCTTTCTCATATAATAGGATCATTTGTATTTGTGTTCTCTGTTACATCAATATTCATCTCCATTGATAGTATTTATTTGCCAATGTATAAACAACCTTAATATTAAAAAACATTCTAGGGTAGAACACTATTCGATGAGATCAAGTTATTGCTATCTAAAGGAAAGATTAATATGTAGTTAGTAAATTATAAGATTAAATGTAGTACACTATATTTCCACTTTTTTAAGAACTAGCAGTCTACATTCAAATATAAGCTTTTTTTCAGTTATTCGAACTATTCAATTAAAGAGTCTGTCACATAACCCAATCAGTTTAAAGAAGTAAGGATTCTCATGCAACATTTAATTTTATTTCTTATTCTTTATTGCACATCAGTATAACTAGAATAACACAAATTCTCAGGCCCCATTAGTCTACATCTTAAATCTTATCTCTGCAGCTTTGGGGCCAGATGATTATACTACCCACCAAGCTGAAAACCACTGCAATTGAGAACTCCTCTTATACCTACTTAAAAGCCTGTGTACTAAGTACTGCCAATTTTAAATACGACAATTAAAGAGGAATCCAGGCACTTTTGTTCCTTTTAGATTTTTGATAATTTTACAATTACTTTGTAAAATGCACATATAAATGTGTATATCATCAAGTTCAAATAATAATATAATGTTCACAAGGCAAATTTAAGAATAGCAACACATTACATAAAGCCTCAGGACTCCTATTCCATGCTTGTACAATTTCAAAGAAGTCCTGTTGTTAAAAAGAAATCAGTATCATTGTCAGTTAACCTAGTTTGTATTGACTAAAGTACTAATTTTAAAATTATCATGCATTTTAAATCACACTGTGAAAACCATGTCTTTATAAACTATAATGTACATCAACTATAAGTCTCACCTTTATTCCCAATTTTTTCATTTAAAAAAATGGTGGCAAACATATGAAGAGTAAATGCATGAGGTTATAATTAATGAATATCTAAATTAAACACTGGAAAGTAAAAACTCTTATTCTGTATGTTTATTTACTTTTCAAATGGATATTTAACAAATCTTTTAAAGAAATTTTCAAAAAAAAAATGTTTTGCTGACTGTGGCATTGACCTCTGGGCATCACACTCAGTCCCTGGAAATTTAGATGATAGGTATACAAATACATTATTATTTTAAGTAAAGAGTATATTAAAATATAATATTCGGTTTGGTGATCTATGTTATAGTAACTTATTTTGTAAGCATTAGTTATGACATTATTAAGTTGAATTCTGGACACTAGACTCCAGAATTACCACAAACTTTGCTAAGATTCTGCAAATGAAATAAAATCATGAAAAAAGTGGAAAAATAAAGATTTTTTCAAAAATCTAACTATATGAAATATAACTAGTAATATTTTACATCTATTGTGGTTGCAAACTATTTTTAGTTTAGAATGTCTGTAATAATATTTAAGTGCATCATAAACACAGCAATTATTTTTTAAGAAATACTTTTTATTTGGCCAAATAATTCATTAAGTCAATACTGTTTTGATGAAGACTTCCATGATTTTACATCACACACAAAATGTACTTTAAAAATAAAGGAGAGGAGTTCTAGAACAATTAGAATATTATATATCTCCCGACAAATGAAAATGGAATCTAGTTGGTTTGTAAGTTTATATAAAAAAATGATTCCTTAAAACATTACATTTTGGTGGTATATTCCACATGTTTCAAATAACATAAAAAGTCATTTGGAACAATGAATCAAAGATGCACTTGTAATCAAGACATCTTAATTTCTATCCTTTACATGTATTTGCTTTCTAAAATTTAGAAGGCTATATATTTCTGTCCAAAAAATTTTAAAAAGCTTTTGTGAAAACACCAGTTTTCAACTTTTATTTTTATTCCATGCTTGTAGTATAAAACTATAAGCTTGAAAAATCTAAAGGGTGATGAGCCAGAAGATGGATATAAAACAACACAAACTAATTTTAAAAAATCTAGGAAAACATCTGCATAGAAATCAACACCTCTTAAGAAATCATATAAGCAAGAAAAGAATGGAATAAAATATTTAAAGTACTGAGAGAAAAAAGAAAAGCCATCAATCTAGAATTCTGCACCCTGTGAAATTATCTTTCAAAATGAAGGAGGAACACTTTCATAGACAAACACTGAGGAAATTTGTTGCCAGTAGACCTACCTTACAAGAAATGTTAAAAGAAGTTATTTAGAGAAAAGGAATATAATATAGTTCAAAAACTCAGATCATAGAAAGCAAGCAAGAACACTGGGAAAGAAATAGTGTACATAAAATAAAAATCCTTTCTTATTCTTAATGATCTAACACATAAAATTTAGTCAAAATATTAGTAGCAAATGATATATGCATCTATCTAAGTTTAGGCATATGTCATACATACATGAATGTTTATATATAAGTGAAATTAATGCAGCAAATATGTAAGAGACAGAAGAAAAGAATTAGGTTTATTTTCTAATTATAAGGTACTTACACTACCTGGGAAGGGTAGACTGTTATTTGAAAATGGAACTGAACTAATTATAAATGTGGATTGCAAACTTTAGAGCAACCACTAAAAATGGTAAAATAAGAACTATAACCAATATGCTACGAAAGAAAAGAAAATGGAATCATATACAATGCTTATTTAAAACTACAAAAGCCATAAAAAGAGTGAAGGACAGAAGACAAAAACAAAGAAAAATGGCAACAAATAGAAAATAAGAAGGGATATTGCAAATATTAATCCAAATATATCAACCATTATGAATGTCAAAGATCCAAATGAACCAATTAAGAGAGATTATCAGATGAGATTAAAAAAAAAAAGACCCAATACATGTTGTCCTCAAGAAACCCACTTTAAAGGTAAAGACATATAAAATGATAGAGAAAGCTATATCATGCAGACATCAATCAAAAGAAAGCAGTAGTAGCTATATTAACTTTAAACTGAGCAGTCTTCAAAGCAAGAGAACTTATCAGGATAAAGAATGGCATTACAGCGGCTCCTGGGTGGCTCAGTAGGTTGAGTCTGCTTTCAGCTAAGGTCATGGTCCCAACGTCCTAGAATCAAGCCCCACATCAGGCTCCCTGCTCATCGGGGAGCCTACTTCTCCCTATCCCACTCCCCGCTTGTGCCCGCTCTCTCTCTGTGTCAAATAAATAAATACAATCTTTAAAAAAAAAAAAAGAAAAAAAAAAGAATGGCATTACAAAATAATAATAGTCATTTCTCCAAAAAACATAGCAACTGACAAAGTTTATGCACCTAACAAAGGTGAAGCAAAACTGATAGAACTGCAAGAAACAGATGAATCCAGTATCACAGTTGGAGACTTCAACTCCACTATCAGAAAATGAACAGATCTATCAACAGAAAATCAGTAAGAACATAGTTAAACACAACTCCATCAACCAACAGGATAGAATTGACATCTACAGACTACTTCATCCAACAACCCCTGAATGTATATTCATCAAAATCTCACATAAACATTTACCAAGACAGGCTACATTTTGGGCCTAAAATACAACTTAACAAATTTAAAAGAACAGAAATTATACAATGTCTGCCCCAGATCACAATGGAATTAAACTACACATCAATAACAGAAAGATAGTTGGAATACCCCCAAATATGTGGAGATAAACAACACATTTCTAAGTAACACATGGGCCAAAGACTCAAGAAAAATTTAAAAATATTTTAAACTAAATGAAAATAAAAATACAACATATCAAAATTTGTGGGATATAGCAAAACAGTGCTTAGAGGGAAATTTAGAGCAATCAATGCACGTATCATGAAAGAAGAAAAATCTAAAAGCAATAATCTAAACTTCCGCCTTAAGAAACTAGAAAAAAAAAAAAGAGCAAATCAAATCCAAAGTAGGCATAAGTAAAGAAATAATAAAAATTACAGGAGAAATCAATGAAATTGAAAGCAGAAAATCAACAGAGAAAATCCACAAAACCAAAATCTGGTTCTTTGGAAAGATCAATATTGATAAGCCTCTAGCCAGGCAAAGAAAAAAGTGAGAGAGGATACAAATTATTAATATCAGAAATTAAAGAGAGGACAATACTACAGATCCCATGGACATTAGAAATATAATAAAGAAACACTATGAACAGTTCCACGTACAAAAGTTTGATATCCTAGATGAAATGGACTAATTCCTTGAAAGACACAATCTGCGAAGATTCACACAAGAACAAATAGACAATCTGAATAGGCAGATATTTATGAAAGAAATTGAATCAATAACTAATAACCTTTCAAAATAGAAAGCATCAGACCCATATGGTTCACTGAAGAATGCTACCAAAACTTAAGGAAGAAATTAGACCAATTCCCTACAATCCCTTTCAGAGGATAGAAACAAAACCTAACTATTTCTATGAAGCCAGCATTATCCTAATATTATGGCCAAAGACATCACAAGAATGGAAAAGAACAAACCAACATTTCTCCTGAAAACAGATGTAAAACTCCTGAAAAAAAAATTTAGTAAATTGAATCCAACAATGTATACAAAGAATCTACCAAGTGGGATTTTCCCCAGGTACGCAAGTCTGATTCAACATTCAAAAATCAATTAGTATAATCCATCACATTACCAGGTGAAAAAAAGAAAAATCACATGATCATTTCAATAGATAGAGAAAAACAATTTGATCAAATCCAACCTTGTTCATGACAAAAATTCCCAGTAATCTAGGAATAGAGAACTTCCTCAACTTGATAAAAATAGCTATAAAAATTCTGTAGCTAACATCATACTTAATGGTAAGAAATTAGAAGCTTCCCCACTAAGATAAGGTCCAAGGCAAGGATGTCCCAACTCATCACTGCTTTTTAACATCCTATTGAAAGTTGTAGCTATTTCAATAAGACAGGGCAAGGAAATAAATTATACACACACACACACACACACACACACACACAAGACAGGGCAAGGAAATAAATTATACACACACACACACACACAGATTGGGAAAGAGGAAATAAAACTGTTTGTTCACAGATGACATGATCATCTACATAGAAAATCCCAAAGGGGGTGCCTGGGTGGCTCAGTCGGCTAAGCATCTGCCTTAAGCTCAGGCCATGATCTCAGGGTCCTAGCATTAAGCCCAGCTCCCCGCTCAGTGGAGTCTGCTTCTCCCTCTCCTTCTGTCCCTAACCCCCACTCGTACTTGCTCTCTCCTGCACTTTCTCTCTCTCAAATAAATAAATAAAATATTGTAAAAAAAAGAATATCCAAAAGAAAACAGAACAAAACAAAACCAACCAAACAAAAACCCCACTAAACCCTGGAATGAGTAAGTGATTATAACAGGTTGCAGATACAAGGTTCATACACAAAAGCCAATCATTTTCCTATATACCAGCAATGAACAAGCTAAAAACACAATACTGTTTACATCAACACCCCCAAAAATGAAATATTGAGGTATAAATGTAGAAAAATATGTACAAGATCTATAGAAGGAAAACAACAAACTGCTGATGAGCAAAATCAAAGAACTAAATAAATGGAGAGAGACTTCGTGTGCATTGATAGGTAGGAAGACTTAATATCAAGATGTCCATTCCCCCCAACTTGATCTATAAATTCAGTGCAATCCCATTCAAAATCTCAGAAAATTATTTTATCAATATCAACAAACTATTTTAAAGTTTATACAAAGAGCCAAACTGCACAATATCTAACACACTACTGAAGAAGAACGAAGTTGGAGGAATGACACAATCATACTTTAAAACTTAATATAAAGCTATAGCTGTCAAAATAGTGTAGTATTGTTGAAACAACAGATCAATGGAACAGATTAGAGTCCAGAAATAGAAATACAGTCAACCGATCTTTGACAAAGAAGCAAAGGTAACACAATGGAGCTAAGATAGACTTTCAACAAATGGTGCTAAAACAATTGGATATCCACATGCAAGAAAAAAAAAAAAAGAATCCAGATGCAGAATTTACACCTTCAGAAAAATTAATTCAAAGTGGATCTATGATCCAAATGTAAAACACAAAACTTTAAGATTCCTAGAAGATAACCTAGAAGAAAATCTAGATGACCTTAAGTATAATAATAAAAAATCATAATCCATGAAAGAAATATTTTATAAACTATACTTCATTAAAATTAAAGACATATAATTTGCAAAAGTAATGTCAAATGAATGAGAAAACAAGCCACAGACTCGGAGAAAGTATTTACAAAAGACACATCTGAAAAAGGACTTTTATCCAAAATACACAAAGAACACTTAAAACTAAACAATATGGAAATGAACCACCATATTAAAAAATGGGCCAAAGACTTTAACAGACACTTCACCAAAGAAGATATACAGATGGCATATTAAAACAACCCCTAACAGAATGACCAAAATCCTGAACATGGACATTACCAACTTCTGGCAAGAACGTGGAGCAACAGAAACTATCATTCATCGCTAGTAGGAATGCATAATAGTACAGTAAGTTTGGAAGATGGTTTGGCTGTATCTTATAAAACTAAATATGCCCTTATCATAAGATCCAGTAATTGTACTCCTTGGTATTTATCCAAAAGAGTTGAAAACTTATTTCCACAGAACACCTGCACATGGATGTTCATAACAACTTTACTCAAAATTGTCAAAATTTGGGAGCAACCAAGATGTCCTTCAGTAGGTGAATAGATAAAGTGTGGCACATCCAGACAATGGACTATTAGCACTAGAAAGAAATCGGTTGCCATGAAAAGACATGGTGTACTTTAAATGCATATTACTAAGTGAAAGAGACCAATCTGAAAAGGCTACGTAGTGAAGGATTACAACTATAGGACATAATGGAGAAAGCAGAAGCGTGAAGATAGTAAAAAGATCAGTGGTTGTAGAGTTCATGGGGTGAATGAACAGGCAGAACACAGAAAATTTTTAGGCGTGAAATTCTGAATATTATAATGAAGGATACATGTCATCTTACTTTGTTCAAACCCATTGAATATACAACACCAAGAATGAAATGTAAGGTAAACTATGTCAATGTAGGTTCATCAACCATAACAAGTGTACAATTTTGGCAGGAGATATTGATGATGGGGTAGGCTATGCACATGTGGATATTGTGGGGATATACTGAAAATCTCTGTACCTTCTTCTCTTTTGCTGTGACCATAAACTACGGTCTTAAAAAAATACTAAGGGAGGACATCAAATACAAGTTAGGGGGAAAAAGTTGTCCTTCTCTCCAGAAGGGTGAGAAGGGTGAGGGTTCCTTCAACAAGGGGGGAAAAATACTAAAGAAATAAGTTGAGAACAAGCTAGCTGAATAAATAAATTCAAATGAAGGGAACAATAAAAAGATGTTTTTGCTTACACTACATGTCAGAAAAAGGAGGAGGAGGAACAGGAGTTGAACAGAGAGATGAAACACAAGAAACGGGAAAGATCAGAGCCCTAGCATGAACTGATCAAGCCATGCACCGTGAGCATCACAGCTCATAATCTAGCACCCTCCTCACTTGGCTTCAGTGTCTTCTTGTAAAGAAGGAAAAAAAATGTTTGGAAACAAATTTAATATGCTTCTCCACAACTTCCACACAACAGTCATGTTTATATCTCTATAGTAATAAAAGCAAGCTGTCATTAACTATAAACAAGCACAGGCATCTTATTGGGGTGGTGGCTGAACTCAGTAAACTTACTAAAAATCATTAAACTGTTCACTTACAACAGGTTAAGTTAATGGTATATAAATTATGCCTCAGTAAAGTTCTTTTAAAAATCTATCTCACTCTTCTTCATGGTACTTCTTCGGATACTGTCTACTCTTCTCCGATAGAGAAAAAGCTCAAATGCCTCTACAGAATATCATTTTCAACTTATTATACTTCAGTTTGTCTGATGTTCCTTTTGAAATGTGGAATCCATGGTTAAATACACCATTTCCATCATGTTTTACTTATACAGAATTAATGATTTTACTCAGCTGTGTTGGCATATTTTGGTTACTGTAGCTTGTGACTATTTAGCAACCACATCACACTGTTTGATTATATTAAACATAAACTTAAATTCCTAGACTTTTTGCCCCCTACAATCAACTTCCAAGGAAATTTACTTCCACTCATATAGTATTCAATATTTTTTTATTTTTACTTAAAAATTAATTTTAATGAACATTTGAGAAAAACAGAAAAGAGGTAAGAAGAACAAAAACCATAGCTGATAATGTAGTATATTTACTTCTAGCACATTTTATATGAATGATCATGTCAAAAAAATCATATCAATTTCTATGGCCATCCTTTTCAGGTCCGAGAAATGCTATACTTAATACTCTATATAATAGAGTTTATGACATCACCCTTTACAGTTCTTAACACTATCCAAAATGTTACTTGGTCACTTTCTCATTGTAAACTTTGTTATTACCCACAATTCTTGAGCTCATAAGCTTTATTAACCTTTCTTCACCTAGGACCTCATCTAGTTCTGTAGTTTAAAATTAACTCCATCTGGGGCGCCTGGGTGGCTCATCGTTAAGCGTCTGCCTTCGGCTCCGGTCATGATCCCAGCTTTCTGGGATCGAGCTCCGCATCGGGCTCCCTGCTCAGCGGGAAGCCTGCTTCTCCCTCTCCCACTCCCCCTGCTTGTGTTCCCTCTCTCACTGCCTCTCTTTCTGTCAAATAAATAAATAAAAACCAAAAAAATTAAATTAAATTAAATTAACTCCATCTAATCCCTAGCCATAACTCTAAACCTAGAGTTAAATCTCTGGAGAGGTCTCTGAAGTGCAGGATGGTAGGCACATACCTTTGCACTGATTACTCAGTCATAAAAAAATAATGAAATGGAATGAATAGAGCTAGAGTATAATACTAAGCGAAATCAGTCAGTCAGAGAAAGACAAATATCATATGACTTCACTCATATGTAGAATTTAAGAAACAAAACAAATGAGCAAATTGTGGGGGGGGCAGAGAGGCAAACCAAGAAGATGACTTTTAACTATATGAAGCACACTGATGATTATCAGAGGGGAGGTGGGTGAGGGGTTGGGCTAAACAGGTGATGGGGATTAAGGAGGGCACTTGCTGTAATGAGCACCGGGTACTCCACGAAGTGTTGAATCACTATACTCTACACCAGAATCTAATATTACACTATATGATAACCAACTGGAATTAAAATAAAAACTTAAAAAAAATAAAGTAAAATAAAATTAAAATAACTCCATCTGTATGTTGAGGATTCCTAAAGTTATCTCTCTAACCCAGACCTCTCTCATGAACTCCGGACTCATATGCATGATGCCTACAGACACATACACATACACAAACTTCATTACGTATGTACTGCATACACACACATGTGTATATTCCACATGTCCAAAACCAAATTCTGGACTCTCTCTACTACCCCACCAACATTCCCCATCCATAGCCTTTCCCATCTCAATTGATGGCCATTCTATCCTTCAGGTGGTCAATCTTGACTTCTCTCATTCTCTAACATTCCATAACCATACCATTAGCAAATTGTATTGTTTGTGCCTTCAAAAATATGTCCAGAATCTAGCCAATTTCTCAGCATCCCCACTGTTACTATCATGGCAAAATCTCCACCAACTCTATCCTTGCTCCACCCTCCACTACAGTCTATTTTCACATTTCTAAGTGATCTTTTCAAGGTAAGTCACATAAAAACTGCAATGGCTTTGTTTCACTCGGGACAAAATACCAATATCCTTTCTTTAGGCTTCTGTCACCTCTCTGATCTGTACTGCTCACTGCCTTTTGCTCTACCTCACTCAAGCGTTCCATATTTTCTAAAAGTTCTTAATGTTTTGTTTTTATTAACAAAAAAACTTCTAAATGATAAAACTATGAAAGAGTAATCTCCCTTTTACCCAAATGATTTCTCTTAAAGTACAGAATTAAATGGAAAGCCAAGTCTTTAGGGAAAAGAAAAAACAAAAAAACCTAAGTTAAGTTCATGGCAAGAATTTGTAGAGCCCTGAATGCCTGCCTATGGCACTGATGAAGAGTTTAATAAAGACGGGTTTCTAAAATAAACCAAAATGCATGGTGTGGTAGATGATTTCTGGGTTTGGGATTGAAAAATAGTGCTTAAATCTTCTCCACTACTGACTATAAGACCTTCGCTAAGTCATTATTCTGATTCATAACTTTCTTACAGGTAAAGATGAACAGATTAATTTGTAAAACTCATTATGAACTTATGCTTTACAAGAGAAATACTTATAGGTATCTACCAAAAATACATCTAATAGGTCTGATTTATTCCCAGTAATGTTATTTAAAGTTCTTGATTAGTCTGCATATACAAAAGAATGCCAGTGAATAAACCAAATACCACAAATGTTAAGGGACTGGTCGTAGATTAAATTATATAAATTTACTAAAGCTATGAAGTGAACTCAAAACTGAGGGGTGGAGAGGCTCACTAAAAACTGCAAGGGCAAAGAAGCCACAAACCTAAAGTTCCTGAAAAGAATACAGATTTTGAATGTTCAGACTGTATATCTGGACCTGGGCTTTGAGCAAATGTCTTCAGATGAAGGCCCTGGAGGAGGAATTAATTGTCAGAAGGTCTCTGGGAACTGCTCCTGGCTGAAATAAGCCGCGAGTTAGAAAGGACGAACCACCTTTCGAGAGAAAGCTGGAAGCTAAATTGTAGTTTCGTCTTCTAAGCGGGTCAGTTCTAACAATTTTATCTCCCAACCCGAACCACTCACCGGGTCAACTGGGCTGCAAGGCCTTATGAGTTGAGAACAAGAGGCCCAGACCCGGCACAGTCCGACAAATCGCTAGGTGTTCATCTGCTCCGGAGACGGTTGCTAAGGAAACAAGCCTAGACTCGGGACTCAGTCTCGCAAGGCTTTCTCCGGGCACTCCAGAGCTTCGGGGGCGTGGTTACGTGAGTGACGCACGTAGGGGGCGGGACGAAGGCGAAACCGGATCCAGGATCGGGTTACATTGGGGGGGCGCGGGGCGCATGCGTGCTGTGCCCGGCCGCAGGTACTTGGAAGGCTTCTGCTGGTTCCGGGAAGGTGTTGCTATGGCTGCTGCCGTTGCCCTCGTAGGCGTAGCTCTGCGAGAAGCCACCCAGCGAAAATTGCGGAGGTTTTCAGAGCTGAGAGGTAGCAAAGAGGGAACCCCAGCTCTCCGCTATCCCCGGCAGTGGACAGGGAGGGGTGCTTTAGTACCGGGAAATTTGCTGGACTATCACTTACTATCTGCTTCTCACCTTCGGGCTTAGAACACAGGCCCAGCCATAGCTAATACTCCTCTTGATTTTTTTTTTTATTCTGTCACTGTCCTTTCCTTACGTTATGTTGTTACTTTATTTCTTTGACTTTATTCCTAGTAACATGTATATATCAAAATAAGAGAGAAGAAAGAAGAAAGAAAAGTTTTAATCTGACTAGTGAAGCTATAAATCCAAGTTGTGCATTTGGTTAGCTCATTGAAAGTTATTTTCAATAAATCTAAATGACCTAAAGCAGTGTTTTGACTAATACATATCTGTTTTTAGCCTTCTACAATCCCCTTACCTACTTCACCAGTTCGTTCCATGCTGTGAATGCATACTGAGTAAAAAAACAAAACAATACAATGGGGACATTATGGGTTAAAATTTAAAAGGAGAAGTTTGTATCAAAGAAAAAAAAATTAAAGACTGCCATTTGTCATTCCTTGTACAACTATCTAATAAAATTAGTTATATTTTTGATGAAGTTACTGCATTAAAAATACAGGAAATAGTACTTGGAAGACAGTAAAATGTTCAGGACTATTAGATTTTGACAAATTCTGTTTGTTAACTAATAAGAATCCTTAGTCATCTTGTTTACCAATAAAGAGCTTCCAACTGTCTACCAAAAATTCATTTTTTTTTTTTTAATGAGTTCATCAGGGAGTTGGGAACTTTTCTGTTATCCAGAATTTAGGTCATACTTCAAAGCCTTTGTAAACTTGCATGGCTTGTCTTAAGGTAATAAAAAATAAAGTACCTAAATTTATAAACAGCAACATTGTAGGAATGGAACTTTGAGTTGAATTGTACTTAGACAACAAACACCAAGTGTTCCTGATATATGAAAATTGATATTCACAGCTGGAGATTCATTCTTTTTGTCTCTTGTTAAGAATTGAGGTAAATTTTAGCAGGGCAAAAGCACTTCTCTTAGGAAACGTAACAACTTCCAGAATATTTAAATAAATGAACTATAAACCATAAAAGGAGAAAGTAATCCAAAAGAGAAAAAAATGCAAACTTTGTGAACAATCTTCAATAGAACTAGTTTGAGTTATACTGGCTAGCCACTAATTATGCCCTAATTCTGAGAAGACAGATTTATGAAGATTATCTTTTTTTTTTTTCTTTCCTGGTAGGTAAACCTGTAACAGAGATTTCTGATGCTTATTTCCTTGCTTTTTCCACATAGGCAAACCTGTGGCAGCTGGAGAATTCTGGGACATTGTTGCAATAACAGCAGCTGATGAAAAACAGGAACTTGCTTATAAGCAACAGCTGTCAGAAAAGCTGAAAAAAAAGGAGCTACCCCTTGGAGTTCAATATCATGTTTTTGTTGATCCTGCTGGAGCCAAAATCGGTACTCTCTATATGGTCAGATTTAAATCATAGGTTCTGGGCATAATGATCACTGAAGTAAAGTTTTCCTATGGCTCACAGTTTATGAGCTCTATATATTTCTACCTATAGTCTTACCAAACTTTAAGAATTTAATGTAAATTTACTATTTTTTAAGAAAGATAAAAGGCATAACAACTGTTCTTACACATTGTGACTTACCATGAAAAACTTGCAGAATGCTATTTAAAAGAGAATTTTATTAATTTTAATACATTTACTTAGATGGTGAATATTCTTTTGGACTTTATGGGTGTGGCTTTTAAGGTCCCCTCCCAACTCCGTAGTTCAGAAACTTAACCTGAAGATTGCAAATCAGAAAAAAAATACACACACACACACACACACACACACACACACACACGGACTCTTGGCCTTTGGAACCACAAGACAGAAAGCAAAAGAGCGCAGTCTCATGGCCTGAGTATCATAGATACTTTCTTTAAAAACCCAGTTTAAGTCAACTTTGCCTTTGGCCTTCCCTTGCAAATAAAAATACATGCTGTTTTTCTGGAGGCCATTTTCTATGTGATACTTAAAGCTGAATCCCCTTGATACCATACAGGGTATCTATATCTGACATTGGCATTGTTCTAATTAACCTGTGTTTTAATCCTCATTATGGTGCAGTCAGTACTTTTATGATTCCTATCATATAGATGAGAATCTGAGGCACAGAGAGTTAAATAATTTGGCCAAGGTAACTAGTAAGTGTAGTTATATTTAAGAAATTTTTTAGAACACCGTGTTCTAAGAAACTTCTTAGGCAATCTAACTCGAATATTTGGTTTTGTCATGTGGGAGAATTATTTTAATGGGTTTTTCAGTTTGTGATTCCAAATGAATGTGTATACTTATACATTTCTTATGTTGCAGATTGCCTGATTTATCATTTCTTCATTTTTATTACTATTTTCAGGAGATTATAATGCTTATCATTTATTAACAAGTGCTGATTTCTGGGTTTCATTGCTAAGTGTTTATTTAAATGCTGTGAAATGTGTATTTAGTGTGATTCTTTTGCCCATACCTTTGCCCTGTGCCTTGTTAATTGTAGCCAAAGGCCCTATCTTCAAAGTTATAACACATAATTTTACCATAGTTACAAATTTTCTATAGGTTTCTATGAAATTAATTGTGTTTTTTAACTTCTTTAAGGAAATGGAGGATCCACACTTTGTGCCCTTCGATGTTTGGAAAAGCTATATGGAGATAAATGGAATTCTTTTACCATCCTATTAATTCATTCTGGTAAAGTTGTACATTTTCTTTTCACTAATTTACATTTTACCTTTGATAACTTAGGGACTTTTTTCTACCTTGCAAATACTTTCTTCTCCTTTTTTAAATTTTTATCTTTGAAGTTACTCTGCTTTGAAAACAAATATTTCATGTTTTTCTTGATATTTTAAAGTCGTAGCAGCATGTTTTTTCACAAATGTATCTTTAAAATCACATACATCAGCAACTTTTCATGGATATTGTTTTTAATATGTATATAGAAAATTATTTTCCTAAGATAGAACTTATCAAAATATGAACATTTCTTGATAATGCTTTAAAAGGGATTATTATTGTAGGGGAGAGGCTGGCTTAGCACTGGGATTACCAGACTTTTGCCAAAACCTTCTACCATGCATTTTTTTATCGGATTATTGGTGGCTAAAGTCTACAACCCTTAAAGGAGTTTAAAAACAAAAGAGTAGTGACAAAACGTGGAGGGGACAAGAAAGTATGTAAGAGGGAAAATCACACACAAAAGAGGACATTTGAAAGCAGAAAAGTGGGAAAGAAATAATCACAGAATAAAGGATAGTTTTCTTAATTCAGTAAACTTAGTTGTATGAAAATTTGGGTTATATGAAAACCTCTTATTTTTCTGTATGTACTGGAGCTGGTGAAAATGTTACTATGGACTGGTGCCAGTTGAGGGACAGGTATTTTAGAACCATTCATCTACATGGCTTTAGAGGCACTTTTTATTTCTTAGGATTTATATACAGAGCAGTGATTCTTTGTAAAGACGTTATCAAGTAAAGCATCCAAGTTCTGACTTTAAGACTAACTCTAAAAAAGTAGAAAAATTCAACTTCATAGCTTTATTCCAGAACCAATATTATTACCAATTTAGTAAAAACTAAGTTAGACATTAGAAAATCCAGTTAGAAAAAGGTAATTCTTACAATGCTAAACTTAAGTATTGGCTAATCTTTGGGAAAGGAAGAAAGTAGAAAGTATTAGCCCTCATTTGTTGAACAGCATTCTGTGTGCCAGGTGCTTTATTAAAGCAAGTATTATTCTACATTTGCTGACTTGGAGTAAATCCAAAGATAAAGAACTACAAAGTGGTGAACCAGAGTTAGAAACGTTTTTCTGACTCTTTCTACTATCTAATGCTGCTTCTCAGTATAATTAGTTATATAAAAATGATGTAAGCTATCTAATGTACTTAAGAGAACATGGTTTTCAAGGAATGAAAGTCATAAGACTGATTTTAGAGGGAAAAAGCATGTTTAAATTTAAAACAAGTATAAATTTTAAAATGCTTTTAAGCAAATGCACCTTTACTTCCTTTGAGTGTATGTAATAACTTGAGGAAGAACACTGCATCTGGAAATTACTGCTTAATAATTACATTTTGGAATTGGTATATTAGTGTTTTGTTACTTTTTTCCCCTCTATGAAGTGGATTCTTAATGTAGGAGTTTAAACATTATTGCAATTTCAATTTATTGTTTAAAATACAGATATAAGATCATATTTTAGCCCATGGTTCTTTTTACTAGTTGTACAATTGATTCAAAACAATTCACAGCCTCTAAAATATAATAGAATTCTTTCCTAATCTAACATTGCATTATATCAAATCACTACAGGAAAATTGCTGTTGAATTTGTAACCTGGAATTTACTATTCTTTCCTGAATTACAGTAATGTATTATATATTAAATATCTTTAGAGATATTTTGAGTTGTAACTGATACCCCTGGGTTTTTAAAATCTTAGAGTCTTACAAACATTTTAAAACAGTTATTTTGTTTAATTTTATATAGGTGGTTACAGCCAACGCCTTCCAAATGCAAGTGCTCTGGGCAAAATTTTCACTGCGTTACCTTTCGGTAACCCCATTTATCAGATGTTGGAATTAAAACTAGCCATGTACATTGATTTCCCCTCACATATGAACCCTGGTATTCTGGTTACTTGTGCAGATGATATTGAACTTTATAGTATTGGTGAATGTGAGTTTATTCGATTTGACAAACCTGGCTTTACTGCTTTAGCTCATCCTTCTAGTTTGACTGTTGGTACCACACATGGAGTATTTGTCTTAGAACCTTTTAATGATTTAGAATATAGAGACCTTGAATACAGGTGTTGCCATCGTTTCCTTCATAAACCCAGCATAGAAAAGATGCATCAATTTGATGCTGTATATAGACCTGACACTCCCTCTCTTAAGTTAGACTCTGAGTATGTCTACACAGACAGCTTATTTTACATGGATCATAAATCAGCAAAAAAGTTACTTGATTTTTATGAGAAAATAGGCACATTGAACTGTGAAATAGATGCCTATGGAGACTTTCTGCAGGCTTTGGGACCTGGAGCAACTGTGGAGTACACCAGAAACACATCAAATGTCACTAAAGAAGAGGCAGAGTTGATAGACATGAGGCAGAGAATATTTCATCTTCTTAAAGGAACCTCATTAAATGTTGTTGTTCTTAATAACTCCAGATTTTATCACATTGGAACAACTGAAGAATACTTGTTTCATTTTACTTCAGATAGCAGTTTGAAGTCAGAACTTGGCTTACAGTCCATAGCTTTTAGCATCTTTCCTGTAATACCAGAATGCTCTGGTAATACATCCTGTATCATTCAAAGTGTTCTGGATTCAAGATGTTCTGTGGCAGCTGGCTCAGTTGTGGAGTATTCCCGATTGGGGCCTGATGTTTCGGTTGGGGAAAACTGCATTATTAGTGGTTGTCATATCATGACAACAGCTGTTCTGCCTGCATATTCTTTTCTGTGTTCCTTAAGCTTGAAGATGAATGGACACTTAAAGTATTCAACTATGGCATTTGGAGTGCAAGACAACTTGAAAAAGAATGCTAAAACATTGTCAGATTTAAAGTCACTTCAATTCTTTGGAGTCTGTTTCCTGTCATGCTTGGATATTTGGAATCTGGAAGTTACAGAGGAACTGTTCTCTGGAAACAAGACATGTTTGAGTTTGTGGAATGCTCGTATTTTCCCAGTTTGTTCTTCTTTGAGTGATTCAGTTACAACATCCCTAAAAATGTTAAATGCTATACAGAACAAATCAGCATTGAGCCTGAATAACTATACACTGTTGTCCATTGAAGAAATGCTCGTCTACAAAGATGTAGAAGATATGATAACTTATAGGGAGCAAATTTTTCTAGAAATTACTTTAAATAGAAAACAGTCTGATTTAGAGACATCTTAAATATTCTTCACCTTGCCTTTCTTGATTAAGCAAGACTACAAATAGAAGAGTTTTCTGTAGACTTTTGTTTCATTGAAGTGAATCAATGAAAATTATATTAACATAATTGCTGTAGCATAATATTAATAACAAATATAAATCATCCAGTTTTGATGAAAGAATATTTCAAGGCTGTAATTTCAGAAAAGGAATTTTTTTATGTTTAGCACTAATATAATTCTTTTTATGAAGGATGGATTTGTGGAGCATTGTGGTGCTCATATAGTTCTATAGTAGTTTTAAATAATTTTCTAAACATATCATTGGAATTTTTCCATCTTCGTTTTGGGCTTTGGTTTCAGTACAATTCTAAGTGTTTATTGGCAGTTCTCTCTTTGAGCATAGTAGTCCTATTCTGATGAACTGATAAAAATGGCATACTACAGGGTCTTCAGAGCACTTCATAATACTCTAGAAATACCTTTTTGAAAAGAAATCCATCACTCAAAATTCAGATAAAATCAATTCTTAAAATACTGTGATTAACTAATAATTAGATACAAACAGCTCTGAAATGGATGATAAAAATCTGTCTCATTTATTACTCTTACCAAAATGAAACTAAAAGTGTTTATGTGTTGATTTACCTCATAAACTTGGACATATATTTCTATATCTTAAGATTTTTCCCTAAAGTTCCATCCATACAAAAGCATACACATACACAAAACTTATCTATGTGGAGAAGATGGTAGGAGTAATAGGGATTCTTTGATAATCCTATAAGTGCATTTTGGATATTACATACATCCTTTTATTAATCCCTTTAATGGAACTATTAAATTACCAGATGGACTGATTTTACTCTCTATTTCATACTTTTTGTCTTTGTACTGGTGATGATACTGAAAAGCAATAATTGACCAAAGGGAGGCAGCAGGATGAAGCCAGAAGAATAGAAAATGAGAAAATTTACAGATGATAAACAGCTTCAAGAAATTAAAAATTGGCTAGAGTCTCAAGTTACGTGTTCCTATTTTGCTGTAAGCATACATGTGATATGTCTTTATGTCAAAGTCTAATAATAATTAGAGAAATGATTTGTCAGTTTCATGTTTTAATATGAATAAATTGAAATAAGAACTAGTCTGTGCTACTTTGATTTATATATTAACAACATATAAAAAAATTGGTAAACCAGAAGTGGCTTGCCTGTAACCTTCACTTAGGCTATTTCTGTGTTTTGTTTTGTTGGGTTTTTTTCTTTTTAAGCTTCTTTCCAAGGAAAAAAATAAAGATATAGCTATTGTTTAGCATTGACTGATTTACTTGAAGAGCTTTCAGAAGATGTTATGTGTCTGTCATTGATTAAATGTTTAATACTATTTCACCTAAGTGCTAACAATTATTAAGAATTACCATTATTTTATGTTCCACTAAAAAGACAACACTATCAATAAAATATGACACAATGCTTTCTTTCATTCAGAATCGAACTCTTCTGAAACACTTTTCAACTCAGGAGTTGTTGAAACCAGTACCATCTTCTGTGCTATCAAAGGTGTTGGTAAAGCTATATGTCCTAAGAGTGCCACCACCACACTACTGTCTGGATTGACTCAAAACTGTCAACACCAGATATCTGTTCTCTAAGTTTTGATGCTGATGCTTTACTATTTGGCATAATTCAGTTTTATTTTTGCCTTACTGTAATCACGTACCTCTAGAAGATAGTTCGCTTCTATTCAAAGTCAATGGGAGGTTTCTAAAAAATTGTTGGTCACTGTTTTAATCATAATTCTGTACAATGTATGGTTTCTAGTTGCTTTGAAATGTTATCAGTTCCAAAGAATTGGGTATTTTCTTCCCTCGAGATGCATTACTTGGGGTGTAGTACCGCACATGCTCCATGAACAGTGTACCTAACTTAACCAAGGTGACAGTCCCAAGCATATATAAGTAAAAAGTTGAACATTTCTTCTTATCATTTTTATTTCATAAAATAACAGGCTTTAAATTCCATATACTCTCACGGTTTGTAGAGGATGGCTGTTATTTATAAGTAAATACAGTCCATAAACTTATTGATGAGATTATAAGGAACAGTGACCAAGGAAGGCAGAGGGGAAAGAAAATCCAACATTTGGTATTAATCTACCTCAGGCATTTTTTCTACAAACTAAGCAAAACAGAAATAAAGTGTGTATCAGTGTATACTCACTTGCAGTAAGGTTCAAATATCCAACTGATATGCTGAAAATCACAAAAAATTGATAGTAGTAATCCAGAATTAATTCCCATAACCTGTGATGATCATCTTCTGAGCCTACGCAACATCCCTATTTATATTAAGATTACCAAATTCGGCATAGAGCCAAAATCAAAATACCTGCTGCAAAATGTATGTATGACTGTCACAGACAGCTAGTAACTGGTTTACTACACAAAATTGGGGATGCCATTCACAATACAGTGTGATATCCTTTGGATTTGAGCAACTAAAGGCCCAGAGTTTAGCACTTTGATGTAGTCTAGCAGCATTAAGGTGGAAAGAAAAGGCTTTAAAAATGTTTTTAATTCACTCAAAACTCTGTAAAGGATTTCAGCTGCGTTCTTTGTTGTTTAGCTAAGTAAAACAAATATTCAGCTATATCAAGAACTAAATTATTAAAAGACTTTTTTTAAATTTACTTGAAAGATACCTTTTCTAAATTCACTTAGTACAAGAGAAAAAATTGAAGTAACTTAGCTGTTTAACTTAAATCTTTTATGCCTCTAAAATTTTGTTTAGACAATGACAATTTCTCTTAAGTTTGAAGAACACAACTTTGTTTATAGTTAGTAAAATTGTATTATTTCTTGTATTGCACATTCTTCCCTCCAATACCAATGTGCTAAACTCCATATAACCATACTAGTGTTACATGCTCTCAATTGTTTATATTTACAGAAATTTCTTTATTTTAATGAGGGACAAAATATCAGTCTCATCTGAGAATCAGTTCCTGTCCTTAGCAGAGCTACCTACATGAGCCACAACAAGCCAAACTTGGCACATACTCAACTTGCCAGTTGGCTATAGTCTAGTAGATCACAATTTGAGGTCAGCTTAAAAATTTAAATAAAAAGTCTGGAAAAAGGGACTTGGGTAGCTCAGTGGGTTGAGTGTCTGACTCAGTTTTGGCTCAGGTCCTGAGATCAAGCCCCACCTCGGGCTCCATGCCCAGCACAGAATCTGCTCAAAATTCTTCCTCCCCCACCCCCTCTGCTGTTCTGGACCCTGCTCGTGCTCTCACTCTCTAAAATAAATAAAATCTTAAAAAATGGAGTTTCCTCAAAAATTTAAAAACAGAACTACCCTACAATCCAGCAATTGCACTACTGGAATTTACCCAAAGGATACAAAAATGCTAATTGAAAGGGTTACAAACCCCAATGATTATAGCAGCATTGTTTACAATAGTCAAACTGTGGAAACAGCCCAAGTGTCCATCAACTGATGAATAGATAAAAAAAGATGTGGTGTGTGTATATATACAATAGAATATTACTCAACCATAAAAAAGAATGACGTCTTGAGATTTGCAGTGATGTGGATGGAGCTAGAGAGTATTATGACAAATACCATATGATTACACTCAAGTGGAATTTAAGAAACCAAACAAGCATGGGGGAAAAAGAGGCAAACCAAGAAGCAGACTCTTAACAAACTGATAAGGGGAGGTGGGTGACAGTATGGGTTAAATAGGTGATGGAGAGTAAGGAGTGCACTTAATGGGATGAGCACAGGGTGTTGTATGAAAGTGTTTAATCACTAAATTGTACACCTGAAACAAATATAATACTGTATGTTAACTAACTGGAATTTAAATTAAAACTTTTTTTAAAAATCGATTAAAATTGGGCAGAGAGTCTGAATAGACAGTTTCTTTGCTTCTGGAGCTTCAGCCTCAGGGACAGGCTTCAAGTTTGGTGCACATCTAGTGGCCCACCAAGCTGCTCTCAAGGAATATAGGCTATAGACACCTCCCTTTCTCCAGCTAACCTGTATCTCATGGAAAAGTTTATAGACTTGTCTGGAGTCCCAGTTTTGTGACTCCTGCCCAAGGAACACCTCCAGATTGCCTGGCTCTGCCGGCCAGTGGGGTTTGTGCTTGCAGTCCCATAGGACTATGTATTTACATACTATTAAAAGCTGTGGCCTGAGGGTCTGGCTTCTAGTCAGCCCAAATCTTGGCATTGAGATTCTCCGCTTGGGACACTGACAGGTTTAGCGCATCCTTTACTACTAGGTGTTATTAAAAATATAGTAGGCTACTTGGCCAAGCACAAAGGGTTGAGAGAAAACCAAGAGCTGGGGCATGGTGGAACAACATGCATCATCTCCTACATTAGGCCACTTCTTTAAGACTGAGAGATGTTTGTTTCATCGACTGTGTAGAAACCAACACAGAGAGTCAATCAAAATGAAGAAACAGAGAAATATGTTCAAATGAAAGAACAATATAGAACATCAGGGGGGAAAATACTGAATAAAACAGAGATGAGTAATTTACCAGATAAAGAGTTCAAAATAATGGTCATAAAGAATATTGCTCACTGAAATAAAAGGAAGAATGGGTGAATACAGTGAAAAGTTCAACAAAGAGATGAAAACTATAAGAAAGTACCAAAAAGAAGTCACAGAGCTGAAGAATAAAATAACTGAAAAATGCACTAGAGGGGTTCAACACAGACCAGACGAAGCAGAAGAAAAGATCAGTTAACTGAAAGATAGTGCAATGGAGCTCAATCAGAGCAACAACAACAAAAAGAATGGAGAAAAAGAGGAAGATAAATTAAGGGACTTACAGAGCAGTACCAAATGGACTAACATTCACTTTATAGGGCTCCCAGAAGGAGAAGAGAAAGGGAAAGGGGCAGAAATCTTATTTGAAGAAATAATGACTGAAAATTTTCCTAAGCTGGAGAAAGAAACAGACAACCAGACCCGGGAAGCCTAGAGTGTTCCAAGTAAGATGAACCAAAAGAGACCCACACCAAGACATACTATAATTAAAATGGCAAAAGTTAAAGACAAGGAGAGAATTTGAAAATCAGCAAGAGAAAAATAATTTGTTACATACAAGGAACTCCCGTAAGACTATAAGCAAATTTTTCAGCAGAACCTTTACAGGACAGAAGGGAGTGGCACAATATATTTAAAGTGCTAAAAGAGGGGGGCCTGGGTGGCTCAGTCGTTAAGCGTCTGCCTTCGGCTCAGGGCGTGATTCCAGGGTCCTGGGATCGAGCCCCGCATCAGGCTCCCTGCTCCGCTGGAAGCCTGCTTCTTCCTCTCCCACTGCCCCTGCTTGTGTTCCCTCTCTCACTGGCTGTCTCTCTCTCAAATAAATAAAATCTTTATAAAAAAAATAATAAAATAAAGTGCTAAAAGAAAAAAAAATCCAACAAAGAATATCCAGCAAAGTTATTCGGAATTGAAGGAGAGATATAGAGTTTTCTAGATTAGCAAAAACTAAAGGATTTCATAACCATTAAACTGGCCTTACAAGAAACGGTGAAGGAACTTCTTTAAGCTGAAAAGTGTACTAATTAGTAACAAGAACACATACGAAAGAATAAATTTCACTGGGAAGGTAATTATATAGTAAAGAAAGTGGATTAATCACTTATCAAGCTAGTTTGAAGCTTAAAAGACAAAAGTAGTAAAAATAACTATGTGATACAACACATTAACAAGATGAAGGATAAAAATCATATGATTATCTCAGGACACATAGAGAAAGCTTTTGACAAAATTCAGCATCTCTTAATAAAATCTCAAGATTTGAGGATAGTGACTGAGGTAGTGAGGGAATGTACCTCAACAAAATAAAGCACATATATGATGAAAGCTAACATCATACTCAATGGTGAACAGCTGAAAGCTTTTCCTCTAAGATCAGGAAGAAGACAAGGATGTCTGCTCTTATCGCTTTTATTTAACATAGTGTTGGAAGTCCTAGGTCCTAGGAAGAGCAATTAGACGAAAAGGGAAAGAAAAGAAAAAGAAAAGAAATAAAAAGCATACAAACTGGAATGGAAGAAGTAAAACTGTCACTGTTTGTAGAGGACATGATACTATAAATGGAAAATCCCAAAAGCTCCAGAAAAAAAAAAAATGTTAGAACTAATAAATGAATTCCATAAAGTTGCAGGATGCAAAATCAATATACAAAAAATCTTTTGTGTTTCTATACATTGATAACAAACTATCAGAAAGGGGAGCCAAGAAAATGATCCCATTTACAATTGCATCAAAAAGAATAAAATACCTAGGAATGAATTTAACCAAGGAGGTGAAAAGCCTGTATAAATAGGAAACCATAAAACATTGGTGAACAAAATCGAAGAAGACATAAATAAATGGAAAGCTATCCTGTGCTTATGGATTGTAAGAATTAACATTGTTAAATGCCCAAACTACCCAAAGCAATCTACATATTCAGTGCAATCTCTGTCAAAATTTTTTATAAGCAGTTTTTACAGATATATGACAATCCTAAAATGTGTATAAAACTGAAGAGGACCCCAAATAGCTAAAGCAATCTGGAGAAAGAAGAAAGTTGGAGGCAGCATGCTTCCTGATTTCAAAGTGTATTACAAAGCTGTAGTAATTAAAGCAGTATAGTAACTGGCATAAGAGCAAATACATAGATCAATGCAATAGAATAGAGAGCCCAGAGATACACCCATGCATATATGGTCAATTAATTTATGACAAAGGAGCCAAGAAGATACAATGGGGAAAGAATAGTCTCTTCAATAAATGGTGTTGGGAAAACTGGACCACTATCTTACATCATACATTAAAATTAACTCAAAATGGATTAAAGAATTGAACCTAAGACCTGAAGCCATAAAAACCCTAGAAGAAAACATAGTAAACTCCTTGACATAGGTCTTGGTGATGATTTTTTAAAATCTGATACCTAAGACAAAAGCAACAGAATGAAAAATAAATAAGTGGGAACATATTAATATATAAAGCTTCTGCATAGAAAGGAAACTCAACAACATGAAAAGATGGCCTACTAAATGGGAGAAAATACTTGGCAAATCATATATTTAAAAGGTGCTTATATCCAAAATATATAAAATTTCCCTTCAGGTTTTTGAAGATTTTTAATTTTCTTTAGCTAATCTCTACACCCAGTGTGGGGCTTGAACTCACAACCCGTGATCATAAGAGCAAGAGTCATATGATCTACTAACTCAGCCAACCAGGTGCCCTATCCAAAATACATAAAGAACTTATATAAACTCAGAAAAACAATCTGATTTAAGAATGAGCAGAGGATCCAAACAGATATTTTCCCAAAGAAGACATGCTGTGGTCAACAGATTCATGAAAAGATGCTCAACATCATTAATTATCAATGAAATGCAAATCAAAACCGCAATGCAGTATCACCTTACACCTGTTAGAATGGCTGTTTCCAAAAAGACAATAACAAGTGTTGACAAGGATGTAGAGAAAAAGGAACTCTTGGTCACTGTTTGTGGGAATGTCAGTTGGTGCAGCCACTTTGGAAAAGAGAATGAAATTTCCTCAAAAAGTTAAAAATGGACCTATAATATGATCCAGCAATTCTACTTCTGGGTATTTATCTAAAGAAAATGAAAACACTAGCTCAAAAAGATATAAGCATCCCCATGTTTATTGCAACATTATTTACAATAACCAAGATGCAGAAACAATCTAATTGTCCATTGAGGGATGAATGGATAAAGAAATTGTGATATTATGGAATATTATTCACCTGCAAAAAAAAAAGGAAATCTTGCCTTTTGTGATAACACGGATAGACTTTGAGAGCATTATGCTAAGTGATAGAGAAAGATAAAAACTGTGATCTCACTAATATGTGGAATCTTAAAAACAAAAACAAAACCCTCATAGATACAGAGAACAGGAACAAATTGGTAGTTGGCAGAGATGGGATAGGGTGTGGGCCAAATGGGTGAAGGGAGTCAAATAGTACAAACTTCCAGTTATAAATAAGTCACAGGGATGTAATGGACAACATGACAACTCTAGTTAATAGTACTATATTGCATATTTGAAATTTAATAGGAGGGTAAAAAAAAGTTGATAAGAGAGTAGATCTTACAGTTCTCATCACACACACAAAAATTCTGTAGCTATGTATGGTGACATGTTAACTAGAATTATCATGGTGGTATTTTGCAGTATATACAAATATAAAATTATCTTGTTGTATACCTGAAACTAATATAATGTATGTCAATTATACCTCAATACTGAAAATGCACCAAAAAATTGGAGTAAAAGGATAATAAAAGCTGCCAATTCCCAACCACACTGATATTTTCAAGAACAGGAGGTAAAGGGGGAAAATGCCTGTAAATTAGTCACTATTATCATCCACCTGTAAAGCAGCTTGATTATTGACATTTGTGTCTAAAGATGTTCATCCCAAGGGTATTATTGTCCATGCAAGTAAATGATTGAAGCTAACAGACTTAACGTTTCCTTCCAGGCTGGTTGGACAAAATAGTCTATCTTTTGAAGCCTCTGGCTGCAGGAATCTAGTAGGCTTCCAAAGTATAAAATTCAGCCATTCAAACAGAGCAGTTCATCTCTGATTGCTTCAGACTGGTACAATCCATCTGCTACTGTCATTTCCCAGCTCTCTGTGCCCAAATTATATTCCTTCAGTTGTGCTTAAATGCATTGCTAAAACAATCTAAACTCTAATGTCTATATTTGGGCACTGTTTTATGGTGTGTTACTGATCTGCTTGTTGAATCTCCAACCTTCTTTAAGGCTCTTAAAATCTTTGCTCCAACCAACGCTTTGTGGTAATATGAATGATTTTTTAAATATCTTTTTTTTCCACTAATATTCACTCTTTTCTCTCTGCAGAACATTCAGATGGTTCAAGTTAGTTTTCATTTACCATTCATTGTAGGAGAGTATCATATTGCCTAGAAAAGAATTAAAGCATTTACATCTTGAGGCAAAAATCTTTTAAAACACAACTCTGGAAATCAAGTAAGTGTTCATTTCATTTGCAGGTTGAGAAATGTTGTACTACTCAATGAAGTTTTACATGATTGGTTTCTTTCCTATTATTTTTAGCCTTGGGGTTTGAGAAAGTAAATTATATCCACCAATATCCTATTCTTCAGAGAAGTTTCAAATGCTTTTAATAAATTCTGGAACTGGAAAACTTTTACTACACAAAGAAATAATTATGATATAACAAGTGGTCCAAGTGCAGATTTTAAATGTACAGGCACATTGACATGGTCATAAATTAACTTATAAAATTCACTGCTTATATATCACTGGGATCAATTTTTAATGAAATTTAATAAGAAAGATCATCACTCATTATAATTGGTTAAAGTTAATAGAGTTTCTAATTAACTATTATCCAGTCAAATCAAAAGCTGTCTATGGAAGCTATACTATGAGAAGGGGGAAGCAAGTATAGAGTTTTAAAGAAATTCTTTTTTACTTGTTACTGATGTTTAAATACAATAGAAACATTTACCATGAGTTCAGTATGGAAGGAGCAATTTACAACATTATCTGTTTCCTGTGTCTACAATCTATTTCTCTCCATATCTGTAGACTACAAACATGCTGTAATTTCACAAACATAAAAATAAAGAAATAAGCATTAACAAAATAAACTTATTTTAGCCACATATTTCGTCAAGATACACTCTATTTTGTGTGTTTCATTTGCAGCAGTTTTGAAGTTGTCTCTACTGGCCATAATATATTCAATACTGAGTTCTGGATTTGTATACATACCTGCCTGCTGTGTCTCTTCTCCCTCATTGAAAACAGTCCACCAAGCATCTCTGTTTAAAGAGTTCTTGTCTTCCTCTATCGGTCCTGATGGTCTTTTCTATCTAGATAAATGTTCTAGTCATTCACCAAATTGCTCAAGGCAAAAACCTGGAAGTCATCCATGACTCCTCGCATACTTTCCTTCATCCTTTTCATCTAGTTCTTCATTAAGTGAACTCTACACATTGAAAACATAACCAAAATGCATTCACTTCTCCGAGCCCTTATGCAAACTACCATCTACTGTTACCGAGGCTAATGTAGTACAACACCTTTTTACGTGCAGTAATCAGAAACTGTCATCTGATTTGTATAATTGTGCATGAAGGTGAAGCTGCAGAGAGACTGCAGAAGAAAGACATTTTAAAAGATTGGCATTTTAAAAGAGTTATACCGGGCATTGAGAGGTAAAGGAATATTATGGCCATGTCAGCCTTGCTTCACTGATTTGATCTGTATTTATATCCTACTTTGCTTTCCTAAAGATTGCTATTTAGGATAGTAAATCATACTACTGTTTACATTGTGCACTTCTTCTTCTGTGGAATTTTCTTGGTGTTGGCCTGCAAGCTCTTCACCCACCACATACTTTTATTTTTTTTATATTTTTTATTTTTTTACTTTTTCTGTATTTACTATATGTAATCAGATATCAGCTGGAATTTTTCCCCCTTTAGATACAGGCAAAATTAACACAATCTCCATTCTAAGCCCCAGAGAAGTCTAAAATTGTCCCAAATACCTGTGAATTCCTAGAGAGCATATATTTTCACAATCACTTTTGGCTTTAAGCTTCCACTTCTGGTGATTTAGTTCTGTTTGGGCTTCCATGTGATTTTCTCACAATTTGATGAATTATCTGCCTGTTTTTCACTATGTGAGTCATTGTAAGTTTCAGACTTTTTGTCTTTTCCCATACCTACTACTTCACCCTGCTCCAGGGGGAAAAAAATTCTTTCTCACACAAATTTCTCTGAATAATTGCAGTGAAGGTAGTGAGAGGAAGAAGGATATATATATTAGACCAATGAAAACAGCAAATTAAATAATAATTATTCTTGTTCTTAGAAGTCCTTTAGCATCCTCATTACTAAGAATTTCTTCACCGGTTATTTTATTGAATCTAAAATTATGTCTGACAACCTTCTCTCCCCCCATGTCGCTCACTATGTATATACACAAGTGCGCTAAAATATCTCTGGGAACTTAAATCCTTCTCATTCTAAGAGGTTGCTCAGTTCTCCTCTCTCCAGACCATATTTCAAACCCTTGGTGGATGTTTACATATCCAGACACATCAAGAAATAGCAGAGAACCTGAGGGCTTTTCATAACCAAGATCCACTTTCATTAGAACTTTACAGATATAAATATACGTTTCTCCCTGTTGTACAGATGCTTTCTTTAACTTTGAAATTTGGGCATAAAGGAAACTAGTACAACCAAAAAGCATTCCTATTATTAGTGACTGGCCACATATCACTACAACCCTTTTCTAGTGGGTAGTAGAGGAGGGGAGGAGGCTGAACTTAAAGAACACTTTGAATAGAATCTATGAAGAGAGGTTTTGTCTACAGAAACTAAGATGGCTTACTCTTATCAACTGAACTTGAAGCAATTTTATTGCCTACTCCTGATGCTAGCAGGCTCCTCCATAAGGCTCTATAATCTTGTCTCTGTCCTTCATGCAGTATTCTTCTGCCTCCGGAAGCTACAACTTTTGAAATGGGTTCTGGGAATACACGATATTATTCCTAAGGTTGCCTACCCTCACATGAGCATATATTTTGTTTTTAAAAAACCATCATTTAGCAAACCACATTGAAATGTGATGATTTCTTTGTAATTTTATATTCTTGTGAACAGGAAACCACTCCAGTAATTTTCTCTTCTCTCTCTGATTTCAACAGGTTTCCTTCTCTAATGAATCATTTTCATCAGTGCACAAATATACTGTTAATTTTTCAATTACAAATTTCTCTCTCGGAATGCCTGGGTTGCTCAGTCGGTTAAGCATCTGCCATCAGCTCAGGTCATGATCCCAGGGTGCTGGGATCAAGTCCCACATTGGGCTCCTTGCTCAGCGGGAAGCCTGCTTCTCCCTCTCCTGTCACTCCCCCTGCTTGTGCTCTCTCTTTTTTTTTTTTCTCATTTCTTTAACAGCTTTATTGAGGTATAATTTACATACCATAAAATTCACCCATTTTAAGTGTACAATTCAATGATTTTCAGTAAATTTATAGAGTTGTGCAACCATCACCACAATCCCATTTTTTTAATAATTTTTATTTTGTTATATTAGTCACCATACAGTATACCCCCAGTTTTTGATGCAATGTTTCATGATTCATTATTTGCATATAACACCCAGTGCACCATGCAATATGTGCCCTCCTTAATACCCATCACCGGCCTGTCCCAATCCCCCACCCCCTCCCCTCTGAAGCCCTCAGTTTTTTTCCCAGAGTCCACAGTCTCTCATGGTTCATTCCCCCTTCTGTTTACCCCCCCTTCATTCTTCCCTTCTTTGATAAATAAATAAATACAATCTTTTAAAAAATTTTCTTTCTCAACTCCACTTCCTTTAACTTTCATTTCTTTGCTCCCCTATACAATAATAATTTTAGAATAAATTGTCTGCACTTCCAGTTTCCAATCATTCATTCTTAAGCCCAGTTCAAACAGTCTTTATCCCCCTACTCCCACTTCACTGAACTTCTTCTGAGGATTCCCAGTGCTCTTCATTTTGATAAATCCAGTATTCCTCCTAGTTCTCATCCTCATTCCCCTTTAGCAACATTTGTCTCAATTGATCATTCCTTCTTTGAAATGCATTCTTCTTTGGCTTCAAGGAACCCCACACTACTGTTTTTTTTCCTAATTTATTTGTCACTTTTCAAATCTCCTTAACTCATTCCTCATCATCATTCTTACCTCGTATCACTGAAAGGTCACAAGTCTTTGTGTTTAGGTTTCCCTATACACATTCACTCCTTTGGGATGTCATCCATTCTCCTATCATCTATGTACTATCAACTCTAAATCTGTATTTCTAATTATCGAAGTTTAAGTCTCAAAAAATGTAAAAATACAATTCTATACGTTGTGGGCATACATCAGAATCTCATTTAATCTATTAATGATATAATCAGTAGAATGATGAAGTTGATTTTATATTGTTCCCGATGTAACAAAGAAGAAAATGTATGTACAATGTTAGAAACAACTTTATCCAATAATACAGTGGGTTGCTTTCTGAGAAAATAAGATGCCTCATATCAGAAGTGTTTAAGCAAAGTGACTGGAAGACAATTTACCAAGAGTGTTTCCAAGAAGTTTTTGTTTTAGGTAAAAGGTAGGATTAGATAATAATAGCTGGTTGAGTTTCCTGAAAAGCAGGATCTGAGATGGAATTTAGAGTGCAGCATATATCTTAACAAGTGAGTTTGGGACTAATAATTGTACAAGGAGGACAGAGCAGGATTGAGCAGAAGGGAGAAGTCAAGCTGTGATACAGGCCCAATGACAGTCTTGACAGGCTCATCCCAAGAGGGGTTCTGATGCTAGAATGACACTTTAGTACTATCCTAAGTTGGCCCTGAGTAGCCACAGTTTATACTGCACATCAGTCATCATTGGATATGGGCATTTTCGAAAGGAATATCTTGGGCAAGATAGCTCTCATGGCTGAGGCAATCTATGAATGGTGGTGACAGCTGAAAGCTCTGTACTGACAGCATTCTCAGTAGCTGGGGTAATAAGCCCTTTATTGGGAAAAAATTGGGGTGCCACATCATAGTGTTCACTATAATAAACTATGAAGTCTAACCCAGCGCCAAGATTCTCTTTTTATATGCAACTATTTTAATAAAACATTTCATGTTCTAATTCAAGTTAAATTATGATGACTTCCAAACTTCCAAGCATGCAATATCATACGTAGTTTAAGTAGACTCAATCCATGATGAAAGAAAAAACGATGCTTTAGTAAATGTGTCAATCATTTATTTATAGAAGCAAATTTTTTATAATATATGTCACAAATCTACATGATAATCCCAAGTGCCAGATTTTACTTTTGACTAGCTGAGCAAGCTAAAATATTCATAAATTCGCATGGAGCCAGATGGCTTCCCACTGAATATGCATTTGAATGATTCCTGTACATTATTTATTCTAAGAAGTACACAAAATACACCACCATCATAGTAGGGACTCCTAATGTTTGTTTCAGAAAGGAATCAAGAAATAACAGGTGTCCAATGCTAACCATATTTTGGGTTGAGCTTTGAGTCCATGTGTATTTGAAAATTACTAAGACAAAATAAATATAGTTACTTCCCAATAGTCTCTGAAATACCAGAAATCTGAAATAAGGAGGTTTAAACAATAATAGCTAGCATTGGTAAAGAAGAGAGCTAAACTTTGTGAATTTTTTAAAACTAATTACTAGGTCTCTAAAACTTCAAATATATAACACTTAATAATTGTTAGCCATTTATTATTAAGTTGATCAGTGTTTTTCAAGGGTGCATATATTTTGTTTTTCTTTTCAGGTTGAAGTTTCAGATGTAATTAGAAATGAAAACATAATTTAATCATTGTTTCTGAAAAATATTTTGGGAAAGATGAAATGATAACTTTCTGATTTTTTTTTCTTATTTTTCAATTCAGAGTATTCTTTTCATTGAAATCTTCTTTTCTCTTTTTGAGCTTCCTGTTCTCTAGAGATACACTTTTCATTGTTATCTCTCTCTCATTCTTGCTCTTTTTCCCTTTAAATATAGTAAGCAAGCACAGTTGTTTTTATAAACTGTATTTGATAATTTTACTACCAGAAATCAGTGGGGATCTGCTTCTGATGCTTGTTTTTCAGCTCATGTTGCCATGCTTTCTTGTATGTCTGGTTAACTTTGATTGTTTGCTGGTCATTGTAATTGGTAAAGTATCTGCAGTTCTCCATGGCTAAAATGAATGGACCTTCCTCAAGCGGCTTTGCGTTTGTTTCCGTCAGGAGACTGGAGAGGCATTACCAGTGGAGAACAGTTTTATGCTAAGTTTAGTTGAGGTTCTGTAGCCTACCAGGCTTTGCATATGCAGAGGGCAAATCCATAATGACTATATTTATGCCCATAATTTCTCAGAGACCTTGTTTTACTTTCTTTTTAATTTCTCCTGGTTTGCTTAATAGCAAAGGAACCTGCTTTACAATTCCTTGTTCTGGAGTAAAGGATGACAGATTTACTTCTAGTTGATCCTTAATCTGAAGGATAAGGAAGTTTTTTGGGAAGTTCCAGTTAATATGTCCAAGATCCCCAATCTGTAGGGGTCTTGGGATACCACCCTCTGAAGCTTTGGAATCTAAGAGCAAATGTGTGTTTTTCCAAATTCCTTAGGACAAAAATTTATTCCACATTCCAGTTATATTTCTGGGTTCAAGCTTTTCCCTAAAATGACTGTGTTTGCTCTTTTATTGTTTTATTTCATCAATATTTTTAATGTTTTATTTAGCATTTAAATATCAATCCTCTATTATCATTTATATGAAGCATAAATTATAATTCTTTATTATATTGACATATTATTAAACATTTTTGCTAGCAATGGTGTATTTTTATCAGTAGAGGGCATGGTATGTTAGCAAAGGGGATGGTACCAGTAGATGGTATATTTTTATAATAGAATATTATGGTCATGGAATGTAATGAACATGGAAATGCTAAATTCAGGAAGAAAAAAAAGAAAAAAAAATCAGGATAAGGTAAATATCCGGACCCTTATCCCTTTTAGTCCACATTAAAGAAGCCATATAACAGGGTAGACAACCCATCACCTAGCATAATGCCTGCTATACTGTTAAACCACTTTAAGTCTGTTACAGAGAAGTCAGAATATGCGTAGGCAAACAAAAGGTTTGTTCAGTGTATGTGCTTTGAAATAGGAAGTGAGCATACAGAATTTCCTCAGGAATAAGGTTATTGTTTGAAACAGATAAATAATATAGACCACTGTTATGCTCTCTCTGACTTCAAATTACCAAATATATATTGAATGTTAATTATGTGTCAGGGCCTTTTCTAGATAGTAGGGGTACTTTTCATTGCTCTCAGGGTTTTCCAGTCTAGCAAATGATAAGACAGGAAAAAAAAAAAGTAATTGTTGTAACTTGTGACTAGAGCTACAATAAACAAACTGCAGGGTGTCCTGAAGAGCCTTCAGCGTAAGGGACTAACAAAAGGTACATGATCAGGATGGGCCTCAAGGGAAGTGAAATTTATACTAAGACCTGAAGGAATAATAAAAATTGACATATGTTTATGGGCTTTTTTTGATTGTTTTTGAGCTGGATAGAAGGAGAAAGAGTGAACAGTGGAACTAGCATTTGTGAAGATTGATAGGAGAGAGTAGCTGGTACAATGGAAGCTTTGAAAGAAGCCTTGTCTGGAATGTAGTGTGTGTAAGAAAGAGTTGCTTAGGGAAATAGCCAAAGTTTAAGTTAATTTATAGTCCTTTATAAAAATGTTCATGTACCTTTTATAAATTAAAAAGGTCAATTATCTCTTTCAGAGAATAGAGAAAAGAGTATAGTAGTGTGTGTGTGTGTGAGAGAGAGAGAGAGAGAGGGAGAGATGAGTGAGGGTAACTGTTTCAGTATTTGGTGACCAAATGACAAAGTTGACTTTTGGACAGTAAGGAATAGAAAAGCAAAACAAATTGTTTAAAAATAAAAATCCAATGTCTTCCCACAGATCACTTCCTAGTAAAATACTGTAAATTAAGGAAAGGTGGTGATCCGTGTGATAACTTTGCCTAATCGTAGGTAGTGAACAGAGAACAACAGTATAGAATTGAGATGAGAGAACTGGAAAAGAGGAAGCTCACAAACATATTAACATAATACAAATATTTCACAGAAACTTATTTACTCTGAACTTGAAAAAAATAGATTTCAAAACTTTAGTGTTTAATCCTATATTTTATGTTAACTTTAAACACATATTTCTGGGAAATGTTTTTGTTTAGACGTGAATAGCTACCTTTTGTCTTTACAAGACTTTATCATCATCTGTGCTGAACTAAAAATTCAGTATGCAGGTGGCTTTTTTATTGATACAGAAACGACACCACATACAATATTATTATATCAATCTGATTTAAAGAGCAAAAAGAATGTATTTATGTAGTTAGCTACACTGCATAAACCTTTTCTTTCATGGCTCTTGGTAGAAAAATAACATCAGTAACAACCAAAATACTTACATAAATTGCATATTTTATAGCCCATAATCAGACATTAGCTAAAGCAATGAAATAATCTTCAAAGTTTTCCAGTGAATAAAAACAGAACATAATTTTCTAGTTACGCATAAAGCTCAACATAGGGCAAAGTATAAAAATTGGACAGTGTTTTAGTTTGGTTCCTAGCTCCACTGTCAACTCCCTGTGATCTGCATTAAGCCAAAAGTCAAGATATACAAACACTAGGGGCCAATGGTCCATGTGAGTCTGGAATGGGTTGATAAAACTTTACTAGAAAGCCTTTTTCAAATTAAAACAAAAACAAATTAAACACCTTCTAAATGTATGATAATATGCTGCCCATTTAATTATGATATCTAGGAAAATTTAATAGATTAAAGGAACACTTCGAAAATATGTTCAATTACTCCCTTTAGCTAAGATAAATATATTTCATAATCCTTTCCTGCATATCCAGGAAGAGCTTTCTTTCTATGATCTTTCTTCTATGATAATGAGGTAGGTGTCCTGCATTGAACACTACATTTCAAATGTAATTTCAATAAACTTACATTAAAAACTTTTATGATCCTCTTTGTAAAATGGTGCTTCTCTTTAAACCATTCACTTTCTTCAATGTGTTTCTTGCCATAATATACCATGAATTCATATATAATTTGCCTTTTCCTCTCACTGATAGAACACTGGCTTATCCTACTCCCCAAGTGCTTCTCTCCTCTGATAATTATGATTTTTTTAGTTCTTCCAAGCAATGTTGGTTTGGTTTTTTTTTTCCTTTTGAATTTCCTATTTATTATCTTTTCTGCTCCTATTTCCTCCTGTTGCTGCCACTTCATGTAATTTGTTTGTCATTTGGTATTTATGACTTTGCCTAACTTAATCTCATCAATTGTTTGTCTCAAAAAAAAAAAAAAGAATCTAAGTTGAAGTTTAAATTACTTTGATCTCATCAGTTTTGTTTAATTTGTTTTACTGTGTAGAGCAATAATAGAGATTTTAATGAACACTGTCTTAATAATTTCTCTGAATCCTCTGAAGTGATATGATTTAAATTGTGTCCAAGCTCTCATTTTATCATATGTTCAAGCTTAAAATAGTCATTTCTTTTCCAAGATTTTTAGAACTCCTCAAGCAGCAGGACCTATTTCAAGTCATGCTATGCTCAAAAAACTTCTATAGCCAGCCCAATGTAACCCTTTCCTCTTCTTAAGTTGTATAGTGTGTGTGTTTTTTGCACCATCCATTTGACACCATCAAAATCTACTTTGTAGAGTAAGTTATACTTTCAAATATAAAATTTGGTTTTAAATTCTTTGCAGGCAGGAACCCTGCTCTACACTTATAGGCAAGCTGTGTCCAACACTTGGAGTTTTGTTTTTGCCCTAATTCAAGGGACTAACCCTGGCAGATTCTGATTTGGTTGATCATGAATAGGTCCTGGTAACTGAAGTGTTTAAAAACTCCCTGAACATCTGATTTGTAGATTAGTGTGAGATCATCAAATAACTACCTTGTATAAATGACAAATGCTAGTAACTCCAAGTAATTAAAAAAACCTCTTAACATATAGATAAATATTTAAAAGTAAGATGAGAATAAAGAGATTAAAATTTATTTGAATTATCCTTGCATAGAATTTCAAAATGCTGCATGTTTTGTCTGCAAAATTGGCAATGGCTTCATCTAAATTCACTTTACCTCTTTTCCAGATGTTAGCAGTATTTCCCTTAATGAAAGGATTGATTCTACTCAATTCAATTGGTTCATTCCAATTCGGTTTGGTTCAGTCAAGGTCAATTCAATTCAATCCAAAACAATTAAATTTAGGGTGCCTGGGTGGCTCAGTGGTTGAGCGTATGCCTTCAGCTCAGGTCATGATCCCAGGGTCCTGGGATGGAGCCCAGTGTTGGGCACCCCTCTCAGCAGGAAGTGTGCTTTTCCTTCTCCCTCTGACCCTTCCCCTTGCTTGTGCTCTGGCTAGCTCTCTCTCTCTCTCTCAAATAAGTAAATAAAAAATCTTTAAAAAATTAAATTTATAGCTCTCAGGCACTGTGCTAGACTGTTGCAAATGCCAAAATGAATAAGCTACAGTTCTTGTTTTTAAGTTGTTTGCAGCCTGACAGGAAAGACAAAGGCATTAATTCTGTCTTCTGTAATAAGTGTTTTAGTACTTTAATACTTTAGTACAATAGGTATTGTATTCTTACAGGTTTAACTTAGAGTAGGACTTAAGAGTGTTATCAGTTTGTTTCATTTTCTTGCTGCTTTTGGATTATATATATATGTGTATATGTACCATAGATATAATGTATATACATATATAGTGTACCTATGTATGTATTGTATGCATATTTATATATATATACTATTTATACACATACACATGAACGTAATTGTATATACTTGCCAAATATAAATATATGGCCATCAGAAAGGCACAGGTATAACAGCTGCCTTTAATAACATTAAAGGTTTCAACCCTTGTATATCATCTTTAGATGATTTTGTAGATTAATTCATGTCCAGACTCAATAGAAGAAATGAGAATTATGGAATAGTTCAAAGAGAGATAGTGTAGTCTTTAGACGATCTATAGATAACTATCGTGATTAGTTAACATATTAACTATTATGTAGCTAAATGAACTGGATGGTTTTCAGCATCATGGGAAATGAAAGTTTCAGAAAGGTGATGATAGAATTCATTTGTAAAGCCTCAGTTGATGGCATGCATTTATCTCTCATTCCAATATACATAAGGCCCTCACAAATTCCAGATGCCTTATAGCCACTCCCCACAGGCTCCATCACTTCTCCTCTGGCTGCATATATGAATAGTAAAATATGGGAACAATTTTAGGTTGCTATTTTTAATGGTAATTTTTAATCAGATCCAGACCTCAACTTGAGCAACTCTGGGCAGCAGTTAGGAAATGGTATCACATAGTAAGCCAACTTAAACAATTAGACTCAAGATTTGGAATTTAAGTCCAGTATATTCTGCCATGACTTAATAAACCTAGGCATCAGAGACACCCAAGTTAGAAGTGTCTGCATCATTTGTTTTAGCTCTCAAAAGGTGGTGATCCTAAATGGTATGGTTTGTACTGTGGGAAAAGTGGAGACTCCTTGGGCAGGAAGGAGGTGCTTCTAACAATTTCTACCACTCTGTAATTCCAAACATGCATCTCTACTGTGACAATTTTTAAAGGCTTTTAAACTGAGCTAAATCTAATTCTCATTTTTTCCCATTAGTATAGACCTTAAGTAACCATAATTATGGAGTCAAGTGGCAAATCAGAGAACTAGATGCAGTGAGAACAAGAAGTTGGTCTAAATAGTTTATGGAATTATAAAGGTTCCTCAGAGGTGCTGACATCTAAATTGAATTCTTAATAATAATATGATTTTTCATGGGAGGTATGGGCAAAAATAGTAGAGGCAATCACTCTCCATATTACCAGACTGGGAAAGTACAGTACACATTTATTTTAAATGCAATTATATGCAGTGGTAACTTCTAAAAATGACTCTCCATAATAACAAATTATCTTGACATTCACAACAATTATAGTCTACTCTTGATAATCCATTTTAAGAAGGGGAGTAAAATTGTAGAGAAAACATGATGTAATTTGTTCACAAATTCTAATTGAAAACATTAATTTTATACATATATTTATTAAGTATATATATAATATATATATAATATATACACTTTGATTATTAAACTTGAATATTGAGTGGGAAGGGTATATGATTTGGATACCAGTAAAGTAAGACACAAATCTATTAGGACATATGTTGACTATATAAAATTGGAAACTTGTGTTATCAAAAGTATGCTGGCATTAGGATGTACTGAGACATTACTTGCTGTAACAAGTCCCCTAATAATTGTTTTCAGGGACAATAGCCCCTACAACAAGAAATCAGAAAGCTATTTGGCCCTGTAAACTGTGACTTTCTGTCGATTCACCCAACCAAATGTATTGATCCTAATGGAACTGTGAGTAAAAACTGACTTTTTATTTTATTTTTTTAAGATTTTATTTATTTATTTGAGAGAGATAACAGAATGAGAGCTTAAGTGGGGGTTAGGGGCAGAGGGAGAGGTAGAAGCAGACTCCCTGCTGAGCAGGGAGCCCAATGCGGGGCTGGATCCCAGGATCCTAGGATCATGACCTGAGCTGAAGGCAGACACTTAATTGACTGAGCCACCCAGGTGCCCCAAAATTAACTTTTTTGTACCCTCAGCGGTTTCACACTAATTTAACCATAGCACTCCTTTTTAATTTCTATTCAGGACATTCAAGATTATATGTATATAAAATATCAGCTGTGAAGAGAGCCAGTCTAGTTCCACAACTCTAGTATAAAATGGATAGAAAATGTTAAGTTGAGTCAGTGTCAGTTCTGATTGGTGGGATGCTGAGCTGTGCTATGTGAACAGAAGGGGGATCATGAGTACATGCCAAAGACTGATGCCATTTCTGGCACTGATATGATGTAGGACTGCAGGAGGATAGCGTGAAAGTGTATGGCGTGATAAATATTACCACCATTCTTGCACTAAGAAGATACAGGAAGAGATGTAACAAGAAATAACGATTAACTATGCTTGGACCGACTACTTAAGATTGTTTCTGCTTAGAGGGACTAAGCAAAGAACTGGTCATATGGACTCACTCCGCAGGCTTTCTAACAACCCCATGTTTTATAGATCCACTTTTTGAACCTTTAAGTAATTTGCCCAACCTACATCAAATTAGTTTTCTGTTCATTCTGAGGAATAGCCACAAATGGATAATTTGTAAGTGAAAAGAAAACTAACTCAATGTAAGTAGAACTATATTTGTTTCCCACCTCCACTTTTTTGTTGTTGTTTATTTGTTTGATTTTTAGAAGAGATCAGGTGCATTCAGAGTGGTATGGCCGTAGATTATTTGTTTGACTTTTAAATGACAGATCTCAGGCATGGAAGTGTTATGCCTAAAGATAATAATTACTTATTAATTGAACTATAATTATAACATAGTGTTATTTTCTTATCAGACCAGTCGACTCAGGAAGGGAGAAAGAAGGATGAAAGGAGAGTAGAAATGGCCTGCGTCATGAAGTTTAGATTATTCTGATGTTTTTAATGCTTAACGATATTTTTTTCTAAGTGGAATCTAGGCTTTATTATATATACCTTCTCATTAGCAATCATGTATATCTCTATCATAGGACAAATGTTTTATTGCAGTTGCCTGTTTACTTGTCTGTCCCTGGCCCCCATGAGCTCTTTGGAGTGCTTGGCATAGTACATGCTTATTGAATGAATAAATGAATCAATTCACCGAGAAAGAGCTGAACTGACAATTGAAAGAAGCCCGATCAATTTGGAAAAGAAAGTTTTAGCCAATGACAGAGATGTGACTCATTACTATTTATTTACATTCTTTAATAAATTGTACTTCATGTTTACCCTGCAACAAAGGAGGGTAAAGGAAAAACTAAGATGTTTGCATTTGCAGTCATAGTATATTGGAAACAAAAATAGCAATATACTTTTTTTCTTTCTTTAATATACCCTCACATTTTGAGATACTGAGAACACCTGTTTAAATTATTGTGAAATTGATTTTTTATCCCTACTATTCTCAAGTCCTATATTCTCAAGTCCTATTCATTTTTGAGAATTAATCGAATATTACCTCAGTGATGTTCAGATTCATAATGGTAATTTATAGCTCCTCCAACATACTTTACATATTCTAGTGGAAAAGAAAGGAAATTTGTTTAACAAATAAAAATCTTACAAATTATGCTTCTTTAAATGCAGAAATTTATGCTTAAAAGGAAATTGTTCAAATAAATTTTAATTGAATGGTTTCATCTTAGACAATACACAAATTTTGTTTTAAGAAAATTTTATTTTAATAGGAGGCATTTAATGTTTATTAAACACAAGGAAAAAGCCTAAATGTATACCAATTAGTAGTTCTGGGTTATTATGTTTAAAGCAATGATTCTTTTAATTGCTTGTCAACCCCATGTAATACATCAACAATCTAAACTTCCCTAAATGTTGGAACATATTAATAAAAACTCATATACAGTGAAAGAATAATTTAGGGTTTTTTTTTTTAAGATTTTATTTATTTGACAGAGAGAGAGAGAGAGTACAAGCAAGGGGAGCGGCAGGCAGAGGGAGAAGGAGAAGCAGGCTCCCCACTCAGCAGGGAGCCCAATGTGGGGCTGGGTCCCAGGACCCCGAGATCATGACCTGAGCTGAAGGCAGATGCCTAACCAACTGAGCCACTCAGGCACCTCAACAATTTAGGTTTTATGTGTAAATGAACTCAGACTCCTAAATTTGATAAGAATTGTTCCAAGTGCATCAGTTTGCTTTCATGGGAAACATGTTCTTTATAACTTATCTGTTGGAATCATAAAGGTAGAAGTGTCAAGGTCAATTTTTGTATTTTTCATCTTGAAAGCATCCTTTTAAATATTTATTAAGAGACTAGTATGATATATAAATAGCAGATGCACAAGTGTATATTGGGATAAATAAGTAATATGAACCCAAAATAAAGGAATTCAGAAAGAATGTAAATAGGCTCATTGAAAGAGTATTAGAGCATATCTATGTATGTGCTGAAGTGGCCTGATAAATCAGTTGAAAAGATGGAGACATTAACATTAGATTTAGGCAACTCAATAGAACATGAAGGTTTATCAAAAAAGGAATAGTTGAAGAACTAAGGTATTTACTAAATCTACCCTGACATTTTGAATGAAAAAAAAAAAGTGTGAAAGAAAAAAATACTTACTGTGAGTTATACATTCCTTACAGAAGACTTTTCCTTATAAGTTAAAAATATTACTTGAAAAGCTCAAATGGTCTTGTTGAAAAATTACTATTTTGGGTCTTACTTATTTTATATTTTTCCTTAATTTTTAAAAATTAATAGACTTTTCTGCTAAAAGTTTTACATTTACAGAAAAATTGAGCAGAAAATACAGAGAGTTTTCATATACTCTATTACTACCCCCCTCAGTCTCCCCTATTATTGGCATCTTAAATTATTGTGGTACTTTTGTTACCGTTTGATGAACCAATATAGATATATTATTATCAACTAAAATCCATAGTTATCATTTGTGTTTTATAGTTCTATGGGTTTTTCCAAATACATAATGCCATGTATTCACCATTACAGTATCATACAGAATAATTTCACTACCCTAAAGGATCCTTGTTCTCCACCTAATCGTTCCTCCCCCTTCCCTGCTCCTCCAACAACCACTGATCTTTTTAGTGTCTCGATAGTTTTGCCTTTTCCAAAATGTCATATAGCTGCAATTATATAGTATATAGCCTTATCTAACTGCCTTTTTTCACTTAGCAATATTCATTTAAAATTCTTCTATGAATTTTCTTGGCTTGGCAACTCCTTTTTCATTTATTCCTGAATAAATGTCCATATATATATATATATATATATATACACACACACACACACACACACACACAATTTGTTTGTTTATTCATTTACCTATGAAAAGACATCTTGGTTACTTCCATTTCTGTGATTCACATGCACAACCAAATCATCTGTTGCCCTAGTGATTACTGTAGGATAAAACTCATTGAGAATCTGAACAATCTTCTTTTTCTCTTTACTGCAGTGTTTTCTTCTCTCTTCTCTTACATTGAATTCAAAGACACAAAAGTTTCAGGTAAGTAGGCACTTCACTTTAAGCAACCTTAAAATGGTTCTCCTCAAAGTATGTCTCAGGTAGCATCTACCTGAGTGATTAGAATCACTAAGCGGTCATATTGAAATTTAGCTTCCTTGGCCCTACTACTGATCTACTGAATAAGAATTTCTAGGGATATAACCCTATTTCTATTTTTTTTTAACATAGCTCCTCAGGTGGCATCTATACTCATTAAAGTTTGAGAAGGTTACCACTTTTGTAATTAGGTTGTGTTTTTGATAATATATGAGATAACATGCTTTTTGAATTTTTGGAAGTCCAGAACTGAGAAGAGTAGGATTCAATCTAGAGCATTTGGCCAACTCAACATAGAAAGAAGTAACTTTTACAGAAATATATTCAGTAGTGAGGAAAATATTTCCTGCTTCCATGTGGATTCCCTCCAACATCCCTTAGGAAAGAAAAGTAAGAGATGTTATCCTGGGTCATTTGCTTATTCCAGCCTTTTCTTCATCTTCCAGAAGGCATGCAGGAGGATTACTCCACTGCCCTTAACCCATGACCTAAACTCACATTCATAAAAGTGGCTTGTAGATATTGTTCCTTTGAAAGTAGGAAATTGTTATATAGTTCAATAACATTTAATATTTTAGGTATTGGGATTACCATTTCCTGAATTTTTATGCTGTTATTTTACCTTTGTGGGGAGGAAGGGGGACAAAATTTATTGCTTCAGAGTATAGCAAAATTCAGTTGAGTTGCTGATTGGATTTTCAAATGATAGCACAAATTATAGCTTTTGAAAATCAAAGCTTTCATTTGTAAGAGCCAGCCTTTCTGAAAGAATAAAAATATTTTTGAAAATCAAAAGGAAAAATCCTAAAAATTAATGCTTCAAATTTATATCCTAAAGAGGAAATTGGAAAAATAATGCAAAATAAGAACTAGGTTTTCCTTCAATTGGTCCAGGCAATAAGCGCACACACACACACACACACACACACACACACACACACACACACACATATACTGGTGTAAGATTTGAGATAGTGGAGAGAGAAAAAGAAAGAAGATCAGGAAAAATAGACAGATTTAGATGTCCTTAAGAAGGTCTGCAGTCCTGCTTCCCATCCCTGACCCTCTGGATTCAAGGTATAGAAACCGTGGACTGTTTTAGGGAAATTTGAGAGAAGGGAGAGCTTGTGCATTATTTCCCAAGGTTACACCTTGGGAGACTGCAAGTCTCTTAAAGAAGACTACCTAGTATGATATTCAGGACTGTACTGAATACTTGGTCTTCAATACCAAGCATTGAGGGAGTCAGGTGCCTGGGCCAGTAAGCCTAAAGGCTGCATGTCTGGGGACAGCAAAGACTTTCTGACTTGAGGGGATGTGGGTCTCTTGAGTGCTAAGAGAAAGCAGGTGCGACTTGAGATGTCTGGCCTTCAAACAAGGAAAATGCAGAATGCGTAGACCAAGTAACCAGAGGACCCCACAGAATGGCAGACAGCAAAATTCCTGGCAGCACATACTGATACGGAGAGATAAGGAGAGTTTATCTAGGGGAGGATGGAGATGTCCATGAAGTCAGATTATCTACTTCTCTAGCTATATCTGATCAGTATGGAAGCCCTTCCTCTGGAGTTTAGATTACCTTTGCTGAGAAAAAGGTGTGGGGAATCCTAAATTTGCCTTAGCATTTACTTTGAAAAGACAAAACTGTTTGAATATTCAACTATAATAAATGTGAAATTCATACCTGTTACATTAAAACTATATCCTCTGGAGGTGAATTTCAAGATCGAAATCTATACCTTTTAGGTGTAATTATATTATACAAAAGAAATACATAGTTAAAAATCATATAACTTCTCTTTCTATGTTTTCCATTTATTCTACATCGTACCTTGAGTTCATTTATATCAATAGAAATATGCATAGGCCAAGAGAAATGTCCCGCATGGAGTAAATGGAAGGTGAACGAAAGAAGAATTATGGGAGACTTAACAATAATAATATCTAGCTTGAACTTCAGAAATATATAGACCCAGAATTGATTCCAGACTCCTCCACCTACTAGCAAATTTTCTCATCCATAATGTAGGAATAATATATACCTTGCAGAATCCTGCAACTTACGAGGTATAAATGACAAAATGTATATAAAGCACTCAGACTAGTATCTATCACACAAGAAGCATTCAGTCTTATTATTCACAATCTTATCATTGTTATTTTATGAATTGCTGTTTGTAGAGCTTGGTGTCTTAGATTTTACTATGATTCTTATGGTTAACATAATCAACACATGGTAAAATTTAATCTGGTCTATGTTGAGAATTTCTTCTTACAATTTCATATTTCTAATATAGGCAAAACTTACATTTACTTTTATTAGTAGCATGTCATAGGATGTGGGTTCCCATTATTTATAGAGACGAATTCTATCACCTGTTACTCTTTTCCAACTGGCATTACTTTAACTCAGGGGAAAATGATTAGAAAGAAGCTCTAGATGGTTTTAATAGCTGTTTGTGAACCTCAGATGTAATTGAACCACTTTCTAGACTTACCTATTAAAGAAATGGCCCATGAAACTATTCATGGATAGATAATCAATCGATGAAGGCAAATAGCCCTATTGAAACATTTACTATTTATTTTTGATACAGCTGTTTTAAACAGACTGATTAGTTCCCTTTATGATTTCACCCTTGAAAGCACAAACTGTTTTGTTCATTGTCATTGTTGCATGACATTCCATTTGGCAGTCAGCTTATTTTTAGCCAGACTATCAAAATATTTTTCAACTGGACTGTCATTGCACTTGAACTTGGAATCTTGTAACCTGAGGAACTGCACTGGGAGAAAGAAGAAACTTCTAACAAATGGGAAATTATAAATCTAGACCAACCCAAACTTGCACTGGTAATTATTCTTATATCCTTGAATGTAACATGGTTCGATAGTAGTATAGATAACCAAGATTTCATTGGAGTGCCTGTTAATTTTTACACAGAGGATATGGCAATGTAATATGAAACTGTTGAGAAGATTATCTGAACTCAAGTTATTTTTCTCTGAAAGATTTTTAGAGAAAACAGAAAATTTCTTACGAAAGTATATTAGTTGTTAGATATAATGTTCCTAAGAATACCGCTGAATATAGAGATTTTTGAATTATATCTTAAATATCTAGTATTTGAAACGTAAAAACTTTTATCTAGGAACTAGAGATTGATATAATTAAAATGCAATAAAATCAAATGAAATAAGTCAAATATATTCTTTTATGTAAATATATTATCCAATATCAAATGAGTTCTTAATTACTACAATTTAATATGATTGCATTTTAGATATAAACATCTGCATTTTAAGCTCACAATCAGTAATTTAAACTAAGTATTGTAGAATTTAGAATAAAAAACTGAGTTTTAATTACTTGTATGTTATGATCTGTGTCTACATTTTGCAAAGCACAGCTATGAATTGGTCCCATTTGTTTTTCTTTACTAGATGAATGGAAGAAGAAAGTCAGTGAATCTTATGTTATTATAATAGAAAGATTAGAAGATGACCTGCAGATCAAAGAAAAAGAACTTGCAGAACTAAGGCACATATTTAGGTAAAGTTCTCAGAGTTATTATTTCTTGGTATAAGTATCTTTATTAATTATCTTGTTTTTAGATACATCTATATTTAAAAACACAAACCATAGAATCTCAGATGTTACCAGACATGTTAAGCCTTAAAATATAAGGTTACCCCTTCTTAACCATTCATATAGCCCCTAAAATGCAAATACCTTATCTCCTTAAAAAATGACTTCCATGCTTCCATTGCTAAAGTTTAAAAAGAGAGGCAAATAAGGGCTGACTTTTGAAAAGAAGCTGTTGCTGATCTGAATAATCTTCCCCGGAATTAGGTCTTCCTTGTAAGCCATGCCAGCAACAAAAAGCAAGACTTTTCTTCCCAAATGGTGGTAGAATGTTGTTCTTTTTGAACTACTAGGGTAAGTCCAATTTTAACAAACCTGGTCTCTCGACATCTTTAAAGACTGTCCCTTAATGGAACTGAGTATCGTTCTGTTCCTGAACAATCATATAACACTGTGTAATACAGGCTTTAAGCTTTCAGTGGGTTTTGTTCATGATAACAAGAGAAAAATAATCTGGCATAGTGTCACAACCTTGGAAGACACAAAATGTTCAGAAAAGAGGGGCAGGACCCTTATATACACAAGTAACCTTCTGGAGAAATTGAATCTGACATTGAGAAACTAGATGCATTTTGGAGGGTCAGTTTAACTTTGCTGCCTGACTAAGGAAAAGTTCCATGTAAGCCAATTAGCCATGTTGACTTTTACCTGAATTATTCATCTAATATCCTCATGACAACTCCCTCTATTTTACTTGGAAAACAAGTGTGAAGCAGTGACCAAATGATATATTTTTCACAAAAAATTTCAGCTATAGTATATATACAAAGTTCACATAACTGGCAATTAATGTTATCCATGTATAAATATAGTTTATATGAAACTGTCAGTAGGTTAATAAGGCTTTTTCAAGTGATTAATTTATAATTTGGGAAATAGTTGATTCTCTGTGTTAATTTGGCCCAAAATGATAAATCAGCATTGATACTCGTGACAAGATACCCTGGGCTGACTTTTGTAAGTACTTGAACATGATGAGGTATGGGAAAACATTTCAAATTCCTGTAGAGATTTGACTGGCACTGGTATAGATTTATACATACATATTTATTTTGTTGGAAAAGAGATACAAATGTAGAACTTAATCATAAGTCCTGTAGCTCTTATTGACTCAGATAAATATGCCAAATGAAATGTGGTTAAACTGAAGAGATTTCCTCAACTTCATGAAGTCAAAACCTTATTAATTAATTTATTTTTTTAATTTAAGAAATACTGTGCAAGTATATCAAGACTAATTTACATAGACATATCCTTTTAAAGATTAAGCTTAACAATGGGCTTGAGATATAGGTTTTTTCTCATACTCCCTCAACAGTAGACCGTTGTTTTTGCAGCTCCTGCTATAGCTAATTTTTACTACATTTCCATTATCTAAATAAATGTGACCTCCTCTTTACTAATTAGTATTGGAGTGAGAGGCAGGAAACAGTGAGGGAGAATATAGTTCAGAATTTATTATGCCAACTGTATTCAAATTGTTATTCCAACACATCAAATATAAGACATTAAGTAATTCTCACCATGACTCTGTGTGGTAAATATAAATTCTGATGGATGATAAACTAAGGGCTAGAAACATTGTATCTTATCAAGATCATATGATCAGTAAGTGCTGGAACTCTGATTTGTAGCAAGGTCAGCCTGACTCTATAGACAGAGGTCTTCCTACTATACCCTGCTTCTTGCTCCAGGAGTTCATAATCTGGTTTAGGGGAAAGACATATATAAATAACTCACAGAAGACAGTCTATGACAAGTGCTAAATGGAAAGAAAAATAAAATGGTTTCAAATACAAAAAAAAAAAAAAGAAGAAGACAAGAAGATTTGGGTGTCTTTATTTATTTATCAGTTTTAAAGTCTAGAGGAGTCAAGAAAACCTAATGTCTTGACCATTTTATCTAAGTTGAGTAAGAAAGTTATGTCAGTCAGTGTAACAGTTTTACAGTGATACAAACATAGTTTTAAACCCAGTTTCTTTTATTTATAGTCTATGTATCCTTGGATATATTATTTAATCTATTTGAGCCTCATTCACATCTGTAAAATGAGGTTAATAATAACAACCTCACAGGATATTTGCAAAATGATGTCAATTAAATACTGAGTTGAGGGCCTAACACACAGTAGGCATGGACTAATTAGAGGCTTCTATTATCATTATTGGATAAATAAATATTGGATAAATAAATAAGGACAGTTAGAAAGACTGAAGACTTTATTATCTAGGGGAAGTAACAAATAGTTTATTAAAAGTTAGAAAGCAAGAAAGTTAGGATTAAATGTTTTAATATGTTTTAATATGTTTTCAAAAGTAAAAATGTAAAATGCTAGAACAATTCAAGATGATGTCAAAATCTGAAATATAATTTTTAAAAATTGTGATCAAAAAGGATTTGGCTACAGTACTAGAAGGCTCATCAGAATAGATGTCATTTTTTCCTGAGAATAATGGTAGGGCATTTTATGGAAAAGAAGACTGGCAGCCTGGTGCTGAAGCCATTAAGGAAGTGACAGAAATGTCCCATTAGCCCCATTAGTGATAATAATGAAGCTGAGTAGAGGATTACCCCCAGCCTAGAATCATGTTTCTTGAAGGGCTAAGAACCTCCTACAGTAGAGTAACCAACAGAGCTTACTGAAATTTTAGATTCCATGATTCCAGTCCATATCAAATGAATCAGAATCTCTGGGGATGACTTCCAGAAACCTGAATTTTTAACAAGCTTCTCAGGTAGTACTTTTGCATGCTAAAAATGACACTTCTGCTAAAGTTTAAAAACTACTTCTAGAAGGATATTCAAGTTGCCCTGAAAACTCTGCCTGAGGTGATTATCAGTGAAGGGATGAGGAACATGAGAACAGGAAGCAGGCAACTAGTATGGTCTACAGAGATTCAAGGGAGCAAACAAACAAACATAAACAGAGTACTCTGTCTGATTCCATCAAGACAGATAGCATCATTGGGAAAGAAAGTCAGTCATGCCTAGGGCAAAGTTCTGAGGATTTTTTTTTTCTCTAGAATAAAATGATGGATGACAAAGAAAAGAATGGAGTGCTGAGAATATAAATTATCTTACTTATTGACTCACACACCAAAATTTTAAGGCATTTGGGAAGATTGAACATAATATTGTTTAACAATATTTGAGTATTTAGGACATTTTGGGTGTTAAATAATTAGAGTCTTTTTCTTTCTCATCTTTATCCATGCCCTATATAATGTAAGGGGTACTTCTGTGATGAACAACTGTGTTATGCCTCATGACATCAGGCTTTCTCTAAACATGTAGATAAGAGGAAAACGGTAAAGATGTCTGAAAAGAGGCACTTAACACCAGAGTCACAGGTGGAGGATCATTGGTATGAACACACATTTGGGAGGTTTTGGGAGTTTCTTCTTGTTTTATTTGCTAACAAGTTTTTTTTATGGCTTTCGAGGTACATAATAAATCCATTCGTTAAAAGAGATTTTCTACACCATTGTGTACCAAGGCTTCTGTTAGCTCATTTACGCAATCTCCTGGTATAGCTTTTACCCACAATATAGTATACAGGAAGATAAGTACAAATTTTAAAAAGATAAAGATAACTAAACCATTCTGTTTCTTATGACAATTTATAGCAGCTTTGGGATGAAAGCTTGGTAGGGTAAAGAAGGGGAATGGAAATGGAATGTTCTCTCATCTTCCACAATAAAGTTGCACTCACTCATAACTTTGGACATTTGTTGAGATAATAGATGGAAGATAGGAAGAGATGGAGAAAAAGAGAAGGCAGAAGAAGGAAAGACAGAAGTGGTGCATTGGAATACCATTGTCTGTATTTCCTCCTCTGTGCTTTCTCTAATCCTTTTGTTTTTCAATATAACAGCACTTACTACATGATATTGTCTTTATGCATTTACAGGTCTGTCTAACCACTAGTGTATGTGTTCACTAAAGGCTGCTTCTTTGTCTTGTTTAGCTTTATTTATATTTGTGTTTATTTGTAATACCTATTTGTATAGCACTTGAAAGGAAAACAAACTAACAACTTAGTGCCTGCCATATGCTGGGCATGCTACTAGGTATTTTAATATGCATTAGCTCATACAATCCTAACTGTATAAATGTAAGGTGCTCTAGCACAGTGATTGGCACATGGTAAACGCTCAAAAATGTTAGTTAAAAACTAATCATCATTGTTTATGTTAACAACCTCTGAGGTAGGCATTCGTTGCGCTTGCTATTTTATACCTAAAGAAAATGAGGCTAATCAAATTAAATTGGCTTCAACTAGGATAAGCAACTTATATGATTGTACTGAGATTGTGCCCACTTGTCCTTAATTTCAAAATGTGTAATCTTCATGATCTTTGTTCTTAACCTGGGGGGTCAAATTATGGATCAGAATTATCTTTGAAATATTTTCATTTTCCCTGTACCACTCCATAATCTTGCTCTAGCCTGTATATTAGAACTACCCCTGGGGGAGGGAGGGAGTGGAAGACTATATTTTAGTCCCCCATCCCTACCCCTGGTGATACATGTACCCCACCCATGATCTCTGAAAACCACTTACATGATGACCCTCCACCTGTAAGTTTTAAAAGCCTTTCAGTTAAATTATTTTGTTTCAATATGTTTTTAAGTCATTAGAAAATTTAGAACTATACTCTGCTAATTTAATTGTCAGGGCTACTTTTTATCTGCTTAATCTGCAATATAAAATTTGATATCACTGAGGAGGTTCCAGAGAAGTTAGATTGTTGCAATGCTGTTATATTTCAGCAATAATCAAAATAACCCTATTTTTTCCCTCATTTTAAATCTTATTTTGGCATTAAGTAGATATACCATGGTAAATAATGATAGTATCCCACTTTGAAATTGATTAAGTTTAATAAATAAACAAAAATAGAAGAATGCTCTGTTTCATGGGCAAGCAGTTATAATATTTGCATGCTAAAAATGTACAGAGGGGGAGAGAAGAGAGAAGTATATATGCCCTTCCTGCTCTTTTTCTCCCTGAAAAGTTCCTCTGGGCCCAGCTGCAGTCCACCATACCTATCCTCCAAATGAAATATCTTCCAAAAATCTACTTTTTCAAAGCTATAACCAATTATGAAATTCAGCTATTGTAAAATGAATAGTTCCAGAAACATGGCAGGCTGACCTTATCTAAAATAGTGAAATTCTGCATCAAGGTGAGAAATAGAATATTGATGGGGGACATGTCATCTTATAAAATTAAAATAGTGTGAAAGTATTATTTGGCATGTTTGGTTAGTGCATTATGATAATTAGCAATGAAACAAAAACAAGCTGCCACAGCAACAGAAAGATAATTCACATTGCCCCAAGACTGCCGACCTCTTTATTTCTTTTTTTGCTTGTCTAGGTAAAACTAGTTATGAATAATAATTGTACAGTAATATCTTTTAAAAACCTTATGAAGCAGCTTGATCTCAACCTTTTTGTCTCTCAGTCTCTTTCCCGCTAGCTTGCTACCTCACTAGCTCTATCTTTCCTCCTTTTATCCTTTCTCTATTCTTCTCTCCCATCCCATACTGCCTCCATCTTCCCTTTCTACTTCTGATCTCCCTTTTCAAATGCAAGGCAAAACAATAAAATTGCTAAAATAATCAATATAATAATATCAGTGCTTCATTAAAAATAATTATTATAGCATATAATGTTTATAAAGGTCTTTCAAGATCTAAGCCTCACAATATATTATTATTGTCTCAGTTTTATCATCGTTAGCTATTCTCGCTCTATCTGCCACTATATTTCAATAATTATTGCATGATGAATGAATGTACTCCATGTTGTTAGTTTGCTTATTGAATCTGTGTGATATTGGACAAATACATTTCTGAATATTTCCTGGGGATATACCTTGGGAGCAGATCTTACTGATGATTTTTTTGTTTCTGTTGTTTGGTGGGACAGGAATCAGAAATAGCCACAAAGAACTACATAAGAAGTTACGGGGCGGGGCGGGGCGGGGAGTTAAGATGGCAGAGAAGTAGGAGGACTAGAGGCTTTCCTCCTCCCTTGAATACAGTTGTATTGAGGTCAGGTCACTTGGAACACCCAGGAAATTGATCTGATGATTGGAAGAAGGATTTCTAGGGTTGGAGGAAGACAACATGGCAGGTGCAAGGTGTGTGGCAGTGAACTGGGGGAAAGGAAAGCTGCCATGCTGCTGAGGGGAGGGAACCCTGTCCATGGGAGAGAAAAGGGAGAGAGGAAGAAAGGAAAGAGTGGTGTTGGGTCTGCACAAGAAGAAAACCTCTTAGACCACAGCCTGGGGAGTTGGGGGAACTGGGTGGTGCAGGTTTTTTGCAAACAGTGAATATAGCTTAGACTTTGAGCTTTTGGAAGTGTGCGACTTTTGTGGGAGAGTTGCTGTAGCGTGTGCTCCTGGGGAGATGAACAGCTCTGGCCCAGGAGCATGCACAAAGTGGAGCAGGGATCTAAGAGGTCGCACTAGGAGAGATTGTTCCCCTTCCTGGAGTACATTTGGAAGATGGTTATATCCTCTCCAACGACTAAAACACCGTTGGCAGCAAACAAAAGTGTGCACAGAGGCTGGATAACCCGGTTGCGGCTTTTCATGTTGCCAAAGCATAGAATCCGCACACTGCAGAGGTCGGAGAACTGCCTGTCACCCAGAGAAGGGAGCTGACCAGAGTGGTGCCACTACTTTAAGATTTGGAGTTTTGAATCCTAGCGGTGCTAGACATAAACGCGGGACAGCTGGGCGCCAGGCATGCTGATGGCCCTCGCTTTTCCGTGAGGGCTTCCTGAACAGCTGGTGGTGTGAGAGACCCTGTCGGGAGGAGAGAGTGGGATGTTGCCATTTTACCCCCACTGCCAACACAGCCAGGCAGCAAAGAACAACACATCGGCCCCTAGTGGAGGTGGAAGCTACTTTCATCAAACCCCAACTCCCCTGTTCTTGGCAAGTTTTTTGTTTTGTTTTGTTTTGTTTTGTTTTTTACTAGGGCAGGACTGAGTCAGCACAGTGGGGCCTCTCCCAGAGAATAGCAACTCAGGCAGCATACCACATGCTCCAAGTGTACCGATTATACAGTGTCTCACAGCATTCCCTTCAGTTCTGCTGGAAATAAGACTAGGCTGTATTTTTTTTTTTTCTCTTATTTTTTCCCCCTTTGGAATCAGACTTACAGTTTTTTTGTTTGTTAGTTTGTTTTTTCATTTCCTTTCTCTCTCTCTCTTTTTTGATCAGTCTTCTTTTTTTTTTTTTTTCTTTTCTTTTTCTTATTTTTTTCCCTTTTTTTTCCTTTGGAATCTGGCTTATAGTTTTTTTGATTGTCTGTTTTCTTTTCATTCCTTTTCATTGTCTCTTATTTTAGAATGAGCCTTTTTTTTCTTTTTCTTTCTTCTCTTTCTTTCTTTCTTTCTTTCTTTCTTTCTTTCTTTCTTTCTTTCCAGGCTTTTTTCAACAAACTAATCAAAACACACCTAGCTAAAGGTCAAAACAGTCCCCACTGCAAGCAAAGAAGACATCTGCAAAGGACAGCCAGTGGGAAATATCAGCCAAAACACAATAGTAGAGTGCACGCAACATACACCAGAAACACTTCCCAAAGTGCCAGGCCCTGGAGAGACTATGACCTCTTTTTACTATATCATTACTCTGAGGTACAGGAAACAAAGAAGCTTTCATAACACACAAAAGATAGAAACTTAGCCAAAATGACAAAATTCTACCCAAAAGAAAGGTCAGGAAGATACCACAGCCAGGGACTTGCTCAAAGCAGATATAAGCAATATATCTGAACCAGAATTTAGATCAACAGTTATAAGACTACTAGCTGGTCTTTAAAAAATCATAGAAGACACCAGAGAACACTTGCTGCAGAGGTAAAAGACCTAAAAACTGGTCATGCTGAAATGAAAAATGCTATAGCTGAGATGAAGAACAGACTAGATATAATCACTAGGAGGACTGAAGAAGCAGAGGAGAGGACAGGTGATATAGAAGATAAAATTATGGAAAATAATGAAGCTGAAAAGAAGAGGGAAAGAAAACTATTAGATCACCAAGGTAGACTTAGGGAACTCAGTGATTCCATAAAACAAAATAATATCTGTATCATAGGAGTCCCAGAAGAAGAAGAGTGGGAAAAAGGGGCAGAAAGTTTATTTGATCCAATTATAGCTGAGAACTTCCCTAATCTGGGGAAGGAAACAGGCATTCAAGTCTAAGAGGCACAGTGAACTCCCCTCAAGATCAACAAAAACAGATCAACACCACAACATATTATAGCAAAACTGGCAAAATATACGATACAGAGAATCCTGAAAGCAGCTTGGGAGAAAAGATCCTTAACCTACAAGGGTAGACATATAAGCTAGGAGCAGCACTATCCACAGAGACCTGGCAGACCAGAAAGGATTGGCATGATATACTCAACTACTAAAGTGGGAAAAATATGCAGCCAAGAATAATTTATCCAGCAAGGCTGTCATTCAGAATAGAAGGAGAGATAAAAAGTTTCCAAGACAAACAAAAATTAAAGGAGTTTGTAAACACTAAACCAGCTCTGTAAGAAATATTAAAGGGGATCCTTTGAGCAGAAAGAGAAACCAAAAGTAACAAAGAATAGAAAGCAACAGAGACAATCTATAGGAACAGCAACTTTACAGTTAATACAGTGGCACTAAGTTCATATCTTTCCGTAATTGCTCTGAATGTAAATGGGCTAAATGCTCCAACAAAAGACAGGATATCAGAATGAATAAAAAAAAAAAAAAAAAACAAGACCCACTGATATGCTGCTTACAAGAGACTCATTTTATACCCAAAGACCTCAGATTGAAAGTGAGGGGGTGGAGAACCATCTCTCATGATAATGAACATTAAAAAAAATGCTGGAGTAGCCATCCTTATGTCAGACAAACTAGATTTTAAACCGAAGACTAATGAGAGATAAAGAAGGACACTATATCATAATAAAAAGATCTATCTAATAAGAAGATCTAACAACTGTAAATATTTATGCCCCTAACTTAGGAGGAGCCAAATATACATAAATCAATTAATAACAAACCTAAAGAAACTCATTGATAACAATACAATAGTAGTAGAGAACTTTAACGCCCCACTCGTAGCAATGGACAGATCATCTAAGTAGAAGATTAACAAGGAAACAAAGGCTTTGAATGGCGCACGAGACCAGATGGACTTAACAGATATATTCAGAATATTTAAGCAGCAGAATACACATTCTTTTTGAGTGAACATGGAACATTCTCCAGTATAGATCATGTACTGGGTCACAAATCAGGACTCAACCAGGTGTTAAAAAGATTGAGAGTATACCATGCATATTTTCAGACCACAGTGCTATGAAATGAAGTCAACCACAAGAAAAAATTTGGAAAGGCCACAAATGCATGGAGATTAAAGAACATCCTACTAAAGAATGAACGGGGGATGCCTGGGTGGCTCAGTCAGTTAACTGTCTGCCTTTGGCTCAGGTCATGATCTTAGGGTCCTGGGATCCAGCCCTGCATGGGGATCCCTGATCAGTGGGGAGCTTAAAACTTCTCCCTCTCTGTCTGCCACACCCCCTGCTTATGCTCTCTCACTCTCTTGTCTACCCCTCTTTCTCTCAAATAAATAAAATGTTTAAAAAAAGAAAAAAGAATGAATGGGTCAACCAGGAAATTAAAGAATAAAAAAAAAATACATGGAAGCAAATGAAAATGAAAACACAACAGTTCAAAATCTTTGGGATACAGAAAAGGTGATGTTAAGAGGGAAGTATATAGCAATACAGGCCTTGCTCAAGAAGCAAGAAAAGTCTGAAATACACAAACTAACCTTACACCTAAAGGGCTGGAAAAAACAGCAAATGGGGAAGCCTATATCTAGCAAGAGAGGGGAAACAATAAAGATCAGAGCAGAAATCAATGATATAAAAAACAAACAGTAGAATGGATCAGTGAAACTAGGAGCTGGTTCATTAAAGAATTAAGATTGATAAACCCCTAGCCAGGCTTATCAAAAAGAAAAGACAAAGGAACCAAATAAATAAAATCATGAATGAAAGAGGAGAGATCACACCCAATACCGAAGAAATACAAACAATTTTAAGAACATATTATGAGCAATTATATGCAAACAATTTAGGCACTCTGGAAGAAATGGTTAAATTCCTAGAAACATATAAACTACCAAAATGGAAATAAGAAGAAATAGAAAGTCTGAACAGACCTATAACAAGCAAATAGATCGAATCAGTAGTTGAAGATCTCTCAACAAACAAGAGTCCAGCATCGGATGGCTTTCCAGGAGAATTCTACTAGACATTTAAAGAAGAATTAATACTTATTCTTCTGAAACTGTTCCAAAAAATAGAAATGGAAGGAAAACTTCCAAACTCATTCTATGAGGCCAGCATTACCTTGATTCCAAGTTAGGCAAAGACCCCACTAACAATCAGAATTACAAACCAATATCCTTGATGAACATGGATGCAAAAATTCTCAACAAGATACTAGCTAACTGGATCCAACAGTACATTAAAAGGATTATTCACCATGAACAAGTAGGATTTAATCCTGAGCTGCAAGGATGGTTCAATATACACAAATCAATCAATGTGATACACCACATTAATAAAAGAAAGGATAAGAACCATATAATCCTCTCAATAGATGCAGAAAAAGCATTTGACAAAATACAGCATCCTTTCTTGATAAAAACCCTCAACAAAGTAGGGACAGAGGGAGCATACCTCAACATCCTAAAGACCATACATGAAGGACCCATAGCTAATATTATCCTCAATGGGGAAAAATTGAGAGCTTTTCCCTTAAAGTCAGGAAAACAACAAGGGTGTCCATTCTCACCACTGTTGTTCAACATAGTACTAGAAGTCCTCTCCTCAGCAATCAGAGAACAAAAAAGAAAAGGCATCCAAATCAGCAAAGTAGAACTCATATTTTCACTCTTCGCAGGCATGATACTCTATTGGGAAAACCCGAAAGACTCCAACAAAAAATTGCTAAAACTGATACAGGAATTCAGCAAAGTTGCAGGATATAAAATCAACACATAGAAATCCTTTGCATTTCTATACACCAACAATGAAGCAGCAGAAGGAGAAATCAAAGAATCGATCCCATTTTACTATTGCACCAAAAACCATAAGATACCTAGGAATAATCCTAACCAAAGACATAAAAGATCTGTACACTGAAAACTATAGAACACTTACGAGAGAAATTGAGGAAGACACAAAGAAATGGGAAGATACTCCATGCTCATGGATCGGAAGAACAAATATTCTTAAAATGTCCATACCACCCAAAGCAATCTACATATTCAGTGCAATCCCTATTAAAATAACACCAGCATTTTTCACAGAGCTAGAACAAAGAATTCTAAAATTTGTATGGAACTAGAAAAGACTGCAAATAACCAAAGTAATGTTGAAGAAGAAAACCAAATCTGGAGGCATCACAATTCTGGACTTCAGCTGTATTATACAGCTGCAATCATCAAGACAGCACAAAAACAGACACATTGATCAATGAAACAGAATAGAGAACCAGAAATTGGCTCTCAACTCTGGTCAACTAATCTTTGACATAGCAGGAAAGAATATCCAGTGGGGAAAAGACAGTGTCTTCAACAAATGGTGTTGGGAAAACTGGACAGCCACATACAGAAGAATGAAAATGGACCACTTTCTTACACCATCCACAAAAATAAATTCAAAGTGGATGAAAGACTTAAATATAAGGCAGGAATCCATCAAAATCCTAGAGGAGAACACAGGCAGCAAGCTCTTTGATCTTGGCCACAGCAACTTCTTGCTAGACACATCTCCGGAGGCAAGGGAAACAAAACCAAAAATGAGCTATTGGGACTTAAGCAGGGGAAAAGCTTCTGCACAGCAAAGGAAACAGTCATCAAAACTATAAAGCAGCCAAACAGAATGGGACAAGATATTTGCAAATGGCATATCAAATAAAGAGCTAGTATCCAAAATCTATAAAGAACTTACCAAACTCAACACCCAAAAAATAAAAAAATCAACTCAGGAAATGAGCAGAAGACATGAACAGACATTTCTCCAAAGAATACATACAAATGGCTAACAGATACATGAAAAAAATGCTCAACAACACTTATCATCAAGAAATACAAATCAAAACCACTATGGGTTACCACCTCACACCAGTCAAAATGGCTAATATTAACAACTTAGGAAACAATAGATGTTGGTGAGGATGCAGAGAAAGGGGAACGCTCCGACACTGTGGGAATGCAACTGGTGCAGCCACTCTGGAAAACAGTATGGAGGTTCCTCAAAAAGTTAAAAATAGAGCTGCCCAGCAATTGTACTACTAGTTATTTATCCAAAGGATACAAAAATAGTGATTTGAAGGGGCAGATGCAGCCCAATGTTTATAACAACACTATCCACAATATCCAAAATATGGAAAGAGCCCAGGTGTCCATCAACTGATGAATGGATCTGTTACTCAGCCATAAAAAAGAATGAAATCTTGCCATTTGCAATGACATGGGGAACTAGAATGTATTATGCTAAGCAAAATGCCAGAGAAACAAATACCAAATGATTTCATTCATATGTGGAATTTAAGAAACAAAACAGATGAACATAGGGGAGGGGAAGGAAAATAAAATAAGATTAAAACAGAGAGGGAGACAATAAGAGACTCTTAACTATAGAGAACAAACTGAGGATTGCTGGTGGGGAGGTTGATGGGGGACTGGGGTAATTGGGTGATGGGCATTAAGAAGGGCACTTGATGTAATGATAGCTGAGTGTTATAGGCAACTGATGAATCACAGAATTCTACTCCTGAAATTAATAATACACTATATGTTAACTAACTTGATGTTAAATTTTAAAAAAAAAGAATTTACAATCAGCCATTTGAAACCTAAATTATCAATTTGGGAAACTAGATCATCTAAAACAAATCCTTTTCTTCTTTCTACCTTCTTGGTCTTTCCCTAAATTTCAGCAAATGAGTTAATTTAAAAAATGCATCTACCTATCAGAATATTTTGGACGGTAGTATGTTATTTTTGGCCAAGTGTTCAAATGTTACATTTTAATTAGTTTCCAATTGTGGTCATGGCAGATATTTTCTTGAAAGGATGAGGTCATGAGAAAGAAGTTTAATTGGATCACAAAACTGCATACTTTTCTGTATAAAAGGTAAAGGCTAAGAAAAGAGTTCATTATGCTACAAGAACGAAAGTAACCTTTGGGTACAGAACTACCGTTTTTAATCATTAAGGACAGGATTTACTGTTAGAAATATATTCATAATAGAGACTTCATTTTAATTAGGAATTTGATCCATACCTCAGCAAGCATTATGAACTCATTAGGATATGTTAAGTTACAGTATGGCATGGCAGGTGATGAAAATGTAAGGGAAAATTAAAAAATAAATTGAGCTTAGGGTATTAGAATACATAAGTGAGGTTCAATTGACAGTGAATTTGACATACACAGTTCCTTTAGAAGAGGCAAAAGAAGAGAATATGAAATATCTCTCCTAGGAATGATTGCATTAAAATCTTGAATATTTTAATTACATGTTTCAAAACAGAAACATTTGACTAGAAGTTAATCGGAAGTGAGAATTAGGATTCAAATATAGCCCCAAAGTAACTCTCATTTAAAAAATTACATTCCAGTTATTAAAGTTAAGATAAAAATTGTACTATTAAAATTGCACTTGACTGCCAAATATTGTGGGAGCCTATTCGCAGTTGATTCATTTTGTTGGCATTAATAGAAGTTGCATCAGTTCAAGGAGGGTATAATTCAAGAGAAGAACAAAAACAACAGGCAACAGCTTAGTTTTGAGCAAGGACCTCTTTAGGACTGTATGCAGAGTCACGTATGAATAGTCAAGACTATGTTAAGATTCAGTGAGTTAAGAGTTGATTTTTGAACAAAAAGTCGCTAATATAATTCATGCTTTCAATTTTACTTATGTAAACAACAGTTATTCATTTGAGTTATTCTTAAATAAAGAATAAACTTTAGCATCTTATATTTTCTGTTTATTCAGTGCTTACTTTCTTTGCAAAGATGATTGGGGCATTAGCGATCAGGACTAATGCTGAGGTCAGTTGCAGAGTTCTATCCAGCATGCATTTTTCCAGGACTGATGCACTTAAAGGATCCAGGACATAGTGAGTAGTTTGAGAGAACATGGTAAGGTGATTATTAAGAACAGAGGTGGAGCACACAGTTGGTGTTTAGTAGGTGTTGTGCCAGACTGATTGAATGCATCATCAAAGTTAGATCATGGAATAAGAAAGCATTTGAATCTATCGTCTCAGAAAATCTTTCAGTGCAACTTTTTCTCCCTCTTTGGATTTTTAAGATCCCCCCTTTTTTCCTTCTTTGTTATTTTAACCATCTCCAGTATTGAAAATAGCCTTCCTATTGACATGATGCCCCTGGACTTACATCACAAATTTGGGATTCTAGTAGTTGCTCTGAATCACTGACAGGTGCCAGGTGTCACAACCGCCAACTTGGTAGTCTTTTTAAAAGCATGTGAAGACAAGGTCAGACATTTTCTAGGAGCCTGAATGAGAGTCACCATGAGCATAAAATACATTTATAAAATTGTCAAAATCAGGAAATTTTACAGGTTGTCAAATGTGAGAGATTGAAGAAGGTCAAACTTGATTTGAAAACTGTGCTAAAATTCTCCCAAGGTTTAGACTTATCCAGGGGAAGTTGTACATTCAGTAACTTGTTAGGAATAGTCATAACAATAAAATAACCATCTATTGATAACATATGTGCTAGGTACTACAGTAAGCCCTAGCCTCATGTATGCTTCACAACAATACAATCTCTATGTATTATTTTAATCATTTCATAACTGAAGAAATTACAGCTTGAAGAGTTTTAATAACTTGTCCAAATTGGAGAGGGGGGAAACTACTTAAAAGACAGCAGGATAGGATTTCAATCCTGGTGTAAATACAAGGACCAAGCTTTTAAGGATTACCTACACTGCTGAAATGATTTTCCACTTTTAAAACATCAAAACATGATAGGTATTGCTGTATAACATTAGAGATACACATTGAAAAACTAATTTTCTCAAGGATTTATTGCTACAGAGGAGCTCCCAAGTCTTTTCTTCTTTCAGCGTTTGCCATTAAGTTCATTATAGTTAGCTCAAAAGGTACTTCCTTCCCTGTTCTTCTTTTAGGCTGAAGGTTATATATTTCTTTACATTCACAGAAGGCTTCCCTTTCCTTCCCCACCCAATACTTTGTTTTCTGTCTTTTGATCTTATTGTGTGTTTTCATTCCTGGATAATGGAAGGACAAGGAAAGAAAAGCCAATGCAGCCCAGAGTTTCTAAATCATTGTCAATCAACATCTTCAATGGCTAGTCACAGTTTTCTTTCCCTTTTTATTTATGGACACTGATTTCCTACAAACTTTAAGAGAAAAATCCCATCCACGTAGCTTTAAAAGCAGAATTCAGCTCTTAAAAAAAACCTGTACTATTTGAAATCATAACCACAGAGAAGACCTCTGTGAATGCCCTTGTAAGTCTGGGCTGCTGAGTGCACTTTGTTTAGTACTACCTATTAAGTTTAATTTCTGCAAGACATCTATAATACAATTGGCTTTAAGAGTTTAGAAGCCTGGCTCAGGCAAAGGCCACACATTTCCAAGAACCATGTTATTTTGTGAAGTTACTGCATGTACCATAAAATAGGTATACCATTTACAATTAGGTTCATTTTAGATAGACATTTAAAACAGTGGTACTTTCATCAGAAATATTTTTTTGGCATCATTCATTGAACTGGGGGAAAGTGCAGATAGGAGTGAGCTAAAGTCTTAGCTATTTTTCCCAAAATCCTTGTCTCCTTGCTCTATTATATTATTAACATTTGTAAAGATGACTCTGAGTTTATTATACTTCTACATATAGCATTCCAAAGCAAGTTGAGGTATATTTCTCAATATGAATAAGCATGTCTGTGGACTTTGCAGCTGAGAAGTTGAACATGCAAAGCAAGAAGGTTATGAGGATGGGGTAGTTCTAGAATATTCTATGAAAACAAACCACTGGGCTTGCCATTGCCAATTAAAGTTTTCACTGAGATCCTTCAATGTCTCTAGATTTAGGTTTTCTCTTTTTAGCAGCACCCTGGAAATAGCATCTTTTCTTTTCTATTTTATATATTCCAATAGCTTTTGAAGCGCTTAACTGGGTGCCTTGATGATAATGTCCTGAATTTATACCTTTCAAGTGTAAGTACTTTACAAATGATATGGAAGGCTCACTCACCAAAGACCATGCTATCTCACTAAAAGTTGCTGGAGATTTAAATAGCCAGGAAGCAGCTTGAAATTGACCTGGGAAGCCAAGGATCTGATCTCATTTCCACTGAAAAATGCCCTGGGAGTACCAACTGACTTCAAGAGGTCAAGAATTTTAGCTTTACATTACTTTTCCAAGACTACCTTTGGCTCTCTAGGGCCCTCCTGGGGCAATGGTCTTTGTTCAGACAAAGGCAAGGATTTTATTAATTGAATCACTAACACTACTCCTCTCCAGGGATTGTATCATAGTACCAGATCAGAGTTTAGAACTTCTTTATCTGTGAAATCTGACCCAGTCAGAGTACAAGGAAACTTTGCTTCAGGCAGAATTTGTAAAACATCCGGATTATATTCCTCTCTCCAATCTCTTATCAAATGCTACTTTTTTTTTCTTTTTTGGAGGGCATTTCTTGACTTTCTCCATAAATATAATGTGAAATTTTGAATGTGAATGAATTTACTTTCAAATGTCTGTTTTCTATTTCTATTATCCATAAATTTTAATTTATAAAGTTTCCTTGAAAAGGAAATCGTACATAGAACACTAAACTGCATAACAGTCCTTAACTTAAACTCGGTCTCTCAAACTTTCATATTATTTTCTCTCGACGTTAAGTATTCTTTGTTTGGCTGTATATTCAAAATTCTTTTTCTAGATACAACAAAATCCTAGAGAAGATATACTTCTGAATTTATAGTAACAGGATTCCCTTTCATAATTTTTCAAGTGAAAAATAATAAACTAAAAGGTGAAATTTTTGATCCTATGAAAAAATTTTTTTCAGCTCTGATGATGCCTTCAGTAAAGTCAACTTAAATTACCGCACAGAAAATGGGCTGTCTCTACTTCATCTATGCTGCATTTGTGGAGGTGAGTGCTTGAAACTATACTTTACAAACTAGTTATATGTGTATACAGTCAATGATCTGAGCTGCTTAATAGTCTACAAGAGAATTCTATTCATGCTCAATTTTCGTTTTTGCTTTGTCCCTACAACCCTGATAACCTTCAGTTGAAGCAGTAACTACTAGGCAGATGTTCCATTTGATTTAGCTCTGAATTTAAGTTTCATGGTGTTCCTACCCTGAACTAAGTCACTTAATTTGCTTGGAAATTTAAACAAAAATTTTTTTGTTTCAGTATTGGCCATACCAGTCAGGGATTAAGTTAAATTCAGAAGCACTTAAAGCATTCCCTAAAATATCGTCATGCAATTGCTTTACAATCTTCAGTAAAATATGTGTAAGGTAAGACAAATGCCAAAGATAAAAATCTCATAGTGAAGATTGATCAAAGTGAAGATTTAGAGTTTAATTTGGCTTGTATTTTGTTTGGTTTTGTTCATTAATGTATCCCAAGTACTGGCATATAGTAGATTCTTAACAAATTTATTAAATTAATGAATGATTAATATTTACTTTGTTAATACAAACTAGTTTTCCTTGAACTCAGGTTTTAAATAAAAAACACTAATGCAGAAATATCAGCTCTAATCATATTCCGTAAGCATTCCTCCCAGAACAAACTAAACAGACTCTACTTAACAGATCTTTCTCCGAAATTTAAACACGCTTTCCCAACTTAGTTATTCCGTCCAGATTCCTCTGACCTAAATAAGCTCTACTGCTAATCCGGTACAACTAGATTTTTATCTACGGTGTTTCACTGTTTATTAAAATGGATTTTCATGTTTTTATGTTTTAAAACCAACTGATGATGAGAGTACTACAGAAAAAATGTAACATAAATGCATTAAAATAAACAGCACTGATACAAAGTTCTATAAGTGTAATAGAAATGTTCACTACTAAGGAAGGCTGTCAGTTAATAGAAAACTTTACAAACGGCCTGCAGAAGAGCAGTCTGACATCTTTTAAGAAAGATTTTATTTATTTATTTATTTATTTATTTATTTATTTATTTATTTATTTATTTATTTGAGAGAGAGAGAGAGAAAGCAAGAGTGCCAGAGAATTGGTGGGGGAGGGATTAGCAAACTCCGCGCTAAGCACAGAGCCCAGGGCCGGAGATCCCAAGACCCTGAGATCATGACCTGAGCCAAAACCAAGAGTCAGAAGACCCTCAACCGCTTAACCACCTGAGCCACCTGAACCACCCAGGTGCCACATGTCTGACATTTTCATACATCAATGTAAATTTATTATTAGGTCAAAGAGAGATTTTAAAGTCACTTGGTCTACCCCCCACAACAATTTAACCTTTTTTCACTTTTCTCTTTAAGGCAACAAGTCACATATTAGAACCCTTATGTTAAAAGGGCTTCGTCCATCTCGACTAACAAGAAATGGATTTACAGCCTTACACTTGGCAGTTTACAAGGTATAATATTTTTGTTCCCATAATACTGTATTACAGCTAAGGATGATGTGTATCTTCAGACTGCTGCTGCCCTTCTTCCTCTTCCTCCTTCTCCTCTTCTTCTTTGTGTGTGGGGGGTGGGGGTGGGGGTTGGGGTGGCAAATTGGTAATCATGAAGAACATGCAGAGTGACCAGAGCATTACATTGCTAGGTGAAGCCCTTTCTCTATATTGACCTGGTAACATCTATATACCAGACACATACTCTTTGTAATGCTTTCCATGTTTAGCTCATTTAAGTCCTACAAGAAACCTGTAAGTGAATACTATTATTGTCCCCAAGACTACATGGTTAGTTAACGGGTTAGTCAGGTTTTAGGAACTGGTCATCTGCTCCCCTTGCCAGAGCTTCTCACCAGGAGACCAAATTGCCTCTGTGCAAAAGAAGATGAGATTGACTTTCATGATAAAAGAAGCACATTGAAGCTACATTACTCTTTCTGCACATTTTCCTTAATTAAAAATTTCTCTAGAGGTACCTTGTTTAAGCATCTGACTTGATTTTGGCTCAGGTCATAATCTCAGGATGGTGAGATCAGGCCCTGTGTTGGGCTCTGTGCTGGGTGTGGAGTCTACGTAAGATTCTCTGTCTCCCTCTCCCTTGGCCCCTCCCCCCACCAATCCACACGTGGGCACTCATGCACATTCTCTCTCAAATAAATAAATAAAATCTTGTAAAAAAAATACCTCTAAAGTTCCCTGTAGTTTCCTTCTTTTATTTTTCCTACTTTTTCTTCAGTTTATTTCCTTGCATCAGTCCATTTCCCAACTAATCTCAGTACCTGATCAGAAAGTAAATATAAAAGTGGATTAGAAAAACCGGGATAGTCAGTATTGGGATATAACTTAGTGAGATGCATAATAGGGTTTATTTTATAGAAAAGGAAACTGAAGGTTAAAGTTAGATATCTAATAAATGTCACAATAGTGATTGGAATCAAGTGCAGTTGGCTCATACTCTCAGACTCTCATTTTTATATTGCATATTTTGTTCTTTTCTCAATTTCATGTGAATCTGTGACATTTTTATTTCAGTTTTTTATGTGCAGCTGTTGGGGCCGGGGGGACAGCTTTTGCTCATATCAGGATCACTTTGCATTATATTCCCTCCCCCAACCTTTAGAGTTTATCACAGTGGGGAAAGAGAGTCATATTTTCCCATATTTCAGATTCACATATTCCTGTGATTCATAGTGCAAATGCTCTAATACTCGTCCTTTTTTGCACCCAGCCAATGCCTAGTCTTTTTTTTTTTTTTTTTTTTTTCCTGGGAGAAAGCGTCAGCTATGTGCTAACTTGTTTTTAATACCTCCTAAATATCCTGTGAAACTGGAATTGAGGCTGAGTTCAGGATGTGGGAAACAGTGTCTGATGCTGGCTTTTCTGCTGAGTAGCAGGAGGTGAAAGTAGAAGAGCTCCAACAAATAAGAAGTGAGTGATGTATAGTTAAGGCAGTATGCGAAACCATGAATTCGGAAGCTGACTGGAGATTCCTTTCTATATTAGTGTGTTTTCCCAACACTTAGTATGACACAACCATAGCATTGCATTCTGAATGATTTAGAGCTACAATCTTTACAGGATTTCTTCTACTTCTGTTTATCAAAACTAAATTTCCATGTTTATAATTCCCTTTGCTCTATTTCTTCTGTTTTCATATATTTTACAGAAGGATATATGGACTAGCTTTTTTTTTTTTTTTTTAGCAAGTTTAAACAAATTTAGAGTCTTAGGATGCAAGGAAGGCAAAAATTTTGAAAAGGCTGTAACAGAGTGCATGATTACTTATTCCTTAACAAAGGCAAAAACAAATTAAATTTATAATTTCCTTTAAAACACAGAAATAATATAAAGTAGCCATTCATACTACCATTGCATTAAATCTAGTTCTAATCATCCGTTCCCTGACCTGCCTAAGAAAAAGAAAACCCATTTACATAATCAGTGTACATTGATCAAAATCAGAAAATTTAACATTGATGCAATACTTTTATCTAATCTATAGTCCAAATTCAAATTTGGTTAGTTATCCTATTAGTGTCATTTATAAAAAGCTGTTTATTTCTTTCTTGTTTAGGATTGATTCCAGAATCATTTATTTTTAGTATTCTTGTCTCTGAATCTCCTTTTATCTGAAAGAAATTTTCTTGTCTTTATTTCCTTTTCTTTCCTTTCCTTTCTTGATTTTAATATTTTGGTGCCCACAGAACAGTTACTTATACACACTTATTTGGAGTTTTATAAATATTGCAAGTGAACTTTATTTTTTCTTACCACTCACAAAATGAAATAATTTGGTTTTCACATCTTTTTATTGGTCACATCAACAGCTCATTTAATCATATACCCTGGCATGCTGGGCCCAACTCAGGGCTGGGTAGTTTTTACCAGCAGGGCAATTTTGCTTTCATTAATAATAATGGAGCAGGTGTTTTGTTTTTTAATTCCATGTGGTTGGTTAGCACTCCTCTTACTTGTTTAGTTTGTTTTTGCTTTGTTTTTGTTTAGTTTTTTTTTATAGAGGCTAGATTTATTGAGGTATAATTTATGCACAATAAAACTCACAATTTTAAGTGGACAATTTGATGACTTTTAAAAATGTATATAGTCATATACTATCATCACAGTCATGATATAGGATTTTTCTGTCATATAAAAAAGTTCCTTCATTCCCTTTTGTAGTCAGTTCCCCCCTCTATACTCCTGACCTCTGGAAACCACTATGTGTTTTCTATCAATATGATTTTTCCCTTTCTAGAATTTACCTAAATGCAATCCACTCAGTATGTTTTCTTTTATATATGGTTTCTATCACTTATCATAACACTATTGTTGTGTGTTCAGTAATTATTTAATTGAGGATCTATATTCCTTTCTGTAGATATAGTACCATTTGTTTAACAATTTACCTTTTATGGACATATGGGTTGTTTCCATATTTTGACTGTTAAAAATAAAGCTGCTATTAATATTCATATACAAATCTTTGTTTGAACATTTGTTTTTATTTCTCTTGGGTAATATGTAGGAATGGAATTGATGGGTCATATCATAAGTGCATGTTTATTTTATAAGAAAATGCCAAACCCTTTACCAAATTGGCTACATCATCTTCCATTTCCATCAACAATGTATTTGTTTCTAGTGCTTATGTTATACACTCTTGCCAACACTTGTTAATATTTGTTATTTTAGCCTTTCTTTTGGGTGTATATTAATATTTCATAATTAATTTGCATTTCTCTACTGACTAATGAAGTTGAATAGATTTTCATGTGCATATTTGTCACTATTTTTTTGCTGTAGTGTCTATTCAAATCTTTATCCCATTTTTAAATGTGATTTATTGTTTTCTTGAATTATAAGAAAAGATCTTTATGTATTTGAATATGGGTCCTTTGTTGGATATACATTTTGCAAAATTTTCCCCAGTCTGTGGCTAGTCTTTTCATTTTCTTAAGGTAAAACTTGTGTGCATTTTTTCTTAACTGGTTACTCTAGTGATTACACTGTGGATCTTCAATAAACACATGCACTGTCTATTAATATTGGCCTACTCCACTTTAAACGTAAGAACCTTCCATAGTATAGTTCCACTTTATCTTCATTCTTTATACTATTGTTGCCATATACATTATATCTATACATGTTATAAATTCCAATATGTTTTTAGAATTTTTGTGATAAACACTTCATGTCTTTTAAAGAAAATGAGAGAAAAATCTTTAATTTTCAACAGATTGGTTATAATAATCCTATGTATGATTTTCTCTGTGCAGTGCTTTTTAGAGTCCATTGAGCTTCTTAAATCTGTATGTATATGCTTTCATCAAGTTCAGAGATTTTGATCATTATTTTTTCAAGTATGTATGTTAGAATGTTTGGTAATCTTCCACAGGTTACTGAGTCTCTGTTCATTTTCTTTTTTCTCTCTGTTCTTAAAATTTGATTATTTCTGGGGCGCCTGGGTGGCGCAGTCGTTAGGCGTCTGCCTTCGGCTCAGGGCGTGATCCCGGCATTCTGGGATCGAGTCCCACATCGGGCTCCTCCGCTGGGAGCCTGCTTCTTCCTTTCCCACTCCCCCTGCTTGTGTTCCCTCTCTCGCTGGCTGTCTCTCTGCCACATAAATAAATAAAATCTTTAAAAAAATTTTTTGATTATTTCTAATTACTTGAATTCAAGTTCAAAAACAATGTCTCTGCCATCTCCCATCTGATGAAAATCTGCTAAGAATTATTCATTTGAGATACTACACTTTTCAGTTCCAGGATTTCCTTTGATATTAAAATATAATTTCAATTTCTCTTCTATGATTACCCATATATTCATTTTTCCATATTTTCCTTTAAATTCTTGAAGCTATCATTAATGGCTGTTCTAAATGCCTTATCTGTTGTTTCTAACATCTGGATTACCTCAGTGTTTATTTCTATTGAATGTTTTGTCTCTTGACTGCATATTACATATTCCAGTTTCTTCACAAATTTATTAATTTTTTATTGCATGTTAGACATTATGTATTATTTGTTACAGTAAATCATCATGTTATCTTCCTTTAAAGGGTGTCGCGTTTTGTTTTATTTTGTTTTGTTTTGTTTTGTTTTTGGAAAGCAGTTACATTTCACCTAGTCAATCTTGATTTGATTTTTAGTTAGGGTGGGTCTCTTTGCGTTTCAAACTTAGCCTAATGGCATACCTCTTACTCCAGGATGTGGTCCTTACTCCTGAATATGGTTTTTACTCCTAAGGTGTGGATTTTTGATATCTTACCTGAATGCCCAAGTCACTTAGTAAAGTCTCCATTCTGACTTCTGGAACTCCAAAATTTCCTGTTACTACATGACCTCTTCCATCACTACCATTCACTTTTCAGCCATAAATTGGTGATCTTATCTACTACAGAGTCTTTTGCTGTTTCTATGCAGCCCAACTCAAAAATCCATAGTGAATCTCAGTACAGATATTTGCAGTCCTCTCTTTGTGCAGCTTCTTCTTCTGCTCAGTTACCCTGCTTGACAAATTACAGTCGTTTTATAATTCCAGAAATTTAATCTGGATTGTCAACTCATTATGATTGCCCTTTCACTTTCTCTTCTGTAACAAAGAAATATCTCATGCAGAAAGTCAGACTGATCATGGAATATTGTGGAGGCTTATTTTGTGTCTTTCCCTTCTTCCAAAGATCACAGATTTTTGTTCATCTTCTCAGTGACTTAGAACAGTTGTGTCATATATGTATTTGACTTGTCAGTAGGGAAAATCTGTACAAGTTATCCACTCTTGCTCCCATCTATTTTTAGATTACTTCCAAAATGATCTGCATAAGGCACAAATCTATAATGTCAATGTTCTGTTTAAAAATTACTGTTGTTGTCCATTACCTGCATAATAAATTCAAGCTCCTAAGTAGGAGATTCAAAATCCCTTAATTCACAATTTTGCTGGAATCACTTTTCAGAATTTCCTACAGTCTCTGCTCTCCCAACTCTAATGGTTTTCAAATTTAATATGCATAAGAATTATATGGTAATTGCATGTTTAAAATGGATATTTCTCTCTATATCTCACTTCAATCAAATTTGGTACATATAGACTATGCTGGCAATCTAAAATTTTAACAAAAAGCCTAGGCAATTTTGATATAAGTGGTCTAAGGCTAAATGATAAGGATCACTGTTCAAGTCTTGCAACTCAAATTGTGGTAAGAAGACCAGCAGCACCTGCCTCAAATGACAGATTTTTGGAAATGCAGAACCTCATTCCCTATCCCACCCCTAACCAACCAGAATGTGGTTTTGGTTTTTGGTTTTTGGTTTTTTTAATCCCAGCCAACAGGTTTACAGACCAAAGTTTGAAAAGCACTGTTGTAGATTACTTAATTCTTTAAGACAAGCATTTTTCATACTCCAGTGTTTTTATTCTTATTATTTCTTCTGCTTAAATATATTTTTATTTCTTTTCCTAAAGGAGATTATTTCATATTTGAAACCAAGATAAATTGAGTTTCCTTGAGCTTTCTTGAATTCCCAAGCAGATTTTATTGTATTTTCTTTTGGGCTTCAATTATAAGTTCACGTTGTTTTATATTACAGCACTCATAATTATTTATTTGGATATTTCATATGTTGTTCTGTGAACATTTAGCATTAAGAGTAAGTCTTTTTCTTTAATTCCTCAGTGTATAAGGACCTATAAAATACCCTTGATAAATATTCTTGAGAAATTAATGAGTATCCAAACATTAGCACAAACAATACTTGATATTGATTGATATAACATACCTTAATAAAGACTGTCAGCTTAGAAGCTAAACTATTTGCTTCTCCATATCTCAGTTCTGAGACTTACTAGCTATGTATCTTTAAACAAATTACTCTCTCCTTCAGTCTCTGAAATGGAGGAAATAGAATTACATATTTCATTGGGTGGTTTATAGCTTTAAAAAGGACAAACCATATGCAGTACTTAGCAAAATACCTAGCACATAGTAAGTACTCAATAAAAGTTAACTATCATTGTTGAACTTTCATTTCAAACAAACATTTATTGAACACCTAATGTTCATCCATTTAATAAAAAAAATTTTTTTTTTAGAGAAAGAGAGCACACACATACACACACACACCAGCCCATGAGCAGGGGGTGGGGAACAGGGAGAGGGAGAGAAAGAATCCCAAGCAGACTCCATGCGGAGCACAGAGCCCAACATGGGACTTATCCCACAACCCTGAGATCACGACCTGAGGTAAAACCAAGAGTCAGAAGCTTAACTGACCGAACCACCCAGGCACCCCTAATGTTCAGCCATTTTATACAGAAAAACAAACAAAAGATTGTGTCTTCTGGATAATTACATTCTAAAGAGATGAGAATATGTAATCCTAAAAACATCAAAGTAGTGAAGTCTATGCTTAGATCAATAGATTCCAATTTTTTTATCATATGCCATATAAAATTAGCTCCCCAAATGCATATATTTGTTCATAAATTATAATTATGAACAAGATTATCAATAAATAGTTCTAGGCAAAAATACAATTTCTGGCAGACAGTTAAAATTTGTGGGCATAAATCCATATTTCATATATCCTTTTTGATAATATCAAAATATTTTCACAAATTTGTTTTCAAATATGATTAGATTGTCATTAATTTTACCTGGAAATTTGGCTTACAAAAAGCTCAGATTACTAGAAAGAAAACTGCCAGCATGCCAGCCCTGTCATTTTCCTTCTCTTCTTATAATAGTAATATACATTTCCTCTGTGATTTTTTCCACAGGAATTTTTTAAAGATAATCTGCCAATATTTTTAGAGATAAATTCAGTTAAAATTAGATATTAAAATCTATAAATCCCCTAAATTAACTCACATCAGCTATAATGCATCCTTATGTACTAAATGCTAAAGAAAAAAAGTGAGAAGCACTGTCAACTTCTCTCCATTTGGAATTACAAGTATTTATTTATCATACTTTGGGTATTGTATGTGACACATAATTAACTGATACATGAACTGAGACCACCAATACAAATTTTCATGTTAAATATTAGTAAAATTTAATTATTTTTTATAAATAAAGATAAATAAAATTTCTGATATTTTCTTTTTGCACCTTAATTAATTTTCTTACAAGATACCTGTCATATTGGCATTTCACTTTGGGGCATACTTCTTTAAATGGTATCTAAATTGTGCTCCTAAAATGAAACATAAGACTTTGGGGAAAAATTTGAGATTTGCATAGTTTCAAAGATCTTGAGTAAGAATGTTAATGAACAAAAACATATCTGACTGTCTAATTAACCTCAAACATACCCTTCCTTCAATACACAGGCAAACCACTTGAAATTTCTCCTGTGAATGAAAAATAACATTTGATTAGTCAACTTTTTTTTAAGCATTTCATATGATAAAAGCAGGTGTTGAATGGTCATTTACTCCATCCCACAGATTTCTAGCAAGATCTCATTCCAATCGTTCACAAGAAGTCATTTATTTATTACAAAGGGAAAGAGAATGGAAGGGGGGAAACTTTAACTCAACCTATGTCTTTTGCCTCACCTAGACCTAGGTTCTTATTACCACACAACCATGCCTAACAGAAAGCTCTGTTTTCTGTTCATGGTGATCCATACCCTGGAAACTGTTGTATCTTTTTTTCTGATGTTTTTTCTTATTAGCATGTGTATTTGATTGCAAAATTGGTATTTATTTCAACTATCCTAAAATCCGGATCACAAAGCATGTGTTTTGTAGTTTCTGTATCCTTTACTTACATAGATTTTCTCTGCCTCGGCACTATTGATATTTTGGATTGGATTATTCCTTGTTGTAGGGGCTATCCTGTGCATTGTAAGATATTTAGCAGCATTCCTGGCCTCTAGTCTCTAGATGCTGGTAGCCACTTCTCCCATCCCCAGTGTAACACCAAAAATGTCTGCAGACATTACCCCTTGGGGAGAAAATCACCCTCTGCTGAAAACCATTAATTTAGAGGACAAAGTTAATTGATATTTTTTAAAAATCCAAGTTACCTTTTTACTTGAATAAATAAAGTTTCCTGATTAAAGAGAGCATTTTCTCCAGATGGGAATTTGTCAAGATAATAATAACAAATTATGGGAAAAAGAAACAAAATTCACACACACACACACACACACACACACAAAGAATCTTACTTTTTTTTTCTTTTTGCGTACTTAATTAAATCCTCCAGTTAATTGCAACTTTTAAACACTGCTTAAAATTTTTAATTTAAGGAACCAGAAAACATTTATACCCACAAATTAGAGCAAAATTAAGATTCATTTTTTTATACTTCTATTTCTTCTTAGTAAACCACTATTTCATAATCTCTAAATTAACATGTTCTCAGTAAAAACTGTATAGGATGTAAATTGAAGACATTAACTTATCCTTCAATTCTTATATTACCACTGTTTCTTGGAGAACCTTCCCTGACCCCTCCCAAGTCTGGATTAGGTGCCCCTCCAAGGTACTCTCTTAAACAACCTGTATACCATATCATACTGTGAATAATTCTCTTTCATTACTTGATCACTTCTCTACATCTTCCTCTAGATGAAGGGTCACAATCTTAAGTACATGTAGAAATGATGCAGGTAACATAAGTGAATTAAGGTGTTAGATAATATGGCAAAGTTAAATAGGAGTTAACACTTGGACTCAGTGTTTCTGAGATATAAGACATTGTGGAGACTGTGACAAATTAGAGAATTTATGCTCCACTTAAAGGAAGCAGTCAGCATTCAGCTCCAGCTGATCATTGCCATGTAGGAAGGAAAGCCCAGTATTGCCCCAAATTTCAGAGAATCAGAAATTATGAGGTTTCCTGATATTTAATTTCTATTAATTCAAATTTTTTTAAAGATTTTATTTATTTATTCGACAGAGATAGAGACAGCCAGCGAGAGAGGGAACACAAGCAGGGGGAGTGGGAGAGGAAGAAGCAGGCTCATAGTGGAGGAGCCTGATGTGGGGCTCGATCCCATAACGCCAGGATCACGCCCTGAGCCGAAGGCAGACGCTTAACCGCTGTGCCACCCAGGCGCCCCTATTAATTCAAATTTTAAATTGTAAGTATTATGCAAGCCAAAACATATACATATTTTCCCTCTTGTGACCTGTTTGTAATCTCTGGTAGAATTATGAGCACCACCAAGGCAGAGACTGGATCTAAATTGCTCATCATCTTAATCTAAGTGCATAGAACAATTCCTGGTGTATATTTATCAATAAATACATGTTACATAAGTAAATGAATGAAGTTATAATTCTATGTTGAATAATTCTATTATTCAAAAGAAGGAGAATCATGTTGACATTGGACAAAATATGTTCTATTTTGGCCATTAGATGTGGAAATTAGAAAAGTGTCAGGTAACTCCTTAAGGGATGTTTTAGTGAATTTGTGGGAATAGAGAGTGTAAAAATGGATGAAAAATTGGAGTTGGGAAAATGTAGGCAATGAATAAAGATGGGGTGGTATCTTCAGGAGAGATAGGATCACAGAAGGATTTCTACAGTAGCACGTTTCTCGATCTTTTTAAAGTTTTGCTCCTTTGGATAAACATAAACATTCACTATCTGTTTACATGTGTTTTTTTAAATTTTAAAATAAATAAAATCTAAATTATAATTTTAAAAATTATAATACTCAATTTGCTTTTTCAAACAGCACGTATTTGCATTCTTCCAAACTCCCAGAGATTCTGATTAGCTCCTCCGTATTAAATCAACAGTATATTATTGAAAGAGAGAACAAGGATATTCAAAGGCCAATTGGAAACAGCCCACAGGACATGATTATGGAACACTAGGAAACAGAAGAGGAAGGGTCAGCAGCGTTGATGAGAAAAAAAGAGGTCAAAAGCAAATTTAGAGGCCTTACCCTGAGTACAGGTACTCAATCTAAGAGTGTGTTCCTTCTCTTTTCTCTTTCCTTTTTTTCAAAATTTCAAGCAAAGTCAAGTATTCCTATCACACCAGAACCTTTGATAAGTGATATCTTTTGTGGAGGTAAATTCAGAATTATTTCAACAAGAGGCATGTAGGTGTGAACTTTCATGAGCAGTTATTTTTATACTGATTAATGGATTCTTTCATCGAGATATCTATGATGTATGAGGCAGCTGTAGTCCATTAAACTTTAATGCCTAGAACTAAATATATTTCATACTGAAGCTCTGTATAGTCCCTTGCCCTAAAAGAAACCTTAATATTCTTTGAAGACTACAAAACTGCTTTTTTACTTTTTTCCTTACTAGCACAAACAGGCTGTAATAATTGCTGGGATGGATAAATTGGGTTGTAGAGAAAAGATACTTAAGTAAGCACATTAAAATATTTACATATATACCCCTGTTTTCACATCCAGAAACCCAGTCTTCTTTCCAAACCAAGTTCGGGTCTTCCTTGCAGCTTGATGTGACATTTCAGGGAATATTAGAATATTAGAGTTAGATAGGGTATTACAGAAAACAATTTAGCCCAACTCTGACATCTTGCAGGTAAAGATATTGAGGTAGCTCATGATTATACATATTTGGGGATAGAGTGGACTAAGATGTAAGGTGAATGTTCTTATAGATCAGTCTTGGGGGTGAGACATTTAATATTAATATATGAATTTATACTTACAAGAATCTTGAGTTTACAAACATTCCCACATACATTATACACTTTCATCTTGTTACAACCCTATAAGATGGATACAGCAGGTCTTAGATTCCCTTTTTACAGGTGAAGAACACATAGTCAGGGCTTATACATGAAAGGCAAAAAAAATTGAGAGTAGAATATTGGTTGGGGGTGGAGGGTAACATGTTGTATTGAGAAAAGCGTAAGGCTTAAAATCAGAAGATCTAAGTTCAAATTCCAGTTTAGCTTTGATTTAAATATACACTAAGGAAACCTATTTTATGATATGTTATGCCAGTTAAGTTCTTGAAAAGTAGGCTCTGAAAGGGATTTTGGAGTACAGGAGATTTACTTGGGATTGTCACCTGTGAAAGGCAAAGGAAGGTAGTAGAATTAGTCTGGGGAAGCTCTCAGACCACAATGCAGACTTACTAAAATCTTTGCCAGCCCAATGGGAGCTCCAGAGCAAAAATTGCCTATTAGTGGAGTAAAGCTTGAGTGGCAATGGCTAAGTCTTTTTACCACCAGATTTCTCAGTCAATGACTGGGGGCTACCTTGAAAAGCTCTAAACTCTACTGCTGCAGTGGATCCTGAGAGAGCTAGCTAAGGGAGGCTGCCAGCTAACCACACTCCCAACACACTCTTCCTGAAGGGAGATCTGAGTAGCATAACTCTACATCTGCCTCACAATGGGAAATACTCACTATTTTATATTAAATGAAAAAGGGAGATTATTTATCTCTATATGTAGTATAGCTCAATTGTGTACATAATAATAAAAATTATGTATCAAGCATTATGCAAAATGCATTACGTTATTTGATTTAATCCTCACAACAACTCTATGAGATTGTTACTATTATGATCTCCATTGTACAGAAAAAAAAAAAAAAACCCACAACTTAAGAAGTTAGGGAACGTGTCCCAAATGTAGGAAGTGGCCATTAGTGTGCAAACTCAAGTTTACTTTGCTGTGCTAGTCTGTGCTCTATCTAGTTTCACGAAGGTCTATACCTAGGAAAAAGAATGGAAGGAAATAAACGCATAAATGGTAATAGTGATTATTTGGTAGTACTACAGGTTATAAATTGTTATTTATTCCTTTTATTTTCTACATTTTCTACTATGACATGTTCTAGTTGTCTGTTGAAACATAACAAATTACCCCAAACTTAGTCCTCTACTACAACTGTCATTTTATTATGTTTAGGGATTCTTGGTTCAGAAATTCAGACAAGACACAGCAGGGTTGGCTTGATTCTGCTCGACTGTATTTAGGGCCTCAGCTGAGAAGACATAAATGACTGGGGGACTTTATCAACCAGGGAATTAGAATCTCCTGGAGACTTCACATTCCTGGTGCCTGGGCTGGGATGACTGACTGTAAGTCTGGCTGTAGCTGGGTCATTTGACTGGAAAGCTTGTACATGATGTGTAGCTTCTTCGTGTGGCCTGGGATTCCTCATAGCCTGGCTGCCTCAAGTTATTCAGACTTCTTACATGGTAGCTAATAGCTTCAAGAATAAATTTTTCAGAAAATGACCTAGTCTTAGAGGAAACATAGTTTACTTCTACCACACTCTTTTGATCAGAACCCACCTGGATTCAAGGGGAAATTTCACATCTATATGGGAAGATTACAAATTAGTGCCTTGTATTAAAACCTCCAGAGGGCGTATTTCTATAATCAGAAGAAAGTAAATTTTAGACATTAAAAATTCCCAGTTTAGTTTTTATTCTGAAATAGAATTAGCAAAAAAACCCAGCAAATAAGCGAGTGTGTGTGTGTGTGTGTGTGTGTGTGTGTGTGTGTGTATTTAATTTATGTGATTTGGTGGTAGAGAATCTAAGCTTTCTGACACTAATGGTTACTTATCTTGGCTTTAGTGCTAACAATAGGCAAGATATTAGATGCTGTTACAATTTTATGCATAGTACAAAATTGGAGTTGCTAACATTACAAAAAGATTTTACCCACTTACATAAATCTTTAGAGGTCTATTGTGTCCTTAGATTCTATTTTTTCAAGGATTTGTTGGACAGATTTTTTTGTCCAAGCCTTATTGTACTACATATGGATTTTCTATTGTTTAAAAATAAATATCATACAGGGGCTCCTGGGTGGCACAGTTGGTTAAGCATAGGACTCTTGGTTTTGGCTCAGGTCCTGATCTCAGGGTCATGGAATCGAGCCCCACCTCTGGCTCTGTGCTGAGCACAGAGTTTGCTTAAGACTCTCTCTTCCTCTACTTCTGCCTCTCCCCACCAACTCTCTCTCTCATAAATAAATAAATCTTTAATATTAATTAGTTAATTAATTAATATTATACACATTAATGCATAACAGGGACTTATTTACACCACACTTTAGAATGCTTCTGTGTATTCCATTGAATACTCATGATGTAAATTTGGTTAGACAATGCATACAGGAAAACCTATCAGTTCTCCAGAAGACTATTCCCTATCCAACCTTTAAGGGTCATTCTTTTAAAAAATTTACCCTTAGATACTTGTTATATATCATAGAGTGCAAGCAATTAATAAGATTAGCTTTATCATATTTAAAATTTACCTATGTTATTATTTTATATAAATTTTTTTGCTTGTTTTTTTCTGGGAGGTGTGTACCATATTGCTGACTTTAAAAACTATTCCATTAGAACACAATGCTTCTGTAGAGGAGGGGAAAAATATTTGGGACTCATCAGTTAAATGCAACAAAATAGAGCAAAAGTACATCCTCTCTTTGATAATTCGAACTAAGGAAAGATCAGCTAAAGCACCATGGATCCTCAAATGTGAAGCATGGACTTTGGAGTCCAACACACCCAAATTTGTATCTAGCTCCAACACTTACAAACTACTTAAGGTTCTACAAGTACTTTAAATTCTTTGGGTCTGACTGTTATCAGCCATGATAAGGATAATAGTATGTTTCTCATAGGTAAGTTGTGAAGCTTGAAGAGATGATGTCAATAAAACATTTTACATGGTATTTACCCCATAGTAAGCAATTTTTAAGTAGCAATGATTGTTTTGTTACATTCTCTTTAGCATGGCTTAGGAAGCTAAAAGTTCTATCTTTATAGTTTTTAGTAAAAAAAAAGATCAGGGGGCGCCTGGGTGGCACAGCGGTTGAGCGTCTGCCTTCGGCTCAGGGCGTGATCCCAGCATCATGGGATCGAGCCCCACATCAGGCTCCTCCGCTATGAGCCTGCCTCTTCCTCTCCCACTCCCCCTGCTTGTGTTCCCTCTCTCGCTGGCTGTCTCTATCTCTGTCGAATAAATAAATAAAAATCTTAAAAAAAAAAAAAAAAGATCAGATCAATCAGAGGTCAACGTGAGAAATCTTACCAACATATGAAAGGATAATTTAGTACTTCAAACCCACCTCAACGTTTGACTATTCTGAAGAAATTGTGACTTTCTCTTATATTCCACAAATTTTGGCTAAATAAGAAACATATAAAGATAGTTAAGAAAAGGATGAATTTGCATTTGCTAGAATCTGCCTGATAAATATTTCATATATTCCATTATTTTACATGTAATTATTTTAATATAGCCTAGTACAGTGCTTGTCATAAGATAGATATTCATTAATAGATATTTGTCAAATTAGAATATCCATCTTTCTATGGATTTGTACAAGTTCTTCATATATTAAATATACAAACCACTTCTCAGTTTTATATATTGTGAATATTTCTCCAATTTGTCATTATCTTACTGTATTTTTTAATACTTTTGTTTGCTAAAGTTTATCATCTTTTCCTTCTATTTTAAAAAGACATATGAGAGACTATGGACTCTGAAAAACAAACTGAGGGCTTCAGAGGGGAGGTGGGTGGGAGAATGGGATAGGCTGGTGACAGGTAGTAAGGAGGGCACGTATTGCATGGTGCACTGGGTGTTATACGCAACTAATGAATCATCGAACTTTACATAAAAAACTAGGGATGTACTGTATGGTGAATAACATAATATAATAAAAATATTATTATGGAATAAAAAGAACATTGTGCTAAATGAAAGAAGCAGACAAAATAAATAAATTAATTAATTAATTAATTTTAAAAAAGTGATTTTGTGCTTACAGAGACTTTCTCCATTTCCCTGCATTTAAATGCCTACCCATCTGCAGGGAAAAATGTTTTAAGGTGATGTCTTTTTTATTTAACTCAGAGACTTTAGCTCACCTGTCTTTAGCGCTCACCATTTAAAAAATAAAAGCTATTGATGAGGTTGGAGTTAACTCCTGTGAATTGGTTTTTTTTTTTTTTTTTTCTGGAGGAAGCAGAACTAGTAGACATTTACTATTTCCAGTACTGCTTCAGAGTTTTCCTGTGTTTTAATACTTTGATTAATTCAGTGGATAACTAATGAAGCAGAAGAAGTGAAGTTGAGGGGAGGAGGTAAAGGCAAATAAGAAACAAGAGTTAGATGATAGAGTCAACTCACTTTCTTATTTGGAAGTTTTCACTGAGGACCAAACTGAGCCAGTCTTCTGTGTCCAGTGGCAATAAGTTTATTGAGTATTATTTTGCCAGGTACTTTTCAAGTACTTTAAATGTATTATCACATCAGTTGTGAATGCAGTTTGTATGTGTATCACATCAGGACATACAGTTACTGTCCCTTTTATTTATAACCAAGGAACTTAGTGTAAAGGGATTATGTAACTTGCCTCAGTTGACATAGTCATTAGCAGAGCTGGAATTCAAACTAGGAAGGTAATTCTAGTACCCACAGCCTTAACCCTAAGGATCTCATGTAAGTATCTAAAACTTAATATGTGAAAAATAAAATATTTTATTTCTACCTCAAAAACTGCTTCTTCCTGATTCTTCCCTAGCTCAGTATCATGTCATTCTCCTGCCAGGTATTGCACTTGGAAAAAATTCGAACACCAAATACCATGGCCTACAAGGCCCTATAAGATCAGGTATCTTAGACCTCATCTTGAACATCACTTTTCCTTTCTTTATTTTTAACCTTCTACTCAACACTGGCCTTCAAGCATACTAAATTTATTTTCATCTTAGGAAATTATGTGTTTCACACTTAGCTGCTTCCTGATCTTCAGTGGCCATCCTTGAAATTGTGGCTTGGATTTCTCCTTTTTGGTACTTACTGTTTATCTCAAACTGTACCGTGTCAGAGAAGTGAAGCTTTCCCTGACTACTCAGTCTAAAGTAGCCACTTTATCATTTGCTAGTTTTCCTTCACAGTCTTTGGTACTTTATGATACTATATATTGTTTCTTTGTTTATTTATTTATTTTTATTTATTCTAGAGAGAGAGAGAGCATGTGCACGGGAGAGGGCAGATAGGGGTAGAGGGAGAGAGGGACAGGAGAGAGAGAATCCCAAGCAGACTCCCCACTGAATGTGGAAGCTAATGGGGAGCTCGATCCCAGGACCCTGAGATCATAACCTGAGCCAAAATCAAGATTTGGATGTTCAACTGACTGAGCCACCCAGGTGCCCTGTCTCATCTGTTTATTTCTATCTCTCTTCTCTTACATGTACACAGTAAAAATATAAGCTGCATGAAAGCAGAAATTTAACTGTCTTACTCAATTCCATGTTCCCTCTGCTCAGAACAGTGTTTCACATACCATATATGTTCAATTAAGTGTTTGTTAGGTGTATGAAAGGTTTATTGAAAGAGAATAATTCATCAAAACTGTGTATAAGAATATTTGTTTAGTAGCAGTATGGAGGCTGGACTGCAGTGGGAAAAGGCTTGCTCATGGAGACTAGTGAGAAGATTGTAAAATGAGGGTAATGTTAGAAATAAGAAAAAATATAGAAAGTACTAGTGAGTTAGAACCAACAGAATTCTGAAACTGATTGAGTTGAAGGACTCACAGACATTTGGAATAAGAAAATGTCATTAATATGAATAAGAAATACTAGGAGATGACAGATAACACTGGGAAAATTATGAATGGTATTTACGAGAGCAATTTTGAGTTTTTAATTTGAGATGCCATCGATAGGCAGGATGTATGGAATTTGAATTTAGAGGGATTTGAACTAAAGATGAAGTTATCTGATTGCCAAAGTTGGCATTTGGAATAAGAAAGTGGATTGAGGCTAAACTCACTTTTTGAAGGCAGACAGAAACAAAGAGGAGGCAAGAAGAAAGAGATCATCTGACTGTAGAGAGGAGGAGGATTGACATTGGATTTGGTAAACAAGGTTGCCTTCTGAAATTGAGGAGGTGATTTCAGAACAACGGTATGTCCTTCTATCTTAGGTGGAAGAAACTAGCATGGCAGTTTCTCTTGATAATATAAGGTAAGCACAAAGGGAGAAGAGATGGTATGAGAAAGAGCAAAATTCAATGTGTAAGGAGTATAGTGAACTCAGTTGGGATTTATGTAGTAAGATTTGGGTATACATAGCTAGAGATTACTAAAGAAATGAGATCACAGCTGTCAGCAGTGAGTGTCAGTAACTTTGTACGGAAGCTTGGAAGATGAAGGCAACGATAGAGATAAAGTTAGCTTAGCTTAGGTGGAAAAAAAAAAGAAGAATGGAGAAAATGCAAGTCTATATCCAAGCAGAAGGAGCCAATGGAATAGTAAAGGAACACAAAATATTTAACTTATTTAATAGAACAGGTATGCAGAGTAGAAAATTTGGAAACTATAACATTAATTTTGCTATTTAGAATTCTTTACAAAGTTTTTTCACTTTTTTATAACTTATCCTTTTTCATAACCTTTAGTTATGTGTAACAGCATTAAGAAATCAAACTTTTTTTTTTAATGAGAGGATTTTCTTAACCAACAGTATTTGAAATAGTATTTTTATGGATAAGTGCAAATGCCTATCTCATGAAGACTTGAATTTCTTGCCACAGAGTGTGTTTGAGGTGTTGGTGAGGCAAGTATTAAAGTTGTGGTTTGAATTCTTACTTTGAGAGAGGGTGTTAAACATGCATTCCCTTCCAGTTGTGGGGTTTTATGAATATGTGACCCTCTATATCACTCTTTTGAGTGTTCTGATTTATAAAATAACGTATACGAAGAGTAATTTTTCATAGGATAATTTAGAGAAATATTTATTTTTTTGTTTTATTTTTTATTAACCATTTTTAAAGTCCTACCATGTACCAGGTTTAAATAAGTTAATGCATATGAGAGGTTATTACATAATAAAAATTCAGTGAGTGTAAATTGCTATTAATATTGTGAAAAGTTCCCTGTCTCTCCAAAGACAGAGATAACAGTGCAAATAATAGTATAAGGAAAGTAAGGATCACTTTGGCCATTGCGTAAATTATTCTTTTTTTTTTTTAAAGATTTTATTTATTTATTCGACAGAGATAGAGACAGCCAGCGAGAGAAGGAACACAAGCAGGGGGAGTGGGAGAGAAAGAAGCAGGCTCATAGCAGAAGAGCCTGACGTGGGGCTCGATCCCACATCTCCGGGATCACGCCCTGAGCTGAAGGCAGACGCTTAACCACTGTGCCACCCAGACGCCCTGGCCATTGCGTAAATTATTCTAACTCGAAAGCCTAAATACTACAAATATTTTCACTGTTAAAATGAGTCAAGTTAAGAAAGAGACTACTGATTAATTATGTATAGGCCCATGACACTATGCGTCATTAATTATGTATAGGAGCCATGACACATATGTGGAGAAGAAGCAATTACTGAATTACCAGGAAATAGTCCATTGCAGTCAGTCCAATCATGCAGTTGCCAGAGAAAGCACATTTATTGGAGTAACCTACACATAAGACTGAGTTGAGTTTGCAAGAGCCTCACCATAGGTAATGTCCTTTCTATCTTTCACGGTCAAGTGGTAGAGGATTGATTGAAACTGAATAGCCCTGTCATTTGTTCCTACATTTCAACCATTTGAGAGCTGTTCTCTGCTGTCTCATGTGCTCTTATGCCAGAAATCACACTTAGGTTTTCTTTGAGCGCCTAAACTGGCTGACAGTCAGGGAATCAATATATCCTGTTGCACAGTGTCCAAACCTGCTATTAGTAGAAAAGTAACACTAAAGATGTGTTTCTTTACAGGACAGTGCAGAATTGATCACCTCTCTGCTTCACAGTGGAGCTGATATACAGCAGGTTGGGTATGGTGGCCTCACTGCCCTGCATATTGCTACAATAGCTGGTCACCTGGAGGTAAGTCTCACGTTGGTCACCTGTGAAAACAAACCTGGCTCTTTTGATTCTTGTTCTTAACTATTTTCAAAGGCTGGCTTTTCGGATTCTAGGAGTTGGTTTATTTTTTAGGTACTGAACACATACATTTATTTGGAGGATCAAGTTAAGCTATGTAAATGCTCTTTTGATAATCGATTCAGGCTATTTTATAAAAATATAATCAAACATCAATTAATATAAATATGCCTGGATACACACAGGCTTTAGAGAGTGATTAAAAGCATAGATTTTGGAGACAGGCAGCTCATTTTCCATCATTTTTTGTGTTTACCTCAAACAAGTTACTGTCTTCTCTGTTTTCTTCATTTATGAAATAGAAATTATAATAGACTTAATGTAATGATTAAATTAGATAATCCATATAAAGCACTTTGCAGATTGCCTTATATAGATTAAGGACTCAATGATAGATCATTCATTCATTCATTCACTTATGTATTATTTGATTTATTAAGCATCTGTTGTGCCATAGATATTGTTCTAGATCTGAGGTGAGAGTAGCAAAAAAATAGGCAAAACTCCATTTTCTTGGAATTTGGTTGTAGAGAATGAGATAGACAATAAAGAAAAGAAAACATATAATGTCAGTTAGTAGTAAGTACTAGAAAAAGAATAAAACAAGGTAAAGTGAGAAGAGTGGAGAAGTGGGCACCATTTAAAATAAACTACATAATGAAACTATATATAAAATATATGTGATAACACATGCAAATATCCTGTGGCAGAAAAGAATTAGTTGTGTTTCAGGGACACAAGTAAGCCAAACTTATTAGTGTGGTATGAGCTAGAGATAGAGTGATAGAGATGAGGTCAGGTGGATGGTTACAAACAAGATCACAAAGTATTTTTGAAGACCATGGGAAGGACTCTGGATCTTGTCTTAGATTTAATTACTAAAATATTAATTTCATTCATACAAAGCTCTTTCATTCGTATTATTTATTTAATCTACTCACAAATCCTCATGAAATAGTTTTTAATGTCACTGCAATTTGATAGATATAAAACCACAGTTCTTGTATAGTCATTGTCTTTACATATTGCAAAGCCATTGAGAAAAAGAACCATGTCTGGAATCCTGGTCAGTTTACTCAAAATACCATGATTTTCACACCGTATTATTTGTGATAACCACAATATCTTTATTATTAAATAGTTATCTATTTCTCCCTTGGGTCATGTTACAAGTTAAATTGTCCTTCTTTGCTAACACACACACACGTGCCAACTGTGAGCAAGTAGAGCTGCATATAAAATCATACATAAAACCTATAAAATGGGTGTGATCCACCTCCCTTAACAGAGTCACTTTAAAGGGTTCTTACATTCAGTAAATACTACCGTAGCTCATTGAGAGCAAAATAGTTTCCTTCATGCTGACATTTCCACCCCTTACTAGGTCTTATTTCCCCCTCAAAATAGATCTTTTTGGTGAGATTCACCGTAAGTGTAAGTGAATCTGTGTTACTTTTAAGAGGAAATTTCATTAGAATCATCTAAATATCAGTGTTTTCCAAAAAAGAAACCAACTGAGGCCAGTGATAAAGTAAATGGAAGGTAAACATTAAGAAGTCTGGATGGAAGAATTGATGAGGTAGACATTAAGTTCCAGTGAGATACATTCAACCTCTTAATGCTGGGGGAAAATGGCAGAATATGTTTTGTAAAACAAAATCCTTTTTGTCTACTGCTAAGCTGATTATATTTGTGAGGGATAGAATTACAAGTTTCAAAAGCAAGGTGGTTAAGAGCTTCGTCCCTTCATCTCCTAGCCAAATAGCTATTTTCTTGCTTTGTAAATCATAGTGTGGAAGGAAATTTAATTCTACCACCCTCAGGGCAAACTTTACCAAAATCATTCCAGATAGGTTTTTACTCTTGTCTTGCATTTCTTCATGGATTCTCTAACTTCCTTTGTTAGCTGTTGTATAACATTTAGTGACTTTTATTGTCAGTCACTACTGGTACATAAAGCAGGTGTATATGCATTAACACTTATTCGCTTCTTATCTAATGGACTAATTAAGGTACAAATCAGATAATAAAAGAAAATGATATTCAAAAAACCTACAAGCATCATATTCAAAATGCAAATTTTTTCTTTGAATTATTTTCCAAAGCTATTAATTGCAATAAATACTCACTTTTAATATATTTTCTTCCCCCCATATTCATTCATTCATTTAATAAATATTTTTGAACCTCTACTTTTTCCATAGCATAGTGCTAGAATATGGGAATGATATAAGAAAATATGACATACTTTTTCCTTCTAAAGACATTATAGTGTAGCTGGACACACAAAATTAATACACAGGAAAAATTATATAAACAATTCAAAAGTAAAATAGTAAGGAAGGAAGGGGAAAGAGTCAAACATCAGAATGAGTTTGGTAATTAGGGACAATTAGAAATGTGATAATTACATAGCAAGAAATGACAACACAAAATGAGAAGAGTTAGGAATTCACTAGGAATAGAGATCAACATGGACTGAAAGAGTTGGGGGAGGATTTGTTGAGAGAGGTTTTGAAGTTGGGCTGAACTTTAAAGAGTAATGAGAATTGGACAGAGAAAAGAGGAATCATGTCCAGAAATGGTAAGAAGAATGAGCTGAACACATTTAGGGGAGAGTGATTATAATGCTAGATGAACAGATTGTGAAGAGTCCCTACAAGTAAATTTGGATGTTAGGAATAGACCAGACTAAGGAAACTCAGAATAAAAGTCCAAAGAGTTTAATTCAATTCAATAAGCCATTATTTAGTTTATGGTGTATAACACACATGCCTAGTTGGTATGGTAGATAAAGAGATAAATAGAAGACAGAAATTCCTGCTCTTTAAACATATTTACATCCAATAGGATTTTTTCCTAACAGGAAATGACAAGCCATTGAGACTTTTTGAACAAGAGAATGACTGGAGATTTGATAAATAATGTATTGAAGAGGATTTCTTTGAACACAGTGTTTAGTATGGGTTCCAGAGTGATGATATGATGATTAAACAGACAGAGATAAAAGATTGGGTAAAGGAATCAATTTGGAGGAGAAATCAATTAGCTCCAACATGTTGATCTACTGACAATATCCAAATTTTCAAGTGGAAATATTCATTAATCATTTAGAAATACACAACTAGCATTCAATGGAGAAGTTGAGGTTTAGTGTAAGTTTTTGAAAATTATATGTGAAGAGGTGATTTTTGAAGCCAGGATAGCTGAAAGTTATAAATTGGGTCTAATAGGTAGCAAGGGACTGAGCCCCTATCCATAGAGACTTGAATTATTGAATAGCCGTTGAGGGACAAAGAAGGATTGGTCACAGTGGTGTGAGGAAAACAAGAGATGGTACTATCACAATAACTAGGAGTATAGAGAATTTCAGTAGATAAAGGATCCTGGGTATCAAATGGTGTAGAAAGTACAATGAATACAATGGGATAAAATACATACAGTTTTTACTTATACCAAAAATTTAGATGCTTATTTCACTCCTATTTTTCACTCTTGGTTAACAGAGATGGTGGCAGTGGATCAGTGGGAGTTCCCTTTCATTAGTAGTCACTTTCTTTTATGGCCCACCTGTCTCTGTGCAACAATAACTGATGCTAAGTCTGACAGCCCTCTTTGTCTACACATATCAAATTCAGAACCTCCATTAGTGTCTCAAGTGTGTTTGTCCTCCCATAATTGTGAATTCTATTAAACAATTTTACAATAAAATTTACATCAACTAGGCAGCTGTCTCCTTCAGTAATAGAAGAGAACATGTGCTGTGGATTCCTAGACATGCTGATTGCAATTTGAGACTCAGATTTAGGCTTATTGTGCTTTGAAAAGGAGGCAAATAATGCTTGTCCTGGGTCTCACTACTTCTCCCTGATTTATCCATCAATACATGTCCATATGCTACTTTATACAAGGCCCAAGATCCTGTCAGCAAACTACAAAAATGCATTAAACCCTCTTCTCCCCTTTGAATCCAGGAGGCACATGCGTCATATGCTCCGTCAACCATGGAAAATGAAAAATATTAGCTAACATTTGGTAGTGCTTGATTATTCATGTGCATTTGTCATTTGGCTCTCTTGTTAGATAGCTACCATTACACTTAGTTTATCAATGAGAAAACTAAGGATTAGAGAAGTTAAATGACTTCCACAGGGTCATTCAGATAATAAATAAATGAGATGAATAGGACTCAAACCTGGTAATCTACTTCAAATTTGTAGTCTTGTAAATAAAAGAACAATTATTCCCTTTTGACTCTTGTATGTGTTGCTAAAACAGGCTTAACACCCATAAGACACAAAAACTGTATTCAGAAAACAAAACGTAAACTGAATATCTTAGTATCTAAAGCCCAGACATTGTTACATATACAATTTGAGCAACATTAATTGATTCAAGAATAACTTTATATGGTACTTAGTATATAGGCATCCAGGATCCATGGATGTATAATGCATGTATGTGAGCACATAACACACACACACACACACACACACACACACACCCCAAGTGTAAAACACTTTATACTTAGTCGAATAACTCTTGTAAAAGCTGTTACACTTTGGTGTTTCATGCAGTAGTTTCTAAAGTTATCAGGAGACAAATCAATTATCTGTAGCTATAGACAACTGTTTGAATAGCAAGCAGAAAAGCATGTCTGAGATGACACAATATATAATGTATAGGGTTGTGGAGTGTTTTATTTCTCACAGAAAGTCACAGTTTCATATACACTTTGTGCAGGTGAGAATATTATTTTTATAGTTGAATTTATTCTATCCTACCTTATCCTTTTTTTCAGATTGTAAACACTTATCCAAACACTGCTTCAGAAATGCTTCCCAGTTATTTTGGAATTTATTTCTGATTTCAAGGAAATGCAATTGATGTTGTTCCAGTTCATTCTTAACTAAATCATCTGAATGTTTCAGGAGAGAGTTTGTTTACCATGAAGCTTCTGACTCTCTCTAAGTTATTTCTTTTAAAATGGCTTTAGTTTTCTCCCCAAAGGCACAAACAAGTGAATGCTTGGAATTATAAAATGTGGTCTCTCTCACTCTTTCTCTCTCTCTCTTAAAGAGGTAATGTGCTCAGGAGTTTTGTAACTAAAAAGTATCGGATCTGCCTCCAGTCTAATGAATAGGCTGTAGTCCCTTATGAACTTTATTCTGAATTAGAAAAAATAGAACCCTATGTCATTTCACAGTGTACAGTGCCATTGCCTTATCTCTGATGTCTCCCAAAATTTTGCAAGCAGAGAAACAAATCCTATATGAACATCATGGGCTACTACAATTCAGGTACAAAAAGCACAACAAGGGCCAAATATACACATTATTGTAAATAATTGTTCAAGTATTACTGTAGTGAATGCCATTAATGATTGATAGGTATTCTAATTACCATTCCTTTTTTTTAAAAGATTTTATTTATTTATTTATTTATTTATTTATTTATTTATTTATTTATTTATTTCAGACAGAGAGAGAGTAAGTGAGAGAGAGTGCAAGCAGGTGGGAGAGAGGCAGAGGGAGAAGCAGAATCCCTGCTGAGCAGGGAGTTGACCTAGGGCCAGGTCCCAGGACCCTGGCATCATGACCTGAGTTGAAGACAGATGCTTAACAGACTGAGCCACCCACGTACCCCTCTAATTACCATTCTTTGGCATGAACTCTAAACTTGGTCTGAATAGTCATTTGCAGATCTGTGATGCCAAAATTTAATATTCATTCATATCAAATGGTTAAATCTGAAGCTAAGCCTTTATTTTACACACAGCCTTTGAGAACTGAGACCTGATTTAGAAACACCACATCTCCTGTGGCATTCAAAAGTGGTTTTCTCAGAAGTCAAAACTAAGAAGCTCTACGTCCTAATTACCAAATGTGCTCAGTGTTACAGAATACTGTTTCTGATAGGCAAGGAGACAGTCTCCTACTATCTAGGCTTTTGGTCTAGAGACTGAGACAAGATCACAGATTATATATCATAATCAGTAATTTTATGGCTTCAGAAGCAGTGCCTTAGGTGTATATCGGTTGTAAGGTTGATACAAGAGGACATTACCTTGAGTGTCACTTTTTTTTTGTACTCAAGTCTTTGCCATAAGTTCAATTAGCTATTATTAAACATTAAGTACTGCTTTTGGGGTGAGGCAAAAGAGCATAAGCAGGAAAAGCTTTATAGGCTAATAAAAATGTAAATGAAGTGTTCATCAGCTTGCTACCATGGCAAATGATGAAAGAAACATTACCTGAGAAATTAAATTCAAAGATTATTGCTAATCAAATCAACCTGAATGAGAAATCCCTTTGTAACCATTCAGCGTTTTTTGTGAATTTGTCTCTCTATGCCAGCCCTCTGTGCACTGAATTTGATTCCAATATCCTAGGTACTCCATGCATTTTTTAAAAAGGATAGATAGATATAGATAAGATAGATATAAAACATGATTTATGTATAAATATGTGATATGTGTGCATATATATATCACATATTTATATATAAATCATGTTATACAATGTATCAGCTAGGCAAAAATAATCTCTGTGCTAGATACCTGTGACAGTTGATAAGAAACAGCTATAGATTTTGATGCATGTGCACTTAACCTTTTTCAATGCCGTATTCCCTACCAGGAATTTGAAGGCTGGGTTATGAATCAAGGTTTCTACAGCTTGCTTAAGTCACATCCCCAGAGTTTCAGAACCTCTAAGCCCCCTATGTGCCAGGATGGCAGGAAATTGCTACTCTTGTTTCCCTCAATTAGGAATCCATGGGAAGACCAATACTTTCTACTTGTTCTTAAATACAGTAATAAAGTAGATGGTGAGTACTACCTACTTTCTCTCAGGGATGTTCCATTCCGGGATGGTATTTAGGGAGTAGAGCCCTTTAAGTATTTTATCTTTTCTGGATATTGTGTAAGCTCTTCTCCCTGATGGCTCCCTTTGGTGGATCTCCAAAGAACTTTTAGAAACTTTCAGAGGTTCAGGTAGTGGGAGTGAGAGGCTAGAGCCCCCCACAAGTGGCTCTCAACAGCTGCCCTCTGTCACAGCATCTGTCTTCTGAGGTATCCCTCAAAGGCACTCAGCATCTCTTCCTCTTATCACTTGTTCTTCCACAACTGAATATCAGACTAATATCGCCATTATAAAGCATGGAACGATTAAGGAAGTCACACAAAGGTTTCTGGAGTTGCTCTGAGATACAATTCAAGTGTAACTACTTGAAGTTATCTCAGACCTTTCTGCCATTTATTTTTTTCTGTGCCCTGAAGCAGGCTACTAGCTCCCTCAGTTCTGGGCTGAGTTGTCTCATAATTACTGTAGATTTCCACATCTGAGAAAGATCCTGGCAAGAGTTGAAAAATCATCTTCATAATTCTCTCCTGAAAGGTATACATTTGAGCCATCCAGAAATCCCAAATTAAATAAGACAAAGGGCAATGGATGCAAATCTTTTGTCTAGAGCAATCAAAGATATTACTGGTAGTGGTCATTATGTTCCTTCATTCTGTCATTCATTCTGTCATTATCTTACCAGACTTCCTGCAATAGTATTCTGACTTATAAGGCCTGTCTTCCTTCTAGTCTTTTTCAGTCTACTTTATCCTAAACACTCCTGAAATTTTGCCAGATTCTCTAACACGTGGCTTTGGTAAAGTCACTCCTCTAACCAAGAAACTTGCTGACTCCAAAATACACCCAGTGGGGGATTAAGTGGTAGTGATCCTGTTCTCCTACCTTTTCAGTCATGGGTTTTCATGCTTTTCATTACAACCCATGCTCTGAATTAAATTAACTGTTATGCATTTATATTCCCTATGCTTTTTATCATACCCTAGTCTCTTTATAGTTTGCCTCTCCCACCCATCCTCAAAGTTCCGCTGAAATGCCACCTTCATGAAATTGCTGGATTCCTCCAGCTTGATGTGTTTTCATGTTTCTAACAACCAATAGTACTTTATCTATACCTTCCTCACAGCGTTTGACACTGCTTGTTTTATAAACGTGGTTTTATTTTATCATTTTACTATATATTTTTCTTGAGCATAGGAACTGCACGTGAAAATCTTTATAGCTCTCACAGATTCCAGTATTGTGCTTTTGCATATAGTAGGTTTTTAATAATTGTTTGCTGAATATCTAAATTAATGATTATTCAAGTGTTCTTTTACAAATCACACAGAATGAGGAAAATGATTTCTCCTCTCAGTAAATGCACAAGAGATTATAACGATACCTTTAATAAGGAAAGTAGCTTACAAAATCACAAGCAATTTTCATGAATAGCTTCATACAAATTACTCTTATAAAATCTATAAAATGAAGTAAGTATACAGCCTATACAAACAAAAATAATGATTGTTTTGTTTTTAAAATTTTCTGCCCATTCAATATATCTTTAAGTTTTCATTTATTTATTTTTTACATGTTAATATTATCTTTATTATTTTAAGTTAAAACAAATTTTTAAAATAGTTGAATAGAGTTTCATTTAAGCTAGAACTCTCATTTTCTTCTCCTAACATCCCTCAAATATTTGTGGAATTCTGTATGCTTTTATTTTTTTAAGTTTTTATTTATATTCCAGTTAATTAACACATAGTGTAGTATTAGTTACAGGTGTACAATTTAGTGATTCAATACTTCCATACAGCACCCAATACTCATCACAAGTGCACTCCCATTTAAAATATAAAGGAGGAATTTGGACTCAATCTAATGAAGTTTGACCCTATCAAAAGAGAGTTACAGAGTTTAAATTTATTCTACTCCACAAAAAAGAAGTCCAACATACCCATAAGAGAGCATCGTTAGTCTTTTAGAGCTGCATGTCTCTCTCTATGACTTGGCTGAATTTTCCTAATCTCCATTCTAATCAGTAATGTTGTCTCCAATCTCACGTGTGAATTTTGCTTTCTGGCATAAAATCAGTTACTGACTCACAGTCCCGTGCTATTACACAGCATCAGCACTGATAGCTTGTGATTCATTTATGAACTGTCAAGATAAATAAGGATCTTCAGATTATTTATATCTGCTATTTTCCCCCATAAACTTATATTTAGAGAATTACTATATGCCTAATCCCTCTCCAACTTGATTTTATATCTTTTAGCCTAATTGGTTGCCAAACTGAATATACAACTTTCACAATGATGATGCAAGAAGGGTGGAAATGTGTTGTTCCAATAAGGAACATGACCTGGTTTAGACGTTGGCACTCCCATCAGCAAGTGTGATCATGTAAATCGTTGAAAATCCAGTCAATAAGTTGTGGAATTATAGTATATTATAGTAAAAGCCTTAGGATCATTTTAGTGATGTCTTATTGTTTCTATTAAGTAGTTGCTTCTAGATTTTCTGGGTATCCCCAGGAAAGTGAAAATCTCCTGTGAATCAGGCAAATGTAGTAGTTTGCAGTTCACTAAGCCCTCTTTCAGCACTCCCACATAAGAAGATACTAGTATGGGGTTACAGAGATGTAGAGGATGCATTCTTTGCTTGAGATACTTTGCCATTCTCCACTTCCTTCTCTTTGGCAAGAGATCAAGTCTGAACCTTCATTGCAACTTGTGGAATTACTGAGATTGTGTCTAATTTAGATAACCAAATCTTTTATTTATTTATTTATTTTTAAAGATTTTATTTAGTTATTTGTCAGAGAGAGAAAGCACAAGCAGGGGAGCTGCAGGCAGAGGGAGAACCAGGCTTCCCACTGAGCAAGGAGCCCTATGTGGGACTTGATCCCAGGACCCTGGGATCATAGGTAACCAAATCTTTTAAATGAGAGTTTGTTTGTTTTTCTGACTTGAGCATCTTTATTGTTTTTTTTTTAATTTAAATTCAAATGAGAGTTTAAATAAAATTTGTAATTGAACAAACCCAGTACCAATATGTGAATAATAAATTTACCTTTAGTGGGGTGCCTGGGTGGCTCAGTCAGCTGAACGTCCAGCTCTTTTTTTTTTTTTTTTTTTTTTTAAAGATTTTATTTATTTATTTGACAGAGATAGAGACAGCCGGCGAGAGAGGGAACACAAGCAGGGGGAGTGGGAGAGGAAGAAGCAGGCTCATAGCGGAGGAGCCTGATGTGGGGCTCGATCCCAGAACGCTGGGATCACGCCCTGAGCCGAAGGCAGACGCTTAACCACTGTGCCACCCAGGCACCCCTGAACGTCCAGCTCTTGATTTCAGCTCAGGTCATGGTCTCAGGATCGTGGGATCAGCACCATGTTGGGCCCCATGCTCTGTGGGAAGTCTGTCCCTCTCCCCCTGCTCCTCCCCCAGTGCACGTATGCACACACTATCTCACTCTCTCTAAAACAAACAAACAAACAAATTTACCGTTGGTATACTGCTGTCAAAATGTGATGAAAACTCTGTGTGTGTTTTAGACCTTAAAATTTGCATATGTTATGACCCAGCAGATCACTTTCTAGAAATTTATTTTATGGAAATAATAAGAAATTGGATTGCAAGAATGCTCACTTCAAATAAATAAAAAAATCTAAGTGCCCAGAAATATTGATTAAATCAAGCTGATCCGTGGGTACAGTGGGATGCTATGTAGTCATTAAACATGGCATTGCACACGTTTATACAGTTACATGGAAAGAGGCTCAAAAGGACTCATGAAACAATGATGTTATTTAAGCTTCATTTTACATTTAAGGTCCTTTTTTCCTTTTTGGTTTATCTTATTAGTAGGCTGAATACATTTTCTTAAAAATATAACTTTACAAAATTGTCTACACAATTAATGGCTGCACACTTCACTGTCATTGCTACCCAAAGGTAAGGTAACTGCTATTCACATTTCGATGGATATTCTTCCAGATTTTTTCATATATATATTTTTTTTTCTTCAAAAATATAATCACACTGAATGCTTCTAAAGCCTTTTTCTTATTTAGAACATACTTGGGACAGCTTTCTAACTGCGTAATACATTCTTTTATTCTTTTATAAAACTATGTTTATTGAGAAAAGTATGCATACAATATATATATTTGAGTTTCCTCATAGGAGCTTCATGTGACCTTTTGTGACTCTCTCTCCAGATTTATAACTATTCTCTTGCTTTCCTTGATATTATATATATGTATGTGTATCTTTTTAACATCATGAATTATAGTGTTTTGTTCTTAATATTTTTATGTTCTTGAATATTATGTGTATGGAATTATGTATTTGTTGTGACATGTTTCTTTTGTTCAACATTCAATATGTAAGGTCCATGTTAACTTGTGTAGCTGTGATTCATTTATTCTTCCACAATTTATTTATCCAGTTTATTCTTGATGAACATTTGAGTGGTTTTAAATATTTTGCTATTATAGACAATGTTGTATGATAATTTTTGTATGTATTTCCTGGAGTATTATCACAAGATCTTCTCTAGATATAAATCTAAGATTAGAATTGCTAGGTTATAGAATATGTGAATGTTTAAGAGGTTGATCTAGTTGACAATCCCTCCCAGCGTATAATTGGATGTATGATTGTTTTCTTGCTTCATATCCTCACCAACATTCGTATGCTAAACTTGCCCCCCCCCCCAGCTGGTAGATATGGAATAGTATCACATTTGGGTTTTAATTTGCATTTATTGGCTTACTTATGAGATTGAACATTTCTCACATGTGTGTGGCTCTCAGAGTTACCTTTTTTTATGAGGTGCCTTTGTGTATTTTTCTATTGAATGATTAGTCTATTTTAATTGTTTCACAGAAATCATTTTCAATATATTATGAATAATAATTTTTTTTAGAGGCAGGGAGAGAGAGAGAGAGGGAAAGAGGTGGGAAGGGGCAGAGGGAAAGAGAGAGAATCTTTTTTTTTTTTTTAAGATTTTATTTATTTGACAGAGATAGAGACAGCCAGCGAGAGAGGGAACACAAGCAGGGGGAGCGGAAGAGGAAGAAGCAGGCTCATAGCGGAGGAGTGGGGCTGATGTGGGGCTCGATCCCATAACGCCGGGATCACGCCCTGAGCCGAAGGCAGACGTTTAACCGCTGTGCCACCCAGGCGCCCCAAGAGAGAGAATCTTAAGCAGGTTCTATACCCAATGCAGAGCCCAACGCAGGGCTCGATTTCACAACCCTGAGATCATGCCCTGAACAGAAATCAAGAGTTGGACACTTAACCAACTGAGCCACCCAGGTGCCCCATGAACAATAATTTAAAAAATAGTTATACACTTATAAAAAGCTTATTATGTGCCAGGAAATGTTCTGAGCACATTGCGCAAATTATCTTGTTTTAGCTAGGGGATAAACATCGTTATTAATTTTGTTTTACAAATTAAGAGATTGAGATACAGAGAGGTTAAATGACTTGACAAAGGTTATTTGTAGATCACAAAGCTAGTGAGTGAGTAAGTGATATTCTGTCCTACGTTGTGTGACTTTATAGTAGTGATCTTAACCACTGTTACTAAACTATCGTTCCTTTCTCCTTTATAGTTATATATGCTACAAATATCTACTAATTTATAGTCAATGCTTTCATATATTGTTTAAGAATCCCTGGGATTTTGTGAAGTTATTTTCTTATATTATCTTTTTAAAGTTTTGTGGTTTGTCTTTAATATTAAGTGTTTTAACCATCTAAAATTGATTGCAGTTTATGGTGTGAGGTTTTCGATGTTCAATTGTCTTGGCAACTGTTGTTGAAAAGCCTATTTTTTCCTTATTGATCTACAATACCAACTCTGTCATATATCAAATATCTATTTAATTGTGAATCTAAGTCTTTATTCTATCAGTTGATCTATTTGAATATTTATGGAACATTATCACAGTATCTTAATTACTAGCTATAGAAAAAGTCTTAGTCTATCTAAATATTCATTTATCACACAGTGGTTGCTCACAATATCCTCTTAATATTTTTTTTTTCCCATAGCATCAATATTGGTATGTTCTTTTTCATTCCTGATACTGGTTATTTTGGTCTCTTTTTACTTGTTAGTGTTATCAGAATTTTAGTAATTTTGTAAGTCTTTCCAAAGAACCAACTTCTGGTTTTGTTGATTTTCTGTTTGTTTTCTTTTTCATTGGTTTTTGCTCTTTTCAGTTTATTTTTTGTTTATTTTTATTGACACATAATTGACACACAATATCCTATTGGTATGATACTTTCACAAAAACAGACATATAGATCACTGGAATAAGAACGTATAAAGAACTTACACTTATACATTTTGGGTATTAACCCCTTATTGAATGTATGATTTGCATATATCTTCTCCCATTCAATAGTTTGCCTTTTCATTTTGTTGATGGTTTCCTTCACTGTGCTTTAATAAGTTTTTAGTTTGATGTAATCCCATTTGTTTATCTTTTATTCCACTTGCCTGAGAAGACTGGTCCAAAGAAATATTGCTAAGACCAATGCCACAGAGCTTACTGCCTATGTTTTTTTTTTTTTTCTAGGAGTTTTATGGTTTCACATCTTCATTTAAGTCTAATCCGTTTTGAATTTATTTTTATATATGGTGTAAGGTAGTGGTCCTGTTTTATTCTTTTGCATGTAGCTGTCCAGTTTTTCCAATACCATTTATTGAAGAGATTAATTGACCATACATTTGTAGGCTTTTTTCTGGGTTCCCTATCTAATTCCAGAAATCTGTATGTCTGTTTTTGTGCCACTATCATACCATTTTGATTACTCTAGCTGTGTAGTATGTTTTGCAACTGGAGAACGTGATGCCTCCAGCTTTGTTCTTCTTTCAAGATTGCTTTGCTGTTTGGGGTCATTTGTGGTTCCATACAAATTTTAGAGTTCTTTATTTTAGCTCTGTGAAAAATGTTGTTGGTATTTTGATAATGATTTCATTAAATCCATAGATCACTTTGGGTAGTATGGACATTTTAATAATGTTAATTCTTCTAATCAGTGAACATGGAATATCTTTTCATTTATTTGTGTCGTCTTCAGTTTCTTTCATCAGTGCCTTATGGCTTTCAAAATATAAGTCCTTTACCTCCTTACTTAAATTAATTCCTAGGCATTTTATTCTTTTTGATGCAATTGCAAATGGGATGGTTTTCTTTTCTTCTTCTTTTTTTTTAAGATTTTATCTATTTATTTGAGAGAGAGAAAGATAGTGAGAGCATGAATAGGGGGAAAAGGAGAAGCAGGCTTCCTGCTGAGCAGGGAGCCCAACATGGGGCTCAATTCCAGGATCCTGGGATCATGACCTGAACCAAAGGCAGATGCTTAACCAACTGAGCCACCCAGGCACCCCAGGATTGTTTTCTTAATTTATTTTTTTTTTGAAGACTGATTGATTGAGTGATTGATTTATTGGAGAGAGAGAAAGAGAGAGAGCACACACATGCAAGGGTGGGGAAGGTAGCCGAGGAAGAGAGAGAGAGAGAATCTTAAGCAGGCTTCACACCCAGTGTAGAGCTCAGTGGGGGAACTCGATCTCACAACCCTGAAATCATGACCTAAGCCAAAATCAGGAGTTGGACACTAAACTGACTGAGCCACCCAGGCAACCCAATTTCTTTTTCTGATATCTTGTTATTAGTGTATAGGAAAGCAACTGATTTCTCTGTTTTAATTTTGTGTCTTGTGACTTTACTAAATTTATAAGTTCTAACAGTTTTTTGATGGAGTCTTTACTGTTTTCTATATATAGTATCATGTCATCTTCCTTTCCAGTTTGGATGCCTTTTATATCTTTTTCTTTCCTAATTGCTCTGGGTAGGATTTCTAATACTATTTTGAAAAAAAGTGGCAAAAGTGGCATTCTTGTCTTGTTTCTTGTCTGAGAGGAAAAGTTCAGCTTTTCACCATTGCGTATGACGTTAGGTGTGGGTTCGTCATATATGGCCTATATTATGTTGATGTATGTTCCCTCTATACTGACTTTTTGAATTTTATCAGATGATTTTTCTGCATCTGTTGAAATGAGCATATTATTTTTATCCTTCTTTTTGTTAATGTGGTATATCATATTGATTGATTTTCAGATGTTCACCATTTTTACATCCTGGAATAAATCTTAATTATGGTATATGACCCTTTTAATGTATTGTTGAATTTAGTTTGCTGTTTTGTTGAGGATTTTTGTACCTATGTTCATCAGGGATATTGTTCCACAATTTTGTAGTGTCTTTGTCTTGTTTGTTATCCAGGTATTGTTGGCCTCATAAAGCATTCCTCCCTCTTTAATTGGAATACTTTAAGGAAGATAGGATCTAACTGCTCTTACCTATCTTTTCTTATTTTCAAATTTATTTGAGTTACTTTTGCTATTTTTTTTTCTAGTTTCTTAAAGTGGATACATGGCTTAACTCATTAACTTTTAGCCTTTTTTTTTTCCTAATCACTTTTGAGTCTATATTTCAAAATTCTATTTTGGCTATATTATTCAAGTTTCTGTATGTCATATCTTGTTAATATTCAGTTCAAACTACTTTCTTATTTCTACTCTGAATTCTTTTTTGACCCACAAGTTATTTAGAAGCTTCTGACTTTATAAATTTAGTATTTTTTATTTACCCTTTTCTTATTGATTTTAAAGTTAATTCACACTGTGGTCAGAGAACTTTGTCATTGTCTCCCAGTATTTGAAATGTATTGAGTGTTGCTATATGGGCCAATATATGATCAATTTTGTGAAAGTTCTGTGTGTTCCTGAAATGAATGTGCATTCTGCTATTGTCTGTTAATGTGTGTTGTATGTGCCAATTAGGTTAAGTGTTTATGTCCTTCATATCTTTTATATACTTTTGTGAGGGTTTTTTTGGCTTATGTTATCAACTATGTGTTAAAAATCTACCAGGATTGTAGATCTGTTTCTTGTTTTAATTCTGTACATTTTTTTCCTAATATATTTTGATACTGTGTTACTAAATATGCACAAATATAACATGATTATAGTTTCCTGGGGGAATCAATCCTTTCATTACAACAAATTAACCTTCTTTATCTCCAGCAATGTCTTACTTTACCAATGAAATCTAATTTTTCTCATATAAATAAAGCAGTATCAACCTCTCTTGCTTAGAATTTATTGGGCATATCTTTTTCTATCCTTTTGCTATAAGCCTTCATAAATGTTTTACTTTAGAGATGTCTCTTATAAATAGCATATAATTGAATTTTATTTTATCCTACCCAGAAATTCATCATTTTAAAGATTAATCCATTTGCATTGTATACTTAGAGTATATTTTGAACTTTGATTTGCTCTATCTTGCTTTATGCCAAAAAATTAAGTGCCTGAATATGGATGGTCTATTTCTAGATACTTTATTCTATCCTACTATTCTGTTTGTTTGTTGTATGTGAAAAGCACTTGGCTTTCATTGCTGAAGCTTTATAATGAGTTTTGATATCCAGTGGTATAAATGTGCTAATTTTTTAAAATTACTATTTAAGTCTTTCATTGCCAGTTTTGGCCTTTTACATCCTTTATAAATTTTAAAATCTGATTGTCCATTTCTGTGATATTACAACTATGGGTCTTTTTTTTTCTCATTTATTTACTTTAATCCAATATTCAAAATAAGCCACATTCTATTCCCACATCATGCTCAAACTCAGGATCCCATCAAATAAATCAGGTTCAAGTGTGGATGAGAATTCTTGAGTTTGGTGCCTCTACTATGATTTATCTCAGTTGGATTCCTGTGAAATAAAGAGACAGGTTGTTTGCCTCCCACACACCCAGCATTCAGTGTGAAGGAGACATAGATAATCACAATAGATGTACCTATTCAAAACGTAGAAAATGGGCACACACAGCAGATAATCTCATATCGGTGTCACAAAGACTCAAAGACCACAGTATGGTCAAGTAGTAAAAATAGTAATGAATGATTGTAGTGAGCTGTGAAGGCTCTTGGTCATTTATACAATTTTGAAGGTAAACATTTTCAGGTAATAAATGGTCATGTGTGTGTATGTTGCATTGAAATATAAATGCACAACTGCAATTTGATTACTATAATTTTTATCATGCTATATATTCTAATTTTTTATCATTCCACTTTTTTTTAAATCATCTAAATTTTTAGAGGTACCATATATCTGGAATAGATCAGGTCCTAGGTATTTGGATAAAGCATACTCTACTGTAGCTTTCTCTCCTTTTAAGTCCTCAAATCATATTATATTTGTATACTTATCAAGTTTGGGCCATGAAAACAGGCTCTTTCCTTTATACTGTACAGAACATGCTTCCCTGTACCTTATATGGGGGACACATGAAGGAATAATACTAAGATCAGCAAAATAGTAAACATCTCATGGCCAATAAAATTCTATAAAATATTTTAGATGTTTTAATTTTAATTCTGAAGGTATCAGAAAGTGTCCATCTTGGCTTGTAAAAGAATATCAGTGTCTCTTCTAAAAGTGCCATAAATAAGACAGCAAGTGGCAGATTTATTGTTGATCTATGTTTAATTTAAACTTGTTTTTGGAATATAGGAAAAGCAGTGAAGGAAACTGACAGCTTTGAAGAGATATATGGTCTAAAACTCTGTACTACATCACTCATTTCAAATTAAGGCTCGGTATTATACTTTCTGAAAGATATCAGATGTGGAAAGAGACAGAGTGTGGTCCTATTCTTTAGAGAGACAAAACACAGAAATAAAGAACCTCTTAAATTATCGAATTTGTGAAACATGTCCAATTATTTGTCACTGTAAATGTAGCAGCCTCTAACCTGAGGTGTGCTGACTAGTGATGACCTTATGTGTTTGGATGCTTACTGGCTTTTGCACCTTTATGACAGAACATTGAGGTTTATTTTATGTTTAGATAATTTATTAGTGTATATGTGTGTAATCCTGTTTATCTTGCTATTTTATCAGGTTGCTAGTGTGAGCCCAATATTTTACAAAGTTATATATCAAATAATATATGTATTATATATAGACTTTAGCAATTTCAAAAGACATTTTTTGATACAGTAGATTTCTGTACCAACAGTATGTCATTGGCTAAACTATGGGAAGTAAACTATAACACAGATTAAGCTCCCTATCTGTGAGAACAACTTACATTGAGTGTTTTCAATATGCCAGTCATTTTCTAAGCACTTTACATTGATTATCTCTTTATATTCTCATAATAACCCCAAAAGATAGGTAATATTATTATCCTCATTTAATAGATGAGGAAACTAAGTCACTGTATTGTATATGGGAACATTAAGGGTGGGAGAAATAGTATAAGAAACACCATGGTATATGTGGGGAAATACAAGTTCTGTCTAAACTTTACAGTTTAAAATGAGGGAATTTGGAAAGCTGCTGGAGAGGCAAGCAGTGGCTCTTTCAGGGTGAGACTTGTATGTCATCTATGGAGTGGGAAGCCAATATTTTTATATTGTATTAAATTGAATTATTTGTTGATATTGACATATAGATATATTAAGTTAAAGATGTACCAAATGACATAGGAAGAAAAATCTGGGGTGCTGGGGTGGCTCAGTCAGTTAAGCGTCTGCCTTCGGCTCAGGTCATGATCTCAGGTCCTGGAATGGAGTCAGTGTTGGGCTTTGTGATCAGTGGGGAGTTTTCTCTCTCTCCCTTTGCCCCTCCCCCTGGCTCAGGCACTCATGCATGTTCTCTCTCTCTCTCTCTCTCTCTCTCAAGTAAATAAACTCTTTTAAAAAATCTAATTCTTTTTCTTCACATTCAAAAAGTTTTCCAAACTTTCTATTTTATAACTTGCAATTCTATATGTTTCCATTTTGGAATTCACTCTTTGGCCGTAAAACTATCTTCTTTGCTTTATCAATTCAGTGGACAGGAGTAAATGAACTCTGTCATAATGTACAAGAAATAGAAACCTAAGCAACCCATCGGACATCTAAAGACATGGTAAGAAAAAGAAACATTTCTGAAAAGGCCTACTTGGCCAGAGATACATTAAATCTAGACTGTAGGCCCAAAGACTTGTTTTTGGTATGTGAAAAATTGATTTTTGAAAGACCTAACACATTCACAAAGTCATATATTTCAGAGTGTACTTAAATATCTATATCACATCTCAGCTTTAGAGGGATTTTCTTTAAACATATCTTATACCGACCTGCAGCCAGTGTTTGTTACTGTTCCTGATAGAAACTCCTTGAGTGGAATTACAGAATTATTATTTCAGGATTAGAGGTGAAGATTGAAGCACATAAATGATTTGCCAGAGGGCAAAGTGAAAGTTGGGAGAGTGCCTAGAGAAGAACATAGAGCACTGAAATCTTAAACCCAAAGCTTTGGTGTTCTAGGTTTAGTAAAGACCATACTTCTACTAGGATGCTGGAGTAGAACTGAGCATGGTTATTCAAATTACTATCCCAGTTTCTAGCAGACACCAGTCATGAGGCAGTATACCTATTGATTAAAAGTGTAAGTATGCTCTGGAGGCAAGAAAATTTAGGTTTAAATCTCAATTTTGCTGTTTACTACTTATTTGGCCTAGTGTTGGGATGGGGTGATTATCTCTAACCCTAAATTTCTTTCTCTCTAACATAATCATAAAAAAAAGGATTTACTTTTCATGTTGTTGTGAGGAACGAATGTAGCTGAAGAGACTAGTACCATGACTGGTATTGATATATGCAGGTTCTGGGTCCTTTATTCATCATAAATATGCCAATAATGTGTGACTGTACGTTTCTTTAGAAATATATACAGGAACTCTGTTAAAGATATGGCTATCTATAAAATCCATACACATTCCCTTTGTTTTGTCTTGTGTTTGGTTAGAACATTTAACATGAGATCTAGCCTCTTAACAAATTTTGACGTGTACACTACTGTATTGTTAACTATAGGCAATATGTTGTACAACAGGTTTCTAGAATTTATTCAACCAGCATAACTGAAACTTTGTACCCATTGAACAACTCCCTACTTTCCCCATCCAACAGCCCCCAGCAACCACTATTGTGTTCTCTGCTTATAAAAGTTTGACTATTTTAGATACTCACATAAAAGGAATCAGGCTGTTATTTGTCCTGTGATGCTTATTTCACTTAGCATGATGTCGTCCAGGTTCATGAATGTTGTTGCAAATGGCAGAATTTTTTGAGGCTAAATAATATTCTGTATTCATTACCACATTTTCTTTATCTATTCATTTCTCAATGGACATGGGTTGTTTTCATATATTGGCTATTGTAAATAATGTTGCAATAAACATGGGAGTGCTAATACCTGTTTGAGATCCTGATTTCAATAATTTTAAAATATCCAGAAGTGGTGTTGCTGGATCATTTGATATTTCCATTTTTAATGTTTTGAGGAGTGTCTGTAGTATTTTGCATAACTGCTGTACCATTTTATATTTCTTCCAACAGTGTATAGGGGTTCCAGTTTTTTCACAACCTCACCAACACTTTTTTTTAAATAATAGCTATCCTAGCAGGTGTGAGGTGATATCTCATTGTGATTTTAATTTGTATTTCCCTAATAATTAATGATATTATGCATATTTTCATTTTCATGTTGGCTATGTGTATGTCTTCTTTGGAGAAATGTCTGTTCAAGTCCTTTGCCCATTTTTTAATTGTTTTCTTTGCTATTGAGTTACAGGAGTTCCTTATATATTTTTTGAAATTAGTCCCTTATCAGAAATATGGCTTGCAAATATTTTCTCCCATTCTGTATGTTGCCTTTTCATTCTGTTGATTATTTCCTATGCCATGCAAAACCTTTTTAGTTTGATGTAGTACCACTTGTCTCTTTTTGCTTTTGCTGCCTGTGCTTTTGGTGTCATATTCAGGAAACTCTGAGAAGTGTTGGATAAGTCTATTACCTTGATTGTGGTGATGATACCATGTGTGTTTACATATGTCCAAATTCATCAAGTTGTGAACATTAAATATGTGCAGTTCTTTGTATATAAATTATAAGAACATAAAAGTCAATAGCATCAGTCATATTAAACGCTTATATACAGAGAGGGTCTAACAGAAGGATAGTTCAAATTCATAGATCAGTTACAAGTCCCAGAAAAAGACTTCTGTGCAGAAAATTGACCCATTTTGTCCTAGGAGATGAAGCTTTTGGATGACCCTACTGTGGCAGAGCTACTCACCAAAATCTATGTTCTTTTCTCCTTCCTGGATGTTCAGGAAGAGTGCGTTTCCCAGTCTTGCCTGCAGTTTGGTTTGGCTTCACAACTGAACACTCAATGAAAGTGAGGCACACTGTTTTCAGGTGTGGCCTCCAAAAACCTCCATAGCTCCTCCTCCACACACTTTTCTTCTTTCTTGTTGACTGGAATGAAGCCAGCTTTTCAAGAAAACATTTGGTGAAAACAGCAGAAACTTCTAAACAACTGTGTGGAAGAAGGCTCCATGCCATCTTTTTTACCTAGTGATTATTCGTAAATGAGCAAGAAATGAACTTCTACTGGGTTTGAAACATAAATTTGTGGGTCCATTTATTGCAGCAGCAACTATTACCATATTATAGCTCTTAATTATAATGATATGGTATATTGTATGAGATATATATGAGATACAATGAAAATTATAGTATTCTGAAATAGGATATCAGATATCCATTTTTGTGGGCCTTCACAAGAGGAGGAGGCATGGAGAGAGGATTGGGAAGTGGAAAAGAGAAAGCGGGGACTGTATCTCTGCATCGTTTTTAAGTCAGATCTTCAACTTTGACATTGATTCTCAGGCTGATTGTAAGTGGTTAGATGTTCTTTGAAAGCCAGATTAAAGAGAAAGCACTGTAGAAGCCTATTGCAGGACTCACAGGAAGCCTACTCACACTGACATTAAGCATCAGGATGTTTATTGGAGCATGCCTTCAGAATCAACACCTATAGGGAAGGGGAGGAAGCAGGACTGACGTGGGGAGAAATTGGACTATGATGCAGTCTCAGTAAAAGCTCAGTAAGCCCCATAGAGAGCTCTGAAACTGGGATGACCTTTGAGAGTTTTCCAAGTTGGAATGAGAAGGTTGAGGTTTTATACTGGCAGAATAACGAGTCGCTAGATTCTGGTGGCAGGGCAGCTCTCTTTAGCCAAGGGATATCTCCAGAGAGGCAGATAGCAGAGGGCTGCACTCTTAGCCCAGCAGTATTCCTGGCAGCTTAGGTAATGCATTGTGCAGACATTAGAAAGCCCTCTTATCTTAAGTAATCAGGACCCAAATTTAATTGGTTAATTGAAAAAACATTGGTAAAAGAGAAAACTCGTATTAAAAATACATACCATAGTTGAATATTTTAACTGACATATAAATACACATTTATTCATCACACTTTAAATATGAGGCCAAAGCTTTTTTTTAAATGCAAGTCACCAGGTTGGTCTTCAGAAATCTCCTTCTTGCTTGTAATGGGTCAGATACAACTTACTGCTTTAGTTTCTTTTGAATAAAGAAAGAATTTAGACACATGCAAAGTAATCTGAATATAGAATATTGATAAATTGTTTACTACTTTTTTCTACTTATATTTCATTAGTTTGTATTAATATATATAAATTATATACATAAAATAAGACAACTAACATTATCAGTTTGGAATGAAATATGACTGATTTTTGGAAAGCATAGAGTTTAAATCAGAAGTGAAGTTCTGAAAAGATACCTACCAGCTGCAGATGTTTGAGCAATATGTCACCAAGTCTCTTTTGCCACATTAGAATCAGTCAATTTGGGACAGGCTAAGTGAGCTACCACTGCAAGTCCGGCTATGCAGGTTTTTTTCAGCTTTATTAAGGTATTATTGATAACTAAAAATTGTATATATTTAAGTTAGCACACCATGTTTTGAATATACATATGCATTGTTTAATGATTACCATAGTCAAGCTAATTAACATATTCATCACCTCACATTGTTACAATTTTCTTAGTGGGGAAAATACTTGAGATCTACTCTTTTAGCAAATTTCAAGTGTATAATACATTATCATTAACTATAGTCATCATGTTGCAACATGAGTTCTCCAGAACTTATTTTTCCTCTAGCCAAGAGTTTTTAATCCTCTGAGCAACATCTTCCTATTTCTTCCAGCCCCTCAGCCCCTGTAACCACCACTCCAACCTCTGCTACTTTGAGTTTGGTTTTTTTTGAAGTCCATGTATAAGTGAGATCGTGCAGTATTTGTCTTTCTGTGCCTGGCTTAATTCACTTAGCATAGTGCTAGGTGCATCCATGTTGTCACAAACAGCAAGATTTCCTTTTTTTAAAAAAGGCTGGATATTGTTTCATTACTTATGTATATCATATTTCATATATCTGTTGATGAGCACTTAAGTTGCTTCCGTATCTTGGCTACTGTGAATAATGCTGCAGTGAACTGGGACTGCAGATAGTAGTTTGAGTGAGTGATTCTATTTCCTTTGTACACCCATCTGTGACATTGCTGGTTCATATGATAGTTACATTTTTAATTTTATGAGGAAGTGCCATTCTCTTTTCTATAATTGCTGTTCCAGTTTACATTCCCACCAACAGCATACAAGGGTTCCCTTTTCTCTATATCCTTGCCAAAACTTACTTTTTTGACTTTTGGTAGTAGCCATATTAATGGGCATGAGGTAATATCTCACTGTAATTTTGATTTGAGGTTTTTTTATTTATTAGCGATGTTGAGCATCTTTTATGCACATGTTGGCTATTTGTGTGTCTTCTTTATAAAAATGTCTATTCAGGGGGGCGCCTGGGTGGCTCAGTCGTTAAGCATCTGCCTTTGGCTCAGGGTGTGATCCCAGCATTCTGGGATCGAGCCCCACATCAGGCTCCTCCGCTGGGAGCCTGCTTCTTCCTCTCCCACTCCCCCTGCTTGTGTTCCCTCTCTCGCTGGCTGTCTCTCTCTCTAAGTAAACAAATAAAATCTTAAAAAAAAATGTCTATTCAGGTCCTTTGCCTATTTTTGTATTGACGTGTTTGGGTATTTTGCTGTTTAGTTGTATGAGTTTTTTTATGTATTTTAGGTATTAATCTCTTAAGAGATATATGTGTTGAAGATATTATCTCCCATTCCATAGCTGCCTTTTCCTTTTGTTAATTGTTTCTTTTGTTATACAAAAACTTTTACGTTTCATACAGTCCCCCTCATTTATTTTTGTTTTTGTTTTCTGTGCTTTTGGTGTTACATTCAAAAAAAAAAAAAAGAGGAAAAAAAAGCATTACCAAGAGCATTGTCAAGGTGGTTTTCCCCTATGTTTTCATCTAGGAATTTAAGGTTTTCAGGACTTACATCCAAGTCTTTAATCCGTCTTCAGTTGTTTTTTGTGTGTAGTATAAAATAAGCATCCATTTCTTTTTGATGTGGATATCTAGTTTTCCCAACATCATTTATGGAAGAGGCTATCCTTTCCACATTGTATATTCTTGACAACGTTGTCAAAGATTAGTTGAATACATATGAATGGGTTTATTTCTGGGCTCTTTATTCTGTTCTAATGGTCTAAATATCTGTTTTCAAACTAGTACCATATGTTTTGATTTTTATCACTTTGTAATATAATTTGAAATCAGTAAGCGAGATGCCTCTGACTTTGTTCTTCTTGCTGTAGATTGCTTTAGCTTTGGGGTTTGTTTGGGTTTTTTTAATTCCAGTATAGTTAACATATAGTGTTATATAGTTTCAAGTGTACAATATAGTGATTCAATAATTAAAAATCTGAATGACTTCACAAATTTGTATGTCATCCTTGCACAGGGGCACGCTAATCTCTGTATCGTTCCAATTTTAGTTTATGTGCTGCTAAAGTGAGTACTATCTGGGCTCTTTTGTGGTTTCCATATAAATTGTTTTTCTTTTTTCTATTTCTGTTGCTATTGGAATTTTGATAGGGATTACATTGAGTTTGTATACTCTATGGGTAGTACGGACATTTTAAGAATTTTAATTCTTCCAATCCATGAACAGGGGATATCTTTGCATTTATTTGTATCTTCAGATTTTTGTACAACTGACTTTTGTATGTTGATTTTGTACTGAGCATTTCTCTTAAATTATTTATTTTTTTCTAACAAATGGAGTTTTAGGGTTTTCTAGATAAGATCGTGTCATCTACAAGCAGAGACAAATTTTACTTCTGTCTCTCTGATTTGGATGCCTTTTATTTATGTATTTTTCTTGCTGAATTTCTCTGGTGGGACTTCCGCTGTTACACTGAATAGAAGTGGCCATAGTAGGCATCCTTGTCTTATTCCTGATCATACAAGAAAAGCTTTTAGCCCTTCACCATTGAGTATGATGTTAGGTGTAAACTTGTCATATATAACCTTTATGTGGTACATATATAACCTTTAGTGAGATACATTCCCTCACTACCTAAATATTTAGAGATTTTATAAGGAAGGGACACTAATTTTGTCAAATGCTTTTTCTACGTATACTGATATGATCATATGACTTTTGTCCTTCATTTTGTTAATGTGGTGTATCACATTCATGGATTTGTGTATGCTGAACATTCTTGCATCTAAGTTATAAATCTCACTTCATCATGGTATATGATTATTTTAAAATGCTACTGAATTATGTTTGCTAGTGTTTTGCTGAGGACTTTTGCATGTATATTCATCCAGGATATTGGACTGTAATTTTCTTTTCTTTTAATGTCCTTATCTGGTTTTGGTATCAGGGTAATGCTGGCCTCATAAAATTAGTTTGTAAGTCTTCCCTCTTTTGTTTTTTGGAAGAATTTGAGAAGGATTGGTATTAATTCTTTGAATGTTCAGTAGAGATCTCCAGTGAAGCTATCTGATCCTGGACTTTCGTTTATTGGGAGGCTTTAATAACTGATTCCATTTCCTTTCTCATTATTGGTCTATTCTGATTTTCTATTTCTTCAATATTCAGTCTTAGTAGGTTGCATATTCTTAGGAATGTACCTATTTATCCAATTTTTTGGTATGTAATTGTTCATAAGAGTGTCTCATGATGCTTTTTGTTTCTGTGGTATCAGTTGTAATGTTTCTTCTTTCATTGCTGACTTTACTTATTTGGATCTTCAACCTTTTTTTCATAATTAACTCAGCTAAAGATTTGCCAGTTTTGTTTATCTTTTTAAGAAACAACCCTTACTCTCATTAATGTTTTCTATTGTTTTTCTAGTCTCTATTTCATTTATTTCTGCTCTGACCTGTCTTATTGTCTTCCTTTTGCCAACTGTGGGCTTTGTTTATTGTTCTTTTTCTGGTTTCTTGAGGTATAAACTTATGATTTTACCTGAAATCTTCCTTTTTTGTTAATGTAGACATTTTTGTATTAACTGTTCACTTAGAACTCCTTTTGCTGCATCCCATAAGTTTTGGCATGATGTAATTCCATTTTTGTTGCTTTCAGGATATTTCCCTTTTGATTTCTTCTTTGACTCTTTGATTATTCAGGAATATGTTGTTTTATTTCCATATTTTTTTAGTTTCATGCATTTTTTTTAGTTTAACTTCTGTTATATTACTTTCTATTTTCATACCATTGTGGACAGAACAGATACATGATATGATTTCAGTCTTCTTAAAATTGTTAGGATTTATATTCTGACCTAACATATGAATTTTTTTTGAAGAATGTTCCTGTGTGCTTGAGAAGAATGTATTGTGCTGCTATTGGTTGGAATGTTCTGTATATATCAGTTAGGTCCATTTGGTCTAAAATGTATTTTAAGTACAATATTTCCTTATCAATTTTTGGTCTGGATGATCCACTAATTGTTAAAAGTGGAGTATTAAAGTCCTTTATTATTATTGAATATCAGTCTATTTCTCCCTTAAGAGCTGTTAATATTTGCTTTATATATTTAGATGCTCCAATATTGGGTGCATATACATTTATAATTATTTTATCCTCTCAATAAATTAATACTTTTATCTCATATAGTGATCTCCTTTTTTTCTTGTTACAGGTTTGACATGAAGTCTATTTTGTCTGATATAAGTATAGCTACCCTTCTTGCCTTTGCTTTCTATTTGCATGGAATACCTTTTTCCATCTCTTCATTTTCAGCCTGGGTGTGAGTCTGTTGTAGGCAGCATATACTTGGGTCTTGCTTATATTTTTTTTAATTAAGACTTAACTTTTTTAGAGCACTTTTAGGTTTACAACAAAGTTGAGAGAAAGGTACAGAGATTTCCTATACACCCTCTTCCCCTATAGATGCATATCCTCCCACATTATCAACACTCTCATGGGACTGATACACTTTTTACAAAGGATGAACCTACCTTGACACATCGTGATCCCCCCACATCTGTAGTTTACCTTAGGAGTCACTTGTGGTGTTGTATATTCTATGGGTCTGGACAAATGTTTAATAATATATATCCATCTTTACATCACATAGAGTATCTTCACTGACCTAAAAATCCTCTGTGTTCTGCCTATTCATCTCTTTCCCACTTCCCGCCCCTGACAATCATCAATCCTTTTATTTTCTGTATAGCTTTACCTTTTCCAGAATGTCATATATTTGTAATTGTCATTTCAGGATTGCTTCTTTAACTTAGTAATATGCATTTAACTTTCCTTCTTGTCTTTTCATAGCTTGATAGATCATTTTTATAGGAATAATGATATTCCATTGTCTGGATGTAACATAGTTTACTTATCATTTACCTACTGAAGGACATCGTGGTAGCTTCTAAGTTTTGGCAATTATGAATAAAGCTACTATAAACACCTGTGTGCCAGTTTTTGTGTGGATATAAGTTTTCACTTCCTTTGGATAAATAGTGAGGAGCGTGGGTGCTGGATCATATAGTAAGAGTATGTTTAGTTTAGAAAAAAAAGAGTATTTTAGTTTTGTAAGAAACTGTCAAACTCTTCTAAAATGGCTGTGCCATTTCGTATCCCCACCAACAATGTATGAGAGATCCTGTTGTTCCACATTCTTACTGGCATTTGGTGGTGGATTTTGGCCATTTTAATAGATGTATATTGGTATCTCGTTGTTTTAATTTGCATTTTCTTGATGATATATGATGTGAAGCATCTTTTCATATATTTTTTTTTAATTTTACATCTATATATCTTCTTTGGTGAGTTGCTTATTATGGTCTTTGGCCCATTATTAAAATTTTTATTTAATTTTTTTTCATTTAAATTCAATTAGCCAACATATAGTACATCATTAGTTTCAGATGTAGAGTTCAGTTATTCATCAGTCACATGTAACACCCAGTACTCGTCACATCACGTGCCCTTCTAAATGGCCATCGCCCAGTTACCCCATCCCCCCACTCATCTCCCCTCTAGCAACCCTCAATTTGTTTCCTAGAGTTAATAGTCTCTCATAGCCCATTTTTAAATCAGTTGTTCATTTTCTTATTGTTGGGTTTTAAGAGATTTTCTGTATTGTGGATAAAAGACCTCTATCAGATTTGTCTTTTTTTCTTTTTTTTAAGATTTGTATTTACTTATTTGTCAGAGAACACTCACAAGCAGGGGGAGCAGCAGGCAGAGGGAAAAGCAGGCTCCCCAAGCAAGGAGCCCGATGCGGGACTCAATCCCAGGACTCCAGGTTCATGACCTGAGCACCCAGGTGTCCCTACCTTTGTCTTTTGCAGATATTTTCTCCTAGTCTCTAGATTGTCTTCTAATTCTCTTGATATTGCTTTCAATAGAATAGGAATTTTTCATTTTAATGAAGTTCAGCTCATCAGTTATCTCTTTCATAAATCATGTATTTGGTGTTGTATCTAAAAAGGAACCACTATATTCAAATCCATCTAGGTTTGTTCCTAGATTATCTTCTAAGAGTTTTATAGTTTGCTTTTTACTTTTAGGTCATAGACCCATTTTGAGTTAATTTTGTGAAGGGTGTAAGGTTTGTATCTAGATTTGTTTTCATCTGCATGTGGATGTCCATTTGTTCCAGAGCCATTTGCTGAAAAGACATTTTTCCTCCATAGTATTGCCTTTGCCCCTTGGTCAAATATCAGTCGACTTTATTTATGTCTGTCTATTTCTGGTCTTGCTTTTATATTCTGTTGATCTGTCTATTTTTTGTTATTGCCATACTATCTTGATTACTGTAGCTTTATAGAAAGGCTTGAAGTTTAGTAGCATCAATATTACAACATTGTTCTTCTTCAATATTGTGTTGGCTATTCTGGATCTTTTGCCTCTATATAAACTTTAAAATCAGTCTGTTGATATCCAAAAAATAATTTGCTAGGATTTTGATGGGGATTGCATTAAATCTGTAGAAAAAGTACAGAGGAAATGATATCTTGGTTATTGAATCTTCTTACATGAACATGAAATATTTCTCCATTTACATAGTTCTTTGATTTTGTCCATCAGCATTTTGTAGTTTTCCTCATATAGATCTTGTATGTATTTTGTTAGATTTATATGTATGTATTTTTTATCATAATGTAAATAATACTGTGTTTTAATAATTTCAAATTTTACTTGTTCATTGTTGGTATATAGGAAAGCAAATGACTTGTGTTCCCTGTACCTTGCAATCTTGAATAATTGCTTATTAGTTCTAGGAAATTTTTGTGGATCCTTTCAGAATTTCAACTTGGATGATCATGTCATCTGTGAACATAGCCTTATAGCTTTGTAGCTTCTTCCCTATCTGTACACTTTTATTCCTTTTCTTGCCTTATTACATTAGCAAGGAGTTCTAGTACTGTGTTGAAAGGAATGGTGAAAGGGGATATTGTTGCCTTGTAATTAATCTTAGAGGGAATTCTTCAATTTTTCTCATCATTCATATGATGGTAGCTGTAGGGTTTTTGTGGATAGCCTTTATCAAGTTGAGAAAGTTTCCCTCTATTCCTAGTTTTCTAAGAGGTTTCTTGCCATGAATGAGTGTTGGATTTTGTCAAATGCTTTTTCTACATCTGTTGATATGATCAAGCGGTTTTTCTTTTTTTATTCTGTTGATGGGATGCATTACAGTTATTAGTTTTCAAATTTTGAGCCAATCTTGCATATCTAGAATAAATCCTTTTTCGGTTTTTAAATTCATTTTGCTATATTTTATTGAGGATTTTCATATCTATCAGAGATATTGGTCTGTAGTTTTCTTTTTTTGTAATGTGTTCAGTTTTAGTAGTAGGGTAATGCTGGCCTCATAGAATAAGTTAGTATATATTCCCTTTCCCTCCATTGTTTGAAGGAAATTATAGAGAGTTGATATAATTTCTGCCTTAAATTTTGGTAGAATTCAGCAGGGAACCCATCTGGCCCTGATCCTTTCTGTTTGGGATGGTTACTAATTTTTTACCCAATTTCTTTAATAGATATAGGTCTATTCAGATCATCTATTTCTTCTTATTTGTGTTTTGGCAGATTGTATCTTTTAAGCAATTAGTCTATTTCATCTTGATTATCAAATTTGTGGACGTAGAACTGGTCATAGTATTCCTTTACTATTTTTAAATGTCCATGGGATCTGTACTAATATCCTGTTTCATTTCTGATACTAGTAATTTGTGTCCTCTGTCTTTTTTTGTTAATTAGCCTAGCTAAAGTTTTATGAAAATTATTGGTCTTTTCAAAGACCCAGCTTTTGTTCTTGTTGACTTTCTCTATCGGTTTCCTGTTTTCAATTTTATTGATTTCTGCTCTAATTCCTTTTTTTTTTTTAAGATTTTATTTATTTATTTGACAGAGAGAGACAGCCAGCGAGAGAGGGAACACAAGTAGGGGGAGTGGGAGAGGAAGAAGCAGGCTCCCAGCGGAGGAGCCTGATGTGGGGCTCGATCCCAGAATGCTGGGATCATGCCCTGAGCCGAAGGCAGACGCTTAACGACTGCGCCACCCAGGCGCCCCTCAGCTCTAATTCTTATTATTTAATTTCTTCTGATTGCTTTGGATTTAATTTGCTCTTCTTTTTATTGTTTCCTGACATAGAGTCTTGTTTCTTTTAATCTATTCAGCCACTCAATGCTTTTTGAGTGTAGAATTTAATCCATTTACATCAAACATAATTATTGATACATAGGGACTTACCATTGCCATTTTATTCATTGTTTTCTGGCTACTTTATAGTTCTTGTTGTTGTTTTTTTTCCCTTTCTTGTTGTCTTCCTTTGTTATTTAACTATTTTCTTTAGTGGTATGCTTTAATTCCTTTCTCTTTATCTTATGTGTATCCACCATAGGTTTTTACTTCATGGCTACCATGGGGCTTACATAAAGTATCTTACAGTTTTAACTGTCTATTTAAGGTAATAACAACTCTGGTTGCACACAAAAACTACTGTTTTACTCCCTTCCGCCTCACATTTTGTTTTTGGGATGGCACAGTGTACTTTTTTTATATATATTGTGTATCCATTAACAGATATTTGTAGCTATAATTATTTTTAATACTTTTATCTTTTAATCTTTATACTAAAGTTAAAACTGAATAACACACCACCATTACAGTAATAGAGTATTCTGAATATGTCTATATACTTATTGTTACTATTGAGGTTCTTTTCTTTTATATGTTTTCATATTACTAGTTATTGACCTTTCATTTCCACTTGAATAACTCCTTTTAGCAATTCTTTTCAGGCAAGTCTTGGTGATGAACTCACTCAGCTTTTGTTTGTCTGGAAAAGTATCTCTTTTTCATTTCTGAAGGATAGGCATGCTGGGTAAAGTATTCTTGGTTGACAGTTGTTTTTCTTTGTTGTTATTTTTCTGTTTTGTTTTGTTTTGTTTTTCTTTCAGCACTTTGAATATATCCTCCCACCCTCTCCTAGTCTGCAAGGTTTCTGCTGAAACCTTCACCGATAGCCTGATGGAGGTTCTCTTGTATGAGATGAGATGAGATGAGTTTCTTTTCTCTTGCTGTTTGCAGAATTCTCTTTGTGTTTTAGTTTTGACTGCTTTATTGTAATGTGTTTTTGTAAAGTCCTCTTTGTTTTGCATCTGTTTGAGAGCCACTAAGCTTCCTATACCTAGATATCAATATCTCTCCCCAGATTTGGGAAGTTTTCAGCCATTATTTCCTTTAAATAAACTTTCTGCCCTTCCCCCGCCTTCCTTCTGGGACTCCCATAATGTGTGCATTTTTCTCTGATGATGTTCCATAAATCCCATAGACTTTCTTCACTCTCATTCTTTATTTTTTGTTTCTCTAATTTGGTAATTTCAAATAATGTTTTTTCATATTCACAGATTCTTCTACTTGATTAAATCTGCTATAGATGGTATGTATCACATTTTTCATTTCATTCATTGTGTTGTCCAGCTCCAGAATATCTGTTTGGTTCTTCTTTATAAATTCTATCTTTTTTTTGAACTTCTCATTTGTTCATATATTGTTTTCCCTATTTTGTTTAATTGTCTATCTATGTTCTCTTGTAGCTTGCTGAGGTCCTTAAAACAATTCTTTTTAATTCTTTGTCAATTCATAGATCTCTATATCTTTGTAGTCAGTTATTGGAAAATCACTGTATTCCTTTGATAGTATCAAGTTTCCTTGATTTTTTTGTGTTTCTTATAGCCTTGCATTGATGTGTGCACACTTAATGAAATAGTCACTTTTAGAATTTATTAACTGCTTCAGGTGGAGAAAGACTTTCATCCACAGGTGAGCATGAGGGTGCCAGCTGGGTGTAATGTGGCAGTTTTCAGGATAGAGATTTCAAATTATATGTTAGCTTATTGTTGGGTAAATTCTTTTTTTTTCCCCACAATTAATCTCAAGGTGCAAGATTCATTGTCTTTGAACTATGTTATACAGCAAATTTAGAGCTGTTTGATATTTGAAAACATAACTTTTAATCATTGTTCTTCTTTCACAAATGTGGAGCAATTTAGGAGTTAAACTGAATTATTCTAATAAGTTTTCAGTTCTTATAACCAGATAAATTAATTCAGAAGTTGTAGGCTTCTGGGGCACCTGGGTGGCGCAGTTGTTAAGCGTCTGCCTTCGGCTCAGGGCGTGATCCCAGCGTTATGGGATCGAGCCCCACATCAGGCTCCTCCACTATGAGCCTGCTTCTTCCTCTCCCACTCCCCCTGCTTGTGTTTCCTCTCTCACTGGCTGTCTCTATCTCTGTCAAATAAATAAATAAAAAATCTAAAAAAAAAAAAAAAAAAAAAAAAGAAGTTGTAGGCTTCTGGCTGTCAGGGAAAAAAAAAAATCTATCACACACAGTGAAGTTTTTTTTTTTTCTTTTTTTAAATTATTACTTAATTAGTTTCCCTCATAGTAAAAAAAAAAAAAAAAAGTCATTAGTCCAATTATAAGTCCCTTTGGTTCCAGTGAACTAGGATTAGATATGTTACACCCCCTCGTTTTTCTTTGAAAATAGCTAAAAATATATTAACACAGAAGAGTGTAATACCTAGCACATGACAAAAGTAGATGCAAGCCCATCTTTTCATAATAAACTCCCAGGGCACATTTTATGAAGGTATCAAGGACAATAAATTGTTTTTAATATAATTAGGAAGTTTCTGTTATCTGGACCAAATTTGAGGTTTCTTTGTTCTAGGATATTTTATCGTGTAAATGGGAGTGAGTCTTACCATGGATCTGGAAATGAAATTTTGGTCTCTATTCAAGTGTCTCCTCTGAATACTGAAATTCTGTGCACAGAAAATTCCCTGCTTCTTACACAAAGGTCTTTGCTAAATGACAAATACAATATATTTTGTGTAGGTGTGTGTTGTACAGGAGTTTACAAACTTCACAGCATTCTGGCCTACTCATGAGTAATTGAAAGATAAACTATGAATCTTTGCCTCTCTAACTTTATAACAGCCTTTGATAAGCCCTGTGATTTCCATTTCACATTGTATATATTAAGCTTGTACGAGTTTTCTGTTCCCTAGCTCTTTTAAAAGATGAACAGCTTTTCTGGGGATATATGATTATTATACTTCCTGTGTTGAAATTTACATATGTTTATTCATTCATTTATTATTTTTTTTAATTTATGAAGCATATGGCCATAAAAAGAAAGTGAGGAGGGAGATGTAATTACAGAGAACTTGTGGAACCTCTCTTTTATAGATTATTAAAAATAGGATAAATCACCATCAATCTCACTTGTTGTAAGTAGTTACCTGCCTAAGAGACCAGAAGCTGGAGGTCCTTCTGGCTTCTCAGTGATCCTCTATCCTAAGATATACATGTTCTACGGTGTATGGCATTGGCTGCTTTGGGTCCAGGGAGACACATTTATGTAAGATACAAGGCTATCACAGAATTTTTTCATGGACTTGCAGTAGAGATGAGTTAAGGTCAAATAAAACATAAGGAAAAAAGAAACAGGGTTTCTCTTACTGAGATTATTTATGACTGGTCTTCCTGCCATTGCAGGTTTACTGAAAGATGGTGATGAGGTCTTATACATTTTCAATCCAAATGAACATAAGGAACTTAAAATTATGTAATGAGGACAGATTAGAATAAGAGATTAATTTCTGATTATTCCAGACTGTTTTCTAATTGGCAAAGTGTCCAAGCTAACCCTTACCAAATAGTATTTTTGGCCATTTCTGTCTTCATCGTCACCTCGATGGGAGGATTAGAAAAAAGAAGGGGTGCCTGGGTGGCTCAGTCAGTTAAGTGTCTACCTTCAGCTCAGGTCATGATCCTGGGGTCCTGGAATGGAGCCCTGCATCATGTTCCCTGCTCAGGCAGGAGCCTGCTTCTCCCTCTTCCTGCCCCCTGCCTCGTGCTATCTCGCTCTCTCTCTCTCTCTCAAATAATAAATAAATAAATAAATAAATAAATAAATAAATAAATAAATAAATCTTTAAAAATTAGGAAAGAAAAAGAAGAGACCATGATATCTAGCCATTTCACTAGTCACTGATTAAAAGTTTCAAATAGGAGAAATGGGGAATCTTTAATGAAAATGAGAGTCAGGGATTATTTGTGTATGTCCCAGCTTGACTACTGTCTCCTCTATTATTATTCCTATTCTCCTTGCCTCAGTTTCTTAGCCTCAGCCCTTCCTAGCTCATCCCATTGGACCACCTGAGCTCTCCAGAGAAGACTCAGTTCTGCTTTAGGACTAACTAATTTGGACTTAAGCAGCTGGTATTCAAACAGCCTTAGGCACATTTTACCTTGTCTCTTCCTATGAAATTGAGAATCTTTCTCTCTCCTGGACCCTAGACCCTAGCATTTCTATAGCATTTGGATGTTTGTTTGGAACTTCTTTTACCTTTCTCTTTGATAGCTCCTATACAGCCTTCTAAACAATATTCAGCATAGGCATTATCTCTTTGGAAAATTTACTCCCCCAATTCAGTGCCTCATCTTTGTCTCATAACACCAGGTTTATCTCTAGTATACTTCTCTCACTATGCTGATATCACATACTTATTTGTCTCTCACCTTAGACAATAATTCATTAAATCCAGGACCAGGCATCTGTGTTTGTCTCCTAAGCTTGGCACAGAGTTGACATTCGGTACTTGTAAAGGAATGACTGGCTGACTCAGTCTGAAATTGCCCTGGAGTCACAATTGCCTCACACCAATTTTTGGGTCTAGCCTTCTGTTTAGCCTCCTTCTTTCCTATCTCCATCTTGTCAGACTTCTTTCTAAGCCTTTGAGCCTGGCTTCTAAAGCCTCATTGACATTAACTTGTTGGCCAAGGGATAATAATCTGCCTGCTGGACTATTTAGTGCAGTAAGGACTCCCAACTAATGAGCTTTCTCCACAAATTCAGCCCCAGTGAATGAGTTGCTCATTGGAGCTAGGCTTGCCTTGCCTTTAAATGCGGCACCAGGCATGATTTGGATCCCCTGCATCTCACTGCCTGCTCTATCTGGTAGGAAGCCACTCTCTCTATGCTGTTGATAGAGTTGATGCTCTAACCTGAGAACCAAGGAAATGAATATTTATGAAGGATTTACTTTAGTCAGGTCTTTTGCTTATTTTTTTTGTTATGCCATTTAATTTAATCATCACATAGCTTTATTGAAGAAATTGAGGCTTAAACAGATGAGTTAATTTGTACCAAATCACACAGTTGTTAAGTATCAGAGTCTAAATTCTTACCCAAACTGGCTGACTCCAAAAACTGAGCTCTTAATCAATTTTCTATATAGTCAAAGAGAGAGGACCTACGGAAAGCTTCCTCAGAGAGGCTAAAGGAGAAAGTCCATTGTTTCTGTATTTCCACTTATATTCTTTAGTATTTCCACTTATACATTTGGCTTTATTCTTTTCTTTAAGGTTATGCCCAAGATTTCTCATCAATAAGACAATTTTTTGGGAAACTACACTTTCCATTACCTGTTTTTCATCTGTCCTTGGTGAAAAGCTAGAGTGCTAAGGATGCATTTCAGAACAACTATAAAAGCAAGAAAAACTTGTTCTTCAAAACATTTCAAGATTAATGTTTTCTTGATCAATTCTGATTAGGGCTTATTTTCTATAGCACTGACAATATTTTTTTAACTCAGTAACAAGAAAATTTTGTTAAAAATGTTTACCACAATGAAAGTGTCAGGTTTTTTTTTTTTTTTTGGTCACTTGTTTCTATCTTATTTGTTGCTGTATCATTTGCTTCAGCTGCTATATTAGGACCTAAAGATTTTTGGTTCCACCTATTGCTTTTTTCTTTGTTCAGAAATTTGTGTACTATCAGTTTGCTTGAAGGTTGAACTAGTTAATTTACATGGATTAGCCATCCTTACTGATTATACAATTTGCAGGTCTCAACAACAACAAAATATGTTCAAAAAAATAGGGATAACTTCAAAATAGCAACAGCAGAGCATTAAAACAAGCATGGGACCGTTCTAAGTTTGGGATCCTCTGTGACTGCGTAGGTTGCACATCATGGTGTTTGCCCTAGTTCTCATACAATTTCATAACTATTGCTGAAAATATTATTAGCAGAAAAATCATCAAAATCACAATTAAATGAAAGACTGAGAGGGAAAATTCATATTTATATATAAAATACTTTGTTTTCCTTAATTTGATTAGAATTGAGGGTGGGGAGGAAAGTGTGTTTAATTGAATAGTAATAATAGTGACATTTCACGGCCTTTGAAGCTATAGGTTATACATTGCTAGAGCTTTGGAAAATTATTTGCACTGTTCGTAGTTTATATTTGAGAAATAAGTTAAAGGAAATGAAAGCAATTTGAAGTTTGTGTTTTAGGTTTCTATTTCATTGCTTGTCCAATCTTGAAAGAATTACAAATGCCTTCGACTGGGGCGCCTGGGTGGCTCAATTGGTTGGGAGGCTGCCTTCGGCTCAGGTCATGATACCAGGGTCCTGGGATCGAGTCCCCGCGTCGGGCTCCCGGCTCGGCCGGAAGCCTGCTTCTCCCTCTCACACTCCCCCTGCTTGTGTTCCCTCTCTCGCTGTCTCTCTCTGTCAAAAAATTAAAAAAAAAAAAAAATGCCTTCTACTAAACCTGCACTCATTGTGACCAAAACACAAGCGTATTGAAGGATATTTCTGGAAAGGAGGCAAAGTCATTGGAATTTCTCTGTTGTATGAATGCTGCATATACTCCATGATTTGCATATAAATTGTTCATGGAAAGAAATTAGGTTCTGTTTTGATTTGGTAATGGGAATTTGACACATAGTGAAAGAGAGCTCATAACAGCAATTTTGCAAGTAAAGGTGTCGTTAGAGAAGAAAAAGTAATCAGAGATAGTGAAGACTCCATTATTGGCCTACTTTAAATACTATTTCTGAGCGTGGTATTTTAAAACATTATATACGTACAGCCCAGCAAAAACCACTAGAGAATGAATAATGTATTTATTGTGTATTTAAAATTTATCAAATATTCCCAAGCAAAAAAAATGTATTATTATTGCATATTTCAGTCAGACAATTAATGCCTACATTTATATATTATGTGTTAGTAAACTGGACTGAGACTTGTGGTAAATACTGTAACTTTGGTTCTCTTGGTATATTTTTGACAAATATGACCAAGTTTTAGTTTAGTTTTTTTCTTATTTTAAATTGGATTTATAAGGAAACAAGATAACTTGTCCCATTATTATTGCTTTCCTAGAGGCAATTTTGCAACTATGATTATAAATAAACTTCTATTATCAAGTCTTATTTCCCAAAAGACAAGAAAAAAAAAATCTATCATTGGTTTTCCCTATGTGGGTTTCATAGTTTCTAGCAATACGCAGACCTTGAGTTCATGTTGCTTGTTTAGACTTTTTAAAATTTATCTTGACTTTTAGAAGTTTTCTTTTGTTATTCTACAAGTTTTTCTTCAAGAATACGTATAGTGTAAAAGACATAAAAGTAGACTAGGGAAGAGCAAATCAAGTTGGTAAATATTTATTGAGCATTTATAGGTTAGTTGTGATAGAAATTGGAAAAAAGTATAAAATATAGCTTTAAATATTATCTGGGAGCTTGCAATCTGTTAAAGAAATAAAAAATGGGAACATAATAATACACATTCATTCTTTCACTCAACTATTCAACAAATATTTACTGAGGAACTAATAGGTTTCAAGATCTATGTTTGACACTGGTAATTTAATAGTGAGTAGAATTATATATAATTCCTAGCCTCACAGAGTTTACAGTCTAGTGGAAAAGATAGGAAATCAAATAATCATACGAACACACATAAAATTGCCACTGTGGTAAGAGCTATGAAGATCACCTATGGTGCCCTGCCTAAAAGAGGGTAGTTTGGTCTCCCTTCTACTGTTTTCCCCTCAACCTGTTCTGACAAGGCAGACTTGTGAATCTTTTAAATGTGTATCAGATCCTGTCACCCCTTTGAGCTGCCCAAAAGGCCTCCCATATATTTCAGAGCAAAAATACTCATTTTCTACCTAACTGTCATCCCCACTCTATTCTTATTCATTCTCCATCAACCTTAAGTTCCTAGAACATACCAGGAATGCTCCTGCCTTGGGACCTTTACATTGCTCTTCTGTCTGTCTACATTGCTCTTAGTAACTATCTTACTTTCTTATCCTAAGATCCTAGTTCCAATGTAATTTTATCAGTAAGTTCTTCCCAGAGCATCCTATTTTGAATTGAAACCCCAAATCTCTGATATTCTAATCTCTTCCCTCCTTTATTTTTTCCAGCACTTATCACTGTAAAATAGCCTATTGTTTATTTACTTTGCTTTACTGTCTGTTTTCTGTACTAAAATATCAGCTCAAAAAAGGCCGATTTTGTTGTTGTTTTCTCTCCATTATCCTCAGTTCCTAGCACAGGGCCTACCTGATGGATAGTAGACACACAATTAATATTCATTGAATGACTACGTCAACAGTCATGGAAGTTGGAAGAGAATCTCTGAGGAGCTGATAATTTGGCTTATAACTCAGGGACCTGAGTGGAAGTTAATGAAGTAAAGAGAGCTAAGATGGTGGCCTAGTAGAAGGACCCTAGGCTGATCTTGTCAATGGAACACAAGGCGATAACTATCAAATCATCCTAAATACCCCAGAAATCAGCCTGTAGACTGACAGAACAAACCCCACAACTAAAGGGAGAGAAGAAACCTCATTGAAGAGGCTAGGAAGGACAGAGATGTGGTTTGGGGGAGAAAGGGATCAGGACTGTTGTGGAGGAAGCAAGAGAGAGAGCAAGAGAGACAGAGGAACAGACAGGGGAACCCACAAGGAGAACATTTCCCCAAAGCCATTTGCTGGGAAAAAGAGAGGGGCTGAGTTTTATGAGTTCTTTGAGCCAGTGGGGCTTCAAACCTGTAGTTTGAAAGTTCAGTGTGTTTGGCTGGCCTGGAGCCCTGAGGGTTCTGCCCTGCTCTTGGCGAAAAGGCAGTCAAACACCCCTGGGCAGACAGCATGGGAACAGCCATCTGAAGAGTGCCTGTAGCACATGGCAGGGAGATAACCTGCCCTTCTTGGAGGAGTCGTGGTAAGGTAGTATTCCTGGAGACACCTCTCTGGGCGCACAGAAGCCCGATGGCACCATTTCTCTCCCCTCCCCCAGCAGAAACACAGATGCACCAGCAGGAGGCCATACTGGGCCTGCAGAGGCTGCCTCACTTTCTTGCACCAAACCCTGCTTCCCTGCACTCTGGTGAGACTGTCTTTCCGGGTCAAGCTCACCTCAGTCCCAGCGCAGTGAGACCTTCCCCCAGAAGACCAGCGCAGGTCCCTGCCCACATCACATCCCTAAAGCCTGGAGTTTGAAAAGTCAGCAGGATTGGCTGGGATAGAAGTCTCAGGACACCGCGTCACTTCTGGTGAGGAGGCAGGCCAACAAGTCAGAGGCAGATGGTGTGGAAACAGCGATCTGGAAAAGGTCTGGGACACACCCAGGGCAGATGATCTGTTCTTCTCAGAGTGCTTTCCTGAGAGGCAGTGGGCTCAGAGACTGCTCTCCAGGGACAAAGGAGGTGGCTGGTGCCATTTTCCTCCCCTGCCTGTCAGCACCCACACAGAGCCACATGGGGTGGTGAGCAGCACAGGGAGGACGCGGGCTGCCCAACCTGCCCAGGCCAAGTCCCACACCCTTGAGCTCTGACGGTGCTGCCCTTCTCAGTCAAGCTTGCCTTAGTCCCAGTATGGCAGGCCCTTTGCCCAGAAGAGCAGCACGAGCCCCAGCACATACCTCAGCTCCTGACTAGAGAGTTCTGCAGGGCTGCAGTTCTAGTGCAAGGAGCATCAGGTCCCATTTCACAAGCAGAGCAGAGCACATCTAGTCCAAACTCGCCACATTCCGGCCAGGGACCAAATACTGTCCACAGCAGGCCAGGAGAGCGTCTGCAGATGACCGGCCTGAAGGCTAGAGCAGCCAAACCACAGCAGCAGAGTGCATGCTGGCCCCACCAGAGGCGCTCGCTCAAGTGCCAGACACTGAGCACTACATACCCTCTTCTTCATAAAGCATTTCTCTTCAAAGTGGGAACGAATCAGACTTTTGTCTGTATATACCACATCTTCTTTGTCCATTCATCTGTCAGTGGACATCTGGGCTCTTTCCATGGTTTGGCTATTGTGGACATTGCTGCTGTAGACACTGGGGTGCAGGTGCCCCTTCTGATCACTATGTTTGTACCCTTTGGTAAATGCCTAGTGGTGCAATTGCTGGCTCATAGGGTAGCTCAATTTTTTACTTTTTGAGGAAACTCTGTACTGTTCTCCAGACAAATATGGAAATTAAGAAACAAAACAGAGGATCATTGTTCTTGTTTGAACATTCTAACATTTGTATCAATTTGGGGACAGTTTTGATTGATTATTGTTTCTTTTCATTATAAGTCATATTTTCCTGCCTCTTGACATTCCTGTTAATTTCTGATTGGATTCCAGATATTAGAAATTTTATGTTGTTAGGTGGAAGATATTTTTGAATTTCTATATATAGTCATAAGACAACCTTTCCAATTCTACTGTGATGCAGTTAACTTATTCGGAAATAATGTGGTCCCTGTAGGTCTAGCTTTTAAAATTGGTAGGACCAGAACAGTGCTCAGTGTAAGGCTAATAACCAACTTTGGAGAGAAGTCTCTTAGAGTATTTTACCCAGTGTCCTATGAATCATGAGGTTTTTTAGTCTGGTTGGTAGGAATAAGCATTATCCCTGGACTTGCGTGAACACCGAGAATTATTACCACTAATCTTTTTTTTTTATTGGTTCTTTTCCCAGTCAGTAGTAGTTTCCTCACATGGACACATGGATCAATGCTCAGCTTAATCCTCTAGGAGGGCTCTCTGCAAATCTTTGTACCTCTCTTCGTAAGCTCTCTTGTCTTAGGTACTCTGTCTTATGAACTCTAGCCACATTGGCTTCTGCAGACTAGTCTCTGTTACTGTATATTGGATACAACAGGAAGTCTTAAAGTAGCTTTTTTAAAATGCATATTTGTAGTATCAGGAATTTGGGGAAGATTATCTGTAATGAATTCTTTTTATCAGCCTCAATGTCACTCTAATTGTTATCAGGATAAAACATTGTGACTCAATGTTCAATATCAAACTTGGATATTTAATCACATGTCTTGATAATTAGTTCAATGAGCCTAGAGGTGTAAAGAGATTTCATGAAGAAAGTAAACTTTGATATAGATTTTAAGAAAGTAGAAATTGGCAAGCATATATTCTGTGCTAGGTACTCTTGGATGATCAAATATTTTTGAGAGATGAATGAATGAATGGATTGATCTTCTCTTTTCTGTTTAGCAAACTCCTACTTCAAGTCCCAAGTCTACATTTCTCCTCTACAACTTTCTGTATCTTCCTCCGACTGAGTTTATAAATTGTACCTTCTTTCTCTTTTATGATACCCCATACTTTATTTCCATTAAATCCATAATTACTTTATGTCATGATTACTTCACTTTTTTCTTCCACTAACCTATATATTGCTTTTGAGCAATTAATTTATCTTTGACCCCCAGAACCCAGCAGAGTGCTTAGAATACCTAAGTGTTTAAAAATATTTGTTGATTTGAACTGTTGCTCCTCTTTTAATATTCACAAGTAGACAGTAATGTAGAAGTCAGTTCTGATCCAGATGTTTTCAGTGATGAACTGAGAGGCACAATAGTATATTAGCTAACTATTGCTATGTAAAAAATTATCCCAAAACTTTGTGGCTGAAAACAACAAACACTTATTATTTTGTAGTTTCTGTAGTTCAGGAATTTTAGGGCACCTTAGCTGGGTCCCCTGACTTAGGGTCTTTCACAAGGTGTCAAGTGGTGCTTTAATTATCCCAAAGAACAAAAGGGAAAGAATCCACTTTCATGCTCACTCAAATAGATCCTTCGTGGCTGTTAGCCAGAGACATCAGTGCCTTGCCATGTGATCCTATGCATAGGAAAGCTTACAGTAAGATATCTGGCTCCCATCAAAGAGAGTGATGGAGAAATCTAGAGTAGGCAAATAAGATAATGTCATAGTCTTTTTGTAACATAATCTTGGAAGTGACATTCCATAAGTTTTGTTATATTCTTTTCATGAGAAGTGAGTCATTAGGTCAAGTCCACACTCAGTGGAACTACTTGACCTCATGTGTAGCCAATACCACTTAACGTTTTCTCCAAGACAATAACAAATAAATACAGAAATGGATTCATTGACAGTTATGTATTCTGTATGAAAGATACGGACTCTGTTAACCCAGGAAATTTGGCATGATGCCAAACTCATGTTCTTTGGCCCAATTTTCTCCTAGGAGCAGAGGATTTAATAAGTAGATGTGATGGCAATTTTATCCTCCAAGAGCTAGCAGCTCTCTCATTCTCTGGATGTCTGAGGTTCCAGTGATACCTCAGAGGTCATAAAGGGAAAGAGGGAGGAGTGCTAGGGCCTGCCCTCCATCACCAGGTGCTACCCAACCCAATTCTATCATGTTACTTATGCTGAATTCTGAGTTCATAAATACAAGTTTGAAAAAAATCCCATTTGAAATGTCTGAAAAACTGGGGTCCTAAAGCAATGGTTTCTGGATATAGCAGTATAGTATAATGTAGTGGTTAGGCCTGGGGCCTCTGGAACCAGCCTGCCTGGGTTACTTTGTATCCAGGTTCTGTCATTAGCTAGGCAAGTGATGGGATTTAGAAAAGTCTGGGCTTGAGTCCCATCCACAGTTATCTCTTGGCCCTTTCTGTTTGTGAAGCCAAAACTACTTGGGCAGATTTGATACTCTGCTTCTTTTTATTTTCATTGTAGCCTTTTATTATTAGTCACCCTGTATTTATCTTAGTTTAACATAACCAATGGAATGGTTAATGCATTTACCACCATTATGCCTACTGTTTTTGTCCTGATAATAGGTCTTTGACTAGATGATATGTGTTCTTCATTTTAATAAACTCCTTCTCTAGAAAGAAAATTATCTATAATTGATTTCTATACCTGTCAATGCTTAGTGTTTCGTAATCAGTTAAAACATTTTTACAGGTGTGGGTTTACCAATTTCATTGTGTCACTTATTCTAAGTTATTGTCGACCAACATTTTCAATTATATTGTTAAATAAAGAGACTGTAGGTTGCAATTAATTACCCACATCTGCTGTTCTAATATGAATTAAGGTAGTATCTTACAGTCCATCTAATAGTGAGTTTTCTGGATTAATTAATGAAGAAGTTCACAAAGGGAAGTACTAAATATTTCATATATTGTGCTTGTAATAGGACTAACCCTTGAGCCTGAGACTTAACTGTTGATGTTATCCTCTTTGTTTTAAACTCCAGCTGCTGGAAATTAATCATTGATACAATTTTTTAGGAGGATTCTTATTACTTATTCTTGTCTAAGAGCCAAAATCTTTATGTGCTCCTTCTTATGTTCTAATAGTTGACTCCAGCTCACCTTCAAAGTGTATTTTAGAAGTTGATTTTTCAAGGGGCACCTCGGTGGTGCAGTTGGTTAAGCATCAGAACTCTTGGTTTCAGCTCAGGTCATGATCTCAGGGTAGTAATCTCAAGGTTGTGAACTCAAGGTTGTGATCTCAGGGTCATGATCTCAAGGTCCTGAGGTCGAGCCCTTCCTCCTGGCTCTACATGGAATCTGCTTAGAGTTTCTATCTCCCTCTCCCTCTGTATCCCCTACTCTCTCTCTCTCTCTCTCTCTCTCAAATAAATCTTTTTTAAAAAAAAATAAGTTGATTTATCAAGGGGAGACAAATCACTTGTTTTCAAAACGCTTTGGCAGAGGAGCCAAAGATGAAGGAACGGATGACTTGGGCTGGAGAACAAAAGTCATGAGAAAACTGGTTGTCAGGTGCTACTTGCCCTCCATGGTTCTGATGTCCAGGGTGCCTGCAGTGTGGGGAGGAATGTCAGGGAGAGGAAGCCTAACTGGTACTACAATTTCCAAGTCTCCGCAAGAATGTAGTGAAAAATGTTGGGCCTTTGGCAAGCTCTGTAAGTAAATCTCATAAGAAAAAATAATTGTGGCTTTTGAAATGCATAGAACATGATATATTCATAACATAGTAAATGTTGAAAGTTCTCAGCCAGGGATTTTAAAATAAGACCCTCACGTAAAGAAATGCTGCACACACACACACACAAAAAAGGGTATATCTATAAAGAAGAAAATAGCACAGCAAGATGATGATTAGCTGGAAGGCTTAGAAAATGTTGTCCTTCTTTTCTTAAAACTATATCTTCCACAGACTTCCTTAATAAGCATTCCTTTATTATCTTTTTTTTTTGTAGATGACTTTTTCCTTTGCTGGCTCCCTGTCTTATCACTTTTTAGCAGTAAATATCCCCTAAATATCTCCTCTTACCTTACGGAAGTGATGTTATCTCCTAGCTTCAATTATTACTTTCATAAAATGATACACACCACTTGTATCGCCAGCCTTGACCTCACTGCTTCTCATTACTCTTCTTCATTCATCAGCTTTTCTACTTATGTTCTCATCATTTCCTGAGAAGTGATACATTTATATAATTGATGAATTCTTTTTTTGTATGTATATAAGTTAATATATCCTTCAGCTCTATTTCTACAACTTAAGAATATGGAGTTTATCTTTAATTTCTATGATAATATTATCTTGTGGAATCATTTTCTAAGTAATTTTCAGACCAAATTTAATTTTAACCTGAGATAATAAGAGAAAGATCACATAAGAGAACCTCATTTCTGTGACAGCCTGAAGAAACTATTTTCCAATAAGTTTTTGTACTCAAATATTTAATTAGAGGTATGTCAGGTAAAAAAAAAAAGTCATTACAAAAATATTCAATGAATGTTATAAGTGAAAAACTCTGTGCGTACATGATAGAGAGTTCTCACCTAACATTTGTAGTGGATGTCAAGGAGTGTATGTATTTAAAAATAGAAAATTTTACAGAAAATAGAGCCTAAAGTCAAAAGAAGTGCTTATTAAATCTAAAGCAAATGCTATTATCTGAAATGTTTTCTAAGTAATAGAAGCTTCAATACAAATGGACAAGCGATTATTGGTATCTTTAATTAGCATAGTTTCTGGTAGTTGTTTGAAAATTTGAGAGTTATGTTCACATCTTGACTGAAGGATTGGCCTCAATCAAAACAGCTTGTGGTGTTGGATAAGAACACAGTGAACTGTCAAGGGGAATTGGAAGAAACTGGCTATTACAAGTGATTAATCTGGGAGGCAGATACTGTAGGTAATGTTCCCACTTCCTAAATTCATGAAGTAGACAAAAGTTTTATCTTCACGCTCATCTCCCCTAAGAGGCTTCCTCTTTTAAAGTCATCATTTGTTAACAATTTCTCATCATTTCTCACCAAGTCATATGCCAAGTCATATGATTCTACCATCTTAATTATCTCTGAAACCCATTCTTCATTTCCAAGCCACTACTACTACCTCAACTCATTTTATCCTTACTGTAGGCCCTTGCTAACTGATTACCCTGCTTCCAGTCTTGCTCCCTCAAGTCATTTGCGGTACTATTACTAGAAGGGTTATTTTAAGATGCAAATCAGAATATACTACTATTTAAAATCTCTTGGAGAGTTCCTAAGAGGAAAAATTTTAAGAAAAATTTTGAGCTTCCTTCCATAGTATATAAGACTCTTTAAGATCCCTAACAAACAACTCCTACTTAGAATAAATTTTCTTCATTTGTTTTTCAGTCAACTGCAAACAGTTACATAGCCAGCATCATTCTTTTTTTTTTTTTTTTCCAGTTTGGGAAAAATCTTATTTTTAATTAACATATAATGTATTATTGGTTTCAGAGGTACAGGTCTGTGTTTCATCAGTCTTGTATAATACCCAGTGCTCATTACATCACATGCCCTCCTTAATGTCCATCACCCAGTTACCCCATGCCTCCAGCAACCCTCAGTTTGTTTCCTATGATTAACAGTCTCTTATGGTTTGTCTTCCTCTCTGGTTACATCTTTTTTTATTTTTTCCTCTCTTCCCCCATGATCTTCTGTTTTGTTTCTTAAATTACACATATCAGTGAGATCATATGATATCATATCATTTCTCTGATTGATTTATTTTGCTTAGCATAATATCCTTTAGTTCTTTCTACCTCATTGCAAATAACAAGATTTCAATGTTTTTCTGGCTGAGTAATATTTCGTTGTATATATACACCACATCTTCTTTATCCGTTCATCTGTCGATGGACATCTAGACTCTTTGCATAGTTTGGCTATTGTGGACATTGCTGTATAGCCAGGATCATTCTTACTGATATACTGGCTATATGAACATCTCTGAAAATCTTTGGGGAGTAACATCTACCAAGAGCTATATCTTCTGCAGGACTGTATAAGATGTCAAGGAATTGCTAACAGGCCACAAATAATAACACACATAAGAAGTAAAACAGTATGGGATAGTATGGTTCTTTGGACTTCCATAGACCTGAATTTAAACTTTGGTGCTTTTCCTTCCATGCTGTATAATTCTGCATTCCATTTTTCTTATTTTTAAGGTGAGGCTATTAATAAAATTCCATGAGTTGCTATAAGCATTACCTGAAACAGATATTCTCATTTAGCTCATAGATATCCTCAAAGTACGCATTCAAGAAATATTAGTTCCCTTTGCCTTCTAATGCTTCATTCACATTAATAAGAATTGAAGTATAAGTGACAGAGATCAATGTAGGGGACTCTATTGTCCCAGGGAAAAAGCGGTGGGAAATAGAGTAGAAATACGTAACAGGATGAACAGTTGCCAAAGGAGGTAGATCTTATGTTAGAGGAAGTCTGGGAAAAGCATATACAACTGGAGGGGTGTGTGTGTGTGTGTGTGTGTGTGTGTAGTAGTAGTAGTAGTAGCGGTAACAGTAGTAGATGGAATCAACCAGAGAATGTATACTGGAAAATAGCCAATAGCTGCCACTTACTGAATACTTACTGTTATGTACCAAGTATTGTGTTAGTTGCTTTGTATGTATTAACTTAATATAAAAGAATTAGAGCAGAAAAAGGAGATCAAAAAGAAACACAAGGAAACACTTCTCAGTGAGAAAAAAGCAACACTTAAGAAACAGTTAAGATATGAACAGAGAGAGCCACCTGTCTAGAGGAATAATAATAAGTGGGCAGAGAGGTTTGGAGCAAATTCAAAGACTGCAATGTCAATTAACCTAAGGGAGGATAGGATCTTAAGGAGCAGATAAAGAGTGAAATAAATATTAAATAAGGAAAAATCTAAAAAGTATCTGTTGGAATGGGCAATTAGGAGGCCTTTGATGTCATTTTCCACAGAAATTTTACTAAAGTAGTGAGGTCTGAAGCCAGATTGTAGTGGGCTGAGGAATGAATAGGAGGTAGGAAACGTGGACAAAAGGTAGACTACTTTTAAAAGAATATTGTCTATGAAGTTGAGGAGAGAGGGAAATGGTTCAAGATGACACAATTGAGAACTGATTTTTGAAAGTTAGAAATGGAAATAACTAGAAAATATCAAATCTAAATCAACTTGTATATTAATATCTTTGAGATCATTTTGAATTCATAAGGCATAAACTTTAGAAAAACATCTTCCTCTTTTCTAAAGAATGCTGCTATAAACATAGGGATGCGTGTATCCTTTTGAATTAGTGTTTTTGTATTTTTTGGTAAATATCCAGAAGTGCAATTACTGGATCATAGGGTATTTCTATTTTTAACTTTTTGAGGAAACTTCTTACTGTTTTCCACAGTGGCTGCACCAGTTTGCATTCCCACCAACAGCACAAGACATGGATGGAGCTAGAGAGTATAATGTTAAGCAAAATAATCAGTCAGAGAAAGACAAATACCATATGATTTCTGTTGTATATGGAATTTAAGAAACAAATGAGCAAAGAAAAAGAGAGAGAGAGACAGAGAAATCAAGAAACAGACTCTTAACTAAAGAGAACAAACTAATGGTTACCAGAGGGGAGGTGGTTGGGTAGATAGGTTAAATAGGTGATAGGGATTTAGGAGTGTCCTTGTGATGAGCACTGCGTCATGTATACGATTGTGGAATCACTATATTTACACCTAAAATTAATATAGCACTGTATGTTAACTGAGATTTAAATAAAAACTTAAAACATTTGATTTAAAAAAACTAAAATAAAAAATAAAAAAATTATTTTCCTCTAAAGTTTCACTACTACAGATTTTCTAATAAATGGAAATGGTTATTATCCTAGTATCATCTCATGGTTCTGCTCTCTGTAAGTCTTAGTAATAAAGGTTAGATAAAGGCATACAGAAGAGAAAATTATGGCTTTAAATAAACTATAAATCCTGAGGAAAACATTAGTATAAGCATACATTTGAAGAAAACAAAAAGAAGTCGTAGGAAATGAGATGTCACTTAAAGCAAAGAAAATCTTAATTTAAAAGTATAGGTATTTATTGAACAACTACTAGGTAGAAGACACTATATTTAATTTTGACAATTTCAGCCGACGTTGATTGCCATTTTATTCCTTTCAGAATTTATTCTACTTTTCTCCCATGGGATATTTAGTTCCTCTTGATATGGCCTTTATTTTCTTCATTGCTATCGATTACTTTCATAATATGGAGAATAGAGGGAGTGCTAAATGGTAGCAAGTCAAATAAGTTAGTCATATTGTAGGAGAAGCATTCAGCAAGCAAGAACAATAAGGGCCTTTGCTCTTACAGACATTACTTTTAGAGTCTCTGGAATTTTAAATAAGGTTTGTCTATTTTAATTATGATTAAATTCCAGTGAAAAATTATTTTCCCTGAAGTCCCAAACCTCTTACACTTCAGTGACACAAGGTTAGAACATGAAAAAAAAGTTTAAGATTTTGCATAATAGTGGTTTACCCACAGTGATAATTAATGGAAAGATTAAGTTGTGAGGATAAGTAATACAAGCATTCAGAGAAAGAAATGATCAATATGGGAAAGTATTTGTAGGAACTTCTCATGAAGAGCATGAGCTTGACCTTGAGACTGACTTTATGGCAGGCAGAGAAAGGGAAGGGAGGCTTTCTAGGAAGAAAGAGCAGAATGTATAAATATATGTTTAAATACAACCGGAAAATTGAAGATACTCCACTTGTATCTTTTGATGAGTCAACTGGTAAATAAAAATATCTGTAAAGTGTAATATATATAGTAATTCCTACTATCAAAATAAGGATCTCTGATCCATTTTCTATGCTTACAGAGCAACTACTTAATGGGAAGCACTTTTTGGTGCTTATCCTTCAGTCAGTAAAAGGTACCTAGTTACCAGACCATATTTGAACACCATTCCTTTAATCATAATAATAATACTGACATATATGTCAGTTATACAAATCTAAGTATAATACAGTTTACTTCCTTAAAGTGTTTAAAGATTATAAAGATATCCTTTCTGTGATAACCTTTTTTCTACTTCACAATTTCACTAGTAGTTTTGTTAATGTTTTCAAGGAAAAAAGATCAAAAGTATGTATTTTATCAAAAAATCTTAAGACAACAGATTTTATGCCCGGCGAAAATCTTAATGAGATAATGCATACATGTAAAACTCTAATCACAGTTCTTGGCATGGAACAGGCGCTGGGGTTTGCTAAAGGTTAATTTAATATACGCAACCGATGAATTGTTGAACACTACATCTGAAACTAATGATGTACTATTTGTTGGCTAATTGAATTTAAAAAATAAAAGATAAATAAAAAATAAAATAAGTGATCAATAAAATTTCTTGAATTGAATTACTTAAAATTTCTATCATATAATTGGGTCCTCCTAACTGTTAATGTTTAAATTCCCTTATAACTGTGTGTGTGTGTATGTGTGTGTGTAATTTTTACTAGAAATACAGCCCAATTCAACAATTATTTGGATGCCTGTCATATACTTAGCGTAGTGGCAAATAATTCAGGCTGTGACTTTATGGGGCTTCGTGTAGTAGAAAGAATGTGAAATTGCTTTACCAACTTTTTCAGGTTCTGGAGAAGGGAAGCATGGATAAAATGACAGATACATGTTCCAGCCCAAATGTTAATACAAGTGTATTTTTCTTAGCTACATGACAGTCATATGTGTACATCATAATACATTATATTCTCATAGATTGCTAAGAGATACCCTCTCCACGATGACTCCAAAAGTAATAAAAATCAATAAATGCATTCTACTCATATATATAACATATGACATTATTCAGATAATTCCAATGTACATTGCTCTCAATGGTTAAATATTTCATTGAATTTTAAAACAAACTAAATAAAGACTACTGTTCAGTAATGACTCTGCATGGTTTCATTAAGACTTACGTTTTGACAGTTTCTCAGAAGGCCAACACTTTATAATTAATAAATGTTCAGCCAAAAGATTGACCTTCTGAATGACTGTGTAAGTGCAAATTTAGGAGGAAAAAGTTTGCTTTGGACCATTTACTGAAGCCTAAGAGCCGTTTTAGAATCAAAGTAAGTTCTGGAACGGTGCCTAAGAAATTGGCTCTATATGTTAACATTGGAGAGTCCCTATTACAATAAAAATGCATGCTGTCTACTTTACTCTATGCTATATTTAAAATAAGAGAAATTGTAAAAACCTTCATTTACTTGATCATTTGTGACTTTCTATAAAGGTTCCTAAGATTGAACTCCCAGGCATGTGAAGTGTAAGATACCAAGCACTTTGGCTCTGGTATTCATTTTCAAGCCGAATCTACAGAGCTTCTACTGAAAGTTTCCTCTTTTCTGAGTTTGAGTCAGTTAGTTCATTTACTGAAAGGTTAGTGTTAATGAGATCAAGGTCACACAAGGGTCCTGATGGAAAACATTTGAAGTCAAGGGACCTAGATTTGAGTTCCAATCCTGCCTTTACTATCTGTAGGAACTCAATTTATCCAGCATCCTTGAGGCTCAGTTTCTTCACCTTTAAAATGGAAAAGTAGCACCTTTCTTTCTGTGTTTTGGGGTGAAACAGGACATTCCAGTTACCATTAATGCACTAAGTGCAGGATCTGACACATAACATGCCCTCAATAAATGTTAATTGTGTTTTTAATTTTTTATTAGAAAAACAACTCACTATACACATTATGTATTCTATGGATCATTAGTTAGCAATAGCCATCAGCGAAAGTATTGTTCTGGGAGTGTACAGAAGCCTATGTATATATAGGTTCTCACAACCCTGCGATTATGACCTGAGCCAAAATCAAGAGCTGATGCTTAACCAACTGAGACACCAAGGTGCCCCAACACCTGTTTATATTTCTGAAACCACCAGAAATTTCAGATGTCCTAACAAAAATTCCTTATCTTTTTTAATCACTAGATTCTACTCCTGAAGTTAATATTACACTATATGTTAACTAACTTGAATTTAAAGAAAATCTTGGAGAAAAAAACTTTTAAAATTAAAACAATTTTAAAAAACTTTTTAAAAAACTAATGTGTATCTTTGACAGAAAAACACATCCAGCTGCATTTGATCAATCTAATGAAAATTCACAATCCTTTCATCTTGTAAATTACTTTCTTGGGTAGCTAGAAATGTAAATGAGCAAAAAAGTAGCTATGCCCAAACTATTTGAAAAGACTAACATTAAACTCATTCTGTTATCTATAACATATTGTTACTGATTGTATTTTATCTTCTGATTTTTGTTCAATATTAATCATAAAATCCATCAAAAACATAACTTTGATTATTTTTTCCTGTTGTATGTAGAGTTTCTTTGGTAAGAATTTCAAATATCTTTGAACTGTAGGTGTTGCTTTGTTAGATAGAAGTTTTTTCTCAAAACCATCAAAAATCAGCTTTCTTATGGCTCCAGTATCAAAAGTGTGTTTAGCTTTAAATCACAACTTTATTCACAAGCTCTAAAAAGTCCCCTATTTTACTGCTGCTCATGGATGATGTAAATATTTATTTAGAACAGAGATTTCATTGGAAAGACAGTTATGAATAAAAATATGAGGGAAATCACTGTCCAAAAAACTAAAATTTGGTATTTCTTATTAATTATTTTTTTCAAAATGGAAGATATTTTCCTGGTAATACAAATTATGGTAAAAATTATGAAACAGAAAAATTTGAAGTTCCCTTATAATCTCACCTTATATAGCTATTTACTATTAATGTTTTAGTATGTTTCCTTCCATCCTTTAAAATTATACATTTATATACATATATATGTATATATATTCATAACTATGTAAAATATATATGTAAGAATTCATGTGCTTCTTTAACTTTAAGGTATTTCGTGGACCCCTTTCCAAGTTAATAAAAAAGTGATAGTTTTGAGAACTTATTTAATATTATTTCCACGAAGAACATTACATTTTTCTTTACTATTATAACATTTAAATTAACATCTTTGTACTTAAAAAAAAAAGAATTCCTTATCTGTATGACAATCAGTTCTAATGCTGATTGAATAAATTCTGAGAATAAGCATGTAAAACAACACAGTTTTAGCTCATATATGCTCAATAAATTGTGTGTTGATACATGAATAAATGGATGATTGAATGAATAAACTATTTAAAACCACAGAGCACTCAGAAACAAAGCTTGAGGCAAGACACTAAGGATTCCGTGCTGACACTGACTTGTTCCGTGACTTTGAGAAATTTCCCACTTTCTCTCATTTTCAATTTCTTCGTCTTTAAAAAACAAAGATTTGATATGTAATGTCTGCCATGGCCCTCTCTAGTTCTGAAGGGCTATGATTCAAACAGGAAAGGAAACTTGACTGAGGAGGCAATTTGTTTATTGGAATAGAAGACGTATTGGAACATAAGTCCTTTGAGCTTTTAGATCCCATCTTCCTGTTTTCTCTCCTAAGTCTAACAGACTTTGAAAATTTTCCCAAATGCATATTCTCTGACCACATGAAAAATAGTGCATTAAAATCTACAATAAAAATGGGCACATCTGAAGGAAATGATTCCAAGCAATTTCCCAGAGAAGTGAGACTTAGAAATAGGTCTTTGAGAGGAGAAGAAATTTGAAGGGTTAGCAGATGTTACAATCTATAATTTTCCATGAAGACAGTTGGCCAACAGCTCCTTGCATTTTTCACTTGCTCATTCATTCACTCATCCATTCATTCATCCATTCATTCATTCAACAAATGCTTGTGGAATGATTACTGTTTGCATGGCAGCAGACCAGGGCAGGATTATAAAGATAAACATGATGTACTTTGTCCTTAAAGGATTTGTTCTTTAGTACAGATGAAAAGGCATGCATATAATATTTTTAAATGTTCTATACGGCATGAAAGAAGGTTATATGAGATTTATGAAGAAGGAAGACAATTTCAGCAAGTCAGTTGGCAATGAAGGGAGGAAAATCAAAGAAATCTTGGAGGAGAAGGTATTTAGCTTGGGTTTAAATATCTGTAGGTTGGGCAAAAGATAATTCCTGGCTGAGGAAATGATGTGAACAAAGACTCAAAGGAGCAGGAAATGGAATGCAGTTTTACTACATAATTGAGTTTATGGAAGAGAGTAATGGGAAATTCATTTTAAAAGAATACTGTCAGATTTAGAAGACATTTGAAACCCACACTAAGGGGTTTGGTCTTCATTTTCTAGACAAAAACAAGCCATCCGAGGTTTCAGAGAAGAGAGATGGAAGAAAACTGTTTCATGATGGTGATTTCTGAAGAAGCATTGTGCATGGTGGTTGTAAAATGAATTTTGATAGGCAGATGCCCAAATCAAGTTCTTAACTGAGCTCTCTTTCTTGTTCAGGCTGCTGATGTCCTGCTGCAGCATGGAGCTAATGTCAATGTTCAAGATGCAGTTTTTTTCACTCCATTGCACATTGCAGCATACTATGGGCATGAACAGGTAAGTCTGACAGTAGTATTTCTAAAGGCTGGGGGACAATTCCAGGTTTTTGTTGAGCTGTCCTAGCCTCAAAGAAAGAATATTTAAGCTATCTTTTGAATTATTTTTGCCATCTTCTCATCGGTTCTACCCTTGAGGAGCTTATAGATCCATAGAAATACTGCATCTGCCAAATGCTGCATTTTAGTGACTTAGTACCCAAGGGAGGTAGTAGAGTGAGTATACAATCCCAGGAATCAGTCAGTGTGAATTTGAAAAATTCCTAGCTTTGTGACCATATGTAGGTTATATAATCTCCCTGATCTTCAGTTTCTTCATCTGCAAAATAGAGAAAATATTAATAGTACCTACATAAGGTTGCTGATACGATGAGATATTAAAGTGTTCAGCAGATGCTCAATAACTGTTACTACGTCGATGCTAGTGACAGTAACGATAAAACAAATCATGAACACTGTCCCAGCAGGTAAAAAAATGTGTCTTTCAGAAACCGAGTTTCTTCTTTTCTGCTGTCTTGGGATGTGGTAGACTGCAAATGTGTTCACGTTTTCATTTTTGAACCGGTGTATATCCTAAAAGGGACTTTGCAGATGTGATCAAGTTAAGGATTTTGAGTTGGAGAGATTATCCTGGAATTATCTGGGTGAACTTGATGTAATCACAAGGGTCCTTATAATAGGCAGCAGGAAACAGGTGTGACAGTAGAAGCAAGAAGTTAAGGTGATACAAGAAGGGGTCATAAGCTAAAGAATGCAGGCAACCTATAGAAGCTGAAAAAGTGAGGAAATGAAAGCCTCCAAAGGGAATACAACTTGCCAACACCTTGATTTTATATTTCTAACCTCCAGAACTTTAAGAGAATAATCTCTGCTGTTTTAATCCAATAATTTTGTGGCAGTTTGCAACAGTGGGAAACTAATACATGGAAAAACCTAGATATTTTTTTAAATCACTGTATGTGCTTTAAATATAATTTGATTTAAATACGTAATTATATAACAGGTAATTATTTGTAAAATCTGATATTCTGTAATAAAGTAATAATATATAGAGAATGTTTTACTGTTTACAGTGTGCCTTCACTCAATGAATAGTTTTATTTGACCTTCACGACAACCTGGTGAACTTAATAAGAGTTACCATGTGAGCAATCTCATACTCTGGGACAAGCATTTTATGTGAATTTTGTTGTTGTTGTTGTTAATTTTTCCACAATCCTAAAATTAGTTGTTATTTGCATCTTCTTGTCAATGATATACATGAGCTCACTTAGGTCAGGTAGCATGCCAGAGTCAGCTGGTTAGAAGAGCTGAAATTGTATTCAGGCCTGTCCGAACCCAAAGCCCAACATTATTCTGTTGTACCTAAGAACCTCTTCTTCTTCTTCTATCAGTGAAACAAATGAGAAAGTCCAGGAACTTTGCTTAAATGACGGGGCTAGTTATTCAAGGCCAGGTGCTCAAACTCCAAAGTCCATTGGTTTTTTTAAATTTGTAACAACTTTATTGAGATATACTTCATCATTTTAAATTGTACAACTCAGTGTTTTTTAGTATATTCAGAGTTTTGCAACCATCATGACAATTAATTAAAGTCATTACTCCCAGAAGCAATCCTGCACACATTAGCACTTCCAACTTCTTCCCAACCTCTCTCTTCCAGCCTGAGGAAAATACTAATGTACTTTCTGTTCCTAAGAATTAACCTATTCTGGAGACTCCCTGTAAGTAGAGTCATGCAACATATGATCTTTCGTGACTGACTTCTTTCACTTAGCGCAGTGTTTTTAAGTTTCATCAACTTTACAGCATGTATCAGTACTTCCTGGCTTTTTAGTGTGCAATACTACTTTGTTATATGGATATGCCAGATTTTATTTATTCATTCATCAGTAGATGGACATTGGATTATTTTCCCACTTTTTGGCTATTATGAATAATGCTACTTTGAACATTCAAGGTTTTTTTTTTCTCAAGTATAATTAACATACACTGTTAGGTTGTTTTCAGGTATATGATACAATGATTCAAAAATTCTGTACATTTCTCAGTGCTCATCAAGATAAGTGTACCCTTAATCCCCTTTATCTATTTCACCCATTCTCCCCCCACCTCATGTACAAGTTTTGATACAGACATCTGTTTGCATTTCTCTTGGGTACATCTTGGGGTGGAATTGATGGCTCATATGGTAACACTATGTTTAACATCTTACGGAATGGTTGAACTTTTCCAAAAAGGTAGATGCCTAATGAGTTAAAAACCACATTGTCTACAGAAAAGAAAGCCTATGTGACATACCTCCCAGGACAAAAGTAAGTCCGTTGATTTTTAACCTTAACATATTAAAAGACAAAATTTTTGTGTGCTTCTTTCAAACATCGCCATTTAGCTAGCCTTAAGAAACTAAATAGAACCAAATAAAACAAAAATACACACGTAATTGGATAATCAAAACTTAATGTTCTTTTGACATCCTCCTTTCACTCTTCCTCACTGTATATCTCTAGATCTCTAGTCTTACTCAATTATGGAGTAAAATTTTACCTTTTTGCCTTCGTAGAGGTCATGCCATCATACTGCCTGAGGATTCCAAGTTAAAAATCAAACTTACTTGTGTCTCCGTGCTCTTCTAGTCATTGTGCCTTTATTTCTTTGCTAGCTAGCATATGCTTGGACACTCTCAGACCCGTGAAGCGTGACCTAGAGCTAGGAAAGATTTCTCATTTCATTTGATGTGCTGCTCAGAGTGCACTGGAGTGTACTGGAGAGCTGGGCACTGAAAATGCTTCAGAAAGTACAGGGTCTAAAAGCCCAGATGATGAAAAAATTCCATACTTCCCTAACTTTAGGCACATACTAGATGTACACAGTGCATGTTATTTGTAGACTCATCCTCTTTGGTGATTAACCTCCTCACCCACAGAAACATAAAGAGCTTCTATGCATGTTGGGTGGAGAGCTAAATTTGTTTACTTTCCCTGAATATATAGTCACAGTCTTATAAAATTATGCTAAAATGTGGATGGCCTTTTTATGATAAGGGACTCACTTTCTGTGTGCGAAGACAGCACATAAGTAATTTATGGATGCTATTGTCATTTGCTAAAATATGCTGACAGGAGAATGGTACATTCAATATATAAATGTGCCTAATGTTCCATGTTCCTTGCCATTTGTTTATTTACTTATTTTTAAGTGGAAGAGTAGATGTTTTGTAGCAAGAGCAATATTTCCTAGCTATATAATAATAGTGCTTAATAGACAATCGATTTCAAAGATAGTTTAAAGCTGTCCATTATAAAGTCACATAATCAGAATTTATGGAGTCTTTGTAAGTGGAAATAGGAATGCACAGTTCTTGAGACTAACTTTTACCGTTCCAATTTCTTCTGAATTAAGTATTGGTCTGCCCATTAGCCAACAAATAAATGGATAAAATACAAATGTTCCACATTGGTGCTACCACTTTTGCTAACATTTATTGAGTGCCAGGCACTTTTCTAAGTGTTTTACATGTGATAACTTATTTAAATCTCATAACAACTCTATGAAGTGGAGCTATTGAGATTCCCAGGTCAAATAATTTATTAAAGGTGATAAAGCCTAACTTCAGAACCCTTGTTCTTTACCTGCTACACTCAATAGGAAGTTTCCCCACATCCCAGACTGCTAATTTTTTGCCTAGAATTTCTATCAAATATGTACCATATTCTTGAGATGTTTATTTGCTACCATATAGAAAGTCAAAATAGTTTTAGAGTTTGAATTCACTTTTATACTAACACCTCAGTGGTCAGGTCAGTTGAGGGTTCCTCCCATAACTGCTATTTTGATGGCACAGATTCATTCTAACTTACCTCTTGGGATCATTGTATTGACTTCTGAAATGGCCAGAGGAGACAATGTCAGATTTAGAGAAATTATTTGGAAGCTTTAAAGTGAGTAGGTAAATAATTTAAAGAAATTCTATAAATTACTTGACATAATCCGTGGAAGACTCCTAAGTTGTTTAATACTTCCATCTCTCTCTCACTTTGAATGTGGAGCTCATCTAATTGAGGAAGATGCTGAGAGTGAGTGCAGCTATCTCCCGTTTACTCACAAATCCAGAAACAAACCCAGAACTCCAGTAGCAAGATGGCCACCAGTGACCCATTATGCAGGAGTTGCTATGTAAATCAAGAATCAAGTAAACACTGCTGGCTCTGGCCAGAAGGAGACTTTGGAAAAGATGGTTCAGGGAAGATTATGGGTGACTTTAGGGAGGATTATTTATGTGCAATGAAGAACCAACCCTGAAATTGCTCCAGTTTTAGATTTCTTGTTAGGTGATATAATAATAAATTCCTTATTGTTTAGGCCAATCAAGTTAGGATTTTCTGTTATTTTCAGGTAAAAATAGATCTAAAAGAAAGCTTTAATGATGTGTCTTCCATATTTTTGAAAGTTTTGCATTTTGTTTGACTTGATACTAATTTCAAATGAATGGATTCTTTAGGTAACCCGCCTTCTTTTGAAATTTGGTGCTGATGTAAATGTAAGTGGTGAAGTTGGAGATAGGCCCCTCCACCTAGCATCTGCAAAAGGATTCTTTAATATTGCAAAACTCTTGATGGAAGAAGGCAGCAAAGCAGATGGTAAGATTATATGTTTAGAAGACATTTGCTTTTTTTACTTTATGTGTATTTTTAATTTGCACTTTCCTTGTTTATTAGAGAATAATATTGAAGCTGATTAATTGCATATACTAATTTGTTCTACAAATTATAATTTATTATTTTTAATGTAATAATTAAATCTATATGTTAATCATTTTATATACATTTTAGTTCAACTCTTAATATATTTGATTCTTCAATAAAAGTAAGGGGTTTTCTTAGATAAATTATTCTCATTTTGTTATTTTTCACTAATCTTATTTTTAATTGAGGTAAAATTTGCATATAGCCAAATTCTCAAATTTTAAGTAAATGTTGACTTAAGTGACTATTTACTATCCACCCAAAACCACCCAGACCAAGATATAGAATATTTCCATATGGACAGTTGAACTCTGGAAAGTTCCCTTGTGCCCTCTTCTCAGTAAATAGCTTTAACCACAAAAGGTAATCAATATTCTGGCTTCTATTGCCATAGGTTAGTTTTTTTCTGTTCTTGGGAGTTCAGTACAATTTGGGACTCCCTTCTATTGACTGACAGTATTATTTTAACTTTTATCCATGTTGTTGCGTGAATCATAGTTTGCTGTTTTTTATTGGTAAAGTTGTATGAATATTTCAAAAAATTTTTATCCATTATCCTCCTAATTGCTACTTGAATGTTTCTAGTGTTTGGCTTTTATGAATGTAGATGCCAGAAACATTCTTATTCAATTTTTCTTGTGAGCATGTATATTTATCTCCCTTGAGGGTGTGTGTGTGTGTTTGCTGTATGCATATGTTTAAGTTTTTAGGAACAGTTTTCCTAAGTGTTTGTACTATTTTTACTCCCACAGCAATATATGAGAGTTCCAGTTGCTCCCTGTATCCTCCCCAATATTTGATATTACTATTATTTTTAGTGAAACAGCATTACAGTGTGATCAGCCTGGGGGGGGGGGAGAAGCTTTAGCACATACAGAAAGATTTTAGGATATGGTTAATAGAATAGAATTTCCCACAACTTTTAATTTTCTTAATTATAAGATGAATAGTGGAATATTGATTAAAAGTAGAGTGTTGAAAAAAGTTCTTTCTTTCTCTTTCTTTTTCTCTTCCTTACAAACTTTATTTTCTGACACAAATTCACTCAGAGTTACATCTTGTCATTAAATTCTCTCAGGCACATCCAACATTCTTCCATTGACCCCCAAGAGACCTAATTAAAAACCCAGCTGTAAGAGCTGCTGGCCTTTGCAGCAGAAACTATGCACATTTACAAAAGGACAAGGTTGTCAAAGCTCTCGAACTGCCAGTGCCTTGGTCCAAAATTGAGATCAATATTCAGTTAATAAACCTAATCAATGTTTTCACCCACATGTAAGGAAAACATGAAGGCTTCCAGAGACAAGTGTGAGAAGAGGCTAGGGCAGTTTCCACTTTCCATGTTGAAAAGAGGGCCATTTTATTTTCTAAATTTTGAGAAACATAGTTGTGTCATTTTCTATGAGCCAGTGTGCAATAAATGAGGTATTTTTTCCACAGCATTATCATAAATAACCCGTGTTGTCAGGATACAAGGAATTCTGTTCCTTAGACCTTGTTTAAGCAGTCTCTTTGATTTTGTTGATTTAGAATAGGCAAAGGTACACCTGTATGAACCACTGAACACATAATTATGTTTTTGAAACTGCTTCGCTCTTCCAAAGGGTCAGGAACAGCTCACTTTTTTCCTTTTATTATTATCGATGCCAACCTCAGCTTTTTATTCCTCTGTGCAACTCCAAAGCTCAGTGGTGTCAAAATGAGTATCATTGATCAGCATGTCTCCAGGATCAAAGTTTTCTTCTACAAAAGGCATTGAAATGTATACTGCACCTGTATTCCCCCTACATGCCAGCATCATATGATATAATTTTCAACCCTTTCTTTCTGATTCACACAAGTGCTACATGCTTTCTACTCAATCATTTAAAATATCAAGAGACAGCATGACTCAGATTTTTATGTATTTTTATTTCCTTCTAATACACACTTGATAATTTAAGTCCCTTTTGTACTTCAACCAATTGCAAAGAATAAACCAGAAGATCTGTTGTGCTACTGGACACTGTACTAGATTTAGTATTAGCTAGTCCATTTATTCCAAAGTGTAGCTAAGCCTCCAGATGATTTATTTTAGATCTGGCCCTTGCCTGTGGTAAATGGACATAGGAGGAAGAGTGAATTAATGACCTCAAAAGGGGCACAATTCGAAATCTGGTATTTACAGTATGTTTCCATGGTAACAGAATGTCACAAATGGAAATAAATTCAGCCTACAAAATTAGCCAAAATGTAATTCTGAAAGCAACCTCTTCAGTTCAGCATGTTTGGGAGGCTGACCTATTCAGTCACATATGTTTCAAGTCTCTAGCCTTCTTCTTTGTACCACTAAGGGAAATGAAAAAGGAGAAATGTAATGCTTATTGAGTGAGATTGAAAAGGTCAAAATATTGCTGGACTCCATAAAAAGAAAGTAGTGATCAAGCCCTCATAACTTATCATTTTAATAAAATTAAAAATGGAAAATTTTAAGTTCAGAATTTATTAATTTTTTGTCATCCGACTATTAAATGCTACAGTTCTTTTCACATGGAACTGGATATGATATAGAGTCACAAAAATTTCTAAGGCTTGGCCAGGAAGAGGAAGTGTTTTATTTCTAAAACTATATCTTGGCAGAGCTATTACACAGATTCGTTATTGAAAATATATTTAAGACACACTTGGGAGTTGTTTTAGAGAGCTAATGGGAAGTGCTTACCTTTCTGGGTTACTATGGGAATTTTTACTGTAAGATCAATAAGCAGAGATAAGCAGGGTGTAGTATCCATCCACCCACCCATTCATTCAGTCTTTGTTTCAAAAGACATTACTGAACACATATGCTCTTCAAAGTAGAAGGCTAGGCACTAAATACTTTCCTAATAATTATTTACATCTATTTCTTTGCCTGAAATTCTTCTTTATTTAACTCTCAATAAAATGTGAAATTAGAGCAAATGGAATACCATTCATACATTCAGTTTCCCTCAGATAAGATCGAATAACGTATACATTTTTTGTCACTGCAAATTGATCCAAGACAAAACTAAGTAGAACACAATGGCTGAAGCAGAAATACAGATGTGTATATATAAACTCTACGTCTGATCCAGATCTCTCCTGGCTTGTCCCTTCGGTTAGTATTTATATCTTCTTTGATGAGAAGAACGTCTAGGCCACTGCAGGTAATTTACCAAGTAGATAATCTGCTTTGAAGTTTATTGACTCAACTAGAGAAGAATAATACTGGGTGGGACCAGGGATGGCCAAAGGCAAACTATGAATTAATGGAAGATTGTGCTGCGTTCTGCTTTACAATGTCCCGTCTGGACCTCAAGAACTCTTATGTGACCTCCAGTTGCCCTGGACTCCCTACTGTTCTAACGCATTGACTCATGGTATTGACTTTCCCTGGCTTCCAACAGAATGTGAACAAAGGAGAAGTATCATAAAAAGAAAGATAATCAAAATAACCAGGAACATTCTTCTGATGGAAGGATGTCCTTCTGAGCCACTCATTAATAAAAAAGATTCAAAGATTTATTTTTCAATAACGGCCTTGGGAGGAGAAGTTCACTGACTTTGTTAAAGATTTCCTTTTGGCTTAGATCTTGCAGGACAATAAAATAAGAATCATTGTCTACAAATATAGCAGCTGCAAGGCCTGTGTTCATTAAAAGTTAAATGATGATTATAACAACAGTAGTAATAAACTACTTGCACATTTTTAAAATTAACTATTACCTTCCCTTTCTTTTCCTTCCTATCTATGCTTTACTTTTTTTCTTTAACTATTTTGATTCTATGGATAATTTTTATTATAGATACATATAAGAATGATAATAAGTGGATTTGTTAAGGATTGTTATTTTCTATTTTGAATAAAATACATTGTACAGGTTAACACAGTTCAAATACAATAAATAGCAATGGAGCAGATGATTCAGTTATTTTAGTTTTAAAAATTGCGCTAAAGCAGATCCAGAATTTAGCAGCTTGGTGTTCAGTTTTTATTACTTCAGGCCTGAAATTATTGAATATTCAACTAGATTGCAGGTTACTTGAGGGTATAGATTCTATACATTTATAGCATATCGCCCTTAGCACTTAGCAGATTTCTAGGAGGGAAATTAGTGAAAAAGTAGAATAGACACTTTCATTAAATGTCTAATATGTGGCAGGCATCATGCTAGATACTTTCTGTACTTTCCGGTCATGATCTCCTTTAATCTTTTCAGCATCCCTGCAACAGTACTGTCATTATATCTATCATTATTAATAATAAATCGGTATCTCCAACACTTAGGAAAGTGCTTGGCACACAGTGATCATTTTATACTTGTTGAGGAATGAGTATGTATCAATCAAGTGTTCTTATCTGCAAGCATTGGAAACTAACTCTTGCTAATTTAAGCAGAAAAGGAATGTATTAAACGATATCAGAGCACAGAATCTTCCCCAGGACAGGATAGAAGGCCAGGTTTACAATTCTCACAGTGAGGAACAATGTCCACAATCACAAAAGTAGTCATTTGAAGACACATTGCTACTGCTAGGCACACATGCCAACACTTGTGCTTCCAGCACCAACTGTGCAGAGCACTGAGTCTGTGACTGGAATCACGACCATTGGAAATTGGATGGAGCTACTCTATTACTGCTACACTGCCAAGATAGATTAGGTTCTGCTTTTTTATGTCATCAGCTCTGATGTCAGAGTCTGGCATAATGTGTGGATGGGGGCAGCCCATAGATAAGTATCCAAACCAGGGTGCTGTTGAGAGTGAAAGGGTTACCATTAAAAACTATGCTAGGGTAAAGCCTAAACCAGGACATATGGCCACTCTCTGCAAATCCTGTGCCCTCACTGCAAAGGAGGCTTGAGAGCATATTTTCAGCTCCTATGATTACACATGGTCTTCACCTCTAGTCAGTACTCTCAGTATAGGGAATTTGCCAAATGTCCAAAGGGGTTATGAGGCTGGTTGAGCCAAAGAGAGGACAGATGCCCACTATGGAGGGAACAACTGGATGTTAAATAACTGTCTAAGGAAATGTAATTAATGAGGTCTGCCTCAGTCTAAAGCTTGTCTTTTCATTACGCCATGCTGTGTATACTCTAGTATGATAATTCTCAGTTAAGCGTCCATCAGAACCTCCTAAATAGTGTTGTAAACATATACAGTGCTAGAGCCCACCCTAACCTATTGAACCAAAATCTCTGGGACTGGTGCTTTAGCCAGGATCTGTAATTTTTAACATCTCACAGAGGAAAAAAATCCATTTAGAAGGAGATACTTGTGGAAATAAGGCCATGAGGATCTTTCGGATGCTTATTAGTTTCCTGAACTATTCCATTGTGCAAGGTAGATTTGATTAGATGCATTCCATAGAATTTATGGAAGCTAGAAGAAAGCCTGTTTAATGTGGTAATGGACAATAGAACAGAATTATAACTTTTTAAATTGGTTGCACTTAATTTCCTTTATTATTATCATTAACTGGCAATTTCCAGGAGTCTCTCAGGCAATTAGAAAAGTTCCTTACACTACACATGAGAAGGCTGAGACACAGAGGATTCCAGATAACATACTTTTCCTTTCTTATTGATGACAGTGAATGCTCAAGACAATGAAGACCATGTCCCACTCCATTTCTGTTCTCGCTTTGGACACCATGATATAGTGAAGTACCTGCTCCAGAGTGACAGTGAAGTTCAGCCGCATGTGGTTAATATCTATGGAGATACCCCTTTGCACCTGTGAGTAATATATGTAGCCCCATGTGTCCTCCAGCTATACCACATGTACCTTCTTACTATTATCAAAATATTTTCTTGAACTCTAGGGCGTGCTACAATGGCAAATTTGACGTTGCCAAGGAAATCATTCAAATAGCAGGAATTGAAAGCCTGACTAAAGAAAACATCTTCAGTGAAACAGCTTTTCACAGGTAAAAGAATGTTGAAGTTCAATAGCCACTAAAGGTAGCTGATACCCTTCGGCACCTGAAGTTGTGTACATAAAGCAAGAGCAGATAGTGGCAGATGTTGCAATCAGAGGGCAAGAGCAGAGGGTGGGCAGAGGACAAGGAGCCCAAACTAGATGCACAAAAGAAAAGGTAGAGGCAGATGCTGCAGTCACTACAACAGATGGGGCCAGAGCCAGATGCTGCATTACTGGCAGCAGCCACAAAGACAGGGACTGATGTTGCCAAGGCAACAGGCATATCAACATCTGTAAGCATATTGCTTCTATTCCACTTCACTCTGCAGAAAGCTGCCAAAAGGGGCAGTGCCCATAATCCTCCTCCGACAAGAATCTCATTACCAGAATTCATCAGCATCAAATGTGACACTTTTTTCGTTACCACTTAAACCTTATGTGCAAATGTATCTACCTATCTAAGGCATCCATCTGTCAGCCTGTAAAAGCCTTGTCAGGGTAGCCACTGAGATACCTAAGAAGACATTAACTCCTTTCTAGGAATGCATGAGAGTCCTTTACAGTGTGCTCTAGAAAAAGAGGGAAAAGGTTGCTAAAAATTCAGAGCCATAGCTCCCCACAATATCCAAAAGAAAGGCCGTTGTCTTATTTGAAACCCTCATTTTTAACAATGAGTTACTATTTTTTCTATAAAAATAAAAACATAGTAGTTTGAATTTAGTAAACCTTGAATATAAGATCATTTACCTACACATTACAGATTTCTTGGCTAGTTTGCAACCTCTAAAAAAATGTATTTGAGACTAATACGTTATTTACATACTGTTTGTGTTGCACTGGTGACTAATAGAAATGAGGAGACTTTTTTTTTCTTACTGAATTAATGTTAAACTTGTGCTTCCTCATAAGGCATTGATCTGTCCAATATTGCTTGGATGCTCAGATTTTTCTTATCAGAAAAAAGATCAGCCAAAGGGAGTTGAAGAAAGCCATCATTTATGGAGTAGTGAATATATGCCAGATGATTTGCATCCATTATCTCATTTAATCCTTATAACCATATTATGAAGTAGGATTTATTATTCCTCTTTTACAAATGAGAAGATTGAGGCTCAGAGAAGCTAGATAACTTGCCAAGGAGTCTTCTGACTAGGAAATCATGTATTAGATACCTGCCTGATTCCAAATTTTGTGCTTTTTATATATCTTCAGGTTCTAGTACCAGAATATTTTGCCTGTGTTCTACATGCTCTGTAGCAGAACAGATGCAAGAACTCTTTAGGTCATGCTTTCAGTCAAAATGGGTCAGTGGAATCTTTCCCCAGAAGGATAATTGGCAGAACAGATGCATATGTTTACTGGTGTCCTCTTTCCCCATTAGGCCATGCTTGTTAAGGCTGACACCTCAGGCTAGTTTTCAAATCATTTTGCTACTCTGTGCACATAAATTGAAACCAACTATAATCAAAGGATGATTGTCACCTCCAAGAGCCTATGTGACAAGTTTAGTGAAGTGAGTTAAAAGTATATATCCAATCGTTTTATTTTGTATAAGCCTGTGTCTACTAGGAATAACATATTTATATTTTTATTCTATTTGTTTTAAGTACATATTTATAAAAGAAACTCTCCTTTTACATGAGGAATTCACTCTGGTTCTGAAATTTTTCTATGTAAAAGTCACAGTGCCTTGCACTCCACAGAAAGCACTCACTATGTTTCTGTTATTGTTTTCATATGTATATACACATGTGCACATATATACATGCATATGTACACACATGCATATGTATATTCAGAATTCATCAATTCCTGTAAATGGTTGCTTTGAAAAGAATCAGTGAGGCAGTTCAGACAATGGAACATTCAGAGTGTAGTGTTATGGACCCTACTTACAATGCAAATAATTAATGGTGATATGATCTATTACACTGAGTAGTGGCTTTCTATTCATTCAACTATTCAAGAACGACTTATTAAGGACTTGCCTTGTGTTGGTAGTGGTAGGAACATTAAGATGACACCATCCCTTCCCTCCTTAAAGGAACTCTGTTGTAAGATATCAAGGTAATCAGGTGTATCCGTTATCATAACACAATATGGTAAGTGCCATAAGACTGAAATGACAAAGAAAGAGTAGAGACAGCAGTGAACTCAGCCTTTGGTTCATAAGACTTCATAGATAGAAAAACAGTTCAGCTAGCTGAGTAATATATTTCTTTAAGGAAAATAAAAGCATTTCATTAAAGAAAAAGGATTGATTAAGGTCATCCCAGGAAGTGGAAATATTAAGACCCAGTGAACTACCTCTTCTAGAACCAAGTTTGGAAGGAAAAACACACTGTTTTTCTGTTGTTCTACAAAATTCCATATTTAACTTCTGAAATACGTGACACCAGTCATGCGTGAGTTTTTCCCACACCAAACAATTCTCCAGTTTTCTGCAGACACCAAGTATGTGTCCTACAATTCAATTCAATTCTGATACCATCTATCTGGGGTTAGTGTTAGATCCCACAGGCTAAGGGCTCAGTCCCACAAGACCGCCCCCTGCCACTTCAGATACCAATCACAAATCCAGGTTTGTCACCTAAGTCTCTCAGGACCCTTCTGGGTTCCCCCATTCAATAGTCCTGCAGAGTGCCTAGGTCTTGTAGCTAAAAATGCGTGAAAGTCTTACAATATTTTTCCTCCTTTTATGAAAAAAAAATATCATGGGAAATATTTAATAAGATACTAGAAATTTTATACAACTTGAAATCTTGAAAGCCCATATTTAGGAATCTCAGGAGTATATTGCTATATGTGCTTGTTTTTTTAAATCACTTCCTTTTCCTCTCTCATTTCCTCCTTCTCTCTTGTCTCTTTAGCACTCTTGTATACACACTAGCATCTGGAATAGCCTGGGTAAATCAGAGTTGTATTCATTGTTTAGGGTTGCCATAACAAAATACAACAGACTGGGTGGCTTGAACAACAGAAATTTATTTCCTCACAGTTCTGGAGACTGGAAGTCCAAAATCTTGTCAGCAGATTTGGTTTCTTCTGAGGCCTCTCTCCTGGGCTTGTAAATAGCCACATTTTCCTTCTGTCTTCACATGATAGTCCCTCTGTCTGTGTCCTCTGTGTACTAACCTTCCCTTCTTGTAAGGACAGCAGTCATGTTGGAATAGGGTCCACCCTAACAATTCAATTTTAACTTAAAAACCTCTTTAAATTGTACCCCTTTAAGTACAGTCACAATGTGAAGTTATAAGAGGGCTTCAACATATTAATTTGTGGGGCACACAATTCAACTCATAACAGAAGTCTTTTCCTTTTGTTGTATTTTTGCAGTGCTTGTACCTATGGTAAGAGCATTGACCTGGTTAAATTCCTTCTTGATCAAAATGTCATAAGCATTAACCACCAAGGAAGGGATGGGCACACAGGTAAGACTTTGGTGAAACATCACCAGTTTTTGATGCATATCAATGCTCAAGAACAGAGGTGCGCTCGGAGGGAAGTGGAAAGAGGGAGTAGTCTACCCTAATGAGAAGGGATGTTTTATCAGTGACATCATTTAGATTTGATGGTGCATGGTAACAATAAAAAGCAGATTGACTTTTGGTCACTTTCATTATTTTGGTAAATTATCTACAGCTGATGTATCTATTATGGCCTGTACCAGAAACAGTCTGACCACACTGCCTTGCCCTTGGTTTGCTGCTCAAGAAAAACACTTGTTGGGGGTCTTCGTTCCTGTACAAAGATGCCAGCGTTTGTTCTTGGTAATTTCAGTGCATGTAGGAATACTGAAAATTGAGCTAAACATAAGGCAATCTTTCTAGAAGATCAACTGGAATAGGATACTTGTATGTTGTGTATGTTCAATAACAGAATTAATTCTTTATCAAAGAAATCTATCTTTGCTTTGTATCTCTGGCAACAATGCCATGATATGATAATAACTGTCTTTTGAAAATTGGGGTTCAGTTTTCCTCTTTTCTCCTTTCATACTTTCATTCTATTATAGGATTGCACTCTGCTTGCTACCATGGTCACATTCGCCTGGTTCAGTTCTTACTGGATAATGGAGCTGATATGAATCTGGTAGCTTGTGATCCCAGCAGGTCTAGTGGTGAAAAAGATGAGCAGACATGTTTGATGTGGGCTTATGAAAAAGGTATATTTTTCATCATTGCCTCTCTATAGTGATACATTGAACTGTGTGCATAGATTATGTCAATGCATCAATAATTTTTTGACTTGTATGACTTGTACACTCCCATTTCCTCTGTAGATTATATTTGAGTCTTTGGGAACTTGATCAAAGAGTCCAATAGACCATCACTAGGGAAGGCAATTCCAGGGCTACAGATGAGCTGAAGGCATTCTTGGTATTGGCACTTTGAAAAGAGAATGAGCTTAAATAGTCCTAGGTATTAGAGAAACAAAATTGTGATAGGTAGTAATGGTTACTTTCTTAGAGTAAACATAGAGGTAGACTTTATCTCTTATATAGGGGAATTTTTACATGGATTCAAAGTATTTTAATGAAATAAATACAAAGGAAGGGGATATTTGTTACATCTAGCCTTGCTAACATGCCTGAACTAGAAAAAGTAAGGGAACCAATGATTAGTGCATATGTGTAAACTTACTTGAGCTCAAAGTGATGAAACTTTAGGCTTTGATATGAGAACACCTGCATTCATTTTATTTATTTTTTATACATAATAAATAGTTTTATTGTTTCTCAAAGTATATATTTTTTGAATAATTTTTTAGTACATTAATGTTAGTCACCATACAGTATATCCTTAGCTTTTGATGTAGTGTTCCATGATTCATTATTTGCGTGTAACACCCAGTGCACCATGCAATATGTGCCCTCCTTAATACCCATCACCAGCCTATCCCAATTCCCCACCCTCTCCCCCCTCTGAAGCCCTCAGTTTGTTTCCCAGAGTCCATAGTCTCTCAAGGTTCATTCTCCCTTCCATTTACCCCCCCTTCATTCTTCCCTTCCTTCTCCTACCAATCTTCTTGCTATTTCTTATGTTCCATAAATGAGTGAAACCATATGATAATTGTCTTTCTCTGCTTGACTTATTTCACTTAGCATAATCTCCTCCAGTCCCATCCATGTTGCTGCAAATGTTGGGTAATCGTTCTTTCTGATGGCTGAGTAATATTCCATTATATATATGGACCACATCTTCTTAATCCAGTCATCTGTTGAAGGGCATCTCGGCTCCTTCCAGAACACCTGCATTTAAATCAAGCTGTATTCTTTGATCTTGGGCAAGTCATCTATCCTTGCTGAATTTCAGTTTCTTCTGAAAAAATGAGAATAACAACTCCTACTTACAAGATTGTAAAGATTAAATGAGATAATATATGCACATTGATTACAATACTAGCTGGCACGTAGTAAGTACTAATAATCGGTATTTCAATACTGATAACAATGGTAATAGTAGTAGTTCAGAAATGGAGATGATCAATAATGAGTTCTACATTTTAAGGGAGGAAACTACAAATAATCAAAGGTGAAATCCCACCTTCATCATTGTTTTACGATATAGTGTACCTCATTAGCAAGTTCAACATATACACATAAGCTCCTATGGAGTTTAAATTTTCAGAAGAAATGGAATAGTATACATTGTCATTGAAATCAGAGGGTTACAAGTAAATGGTGTAAAGTATATAAAACTTTGCTGCCTGTCTTTTGCTGTCTTTTTTAGGATGTTTAAAGTACATAAAGAAGTGTTCTGTTTAAATGCTAGAATCTTAGATGTCCATACTAAGAAAGGGTGGAAGATTTCTTAGGCAATCAATTTGATCTAAAAGGTTTTCTGCCTGAAGTGGGACATGAAATTCTATCAATTAAAAGGGAGATGGAATTTGATAGCTAGAAATGGGGAGTTGTAAGCACATAGAAAGAAAAATATAGGGGCGCCTGGGTGGCACAGCGGTTAAGCATCTGCCTTCGGCTCAGGGCGTGATCCCAGCGCTATGGGATCGAGCCCCACATCAGGCTCCTCTGCTGGGAGCCTGCTTCTTCCTCTCCCACTTCCCCTACTTGTGTTCCCTCTCTCGCTGGCTGTCTCTATCTCTGTCGAATAAATAAATAAAATCTTAAAAAAAAAAAAAAAGAAAGAAAAATATAGATCTGAAGACTGCTTGTGAAAAAAATGATTATAGGACTTACTTTAATAGAGACACGTGAACAGACATGGTAAAGTAAGGAATAAGTTAGATGTAGCCCTGTTACGTTTGATGCTTTTTATTTGAGCATTGTGTAAATACACATGTATGTGCGCACACGTTTGCTCATTATAGCTCGATGAATTTTCACATACTGAACTCATATCCAACATCCAGCATCCAGATGAAGAAACTGAATATGGCCAGCACCCAAAAGTCCCACTTACATTCTCTTCCAGTCATTCTCCAGAGAGGGTACCACTGCCTTCTTGGAGTACAGATTAGCTTTGCCTCTCTCTGTACTTTATACAAGTGGAATGTTATGGTATACACATTTTTGAGTCTGGCTTCTTTTGACCAATAATTTGTGAGATTCACTCATATTATTTCAGGTAGTTGTATATTGTTCACTCTTGTTGTATAGTATAATGTTTTGTTATTATATCACTATTCATTCTACTCTTTAGGGGCATTTGAATAATTTTCTATTAGGGACTGTTAAGAATACTTTTGCTATTAACATTCACACACATGACTTTTGATGAATATCTGGATGCATGTCTGTTAGGTATAAGGACCTTCCAATTTGTATAAAATAAATTCCAGGTAGTTCTGTATTTGAGTATCAGTTAAAGAAGCTTACATAGCCTCAGGAGGGCTTACTAAGTTCTGCTTACTCATCACATTGCATTTATTCAAGTGATTCTCAGACAGTGTCTCTCAAGAACCTTGAGTTTCAGAGAAAGACTGTTTACAAAGCATTAGTCTTCCGGAAGGCAGCTCAGATAGAGCTGCTGTAGCTAGCTCTTCACAGGGGTTGGCTTTGTTTGTTTTTAGTTGACTGAGAGTGATAGTTGAAAACTGGCTTTAGTTTTATTTCTTGTGGAATTCCACACTTTAAGAAACAATGAATCACTGTGCAAGTTCCCAAGGTTTCCTACCAAATGACAACAACAAAAATCTTTTAGCTTAGAGGCTTTACCCACTGGTCTCTGCAACATCTGCCATACTTGTCACCCTTATTTGTTCAACTAATGTGCTAGGCATCCGTGTTGTATTTCCTTATTACTATGAATTTTAACAAATTGAATGTTAGTACTCAAGAGACAGATGGATGCTTTGCATATGTTCTAGAGCAGAATAAGTCAAAACCAACAAAATGAAATCGTTGCTATTTTCTCTTGCTAGAAAAATTTTGCATTGTTTTCATGTGTTCAGGGGAGATTGAAATGGCCTTGTTAAAAAATCGTCAACAGTGCACTATCCCTGTTTTCTTTGTATAAAGAAATGCTTTCTTTTCTCCCTCAGAGAGGGAGTCCCCAAATTAACCGATGTGGCATACTAAGGATTTTCCTGAGTCACTTGGAGAATGGAGTTGAGGAAACACTAAAACTTCATTTGAAGTTCCTTCTTTATAGGATGGAGATGTAGAAATGGTCCCATCATGGTTTACCCTGTACCTTGTTATCTCCCTGGAGAGATAAACCAAAAGGGGGCTTCATAGCCAGGGTCTGTCTGTTTGAAAAGGAGTACTTTTGGATGTGCCAAATTTAAATAGCTCATCCTAGTCTACCAGCTTGCATGCTTTTCTTTCTTTCTTTCTTTCTTTCTTTCTTTCTTTCTTTCTTTCTTTCTCTTTCTTTCTTTCTTCCTTTTTTTTGTCTACCCTCTTAATAGAAAACTGAGAGTTTTTCTCAATAGCACCCATCTCTGTTCTTCTAAGACAAATTTTTCATCTGACACAAAGTTTTTAGCTTACCCTCTGCTATTTTGATACAACACATTCAGTTCAAGGGTGCTTTAGAGTTTTGTAAGAGTTATCAACTTCCTTTTGGAAACTCAGGAAAGAGTTTACTCACCATGACTCCCTGCAGGATCAGATATGAAGAAGAGTTTCCATTTACATAGTCCTTTTAACCTAAAGATATCAAAATCAACCTTGGAAATAATTTTCCTGGTGACCTTGATTTTACACAGAAACCTACTGTTTAAGTTTCAATATTTCCCTGCTAGACTACTCAGAACTCTAATTTTACAATAGTTAGAGTGTTTTCCCTCCCCTAGTCGGCCACCCCCCATTCCGCCTTGTTTTCTACTATTCCGTCTGAGAGTAGCAATAGCTGTCTCACTCACTTGGATTTGTTCTGCCCTTTCCCTGGGGTACAAAGGACTTGTATGAATCAATTTAAATTGGCCAGAAGAAATAGCCAGCAGCCTGCTTATGTTCAAATCCTCTGCCCTAATCACCAGTATGGAAAACCCATTGAAAAGACCTACACATAATCTTATATCCATTGCATTAAAGATGAAACTGCCGAATTGAAAAGATCTCAGCCAATTAGAATTGAACACATAGCTCAATAGTGTGTCTGGCAGTTAGATTTGAAGTCTGCCTTTGACAAAGAAAAGCACTTCTTTATGTCAAGCTGTTTAGGGTCAGAAAATAACCCGAACCAGAAACAGAACTAAAAACTTCTTATTTGCTTCAGTACTGACACCAGTTAAAGTAATTTACAGAGGCTCCTATCCCAATATCTAATTACACAGAATACAATATTTGTATACCTCAAAACAACTGTAATTCACAGTGACAGGGAGCTGCAGTTGGAGAATTAGTGAGTAAGTGAGCAAAAACAATAAAAATCAAGGCTCCTGTACCATGATATATACTTTGTTCATTCCTTTTGACAAGTGTAGTATGGTGTGAATTATTTATAGTGAACGTACTATAGTGTATTCTCTAAAAGTAATAAAGCCTTACAGTTGTGAGTTTCTACAGTTTTCAACCAGTAAAAAATAACTAAAAGATAAGAGTGGGGGAGGAGTTGAAGGAAGAAGAGGTAGATTTGTTAAATTTTTTGATAAATCTTCATCAATGGATTATAAATTCCTAAACTACTTCTATATTGAATTCTTACCCATTGGGAGGTTAGTTACTTAGTTTAGTGACCCTTAGTTTAGTGTGCTAGAGTGAATTAGGACTGGAGTAGAAGGAATAAATGAAAGATTTAGATGGTATTTCAAAATCTATGTGCAATTTTGTGTGTACTGGTTACATTCTATTTTTTAGTTCCTCTTTCTTTTAAAAAGTAAACAAACAGAATAGTACCAACTCTCATTTGAATGGTCAGAACTTTCATTTTTGTTGGGGGGTAACATATTTACACACAGTAAAATATTTTTGAAACTTAATAACTATGTAAAAAGCCACACACACTAAATTCTACTCCTAAAACCAATATTGCACTGTATGTTAACTAACTAGAATTTAAATAAAAATTTGAAACTAAAAAAAAAAAAGCCACATAAATTAAAATGGATAGTAGAAGAGAACTTACATTCATTACATGCCTGTTACATATGCATATGTATGTGTATATAATTAAATTATCAGGATAACCCTTTAAATTGGTATTAACTTTCTATTACAGATTAAAAGTTTGAGACTTCAATCTGCCAAGTCACACTTGCTCAAACTGCACCGCTCTTAAGTGCAGAGCTGGTACCAAACAGAGTTCTGTCTTATTGCAGAGTCCAAGCTCTTACCACCTCACTTGAGAATCAGATCTCAGTCCAAATTCCATCCTTATTATATAATGGCTTTGGGCAAGTCATTCAACCTCTCTAAGCCTTAATCTTCAGATTTGAAGTGAGTAAATTAATAACCACTTTACAGAATTCTGCTAAAGGTTTAGGATAAGATCTAAATGTCTGTAACATAACAGATTCTCAGTAAAAATAATGTTATCCATTATAATTAACTGCATAGCAAAGGTTCAGTCAAGCTTCACATAAGTTCCAAATGTCAGTCTTTCCTAATTTACATGTTTTAGTGTAGAGTAAGAAATATGACATATTGACATATTAGAATGATGGGCATCCTCTTATAAACTCTCTAATAAAGAGTTTGTATCCCTGCCAAACACTACCAGACAAACCCGGAATATATAAAACCATGTGTTGTTATGGGGCGCCTGGATGGCTCAGTTGGTTAAGCTTCCGACTCTTGGTGTCGGCTCAGGTCCTGATTTCATGGGTCGTGAGATCGAGCCCTATGTTAGGCTTCACGCTCAGTGGGAACTACGTGAATATTCTCTCCCTTTGCCCCTTCCCTTACTCACTCTCTCTTTTTCTCTCTCAAATAAATCCTTAAAACAAAACAAACAAAAACGTTTTGTTGTATCTATATTTCTTATTTATGAATCAAGTAATACCATTTATTTTAAAACCTCAGGACTGAAGCAAGATTAAGGAGGTTTTTAAAATCACTGATCAAAATATTAAAAAAGTAATTTAAAACCATTATTCTAATTTGTATAGTTACATGCAAATATGTAAAACAATATTGTAAAACTTAGCACAAATTTGCAAGTCTCTTTACTGTAGCAGGGTTTTCTCCCTCAGTCATGGACAAGTGTTAGAATTTGTGGCCATGTTTTCAAACTACCACACCATCTGCCATGCTGGCTCTTTTTACTTGGATATCTGGGGAGTATGTCCCAGCAAGTCCAAAATTGAACTTAATATCTTTTTTGTCCTCATCGGTCAGTTTCTCCTACCATATCTCTTATTCATTCTGTCATTTAATGGTATTGTCATCCACTTAGTCGCTGAAGACAGAGATCTGGATTGATGCTTGGTGACTTTTTCTCCCACAATCTCTCTTTCCCCGTATCCATTCAATCAAAAGGTCTCATCATTTTACTTCACTGGTACATTTTAATCCATCCTTTCTTTTTTATTTTTACTGTCACTGTTCTTCACATATCTTTCTCCTGATCCATTTTAATAGTTTCAAAGCTACTCTTTCTTTCTTTCTTTTTTTGGTCTTCAGCTTCTTTGGTTCCATTTTCTACTTGTAGTTTTGAAGAAGTATTCAAGGTGTAAATAGGGCCATAGCACTCCCCAGCTTCAAATCTGTCACTGACACACTAGTATCTATTGAATGCCCTGTGCCCATGCCCTGTGCCCTTCCTACCTCTCAAACCTCATATCCAGTCACTCTGGTCATGTGCGTGACCCTAAATACTGCAATCATCATTACATCCTCTACATCACTAACATTCACTGGGGGTTCACTCTGTGCCAGACATATTCTAAATACTTTATATGTATTAACTTATCATATGTGCACAATTACCCTGTGAGACAGTATCTCGTCAGATGATAGTAATACAAAGATACTCATTCTTCCCCATGTATATCATGTTATTCCATGTTTCCAAGCCTTTTCTCATACAGTCCTGTCTGTCTCTACACTCCCGCATTCTCTCTAACCCACTCCACTCTCAATTTCTGATTTCTACGTAGCTTTCAAAACTCAGTGTACAGATCCTCTCTTCCTGAAAGTCTTCCCTGATGTTTCAGGCTAGCATACATGTCCTTCCTTTATGTTTTATTATACCAAATGTGCATCTCTATCCCTGTGTTTACTACTGCATATTGAAACACTCTGCCCTTTACAAGATTATAAACTTTTTGAGAGCAAACATTTGAGCTATTAATTTTTTGTCTTCCAAAAAGCGAATTCAATGACTAATTCCTAATAGGTGCTCAATACATGTTTGTTGAAGTGAATTAGAGAATGAGCAGATATCAGTCATAACATTCAATTCCATGTCTCACTAAATGGCATCTAGTTCATCATAATATCGTAGATCTTCTCCAGAATACCACTCACCACTGTTCTGTTGTCTCTGTAGATATTTCTATAAATATTGTGGGTTTCTTATTAACTGCACATTCTAATACTTAAATTTTAATAGGCAGATGATTTTAAAGTATGTTCTAAATAAAGCTCCTCTTTTTATGCATTGGAACTATGAAGTATTTCCCTCTGGCTCTAATGCTGCTTTTTTGCTTAATCAACTCGTATTCATCTTTCAAGTTCAGCTTAAAAGACAGTTCCCTTAAGGAGGGCACATATTGCATGGAGCACTGGGTGTTATATGCAAATAATGAATCATGGAACACTACATCAAAAACTAAGGATGTACTGTATGGTGACTAACATAACATAATAAAAAATTATTATTAAAAAAATAAAAATAAAAAAGACAGTTCCTTAAGGAACTATTTCCTGACCCCTCTAGCCTACTGTAAAATAGCACTGTTATGCACATTCACAGCATCCTCTACCTTTTCCTTCCTAGAACTTGGCTAAATAAAATTTGAGCGTTTGCATCATTATTTTTTTCTTTTATTCTAGAAAGCATTCATTACAAGATTAAGGGCATTTATATTTCAATATTATATCTCTCATATCTGATTCCACTCATTCATTCAAAAAAAGTTATTACAAACCTAATATGTCATAGACACTGTGCTAGGAACTGAGGTAAAACAGTGAGTTAGACAGACAATATTTCCCTGTTCTTAGGAAATTTGTAATTCTAGCAGAAGAGACAGGTCATGAGCAAGAAAACAAACAGAAACTATCTGAAAATAAGTCCTATGAAGAAAATAAAAAGGAAACACAACACTGAGTAAAAAGTTTAAGGACACTATTTAAAATCAAGAAGTCATGAAGGGCTTCCCTGGGAGGATGTTACTTGAGTTGATCTCTAATGGATGCTCAATAAATATTTGTAGAAGGGAAAAGAAAAGCCAGATGGGAAGAAGAGAAAAGAAGGAAAGAAGAATGCTAAATAACTTGGTTTGTGTAGAGTTCTTTTGGCAAAAGCATTCATGATTGTGAGTTCTTATCTCAAGGTTAAGAAGGACTGGTGGCATTCTTGTTTGGGCCTGGTGATTTGGTGATTAACAGACAAAAATATGGGGGGAAAGGGATGTGTGTACCCTCTCTCGTGAAAGTATCTTTCAGATTTAAGTGATAAGAAGATATAGCAAGTCTTGAATTTTTCTTGCCTTTTATTTAAATGATAGTGTATGGGCCAGGATTGGCAGGAGGAAGAACAAACATTAGAAGGCATCCTTGATCCCACTTTTCAGTGCTTTTGGAAAATGAGTTTTTAACATGATGGGAAGAGGAGGTAACAAAATTTTGAGCAAAGTCTCGTCTATATCATTGCTGTGAAAGTTTCCTCCTTTAGGCATGTACAAACAAAGGCTGAGACTGCTCCTTTGATCACCTGGGAATTTTGAAGGCAATAGGAATTCCTTAGCTTATGTAATCAAGACCTAATCCCCATGTTCTCTATCTTAGACCCAGAGGGCCTCAGAGTCACAATGTCAGGGAGAAGATCTTAGTACTAGTGTCATTAACTATTAATCTTCAGACCTAGTACTTAAAATAATTTTCATAGCAAGTTTTCTTCTATGTTATTAAAATAATTTTTCATACCAGTAAACAGCATTCATCATCCCTAAGACAAAATGGTGGGATTGGAGAGATACCCTTATAGAGATATATAAAATGTCCTTTTCCTTCTTGAATAATTATGAACCCTATGTTGTATACATGACCATGATATACATACCAAACTGTCTATGTAACAATCCTCCCGATGGAATTGTAGCCCTAAACAACAACCTAGGTTATAAAATAAAGATGTGCAGAAAGTTGAAAACAAAGAGGTTTGGGGTTGGGAGGAATCACTCCAAGTATAAGGAAAGGAACAGAAAAAGAAGATGAATTAAAGGAAAAGCATGGAATTTGAGTAATACAGACAGACTTGAAGAGTGGGATGCAGGAAATGAAAGACACTCCAAGCTGGCAAAAACCTTCATGGGCTCCGATGCACTCTGGAAGTGCAAAGCATTATTATAACTGCATTAGGCTAATAACATAGCAACCTCCTGTTTTGGGTAAAATACTTGGATGTAGATAGTAAATTCTTAGATATGGGAAAACATTTTATTTAATTAGTGATAGTTTGATTATCTCTGGATGTGTTCCATTAGTGTGCCTTAGTTATCTGGGTATATCCATTATCAGGAGTTTGCCTTAGCAAGTCCATTTAGTGAGTTCCACCAAGGCATTTTTCTGCTTAACTCCTTGTGACCAAGTATCAGGGAGCTGGGCCCTAGTGGTTTTCAGGTTTCTTTGCATACACTTCGGTAGTTTGTCAGAGCAGTGATAGCAGTGAAGAATTTCCCATACATGTGTGCCTCAGCCCACAGTTAGCAGGAGGTGGGAAATCAGGCGGAGATGCCTTCCAGAGCCGAGGGGCCTCTTGGCATTTCCCTGGCAGCCTCATGCTTATCATCAGCCAGAACCCAGGCGCTCATTAGGCTCTTGATGAAAAGCATCCCAAAGAAAATGCCAGCAAATTGTGCCACTGTGCTGGCAGGAAATTAAAACTGCTCAGAGCAAGTGGAGCCAAGAGAGCTGTTGAAATGAAAGGTAACATCAAGGGTGTGATCACTGACTTACACAGACGGTCAGGATTCAAGATGAGGCTTTCTGCTTCACTAGGGAAAGCAGGAGGCCCTCGCCGCTGTCAGCCACAGTCAGTCCAACAGAGAGGCTGAGACAGGCAGGGAGGTGGACTTTGTGATTTAAGTAAGCTTTGTTATGCTGGGGTAAATCTTTGGGGTTTAAGTTGTTTTATTTTTCCCAAAGGAGAAACAGAAATAAGAAAATTTGTTTTGTTTTGTTTTGTTTTGTTTTTCCTGGTCCCAAACACTTGAAGACCAAATTAAGTAAAAGTACAACTAAAAGCACCACAGGTCCTATTAAACTGGGGGCAGACAATGTAGAGAGGAGCAGACAAACCTCAGAACCTATGAATCTAGCAACAGGACAGATGAAGGGGTATTTTAATTTCAGAGAACATTTTGTTGGTGGTGCTACTTTTATCCTGAGACTAAAATGGCCATCCACAATGGGGAAGAAAGGGAGGTGCTCAATGGGAGGCAGCACTGACATGCAAACAGAGCACACTGAAATTTTCATCACCCTGGGGGTGGTAGACAGAGTAATGGTCCCCCAAAGATGTCCAGGTCCAAATCCCAGCAACTTATGAGAATGCCGCCTTATATGGGAAAGGGGAATTAAGGCTGCTAATTATATGATTTTTTGAGAAAGATTATCGTGGATTATCACAGTGGGCCCTAGGTAATAGCAGGGGTCCTTAAATGTGGAAGAGGGAGTCAGAAGCAGAGGTCAGAATGATATGAAGTGAGAAGGATTCAACCAGCCATTGATAGATTTGAAAATATAAAGGGGGCCACAGCCAAGGAATGTCAGTGGCCTTTCAAGCCTGGAAAAAGCAAGGAAATCGATGTTCCTCTGGAGCCTCTAGAAAGGAGTAAAGTCCTGCCAACACCTTGATTTTAGCCCATTGAGAACTATGTTGGACTTCTGACTTCTAGAACTATAAGATAATAAAGTTGTATTGTTTAAGCCACTAAGTTTGCAGTAATTAACCACAGCAGCAATAGAAATTGAATATATTGGCATTTAGAAAATGTATGTGAAGTTTCATAAAGGAATTTCCAAGTTCATTCACAATTCTGAGGGCAAAATAGTAAGGCAAGAAAGCAGTGAAAAGATCTGAAAGTCATATTTACATGTTAGAATTGTAAGCACATACATCATCTCACTTAATCTTTACAACAGCCTTAGAAGGACATATCATAGCTCTAATCTGTAAATATGGATCTTTTTAAAAACAAAACAAATCATGTCCTTCAACGAAGTAAAGTTGTCCTCCATCTCACCTACATTAAAATCCAAATTTCTTGTTTTAAACTCCAAAGCTCCACATCCATAGTATCAAAGTGTGGACTTCTAATCAGCATCACCTGGGGCTTTGTTAAAAAAGCAACTTTCAGGTCCCACTATAGACCCTTCAGTCAGAATCCCTGGTGGTAGTGCTCAGCAATCTGTGGTTTAACATGCACTCCTTCAACAAAACTAGGAGCTGGTTCTCTGAAAGAATTAACAAAATTGATAGACTCCTAGCCAGACTTATGGGGTTGGGGGAAGACCCAAATAAGTAATATCATTAATGAAAGAGGAGAGATCACAACCAACACCAAAGAAACACAGACAATTATAAGAGAATGTTATGAGGAATTATATGCCAACAAATTAGACAATCTGGAACTAATGGATAAATTTCTAGAAACACATAAATTACCAAAATGGAAACAGGAAGAAATAGAAAATCTGAATAGATCCATAAGCAGCAAAGACATTGAATCAGTAATCAAAAATCTCCCAAATAACAAAAGCTCAGGGCCGGATGGCTTTCCAGGGGAATTCTACTAAAAAATTAAAGAAGAATTAAAGAATGAATACCTATTCTTCTGAAACTGTTCCTAGAAAATAGAAAAATAGAAATGGAAGGAAACTTCTAAACTTCTAAACTCATTTTATGAGGCCAACGTTACCTTGATTCCAAAACCAGAGAAAGACTCCACTAAAAAAGGAGAATTATAGGCCAATACGCCTGATGAACATGGATGCAAAATTTCTCAACAAAATACTAGCTAATCGAATCCAACAGTGCACTGAAAAGATTATTTTCGTAACCCAACCAAGTGGGATTTATTCCCAGGCTGTAGGGGTGGTTCAACTTCCACAAATCAATCACGTGATACACCACATTAATAAAAGAAAAGAAACATGATCCTCTCAATAGATGCAGAAAAAGCATTTGACAAAATACAGCATCCTTTCTTGTTAAAAACCCTTAACATCATAAATGCCATACAAAAGGACCCATACTTAATATCATCCTCAATGGGGAAACCTGAGAGTTTTTCAGGAAGAAGACAGCGATGTCCACTCTCACGACTGTTGTTCAACATAGTACTGGAAGTCCTAACCTCAGCAGTCAGACAACAAAAAGAAATATAGGTATGTAGATTGTCAAGGAAGAAGTCAAACTTTCAATCTTTGCAGACGACATGATATTCTATACGGAAAACCTGAAAGACTCCACCAAAAAATTGCTAGTATTCAGCAAAGTCACAGGATATAAAATCAATGCACAGAAGTGTGTTGCATTTCTATACACCAATAATTAGGCAGCAGAAAGAGAAATCAAGGAATCGATCCCGTTTACAATTGCCCCAAAAACCACAAGATAGGAATAAACCTAACAATAGAGGTAAAAAATCTGTACTATGAAAACTGTAAAACACTGATGAAAGAAATTGAGAAGGACACAAAGAAATGGAAAAACATTCCATGCTCTTGAATTGGAAGAACAAATTCTGTTAAAATGTCTATACTACCCAGAACAATCTATACATTCAGTGCAATCCCTATCAAAATAACACCAGCATTTTCACAGAGCTAGAACAAAGAATTCTAAAATTTGTATGGAACCAGAAAAGACCCCAAAGAGCCAAAGGATTGTTGAAAAAGAAAACCAAACTGGAGGTATCACAATCCCAGACTTCAAGCTGTATTACAAAGCTGTAATCATCAAGACAGTGGGGTAATGGCACAAAAACAGACTCATAGATCAATGGAACAGAATAGAGAACCACGAAATGGACCCACAACTATATGGTCAATCTTCAGCAAAGCAGGAAAGAATATCCAATGGGAAAAAAGTGTCTTCAACAAATGGTGTTGAGAAAACTGTACAGCCACATGTGGAACAATGAAACTGGACCACTTTCTTACACCATACATAAAAATAAATTCCAAATAGATGAAAAACCTAAGTGTGAGACAGGAATCCTAGAGAACACAGGCAACAACCTTTTTGACCTTGGCTGCAGCAACTTCTTACTGGACACATCTCTGGAGGCAAGGAAAACAAAAACAAAAATGAACTATTGGGCCTTCATAAGGTTAAAAACTTCTGCACAACAAAGGAAGGGGAGAAGATAGTTGTAAATGACATATTAGATAAAGGGTTAGTATCCAAAATCTGTAAAGAACTTTTCAAATTCAACACCCAAAAAATAAAAAATCCAGTCAAGAAATGGGCAGAAGTCATGAATAGACATTTCTCCAAAGAAGACATAATGGCTAGCAGACACACGAAAAAACGCTCAACATCACTTATCATCAGGGAAATACAAATCAAAACCACTATGAGATACCACCTCACACAAGTCAAAATGGCTAAAATCAACAATTCAGGAAACAACAGATGTTTGTTGTGGTTGCAGAGATGAGGATTAAGAGAAAGGGGAACCCTCTTCCACTGTTGGTAAGAATGCAAACTCGTGCAGCCACTTTGGAAAACAGTATGGAGGTTCCTCAGAAAGTTAAAAATAGAGCTACTCTATAGTCCAGGAATTGCACTAGTAGGTATTTATCCAAAGGATACAAAAATAGTGATTTGAAGGGGCACAGGCACCTTGATGTTTATAGCAGCAATATCAACAATAGCTAAATGATGGAAAAAGCCCAGATATCCATCGACTGATGAATGGATAAAGAAAATATGGTATATATATATATACAATGGAATATTACTCATCCAACAAAAAGAATGAAGTCTTGCCATTTGCAATGATGTGGATGGAACTAGAGGGTATTATGCTAACTGAAATAAGTCAGTCAGAGAAAGATACATACCATATTTAAGAAACAAAACAGATGAACATAGGGGAGGGAAAGGAAAAATAAAAGAAGATAAAAACAGAGAGGGAGGCAAACCATAAAAAACTCTTAACTATAGGGAAGAAACTGAGGGTGGCTGGAGGGGTGGTGTGTGGGGGGATGGGCTAAATGTGTGATGGGCATTAGGGAATGCACTTGTGTTGAGCACTGGGAGTTATATGTAAGTGATGAATCACTAAATTCTACGTCTGCAACTAATACTACACTATATGTTAACTAACTTGAATTTAAATAAAATCTTAAAAGAAAATAAATAAATAACATGTGCTCCCAGTGATTCTTATACACACTACAAAGTTTCTGAAGCACTTCTGCACATGATACGTGCTTATCTATTTCTCTACCCAAGTCTGGAACCACTCTTACTCTTGCTTGTGATACGAGCCACACTGGCCTTCTTTCATTTTTGAAGGTGTCATATTTCCTCCCATCTTGGACGTTTACATTAACTGTTCCTTCTGCCTATTAGGCTCTTTTTTCATTTTTATTTTATATTTTTATTATTATTTATTTGACAGAGAGAGATAGAGAGCACAAGCAGGGGGAGCATCAGGCAGAGGGAGAGGGAGAAGCAGGCTCCCTGCGGAGTAGGGAGCCTGACATGGGGCTTGATCCCAAGAACCCCAGATCATGACCTGAGCCGAAGGCAGATGCTTAACCAACTGAACCACCCAAGCGCCCTGTATTAGGCTCTTTAGAAATGTGCCTGTTGGCTTATGCCATTGGGGTCTTGAGGTTTTCCTGATTGTGAGCACAGGAGAATACAAAGTTAAAGTGCTAACAGGACAGACTCCTCATTATTTCATCATAACCTATGTCTATGATTTGAGAAAATTACAGACCTCCCAGTCATGAATTGAAATCTGTGGATAAGAAAATGGGCACTATTGTTAACTCTGTAGATTTAAGTTTTGCTACAAATTTTAGCAATTGTTATCACAATGTTGTTGTTTTTCTTGAAGAAACTGATGTTGGGATATTACATTTGGAAAAGGTTTTAATCTAGTTAGTATCTTAATTACTCCATCTCATGATCTTGCATGCTGTATTAATTTTAATTCATTTTTTTGAAGGGGGGGATTAGATTAGCAGGCATAACTCTCAGCACATATTCTATACATTAACTAGGTGTATTCTGAACAAGTGTTAACTATGAACCCTCCGGGATGAATAAGCCCATATGATTTTTCAATTCCTAAAGCTTGCCATTTTTACAATGAGTTCTGTTGCATTTCACAAGTCTCTTGGCAGGGACTTTAAGGCTGACTTTGTTTTTCTCTCATATAAATTAGCTTCAGTAGATTATTTTTATAGTTAAAACATAAAATAGTATCCAAAAGTTTAGTTCTATTGAAAATCATGGGTGTACTCAGAAGAGCATTTACCATTTTTTATCTTTCACAATATGTTACCTACTGCAATTAATAAACTCCCTAATTTGGATAGTGTTATATAATAGAAATTTATCTATCAGTGGTATAGAAGTCTAGTGTGGGCATTTCTGGTCAATGGATGGCTTTTTCCCATCCCTTAGGGACTCAGAATCTTCTGCACTCAGCCAGCAGAAGGGAAGAGTAGAGAAGGCTCATCTTTTTCTTAAAGCCGAGTTGGAAGTGGCATCACTTTTGCTCATGATCCCTTGGTGAGAATTTGTCACAAGGCCATATCCGGATACAAGGGCGATAGGGAACTGTTGTCCCTGAGTGGACAGCCATTCCCGGGCCCAAAATCACCCCATGAATGGGGAGTACAAATATTTATAAGCAGACAGACAGCTGTCTCCTGCCACAAAAACCTATGTTAATTATCTTAGTGCCATGTTATGCTGCAGTTGCCAACTGAACGTGTTCAATCAAAGCAAACACATCCCTGTCTCCTGGTTACCATATGTGCTTTTTACCGTTTTAATGGTGCCCTCAGCACCTCATATTTCCTCATTTAGAAATTCTCATTATTATTCAACTACACTAAGCTTCTTAAGGATAAGACTATAGTCACCTTGTTCTTTGTAGCCCTACTACCGGATATAGTGCTTAACATAGTGCCTCACATACAGTAGAGTCTCAGTGAATTATTTTGAATGAATGAATGAGTAGGTGAATGAATGAATGAATGAATGAACTAAATTCCTATTGCAATATATTATCTCTTAAGATATATCCTATGCTTCAAGCTACCTCTAGTCACTTTTGAGTTATATGATGAGCTGAATAAATCAAACAAAAATTAAGACCTTTTGTCCTTTTTGTCTTTCCATGAAGGACACGATGCAATTGTCACACTCCTGAAGCATTATAAGAGACCGCAGGATGAATTGCCTTGTAATGAATATTCACAGCCTGGAGGAGGTATGCCTCTCATAATAAGTTTTTGTTGTTAGTACAATATTGTGCCTAAAGGTAAACTTTTATTTCCATTACTGTTATTCTGGGATTAGGGATGAGGGCATGTCAGATTGGCTTTATTTTAAGAAAACTTATGTCTGGGTGAGGCTGAAACTAAAGAAGCCTTCACTTCAGCTGTTTTCTAACTCACCCATCTGCAGCTCCTTCAGGTTTAGCATCCCCTGGCCTGGGTGTGAATGAGGCTGATGCACGACCAGGAAGGGCCGGGCGAGCTGAGAGCAGTCGTTCTCCGTTTCAGTAATCTATTGAGGCAGGCCAGAGAATACTCATACTCAGACGCAGCATCTACTAGACCTTGGTTTTTTATTTTTAATCTTTTTATGTACTCTCTAAATAAACACTTGCTATACAGTTTCAGTATCCAGAAAAAGACCTGGGTTAAAACTATATCCTCACTTGGTTTTCTTAGCAAATTTCTTTTGTCACCTGCTTCTTTTTATAATGTTTAATGTTCATGCAGAAAAATGCTACTTTCAACTCTATAATATAATTTGATTTCTAGATGGCTCCTATGTGTCTCTTCCATCCCCCTTGGGGAAGATTAAAAGCATGACAAAAGGTATTTTCATACAAGACAATTGTTATATTTTATTACAAAGGATAACTATTACCTCAAATATGATAACTTTCTGTTTTATTTTACATATTATAAATGATGACTAGTTTGCATGCATAAGCAATATTATCAACAAACCATTCTTTCCATAATTAACCTTACCCACTGTAGTATTTTGCATATGCTATCTTGGTTCATGAAGGTATAGCAGTGAAATTTTCCTGACTATTAAAGAAAGATCAAATTCTTATAGACATTTGTATTTTTAATGAAGTCTAAATTACAAATATTAATATATACAAATAATAATGTGGCTAGAATTGGGCATAGGTTTGCCATAGGAAAATAAATTTTAAAAAATAAGTTATTTTCCAAAAGATCCCAAATAAGTAATACCTCGGGAAATTTTTGAGTGTATGCTGCACAAAGAAATTAATACTATTGAATCAGGAAAATTAATATATATATACATATATATATGATTCAACTATAAATTTGTACTTAACTATTTAGAATTTGAAGTTTTTAAAAATTATTTTTGGTTTGAAATGTTTCCTCTGAATGATTCATGTACTTATTTTTTTACATCTAATTGGCATACCTTTGAGGTTTAGCTTATGGATATTTGGCTAAGCCCATTGTGATAGGTGGCAGGGATCCACCAGTTAAAACTCCTTATCATGATGTGATATGAACTGTACTCCAGGGTTGCTGTGTCATGCAGACGAGCTAGTTATCGATCACATTAAGAATAAACACTTAGCCCTGATAATAAAGGTAGGGGAACAGAGACAGAAAACTAACATGTATTTAATGCAGGGGGATAGGGATCATTTGTGATAAGGTTTTAGTATCTCCAAGTAGTCAGTTGTATTTGGAAAATTAAATGTTACTCGGGAATGACATTTTTGGCCAAGTAAATTATGTATGCGCATCATTTGTACACATCCATGTGTGTTTTTGTCTTAAAAAATAAAATAACAATTCCTGTTCACAGAGAAGGCAGACGTTCTCCTCCTAAGGGCTGGATTGCCTTCACATTTCCATCTTCAACTCTCAGAAATTGAGTTCCATGAGATTATCGGCTCAGGTAACCTAAGAACACACTAGTCTGCTTTCGTTTCACGAGTACAAGATAATATGTGTTTATTCATTTCTCTTACACAATTTTAGGTTCTTTTGGGAAAGTATATAAAGGACGTTGCAGAAATAAAATAGTGGCTATAAAACGGTAAGCAAACAAATGAGGAAATTTAGCCTCAGACTGGAGTTGTGAACTTTAAGAAGCATATGCATGAAAAGCCCCTTGTTTTGATCCATCTGTTGACTGAGGGTTTCCTGTTCCTGCCATTTCCAGTTATCGAGCCAACACCTACTGCTCCAAATCAGATGTGGATATGTTTTGCCGAGAGGTGTCCATTCTCTGCCGGCTCAATCACCCCTGTGTAATTCAGTTTGTGGGTGCTTGCTTGAATGATCCCAGCCAGTTTGCCATCGTCACTCAGTACATATCAGGGGGTTCTCTGTTCTCTCTCCTTCATGAACAGAAGAGGTATGGTTCTCTTGTTCTGACATCATTTTACGTATCATTGGAGTTATCCTTGCAATACCTCAGAAGCTTTCCACTTGGATTTACCTTTACCTTCTGAAATCTCTGAGTGCTAGGAAATGTGGCATTTTAAAGATGACTAATAATTTATGCCCAGTAATTATGTTTTAGGGAATAGAAATACTTCTGTGCTTTCTTAACAGGAATTCAGTTGGAGTTAACAAATTCAAGGATTTTAAATTAGCAACTGAAGCTTATAATAATTAGGCTAAATATGACATACTAATAAAGCAGATATATGTAAGCTGAGAATAAAATAATTACCAGGGGTCACAGCATTTATTTTTTAAAGTTTTAAAAAAGAATAGCCTTGCGCAAATCTAATTTTAATTCACTTCCTAGATATATGAGTACAATAATTACAGTGTGGTTTCACTTAGTTATTAGAGTAGAATCCATTTTATGTTATTATAAAAAAATTAAGTATAGCATTATAAATATTATAAAATCAAGTGGAATATTTTAAATATGAGGGGTTGGTATCTGAATTGATTTATAATTAAGCATGTAGAAAAGCTATTTTTCCAGATTTTTTTAATTTTTAGCTTAATCTTCAATAAAGCAAAAAAGACTGAAAAATATAGAGTAACAAATCACGCACTCCATTGATATTTTTTAGAAAGATGTGCTATTGGGTTTGACCGTTTCATCCTCACTAAATCTATTTTTAAATTCTAGGATTCTTGATTTGCAGTCTAAATTAATTATTGCAGTAGATGTTGCCAAAGGTATGGAGTACCTTCACAACCTGACACAGCCAATTATACACCGTGACTTAAACAGGTATTTTTCCCTCTAAATAATGAACATAGAATTGTGTAACTGACTAGGGGGTCTAAGACAGATTTCAGTGTATCTTCACTGAAGATACAGCGTAACCTCACTTATATTGCAAATCAGGGTATTCTGTGTGGGTTAGGCGATAGGCTACTTTAAGGCTAAGCTATAGAAAGTTTTGTCATTGTCTTTTACAGAAATAGAAAGCTATATAACTGTCTCTCGGGGATCCTTCAAGAGAGTGATGTCTGTAAGATTCACCAGCTAGCTAGTTCTCAAGTCAATAAAGTCAGATCAGGAATTTAGATCAATGACTATTATAGCATGTAAGGCCTCATATGAAGTAAGGTATTATAGGAGATCCTGATTTAAATTACCTGAAACAACCATTTTTGTGCCACCGTTCTGGTATTTTTCTAATAGTAAATTCAGCCAAAACACAGCAGCTCATTTACCTAGTTTTCATGTGAAGATGTTCTCATGTAGGCTAAAGACTTGAAATAAATAAGGAATTATAGTGTGCCAGGGGGTGAAACCCCAAGGGATTAAAAAAAAAATTAAACAGTGAAAGTTTTCTCTAAACAAAATCTTACAAGAAAGCCAATACATAAAATGTAGCAGCTTTACTTGAAGGCAGAATGCAGGGTACAGAAGTCTGTTTACTCACCATTTTCTACTGCCAAGGAGGGAGATCCCTATGCCACCTCTTTGGAATCCCAAAGGTGTTATGGAGAATAGCTGGACAACACTGATCTAGTTTATGAAACAAGTCAGATTATTGAAAGTCAATAACTTTCATTTCATGATCATCAATAATGTTCGTATAGATACCATATATAATCTTCTGTATAAAGTCTACAATTCTGAGGCTACTAAAAAGTAATTATTCCATTCAGCCTTTTGTACAACAACTATTTGGGTATCTACTATGTTTAAAGCCTTTATACTTGGCATATTAGAGCTTACAAGGTGAAGCTGCCATAGACTCCATTCCCAAGGAGCTTTCATAGTTCTAGTAGAGGAGAAAAATACTTATCTAAGTATGTGGTAGGTATAAAGTAATAAGTTCTATAAGAGAGATGTTAAAAATTTTATAAAATTTTAGAAAGAAGAATATTAATTACTTCTGAGGAATTTAGAAACATCTTCGTGGAAGAAGGGACATTTGAGCTTGGCATGAACAGATGGATAGAATTTAGAAAGGTAGCCTAGGCTTAAGGATGACATTCAGAAGATAGAGATTAGAAAGTTAAAGGCATAGATAGCAACAATGAATAGTTTCACTTTAGTGGATGAAGTGTATGTGAATGTACGTAGTATTTGTAATGTAGGAAACAGGGGATTGGGAAAGAAATTCAGAAAGATAAATGGAATAAGAACACAGAAATCAGTGACTTAAGGTAGTTTAGACTTCATTCTGTAAGAAAGAAGTAGGCACTGAGGTGGTGGAGCTAGGAATCACAAATTCAGAACTGTAGTATGGAATGATTAATCCAGCATCTTTGTAAGAGATCAACTTGACGAGGAAGTCAAGAAACTGGTGAAGCAGTTGTTGCAGTAATCTAAATGAGAAGTAATGAAAAGCAAAATTTCACTAGTGGCAGTGGAAATGAAAGGGAGAGGCATATGAAAGATAGAGATAAAATAAAATCAATTAGATATGAGGGTGGTTGAATATTAGATATTGGATATAAATATGTGTGGGATTCAATCCATTTAAAATTATTTATTTTCACACACGAGTCTTTTTTTTTGCTGTTGTTAGGTTTTTTTTTTTCTTATGTCTCTTATTAAAAGCATTCGTGTTAATAAATATTTTTTTCTTTCAGTTTCAGTAACAGTATTTAGGAAATAGATTTAGGTGATAAATTAGCATAATATAAACTGGCGATTTGTGAGTTTTAGGAGTGTTATCTTGTTATCCCAACCATTTTGCACGTGGTGTTAAAACAAATGAGTGATCATTGATGGTTTTGTTTAGCTGTAATTCCTCAATTATGGGGCAAATGAATGTGTGTTCTGTTGCCCTATAAGTGCAAGTTGTTACCACCAGGTTATAAAACAGGGCCAAATATATAAATGTTGATTAAAAATGGAAATAGAACATTTACTATATAACAAATATGTTTATATTTGCCATTTTTTCTGTTTCTAGTCTAACCCAAATGCTTTAAATTGTACCAAAATGTCATCAAATTTTATAAAACACAGTTCCTTGGGTGTCTTCAATATAATAGAGTCCCAAACTATTGCATTTATTATTTATAAACTATTTTTTACTAATCTTTAATCTGGAAACAATAAAACATTCAATTTTTCAGATTAATGTGGATATAACATTACATGTTGCTCAAAAGAGTGTAAGTCCTGAGCTTACTATTTACTGTTTGGGTACATAGAGCATATACCAGGAAACAATTTATTTCACGTGTAATGTAGAAAATGACTAAGGACCAAAATGATTAAGCAGCAATTTTCAAAGGATTTCAAGTAAGTCAAAGATCAAAGTAGAGTGGAAAGTTTCCTGGAGGATGTAGAGCTAAAGCTAGACTTTGAAGAACAGGTATGTGTCTTCCCTCAGTGTTCTCGCAGCAAACTAACCCTTGCATGTCTACCATGCTTATGGAGCCCCACTGAAAGAGGGAAAGGGAAAGATGCACATCAGAGTGAGGAACTCGGACATGTCTGCATTTTTGCATTGAAATGACCTATTTACGTTTTTCTTTCTCCCCCAAATCTGGGCATATCAGAGCTTCAAGAGCAGAGATCAGTTCTCTTCATTTTGGAGACGTTCGATCAATGCATTTCTAACTGAACCAAATTCCTGGGGCATTTCTGTGAATATCATTTCAGAAAGCAATGGCCTAGTTGGTACAAATATGACTGCTTTTAGGTACAGGCTGACTAACTTTGCCCAATACTTTTTATGGTTTAAAGCAAAGGGGCTGTTTGAGCTTATTGATCAGCTTACAGATGAGGGGACGCTCTATCTTTCGTTTTGTGGTTGTTGATTTATATGAGTGAGAGGAAAGAACTCTCTGCCTTTCCCTGGCAAGCTTCTTACCATACGGGTCTGAAAGTTAATTTTGATCTTTGAGTATTTACTAAGGAGAAGTCGAAGGGCTCAATGAGGAAGTGGTTCTTTCCAACGATGATGATGAAAATGATGATCATATCTACCATTTATTTACCACTCACAACGTGAAAGGAGGTCTGCTAAGCCCTTGTCATGTATTGCTCTTATTTAATCTCACAACAATTCTATAATATAGTTATTATTATCTCCATTTTCCTGATAAGGAAATAGACTAATGGGGCGCCTGGGTGGCTCAATCATTAAGCATCTGCCTCCTGCTCAGGGCATGATTCTGGCGTTCTGGGATCGAGCCCCGCATCCGGCTCCTCTGCTGGAAGCCTGCTTCTTCCTCTCCCGCTCCCTCTGCTTGTGTTCCCTCCCTCGCTGGCTGTCTCTCTCTCTCTCTATCAAATAAATAAATAAAATCTTAAAAAAAAAAAAAAGGAAATAGACTAAGTCCAAGGTCACATCCAAGAACACATTACAGTGTTCTTAACATTATATTATGCTGTCCCAACAACAGCAACAACAACAAAACCAAGTCAAAACAGAGAGATAAAGGAGACTAATGATATTGGATGAGCATCAGCCATTTTCCAACCGTGTTCTTTGTGCTTCAGTCCTTAGTCTCAATTCCTGTTGCCCAAATCATTTCTCATATGATCTCCTTGTGTTTCTGTGTTCCTGCTTTATTTCTTCTTTTACAACCCATGTTCTGCTAGTATGGAATAGAAATTGCATATGAGGCACACAGATAAATTTCCTTTGGTCTATAGTGTTTAAATATTTTTTAAACTTTTTTTTCAAATATTTATTTATTTATTTTAGGGGGGAGGGTTCAGAGGGAGAGAATCTCAAGCAGACTCCCTGCTGAGTGTGGAGCCCGATGTGGGGCTTAATCCCAGGACCCTGAGATCATGACCTGAACTGATATCGAGTTGGCCGCTTAACCAACTGAGGCACCCAGATGCCCCTAAATATTTTTTAAATGTATATCGCTTTATACAGGAATGAACTTTCAATTTGTTGTAGACCCCACTGCCTACCAACTTACACTTGGCGCAATGCATATATTCATTTTGTAGCATTGGAGGTTGCAAAGCATGGTTTACAGCTAAAGGCTTTAAAGCTTGTGACTGAATACAAGCAGCTCTCTGTGTTCCCTTGGAAAAGTACATTTTCCAGATTGACATTGAAACCAAAACACCACTGCAAACATATATAGATCAAATGAATGGTCTTTTCCCTGTATAAGTATATAGTAGAACAACACTGTATGCAACGAAATAGTGATACTTCCATCATAGAGTGGCCATTGCACACCCATGAGATATGTATATGAAAGCATTTTGTAAATTGGGAAGCACTATACAAATGACCTTTGTTATCGCTCTTAATTCCTCACTTGTTCTCTTATAAATAAAGGATGGAAAAATACTCCACAATATTCTCATATGTATCAATATGTCTTTTTATATAACTTTATATTACTTTTTAAGTAATTAATTGGGGGTCTAGATCTACATCTGAGAAAGATTACTGTTGGTTTTTGATTGTCAACTTATTTGGGTTACAATAAAGGAAAATAATTAGTGACATTTTAAAAACAGCCAACTTACTGATGACAAATGACAAATACCATAAACTGACAAAATTGGTAAGGGATGGAAGAATTTTAATTTTGAAGATGACACTTAACTAAATCTGTGAAAATTTCAAAAAATATCAAAGAAAAAATTATTCATAAAAATTTTAATAATTGTTTTAAGTTAATGTTTGCATTTGTCTTTCAATTGATTATAAAAGGGTGGCATTTGAAAAAAATCAAATACAAATAAACAAATTAGTAAGTTTTTTCTAATTACCTAACTATTAGGTACAGTTGTATTCCTCAGTTCTCATAAATTAAAGAGTCCACTGTCAGCAATGCCTTTCACTTGTGACTTTTCCAATAAGTGGTTATACAGATAGAGTTTAATATTCACTGGTGAATGCCATCTCCAGATCCTAGGATCAAGCCCCATGTCAGGCTCCCAGCTCAGCGGGGAGTCTGCTTTTCCCTCTCCCTCTCCCCCTGCTCATGCTCTCTCTTCCTCTCTCTCTCTAGTAAATAAATAAAAATTAAAAATTAAAAAAAAAAAAAAAACCTGATCCTACTTACCTCGGAATTTATAGGGGTGGGGCCCAGGTATCATATTTTTAGAGAGGACCCCTGGTGATTCCAATATGCAGGCTGCACTGAGAACGACCTTCAAGTGTTAACACCAGTTATTCTAACCATTTGCCAAAACTCTCATCCTTCTCTGCTGCCAGAGAGGAGTGGGAATATTGAAGAGTTAAGTCATAATAGAATTATACATATTTTGAGAATCATTGCCCAAAATACAATATTCATCCGTTCATTCATTCATGCATTCAATAATGAATGCAAAAGACTGAGATCCACAGGTCCATGATACCTACAGCATAGAGTAGGTCCCAAGATCCAGTATTTTCCATGGGAGTTGCTATGAATACTTAAGGCACTCTGGAACATGTAATTTATAATTCATGATTGATACTAGAAAGTTCCCAGAAGTGTAGTATCTTTATAGGCAGCCAAAACAAAAGTACAAGTTTCAATATTGGACAGTTGCAGTGCACACATGTCATATAGGTATTCAAGACTATAAACTCTGGAAGAATACATAACTACATATAATAAATCAATACACATATAGAAGGATAAAGACATATAAACTGCATATGTGTAATGTATATCAATTTACATATAAGCCTACACATTTCCATGTTTTTGTGATGCTTCCAGCCTTTCTCAACTGTATTTCTGAAGGAATTAAGTCCTATGGAAAATGATTTGAGGGACAATTTTTTTAATTCTCCCAAGGGTGAGACATCGCTGTACCACTTGGGATGCCTAAAAGAGTTTATTCATTACCTACAATGGATGCCTTAGGAGTTAGGGCCTTTGGGTTTAAGGGGTGCTTGTAGTTCTGAAATGTTTTTGTTCAAAACTGTAATGTGACTTCAGATTTCCAAATTAATTTTTTAAAGTGTCCTCTATGAATGTCATTACTGCTTTGAGGAATGGGGGGGAAAAAACTAAGCTATTCCGTTTTCCAAGATGAAATATGAATCTGTTAAGGTAGGTTATCTGCTACTATAATAGACCCAAAAACAGATAATGGTCCAAAAACAATAGAAGTTTGTATCTTGACTATGTGAATAAACCTGTTGTTGGTCTGGCCCTTATCCATGAAGTTACTCAAGACCCATTTTAAACATAGGCTTCCAGGGTCTCTTTGGGGGGTCATCTCCATTCAAGTGAGCATAAATGGGACAAGAATATGTAAGATGCATGAAATGTTTTATAGACTGGGCATGAGAGTGTCATGTATCACTTTGAGTCACACCTCACTAGCTAGAGCTCACTCAAATGGCCATGCATCCTACTGCGGTCGGTAGTGGGTAATATAGTCAAGCTTTGGGCCCAGAAGAGGAAATGAGTTTTCATGGGCAGCCAACAGTCTGTGCTACATTCACCCCATTTACACTAGTAATAACAGTTACTAGGGTTTAGGTAAAGATAATAATTGAGAAGGCTGGTCTACATTTGCTTGAATCAATTGCACTAATATAATGTTCATCACATACTAAATATATTTTTACAAATACATGTTCACAATTTATAAACTAATACCACTAATTGGGAAATGTAGTGAAAGCCACTTAATAAAACATATTATATGTGAATTAATTTTGAAACAATTCTTTCATTTACTAGTGTTGATTACATTAAAGATATGAAAATAGCTTTGGGAGTATGGAGACATATGTCCTTGAATCAAAACATGGTTCAAGAGCAAAACATGTATTGTAATAAGATACAAGAGTATGAAATAGACTATGTAAATTCAAAACATAAGTCACAGTTGCATGTGCTCTATAGCAATTAAAACACACATATACACACATTTTTCGTTAAGAGTGAAAATTAAAACACAGGAGGTCTATGATCACTCTAGTCAGAGAACCTTGTTGTGCCATATCCGGCAGAAGGCATTCCTCGACCATTCAGTTCTACAAATTACTGTAATCGTATTTATGAGCTCCTTTCAGGTGTTGATGTTCAGTCATAATTTCCATTTCCATCTCTGACATGCTCCGTCTCCATTTTAAGTCAGTCTGTCTGTACTCAACTCCCTAAACTTCCAAATGAAGCAGAGAGTTCCCTCTGACTTGCAAGTTCCAACCTATTATTTAAATAGAAATTCACCATCCAGCTTGTCCTCATCTTCTCTGAATGTAGCGTCATCCCTGCCTCTCACCTGATTCTCACAGTTCCCAGAGGCAATGCCCAAACATTCCCATCACATTTCATTTTGGTTCAGGTTGCTCATCCTGCATTAAAATAGCAGGTCCCTCCCTCTCCCCTGCTCCACTACTGGAATGTCCTTTAGTCCTGAGTTGTCCTCACTTTGTATTCCAACGGAAATAGCTAAAGTTTCCTCCCAAGGCCAGTTAAAATGTTCTTCCTTTCTCAGCTGCCTCCATTAGAACGTCTCATTTAATTTTGGCTGCATCCACGAATTCTAAAAATAGTGCTCTTACTTAACACCCCATTAAGTAAATTCCCTTAGACACATACTCCCTTTAAATTAAAACAGGTATATTTAAGTCAGAGGAAGACTCATTCATTCTGCTCACACTATCATATTGTTCACACAAACCTGGTCAAACCTGCCGTCTCTCGCTTTCATCAGAAATTTGCCTCAATGCTCCCAGTCAGATAAATCCCTGAATCTCATATTTTAGAGGTGGGTTCTAAGCCACCATATGCCATTTGAAACACTACACAAGATCATGTGTGTGTGTGTGTGTACAAAATAAATGTATCTGCGTGTATAAGAGCACAGGATGTCAGGGTTGACTGAAAATAGGAATTCTGTGATTCCAGAATTCACTTTTGAATCGACATAAAAATACTACTACTCCACCCTGGAACCTGGCCTCGGGATTCTTATTCCAGAGCATTTTGTGACAAAGTTATTCATTCTGTAATACAACACAGCCATACCCTGAGAATTCCCAAAGCCAGGGAGACAGCTGTGCATTTCCTGTAACTGTGCATTTCTCTCACCCCAGGGTTGAACTTGAAAGAGTAGTAGTGATGCCCCCTCTTCATCCTCTAAAACCTTTCAAAAGCTTCCCTGTGACTGGTGGTGAACTTACTGGCCTGCAATTTTCTAGTGTTACTGGTTCCGTATACTGCCATTTTCCATTCTTGAGGGATACAGCCTGTATAAAGTCAGCTTTTGAAAATGTCAACAAAGGCTTTGCTCTGTTCAGCCTCGTTTCTTCTCTGCTCTCATTTCTTGGGAGGCACTGTGAGTGCCCTCTTGGCACCTTGTCGATTTCCTGAGCAGCTAACCTTTCAATAATGATATTAATGCTGCCTGGTGGTTATCTGTGCATTTCTCAGTTCATCATTTTCAACCCTTGCTTGCTGAGATTCATTTACGTTGTTGTGTTCTTAAGATCCTGGAATTTAATTGAGTGCAACCTGACTAGGGACCCAGAGCCAGAATTTCTAGCTAATAAGGGAGAAACAGTCTTAATGGTGGGTATTTCTTTTGCCATTGATTGAATTTCCAGTAGCTGTACCTTGAATCTGGCCTAGGAAAAGAGATACAGATAATTGTGAACTTTCTTCTCTTGTTTAACATTTTTTATTTCAAAATTCTCCCTATCACTCTTGGGAGGAAGCAACTTTTCAGGTAAGGTCAGTATTCTCCCAAGATTGCAGCATGGACAGCTCTGGGAATCTGTGTTGGGGTGCCCTGCCACCCCACTGGAAGGCTGCGGGATGAACCAGTTGAGAGCAGACAGAGGCTATGGAGTCAGACCATGCAGGTGCAAATACCCCCTCTGTCACACCTTCCCTGTGTCCTTACGCAATTTGTTTAAAAACCAGTTTTCTGGGGCATCTGGGTGGCTCAGTTGTTAAGCGTCTGCCTTCAGCTCAGGGTGTGATCCCGGAGTCCTGGGATCGAGCCCCCCATCGGGCTCCCTGCTCCACTGAGAGCCTGCTTCTTCCTCTCCCACTCCCTCTGCTTGTGTTCCCTCTCTCACTGGCTGGCTCTCTGGCTGTCAAATAATAACTAAAATCTCTTAAAAAAATAAAAAAATTTTAAAAAACCAGTTTTCTAATATATAAGATGATGATAATGTTACCTATTTTTATTGAGTTTAAATGGAAAATACATTAGCTATTATTGTCATTTTTCTTATTTTTCTGAAAGCATATTTTCACTACTTAATATTCTTAATGCTGAAGTTTCTTTACTGAATTGAATGTTTCAAGGGCCTGTCTCTCCTTTTGATTGTATTACTACAGACTTTGCTTATAATATCTCAGATGATTAATTTCTTCTTGTCATAAAGATCTAGGATATAAGTGGATTGTTTGATTGTGGTTCTCTCACTACGTATAAGGAAGGGCCAGGGAATTCTAATCCTGTGTCACTGCCTTCACTGAGACCTCTCTGTCTCTTCATGGTTCTGACTTGCAACAGGGATTCTGTCTGACACTTCCATTAAGTAGATGTAGATTGGAAACAATATGGATAAAAACACAGCTGGGGATTGGGCAGGGTTATTTAATTATCCAAGATCCTTCTTGGTGATCCTTCTTCCTATAGCTCATACACAAAACTTAAGCATACAATTTAAACACCAGCCATTCAGTCACTCAACAATCATTTGTTGGTGACTGTAATGGCAGAGAAGGGGAACCCTCATCAGAGGCACATCCCAGAGATCACACCAGGCAAAAAAAGTCAAGTAGGAGAAGCCCCGGCCCTGCAGAGGATTTGTGGAGCATCCATATAGGTAGGTAGCTTTTCTTCTCTATGCCCAGTGAACTCAGCCAGTAACCCAGTTCAGCAATTGTCCTTTTCACTATAAAGAGGAAGGAAGGATGTTTTCAAAATTAGCAGTAAAAAGCTTGCCCCTGCCCTTCCCTAACAGAAAAAAGGAAGAATTCATCCATCACATCCTTTTTGCTTTCTTGATTCACAGGAGACAATCGTTTTTCTCGTTTCTATTCCCATTCTTTCTGTGACACTGCTGTTATGTCACTTGACTTCCTTCTGCCTCAGGTTTCTAATTTGCAAGTGGAAACAATGGTGTCTAACGTCTACCTGTTCACAAAATATCCTTGCAGTTAATAGGGGTGTCAGAACAATGTTACATGGAGAACACTAGAGAAAGATTCTACAAGAGAAATTTGTGTATCATTTTTATTAATCACATGAAACTAAGTTGCCAGAAATCCTAGAGTAAGATTCATTTTGTAACCAGCTGCTGGATCTGCAGATTTTGTAGGGTAGTCTGGATTATCTTCTTCCAACTGAAGTTGAAAAGTGTCACGGTTCATAAATGGTGTGGAGGGCATACTCCTTTTCCGAAAAGCTTACTATTACCTTGACCAGCAAGAAGAAAAGAGCATGCAAGCCCCACAGAATGATTAGAACTCTTTAATCCTGGAGGGATGGTCTTTGTATCAATTATATTTTAAGCCTTGTATGTGATAAACTGTAATCTCAGTCACTAAGCCCTCATTTAATGGCTTTAACAACCTGCAGAAAGTTAGTGAAAAGCAATGCCTGGTACCGTAGATGAAATAGTGTTAGAGCACTGATGATGTCTGGCTTCTTTTCTTTGGGGAGGGAAATCCCCTTCTAAATTCTTAAAATAGCAGTTGGCTTTCATTAAGTCTATTCAGAGTTAAGGGTCCGAGGATCTTGAGTGACCCTTTCTTTGGGAATGGGGCACATTTTAATAGGCTTTTTCCTGTCTGTGGTCCCTGAAAGATTTAGCCGCTGGCAGTCTCCTGAATTGCTGGGATTTGTAAAGGAAAGGATTGATTACATGCTTCTAATTCTTTTTCTTTCTTTAATTTTTTTTCCCCATTTCATACAAAGAATGAGAAAGATATTCTGAGTCTCCCTCTATTGAGATATAGTTGGCCTTAAGGGCAGATATTTTAGCACTGAACTTGTATTAACCTCTTCTGGGTTTGACAGAGTTTCTCCTTTTTTGCTTCCTAAATATGAGGCTAAAGAGCTGTTATTTGCCAAGCTTGTTTCCTAGCACTGTAAGCAGTAGACAGAAAAGTTTGCATTTTTTGTTTTTTTTTGTTTTCCTTTTTTTTTTTTTTTTTTTTTTTTTGGTCTTTCTCAGTTGAATTGCATCTGTGGTCTCTATCTGATAGAGAAAAGGTAAATTTAATATAGGCCTTAACACATGCTGTTCAATCTGATGGAAACATCCACCCCTGCCCTACCTCTTTCCCATCTTCCCCTCATTGTTCCTTCTCTCCACCCAGTATCACTTTTCTCCTGGCTAATTTATATTCCTTCCACCAGGAAGCCCTCTTATATAGTCCCACAGCATACCCTGCTCTTGCTTACCTCAGGGTAGATAGCACTCTATGAAAATTGGTCATGTATTTGCATGTATTCCCTGCTACAATAAGCTTAATCAGGGGCTGTGGATTTTGTACCATTTTATTCCCAAATACTTAGCACAGTCCTAATAAAAGTTCAATTAATATTTGTCCTAATAAAAGGGTCCTAATAAAAGTTCAATTAATATTTGTCAAATACATGAATTAATTAATAACATTTGAAGGAATATAAAAGTATCATTAACGTTTCTTTGTGCCAGGCATTGAGCTGTTTCATAAGCATTAGCTTATTACTCATAACTCTATATGATGTCTTTCTTAAATAGATAAAGACAGAAGGACTTAAAGAGGCTAAGCAATTGTGATACAGATGGTAAGTGACAGACTAAGGTTATTACCCATACTATACAATTACCTTTATGCATAGTTATCCAAAACACGGGGATAGATAGTCATTTAGTCCCACAGACCAGGAGCCTCTCTGATTAAATCTCAAAGCAGTGTTTGTTAGATTGCCTTACCATGGCAGGCATAGATTATAGAATTCATAGCAGAAATTAAAAGATAGTTTTCACTTAATATTGTACAATTCAGTAGCATTTAGTAATATGAAAGCTATTTTTTTTCTCAATTAAGACTGCTGTTCCACAGTCGCTTACCTAGCTATAATTATTTGTGTGCTAGTCACTAAAGCCTGTCCAAAAACACAGTGAGGGCAGTGAGAAAAAAAGATATGATCAGTTGTTTGACTGCCCTGATTTTCTAATTTACTCAGGTGAAAAGTTAGCCAAACAAACTGATTTTGCAATGTAGACATAGCCCAAGACTATCTGATGATTCTTTAGAAAAAAATATAATCCCCTGAAATTCTAGTGATTTCTAGTCACTACTGACTATGCAGATTTGAACCAATACCTGCTTTTTCTGAATTGATTGATTTTCCTTCTCACAGGCAACATTTTTATTTTCTAACCTGCAGCATTTCCATGCCTGACTAGAATATTTTTGCATTTGATTAATGTTTTCATTTGACTTTCAATGAGGTCTCGAAACAGTTTGGCTTGTCACAGTCAAATTATTTAAATATCCTCTGAAAAGAGTAAGTGGGAACTAAAATCAGATTCATGTGAACCTGAAAAACCAGTGGCGACATTTCCTGAACTTGTTATATTTTTATGTCTAAATTAATCATTTCACAATTTTGCTTTATGTTGATGCTCAGCTTCTTAAATACAGTGATTATTCGATGCCTTAATGGAAAAGTTTTAATTTTTAGCTGACCCAGAAGTTACTCTCTGGCAAGGATTTATGTTCTTTTTTTTTTTTTTTTAAATATTCTTTGTGGTTTCAACAGCACAAATATATTATGCCTTCTATTTATATGTATATTTTCAAAGTTTCTTTCATTTCTTTAATACAAACACCTTAAGCCATCCTTTTCACTTCTCAGCTACTGTTCACTCTTAATTGACTGGAATTATCCCAACCATGTTTTCAAATATGGTCAGCATTCTCTGTCTACATCCAGCTTATGCCATGTGAAAGAAAGCACACATAAAATAATATATACCATAAGATCTCATTTATATACAGTTTTAGAAAATGAAGACTAATCTCTAGCATCAAAATGCAGATTACTAGTTTCCTAGGGCTGGGCTAAGAGAGGAATGAACTGCAAGGGGAGTTAAGAATCCTGTTGGGGTGACAGAAATATTTTGTATCTTGATTGAGGCAGTAGTTCCACAGAAGTATATGTCTATTAAAACTCATTGAATTGCCATCTTTAAATAGATGACTTCTTTCTTCTAATGTGGATACAAGTAAATTGTCTAATATAAGTGGTAACTATAAAAAGTGAAATCTTTAAAAAGAAATATGTAAAGTAGTATGATTTGGCATCTTTCTAATCATAAACAAAAGGTATTATCCTTTTGAAAACCTTAAAAAGGAGAAATAATCATTTGATAATTAATCTCACTGAGGATATCAAAACCAATTCTAGCTAATGGAGAAGAATCAACATAACTAAATTGAAAGAAAAAGGTTTACTCAGTTGCCATCACTGAATACAAATCTATACCATACTGAGGTCAAGTTAACTATCTACAAATGTTAGCATTTAGTCAGAGGACCCTAAACATTGACAGGAAAGTTGATGAGAAAGCGTCTTTAAGACTCTGCACTTACCCTCTATTCGTGGTTCTGGTCTGATGCAAATAGTAGTCAGTACTGGGATCTACTCCTCAGGAAATGTGAAAGTGCATACATTAAATGGCAAAGAAAAGGCCCAAATTGTTTATATATCATCAGAAAACTGGTGGGTTGGAGACATTGGATATCAAAAAATTGCAAACTAGCAAACACAACATCTGAAACTAAAAAAGCTACCCTAACATCACTAAGTTGATTAAAAGCAGTGTGCTGCTAGACATGCAGCATGAAACTGTGGATCGTGAGGATGTAGCTAGAATGGCTTTTTCCTCTTCCAAATGTCATTCACAGGAGGAAATCTATGGTAGCTAATGAACATTGATGCTGTGACTCCGAAAAGATATAATTAATTAATTAATTTATAATCAAGATCACAAAAGTGAGATAACATAAACAACACAACTCATGTGCAAGAAATATAAAATTCTATTCCCTCTTCAAAATGAGACTTGCAGAGCTTCTCTATATATGTCTCAACAAATGAAAACGTGAATGTCAAATAACTGGTCTGTGGAAAATGTTCCCATTGCACTCTGATCTAAGGTCAGTTTAGCCCAAATTCAGAAAATTGGATTGGACAATCCAAATTTAGTTGCCAGAAGGAAATGAGCAATGTTCAGCCTTCGACAATAAACACAGTAAAAGTATTTGTGATAAATTGAATTTTTTTTCTTGATGACTATAAATGACTCAGAAAGGTATAGATCAGATGGTTTTCATTTGAGCAGTGGCTTATTTTTCTAAATTTTCCTGGATACTGAGCATTTCTACTCATTGACAGGGCAAGGCAGCTTTAGCCATTTCAGAGAGCCACTTATTTACTTGTGAATATTAAAATTTCTACAGAAAAGCTACCCAGTATGTGTCATCTATATGTATTCGTTAAATTTAGCAGACACATTTAACGAATAGTTTTTGCTACAAAAACAAACAAGCACTGAAGGAAGCTGGATTCTCTGGCTCAATAATCTTACCTCCTTGTTCAAACGCCTCAAATTTGGAGATTACAAATACTTTATATATTTTTTTCTACTTTGCTTCATATTTTTCAGAATATTTTAAGGAAAAGTATGTTTGTTCTCACAGTAGTAAGAACTAAAGAGACTATATTCTATGTGAAAGAAACAAAAACAAATAAATTATATTTAAATTTTTATTTTGAGCATTTGATCGATGAAGTGCTGTTAAAGTCATAGATTTATCAAATACTCGTATAATCAGCAAGTTTGCAAAACTTTATACATAAGAAGTTTCCACTTAGGAGGTGAACCCTCGGAACTGGAATTTGTTACAAAAAAGAAAACCTTTGAGACTTCTAAACTGAAGCTCTTCTCCCAAAAGTTTGTTTTGGATTGCCCACACCAGTTTTCAGTATCATTTCTTATGAAAGAAGTTTCTCTAGGCTTTGGCCAACAATATAGCAACCAAGAATCGCTGTGGCAGTTTTAAGAGCAGTGGTAGTATCAAGGAGAATTCACCCCAGAAGTGGCAAAAAGACCATGTACTTTCAACTCAGAAATATTAAGGCTTAATCCAAGCTCTGCCACTCCCTAATGCTGTAATGGTTGGCAAGTTATTTCTAAACATAATCTCCTTCATTTATAAAATAGGAATGGTAACTACCTCATAACAGTATCTGGCACATAGTAGACATTTGATAAATGCTAGTTCTTGGCCCCTTCACCTAAAATGGTTCCAGAACCATTTGAAACTTACTTGCATGTATGTGATCAAAGTTCCAACTCTCATATCTTTGCTGCAAATAAGGGTTGCAAAGAATATTTCTAAGGAAAAATGCTTTGTAATTATTTCTCTGTCTTCCCATTCTCCCACTCAACAAAAATTCTTCCTCCTGATGATAATAATGTGCTTTGTTTAACTCCACTAGTTATCCTGAGAAAGAAAAAGTGAGAAAAAGAGAGACGAACAAGAGGAGCAGGAGGAGGAAAAGAAGGAAGAGGAGGAAGAAGAAAACATGCAGAGGGAATGGCACTGCAAGGAAAGTAGTAGCCCAAAGGTCAATATTAAAAACATACCTTCTAACAGTCAAACCCTCTCAAATAATCTCCCTCTCCTTTCCTCTTCTGAAATGGAAGACCTTGTCTTAACTTAGCCACCTAAGATCTGGTTAGGTAAAAAGGAAATATTGGATCACTGAAAATAATTTATTCACAGATAATTGAAAATTGACACTACTTTTGCCAATTTTTTAAAATCTAGCTTAGTTCTTCTGACTTATCTGGGAAAAAAAAAGAATGAGGCAAATGGTTCTCATATTTCAGAGTATTTTATTACTTGATTTTGACTCTTGGAAAATCTACCATCATATCATAGGCACAGAATCCCATTCTAAACTTCCACATTGTCCTGAGACACATCTCTCAGGGATGTCTCTCCATCTCAGTCTTTCAAATGGGATAACCACTGGGAATCCAGGACAGTGCCAAAGCTACCATTCTTGCTAGGAATTCTTGTTTACCGTCTATGATATCTGCATGCTACCTGCAGCAGGCAGCTGATGCAAACGTTAACCTTCCTCAAAGCGCCCATGCCTCTGTGAGTACATTGTTGGTTGGAGAGAGCGTGCCCTATCTCACTGTTAGCTAACAGACTAGGAGATGAACTCCAGACTCAGGACATCATTAGATAAATTAAAAACAAAACAAGACAAAACAAAAAAACAAAAAACCAACTTCTGGCAAAGTTACAGAGAGTGACTTAGTACAGGAGCATTTGCTATAGGTTAGGAGAAAGTTAAAATAGCCCAGGCCAGAAGTAATAAGGGCCTGAACTGAGACAATAGCAATGAGAAAGCAACAGAATGTAAGGATTATTGGCTATGGTAGAGGTGAAATTGACTGGGTCTGGTAACTGGTCCAAACTGAAGGTAATGAAGAAAAAAGGATTAAAAAATATCAAGATTTCAGCCTGAGTGCCTGGGTAAGTGGTGATACACACAGCAAGATGCAAAGGTTGAAACTGACTTCAGCCATGTGTATTTGAAATGCTAGTGAAGTAATCATCTTTACTTTATGGGAAATTGTGAGGAATATGGTACAGGGCATTTGGAAATTGCCTGAATGTTACTTTCCTTTGGACTGCTTCTCTAATCTACCTGTCCTCTTAGATCAGGCTAGGGTACTTACCTTCTGTGCTCTAAAGGCACTTGTTCCCTTCCTTACACTTACTTCCCTTTAACTGGAATTGCCTTTTTCATTTTGTCACCTCAGTTAGACTATAGGTTTAGTGAGGTCAGGGCTTATGACCATTCTACTCACCCTAGTACCATTACACTAAGCATAGTTCCTAATAAATGCTCCGAAGCTGGTTGGTTTGGTGTTTGTTTTTTTTTGTTTTTTTTTTTGGAATGACTAGTAGTGCCTTGGAATCTTTGGAGGTTGTGAACCACTAATTATATCTTTCAAAGAGGTGATAGCTATGGCTCTGGGATTAATTGACTTTACTTCATGTAAAGAGTCCAAATAGAAACAGCAGTGGGAGGAACAGCTGATACAGGATGAGAAGCTTTTAGAGAAGGGAAAAAAGACTAGTCACAGGGATAAACGAAAAAGAGTAGAATTTTAGAAATAAGATGTCAGAAATATCAGGTACCTCAAAAAGTCCAGGATGCCTGGGGAGAGAACAACGATACCAGCAGAGACCTTTGAAAGGTGATGGACAGTAGAGAGCATTGGCAGAGCAAAAATAGAGGATGTCCGTGATTATCTCAAAACTAAAAAGAACAAGTTTAAGAAGAATGAGGAGGGCATTGTAATGATCCCCATAATCACTGTATTCTTTAATTCAGTGTTTTCCTAAGAGGATATTTTTCAGAATTCTAGTACCTCCCGCTTTTAAAGATGCAGAAAATACATTAGAAGTTCTGTAATGATTGTTCAATTTCAAGAAGTATTTCACCAACTTCTTTGACAATTTACAACTTAACTTATTAACATTCCAAGGGAAATAGTATTCCCTGGAATACATTTTGAGTTATGCTGCCCTGATTGTGTGACTACAGACACATTTATATTCTCTGATTTTAAAGGTATAATAGTGGGTGCTGTCACTGTTTGTCAGAAATCTTCCTGATTTGGATGACTGTGAAAGTAATGTGTTTTTTGAGTTCCATCGAAGTGCATCTTGAAAATAGTGAGAACACTGTACACTGACAGTCCTTTATTCAACCAACACTTACTGTATACCTACTATGTACCAGGTACTGTGCTCAGTGCTGACGATACAAGATTAAACAAGATGCCAAAGGTTCCTCCTGCTCTCATGAAGCATACAGATTAGATGTGGGTGAGGGGTGAGGGAGGTAAGACAATAAAATAAACAAGCAAAATAATTTTGGATAATTAAAAATGTGCTATAAAATGTGTAGATGTGATAGAAAATTATTGGGGATGGAGGGACTAATTTTGATTGTTGGTTTTAGAAGACTTCTGTGAGAAGGTTATATATGGAGCTGAGATCTGAATACTACAAAGGAGCTAGCTTGTTGAAGATATGAATGGGATGTGGTTCTAGAGAAATAACAAGTGAGCAAGTGAAAAATCCCTAAATTGGAATGAAAAAGATACACACACACACACACACACACACACAGGAAGAAGACCAGGGTGACTGAAGCATACTGGATAATAGAGTGATCGAAGATAAAATCTCAGTTTAACAAGAACCAGTTCATATATGGCACATGGGCCATTTGGGAGTTCAAATTTTATTTTGAATGTGACAGTAAGCCACTGAGATTTTCAAGCAGGAGAGAAACATGATCTGATTTATTTATTTATTCATTCAACAAATATTTATAGGGCATATACTATATGCCTGCTCTCTGGCACTGGGGATACTGCAATTACCAAAAGAGATCCTGCCTTTATGAAGATTACATCTTAGTAAGTTGATGCTTTTAACATAGACTATTCTAAATGGACTGTAGAGAATGGACTAATACAGGGCAAGAGTGGAAGCAGAGAGAGCAGTCAGGAGTCTATGGTGGGTTCCAGGAGAGGAATGAAAGTGAATCGGGCTGAAATGTTTAGAGTGGAGATGGCGAGAAGTCAGTAGGTTTGTTTTTGTTTTTTTGTTTTTTGTTTTTTTGTTTTTTATAGGTAGGGTCTGCTAGGTTGTTGCTGGATACATTTGGGAGATGAGGGAAAAATAAAACCTTGATAGACACAGATGCTTTTTTCTTTTTCTTTTTCTTTTTTTTTTTTTTTTTTTTTTTTTGAGATGTTACTTGGAAAACAGCTTTCAGGAAACAGAAATCAAGAGATCTTTTGTGGCCATTTCAAATATGAGCAGCCTATTTAAGAAAAGAGCTTAAGAAATCCGTTCATGTGATGTGATGAGCACTGCGTGTTACACGCAACTAATGAATCAGTGAACACTACATCAAAAACCAATAATGGACTGTATGTTGGCTATTTGAATTTAAATTAAAAAAAGAACTCAGTTGCAAACGAAAATCTAAAGCTCAGGAAGAGATCAGTACAACTATGAATTCAATGCAGTTTTATTCCATTTTACTGTTAAGGAAATTGAAGCACAAAGACATCATATAACTAGCCTCAGAGTTACGGATAGTGCTGGGATTTGAACCTGGACTGAACCAAGGCTGACTCCAGGATGGAGTCTTTACTACTTCGCTGTACTACTTTTCTAAAACCCAAGGGGGGATATGGAAGGCAGGGGAGTGGAGATAATTTTTCAAGAAGTTTTGAAGAGGGAAAGTGAGAAATTGGATTGTAACTAGAGGGCTCTGTGGGCCAGGGAGGGTTTTTAAAGATGGGTGCTACTGGAGCATGTGTGCATGCTGATGGAATAATCTGGTAAGAGGAAAAATTGATGTTGCAGGATAGAAGCATCTAATTGTGTGAACAAAGTCCTTGCTCTTGGCTCAGGGCCTGGCAGCAGTCAGGAATTATATGAATTATAATAAGTTCCTTAAACCTGGCAACTAACAGAAGTGGGATTTAACCCCAATCTCTGAATCCTCTGCACTTCTCAGGCCACTCGACCGTGCTGTCTCATAGCCCTTAGTCTAGTCTACTTCTCATCTAAAAAGTCATTTCCCCCTGGTTCTATGACTAGCCCCCACTGTTTTAGATGCAGAAGCCCCTGATTCAATTTCTTGCTGGAATGGATTCTCCACAAATAAGGATAATCCTCCATTTCATGTTTACTCACTTGGTTGACTTCCTCTATTCCACACTCTTTCCACAACAGGCTTTGCAGTTTCTGTTTTCTGAGACATTCAAATAAATGTGAGTTGGTATTACGACCAAGTACTTCCTGAAATGCATAATTTTCCCCCTTTATCATTTTTGAAACAAATGGATAAATTGCAAAGGAGCTACATTAATGAGATGTTTAATTTGAGGTTTTAATTTTGCAAATGTTGGGAAGCATAATTAAGATTCAGGCAGTACATAAGGGTCTTCAGGAATACAAAACAAAATATATTTTGCATCTAGAATTTTGGGAATATTTTCTGCTTAAACACAAACCTCTTAGAGCTGTGTTCCTTTGTTCCCCAAGCACCCTAGGCACTGCAAAGAAACAGAACATGGAGTCCTCACAGAGGTGGCAAATAAATAATCAGCATGGCTGTTATTGTGACAATTAGCAGAAAACAATGTGCTGGGGAGGGGTTGAGCTGAAGGGGAAAGGGAGTAGGCACTGGTTTTATATTTCTTTTATTCTCAGAATTTCAGGGCAAGTTTCATTTTCATTCCAGATGATATCTCAGATAATTCAAACAGCTAGGAGAAAAAGGAATAATGAATTAGAAGGGGATACAGATAGGATGGTAAAAGTTTCTGGGAAAAGGTAAGCAAGGAAAGGATTTGAAAGCTTAAGAAAAAAAAATATTTACAAGCATTTCCCTAGATTAGCATATCACATAATTATTTAAAACAAAAAACAAAAACAAAACCTTACACAGCCAAGGTACCTCTATCAAGACGGAAGAAGAAAATAGAGTTTAGATGGTAGAGCTACTGGTTTTCAAGTATCTGAAATGGCTATTTCACACCTAGAAATGGAAATTAATTCCCCAGACAATTTCTATCTCTTAGACTGTGTCTAAACACATAAGTCAGCTTGAACAAAAAGTAAGGTGAGTCCGGTAACCAATGCTCATAAAATTGCTATTTCTAGTTCTGTTGGTATAGTGTATTGTACAGGGTAAAAACAGTAAAAATATATTGATTGATTGATTTGTGAATTCATTTCATTATTAGGTTGAATCATATGAAATTGTCCTTTTTTGGTTAAAATGGTTGCAAATCAACAGTATCATATGATTCAAGGTAGTACTATCATTAAGCTAATGGAGAAAATTTCTTATGTTTGAAATCAATCAATATATATTTACCAAACATTGGGTATAGATTCAGGACTGGAGCAGATGTTGCAAATCAGTGAAAACAAAGATTCTGAATATGACAATTCTTTTAGTATTAAAAGTTAGGCAGACCTCAAGGGATCCTATTAGACCTTTAGAGTCTATCAAGTGAGAGAATGCATAACCAAGCTGGCCTAAAGTCAATAACACTTTATGCACAATTTTTTCTGTATTTTATTTATCATAGTAGTGTTGCATATATTTGAAAAACAACAGCATATATATATAAATAGTATATATATACACACACATATATACACACACACACATATATACACATACATATATATACATACACATATGTGTGTGTAGTACATATATATTTAATCTCCAGACAAAGCTTAGTGCAAATTTGGATTGTAAAAAACTATATTAGATAGGCCTTTTATGTTGCAAATGGCAGAAAAAAACACTCAAACTGGTCCAGGCAAAACAGAAAAAGATTTTGACTTACATAACTGAAAAGTCCAGCAGATGTGTTTTAAAACACAGCTAGGCCTAGAATTCCAAATGATATCATCAAAGCTTGTTCTTTCTCTACCTCTAGGCTTTTTCTCTTATTAAATTTATTATTGTTCACTTGATTTTTATTCTCTACCTGGTGGCAACTGTTGCAGTGTAAGGAGGTCTTCTAGTTCCACATTACCAGTACTGTCCTAGAATCGTGTACCAAGATTCCTGAGCTAATCACTCTAGATAGGAGAATGTGATGTTCTGATTGGCTAGATAATTCATAAAGCACTCCTAGAATCTTAAATCTACATGAATCTCATGAACTAAAAAGCGAGGAGGGGTTCTCCCCATGGAAAATAAAGACGTATGAGTATATGCTAAACCAGCAAAAATAACAGTTTGCCAACTGTGTAATCCCCATAAAATAACCGTTGCCATCCTAGCGACCATGGCACATGGGTTGGATATCACTGTTGTAAAGATTATATAATGAAAGATATATATCCTTGCCTTGTTCTTACAGCTTATTTTTGGCTTATTCATTTATTCAGCAAGAATTGAGAGTCTACTGTGTATGATTTTTTTGTACTAGGGGATTCAAATTAACTAAGACATAGTTTCTGCCCTCCAGGAGCTCCAAACCTAGTGGGAAAACAAAATTGCTGAGTGATAAACCAAGTACTATGAAAGTACAGAGGAAAGTGTAACCAGGTGTACAAAGAATGTTAAAGAGATCACAGGCACAGTGATACTTGAACAAGGACTTAAAGGAATAATAATTTTCAGCCAGAATGAAAAAATAAAAACAGCAATGACAAAAATACCTAAATAATTACTGCTGTATGAGCTCTGATAGAGGAAGCGCATGAGGTTCAGGAGGGAAAACTCTGAGTACTCCCTCACACATACCACAAACATAAACACCAAGGGGGTGAACAGAGTCAGGACCAGTTTAAAGTATTATTGGGATTTAGAGAAAAATCTTACGCAACATTTCAGAGCACTGTTTGATAGTGCAACTTTGCTCAGGAGCTGTTTAGCAAGAGATAAGACAATTAACAAAGGAAGAAAAAAAAAAGAATCCACCAATGCCTTTTGGTGAGAGAGAGAGAGGAACAGGAAGAAATTCAGATTATTGCTGTGATGTTTTTGGGAGCACAGAACTGAACCACTTCCATCTCTTGGCTTATAAGGAAAAAGAAGACATCAGAAAAGTTTTGAGTGATTCTTACAATCCAAAAAAGACCTAACCTTATAGCACCTAGAAGTAGGATGTCGAGAATATTAAATAAGTTTTAAAGTCTTAAATTCAAGATTCATTTTCTTTTCAAAATTAACAATGAGCCTTATTCTAAAAGGCAGTTTTTAAGTAGCTATTATGTGCTGGCAAAGGGAATGCATGAGCATAGCCTCTATAGGTTTTTTCTTCTATATAGATAATAGCTTTGATAAAGACATAGATATATTTCTTTCTATAACTCATTCAAATCCATATGTATACATACATATTACACACTGAATGTCATATTTGGGTGATTTTCCAGGTCACAGCAATTTTAATACTTTATACATTTCTTTGTGATGAACTAGAGAAAAGTTCTTTTTAATGCATTCACAGTGGGAAGAAAGATTTTTTGAAAACTTTATTTATCAATTTTGGTACTTAACTATATAATTCAGCTCTTTGTTATTCACAAGTGGCATTGAATCTTTAATAACACTATCAATGAAAAGGCATGTACCTGTCTGCATTTTATAACAAAAAGGAAAATATATAAATAGCTTGCCATTGTTTGGTAAATTCTACTGCTCAGTTATGGGGAAGCTAAATAATCCATAGTCCATGTGAACAAGTTAGAAAAGAGCCTTTAATGAGCTACAGAGGGAAGTATTTTCAGAGTACTATACTCATTTTCATAAATGTTGCTGGAGAGGCAATTGCTCAAATATAATTCTCCCATTAGGAGGTTAAGAGAGATAATAACAGCTTAACACAGAAGGAAATAACAAAAGAAATAAGATGTCAAATATGATCAGATCTGTCTTTGCCATATAAATTCAAACAATAAAATTGCTATGTAATTATTTCAAAACTCTGCTTATTTTATTTTTCAATATCAAATTCTTCAAGCAAGGGTCTGCCAGTATATCTGGGCTTTGGATCACCCATAGTATTTGCATCAGGAAGGGAGCTCATTATTTTAAGAGGGAAAAAAGCAATTTCAGATCTATGCTTATTATTGCCATCCTAAATGATATTCATAGAAGTGATGCAAAGTTTAGAGTTGTATATGTGGAACATCGAATGAAAAACTCAAGTTGGAATAATATGAGTATTCTCATCCTTCATATTTTAAAAATTTATTTCTTTGTTTCTTAATAGCTAACTTTTGTTCCATCATAAAGTTATCCAAGTGTAGGTAAATGAAAGTAGCATTCAGTCAAATGACCTGACTGCTTATATCAACTCTTGACAGTAATTATGTGACTCTTGGAAGTGATGGAATGGTGCAGTAATAAGATGATATTTCAGTAAGCAACCCAGGAGACGTAAGGCCTGCCTTGATGGCAATTATACTGCTCTTCCTTTAGAAGTCCCTGAGGAAAATTAATGTACAGAGAACTATGATAAAGTAAGGAATAGTAAGGAATTATTCACTCAGAATTTGGAACCAACACCCACAGAAAAATTGGTTTCTGTTCTGTACCTTATGGAAAACTCATTTTTTTCCCTTATTCTAGAGATACACTAGAGTCTTGACCAATGGCAGGTAATATGCAAAGTCAGACCTCTAATCATTATCCTTTCCCTGCTCCTGATGTAGAATACCATGGATTAGTCTTGGTTGTTTTTTTTTTAATTTTATATATGTAGATTCATAGACAATGTTTTATATTTGGCTTTTTATGTTCAACATCCTTTTTGTGAATCCATCCATTCAAAACACTCTATAGTATTCCATTCAGCAAATATATTTATTGTTTCATTTTACTATTGATGGGTATTTGAGCTATTTCCATAGTAAGAATATCCTTCTCTGAACATTCTTACATGTCTTTTGGTAGTCAAATACATGCACTTCTATTACTTATTTATTTAGAAATGGCACAGGAAGATTCCCAAAGGGGGAAACTGACTCCCCAATTTTGGGCTCATATTGGTGGGTTTTCTCCTCCTCCTGATCTTAGTTCCTTAATTCTACACTGTTTTTAGCTGTTTTGTGTCTTAAAATAGATATTATTTTTTAACATTTTCTATAGTTTCTCACAGAATGAGGTTCAATTTGCCATTACCGAAAGTGGAACTCTTAAGGCACACCTTCAACTCGTCAACATCTAGTTTCAGGTTCAATTCCACATAGCAAATAGGATTATATTTTGTTCTAAATTTTCTTAGTTCAGAAGTAACATTTATTTTTCTCCTCTTCTGTATTACTATCAAACTTTGGATACCACATTGCTAATTTAATTAGGTATGGCTGAACATTTAGTGGGATTCAATAAACATTTGATCAATAGATTCAAAACAACACCAAATTACCAGAAGGAAAAAAGAACATATCACTGGCTATAGCTACCAAAACATCTCCATGAAAAGTGAAAATAAATCAGTGGCTTTGTTTATACAATGCCAAATATTTAGATTTGGGGAAATTCCAAAATAATCTACTGGGTTTTCATCCTTATATGAATCTTTGCCATCTTGTACACAACCACATGGAAATTGTGTTCCTTGTTAAGAATTCTTCTACATAGTTAATGAGGAACATAGTTGGAAGACTTGGCTGAAGTCCATTCTAATCACATTACCATTGATAATGAAGAGTAAGCTGAGTGTTTGTTTTTAAAGTTCTACTTCTTGTGCTTCATTTTGCCTATCCTGTTCTCATTACCATCGTTTGAGTAAGGAACTAAAACTTCTCAGTCTTCTTTATGTGTTATCTACTTAGAAATGTATGTCAGTTAAGAACCTGCTCCCCACCCTGATGTCCTACTATTTGAGCTAGACTGGCTACTTCCTACCTATCCTTACACCTCAGTTCTGGCTCTAAATCAGAATATTTGGATAAGAATTATAATAAAATAATGCATCTCATTTGGGAACAAGAGGTAATACATATCAAAATCACCTGGAAAGACTTTATTAAATAAGAATTCTTATTCCCATTTCCTTTATCATTCTTAAGGATGTATCAGAATCTACACCTCCCATTATCCTCTAGCCTATTGAGACTTACCACCTTAGGAAATACTGGTTCAATAGTGCAGTCTTATTTGCTTTTGTTTCCCTATAACTACTGCTTATTTCTCTATGCCTGTTCAATTCCATCTGGATTTGTAGCTTAACTTTCCATATCCAGTGTTTCTTAACTTTGCATCTTCTTCCCAGTAACTTGATCTCTTAGATATTTGACACCACTTGCTAAAATCTAAGTTCCCCATCTAATTCGCTTGGCCTATGCCAGTGGTTCTCAGACTACCACCTGGAGGGCTTATTAAAGCATTGATTTCTGGACTCCATTCCCAGAGTTTCTAATATAGTAAGTCTGGTTTAGGCACAAAACTTTGTGTTTCTAACAAGTTCCTAGGTGAGACTGATGCTTCTGGTTTTGGGAATCATACTTTGAGAACCACTAGCTGTTGTTGATCCCCCAGACTTTGGATTCATTCTACCTAAGTTCAGTTCCCTATGGTTCATTCCCTATATGACTCTCCAGTGTTATTGTTCTAATTCTTATCTGTATTTATAGCCTGCTCTTCCACTACTAACTGAATTCCTGGTTCTGACTCTTGTTTTTTAAAAACCTAAGAACAACCAGGGTTCCGTTAACTGATTTGATTGATTGATTGATTGATTGATTGAATGATTAATTGGTTCATTTATTAATTGGTTCATTTATTCATTCCATCATTCATTACATATTTAATGCCTTGTATGTGATAGTCATTGTCTATGCAAAGTGAAAAAAGCACATTCTCTATTATTAAGGAGCTTATAGTTTAAGAAAAAGAGATCATTGGGTAAGCTGATAATGCCAATACAATAACACTAAGTTTTATGATAGTGTTAAGCATTGGGTTCTATAAAAACACGAAAATGAGAGATCTAACGCTGACTACATGGGAGCAGAGTAGACTTCTAGAAAGAGAAGGTGCCTAAATTGAGCCCTGAATTACCAGTTGGGTTATCCAGCTGATGAATAAAAACAAGGCACTCGGAGAAGATGGAGTGTACACAAATAGCTGTAAAGAACTTAAGAATCTCAGTGTGGTTGACCAAAGGTGAAGAGATACAAGTCTTTAAAGAATATAAGGTTGAAGACTTAAGCAAGGACCAAAATATACAGGATTATTTAGGCCAACCAAATAAATATGGAGCTATGAGGAATCAGTGAAGGATTTTAAGCAAATGATCTGATCCTCGTTATATTTTTAGAATTGGAAAGTGGTGAATAACACTACTCATAGGGAAATATGCAATGATCTAAGCTAACGATAATAAGAAAATAAACCAATATATTGAGAACCAATAGGCAGAGAACTATAGACATTTTTACAAACTGTTTATGAAATAATATTTATATAACTTCATGGTATACAAGAGGAAATTACCTAGGATTATTTAACTATCTTATGGCAGATCCAACTGGCACACCAGGAGGAAAAATTGAAGAGGCCAGTTAGACAAAAGAATGAGGGTTAAAGAAGAAATTTTCTAGGAATGGAAAGTAAGAAACATGATTTCGTATGATCAACTACTGGATTCCCTATAAACATCTTTGAGTTTATTAGAATAAGCCAACTGAGGTAGTATTATTCCTTCATGATTTTCAAAACATCAGCTGCGTACTAATCTGAAATTTTTACATCTGGACATTGACTTTTACGTACGTGAACACCTTCATATTTAGTTATATTTGTGTATTAGCTTTTGATAATTAGTTGCTGATGTATAAATTACTACAAATTTGGCAACTTAAAACAATATAAACTTATTACCTCTTCTAAAGATAAAAATTGGGTTGGCTTGGATGATTTTCTTGGCAAATATGCCCCTCACCCCCAAATGAGATATTGGTCAGCCAGGCTCTTACTGGGAAGCTCTGAGAAGAACCCATTTCCAAAGTCATTCAGGTTGTTAGCAGATCCAGTTTTGTGGTTTTAGGACTGAAGTTCCTATTTACTTACTGGCTATCAGTTGGGAGCTTCTCTTAGCCCCTGGAGATGTCTTTCAAGTCCTTGCATGTTTGCCACTATATCTCAGAGCCAGCAAGTCTGGCTCTGAGAATCCTTTTCATGCTTGGGCTCTCTCTAATTTCCTCTGCCACATCTCTTCTGCCTCCAGACCAAGAAAGTTCTGTGCTTTTAATGGCTCAGGTGGTTCTATGGCCTGTAACTTTAATTACATCAACAAAGTCCTTTTTGTCACATACAATTAACATATTCACAGTAATGGGTATATCTTGGGCTGTGATTCTGCCTACCGCAATTCATATTAAGGTTTCCATTCACTAAGATAAACAAAAATTATAGTCTAGTGTGAATGAGCTATGCCATTTACCGCTGTGACACAGAATGTTTCTGTTTCTCCCCTAATTAGCACAAAGAACCTCCATAAATAGCCCACATCAGGTTAACTGCTGAAAGATTTGCTCCTTGCTTCTTTCTTTCTCCTCCTCTTCTATCACTCCACTTGTCAAAATTAGGGTCTTTAGTATAAGTTAAAATACATTTTTGTCAAACCTATCCACAATAAATCAGTTGTTGATTTGAGCTCTTCTTGCGCTAATGAACACACAGGATTAGCATGTATATTTGAAGGCATAATGGTACAGGAAAAGCCAAAGTTAATGGAAGAATCAGTGAAGATTATTTTGCTCACAGTTTTGCTATCCCCTCCCCATTGAAAGTCAATATTGCATGAAAAATAATTCAACTATTGATGATGTGGTTAATATACACTAGAAAGTCTACCAGGGGTTTCCAAATTTGCATTAACTGAGAACTCCTTGAAAGATCTAATTGCATAATATCTTTTATTGCAGTTATGCTGCTTTGCCTTCCAGCAGAGAGTTCTAATATATAAGATACATGGAAATGTGATTCTGATACCTAATGTGAAAAGGAAATGTGATGGCAGATATCAATAGGAAATCAAATTAGCATTAATTTTTTCCTGAAATTTTGTTCAGGGAACCATTTTTTTAGACCTTATGATTAAAGATTTGCATTTTTGCTTTTGGCATAATTATAAGTTTTGTTGTTTTGTTTTTCTAAAAATACATATTGGAGTAGAGTTTAGGCTTGGATCCCTATGTTTCTTCCTCAAGACTTACTACATTCTTCATTCTGAAATACTTGAATTATCATGTGTTATTTTCTTTTAGTGTTATAGAAAAGATGGAAGCACAGCCATATTGGTGATTTGGAAGAATTCAGCACGGCAAATGATTATCAGAATATTTCTCCTATATATTTTGGCCTTTTCCTAGTTCTTTTGTTTTAATTTCTGAAAAGAAAAAGAAATTCATTATCTGTAAGCCCAAACCTTGTGGTGTCAGAGACAGAGACATATGTAGGATGTCAGTGGGATGAAAAGTGCTATGCCCAAAATTGAAAAATAATAATAATAATTTTTAAAATTTTAAGAATTGTGCTTTAAGTGTAGAGAATATTATAATCCAAGTGGCGATGATGCCTTCTGATACCAGACAGCTGGTATCTAAACTCCCTCCCTTCCCATATTATGAATTGTACAAGAAGTATAAAATAAAACTTATATTTAGGTCCCAGCCACAGAAAACGTTAGGGCTTCTGCTTCTCTAGATCCACTCTACGCTAACGTAAAGAGATACCACTTACAATGACTAAATAAGACGAAAAGTAGACTTTAGTATTATAGTTGCCACCTATTCCTTTTTCAGGCCCTGCAGGTATATGCTCATGTTTTTCTCTCTAGTTTCATCATGTCACTTATCCTCACAGATAACACCCATGAACGTGAACTATTTTACTCTCTGCCTCAGTCAGTGGTTGTACGACCACTACCAACCCAACTGCCAATTCAATAACCATTCTTTTCCAGCAGATCTCCAGGTTCTGAAAACCCTCCTCCACCACTTGAAGAACAAGATGTTTTTCTGTCAAACTCACTACATATAGCTAGATATGAGAACCTTATACCTCATAACAACCAGTCAACCTTACTTCCTACCACAAAGTTTTACAAATATGTGAGTGGGGTTTTCAGTGCTAAGCTGATGACACTTTTAAAGTGTGGTTAGCCTTTCTTATGCAGTACTGGCTTTAGAAAGGATGTTAGTGATCACTGAAATTCATTTACCTCTGCCACTTAGTACCTCATAGACCAGACCAAGTATTCCATCTTACTTACTCTCACTTTCTTATTGCATAAAAACTGAAATTAATATTGCCATCTGCACAGTGTTCCTATAAAAAACAAATGAAGATATGTTCCTAAAATACCTTCCATACTGCCACATATGTAGCAGCTATATATCAAATATTAGTTTTCCTTCATTAATTCTCCCTTTGTTGTTTTTGTCAGGTTTGCATTCTTATTTTCTCAGTCATTCATTCTCTCTGGGCAATCTACATCCATGTGACACATTTTATCCTCCCACAAATCAAGGTCCGAAAAGATAGACACCCTAATTTTGAATTCCCTGCTAATCAATTAACTCAAGTTAGTCACAAGTCATAGGCCTAGAAGGTTAAATCTTTCTTTATTTAATGTGTCATGATAAACAAATCGAAAGTCAGTGATTCAAATCCAAAGGTAACATGGTGTTATATTTTTGAAGTCCTTCTGACTAAGGTATAGTTTGACATTCAACTTGACAGCTTCATAACCCAAGTCTGTAGAAGACATTTTGTGGTGTTGTTTTCGTAGAAAACTTGTTTCAACTCATCACACATACCCCTTAATTAAAAAATCTCTCTCTTCATTATATATAAATGTAGAAGACTTCAAGAAAGATGACACTTACCTAATGCCTCTATATAGCCAAAAGAACAAACTATCTTCTTAGTACCAGAATTAGCTACTACTCCATCAAAGAAAATTACATTGGCATAGCACTTTGCAATTTATAAATACTTTTGCATCCATTACTCATTTGATCTTCTCAACAGCTTATAAGACAGTCAGGAAAGACACATTTATCACCAATTTGCATATAAGGAAGTTGAGGCTAAGAGATGTTATGTTGCTTACCCAAGATCATGTAACTAGTCCAGGAGCCAGTGTTCAAACCCAAGTCTGACTAAGGACAGAGCCCAAGCTCCTCACCGTTATGACCAGGAGACACCAAATCTCCTTATTCAAATGCAGTGCTCTTTGCTCTAATCTGTGTTGCATTTTTTGGTCATTATTTTTAGGTATGAGGAAGAGTTCTTTACTGCTTTGGTTTTACTTGAGGTTCTATGCATAACATTTTGAATTATGTATTCTGCAATATGTAAACATTTTATTTCATATTTCTGCTTACATTTGTATAGATTTTGCAAATAATTTTTTTTATCCTTTTGTTATTGACACGCAGATAAGTTAGTGACTTTATTCTGAAAGCCAGTGGATGAAGTTGTACCAGCATTCCAACTAAGTCAGTGATTCCTAGATACTCTAGGAAACACAGATGGTATGGAAATACCTCAGCCCCTGACTTGCACTACAGATGCCTATGCAAAAAGGTAGTTGAGTAGGAGTAATTTATTTTTATTGACTTTTATTTATTTTTTGTTTGTTCCAAGTTTTTATTTAAATTCCAGTTATTCAGGGGCACCTGGGTAGCTCAGGTGGTTAGGTGTCCGACTCTTGATTTTGGCTTAAGTCATGATCTCAGGGTCCTGAGATCAAGCCCCACATTGGGCTCTACCCTCAGAGCAGAGTCTGCTTGGAATTTTCTCACTCCCTCTCCTTCTTCCCCTCCCCCCCCTTTCTCAAATAAACAAATAAATAAAATCTTAAATATATGCATATGTATATATATTTAAATTCCACTTAGTCGAAGAGGTTGCTGCCTGTATTCTCCTCTAGGATTTTGATGGTTTCCTGTCTCACATTTAGGTCTTTCACTCATTTGGAATTTATTTTTATGTATGGTGTAAGTGGTCCAGTTTCATTCTCCTGCATATGGCTGCCCAGTTTTCCCAAAACCATTAGTTAAAGACACTGTCTTTTTTCCATTGGATATTCTTTCCTGCTTCGCTGAAGATTATTTGACCATATAGTTGTGGGTCCATTTCTGGGTTTTCTCTTCTGTTCCATTTATCTATGTGTCTGTTTTTGTGCCAGTACCATACTGTCTTGATCACTACAGCTTTTTAATATAACTTGAAGTCTGGAACTGTGATGTCTCCAGCTTTGCTTTGCTTTTTCCAGATTGCTTTACCTATTTGGAGTCTTCTGCGGTTCCATACAAATTTTAGGATTGTTTGTTCTAGCTCTGTGAGAAATGCTGGTGTTATTTTGATAGGGAGTGCATTAAATGTGTAGATTGCCTAAATTGTCTAGTATAGACATTTTAACAGAATTTGTTCTTCCAGTCCATGAGCATGGGATGTTTTTCCATTTCTTTGTGTCCTCTTCAGTCTCTTTCATAAGTATTCTATAGTTTTCAGAGTACAGATCTTTTTACCTCTTTGTTTAGGTTTATTTCTAGGTATCTTATAGTTTTTGGTGTATTGTAAATGGGATTGATTCCTTGATTCCTTTTTCTGCTGCGTCATTATTGCTATAGGAGAAATTTAAAGCTTAAATGAAAGGACAATTTTGTTTTAAAATAATTCTTGCCTGATGATGATGCTAATGGGATTCTACTCGATTAATTCTCATAAAATATGTTAGAGGGGCGCCTGGGTGGCTCAGTCGTTAAAGCGTCTGCCTTCGGCTCAGGGCGTGATCCCGGCGTTCCGGGATCGAGCCCCACATCAGGCTCCTCCGCTGGGAGCCTGCTTCTTCCTCTCTCACTCCCCTGCTGTGTTCCCTCTCTCGCTGACTGTCTCTCTGTCACATAAATAAATAAAATCTTTAAAAAAAAAAATATGTTAGAGAACCTAGGCTACTAATCACATCAATAAAGGCTGTTTCTACTTTTCAATCGAATATCCATTTATAGAAACTTACCTTAAAATATAAAATTAAAGTAACTATTAACTCCAATTTCTTATTTTTTAAATGTAGAATTTAAGGCTTCCCAGAGATTATATTAATTTCCCCGTACCTAGTTAATGGTAAAAGGATATTAGAACTCTGTCTAACTCTGACTCTTAATGTAGTATTCTTTCCACTACTACAGATTCCCTTAATATTTGAATCTCCAATATTTCCTGAGAAAATAAAAGTTGTGTCTCTTAAGAAACAGAAAAGTATATTTAGTTTCTAACAGAATGAGAAATTTGTATTTTTATCTGCATTTTACAATTTACCTCAAGTTATACTATAGTTCCTTCATGATCCTGGTTTCAGACCTTGTCCTGTATTTCTCTTAAGAGCTTACCAGTTGTAAAATTAAGCCATGAAAGACCAGAAATAAACTTGACATCTAAGGCAAAAAAGGGGAAAAAAAAAAAAAAACCCTAGCATTCTCTCCAAGATACGGTAGTATAATAGCCAAGATGATGAGATAACTGTCAGAAGCCAATAGGGATCTTAAATTGAGATTTATTCTTTGAAGGCCTGACTATACTCTTATGGTGCTCTCAAAATCAGTAGTGTCTTATGAGTTATATCACAGCCTGAAACTTGCTTTGAATGATCTCACCAAGACTTTCAAACAGACTGATTTCTTTCAGTGCTCACTCATGTCCTATGGCGATTAAGAGATTGTTGAAAAGAAAAGGTTTCTCTCCTTGACAAATGGTTGGTTATTGTGGAAGGAATTTTTTTGTCTTTATGTAGTTATACCTTAGAGCATACATTGCATGCTAAGTTTGAGGGCTGAAAAAGTACTAATGGTCTCCCACATTTCACTTTTATACCATAAAATTGAAGTTGCTAACAAAATGCATAGCATCACTAACTCTATCAGCTCCTAGGCTTTTATGATATCTAAATTCTGTAGGTTTTTATATTTGAAGATTTCTCAGTGAAGGATAATAGTGTGACCGTTCTGTTAAATAATAAGCATGGCTGTAAGGCCCCTGAATAGGTGAGGTTCTATTTAAATGCTAATTATCATCATTATAAACCATTTGGAATGCAACTAAGTGTGGATACCCTGAGATAAAATCTTTTTATCTAAAACAGAGGATAATAACCATGGGTAAAACTTACTGGCTCTTGTAGGTATCAACCCAAGACAACCCTCAATTAGAAATTCTCCTTGTACAAATGCAGCAGAAAGGGGTATAATGAGTAGGTCAAATAGGTAGCAAACTATGTGGTATGCATTGAACAAGGATCTCCCCTCACCTCATCTACACACACGCACACCTCTTGTCCAGAAATAATGGCCTTAAAGAACTGTGACTGCTGCCTGATATGCTGCCAATGCATGTATTCACTAAACCTTTCTAGATTGCCTGTATTGTATCTTGCAGTGAAGGCATAGAAAGATAAATAAAAAATAAGCATTGCTTTCAAGAAGATAGGGTAAATAAAAAAGATATTCAAAGGGAAGAAGAGAAAAACGTAAGAGAAACAGATAGAGAGATACTAACATCTAACTGTTGGAGGAGTGGACATGGGGGAAGAAGAATTAAAGAAGGCGTATTTGAATCTGCCCTTAAAGGATGAACAGTATCTGGGCACACAGAAATATGGTGAACAGGCATTCCAGGCTGAAGAAATTAGGTAAATTAGAAAGTTGTTTCCTAATAATGTCCAAATACCTCTTGAATATTTACCTATTAATTAATGGCAGGTCACTAAGATTAATTTACTAGATTCAACAGTAAGACAGGTAGATGAGACAAGGAGGGCTGGTACCTGCAGCAGGTATCACCGGTAAGCTTTTGGCAAAAGTTGGAGACACTGAGCTATCTATTTCTTCTTTGATTCCCTATGATATACTCATCAGTATGAATTTCTACCTTGATTATCCCATTGCAATGGTTTTTTTCAAGGTGATCCCATGACTTTAATTATGATCTCAAATCTTAATCTTTGGCACAGACCTCCCTCCTGTACTCTAGACCTAAATATTCAAATTCCTACTTGGCTTCCTCACTTGAATAACTAAAGGAGTCTCCAACTCAAAATATCCAGCACCAAATTTGCAATCATAGAATTATTCTCACCCAATGTTTCTCTTCTCAGAAGTGATACCACCATTTACCCAGGCTCACCTCTCAGAAATGGTACCACCATTTACCCAGATTCACATTTTAGAGTCATCTTACGTAATTCCTGATCTCTCACTCCTATATTCAGTTATACGAAGTCTTTCTATTGTAACTCATAGATATCTTCCAAATTTACCCACTATCCTGTACTCCATTTTTATCAAACTAAAAGTTTGAGCTACCCATACTCTCCCTTAGTTATGGAAATAGTCTCTGAAGAGGCCTCCCCAAGTTTTGTTTTCCTCACATCTAATCAGTTTTCTACTTTGCTTCTAGGGTCACTGTCACAGAATATTCAATCAATTATGTTACTCTCTGATATAGTATTGTATTAATCCCACCCTACCCCATGAATCATGTCTCTTGGGTATCCATCAACTTAGGTAGTCTGCTCCTACCCAAGTTTGGGGTTTGGACAGGTAACTAAATTGGGCCAAAGGGAAATCAACTAGCATGACATAAGTGGAGGTTTGGAAAGTACTTGTTCATTTAGATCTGCCCTCTGGAGCACTGCCATGTGAAGAAGCCCAAGATAGGAGTAGGGAGGAAGAGGTAGATGCATTCAGTGTAAGAATATTTTGATTATTCAAGATCCCTACTAAGTACTGGCTCACCTTGACTCAGTAACAGCAGGCCACATAATTTTGTACCATTTCTTGGTCATACTCAATTCTCTGTTCCTCAAATATAGGCCATGACTTTTGAGTGAGTCAGAAAAGGAAATGTAGGTAATTCAGCAAAAGATATCCATTTTGGCTAGAAAAACAATTCAATACAAGTATTATAGCAGTGATGTCAGATTAGTGATGCCACCTTTATTGATTGATTGGCTAAATCATTCATTCATTTATCTGTTTATTCTTTCATTCATATAGTAACCATTTATTAAATGTTTACCATGTGTCAGGCATTGTCAGAGGAAAGAAAAGAAATAAGACAGCCTCTTCTAAAAAGTATATAAGTAACAGATAGATTGGTTACATTCATAATTTATTGGACACAGAGGAAAATCCTAGATCTCAATACAAAACAATCACTATAAGATGTGATTTATTTAACTTTCTAGCTTTTTCCCAATATAGTAACACAATACATTTCACTATATAAAGTCTATATCATTCCTCTTTGTAAACAATTCCAAGCTATATTAAGAAAGTTATAGTTTCTAAAATAGTGGTAATCAATTATAAAGGAGTGGTCACAAGAAAGCAACATATTCTTCCTAAATTTCAAGAGTATTATAAAGTCTGATGTGTTGATGTTCAAGAAATTATCTGATCTCCTCTGATGAAATTTCTTTAATGCAAACTACATGTGTTATTACTTTTACTTCAACTAAAAAAAAAATTAACTTTCACAGAAGTTAATTGCAGGCTCTTTAAGTTCTGTATGAAGAATGCTGAGAGTTCTGTCTAATTTGAATGCAAGGAAGTGCCAAAAAAATTATGTTTGTAGTAGGGTACTATATTACACTTGGCATTTTAGTGTGTATCCAAATTATTATACATTTTAGTTTTAATTCCTAAGATTGCTCAAGATGCCTTTCTTTCAAAGAGAATAGGAAAGAAATGTAAATTTAGAACAATATATAGATTTCACTGAAATCAGTTGCAATCAGTTCTTTCAGCTGCATTATGGTAGGGGACTTAAGGTTGGTATATTTATTTTTCATTTAGAATGCTGTAAGCTGCCTATTATGTGTTGGATTTCATAACAGTGAGCACATCCTTTTCAATGGCTATTTGCTGTGTGGTAGTAGTGTAGGAGTGTTATGCACGTTTTAGCTTCATCAAAACCTACTGTAAAAATTTAGAATTAATGGATCATTGAGTGCATTGAGAGTAACAGTTTTAGAACTGAGCTGTCACGTTTATTACTATCCCACTTACAGCATCTGAATTAACCACATATTAAAAGTCCCTTGAAGTTTTTGCTTAAAAATGTCCTAACCATACATAATAATCTATGCTGGCTATTTTATAACAACTTTGATTTTTTAGTTCCAATTGTATTATGCCTTTTTTCTAAAATTTATATTTTGACATTATGATGTAAGAATCTAGTAGCAGATTCATTTTAAAGAATAAAATATGCATGGAGTTTTGTATGAAAAAATTATAACAGTGAAAGAAATATATGCCCACTTGATCTAGCTTATTAATCTTAACCTTTCTTCCAGTTGTACTTTAGATTGTTATTCCACTCGTGAATTTACATCAAGTAACGGGCAGATAAATTCTGAATGATGTTGAGGGCACTGTACATTGTTCTGTGTCTATTACTATTCCATAGTGCCCATTTTTAAATATCTGTATGTAGAAATTAAATTTAGTTTAAAAATACTGATTGCTTGTTATAGGGCAAATGCTATGCTAGTGCAAAAGATCCAAGCTGAAAGTACATTTGTTCTGTTATTATGGAATTCTTAGCCTTATAAGGAAGACAAGCAAGCAAATCAACAGCTTCAAAGGCATCTAACTAGTCAGGAAATTCTGTGAATTGTCTCCTGAATATATGTTCAGAATTGGACCATTTCTCACTACATGCACCACTACCATCCTGATTCCAATTACTCTCCTCTCTCACCTGGACCATCACAATACATTTCTACTTCATCTATTTTTTTTTTTTTCCATTCTTGCTCCCCTTAACCCTTCATTCTATTTTCAACAAAGCAATAAAAGTCATTTTTTTAAAAAGCTGATCGTGTTACTCCTATTCTCAAAATGTTCCAGTGGTTCCCCAGATCATTTGCAATGAAAGTCAAAACACAATCACTTAAAAGGTCCTACTTCAGCTGATCCCTGCTAACACTCTGACATGAACTCCTGTTCGTCTCCTGGTTTACTGTGTTCCAGCCACAATGGCCTCCTTGCTGTTCCTTTAACACTCCAAGTATGCTCAACTTCAGACCTTTGCACGTGCTGTCCCACCCGCCTGGGACACTCCTCCCCCACCTATCCACATGGCTGCCATCCACTCCTTCCATTCTCAGATACCACCTCATCAGTGAGGCTTTTCCTGGCTATCTTAGAACAAATAGCAACTCTTACCCTTTGCAGCTTCTCCTGTTTTCCTTACTCTGCTGTATTTTCTATGCTTCCATTCTCACTCTCTGACAAACCATTTATTCAAGTGGTTTGTTAATGTTAATTGTCTTGTCCTACTGTACATATATTCATGAGTGTATATTGCTTAACACAGTGTATTTTTTTTATTTTTATTATCCCTTCTTTCATTACTGATTTTTTTTTTTTTTTGCTATTTCCTTGTATCTTCTGTGTATAGACTAAACATTCTTTATTTTTCTTTTGTCTTCAGTGATTTGGGCAATATACATTCTATTCTTGGTTCTGGATTATGGTCATCTTTACATTTTTATAAACCATTATTGAGCCTTTTTTTCTCTGTTTATTATGAGGGAAGCAGGATCCCTAGCTTTGACCAAGCTATAACTACTGATGTGTAGCCATCTCAAGTTTTCCTTTCAAGAGAAACTGTGCCTTAGGTGATTGGCATAAGGAGTTCTGTGGACAGAGGAGCACAAAAAAATCATCCAAGTGGAAAGAGGAAAGCGTTTAGCATAGCCCCAGCTCAGCCTAGTCCCAGACTCCTCCTACGAGTCTCAGCTCTGAAATCCTTGGCAGAAGGGGCTGTGCATTAGAGTCACAGTTACTCTTTTCACAGCAGCATGTCTGGTTCTCAGATATTCAAAAATGGCACATAATTGAGGAGAGGGAATTTTTCCTGCTTTGACATGAAGCAAATTACAGCACTGGAATTTAAAGACCAGAGGAATTCAGAGAGCTGAGTCAGCTCTTCCGTTCATGGATGTGCAGCGACCTCTGGTGCTAATCACCTTGGATGTCATGGTAGGCACTACCAAAAGAGACCATGGTGTGGTGTCTTGTAAGGGCTGCACTAATGAGAGATAGTAATGAGCAGAACTGAAACAAGAGACTGTTGAACTGCCATAGAGCAACCGAAAAGAAGTATTTGTGAGCATGTGTGGTATAGTAGTTCTGAGCATCCTAGAAATCACTGGAGTAGGTTTTTCCAGGAGATAGAGGCCTTAAATTAGGAGGTGAGGTTATGGAAAGATAACTTATATAGTTAAATCCAGGAACCAAATCAAAACTTTGGACTCCCCCGATCGAAAGCAAGAACTTTAATATGCTTTTATTTCCCACTCCTTAATATTTTCTAATATGATCTGGAATCAGATACATGGATTTTTATTAATACGTTTTTCGTATTCTTATGAAAGATCTTGTCTTTCAAGAATAATTTTCACTCTTGCAATTTAATTTTGCTATATCACCACTCTCATTTGAAAGAAACCTACACATTTTGCTGGGAGTAATGTTCTCTAGAGTTCTATTATACTACAATTTCTTCATTTCTGTCTTTTTATTTTCCATTCATTTCTTCTAGAGTGTATCTTTGTGTAAGACCCCATGATGCATGTGTAATTTGAGACTTTGACTATCTTGATAATTTCCTCTCATTACTTTTAGATATTAATAAAAGCTTGGCTTGCTTGTCTCTAGCTTTTTTACTCTCCACTGAACTTCAGAAGCTTATAGCTAACTGCCTACTGGTTATCTCCACTTGACTGTTTAAAAGATATCTCAGGTTACAGCAGATCATGTAACTGCGTCAGTGTGAAATTTCAGGGCCATAATAATGGCATTGTGACTATACAGGAGAATATTTTAGTCCTTGGGAGGTCCATAATTCTAGTTCTTAGGAGATATATGAGAGATGAAGAGATGGAGGGCCATCTTTCCTTTGTGATATCAGATACAACATTAGATGTTGCGGCAGTTATGAAAATGTGTCCCACCTCCCCCGCCCTGATCTGTTGTGAGGAGCCTAACTGACTGCCCCAGTTGCTGCTTGATTCACCCCCATCTTCAAGACAGGGACACATTGCCCATAGGCTTCTCCCAGCCATGACTCTGCACAACCAGAGGACTGGTTGGACTCTGCCCATTTCTACAAGGAGTGAACTTCTTTAACAGGTAACTTTGGCTCAAGGACTTCCCACTGGCTGACACTTAGAACTGTGCTGCCTTTTGGGACTCTTCCTCCCCAATCCTCCTTCCTTCTTTTGCTCCTCCTCCTTCTTCACAGGAGTCTCAGGCCCACCCTCACTTTTCTTGCTTCTTGCTTCCTCCACTTTTATCTCTAAAACTTTTCCCTTCTGGCTGGCTCACCAGCAGTTGCTTTTAAAGCTCCGAGCACAGTCCTGCCTCAGAGCCTTGCACCTTGCAACTCCTCTCCAGGACACTGTGCCAGGTATCATTCTGGCTCACGCTTGGACTTTCTTCAAGCCTCTGCTCAAAGATCATCTTTTCAGAGAGGGCTTCTTGAGCCACCTATAAAACTAGAACCCCCATTCCATATTCCCTTTCCACCTTACTCTGTTTTGTGTCTTTTCCTGATGTTTATCACTATATGATATATAGGTATTTGTTGGTTTGTTGTGTATCTTTTCCCCCTCGAATGTAAGTTTCATGAGAAGTTTTTTCCAGCTTTGCCTACTGCTCTATCCTCAGTGACTCTAACAGTGCTTAGCTCTCAATAAATAATTGTTCAGTAAATGAGTGGGAGCACAATGGTTTTCCTTTTTGTTTAATTTAGTTTCTTTCTTGGATGCTTGTAGGATATCTTCAATCATTAAAAATTTTTATAATTTCCCAAGATATGTTTAGATGTGGCTGAATGGTCTCACATAATAGGTAAGAGATATTCATGAAGGAAAATTTGAGAGCCTTCTCCTAGTTCCTCCTTGGTTTCGGATGTTGCTGTGTTTCAAAGTTCTGTATTTGAGTTAGCAGAGAATTATTTTCCTATCTAATCCATCTATAATAGTTTCCTATGGCTGCCATGACAAATTATCACAAATGTGGTGGCTTCACACAACAGGAGTTGATTCTCTCACAGTTCTGAAGGCTCAAAGTCCAAAATTAAGGTGTCAGCAGAGTTTTCTTCTCTCTAGAGGCTCTAGGGGAAATTCTATGCCTGGCTTCTTCTACTTTTGGAAGTTCTTGGCCACATCATTCCAATTTCTGCCTCTGTCTTTATATCACCTTCTCCTGTGTATGTCTCTGTCTCTTCCTCTTCTGTCTCTTATAAAGACACTTGACATTGGATTAAGGTCCCACCCAGATCATCCAGAATGATCTCATCTTAAGATTCTTAATCATATCTACAAAATCCTTATTTTCCAAAAAAGATAATATTCACAGGGTCTGAAGATTAGAAGATGGACATATCTTTTTGAGGCCCCCATTCAAACCACTGTGTTATCCATGCTGCAATTAAGGTTGTTTCCTTCAAAAGATTAGCAAATCATACGTACACATACACACAAAAAAGATTAGCAAATCACTGATTTGGGCTGTTGTATATTGTGTATATATTACAGTGCTCCTGTAAATTTGTGACTGTATGTATTTGTGATGTGTGTGTGAACACATGTATGTGGGTTTTGTGGGTTTTGTGGATTTTGATATTTCAAAAGGAAGCTCAAGAGTAACCAACAACCTGTGTCTTCCAATTTAGATATTCAGGGTGTGTATTAAATGATACAGTCAATTGTTTTTCAGGCAAAATTTCTCCCTAGTTTTCTTCTGTCAGCTAGAAAATTTTGATATAATAATTGTTATATATTTTAATATGCTGTATAGAATATTATCAAAGTAGCATAACAAATATAAATGGATGGCCAAAACTAAGTATTATTTAATTTATTCATTAAATACATATTTCTGGAATGACTGCTATATGTGCCACGCACCATGCTAAGTATAGAGATAAATAAGTCCTGTATTGTACTCAAAGATTTTACAGTATTTTAAAGGGTATAACATAACATAAATGACTATACTTCAAAAGAGAAAATAATAAGTATCCAAAGAGAGAATGAAATCAAGTGGCATATGAGTCAGGAAGAAAGACAAAAGACAAAAATTTTAGGAGAGATGTGCATTAAAAAAAAAATTAATAGACTTTTTTTTTTTTAAGAGCAGTTTTAGGGTCAGAGAAAATTTGAGAGGAAGTTACAGAGATTTTCCATATAACCGCTCTTTCCCAACACATGCATAGCCCCCCACACATATTGTCAACATTCCCCCCCAGAGCGGTATATTTACAAAGTCGATGAACCTATATTACATGTCATATCACCCAGAGTCCATAATTTACATTATAGTTCACTCTTGGTGTTATACATTCTATGGGGTTGAACAAATTTACCATGACATGTGTCTATCATTATAGCATCATACAGAGTGGTTTTACTGCCCTAAAAATCTAAGCTCTATCTATTCCTCCCTTTCTTCTCCCCACTAACCCTGGCAACCACTGATCTTTTTACTGTTTCCATAGTTTTGCCTTTTCCAGAATGTCATATAGTTGGACTTATACAGTATGCAGTCTTTTCAGATTGACTTATTTCACTTAGTAATATGCAATAAGTTCCCTCCATGTCTTTTATGGCTTGATAGCTTATTTCCTTTTGGCACTGAAATTATTCCATTGTCTGGATGCACCAAAATTTATTTATCCATGCAACTACTGAAGAGTTTCTTAGTTGCTTCCAAGTTTGAGAAATTGTGAATAAAACTTCTATAAACATCCATGTGCAGATTTTTGTGTGGACATAATTTTCAATTCCTTTGGGTAAATACTAAGGAGCATGATTACTGGATCTTTTGGTAAGAGTCATGTTTCCTTTTGTAAGAAGCTGCCAAACTGTTTTCCAAAGTGGCTGTCCCATTTTGCATTCTCACCACCAATGGCGGAGACTTCCCATTGCTCCGCATCTCCCTAGCATTTGGTGTTGAGATGTTCATTTTGATCCTTTACCACGTATGTATGAAATGATTAAATAGATTTGCATGAATTTTCATGCATGTGTAACTACTAAAGGTAGAAATCTGTGTAAGTATAAGCCAGAAATTATGTGGAAGAAATCCTAATATATTTGGAGGAGTAAAACTGCAAATAAACATTTGCTAGATGTTTTCTACGTTTAAATTTATACATTTAAAAACTGCTGTTTGAAAATAAGCATTTCAGATTTCACATGATCCATTCTATTCATCCAGTTGCTCAAACAAAAGGAGAAAAGAACAAGAAAGAATTCAAGCAAGACCGCCAGCGGCAGGTGCTGGGATTTGCTTCCATGAAGTGTCTTTCTTGACTTTCACTTTGCTTTTGAGGATAGGCACAAGGCTTGAGAAATATTTCAAAGAAGTTTTCTGGCCAGCTATGTTTTGCCAAGCTGTCGTAGCTTTCTCAAAGCTTTCAAAATTATCAAATACCAACATACATCTCCCACACTATTATTTTATCAGGAAAGGATCCTGCAAACAGCATCGCAACTTTCAGAATTCTTTATCATGTCATAAAGCAGCTGCAGTCAGACTGCAGTGCCTCCACTCAAGCTGTAACAAGGCAATGTCGGCATTAAGATGTAACGTTCCACAGATGCTGGTTTTAGCAACAGCTGTAATAAGTGTCAGAGGAAACATTATCACATGGTGCCTCTTTCAAGTTGGGAATGTGACTTCTATCAATCTTTGAAAGTAATGGTTTGACTTCGAATTTCATGCCACCTTAAAAGGGAAAAAATGGTTTGTTCTTACTTGTAGCGTCCAGAATTTTAATTGGTTTTGCTCTTTTCTTATCTTTTGCATATTTTACCTCCATCCATAGTCCTCATCAGATACCCATTAGCTTCTAGGTGGGGAGAAATGACTGGGATTTTCTTAAGAGTTCCCATGACATTGAAATGTTCTTCCTGATATTTGACAACCCCTACAACACTGCCAGCATGGATAATATCTATTGAATATCCAGTATGTAAAACAAACAAACAAACAAACAAACAAACAAAAACACCAGCTTCTAATCCCTGAAGATTCAAAGACATGAAAAAGATGGTTCATGCAAATTTTAAGGTGCTTGCCGCTGAGTGGAAGATACAAAAGTACACATAAGTGACGAGGAGTTACATTTAATAGTGTTTTGCAAATCACTAAAGTCTTACAGACTTACTGTTTAATCCTTACAATAGCCTGACAAGACAACTCTTAAAGATAAGAGAGTTTAAGATAACATATTAAGAAATAAATAATTTGAATATTTTTTTAAAAAAGACTCTAGGCAGAGCTGGACTAGAGTCTAAGTTTTGTTTCTCTAAATCCACTGTTCTTTCTCCTACACTATAGCTGTAAGAGTTTAAACTAGAAAGGAAGATGGTTGTAAAATGAGGAAATTGGTAGAGACTTCATTAGGAGAGGTGACTTAATCTGATTGCTAAGAATAAGCGGACTGACAACCTGAAAGGCAGGGACATAAGTCATGTCATAGCAGTGGGCATTTGCTGGGTCTTGCCAGGCCCACTGTGTAGATTACTACTGCAGGCACTCTTACATGGAACGTACTCCCGATCACAAAACCCTCTACATAGCAGCCTTCTGACAGTTTTCCCAGTTGGGCAAAATCTGAAAAACTAAGAGTAACATGCAAGTCAGACAAGAAACAAGAGCACTGGATGGCTTTGCTTTTTAATTTTTTCGGTGTAATGGCTTCTTCTTAGGAGCCTACTCCTCCTAAGAAAGGGCTTTTACATTTGAGGGCTGAACTAACCATTTTGAGATATGTAATCATTTATAATCCTTGGAAACAAAAAAGGTTAGCGCTACTTCTAGAAGACCAAATGCCTTAAGGTGATTTCTACCTAAGGTTATTTGTTCTTTTGCTCAATATTTAAAATTGTTCACACATCCCCATTTACATGTCATAAAGTGAAGATATATATGTATTTATTATTATGAGGAATGTATCATTTGTTTGAACTGTCATCCTCAGTCTTTCTTTTGAGAAATCAACTAATTAATTTTCTGATGCTGGCATTTCAGCTCCTTTATTTATTTCTTTATTGAGGAAACACTGTGTGTCAGGCATATGCCACATAAATTTTTTTTCACAAGTATTATTTCATTTAATCTTTATTTTAAAAACTCACAATCCTGCATAAGAGAAATGTGACGTTCAGTAATTTCTTCCCCCAAAGTCACTCAGTAGGCTTAATGGCAGAACTGATATTTGAACCTGAGTGCTCTGATTCCCAGTCCCTTATTCCTTCCACATTCCAGTCACACTCTTTAACCAACTTTCGTCATCTTCTAGAGACCAGACTCTCAGATTCATGTTTGCTTCTATACAGGGTGTGTGGGTAATATTTATGACTGTTGTTTCCATCATTATAGAGTTAAATAGAAGAGCCACACACAAATCAAAACCAACCCCCACACACACAAAATCAAAAAACAAAACAACAAAACATACTAAATTCTTTAGGAACAAAATGTTCTGCGGTACTGGGTAGGTACAGAATAGAATACAAAGTATCCACAACTTGCTGGATAGCTTATAGACTTCTTTAGAATACTAATCATCTGTCATTTCCATGCTGCATGCAAAGTCTGGGTAGCTGTTGGGAAGCACGAATAAAATCACCCAGTATCTTTTGGCTTTGTTTCAGCTGGTAGATTCCTGAGTAACCCAGTCACATAAAGCCAACATCATGAAATATGCATGTTGTTGAACTATTTAGTCACATATCACATTTTCTATTAACACATTCTCATTAGATTTTCTAAACAGCATGGAGGCAATTCATGCTTCAGCTTAGCTCCTCCTTCAGATCCCATAGGTCCCCTCTGCCACCACCCCCACTCCCCCACCCTTTCTGTTTCCTTCATTTGGTCCTGTTTCTCTTCCCTCTCTGCGTTCAGCCTTTTCTCCTTAGTCACTATTTTTTGTGCTTTTTGCACTTACTTTCTTTTAACTTATAGACTTCACTATTGTAACACTCATCCTCCTTGCTTCCATTAAAAACAATATTCAAAACAAATGTTCCCAAATTAATGCAACAGATGAGAAATTCGGTCCATACTTTCCAATTTAACTTTTCTTAAACTACTCTGTGTGGCGACTGTCAAAGCATGTGTGGAGGACAGTAAGTGAATTTTGAAGCCACCTAGATGTGGATTCTAATCATAATTCTGACACTTTTACCAAATGGGTGGCCTTAGGAAAATTATTTTAAACTTCTCAGCCTCAATTCCTCAGGTATAAGATGAAATATTAATATCACCATATAAGGCTACAGTGGAGACTAAATGAGATGAGCAATTCAAAGTAGCTAGCTGTGTTACCGTAGGGAAGTTACTTAACCTTTCTGCAATTCCATTTATATTCAAAATGATACAATAATTATATCTACCTCATGGGGTTGTGTGACATTGTTAACCGTAAGTGGTTAACATGCATTGCTTAGAACCATGCCTAGCACATAGTGATATATGCGTTAATTATCATTATTATCTAATACCTAACACCATGCTTAGCATTGAAAGAAGATCTCCTATAGGTAATACTTTTCTACAAATGGGATACTAACAAACATGTTTTTGGATTACTGACTTGTCAAAAGGGATAAGGGCTCAATGCATAGAAAGCATAACTGGGCAGATGTAGAACATACTAGAAAACCAGAATCCATAGGACATGGTGACTGATTTTATGAGGGGGTTAAAAGACAGGGAGGAATCAAGGGTGGTTCCCTGGTTCGTATTTGGGTAACTTGATTCATGGTGATATCCTGCACTAAGAGAAGACAAGCAAGCTTTGGTCAGGAAGAAGAAGGGCTCAGGATTAGATAGTTCATGGCATTGAACAGCGCAGATGTTCGCATTGGAAAAAAGGTTTATTGGAGTGGAAGGAAAAAAAGGTGAGACTAGTGGATTGAAAAGGGGCTGGTCAGTAAAGAAGTAGAAGAAATAAGTGTCAGAAAAGCCTTCAAAAATGTTGAAGGATATAAGAATGTTGAATGTTGAATGTATAAAGGGGAGGAGAATGAAGAATGTTGAATGTATAAAGGGGAGGAGAATAATAGAATGTTATCCAGAGGATTACTGTGAAAAAAAGCAGGATGTTGTATCAGTGGCTGTATTGATTATTCACAAACATAATGTTCCTTGAGCTGTTATAATTTGCCAAGTCCTAGAGAGCAAAAGATAAAAAACTGATTTAAGAATAGTTTTGCTCTGTCTGGGGAAATAGGAGATATGTAAAAAAAGAAAAAAAAATAAGAGAGTGTATACTAAGTACCAAATGTATGGAACTGAAAATTGTGTTATTGGCATTCAGTCTCAGATTTATTGGTGTGGGCTAGAATATTTGGGTAAGATTTCAAAAAAGAGGCAAGATTTCAACTTGTTCTTGAAGCAGGGCTAAGATTTGGATGGTCAGAAAAAGCATGGGGGAAAGGGTAAATGGGGTGAACAGAGCTTCAGACTTATGCATGGCAATCAGTGATTAGAGGGGTAGAGTGAGAAGTGTTTATTCAGCTCATTTCCTTATCTTTACTGGAAAGGTGGGTTTGTTCTAAAGCTTTTTTTGTGTCCTGCATAATATCTAGCAGTGTGGTGGATGCCAAATAAATATTACCCAAATATTTGTTGGGTAAATGCTGGTTATATAGGTAGCTGACAGATAAGAATTTGCCTGGAGTAAGACTAAAATGGGAAAATTAAGGTATTAAGTCTCAGAGAATTTATTCAGAGTCACAAAGTTGGACCTTTATAGAAAATATGAAACAACAATTTGGCCTGAGTAACTACCAGAACTCATTTTATGGAATTTAGGAAAAGTTACAGCTGAATATAATCTCCCCGTAAACTACCCGCCATTGTTCCCAGTTTTTCTTGCCCTTTATTCCTCCAGTATCAAGAAGAAATTTTGATTCAATAAGAGTTTATTGATCACCAATAATTTCCCTGGTTCATGGGTCTTCTGTGGAAATTACAATCTTATTGGAGACAAGCACCGTGAAAGCCCAGCGAAGAAGAAGTGACTGGACGGGGTGTTGAAAAAATGAGGATATTTATTTAGAGGAAATTGGAAGTGAATTCAAAGTTGGAGAAGACAGCATGAACAAAGGGAAGGAGAAGGGGAGGAAAGAGCTGAGGGTATTGTGGGGACAGTCACACAGCATTGACAAAGGGTTAGTACTAAAATAGCCCTAAACCTTCATGGCTGATAACTTATATTTCTGTGACTAATACTTCTATCCCACGGGGATAGACTATCTAGTGTCTTGAAACAACCTACAGCTCCTCTTCTCAGCAACTGAAGAGAAGCTGAATGGTTCAGTGAATTTTTAAAAAATAGACCCGTTCTTTTCTTTTGAATTTTCAAAGTGTCCTTGATGGAAGGCATGTGGGACTAAGTACATTTTTAACCTGGCCTTTTGCACAGATATGGGCATTTAGTCTCCCTGTGCTAAGAAGAGATAGAGATACCACAGTAAAAGCCATAGCTTCGGTAGCTTCGGATTAGTTCAGTAGGTAAACGGTTCCTTTCCCGAGTTACCTACAAATCCCTGTTTCCCAAAGGGCTGCAAACAAATTCCCCTGAAACCATACTTTTTAAACACTCATTGGTGGCTCAGGTTAGAAGGAGACACTCCTTTAGAGGTCAAGCTCTGCAAGAGCACGGCTTCTGCTTGTCGGAGATAAAGCTGCCTCGCCTGCTCCCGCGGAGTTGCCCAGGTCCAGAGCTGCTCTACTTAATTCACAACACCTTCTTTGCCAATAAAGCCCAGCTCTCCTCTCAGCCGTTATTTTTAAGCTCAGCCCTCCTCTTCTCAACACATATACACCTACTTCAGGGTCTTTAAACAGGAAACTTGGCATACAAAATATCAATAATGCCTGCCACACCAAACTCAAAAAATTTTTCTTATGTGTCTTTATATATTTGTGTTCTTATTCTCTCCTCTCACTGTCCTTGTTTCTTTGTCCCCATTGTATCCGGGATTTAATTTTATCCTGCAGAGATAGGGGGTTAAAACAGACCTTGTATGTTTGAGTGTTTATGCTCAGAAGGTATGTTGCCAAAGAATCAGTTTTGGATCTGGTTTCTTAAACGTGGGTGGGAAGAGTCCTAGCACACTTCTCGGTAGGAGTCGTTGGTGCCCTTACCATCTATATCACACACTTAACAGAGGCTGGAGACATGCTTAAGATCCTCAGAGATCAGGGAAAAGAAAGTGGGTGAGGCAGGAAAAAGAACAGTTATTAGTCAGGAGCTGAATCAGGTAACCTTGGCAAAAAAAACAAACAAACAAAAAAAAAAACCAGAAAACAAAAAACAACCAACCTCTTCAAATTCTTCCTTTAGAGAGTTCGGTTTGTGCAGTTTGCATACCTAAGATGCCTCATTCCCATAAGATTATATCCTGTTAAGAGGACATAAGCAAAACTGTAGCCATACCTAGAAACAGAAATTATACTTGCTTTTTGATTCTACGACACTAACTCGTAGAAACCTCACAATCAATAGCATGAGTGTGTATCGTTCGATTTATTCAGTCATTATCACTTTTCCACTTGCGTTTCATGGTGTTGAGCAAATAGTAAGTGAAGAGTATGGAGTTTTTTTCACCTTACTCTCAATAAGTGGGTTTAACCACAATACAAATCTTATAATCCACCTCTTCAATCCCACTGGCAATGGGACAAATCCAGTAGCTTTAGAGGTAAGCCTTCAAATATACTTCTACTGACAGACTGAAGTTTGTTGTAGAAAAAGTCAAGGTTCGACAATCCTTTGCATTCATTGGAGTGTTCTGTTTCCATGGTTTCCAAGAGTTCACTGAAATTAGGCTTTCAGTGTTTAGAAGTTAATGACATGGAGCTTTGGTAAATTCCTTCTCTCTTACCTATATTAGGTTCAAGATCTGTATATTGCTATTCCTGAATGAGTTTGAGGGTCTATTTTGCTGGCAACATGAGTTTTCCCTCACGTGCCTTTTCTTAAGAGCCAATGGTAGATACAGCTATCTTAAATCAGTATGTAGGAAGCCCAACTAGGGTTGCTTTCTGGCAGCATGAAAAATAAATTTACAGTTTTCATTTTTAGTGAAGAACTAGCTTCAAAGGGATTAATAGGGAAACCCAGGCTTCGAATTCTCTGGCCTTTGTCAAGGAGGGGTGCCCTGATGAAATAAAATCCAAAAAATAGAGTTCTTGGGGGCTCACTTTTCTGGCAGAAAAAACAACAACAACAAAATTTTCTGGTTATGGCGGGAGCTCTGAACAGTTTATGTTGGGCCCAAAGGTACAAAGATGTCCAGAATATTAGGTGGAGGCTTTATTAGGCTATGAAGCAAAGTACATGATTTCTGATGTTACCGTACAATTGTTAACCAGGTTTCTTTGTACAGCCTGAATTGTGAGGGACCTTCAAGTGGTTGCTGAGGGTTCAATAACCACATAACATACATAATAAGGAAATATCAACAAGGTCTCTGAACCTAAATCTGTTGTTTCCATTGTCTGGGGCTCAAACCCAGGCTCCCCAGCAGTCACCCCTCATGAAGATATTTTTTTTTTACCTGTTTTTGTTCCTTATGATGTAAGAAGCAGAGATAAAGAGATAAAATCAGAGGAAGAAAAATGTAAAAAAGAAGGAGGAGGAGGAGGAGGAGAAGGAGAAGAAGAAGAAAGGAAGGCAGGCAGGCAGGAAGGAAGGAAGGAAAGAAGGAAGGAAGGAAGGAAGGAAGAAAGGGAGAGAGAGAGAATACATCTGTGACTGCAAGGAAATGATCTACATGACTTGGAAGTATTTTTTTAGGAAGGGGTACAAAGCTCCAAAGTGAGTAGAGGTGAGTTTTACTGCATTTCAAGGATCTAGGAAGCACCTTACATTATACTTGAAACAAATTGAAAGCAGCTCAGGGTATGGGGGTTACATATTGAGAAGTAGAGAGCCACATTTAGTTTGGTAGTGGCAAAGGTTTAAGAAGGGTTTTTATGGGGAGCTTAATAGGAAAGAACAGTGTAGTTGCCTCTGCTGAAAGTCAAGAAGGTGGTACTCCCCAGAGGGAGGAGGTCTGGAGCAGAAAGAGAGTTCTGGGCCATCAAGTAGCACCAACCAAGAAAATGTGGCAGCAGGCAGATCCAGGACTCCTCAGCATCAGGTCTGAATGATTGCTTGTCAGGCAGATGTGTTTGTAAACTAATGACTTTCACAGTGTGATGAGATGCAAAATGAAGCCTAATTGCTTCCACTGATTTAACCCTTGGAATGCTTCCAGGCATGCCGATAGCCATGTGTCTTTAATCATGTAAGTTAATCACCTTCAGGCATTTATCAGAAAACAGTGGCTTATAGCAAGTCTGGGGAGCATTGCTGTTGCATTATTAGGTTTACACTTCTGAGGCTGTCATCTCTTCAAATAAGGACACTGAGAGGTTGGCCATGGTGCCCTTAAACTAGTGTTTGTTAGTAGCAACTGACACAGGCAATTACATGGCTCTGTAATTCAGGGGAAAAAAAGAATTAATATTTATGTGGTTTTTTTAAGTGACTTAAAAAAACCCTTAATGGTAGCAGAGTGAGAGTAGCAAGTCACCTTGATCCTTCTAAGGCCATCATGAACTTCAGTCTGGCTCTGGAAGAAAGTCAGAATTGGAAAATGGTCTAATAATCAGGCCAGTCTGATTAATAGTGACAATTAGTATTGGACGATAGTGCATAACCAACTGATTATGAATCATTTGAGCACTTTAGGTAAATTTTCAATATAGGCAATTAAAATGAAAAGACTCATGATGCTTACATAATGACTTCATTAAATTAACTCAGTTCTGAGGTTGGAGTAAAAAAAAAAATGTCATAAAGAACCAGCAGAATTTAACTTCCATTCACTTTTCTTTAAAAGAAAACTAGAGAAAAAACTTAAAAGATATAAATACACACACCACATTGAAAACAGCTTATTCTTTTCTGAAAGTGAACTGTGTTACTATAGAAGAAAGAACTGAAGGTCAGAGCATGGATTGTATTAGCATTGGATGAAGTAAATCTTGCCTTCAGTTATATTTTGTATTCTGCTAAGTGCATGCATTGTTAAGGTTACAAGAACTTTATTGTGGAGTCATCTGTAAGGGACAGACATTTCAAAGAGATAAATAGTCAGTTCTGTTACATAAACAATTGACCCAAATCATTTGCTTCATGATAAAAGACAAAGCTGGAGCTTTGCAGTATCAGTGCAGTCAGGGGAACAAAGATTCCTTAGGTGAAATGCGTCATTCAATCAAAGCAGCAATAGTTTTATAGAATTAGACAATGGGAATGGAAAGAGAAGAGACTCTCTAGAGCTAAGAGTGAGTTGAAGTACTCCACAGTGAAGTCAGTTTCTCCTGTGGGTTTTGATTCAGAAATTACTGTAAGAATGAAGGACTTGTTGACGTTTATCTCTCAAACTTTCTTGTATGGTTACCAAACCTACTGCTATCTGGAGAGTATTCTTCAGCAGCATGTCACCCTTAAAGATGTTTCCAGAGAGTTTAAGCAGCAAGTGTGTGTGTGTGTGTGTGTGTGTGTGTGCACTGCTTATGTGTGTATATGTCTATATTACAACATCTGTTCTCCATCGTCCTCTTTCCTTCCACTGTAACCTATCTCTCCTCATCTCCTGCCCCTCATTTCTCCATCCCTTTCCCCCAGATGGTAGGACTTGGGCTGAAGTGCTAGTTCAGTCTATTACTGACAGGTTTATTTATTTATCAAATTCAAATCCAAAGGGTCTGACTCACAGGGCTATTTCCACCAAATGTTATGTGCATGAAGATGCTCGGTAAAGCATCATGTGTAACAGAAAACTGCCTTCCCCAGAATTTTATATAAAAGCAAACAGATAAAAATGAACCTCCCAGGTGCTCTCCTGGGGAAGAAAAAGTCTTAGAATTCCCATCACCTTGTTTCCATTCACTTTTCTAATCCTGATGACTTTCTTTATGTGCCTAGCTGGATTCCCAGGTTAGATCGCAAGCTTCCCATTCTCAGGGACTGCGCTTCATTCAACGGCGTATAGCATAGTAACCACACTCTAGAAGGGAAGAAGGTTAGTCTTTGCCTGCTGGGTCTTGGTGGATCAGAGGTGTATTAGATTTATTTCCATGTAGCTTTTTGACTTCATTCTCATTACCTTATAGTCATACATTGAATACAGAAATTTTTAGCACTAGTTGGCAGGTCATTCTTCACTCAAGCATAGTTTCTGGAATTTCTGTCTAGACATCAAGCTGGATGAGTCCTGGCTCCTCAGGGCCTATCTGGATGATGTGGGAGTCAGCTTCTCCTAAAAAAGGCAAACTCTGGAGCCTGAGAATTGAATGCTGCCTCCACTTCGTACTAGCTGTGATACTGGCCATCTTATGTAACCACTGTGATCCTCGGTTATCCATCCATAGAATAGTTATGCTAATACCAACCACATAGTGGCTCCATGAGGAGTGGAAAAATCACGAAAACACCAGTGCTTGCCCGCAGGAGGCTCTCACGCAATATTGACTTCCTTTTTTCTTTACTGCTTCCCATCTCTGTTACTGCCTCACAATTTTCACTATTCTCACTCCTCTCAAAACTTGCCATTCAGGACAAACCTCAGTAATAAACTCTTGAAGTTATGACTAGTAGTAATTGTGCCATTTCTATTGTTTTAGCTGACTTCAGCTCTGAGCTCATCCCCTTCCCTAGGTATCCTCAACCCTGATGCTGATGACATGACTCTGACCCACCACGGGGACCACCACAAAGCCTTAGTGCTGTCACCGATTAGCACAGATTCTCTCAGCTTCACCGCTGCCTATCTCTCTCCATCTGTTTTACTCCAGATAGGAACGATGACTCAGCACTAACTAAAAATTGAATGGCTGGGTCTCAGAGGTGCTTCTAAAAGTTAGTTTCCATTGTTACTGAGTGTTTAGAGAAGGAGTGGACAAATCCAAATGACTATCTTGAAGTAAATAGAAAATTTCCTATTTTGTTCCAGGACTTCCTGAGGTTCTCCAGTATTATTTTCATAGCATCCTTCTTGACATTTGGTCCCAGTCGCTGCTATGAACTCAGATCGCCTTGTGTTCCTAAATTGTCACTTCATCCTTTCTTTTGTGTAATTTGTTATTGTTTGTTAAGAACACAAGAGTTCATGTTCATTTCGGTTTGATAAAAATAATAGTTATTTGTCTGGTGAGTCCAATCTTGCCAAGCACAACATTGACCTTAGTCAAGTTTCTTAGCCTCCCACTTCAGCCACTACCCTTTTCATAAAAATGCATACGATTTTTAGTAAGACAATCCTTTCTAACTGGATATGTTATTGCCTTGTGCTTACGAACTCCAAACTAGAAAACTTGAAATGTTATGAAAGGATGATCCTTGGCTTTCTGTTCCCTTTAGTCCTCTATATCTAAGCTACGTAGCTTATCCCAAAATCTAGACACCCTTTTTCAGATGTTTTGATGGATTCACCCTATTTTGTTTATTTTTCACTCTTTTTACTTTTGTCCTTCTGTACCCAGGGCCTAAAATTGTTTTTGAATATTAATCTCTCTGCTTTCAGAGCATTGCACCCTATGCATAAAAATGTGCTATCTCCATGAATCAGGCCTAGCACTCCCTTCCTGGCTTTCATCTTTACTTGTAATAATCCAAGACCACCTCCACTCAGATTTCCTCCATTATCCTGCAACATGTACTCCAATTTAGTAAGTATATTTTTCCTATAATTCCTGATAGAAACTATAGGCATCCCCAACTCTTGGCCTTTCTAAGATCATTGCCCAACTTAGACTTCTTTTCTCTCTTCATCTTCTGCCCAATTTCCTCCTCACAACAACATCAGCTCACAAACTCTTTGCCTGTCTTGTTCACCACTGCATCCCAGCATATAGAAAATCTCTTGGTACATGACCAGCATTCAGCCAATTTATATTTATAGTCTTACAGACTTTCCCTCAAGTCCCACTTCAAAAATAATTTCCTTTTTTAACCTACACTATTTTCTTTGAATTCTTACATAACCCACATTCATCTTTATTTTTATCGGCTGATTTTAAGTTCCTGGAAGATGAAATTCATAACTTGCCTCTCTCAGAGTATCTTGAGATAATGTGAGGAAAGTAAATATCATGCTTGGGGGAAAGGTCCATAACCTAACACAAGAATGATTCATAAAATGCATTTCTCACCTACTGTTTGCCAGTCGCTATTCCAAGATCTGAGAGAGCGGCCTTCATGAACTAGAGTCTATGTCTTCACTGTTACTAGTTATGTGTGTAATCTCCATTGATACACTTGAGTTCGCTGAGCTTTGGACTCTTCTAGGAACTAAGAGGGTTATACTAAGTTCTAATGTCTCTTCTAATTGTAGGATTCTGTGAATTCTAAATATTTATCAGGAGATTGATGAGTAGTATTCAAAAAGTACTCATTACTGTCTATTTTCTATTTCTTTTAATTTATTTGTTCAACAAATGTTTATTGAATACTCCTATGTAATGTGTGTGCTAAAAACACCAGACGTACAGCAATGAGCATAATCCATCTATCTTGAAATACCCTGCTTCTCATTCCATGATGCACTTGGTGACCCAGTGACCAAACTCACTTAAATTTCTTTGATAAAAGAGTAAAATTTTGCTAACCCCTCTACCCAACTCCAGCTAGCTGGTATAATCATTCTTAATAACATAAGATATTTACTTTGGAAGAAATTTAAGCAAACAAATAAATATTCTGTACAGATGTAACTTATCTGGGGGCTTCTCAAGATCCATGGTTTTAAGCTATTGCCTGGATGACTTCTATTACAGAAAAAGTGAATGTTTAACTAGTAGTTCTGGGAGCCTTTCCCTATATAGAACTAGAGCAGCAGCTCCATTTACAAATCTGTTTTACTTGTTGAGATTATACTCCTAAATTTTTTTAATAACCCCTGTTCTAGGTAACTAACTGAAATTAAAATAAAATAACAGAATGCTATACATATAAATGTACGATGATTGGGGAATCCATGCTCAGTATGTGTTTTAATGATATCTCTAAAATGTGACACCCATTATCCTTTGATAGATCAAGGGATTGTGGTATTGAAACTCCCATAAATCCTTCAAAGAATCTAGTGGTACAACATTAGATGCATTTTTCTTGTTGTACTTGAACGTCCAGGGAGCTCCTGATGCTATCAAGTTCTTTATCATCATAGTCATCTCATCACACGTAGCAACTGATAAATTTGTAGTTAAAGAGAGCATTTTGGGGTTTTGTTTTGACATCTTTGATTACTTCTACACTGGGTTTTTCCAAGCAAAGTGACTTTAAACATATTCTAGATTTTTGGTCATTGAAAAGAGGATTAAGTCTATATCACAGAAATAAAATTCATTAATGATGCTAAGGTATTTCAAAAGTAACTTTCTTATAAAGTTTCAGTCACCACCAGAAAGCATTTATGTAAAGGATTCACTATCTTATTCAGGACTTATTCAGAACTAGAAAATAGGGGCGCCTGGGTGGCACAGCGGTTAAGCGTCTGCCTTCGGCTCAGGGCGTGATCCCGGCGTGATGGGATCGAGCCCCACATCAGGCTCTTCCACTATGAGCCTGCTTCTTCCTCTCCCACTCCCCCTGCTTGTGTTCCCTCTCTTGCTGGCTGTCTCTATCTCTGTCGAATAAATAAATAAAATCTTTAAAAAAAAAAAAAAAAAAAAGAACTAGAAAATAATAGTGTTTTCCTTATATTGATGAAAAAGCCAAACAGTTAAGGATAGAGCCAATAAAATAAATACGGTATAGCCTATGGACACTAAAAGAAATCCAGTGGAGGATCTCCTAATACTAAAATGACTCCTTTATAAGCCAAATGTGAAATGAGCATGAAGAAAGGCATTCAGTAAGAAACACTCAGAGATAATCTTGATCATGAAATGCTTGTCTGTAAGGTATCCCACAACTCATTTCACCAACGTGTGGGAGGAACGACCTCTTTTTGGGCTTTCCCAGCCTTGATTTACTTTTTGAAAAGGAAGGATATTCTTAATCTAGCTTGAATTATGGTTTGGAAAGACTCTAATGACATTTATACCTTTTCCTCCCTATGACCTTAAAAAATGGTTTAGCTAGTGTCAGGCTTAAAAACACTCCTTCTCCCTGGAACTGTATCTAGAAGATACTGGCCAAGACATTTTCCACAAAGGGTCCTTTTACTGTGTTCATGTTGGGCTCTGACTTGAACTGTCCTATGCCTCGGGTTCCAGCAAGCTTGTTCCCTTGCTCTGACTCTCATCTACTCACAGATGCCTTTGACCCTGTCTGTTGCAATTGTATTAGCAACTGAACCTCAAGATTTGAAAAACTAATCTTCAGCTAGTGGGACTTTTTGACAAGATTAGAAGATCTACCCAAAGTTGGATACTTTGTATAGTTTCAAAGTTGGATATAAAATGATTTTGTAAATATTCCTTTTGAATTAGCAAAATTAAGAAAATCAGTCCCACTAACCTAAGATCTCTGGTCATCGTTTACAGCTTCTTTATCATCTGGGTAAACAAATATCATCCTCTTCCTTAAGGCACCAGATTCAGAAATAGTAAAGTTTACTCAAAGTTGTTTTTTGTTTTGTTTTGTTTTGTTTTTTTATAGTCACAATATTCTTCTCTGTGAGGACGGGCATGCTGTGGTGGCAGATTTTGGAGGTGAGATTTCCATGAATAATAACCGAAATGACATCAGTCTATTTCTTCATTCCTAGTTGGTACCTAATATTGTATGATGAATCTGAAAATGGATTGCACACTGACAGCTATACTTGTCTAAGTCGTTCAAATTTCAGTGACCCTGAATCTTAAAAGTATATCATTTCTTTTCAGTTTTTCCTCTTTGATATCCCCAGCTAAAAGAAAGGAAGTGAGCATTTAAATAAGAGGTTTCTTGGGGTTTCAAAATTTTAGCTGTGATTTTGACCTTGTTTTTAAAGATATTTCCTTTGACATGAATTCGTTTTCTCTCTCCCTCAGAATCAAGATTTCTACAGTCTCTGGACGAAGACAACATGACAAAACAACCTGGGGTTTGCTGCTGCTTGCATTCCCTATAATTATGAAACAATTAAAATGTGTAAACTCAGCATGAGACAAAGTGAGATGAGAGCAGCTTTAACTGAAAGCATTGTCATTGTCCCAGGGGCAGGATAATGTTTTATGTTTTTATTTTCAGTAAGCCCTCAAAAGAACTTTTTCAAGGCTCTACCAGAAAAATAGATTAGATATATATTTGGGAAAGATGATGGGCAAAATAATACAGAGTTTGTTACAAATATAACTGAAAAAAGTATATGGCAAGCATGGTTAATTGGCTTTCGTTTTTAGATCTTTTTATGAAGCAGTGGAGTGAACATTTAATCAGTAACTAACTATAGAATTTGTAGTTAACCAGCATCTATTAACAACTTTTTTTCTACTTTAGCATTATAAGGCAATATGTCACATAACCAAGCATTAATGTTTAAGTAAAATGTAAGTTATATACGTTATAACATCTGAAGCAAGCATAATTGTACTCAAAATATCTGCCATTAAATTCATTACCTGCTCTCTCCTTTGCTCCCCCCACACCCCCAAAAAGTAACTTCTCTTTCTAGACTACCTGTGTTATTTAATTACCCAAGTTTGGGGTAATTTTCCATTCCTTCCTTCCCTGCTTCCACTGACTTTACTCACTTTGTTCGCATGCTTGTTTTAACCTCTCATTTTCCACGTCAGTTCAGGTCTTCATCATCTCTTTTCTGAACTAGAAGTAGGGTTTTAACTCCAGTACGCTCTTCCTGTTCATTCTCTGCAGCATCAGCTAAGTGCTGGGTATGGACAATTCACCTCCTCCTATAAACCATCAAAGATGGCCACTACCCGGGGCACCTGGGTGGCTCAGGCAGTTAAGCATCCGACTCTTGATTTCAGCTCAGGTCATAATCTCAGGGTCCCAGAATCAAGCCCCCAGTTGTGCTCCTTGCTCAGTGGGGAGTCTGCTTGGATACCCTCTCTCCTTCTTCCTCTGCCCCAGCCCCATGCACACATGCTTGCTTGCTCTCACTCTCTCTCAAATAAATAAATCTTAAAAAAAAAAAAAAAAAAAAAGATGCCCACTACCCACAGGCCAAAATCCAACTTCATTGCCTGACAGCCTCCTGTCCTCCCAGGTCTGGCTCAGGGCCCCTCTGTGACCTCTTCTCCCACAGCAAGTTCTTTCAAGTCCCCCGTACCCCAGCACACAAGCCTCCTGGTCATTCCCCAAACATGCCATTCACCTTCATATTCCTGTGACACTGCTAGTGTGGTTTTCTCTGCCTGGATAGCCCTCCACTCCACCCCACCTAAAAGGAGTCTACTCATCTTGCAAGGCCCAGGAAATTTTACCCATTTTAAGTGCCTTCCCTTCCATTACATCCTCCCCAACATTTGATGCCTCCTCCCCATGCACTTTTCTGTCTGTGCTTTTGTGCATTTTGCACTGCTAATTTAAACTCTTATTCATTCAGTCTACAAACTTTTATTGAGGGCCTACCGTGTATCAGCCATTGTGCAAAGGGCCAGAAATGCAAAATGTAAAGAAAAGCTTAGTCCTTGATCTCAAGGAGCTCATTTTCTAATAGGGAAAACATGGTAATAAGCAGATAGATTGAAAGCAGTTTGGAAATTCAGTGGTAAATAAGGTGTGACAAAGCATCATGGGAGCTCAGGTGGGATGAATGGGAGTAAATTAGGTGTAGCGAAAACAGAAAGGAGTGGCAGGTAGAATGAACAACAGTATGAGCAAAGTCATAGTGGAGAACAAGAAATATCAGACTTCATGGGGGAACTTCAAATAGGTTGGCATTGTTGGCATGCACTGTGTGAGGAAGAGAGAGTGAGAGATGAGTTAGAGAGGAAGGCAGGAACCACATAATGGACCATGTTGTATTGTAAGTAGGATTATGCATGCTGGTTTCCCCAGTTAGATTTCACTCATTCATCCAACAAATATTTATGGACTACTTACTAGATGCCAGACTTTCTTCTAGGAACTGGGGATATTACAGTGAATAAATTAATTTTCTTATTCCTATGGAGCTAATATTCTACTAGAAAGAGAGAGACACTGAGCAGATTAACAGAATATCTATTGGTGGTGATAAGTGTTATGAACTAAAAACAAAGCACAACATATGAATGGAGAGTAGTAGTAGGGGTGCCATTTAGGGCAAGAGAGAAAGATAACATTTGATGAGAGACCTGACCGCCAGTCATCCATGTGTGGGGAGGGGCAATACAGAGGGAACAATAAGTGCAAAGGCCCTGAGGCAGGAAAATTCTCTGTGTGTTCAAGAATAGAATGACTAGAGTGGAGTGAGCAAGAGGAGAGTGGTAAGATATGAGGTAAGGGAGGTAGGAAGAATGAGTCCTCTTTTTGACAGGACACACAGACCTGGGACATAGAGATAGCTTAATCAGTGGTTGTCAACCCCGGCTACACATTGGAATCACTTCAGAAACTCGTTTAGAAAGTATGCCACTTGAATCTAACCCCCAGAAATGCTGATTTCTTTGGCCTGGGGTTAATCTTGGGTACCTGTATCTTTAAAAAAATTTCCTCAGGAGACTCTAAAATGCATCCAGAGTGGCTAAATAAACTTTTGTTGAAAGAAATTGAATTGAATGTCACCAACAGCAAGTAATTTTTTTTTATCCTACCAGTGTAGTCTTCAAGCACAGCACTACTCTAGATTTATTTTGAAGGCTATTTTGTGTCTTACTAGTTATGTGGCCTTGTGTAAGTTGGCTGATTACTCTATTGCTCCCCTGTGGAAAAATGGGCACATTGTATGCCTGCTTCCACTTACGCAATGTTGTGACACAATGTATCATCTGCTACATAAGTGGAGGCTATTTGGAGTGTGAAAGCTCGTGGGGAAGAATTGCATATAAGCACCATAATCAGAATAGAGATATTCTTGGAATGCTGTAATTACGCACGATTTCAAAATAAGGTAGACACTTCAAAAGAATTAGCAGCAGCCAGCTCTGCATAGAATTTCAGGAAGAGCAATAAAAGAATACTGGTATCCTTCAGTGGAAATACAAAGAAAGAAGGTGTTTGGCGAAGTTCATTTATAAGGTTATGGATCGTGAGGTTTTAGAGCTGGAAGGGCTTGCCTCCTCTGTTTTACCCTTGAGGAATCTGAGGTCCAGGAAGCATATGAGATTTGTCCAGAGCTGCCCAAACAGGCAGTGGTACAGCTAGAACTGGAAGTTTCATCTCCTGACTCGAAACTTAGTGCTCTTTCCCCTAAACCACAAATAAACCAAAATTATGCATTTGCATCCCAGAATGGAAACTTATATTTAAAACCAAAAAAATACATAACTGCAAGTGAGAAGAATGTAAATAATGCCATCCAAACATGAATATAAAACTTTGTACAGAGAAAATTATAACATTTTCTAGATTTTGTTCCTGGGATATTTATTGCACAAACCGCATTCAGAAATAACACAACTGGGCAAACAAAGGAGATGTGACAGACGTGATCCTGCCAGTAAGATATCTGCTTTATAGGAATATTCTGGCCACTCCCCTAAGGTCCTTTCTCTCCTCAGTCATGAAGGCACTATTTATGTGTCTAATTTAGTGACTTCCTAAATTACAACCTGAAGATCTAAAGGAGGAAAGGTGCCTCCCACAGTGTGTGATTCACCCCCAGGGAGGCATAGAGCTCTTGGATGAATCGTGATTGGCTATTCAGAAGCTTGTATGGCTTCTAGGGGTAAGATGCTCAGAAGTAAACAGAAAATGCTGCTGCCGCATCATCATTTTATAAGATGCAGGGCTACTTGATGATTAATATTGTTGGAATATTTTTGGAAGAATTATGACTCTCATGATCTTCCAATGATTTACAAAATGCAATTTGTAAAAATGAGCAACAATAGTAAACCTGCTATTTATGTATAAACACACCAGTTTATTGCACAGTATAGGGCAATCAATGTTATTTTATGTGTATATCTTTTGAGAGCAATGGGAGAACACTTAAATCCTTACTAAGAAAAACACTGTTCTACAATGGAATAAGTAAACACTTGGTGAGTGACTTGTGGATGTTTCTGGACACACAGAACCTCCGCTGGATGGCTCCTGAGGTGTTCACGCAGTGCACACGCTACACCATCAAAGCTGACGTCTTCAGCTACGCTCTGTGTCTGTGGGAACTTCTCACCGGTGAAATTCCATTCGCTCATCTTAAGCCAGGTAAGGCATCCTGCAAAGTGTCTCTGTTTTTCAGAGTTCTATGCATTTTCATGACTTCAAGAAACACTTTTTTCTAAAAATTATTACTCTTGGTGGGTTGGCAAGATGAGAATTAAGTAAACAATTTCAATTTGGTTTTTTGTTTTGTTTTGTTTCGTTTTCTTTTTAAAGATCCTATTTATTTATTTATTTATTTATTTATTTATTTATTTATTTATCTGAGAGACAGAGAGAGAGCAAAAGAGAAAGAGCACAGCAGTGGGGAGAGGGACGCAAGGTTCAATCCCAGGACCCTGAGACCATGACTGAGTGAAAGGCAGACGTTTAACTGACTGAGCCACCCAGGCACCCCTCAATATGTTTTAAAGCATGTGCCAAATCCAGAAAACTTAATGACCTGTGTGATTTTTAGACACAGGCACACAGAAGCGTAGGTATATTTTATTAAAGTTTAAGGCGTTGATTTATCTGTGGTTAATAAAACAAGCAAATAAATGACTATGGTCAGATGGCTGGTGGGTGCAAATAATGTGGACATTGTAATACTTATTTTTTGAGATTAGATTCTAGATGCTCCTTTTTACTGTGTATATAAGGGTGAGCTGAAAGTAGCAACACATAAAAATAACCTATAAGGACTGTTTTCTGCTTGTCTCACATTATAGAAGAGAATTGCTTTTCCTAGTAATTTTGTATTACATAAATGGATACCTTCCAAAAATGGGGCTTTGTGAGTAGGAGCCTAATTTTTGGTGATAATATACATTATACTCTGTGTACATGTAGACTGTAAAGGTACAGAATCTAATCACATGAAAAATATACACATACATGAAGTTTAAGGTAAATTTTATTTGCATCTGTCTCTTCTTTTTATTTAAGCTGCTTTTATGTCTTGTCACTCCATTTACTTATTTGTATTCACCATTAGACTGGAAATTTGCCCCCAACAATCACTCATCTGATTTATGTCTTTATAGGTTTGCCTTTTCCAGAATGTCCTAAAAATGGAATCATGTTGTTGATTTTCAATAATTCATTCTTTTTTTGTTCCTGAGTAATATTCCATTGTGTGGATGTATCTCAATTTAATTATGCATTGACGAGTTGATGATTATTTGAATTATTCTCATTTTTGGCCTACTGTGAATAAGATAACTAAAACCATTCAGGTCTTTGTGTGGATGGTTTTATTACTTTTGAATAAATATGTAAGAGATGATTACCAGATCTTATGATAAGAGTTTTTCTAAGGTGTCTGTACCATTATGGATTCCCACCAGCAGTGGATTAGAATTCCAGTTGCTACACACCCTTACCAGGACTTTTTTTTAAAGCCTGTTTAAAATAAAATATTAGCCATTTAGGTAGGTATGTAATGGTATATCATTGTAGGGTTATTTTATATTTCTCTACCAACTAATGATGTTGATAATCTTTTCACATGCTTATGTGTGTTCATACCGCTTTCTTTGGTAAAGTGTTTGTTCAGATTGCCTTATTATTTACTTGTAAGAGTTCTTAGATTCTAGGTAAAAGTCTTTCATCTACTATGCGTTTTGAAAGTATTTTTCTCTAGTCTGTGGCTTGCCTTTTCATAGTCTTGAAAGCAGTTTTTAATTTCAATGATGTATACCTTATCAGACTTTTAAATCACATTTTTTTTGTATCCTTTCTAAAATACGGTTGCATCACTGAGGCCACAAAGATTTCATCCTATGTTTTCTTATAGAACTCTTAAAGGTTTAGGTTTTATATTTATAAAATCTATTTGTGTTCTTTTTTTTTTTTTTTTTTTTTGTAATGGCACAGGTATGAGCTTTTGTTATTCTTTTGTTAATTTGTTTTTTGGGAGCCTGGGTGGCTCAGTCAGTTAAGCATCTGCCTTCGGCTTAGGTCATGATCTCAGGGTCCTGGGATGGAGCCCTGTGTCATATTGGGCTCCCTTCTCAGCCCTCTCTCTGCAGCTCCCCCTCCTTGGGCTCTCTGTCTCTCTCTCTCCCTCTCTCAAATAAATAAATAAAATCTTTTAAAAAATTCTTCGTAAAAAAATTTGTTTTTTAAAATGGATGTTTAATTTTCCAGCATGATTTGTTGAAAAAAACTTTCCTATCTCCATTAAATTATTTTGGTACTTTGTCAAAAATCAATTCACCATATATGTGTATTTATTTTTGGACTCTGTTCCGTTGATATATGTCTACCCTTACACTAATACCATATTATATTGAAAGGTTACAGTTAAGTCTTGAAATCAGGTTATATGAATCCTTCAACTATGTTCTTCTTTATAAAAACTGCTTTGGCTCTTCTAGGCTTTTTGCTTTTCTATGTAAATTTTTTAAATCAACTTATTTCTACCAAAAAAAAAAAAAGAGCCCACTGGAATTTTGGGTAGATTACACTGAGTTTCTAGATCAATATGGGAAGAACTGACAACTTAAGCATACTGAATCTGCCAATCAGTCCACATGGTATAGCCTTCCCTTCAGTTAGGTCTTCTGTAATTTCTGTCATAAGTGTGACTGTAGTTTGTGGCATAAACCTTGCACATTTTTTTAGACTTATCTCTATGCATTTTGTGTTTGATACTATTATACATGTTGTATTTTAAAATTTCAATGTCCAGTGGTTCTTTGCTAGAAGAGAGATATAATTAATTTTTAAACATCAACCTAGTTTACTCTACAAAGTTGTTAAATTCACTTACTCATTCAAGTAGCTTTTTTCTACATTCTTTGAGATTTTCCACATAGATGATTTTGTGGTCTGTTAATAAAACTTTCTTTTCAATCTGTATGTGCTTTTATATCTTTTTCTTGTCTTCTTGCACAAGCAAAGACTGATGAACAAAAATGAACAAAAAACAGAAGTGATGAGATATATACCTCAAATCTATCTCCTTCTCAAAATTTCACCCACCAACATGCTAGTCAAAGCTGCTGTCTTTGTCACTATAACTCCTGCAATAGCCATTTGACTTCTTTCCCTTCATTCTGCCGCCCTTCCTCTCCACTCCTTATAGAGCTACTGGAATGGTGTTTAAAAAACATAAAACCAATTATGTTACTATTGCTTAAAATCATCCAATGGCTTCCTGTGTCCTTAGGATTAAATCTCAAAGTTATTAACAGGCCCTACACCACTCTACGTGTTTCTGTACTTCCAACCTTGCTCAGATCATTTCATGTCCTGTGCTCCAGCCACTGTCGCCATCTTTTGCTTCCTTCAGTGTGTCCCATTTCTTCTGGCCCTTTTATAAACTTTTCCTCTGGAAATGCAGTTGGTGATGACTCCACAAAGATTACTGTGAGGATCAGATGAAATGATATTTGTGACGGAACTTTGTAAACTGAACACTCTCTGCAACTGTTAAGATGAGAGATGAGGGCAAAGTGTAACTAACACAAGATCAGGACCTCCTAGAATGCTATATTCGTGTGGCACTCGTCTCCAGAAAGCCCATATAAAAACTCCAGTCATCCTTGACTTCTCTTTCTTCTTTTGCTTTTTCCTCCTGTTCTTCCTTTCTTGTTCTCATTCATTTCCTTATTTTTAGTCCTACTTTCTAAATATCTCCTGAATCTTTCCACTTATCTTCCTCTCCACTGCTACTTCCTTATTTTGCATAGAATTCTGCATGGTATCTTAAATGGTGTCCTCATCTCCAGGTTTTCTCATCATCTTCTTTTCACCAGTTGCCATACTATAGCTAGGTTTAGCTTTCTGAAAACTCAAGTTAGATCATCTGGCCTCCGGTATTTAAAATCTCCAATGTTTTCCCTTTGCTCTTAAGATAAAAACAAAGTTTCTTGAAACAGTCTACAAAGCCTCACACTCATACATTCCTTCTTTCCTCCCCAGGTCTACCTCTTGCCACTTCCAGTCTCTCATCTATGTTCCAGCCACAGGGCACTATTTCTTTTCCCCAACATGGCTTGTTTCATCTCACTTCCCTGTCTTTGCACACATTAGTCTCTTTGAGACATTCTTGCTCACTTTCCATCATATGATCCCTAATTAATTTTTAGATCTTAGCTTAAATATCACTTCTTCCCAAAACATCTTCTGTAATTCTCTAATATTGAGTTAATGCAGTCTCCTCCATGCCCCAAGTCATCATTTATTATAGTATTTATCATGTTTTACTCATACAGTTTTGGAATTTTCTTTACTTCATTATCCCTTGCTAATTATACAGTGAATATTTCGAAGAGATAAGATCGCTTCTGTCACGGACCCCCCCAGAAATATTTACCCTTTTTAGAGAGAGAATATTATAAAATCAAACAGTTAAAAGTCTTGCCTACGAATAACTTGATTCCAATATCCCAGATATTAGAATTTATAGTACTTTATTGGAAAGAGAGTTGGTTTATGATAGATGTTGAATTTTTTAAAGTTGGACAGTGACCATGCATCAAGAAATGAGACTGTTTATATCATTGCACTGGTTAGGCAATCTAGCATATGTTCAGCAATAAATTATGTGAAGCATCAGATTCAATATAAGCTACATATTAGCCATTTACAAAGAGGAACAAATCCATGACTACAATGTATGACAGCATTATCAATTATGGTAGTAGCAACATTACACACGGCTCATCCTTCTGGATTTAGTAGTACCCTATCTCCTGGGAGAAATAGAAAAGTGGAACACAAAGATTGGCATTGACTCCTATGCAAGTGATGGGTATGCATTAAGAACTTGAAGTTAGAGTCTCTTTTGCATAGGATATGTTCAAATTAACCTTATAATCTCAGGTTTAGAAAGAACCAAAAAAGCCATCACATCCAGCATTCAATGGGTACCTGAGACCAAATACCCAAAGGGCAGGAGGAAATAGGCAAATGCTCTACACAAGACAGTGTGATGGACAGGAAATCACATGCTCTGACTCCAGGGGAATAGCTGCTACCCAGTTCCAGCCAAATAGTGCCATGCAGGAATGCAGAGATCACTGCTCATTGTTACCATATAAAATAATCTCTGTGTGTTTGTGTAGAAATCTAAAGGTTTGGGGCACCTGGGTGGTTCATTCGGTTAAGACTCTGACTCTTGATTTTTGCTCAGGTCATGACCTCGGGTCATGAGATCAAGCCCCGTGTTGGGCTCTGCACTGGGTGTAAAGCCTGCTGAAGATTCTCTCTCTCTCCCTCTCCCTTATGCCTCCATGCATGCACTTTCGAAAGAAAGAAAGAAAGAAAGAAAGAAAGAAAGAAAGAAAGAAAGAAAGAAAGAAAGAAAGAAAGAAAGAAAGAAAGAAAAAAGAAAGAAAAAGTCTAAAGGTTTTTAAATGTTGGCAATTGATTCAACTTTTAAGAAAGCATTTTTCAGGCTAACACCATATGGGCTAAAGAGAATCAGCATAATGTGTAAGAACATGAGCCTTGTAACTGTATGCGAGGTACTTAACCTAGCTATACTTCACTTTGTTTTTAAAATGGGGGTAATAATAGGACCTACCTCAAAAGATTGGAATGGTGACTGGGAATTGGAAACATTCAATAAATATTAACTATTATTATTCTCGTTAGGCTATCATTGAGTGCTCCTCTGGCTGGGAACTGTGCTAGAGTTAAGAGGAAAACAAAGAATAGGGCATTTCTCAAGCCCTCATAGTACAGAGCAGAGGTTAAGTCCCAACTAGACAGAAGCAGACTGCTAAAGATGCTCCCTGGAGGAGTCTCCTGCCCAAACCGTGGAAAATGGGAAGATGGTATCAGAGAAGGAATCTGAGAAGAGATGATCCGTGCACTTCAAAAAGATGAAAACTAATTAAATAGAGAAATAGTGGGGAGGTAGAGAAGGAGTTCCAACAGAAAGCAGTAGTGGCAAGGTGCAGAGGCATGAGAGAGACGCAAATAATTCAGCAGGGATGAATCAGAGAATACAAGGGAATCCATCACAAGACACATGTTGTAAATGTCAACCTAGAGCTAGGTGGTGAAGGGCCTTGTGTGTTCACAGTGAAAGTCACGGCAAGAGTTTAAGCAGGGCAATAATACAATGCTATTATTGTTTTCAAATGCTCCCTCTTGCTACAAAGCAAAGTCTGGATTGAAGAGGCTTGAAATCAGGGTCGAGGAGACCAGGTTGTCTAGATAAGAATGTATAAAACCTTAACTAGGGTTGTGGCTTAGGAGAGGCTGGTTGTGGGAAATTTGAATGGGACTTACCCACGGGTTGAGGTGGGAGCACAAGGGAGAGGGAGGAGTCAGGGATAACTTCCAGGCTTCTGGCTGAGCCAGCAGGAGGATGATGGATCCAGGGAGAAAGCAGATTTGTGAGAGAAGTGACAAGATTAGGGAGAGAAGAAGCCAAGGTGTGAAGCCAAGCAGAGAGAGAAGAACCAGGCAAGATGAAAAAGGAGCTGGTATGACCTGGCAAACAAGAGCTGTACTGGATACATTTCAGAGAAAGAAACCAACACCTGCTTCCCAGATTTTATGCCTCTCCTGGGTCTGTCTCCTCTGATATATCATGAAAAACTAAAGAAGACATCTAGGATAAATTAATCCATCAATATGTATTTTATCCAATACCATTCCCTTATAACCAGGTACCAAATTTTGTGGATCACTTTCAGATTATAGTTTGAGGCCAAAGAAGAAAGCCTCTTGTTTTCCTTTTCCTATGTGATGCCAGCTGGTTCACAAGGAGACTCAACTCTGTGTCCTGGGATTCCTTAATGCCAAGCTGTATCTAAGTCTCGGATGCGGCATCAAATTAAGAACATCTGCCAATTCATTCTAGCCAGATTTTGGTGAGACTTCATATTGAGGTTTTAACTCAGAGTTGCAAACTGTAATATTGGGGCCAAATATGGCTTGCAAATTTTTTTTCTTTCACATATGATTGTAAAAAAAATAAGAATTTAAGTACATTTAGAGACACGGTTATATCACAGGATCCCATATTTGTAGCCATTTGTGTTTGCTACCCTGTTTAAATATTAGATGATTATGTTCTTTCTCCATATATGATTAGGACCCTAAGGCATCCTAAATATAATAACCTTAAAAGGCATAAGCACGCTGATGATGTGGACTACACTTTGACAAGTGATAAGAAAATAGGAGTGAACTAAAGTTCTGAAATCCTGTGTTTGCTGTGCTAATCTTCATCAGTTTATCACTGAGAAGAGTAGAGCCAGCCAATCACTACACAGATCACTGGAAAGATCAAATCGGTCCAATGGATGGTGATATTTCTATGAACATAGCTGATATTAACATTCCAATACTTCATTACACTGACAAAGATTGCAATGAGAATAGACACTGGTGCAAATTAATCTATTCTTCTGACAGTATGTAATGAGAATGGGATGTGGTTTAAAAAATTAAGCCATTCTTAGTGCAGTCTCAAGATTGCAATCTCATGGTCTCTCTCAGATGCTATATGCTCTGGTGATACATCATTGAAAAGTGTCAGTTTAACAAAGAATGTGTCTCAGCTCTTGCTGGGAGAGTGGTCCGCATTTGCTTTGTTTCACCACAGCCCAACCCATAAAAACAATGAGGTAGAATCAATTGTGTTTTTTTAAAACACACATACACACAATCAAAACTGAAAAAAAAAGAAAATAAAACCAAATAAAAAACATCCTAGCAGTTTTATCTTAGTCAAAGCTTACAAGTAAAATATTGTACTTTATTGCTCTTTCTTTATACGAATGCCTAGATTTATTTTTATAAAACATAAGAGTGATAGCTTAATTTAGGAATTCAGAATCTACTACCAATTTATCCACAAGCAATGTAGCCAATTAAACTCACCATGAAGAGCTGCATAGACATCCTCTGCACAGTGGCCATGTTACATTATGAGCTGGGGCTGGTGACAGATGAGATGGTTTGTAGCCTTGTAATTTGCAGTAACTCAATGCAATCTTTTACTTGGTATTCATACTCCCAAAAAACCTCAAAAGGAACTATGACTTCTGGTCAAACGGAACAGAAAATACACAATGTTTTTGGTATCCAGTTCTCTTGATTCAGACTAAAAGGGATCAGTGGATGATAATAATTACAGCAACAGCAGCAAACACTTATTGAGAACCAACGATGTGCCAGATGCTCTCTGTACACTAGCTCCTTTAATTCTAACAATAACCTGTGGTTTAGGTTCTATTAGGATAAGATATATGCTCAACATCACACGCTAGTAAGAGGGACGTCAAGACTTAAGTGCATGGGGGCGCCTGGGTGGCGCAGTCGTTAAGCGTCTGCCTTTGGCTCAGGGCGTGATCCCGGTGTTCTGGGATCGAGCCCCACATCAGGCTCCTCCGCTGGGAGCCTGCTTCTTCCTCTCCCACTCTCCCTGCTTGTTTCCCTCTCTCGCTGGCTGTCTCTCTCTCTCTTCAAATAAATAAAAATAAAATCTTTAAAAAAAAAAAAAAGACTTAAGTGCATGGCTCCTTATCCCCAAAGCCCATGCTTATCGCCATTACATGTGTCCTCATTGTTTCATCTTACATGGACAAAAATTAATACTCACAGAGGCAAATTAGCTTAATTAGGATCTCTCACAGAGTTAAAAGCAAAGCCAAACTGGAAATTAGGTCCCCAAATTTCCTTGTTAAGGGCATTTCTTAATTGTCATATTGTTTCAGTTTATAGAAGCCCCTTCCCAAATGTTCTGAAAAAAAGATAAGACTATGAGGTACATATGCTACCAGATCTCAGTAATTTACCTAATTATGTCATAATTTAATATTAAACTAAACATAGTCATCCTACAGTGTTTCTTGGTGACTAGGCTTTATGCTCTGTCCTAAAGACATAATAATGAGCAAGATATTAATTGGCATTAATCCATAATCCTTATTTATTTGTACAATAAATGTTTACTGAGTCGTCTATACCATGACCTGTATTATCTCCAGTGAAATCATATTTTGAACTACCTCATTTATTGATTCATTTGGTGCATATCAGTTGGGTGCCTACTAATTTCCTGTCATCATGCTAAGCACAGGAGATACAATGGTGAAAGATACAGTTCCTGAGATCAAGGAGCTTGTGATCTATTTACAGAGGCAAGAGAATAAATAGGCAATCCAGTATAATGTAATATATGCTATTGCAGTACCAGGTGCTGTGGGAGTACATAGGACAGGCACCCAGAGACAGTTCATTAAGCTAAGACCTAAGGGACACTAGATGTAACGTAGGAAAAGAGGGTATGAAAGAGCATTTCAGGAAAAAGGGATCACCTCTCTGAATTTGCGACTGACATAAAAAGCAGGGACTTTCCAGTCCAGTAATTCATCTCTTTAATAATTACTCATCCGTTTACCAAATTTTAGTAAAAAGCCTAACACTTTATGTTTTTCTTAGCTTATTATCAAGCATTTACATGGAATGTTCAGTACATTTGATCACATGAATAAGTGAATGAAGGTTATCACATGTTCTGAATGCCTGTTGACGATCTCTAGTCATATCCTTTTTTTCTTGATAAAGTATTAATAAACAATAAGGAACTTGAATCCACAAATCAATACCATGGTTATATGAACTTTTGAGGCTGACTTACAAAATCTTGTTTAAGTCTCATTCAGGATAATGAGAGTGGAAAAAATCTATGCTCTAGAATTGTGCAGTCCACTATGGAAGCTACTAGACACACATGGCTATTTAAATTTAAATTTATATTAACTGAAACTGAAGCAAAAATTCAGTTATTCAGTCACACCTTTTTAGTGCTTAATAGCCACATTTTAAGTGCTTAATAGGCGTGTGCTACCATGTTGAACATTGCCGAACATTTCCCTCATTGTAAAAAGTTCTATGAGACAGTCCTACTCTAAAATCTAGATTACAAGTTTCACTATATCATTGGTAATTGTCACAGGGCTGAAGAAATGGTAGGTGCTCAATAAATAGTTATTGATATTTTTAAATTTAGCCTTATTCTCTTTTAATACCAAAGTTTCACTTGTAAAAGTAGAAACCAATATGTACATACATCATTTAATATATTTTATGTAGCAATCAAGGTAAAAAATTTGATTAATGGGCTGACAGTCTCTTTCCTGAATCTGGAATACCAGAAAATTTCCCAGCTGTTGGTGTAGCATGGCCACTTAGGCAAGACTGACAAAGTAATCTCAAAGGTGACAAATCTCAATTCCATGACCCCTCATGTTGCATTGCCCACTTTCTGGCGGAGGTGGTAATGAGTAGTATCACTGCCAAGAATGCACAAAGCAAAAGGGAGAAGGAGATGCCAAGGCCTTGCAGAATCTACTTTGAATAATGAAGAATTAAATATCATTCATCTTAAACTGATTTTCTAGACACAGTGCCAAGAAGCAAACAAGTAACTTTATAGACTTGATATCAGAGTCTAAAAAGGTTTCAGAGGAGACATTTGGCACCTGCATCTGAGTTTAACTCACTTTATGAATAGTCCCTCCCCACCCATTAGGATATGTATAATTAGCTTAAATGTGTTCACTACGCTGGCTTATGTGCTTATCACTGCACCAGCTCAACAATATCCAAATGGTCATAAGGTGAAAAAGTAGAGTTTGAAGATCTATGATCATTAAGCATTAGTTAATTTGTTTGCTTATTTATTTACCTCATTCCAAAAAGAATTAAAAATAGTCAAGAGTAGCCAATGGGAGAAACCTAACACACCTAGTTTTTTGTGACACAAAAGATACATTTTTAAGTCATGTTAAGTTTGCTAACTACGTTTTGACGGTCTTTTATTTCTTTGTTTTCTTAGTGTCAGCAACTATAACTGTTGTTGATGGTGGCTAGAAACCGTTGGCAAATGTAGCAATGCAAATATTCTAAAATGGCATTGAAAACAAAAGCAGAAATGGAATTCCTGACTCTGCCCTCAACCTGGAACCATTGTGCAATTAGAACTGCTCTTGCAAGGAAATATCAAAATACCAGGCAGGCGAAGAAAATGAATTTAAAATTTTAAATACAAATAACCAATAAATATTTGGGAAAATATTAAGCCTCATTATTCATCAAAGAACAAAATTTAAACAACAAGAAATGAGCTGATATATTTACCTCTCATATTAGCAAAAGCTTTCATAAAATGAGAAAGCCTAATACTGGTGCAGGTGTAATGAAAAATCTCTCACACATTGGCGACTGAGAGTATGAGTTAGTCCAATACTTTAGAAAAACAGCTTATCAGTATGTATCAAATGTCTTCAGTTATGTCCTTTGACATGTTCATCTCAGCCCTCAAATATCATAGTATGTGAAACTGGGAAAGCCATATTGAAGAAGATATACTTTGGAGTTTATGCCCAAATTTGAACAACCTAAAATTGAGGAATGATTAAGTAAATCATACAGAATATAGAGTCACTAAAAGTGTGTTAACCTCAACTTTTAATAACTTGGGAAAATGTTGATATTTAGAGGAAAAATATAACATAATCATATATTGGATTGGGCATGAGCTCAATGTTAGAAACAATATATAAGAAATACTCAAAATATTTTAACAATTGTCTTTTCTGAATAAGATTTTATTCTAATTATGTTTCTAAAATTCTACAGAAAACAGGTATAAATGTTACATTTGTCAAAGTTAGATCATAATTCTGACTTGATCCATAAAGCAAAATGTTGATTAAGTTACATTACATATAATTTCACTAAATTAGTAGATCTATAAACAGAAGTGAATTGGAGCAAACTTAGCGTAGGAGAGGCAGTAGTTATGTAGGTCATATCACAAAAGTTATTAAGGTACAAACAGATGTTGATGACATCACAACCTAGAAGATAGGAAGTCAACATCCTGGGACTTCAGCCTCCCACTGATGCAGAGCAATTTTTCTGAGGACTAAGAAGAGCTTCAGGTGTTGTTTACAAAGTATTTTCAATGTGAAGTGGTTGAAGAGAGCATGGAATCTGGAACGAGAGGCTATACCAATCACTAATTATATTTAATTTTTTCACAAATTAAAAACTTGTTACACACACACATACACAGAGAGAGAGAGAAATACCTACTTTGAATGATTGTTAGGAGGTTTGAAAAAGCTTATGTATGTATCTACCATGTTGCCCGATACAAAATATGTTCAATAAAAGTAGCTATGAATTTGGTTTCCAAGAGAGTGACAGAAGTCACTGGCTGCAGAACAGGGAAACATACAACAGTCAGGAATCTACAGCGAAGTTCCAAGAATCACAACACCATAATCGGGAGTTTGAGACGAGCAATATTCAGAAATCCAAGCAGACAGGTAACACTAAGGAGATCAGTCAAGGGGTGGTATTAGCTAAAATGATGGGTTTGAAGTATCTAACAAAGTTTAGCAAATAATAACTACTTTATTAATATTAAATCTTAAAAATCCCAATATTCTTGTAACCAGTCAAGGTATTTAAGCTTAAAAAATAGTCTATTTTGCCCAAGTGATAGAGGTGCTTTCCGAACTGCAGAGTTCAGTGGCACCCCATGTTTTGCTAAGTACAGTATAAGCTCTTTGGCCTGGGATTTACAACATTGTACAGTCTGGTCCAATTTGCCTTTCAGTCCTTACTTCCTATAACATCACGTGTATACCCCTGTACTTCAGACACACACACCAAACTGGTTGCTATTTGTATGTTCTATTGTATGCTTCTTTGATCCTGTTTATGTTCCCTCGGCTCACAATTTGTTGAATGAACAACTGAATGAATGGTCAATTATAAAGATAAACTTATAGTATCAAATTATCCAACATTTTGTTGAAGCATTAAAAAAAAAAAACCCAGCATAGAGCTATCTTTGAATCTCTGCTAATGTTGCACAGATTGATTTTTGATGACTTTTTGTTGTCTGTTCATATGTTTCTTGAAGTAACTATGTGAATTGTCGGAACTGACATGATCATTTGGTCCATAGCGGCTGCTGCAGCTGACATGGCTTACCACCATATCAGACCTCCCATTGGCTATTCCATCCCCAAGCCCATATCGTCTCTGCTGATGCGAGGGTGGAATGCATGTCCTGAAGTGAGTAATTTTTATTTCCTCTTAGAAAATGTGTTATGGTCAAAATCTGTCACAAATAGTGTAACTCCAAAGTCTACTTTCAGTGTGTATTTTAAGACTGTCAAGGCAGGAAGACTGATTTGCCTTCTGCTCTTTAGTCTCTAATTGCCTCAAGAAGTCTGAGTATCTCATATTTCTTTGCCGCGGCTCTCTGATTTTGAAATGTTTCTCATAACTGATTAGCAAAAGAGAGACCAGGGTGTGACAGATGACTCACAGTCTCATCTCAGCTGCAATTTTATTAACTACGCTTGAACCATACTTAGTCATTTTCTGAAGAAAGAAGTTTGGCACAAGATGGATTTGTGTTGGCTTTTCACTATGAGGCAGGCCTTCAGGCGAAGGCCCCATGACAAGTGGTCTTTAGTAGCACTGGCTCAAGCAGGAGGCCTAAGGCCTAGTCCTAGCCCTTCCCTAAATCTTTAAGTGGTTATGTGATAAAGTGGTTGAGAGCACCGATGGAAGGATCGATGCTATGAAAGGAGTCAGTAAAGGAGGGTATGTCAACAGTGAAAAAAAATTTAAATATGATCATAGACCTAAGAATATTAAGAGTTACACTCATATGATCCCAGAATGAAATCTCAGACCTCTTGTCTACAGGAAAGGACTCTTCTTATCTGTGCCAGGCATTTTGATGTCTACTTTGTTCTCAGAGAATGACAAAGGAGGAGATTCCACAACTTCTCTCCTGATAACATGGTTTAGTACAAGGTCTAAGACTCTCCCTGCCAGCATGTCTTGTCGTCTGTTGAAATCCTTGTGTTCTGACATCAGTCCACATTGATTCTTCTGCTCTGAGTAGAGGGAATTAGTTCACATTAATTCACAAAAGTGTAACTGTTGTTAACCCAGGAAGTACCTCACCAAAGGAGAAATAGAATAAGGCCCAGTCCAGATCTGGAGCAGAAAAAGCAAAGTTCCCCACTTCTTTTTTCTAAAGGCAAAACCCAAACCAAGTCATCACCCAATCCTCCAAATGTACATGGAGACTCTTAAGAAGAAAAATAAAGATTATTAAGGCACGTGGACTGAGTAGTCTCAAAAGAAATAACCTCTTCTCCTGACCATCCCATTCGATAGATTACGTATTTATTGGTGTTGAATCTTCTCTCACTACCAGAAAGCAGGGACTTTTTTGTTTTGTTTTGTTTGCTGCTATAACCCCAGCACCTAGAACCATACCTAATAAATGTTCAAAAATATTTGTTGAGTAAATGAACGAGTACCACTATTGCTTATCAAAGCCTCCAACCCCTCGTCTGAATTTCAGTGTCCAAAAATATTTTGTCTTAAAAATTATGACTTAAAATAGTTTGGAAAAAGCTTTCCTTATTTTTCAGTATGAACCTCAGGCATATTTTCTAGGAATAAGTGTATCAAAAAAGCTAATCTGGCATTTCCTTCTTTCTTTGGTGTGTATAACATAAAGTATAGCACCAAAAACAGTTGAGGAAATCCCTTTTGCTTTTATTAATGGACGCTTCGTGATTTGGAAGTTTCCATTTGGAGATAAAAGCAAGTTATTAGCAACTTCTAAAAGCACCTCTTGGGGGTAGAATGGATGTCACAAATAACAGGTTAGGAAATAAGAGAAACAGGTTAGGGCCAAAGGACGGTACATTTAAAGTTTTAAAAAAATACTAAGAGCCCCAAAATCAAGTGGTTAGTGGGAAAGTTTTTGTTTGTTTGTTTTTTAAAGATTTTATTTATTTATTTGACAGAGAGAGACAGCGAGAGGGAACACAGGCAGGGGGAGTGGGAGAGGAAGAAGCAGGCTCCCAGGGGAGGAGCCTGATGCGGGGCTCGATCCCAGAACGCGGGGATCACGCCCTGAGCCGAAGGCAGACGATTAACGACTGAGCCACCCAGGCACCCCCGGTTAGTGGGAAAGTTTTATTGCTAGGTGGCAAAACCAATCAGCCCAGGGCCTGGGCTCTGAGAATGCAGTTCAGGGAGAAGGATGGGGGAAAAGCATAGCAGGAAGCAAAGTCTCTGACTAGCCAGCCATATCTGGGCTTGCCAGTCAGGTGGGCCCTGGCTTAGCTGTGGTTTCCATCTCAGCATTATGAAGTTGAGCTGCTGGATGTGACGTGCCCGCGACATCATCACAGTGCCCAGTAAGGTCTTCACTGTGTGAGTAGGCTCAGTGGTGAAGAAAAGGGAAACAATGGGCTAGTTTTCATTCTTTCCTTCGACAATGATTTATTGAGTCTCTACTATACACAGCCCCAGGAACAAGTGCTGGGGATTCAGTGGAGATGTGCTCTCCATGGAGCCTCAGTAAGGCCTAGTAGCCAAACGGGGATTAATTGAGTAAACACATGATTTTATAGTTACAAACCAAAATGAGGAAAACAAGATTAGATGAGAATGCGTACTAAAGGAATTGGCCAGTGAAGGACAGATAGCGTAGGTCAGGAAAGGCTTCCTGGAAGAAGTGACACTTGAACTGAGATCACAAGCATAATTAGGAGTTGCTGAATAAAGGGGGTTGGTGAGAGAGAAAAACAGTCCAAGCAAAGAGAAGTTGTGTAAATTCACTGAGAGAAAGGACACAAGGGAAGGACTTATTAGTTATGAGAACATTGTAGCCACTGAGGGATTAGATCTCTACACCATCATTTGAAACAAGTTCATCTTTAGATCTGAGACACCAACACCACGCTCTCCCGGTCCTTGCTTTCTAGGTTATCAACTTCACTACTCATTCCTTCTTTCATATTTGTCTTTGCCTCACTCCTTGAATGTGAACCACATTATTATCTCCTATATATGTCTTCTTAGTCGAGACCTACAAAGATAGAAGAGGACAGTGAGAACAGCGGCCTATAGGAAATGGAAAATGCTGGTTGGAAAACAGTGAGAGGTGGAAAAAGTCCTGTTAGATCAGATTTTGGAAAGCTTTGGAAACCAGGATAGGGAAGTTGGATATGAGATTCCAGGCAATTGTGTTTTTGTCTCTAAAGCAGTGCAGAAGTATGATGAAAGTAATTTTTTTTTTTGGAAAATTCATGTGAATTTGGTATGAAAAGATTTGATAACTTAAAGAATTATACGTGGTTCCTATAGTGAGACAGGCACTGAGTTATCTTCTAGTGTGATTGGGATAGTCGAGCATTGTTTCTTAATGTGCGGGCTGCATATTACATACTCCAGTTTACCCGGGAATATTTCTCAAGACAAAGATTCTGAGGCCCCATTCTAAAGCTACTGCATCAAAATGTCTAGGATGGAGCCTGGGACTTTGCATTTAGCAAGCACGTCAGGCGATCTGTGCCCAGCAAAGGCAGAGAGCTAGTGGGCTGAAACAGAAACCAAAGACACTGAAGTCAGAGAGCATTCCAGCTGGGCTGCTATTGCATTAATCCAGTTGATTACAACACAAAGACTACAATGGTTACCATGGGGATTCAGGAGCAAGGGTAAACTTGAGAACTACTTCAAAGGAAACAACGTCCTAAGAAGGTGAAATTCTGGATATACGAAATGGAAAAGAGGCAGTAGCCCAGGAGAGCTGTCATCCCTGCCTTCTGAGAATCAGCTAGTGACCAGAGTACTCCCAAGGCCGTTAGGTATCAGGGGTATTGTTGGCAGTGAGAGAACAAAGCCAAGCAGTCTGCCGTAAGGCAAAGGTGCTTTAAAAAAAAGAAAGAAAAAAAAAAGCATAGAAAAGAAAAAATAAAGATTGCTACCAAGAGTTAAAAAAAAAAAAAAAACCAACCTGGTCTACAAAACTAAGGGAACTGTCAATTAGAATAAAGTTATTGTGCAAGAAGTTGGCATAGATGCTCTTCTCACCTTAAAGGCGCTTAACCAAATGAAGTGGGATCAGGGGAGGCAGACAGATGGCATAGGAGCTAAGCTCAGGCAGAGAGGCTGAACAAAAATAGAGGGGAGAGGAGTTGGAGTTAAAAGCAAGGAAATTTTGAATCCAGGGAGAAAACAGAAAGAAGAGAGGGAATAAGGTTAGGGAGTTTCAAAATAAGAAAGTTACATCATTTGCTGGCAATTCTGAATAGGAAAGAAAACAGAAGATAGGCGGGGTGGGGCGTGTAAGCAATATTTACATTGTTCTATAGTCTTTTAGGCTGTACAATATTGCCGAATGTAGATATAAAGATCCTGTTATATAAAAATATATTAGAATCTACATAAATATATAAAATATGTAAAAATATATTAGATACAGAGGAAGAGAAAGTACTACCTTTTTTCCCACGAGGAAATGTAAAATATAATATTCTATACCATGAAGGTATGCTTTCGATGTTTTACTGGGATATCAAAAATAAAATTGAGTATACCTCTATCTTTCCAATAAGTGTAGCTTTGAATGAGAGATGCTTATTCTACTACCGCTTTTAAATCTCATATTTTTAAGGACATTTAATTCCTGTGCACAAGGAGGAGTACTCACACCAAACAATAGTGACATGCTAAACTTAAGAGATCAAACCTTGAAAGCTTACATACTAACAGGTTATTTAGTTTTCAAAATCTTAAGTTAATAACAATTGGCAATAAAGCTTGTTAAAATTCCCTTTGTTCAGGATCCATTGTGTTGATCTTAAAGCCCCATTTGTTCTTCTAAAATGATTGAAGCCGAGATCCCCACCTAGTGGATATAGAGGATTTTACAGGATTTACAGAAAGCCTACAACCCCTGGAAATCCTTAATTCTTTTCTCTTAGAGAAATAACAGGTCCTAAAAAAATCCACTTAAGATCTAGGATAATTGTCAGCACAACAGTTGCAAATGGTTGAAATATACCAATATGCATATCAGCTAGACTACAGTTAACAAACAAAGCTCAATTTTTATTTTCATACCATAATTAGGAAAACAGATCAGGCACAAATATGAATATATAATCATCTGTGTAGAAAGCAATATTGTAATACCACTAATTGAGATGTGTATAGTAATTTCCATAAAATAAACATCAAGTGTAAATCTGTTCAAGTACTTTTTTCTTATTTAATCTTTCATTTGCTTAAGGCTTTTTTTTTTTTTTAATGTTTGCTTTCTTTTCCAGAACTAGGCAAAACTTTTCTTTCCCATTTTTCCATTCCTCAGAGAAGCAAATTCGGTTAATTGTGTCAAACATATCTTGTGGCTCCATCTTTGATTTTTGCATTATATCCAGCCATGTACTTTTATTTCATTGATAACATAGAGTTACTGCGGAATTTTCCACCAAAATAATGCATTTGGAATGCTTGCAAAGACTAGGGGGTGTTTGTGTGTCCTTTTGAAGAAAGCGAAAATAGAAAATGATTATTAGTTGAGTTCTGCCTCTAAAGGTGATGCATTAGCAGAATCAACAGATGGTGGGTACTGTGTAGGTTTTGGAGCGGAGTTTTCAGCTTCATTTGTTCTTCTAGGAATTAGAGGCACCTTATTTTTTGTCTCAAAACTAATGTCGTTTAACTCAGATGAAGAGGAGAGCCCTTGGTGCGTCTTCACTGTCACTGCACCTCCTTTATGTGCACTGTTACCTGCATCTGGTTGAATGTTTTGAACTTCTCCTAAATCTTGCATATTACAGTTAATTCGAAGATCTATTTCGCTACACGAAGGTCTATTTTCAGCTTCAGGGGGACACGTGATACTCAAATCCTTAGCTGTAATAGTAGCCTCAGCAGAGCTTGAATCATACAACATATGTTTTTCACTTTTTCCATTCTCCCAAGTTTGCTGCATTTCTTTTCTGCTGCCTTTTAAGGTCATCTGTGCGGTCCTGATTAATGTACTAGAATCTGCCTTGTTTTCATCCAGCATTTTCTTCGCTTCTTTCCCTAATATTTTTATCCGTAGTGTTTCAGTGCCATCATCTCTGGGCAATGCATTTGTGCCATCAATTTCTTTTTTGCTGCTGTTGGTTAGATTCCAAATGGCTTGAGTACTAAGAGAAGTACTGATTTCTTTGGGAGTCTCTGTTCTATTTCGATAAGAAATAGAATCTGTCTTCATCAATGTTAGGTCGCCTGTGGCTTGTGTCTCAGAGGAAATGAGAGAGGAATCCTCAGTTTCTGTTTGAGGAAGTTTTATTCCTACATCATTTCCCTCATCCATGATACAACCTTCCACAATTTGACATGGTATTTTCCATTCGGTCATTAACATTTTTTCCTCATTTCCAAGTTGTTCATGACTTGAGTGTTGCTGTACATGTTTCAAAGTTTCATTTTGATTTAAAGTATGTTCCTTATAGGGGTCAGTCTTGTGGACACCTGCAAGTTGTGTTTGATTCCCCAGGAACGAAGAAAACTGATTTGGCTCAACTGTCTTTGATTTGTCCTGCTCCATGCGCTCAGTGGGCTCTGTTGCCTCTTGGTCAGTAGACCCCCTGGAAATGCTGGGTGGTAAAACATCACTTTCTGTATTTTCCCAAGTAGCTGGTAAATACCTATGCACTTCCAATGCAAGGAGAGTTGCACCTTCAGTTTGCTCAGTTGAAAACTGAGAGCTTGAATGCCTTTGATCAGCTAGGATGGGTGTGGGCAGAGGCAGTGTTGATGAATTGCTATCAGGAATGAGGCCATTAGGGTGACATTTGCCTTCCCCGGAGCTCTGGGTGACTACAGGTAAGTCATTAGCACTGAAGAGAGGAGTCTTTTTAGTGTTTTCTTGGTAATATGAGGTCTGCTTTGGAGCATGTTTGAGAGGCATACTCTCTGACGTGAGTTTAACATAGTTGCTACTCTCTGGCTGTTGGGGAAAATCTGCAGAGGACACAAGGTTTATATTGGCTTCTTTCTGAGAAGCTTTGGGTAATTTATTCGGCAGTAACAATACTTGTTTGCATTTCTTTGGGAGTTCTGGCAAGGATTTTTCTGGATGGACTTTGACTTTCCTGAAAGGGTGTGAGTTTAATTTTATCCTTGAATTTTGTTTTTTAATTTTCCCTTTGAGGTCAGTTTGATTGGTTCTCTTCTTTTTCAGAATCTGTGGATCAGTAGGCCATTTTCCTCCTTTGTTTCCCTCCTGAGGATTGCCACGTTTTTTGAGATCCGAGGTGGTCAGGTGGCTACTTTGATTTTTCTGCTCTTTCCAGTGGGTTGATGTTTTAGATGACATCGCCAGACTATTTTTTTCTACTAAATCAGGATCACAGAAGCTAACCCTCTTAGGGGAATATGTTTTCTTGATTTTTGTTGATAACCTTGATAACTCCATGTTGTCCTCACTCATAAGGAATTTTTCTATCGCACTGTTAATTTGGATTTGCTCTTTCTTGGCTTTTGAATGTTCTTGACGATTTGGCTTCTTTTCTTTCACATAATCTTGAAATTGATCACAGGGCACATACTTACAGATAAGAGAATTGTTTGGCTGGAAATAGCTAGGCCTGCTCCATTTTAACAGTCCACAAGGATCATCATATTTTGATCTATGTTTTTGTAAGATCTTTTGTACACAATGTTCTTCAGGCTCACAAGGCTTGGATGATGAGCCTGTAATAAAATGTCTCTGCCTGTGAGGTTGTAAGCCATTGTCTTTTTTTTCTATTGGAGGCTGCCATGATTCATTTGTTAAATGCTTTTCAAGACTTTCTCTTGCCAACACTGAAGCGGATGTTGCATATCTTCTACTAAATGTGTCACCGTTGATATCTGCTGAACAATAAATGCAGAAATTTGGCACAGAGCAGAGTTTTATTACCCCAACCAAACAGATGCTTAGAAACCTTATGAAAGGTACCAAAATGATTCCTCTGATTATGGCAATTCTTGAATACTTCCTAATTTTTCACCGAACCCACAAAAGACTTTGGGCAGTTTAGTGCGTTTACAAAGCTGCTCTTTATGACCACATTCTGATCGGTTGTGATGCTGACTTAAAAGTTACAGAATTAGAAATACAAACATTCGTAGTTGCACATCTTTACATTAGTTGTTGGTTAGGTTAGCTTTAAATATAAATAATATCTAAGCTCTCTTCAAATGGCCATCACAATTTTTTTCTGCATTAGTTTCCCAGTTGGAACTAAATATTAGGAAGAACACAATACCATATTCGGTAGTGTTTAGGTTTCAAACACCAGATACCCTCAACAAAAAAAAGAAATACCTGTGATACTACTGGCTTCATCAAAGCAGAGACCATACCTGTTTTATTTACCATCACTTAATATAGTATTAATTAAATATTTGTTAAGTGAATGAGTATTTTGGAAGTGGCCTGGTCTGTATTGCAGGAAACTCTATCTGTGAATTTTAAATGGTACATGTTAATTTGATATTAATGATACCTGTTAAATAATACTAATGACAAAAATAATAGTAATATTTACCATTAATTAAGCATCTACTAAGAGCCAGGCACTGTGCTAAGTACTGTACCTGCATTATCTCATTTAATATTCACAAGAGATCTGATCGACTGGGCAGGTCCTGTTGTGCTATCCCTTTTACAGATGAGGAAAGATGCTTAGAGAGGTGAAATGCTTTCCCCCCCATCACATGTCCACTAATGGTATGTACAGAACTTGACCCAGGTCTGTCAGACACTAAACCCTACCCTCTTAACCACAATGCATATTAAGTTTAAAATTACATCTTATCAATATACTTTCTCTTGTCTTCTGAAATTGTTTTATCCAGAGGAAGGAAGGAAGTATTTCTGTTCAGAGATAGGAAGACATGAGCTAAGCTTCACACTAGCATCTAACTCTTAAGATTTGCCTTCAACTTTCTGGGGGACCTTGGAGAAGCTACTTACTCAATGGGTATCAAGAGATAAGACTTAGATGGGAAATTTATGGTGGTATAAAATTATTCTGGGGAAAGAATTTTAGCTTTTATCAGATTCTAAGAGAGTTCTGTGACTCAAAGATAAATATTCAGAACTATTGGACTAGACCATCTCTAAATCTCCCCTACTCCTGAAATACTGTGATTCTGTGTTTCCAAGTTTGAAGACAAAATCTGAGTGACATTGACTCTTACTGACTTCTGTTCTAAAGTAGGTGTGGCCTTGGTTGTTTTCTTTCCCATACCTGTCCTCTCTATCTCCAGTACAATGCCTGGCATGTAGCAGAATTTCAAGTCTTTCTTAATAGTAAATGTATTGATTTGACAAACAAATGTGTTCTCTGTGTAAAACAAGGGACTGGGTTTTAAATGGTTGAGACAACATTCCCTTCAGTATAAGAATTTCCCACAGAAAAGTTAAGGCATTGGACAAAGCTAAACATCTGCCTGAGGTGTGACTCTATTGAAAGGGTAAGTGCTTATTTCTTTCTAAAATAAAGCCAGTCTGATCTGGTTTCTATGGCAGGTGTTTTTGTTTTGTTGTCTTTTTTTTCTTGGGTATTTCTCTCTTGAGTCAAATCATCAGTCCCCAGAAACTAGTAAGAACTGGAGTCTGGGGAATGCAATGGAATAAAGCCACATCCTGCCTTATGCCACACGTGAGATAACATACAGTTTCATTCTTTTCCAGTTGTCGCCATATCCATCTTAAGGGCCATATCCCCATGGTGAGAATTTCTTGGTGCAGTCTCTCCACCATTCATATTCTGAGAGAAAGCTCTGCTTATTGTAAACTAAATGAAATAAATGACAGGAACCTCTTTACAGAGAAGCTGTCAAAGTTTTCACTGCTGAGCCTGAAAGCATCACCTTACTATTCAGGAAGGAAAAGGAAGACATTTAATTCATTGCCTCCCTCTAAATATTGACATTGCCCATGTACAGTGGGTAGATGTCACGGCCAGATTCACTTGGCTCCCAACATGGGGACGATGAATTAAGTCCTGACTTTCCCTGGACTGGGAAGTTATCATCCCTGACAGCTCAGCAAGCAAAGTGTGTGTCTTGACATCATTCCTGAAATGAATCACTAGCATGAGAAGGCCCATTCTTCTAACATGTCATGCTCTGAGAAGGGTGCTTACTGCAGAATTGGCATTAGAGTTCGAAGGATGTTGGAATAGAAGCCGATACTCAGCCTCCCATAAATCTTAACAGCATATTGCTATTTAAATGCCTTCTTTTCTTTAAAAAAAAAAAAAAAACTTGTTAGGTTTTGGGTCACAAAATTCACTTTCCAGCAGGCATGAGATATACTTACTCTCAGCTTCTGAGGGTAGGGGAGTCCTCATCTACACCTTACCCCAAACACACACACACACACACACACACACACACACGCACACACACACACGCACACACATCTAGTATCTTTAGAAGAAGGATAGACTGGTGATACGCAATGATTTTTATAGCATTCTACTGTAGAGAAAATTAAAGGAGATTATGTCTTTCAGAGGAATTTAAACAGAGTGAGATTTCCTAAAACAAGACAACTCACCTATTGTTCTTGTTACATGCTGTGGCAGAGTTTGAGGTTGGACTTCCCCAGGCTCATGATTCCTTAGCTTTTTAACTCTCTTTGGACAATATCTTGTAAGTAAGCCTGCTTCATTAAAAGCTGCCATATTCCCAGGAGGCTCTGCACGTCCTGACTGCAGCAATCTGCCACCAAAGCAGAAGAAAGTGCTGTCTGCCCCATGGTCTTTACCTTTCAGGTTTCTAAATGATCCGTCAAGGGCTGTGGACTCAGAGGCCAGTGCTGCTTGATGGCTGTTTTCCTGTAAAAGCGGCGTTTCCTTTCTAGACCCCACAATGGACGTGACCTTTATCTCGTTTTCCTGAGTTAAGTGGCAGTTACAGTATCCCTTAGCGTGGTAATTTCTTGCCTCATGAGCACACAGGGATTCATCGAAGGTTCTGCAACAAAGGTTTTCTGATGTGTGTTCATTTGCTTTGCCTTGTCGGAGTTTCCAGTTAAATACAACTAAACCTAGGCAAGTGAGACCAACAGCTCCTGTGACAAATAGAGAGACCATTAAAAGATAACATCAAAGGAAGAAACATATAAATCACCAAATGTGAAATCCACAAATATCAAGGTTAATGGCTTAAAGGGCATCAGAATGGGTGGGAAGCCTATCACCATGTAGAAAAATATCAGTCCAGACAGAGGCTATTTAATCAACATTGTTCTGTTGGTTAATTTGGATCTCTCTTTGTAGCTATTAAAAATTATAAGAAAAATACCATCTGGAATGTCTTTGGTAGAAAAAAGGTCTTTTTTCTTTTTTCATGGACTGAGATTCATTCAAGATAAAATAATTCTTGCACTGAAATTCTTCTTCTGCCTATGGGAAACCAAATTTCCTATTTCTTAATCCCATAGTGAATAAAAATAGACTACATTTAGGACATACCCTGAAATTCCCAAATACTATAACCTCCTCCTAAAGCCATACTTTCATCATCCCTAAAGATTCACCCCCTACCTCAGAAAAAGTCATTGACTTTCTATTAGCATAAAGGCCAAACTCCTGGGCATCCAAGACTCAGTGCAGTCTGGCCATAACCTCCCTCCTCTGCCTGATTTTTCATGTTTCATTATTCAAGCACTGTGTTTCAAACTCTGCAATCCATTAGTCTTAGGTGTGTCTAAGCTTTTGTGTGTGCCCTTCGTGACGCCAGCAGTGCTTTCTCCTATCTCTATTTATTTGAAATTTGGGGTTTTTTTTAATTTATTTATCCTTTAAAAACTAAATCAGTACCTCTAAATTTCTTGATACCTTTGCTGTTTTTTCCATCTTGCGAAGATCTCTCCCTTCTATGAACTCCCACAAAATAATGACTGACGTCTAATCTCAGACTGCCTGGCACTGCCCTTTCATGTTCTATGTATGTATAGCTTATCCTCTGAATAAAATTGTAAAGGGCAGTGTTACTCAAACTCACATGCAGAGACAAACCTATTTCTACTTCAGTTTCCCATCTTGACAAATGGCACGCTCAACCACCTAGATGTTCAAACCAAAGTCTCTTGAATTATACCCCAACTCCCTCTCAGTCACAGTCATTTCCTTTTTTCTTAGCCCTTATAACAGCATAAAATTATTGTGCTCACTTTCTTGCTTGCTTGTTCACTGTCTGTCTTCCAGCGCTAGATAGAATTAAGCACGGAGAGGAAATGGACCTTTTCAGTCTTGTTCAACATTATAACTCCAGTACCCTCAACTTTGGCACAGGCACACCAGAAATGTTTATTGAATTCTTAAATAAACAGAAGGGATTCTGTTTATGAGTTCTAATAATGAAATGCACTGAGTGGTTTAATCTCACAAATCCCCAAAATGGTGATGAGGAAGACATGGAGTAAGTATCAACTAAGTTAGGAGCCCCATTTTTTAAGTCCAGCTCTGTCCATAAATTGCTGTGTGACCTTAGGCAAGTCAGTTCCCCTGGAGAACCCAGTTTCCTGACTCTGGAAATGAGGCCAGTGAAAGAGATGACATCAGCATTTTAGACTTTGTGATTGACTGCACCATGCCTGGTTCCCTCCACTGCAGACAACTTTAAGGAAAACATGATGGTATTTTTTGAACTTGAAAGAAAAGAGAGCGTGTCAGGCATGATTGCTTCATTTTTCTGTTAAAGATGAAGGTTAACCAAAGTGAACAGCAGTCTCTGGTTAAAAAAAACAAAAAACAAAAACAAAAAAACCCTCAACCTTTGGGTAGTTTGCCATATCTTGAGGTCTTATGGGCCCCACTTTAATTTTTTTGACAATGTATTTTTAGTGCTATCACATTTTGAAATAATTTAATTTCTATTAAAGACACAACATTTTTAAAAAGTAGTAGCAAAACTTAGATCAGACATTTTATTGCCTGGAGCTAGGGTAATCCCAAATTAGACTTTTGGCTTTAAAATTTTAAAAACATATAAAAATAATAAAATTTTAGAAACACTCTGTATGTCTTACAGGGAGTAAGAAAACTCAGGATTCAAAGCCTTGTTCTGACACTTTGCTTGGGCAAGTTTTTTAACCCCTCTGAGCCTTATTTTTCCTCCCCTATCAAACAGGGATGATTAATACCACTCAGTAATTAAATGAGATAATATATGTGGCATTTAAAATAGTCCTTTGATAATAGTAAGGTTCAGTGAATCGTCATTGTGGTTTATGGTTATGATTGCTACTGCTGTTGTTTTGGTTCAATATTGCCCTATTAGGGCAACACTCAGCTGTTGGGTGGGGGAGTCCAAAAAATAAAATCATTAAGAGAATACTTCGTACAACTGATGCAGTTACTAAGCCAAATAATAAAGGAAAGGAAGACCTAAATTTTCTTAAACACATGCATCAGCCATTGAAATGAAAGTAGGCATAATCTGATTATAGGGTAAAGTTACTCCTCTAATTGTGTCTAAATGGTGAGGAACCACTCACTCTCCTGCTGTTGGTGCTAGTATTATGTCTGCATCACATTACCACTAAGGTACGGTCACTTTCTATCAGTACAGAGAGCGAAAAGCAGCAAATGAAGCTTGTAGGCAGGCTGAACGTGCTATTAAGAAGATGGTTGAATTTTCATTGCCATGGGCATTGTTGCTATTTTTAAAAGTGTTCTAACAATCTTTCTGAGTTGGAAAAACAACAACAACAAAAAGCAAGTTTTATGATAAGTCCTTGTTGGAAATGTTACAGCTTCATGAAATCTTTCTCTTTTCATCAACCAATTCACAAAATAGGAGGTTTTAAGATGTTGGTGTTTGATGCCAAATAACCACTTATTAGTTTTAAATTCACTGAATATGATTATTTATATTCCCTGGAATTGTGATGATTTATCTATAGCCAAAGGAGGAAGGGGAATCAGGGGTCAAATTATAGTTCTGTCTTTTCCCCAAAATCTACAGGTATAGATTATTAACTACATTTTGACCTCAGAAGAAGTAGACTTTTTTTTTTTTAAGATTTTATTTATTTATTTGACAGAGACAGCCAGTGAGAGAGGGAACACAAGCAGGGGGAGTGGGAGAGGAAGAAGCAGGCTTCCAGCGGAGGAGCCTGATGTGGGGCTTGATCCCATAACGCCGGGATCACGCCCTGAGCCGAAGGCAGACACTTAACGACTGCGCTACCCAGGCACCCCCAGAAGGAGTAGACTCTTAATAGAATAAATTGTATAGTCAGAATTTTTTAAAGAAAAATATTTCCTAAAAACAGCACCTTCAACAATCACTCGATGAGAGATACATAATGATATTTTCACACATTATAACTTAATATGTGTATAATCATACTTATAACTTACCAGAATTTGTCCATGCATAATAAGCTTCCTATTATTTTGACCAAACCTTTGAATCTTCCAGAATTTATATCCATCTCTACACTAATATAAGTTTTTAGTAATTTTTTTTCTGAAAATAGATATAGAAAATACCTAGAAGATACTGAAAATTAGTCTCTTGCAATATTTCCAAAATGATGCCCTACCAAACACTAATTTAATGAAATCCTCTGTGAAAAAAAGAGTTACTTGTTAAATAAATTTAAGAAATTCTCCACATTGTTATCTTCCTGTTAAGGATTCATAACACTCATTAGAAACCAAAAGGCAATGAGAAAAATGCTGCAGTGAAGAAGCCTATTTCACTTTGTTTAATCCCGAGTTACTCAAATCTATTGGAACCCTACAACATGTTGTTTACGTGTGCATCTGTATATGGTTTTATTGGAATATCTATTAATTATTCCGTAGAACTAGCACTTGAGTTCTAGCATTCTAGTACATTTAAAGTAAAACTCCCTGCCCTATTGCTTTTGTCTTTTATGGTAAAGTATTTCTTAACACATATAATTACCGACATGGTTACACAGTTTTTAAAATAATTTATCTTTCTGAGAGGATTTAACTTCACTTCCAAGTGAATTTGATTACTGCCGATGGTAATTCCATTGTTTAGACCTGACGCTGGTCTCCATCTATTCTGATTTAAAGTGTAACTGTCAGGAGTTAAAAATCTGATGTTCAGGTTTCACTGGAAACCTGCTATGGAATAATTATTTATAGCACATATTCAAAATACATCAGTTCAGTCCTGGATGTCATTTGAAAGCCTCTGGTGTTCTAGCTTTGGGGCACACCCCCCCACCACACGCACACCTCATCACCATGGTTACCCACAAGCGCAAAGGATTTCACCATGCACTGCAAGCATAGGGGGAAAACACACATCCAGGCAGATAACTCAAGAAATCTCATGTATATTTGCTCTTTGACTAATGACACTAAGTATCATTTTATGGCAACAATAGCTGATGCATAGTTAAGAAATGTTTAACCTACCATAGAAAAATTAAAGAGTTGAAAATTATCTTCTCTTTAGTCGGTTTGGGGAAGTATGGGCCAAGTTTATGAATGAGTTGATAAACAGAAATCTTGCAAGAATTCAAAACCCCCAAATAGGAGGAAAGCAAGGCACAGGGAGGATAAATAACTTGCCCAAGGCCACGTAGCAAGTAAGAGGGGAGCCAGGATTCAAACCTGGGTAGCTAATTGCCGAGCTCATACACTGAATCACTGCGCTGTACAACCACCATAGAGCAGGACTCATGTGATTGGCACAACATCAACTCCGTGCACCTGGTTCAGCCCACTGATTCTTACTATGCCACAGAGGGGCACACGGGTGTGAGTACCTTGAGAAAAGAGATGAGGTCTCGTCACTTTTTAATCCCTATTTCTAGTGTTGTAATGAATGTCCCAGGGCTCCATGGCGAATGGATGATTGATAAAATGTAGATACTATTCCTCAACTACAGACAAGAAAACTGAAGTCTAAATGGCACGTGAACTGACCTAGGATTACGGTTGTTATTATACCAAGACTAGAGTTCTTGAATTCTGGTCCAAGACCCTTTCCTCTGTTGGACAGCTTCTCTGCAACAGGACATTCTTACACCCTGTGCCAGTCAGTCAACATCCTCCCACATCTACTGACAACCTCTCCCTTCCACAAGCCCTGGAAAACTTCCCCAAATTGCCTGGGAAAGGCATCATTTAATGTACTTTAGGAACATGGAGACAAGCTTGGCACACTTCTCCCTGGCATACCTGCAAAGCCAACGACAGTCAGCAGGGCCACATCCTGCCCTGGGAGGAGGGGACTCCCGTCCTTTAGAACCAGAGTGAAGTTGGAAACCTTGGAATCACAGCTGGTCTCGGACAGCTTTAGCACACTCTGTGCAGGGGCCACAGCCGCGGCAGATGGCTGACAACTGAGGTCCTTGACATTCCTGAGCACGTGAGCAGAAGACTTAACATAGTTTCTTAAAAACCGGGCAAGGGGGTAGAGATCACAAGAGCAGCTCCACCGGTTCTTATCTAAGCTCAGAAGGATTAGCTGCTTCAGTGGAGTGAAAACATCTGGCATGTGGGCCAACCTATTTCGAGAAAGGTCCACTTCCTGTAGTTGAGGCAGGGGCTGGAAGGCATCTTTCCCGATGTAGGAAATAAAATTGTTAGATAAATCCAGATGCCTAAGACTGGGCAGCGTTGTGCCGCCGAAGGAACTGCCTGTCAGATTAGTGATCTGATTGCCATCCAGCTGGAGCCGGGTCAGGCCCTTGGTGTTCCGGAACCAGGACCCTTGCAAGCTGCGCAGAGCGTTATTGCTAAGCACCAGCACCCGCAGACCGTGAAGCTTGCTGAAGGTGCGATCAGTGAGCGAAGAGCTGGATATTTGGTTGTGCTCCAGCAACAATGTCCGCAACTTGGAGAGGCCATGCAGGGCGTCTTCCCGAACATCCTCGATGCCGTTTCTGCTCAAGGAGAGCAAGGCAAGATTAAACAAGAGGGACAGGTTTGTGTTCTCTATAGAGGAGAGGTTTCCATCAGTGACGATTAACACCCTCGTGGTCACAGGGGCTGCTGTGGGGAAGAAAAGCACAGACTAGAAGCAAGATACACACAAGTGGGAGGGGAGTACAGTGGAGAGCAGAGATACTCAATGCCCTCTGAGCAATCTTATCACCTGGGTAAGAACAATAAACACAATGAAAATAATTCCCTGATTTCTCGGTTTAAGAGGAAGCTGGCTCTTTATCCGAATGATGGATTTTTATGTTCTTTGTTTCTATGACATGTTTATTTGAGAAACATAAACCCATCTGTTCCTTTCTATGTCAAAGTTAATTCACTGTTTGGAATTATCACCATCGATTTTTTTTTTTTTTTTTTTTTTTTTTTTTTTTTTTTTTTTGCTAAGTGGCTCTTTAGGCTTCCTCTCTGTGAGGCCGTGTACTGACCGGCTCCAGCCCTGTGGGCCCAAGACAGACTCACCCTCGAGCCACACCTGTGTTTGAGCTTATAGCCAGTTTTCCACTAGCAGTGTTTATTTATGCTGTGAAGTCAGTCATCTTTTCTCTCAAACCTAAAGGTATAAGTTGGGTGGGAGGAGTGGGAAGGAGTGTTGGTTTCTGCTTTTTAGCTCCAGGCTAAAAGTTGGCAACTTGGTAAGGATCTATATTCTCTCCAGACAACCTGAGGATCTGTCAGTGGGGTTCTCATTATAGTCTGGCCCATCTTGGCCTCCTCTCTAATATCTGTTCCCTCCAATGAAGTACATCATGTGATGACAGGTGGTACTCAGGGCTTCCAACTGTTAAACCCCTTCACCATAATCACCTCAGAGCTATCACTGCTCTGTCATTAGAAATCAAAGCGTTTTAACTGAATAAAGATGTATTATAATCAGGAGTTATTGTAACACATCTTTATCATGCTAAAATTGTTTTGACTGCAAATGACAGTGTCATAAAGATGGAAGAGTCCATTGTCCCTGGGAGGTCTACAGGTGATATTAGAACAATCAGCCACGGGGGAAGCAAATCACAATTCCCTTATGAAATTCAGACGACACTGCTGAAACAAAGAGATTTTAAAAATGTAGAAAAAGGATTTTCATGGTGCCTTCTTTTGGAAGAATTGCTCCCATCTCTACAGTACAAACAAGCTTAAATCATGACGTGTTTTTTTCTGTATAGTATTTATCACTGATTATTTGAATTCTATTAATTCTGGCCAGTTTAGCATTTTGTTTCTCTCAATATTGTTTTTGATCTGGGTTAAGGGAGTTTTATTTTTATGGATCCCCAGTTCTCTAGGGATATGTTGACTCGAGGGAGCAGGCTATTGATCCTGTCAATTACTTCTTGCCTAGGAATAGACAGAAGCTGTACTCACAAGCCATCCATTTACTAGGCAGTGTTTATGAAGTTTAACTTCGTCAATGTGGCATTCTGTAAATGAGAAGGAAGATGCAAAGGTGCTGCGGTGTTTCTTACAGACATCAGCTATCTCTGATCAGAAAAAAAAAATGTGGTGAGGTCAGGAAACCTCTTTGACTGTTTAAGTATTTTCAATACTAATTGGAAACAGTGTACAACCAACCAGCCTTGAAACTGTCTCTCTTCTGTCAAGGATGACGATAACGTCTATCTCTTAATTTTCATAGAGTCATAGGATTTTAGAAATGAAATCATCTTCTTTCGCTCCATCTTAACTCAGATTTGTTTCTGAAAATTTTCCATTGGCAGAGCTTATAGCTTGTTTATCTCTTCTTGGATATCAGAATGTAAATCACATTCTCCTCAAATTTGTTAATAAGGTGTCTTATTAAATTGTTGACTTAAGCAAGCAATATGTAATGAATACAGGCAGTGTATCTTGTTAGCATTTCTACAGCTCATTTACCACCAATAAAAAAAGACTAGACTTTCAAAATTAGATGCACTTTGATAATAATCTGTTTTGCTAGTACATCACTTAATCTTACTAATGCTGAACAATCGCAGTTCAGGTTTCTGATTCATTGATATTTTTTTTCCAGGAAGTGACAGGGTTCAAAACTGCACAAAGTGTGGACAAAAATATAATTAAAGTGATTTATTTTTTTTCTTTTATTAAAAAAAAGTGTGTGGCTGCATGAAGTGGTAGTATTTCTTTTGTAATAGCAAAATACCTCAGTTACTTCTGAAGGTCTTAACATAGTTTTGGTTGAGACCACCAGAAACAGGAAAGTAGAATAATGTTATCAGTCTCTCATCCCTGTGAAAGGCTTGCTCTTTGAAAAGTTTACTTCTATCAGGCTGAGCCCAGAGAGCGCTCAGCACGATGAAAGCCATGGCAACAAATTTGCCAGATACCCTTAACACTGCTTTTTAGAGCTATTGGCTTTATTACCTACTATATAGGTTAGCTGGTGACAGAGGGTTACGTCTCTGGCGCACACCACACATGACGCAGGACAAGCTGCCACCAGCCGCAGCACCACGCCAAAGAGTATGAGCCATCCACCTGAAAGGAGAGGGCAAGGCACATCATGAGGTTGGCATTTATTTTCCATGATTTCAGTATGTTCAGCTCATGAGGCATTGGGGTGATTTCTGCTATTTAATGAGCACCTTGGGTTCTCACAAGATACAGATAAATAGATAGAATTCTTAATTTGTATATAATTTAAACAAACTTCTAAAGCATTCGACTATGAATTTAGAGAGCTCATCCAGGGCACACCCATTAGAATCGTTTATTTGAAAATTAAATTACTCTGTAGAATACAGCTTGTTGAGCTTTTGCACATATATTATCTTATTTAATTCTTTTAATTCTGCAACTTAAGTGGAGGCTGAAAGATTGAAGTTTGGAATGGTTCTTGAACCATCTAAAGTCACTTAGCTATTTGGCATTTGACCTCACATCTTTTAGCTCTCTGTCCAGTGTTCCTTCTAGTATGCAGAAGTTAATCTCAGGTACTGCGTCTTATATAAGTACAAGCAAATTATTCTTTACAGATGTAGGTGCCATCCTTTGAGAGGGAGTCTGGAGGAGCACCAAGGTCAAAGCTCTACCTTGCTTTGAATTCAGCTCTGCTATTTACTGACTATAGCATCTTAGGTAAATTATTTATTTTTTCTTATTTTTTGCCTTTTCATGTTTAAAATGGAAATAATAACATGCCTACATTATAGAGTATATTGTAAAAATTAAATGGAATGCTGTAAGTGTTTAATAAATGTTAAATTTTACCATTATTTTTATGCTTTTTCAGCCCTCCAATGAAATGTTACCATCATTTGGATATAATATCCCAAAAAGGCCATTTAGTTATAATGTATTCCCTGATTGATTGGGGGGGGGACTTGAAGCACATTATAATAAAAACACTCTACCTATATAATAACCTAGTTTGAGGATTAAATAAAATGTGAATAAAACATAAAATCATGAATTCTGTCATTCGTTCAACAGTCTGTACCGAACGCCTTCTGTAGGCCAAACACTGCTAAAGGCACTGGGGATACCGTAGTGACAACGATAAATCCCTGCCCTCATGGGCAACGAATAAATAAATATGGAAATATGTATTAAGTCATCTGCTAATAAGTGCTATGGAATAAATAAAGCAAGAAAGGGAGCAAATAGCACTAGCTTGGGGGTTCTAAAAATGGTGAACAAGGAAAACCTCTCTGATAAAGTAACATTTGAACAAAGACCTGGAGAAGGTGAAGGCACTGGTCAGTCCAGGTGGAGAGAATGGCAAATGCAAAAGTCCCTGAGCGTGTGGTGTGCTTGGCCTGCGGAGGTCTGCGTGCCAGGGACACAGCCCGAAGGGAGCGTCAGGCAACACTGAGGGCAGGCTATGTGCGCCTTACGGATGAATGGAAGGCTTTGTTTTGCTTTGTATCCAAATCAGATGAGCCTAACTGGGGGCTTTTATGAGTGGCGTTACTTAATCTGTAACACATTTTAAAATGATTATTTTAGGAGCATCTGGTTGGCCCAGTCGGTTAAGCGTCTGCCTTCGGCTCAGGTCATGATACCAGGGTTCTGGGGTGGAGCCCTGCATCATCAGTGTCCCTGCTCAGTGGGGAGTCTGTGTCTCCCTCTCCCTTTGCTGCTCCCCCTGCTTGTGTGGTTTCTCACTCTCTCTCTCTCTATGTCAAGAAAACAAATAAAATATTTTAAATAAATAAACAAAATGGGTATTTTGGCTACTGTATTGGTTACTATAGTTTTGTAATATAGTTTGAAATCAGGCAGCATGATGCCTCCAGCTTTCTAAGATTGCTTTGGCTATTTGAAGACTTTTGCAGTTTCATACAAATGTTAGGATTCTTTGTTCTATTTTTGTGGAAATATTCCCTTGGAATTTTGGTAGGGATTGCATTGAATCTGTAGATTGCTTCAGGTAGTGTGGACATTTTAACAATACAAATTCTTCCAATCCATGAGCATGGAAAATCTTTCCATTTATCTGTGTTTTTTCTTCAGTTTCTTTAATCAATATCTTATGGTTTTCCATGTAGTGATCTTTCACCTCCTTAGTTAAATTTATTCCTAGGTATTTTATTCTTTTTGATGTAATTATAAATACTACTGTTTTCTTAATTTCTCTGTCTGGATAGTCCATTATTAGTGTATAGAAATATAACTGATTTTTATATATTTGGTTTTGTATCCTGCAACTTCACTGGATTTATTAGTTCTAACAGTTTTTTGGTGGAGTCTCAGGGGTTTTCTATATATAATATCATGCCATCTGCAAAGAGCTTTACTTCTTCCCTTCTTTTTTTTTTTTTAAGATTTTATTTATTTATTTGACAGAGAGAGAGACATCCAGCAAGAGAGGGAACACAAGCAGGGGGAGTGGGAGAGGAAGAAGCAGGCTCTCAGTGGAGGAACCCGATATAGGGCTCAATCCCAGGACCCCGGGATCACGCCCTGAGCTGAAGGCAGGCGCTTAACGACTGAGTCACCCAGGCGCCCCTACTTCTTCCTTTCTAATTTGGATGCTTTTTATTTCTTTTTCTTGCCTAATTACTCGTTAGGACTTCCAATACTATGTTGAATAAAAGTGGCAAGAGGGGGCATTCTTGTTCCTGAACTTAGAAGAAAAGCATTGAGCTTTTTAGCTATAGGTTGGCTACCATGTTGGGAATACTTTTGATAGGCAAAGAACAGAAGCAGCAAAAATAGTTACAAGGCGATTATAATAATACAAGAAAGAGATAATGGTGGTTTAGATGAGAAGGAGAAGTAGATTATGGATTTTTTTTTATTATCTGATGCAACTTAATATAACAAATTTGAGCTCAAACAAGCTATCCTGTGCAATGGAACATGCTAGATATACAGAAGTAAACAAACCATTGCTTACTCTCAAAGCACTTTCTAAAGTGGCATAAACATGTAAATTCCTAGTGATAACACAAGGAAGAATGAAATAAATCTAAAGAATGGTGCAAAATTATTTTGTGGAATCACTCGAACCCTTTAAGAAGGATGTATCTTGTGAATTGGGCCTTTAGGAGGGCAGAGGATTTCTACAGTCAGAGAATAAGAGTTAGATAATTCCAGTCTGAGAACATAGTAAGAAAAATGCCCTACATCAGGCAAAAGATCTAATCTCTTTAAACCTACCTGAGCTGTTTAGAGTCTGTTCCATGCATATGTGGTCCAGAGGCCAGCCAAAGATTTAAACAGAGTCTGTATGCAGATTCTGGGGCTCCCTTTCTTAGACTCTTTTCTTCCAGGATCTCTCCGCATTTTCTAGTGCCTATGCATGACAAGCCGGATTCTAGGATGACCCCAAGATCCCTGTCCCCCGGTATACATGCCAAGGATAATCCTCTACTCCTGAATATGGAAAGAACCTACAAACATGATTAAATATTACTCCTATAATTATGGTTCTTCATATGGCAAAAGGAAAATTTTCCTGCATAGGCCTGATCTAATCAGATGGGCTCTTTAATAGCAGAGAATATTTCTCCGGTGACCACACAGAATAAGAAGAGAAACATGTCCTTGCTGCCCAGGAAGAAAGCCAATGGCCATGCTTAGAACCACTCATAGGAACCATGTGGCAAGACTCTGTAAGCATTCTCCAGAAGCTGAGAGTCATCCCTAAACAACTATTGGCAAGAAAACAGGGACCTGAGTCAGGCAACCACAAGGAAATGAATTATTCCAATAACCGGGGAGCTTGGAAGAGGCCTTGAGCCTCGGATGAGAATCACAGTGCTAGCTGACACTTTGATTTTAATCTGGTGAACCCAGTTAATCTGCACTCAACTCCTGACCCATAGAAAATGTGAGATAATAAATGGGTGTTGTTTTAAACCGCTAAATTTGTGATAATTTGTTACAAAACCATAGCTAATATACTGTGTTGCCCTGAATTTTGTCCTCTGGTTCTTTAAGCAAGCAAACCCTGAGGCTTTCGTAAGAATTTTAATTGTTCCCTACGATGCAGATGGGGTCTGCCCTTAGGGTAAATTTTGTAAAAATAAAATAAAAAGATGGAAAACTGACTCCATGCCCTTCCTTTCTTCCAAGTGACTCCCCTCCAGAAGCTACTGTCCCCTTTCTACTGCCTTTAGGTAGCTGTCTTTTACATTTTGTCCAGAGCTTAGAGTTGTCTGGAGGAAGGTTGATACACTATAAATACTACCTGTTCATTCGGATTCTGGATACCTTCTGAAGGCAGAATGAATATGATTTGCTGGTGGATTAAAAGCAAGAGAGAGTATGACAAAGAGAGAAGTCACAGATTATTTCATTTTTGGCCTCTGCAAGTGAAAGGATGGAGTTGCCATTTACTGAAGCAGGGAAGACTATAAATATAAGAAATTGCGTATGTGAGTTTAGAGTTTAAGGAAGTGTACTGGGCTAGATATAGATATTTGGGAGTTGTTTTTTAAAGCCATGAGACAGAATTAAACCCTCAACAAATTAACTCTAAAGAGAAATGAGAAGAGACCCAAAACTTGAGTCCAGGTACAATCCAGAATTTAAAGATGAAAAGGAAACGTGAAACTAAAAGGGGAGACTAAGAAAGAAAAAGTGAGAGAGGAGAAAAATAGTGAGAAGTAGTGACCTCGAATCCAATTAAAGAATGTTGCAAGCACAAAGGAACGATTATTTGTATTTAATGCGGTGCCAAGTAAGATGAGCTTTGAAATGTAACCTTTGAATTTAACGATGAGGAGGTAGGCCTTTGTATCCTTGACAAGATCAGATGTAGCAGAGTGTTAGAGAAGAAAGTCTGATTGGGGTGGAGGATACATGGAAAGAGGGAAGTAAGAGATGCAAATTTAATTGGCTCTTTAGAACAATTTTGGTGACTAGAGAAAATGGAGCACTACCTTGAGGAAGAAGTGGAGCCAAGAGCTTTATTTTGTTGCTTATTTCTTTTTAAGATGGAAGAATTTATAGTATGGTTGTATGGGATTAAACAATAGAAGGGGAACATTGGTGATGCAAAAACTAGGAAGGAATTATTGTTAGAGCAATGCCCTTGAGTAGATTAGTACACAGTGAAGGAAGTGACCTCAGTTAGAAAGGCAAAATTCATCCATAGAAATGCAAGTGCAGGCAAATTATCTGGGTTTAGACATTGGTGGGTGGTCAATGTAGTAGTGGGAATTAGACATTTGAGGAAAGAGGAGAAGGTACAAAATAGGTATCTGGAGTGTGAGAGAGTGAGTGAGCCAAAAATGTGTAATAGGCTCTCTAAGCAGTACTGAGGGTCCACCTCAGGTTAGAGGGACATGATTTTGAAGTAAGACCAGTCAGGATGGATTTAATCAAGATAGGGATTTTTTTTTCCCGAAAGTGCATGATAAGGCAAGGGGGCTGAGGCTATATGGAAGAGAGTGATTATGATTGCCAATGAAATCTAAGTTAAAGAAGGGAGGAAACAAGGTGAGCAAATGCCAGTGAAAAGATATAAGATGAACAGGCAAACCATAAGAGACTCTCAACTATAGAGGATAAACTGAGGGGTGATGGAGGGAGGTGGGTAGGATGGGCTAAATGGGTGATGGGCATTAAGGAGGGCACTTGTGATGAGCACTGGGTGTTATATGTAAGTGATGAATCACTAAATTCTACTCCTGAAACCAGTATTACACTATATGTTAACTAAGTCGAATTTAAATAAAAACTTGAAACAAAAAAAAGAAAGAAAGAAAAGATGGTAAGATGGACAAAAAAATAAGAAAGATATATTAGATAATATGTAGGTGAGTAGATAGATGCAGGCATATGTATATACATAGAACAATATTAGCATAAACACGGTTTTTAAGGCAGAGGGATAGATACATGGAGGTTTATTAAATTGTTCTCTAATACTTTAGGGTATATTTGCAAAGGTTCACAGTAGAAAGTTGGTTTCTTTAAGGTGACAAGATGGTTCATGTGGTTCAAGATTGTTGGAGTCAGGGTTCCAGAAGAAGTAAGCTAGACAGGAAGAAGATTGAGCCTAGATAGTGATCTGATGGAAATTGACAGGATGGAAACATGGAAGGGTTGCAGACCTTGTTAGGCCCCAGGAGCTAAGTGACTACCAGGAAGATCGAGTGTAAGGTCAAGGCAGAAGAGGAGGCAAAGGAACCCAGAAGTCAGGCCATTGAGTTGCACGGATAATAAAAGCACTTAGTAGTGTTAGCGTGATGGGAGCCAAACACTAAAGCCTTCAAAGAATGAGGGACAGTGACTGGTGGAATAGCTTCGTAAACTGGTGATTTTTAGAAGAGAAGCCATTTAGAAGTTGCAATGACAGAAAGGAAGACCCAGAGCTCCACTCACCCCATCTATACCCCCACCGACCTAGAGGTACCAGGAATAGGCAAGAAAAAAACAGCTTTCACTTGAGAGGGCTTGGGGGAAGCAGTGTCCTCAGGGGAGGGCTAGATATTAAGGGAGAAATTGTTGTACTAAGAATCTAAATTAGTTACTGCGCCTGAATGTTAAAGTGGGCTAGCCACCTCCTGGCAGTAGAAGTTTCATAAAGGAGGAATGATAGGTTGTACAGTCCCTGGGAGCCGACAAAAGGAGGCATATAATTTCTTCCAAGGGGAACAACATTTGCTAAATTCCCAGCATTTTTTCCATAGATCCATAATCGTCTTTATATCCTGAGCAACCAGAACGAAGTTTGAAATATAATCAGAATACAATAAATGTTTGTTTAACCAAACTCATCTGACACAGAAGTTCATAATGAACAATGTCTTTAATGGCAGCTTTTGAATATAAAAAGCTTATCTTAACCCCTAAAATAGGGCATAGTCCTGAGGTTTCCATTGATCTTAGCTTTGAGTCTGAGATGGCATTTTCAAAATGAAGCTAATTGTAAAGTTTGTTTAGCAGTTCTTCTCCCACAGACAGTGTGTAGTATATTATAAGGCACTGAGATAGTTAACAGTTTTTAGTATTCACTTTTATTCTTTCATTTTGAAGAGGAAAACCTGCCATTTAAAAGCATGCAAAGCTAATTAAAGCTTTTCCACTATTTCATTATCTGAATGTAGTTGCAAATTCTGACTTAAAACTCTTATCAGAAGGAAACTCAACATCCCTCCCTGAACAGCAAATGAACATTCAATTAACACTTCAATACAAGTGTATCTTAAATAAAAATATACTTTATTGTTAATCTCATTCTTTACAAATGCAAATACCCAATTTTAAAATCCAAAGAGAGTTGCCTCCTTTTTATTCGTTGGGGGAAAAAAGTCTTTTCTTTATTTACAGGGAAGACCTGAATTTTCTGAAGTCGTTACCAAGTTAGAAGAGTGTCTCTGCAACATAGAGGTAAGAACTTTAGCTTCTGAAATATGTCCATAAAAAAATCTTGAATATCCAAGGGTGTTGGGGCATGGGTAAGGTGGTGCATGTAGAAAGTAGGTATGAAGATCCATAACTTCATTCATATATTTACACTGTTCATTAAGTTTCTAGGGTGGACTGACTGAATTTATAGGGACAAAGGCAAATTCAGCACAAATTTGGGCCTTCCAACAAATATCAGTCAGGCAAATGGGCACAGGCAAGCCCAGCTTGAAAAAATTAATATGTAAAAATTTGAAAATACAGCAAATATGTTAGAAGGTAATTATTTAAATCAACTTTTTTCCATACAAAAGTTCCTACGTACAGTGAAACGTAAGTTAAAATATTAAGCCACTGTCTATGCTCAATAAGAAAGGGAAATTATCACTAAAATTAGTGCATAAATTAATTGGGATGCATTGCTTTATACCGCACATATGTTGCATAAAGTGATATATGTTGGTAATCAGCCTAATGGAATTTTCTTCCCTTAATATCAAGGAGCTGTTTGCTTTAATTTTCTCTCTAATTGCCTTAATTTTCTATACACCTGGTCAGGAGATAGCATTTGAAAATAAGCAAGGAAGCTAACACATGAGCACTAATTCAAAAATAATAATATATTCCCAGTGCAAATGAGTGCTGCAAGAGACAAGGGTGGACATCACACATATAGGCTCACAAAACATGTGCAGCTGATGGGAAGGAGCAATACAGGGGAAACAGCATCAACCTGAGATTGCATAGCTAAATCCCAAAGTGGAACCATCCATTTTTTTTACCCTAAAGAAAAAAAAATCTCAATTTAGAGTCACTAGAACCCAGTGTATTGGGAAAGGGTTCCAGGTCTTCAAGTGCAGCGAATGGCTGTCTCATAACTCTTCAATGGAACTTCTAAAAAGGAAGCCTTTTATGTAGGAGGCGGCTTCAGTCTTTGGACATTAAATGTCTATCCCCTTCTCTTCAATCCTAAAACCCACAAAGCAGAGAAAAGTAGTAGTAGTATAATTGGTGGGGCTTTAGCGGCCCCTACCAACAGGAGCATCTGCCAGAGGCCTTGAATCTTGAAAGACACTTTTAAGGCTTAAGTTCCAAGTGTCCTCCCACTTTGAACCTTTGTGTTTCACAGGGCAAAACTGCTCCAAGCCGGGGGATATGGCCAATTAGATGAGCAAGTAGATTCCAGAAACAGAGACAATGGTAGGGTCTCCTAAACTAGTATGGCTTCTTACATTGACCGAGCCTCTTAGCACAATCTCTGCCAGTAGAGAAGATGAATAGCTATATGCAAAGGAACTTGTCGGACTGAGCAGCACTAAATAATGGCCCAGAATCAGCTTTAAGGGGCTTGCTTTGTGGAATGCCGTATCTTGGAAGTTAAAACGGTAGGGCATGTCTGAAAGCCTGAACGTAACCTCACATACCAGAGTCAAAGAACAGCAGTAAGAATATCGCATGGTGGCTGTATGGCTTGGGAGCATCACGCATGTTAGCAGATGATAAGCTTTTTGGGAGTTAGAATGCGAAGTAGCTGTCTTGCCACAAAATAAAGGGTGGGTATCGTTGCTCTCTCTTCTGACATGGCCCAACGAAATAGTACCCAGTTGTGTCCTTTTAAAGGGATAATTATAACTGGAACACAAATTTCAGGGGAGAGAGATCAGAATGATGAATGGCTTGAAAATCATGTATGTGAGAACCAGTTAAAGGAACCAGAGATGCTTGTCCCAGAGAAGAGAAAATTCAGATGAGCCCAAGAGCTGTTTTTTAAACATCTGAAAAATGATCATATGGTAAAAGGATTGGCCTTGTTCTCTATGGGCCAACAGATGGAAATGAAGTGTAATCATGGTTTGGTTTTTTAGGAGAAAGAACTTTCTAATTGTCAGAGCTGTCCTAAGATAAATGAACAGCTCTGGAGGCAGTGAGGTGTCCCCATCACTGGAGACTCCCCATCAGCTTGCATAACTAACTTGAAAAGGAGGCACAGAAGAGATTCAATCATTGAAGAGTTTGAAGGTTCATTTCAACACTGACATCACATGATTCTCAGAGCTTTACTTAGTAATGTCTTGGCTACTCTGAAGAGCCTAGAATTTACATATATTTTATTTTTAAGCCAAAATCTACTGTCAACATGTCTTATGAAATTATAATGTCAGAGCACTAGTGTTCTCAGTTGGGTTAGGTAAACAGCAAGGTCGTCAGAAATTCAAGAAAACTACTCTCCTATTTTTTTTTTCTTCTCTTTCTCATTTTCTTCCCTCAAACTCTTCTATTTTCTAGCTACACTTAACTATTTGTAACTATTTTTAAAAATTCTCCCCCAACAACTCTCTTTAGTCTTCATGCTTGCCAGACATTAAAGCATCCTTCATTTTATAAAAGGGATATATTCTTGGGAAAATGTGTAAATTCATTTTACATAAAGGAAATAATTTCATATAAAGGGGATAATTTTAAGCTACAGTTTAAAGGAACTCTGCCATGAATCTCATCACCATAGTGAAAAATGTAATCTTTTAACCATTAAATAATCGCCTTCTAAATATCCATGTTATGAATCTGATTTGAGCATACCATGTTTTCTGAAAGATGAGTATAAGTTGAATGGGCCAGCTCTCAGTATAGAACTGGGTCAAAAAAGCAAATTAAACTAGCCATGTGTTGCCATCAGAGGCCGATAGGAAAAGCCGGAAGCAAGCTGAGATGAATAGAAATTAAAATACGAGAGATCCTAGAATAGAAAGCTAAAATAAATCCGTATTCTATTCTATGCCTTAAGCCTGTTGGATTTATGAAAGGATTGAAACTACCCCTTCTTCACTCAGCTGATGTCTCCTGCATCAAGTAACAGCAGTGGGTCTCTCTCACCTTCCTCTTCTTCTGACTGCTTGGTGAGCCGGGGAGGGCCTGGACGGAGCCACGTGGCAGCTTTAAGGAGTCGTTTTGAATTGGAATATGCTCTAAATGCAAGGTCCTGTGCTACCTGGTCCCAAAGGTGAGTGACAATCTAAGCAACAATCTCATGGTCCAGTTAACCCAATTTGGTTAGTATCAGTGGGGGATTTACCACCCTTATGGCAAACTTTGAAGTAAGAGTTTTAGCCCATTTTTCTTATAATCTATTAATGTTATGAGACCAAAAAATAAAAATTTCATTATTTATTTGTTTAAGATTCCTGAGTTGCAAGTAACAGCAGTTACCTCTAGCTTAAGTGAGAACTGTCTAGCTACAACAACAAAAGGATTTATTGAAAGTATTTTGGGGTTATCTTATGGCATCCAAGGAAGGGTTCCTTGCGTAGGAACCAAGAAACAGCTTTGAGGATCTGAGCACCAAAAGTTCAGCATACCAAGGATGACCCTACGACCCAGCAATTCCATTCCTAGGTATATACCCAAAAGAATTGAAAACAGGTACTCAAACAAATACTTGTACTCAAATGTTTATAGCAGCCCTATTCACAATAGCCAAAAGGCAGAAACAACCCAAATCCATTAGCAGATGAGCAGATAAACGAAATGTGGTATGCACATAATAAAATATTCTTCAATCATAAAAAGGAATGACACACTGATACGTGCTGCCACAGGGATGAACCTGGAAAATACGCCTTCATGTGGAAGATCACATATTATATGATCCTGTTTATATGAATATCCAGAATAAGCACGGGAGTCAGGTCAGGCTGCCCTAACAAAACACCGTAGACTGGATGGTTTAAAGAACAGAAGTTTATTTTCGCACTGGGGAGGCTGACAATCTGAGATCAGGGTGCCAGCACGGTCAGGCTCTGGTGGGACTTACAGATGCCCACCTTCCTGGCTTACAGATGGCCGCTTTCTCACTGTCTTCTCATGTGGCAAAGAGAGTTCTGCAATCTTTTCACCTTTTTATAAAGGCACCAGTCCTGTCAGGTCACGGCTTCACTCTTCTGACCTCATCTAACCTTAATTGCCTCCCTGAAGGCCCTGTCTCCAGTGGTCACATAAGGGGGTTAGTGCTTCAACATAAGAATTTGGTGGGATGGGGACACCACTCAGTCCATAGTAGGTAATATGTAAATCCATTAAAAAATTTTTAAAAATTAAAAAATAAAAACAAAGCAGACTGGTAGTTGCCAGAGGCTGGGAAGGGAGAGAAATTAGGAATGAACGTCTTACTGAGTACAGGATTTTATTTGGGGGTGAAGAAACTATTTTGGAACTAGATAGAGGTGGTTGTAAAGCACTGTGAATGTACTAAAGGCCACTGAATTGTTCACTTTAAAATGATTAATTGTATGTTATGTGAACTTTACCTCAAAAAAAAAGAGCAAAAAAAAGGGGGGAAAAAACAAAGCAAAACAAAAAAATCTTAAGTGAAGGAGCAAGTCAGAAAAAGAGACAAAAAAAAGTTCAACATTCTTCCATCGTGAGCTCTACCATTTACATGCCCCAGTTCCCAATAGACAGTCTCTTTGTCTCTCAGCTTAATTGCAAAGTTTCTAGGGGAGATATCTGTTATGTATTGCCATAATAATTCTCTGTAAAATCCATACCAAAATTCAAGGATATATAATCATAAGTATTTATTTCTTGCTCATGTGTCTGTGAGCTGGTTGTAGGTGACATGACTGAGCACTGAGATTTTATCCACGTCTATCCCACATATCTGTCCCTATCTTTGGACCAGCAGCTACCTGAGACATGTTCTTCTCATGGACAAAGGCTAGGAACTCAAGAGGACAGGCCCAACTTCACAGGCCCATTTAAAGCCCATGTTCAAGTTGCACCCTATGGCATTCTGTGGGCAAGTCACAAGGGAGAGAAAATATATATACTCAACCTCCAGTGGAAGGAACTGCAGAGTCACTTGGCAAAGGGCATAGATAGAGAAAGCATAATGAATTAGGAATAAATGCAGTCTGCCCTGAGAGAGAATGAGATTGGCCCTTTTTGGATCAAATGGCCACCCCTGGTCTAAGCAAGTATGGCTGGACTGGCAGTAGGGTCATATTTCATTAATATAAACATAAATATATATATATATATATATATATATATATATATATATATATATATATATATATATATATATATATATATATATAAAATAAACCCCTATTCTGGATGGGGAACAGAAAAGCCAGTCACTTGTGAGCTGGGTGGATACCATAGAAAGCATACACTGCAACCCATGGAAATCTGGAAAAACTGGCTTAAAATCTCTGTTCTTTCGCATGAGCTCCAGAGGATTTGCACATGAGTTGCTCTGCATGTATATTCATACACACGCATAAATGCCTCCACACTCACTCGCACATTCCATCATCACAGTAAACTTTTTATCCTGAAGGTGGAGAAAGATTATTTGGAGTTAGCGAGGCTCTTACACCATACACAAATGGCTAATGTTGCTTTTTTAGCTATAGTTATTATATTCTTAGTCTAACGAAAGAGTTGCAGCTGCAGCTATGAAGAGATGGGACTCTGAATCATGAAGCCTTTAATCTACAGAATGTCATAAAATTAAGTACTAGTAGGTTTGATTGATAACCAGGCAAACTGGACACAATTCTTTATTAGATTCCAGTCTCTTATATAATTTCATAAGAGACCCATAGGCCAAGATGAGATTAGGTTCAGTCACAGCATCGTCTCCTAGTTCCATCTGCTCTTCTTATTCTTTACTTGTGGTTTTAAAATTAATCCTCTGAACAGTCAGACTTTGATATTTCCAAAGCACAGTCACCTGAAGCCTGTCTACTTTGAAGCAGAGGTTAAGAGCGTGAGTTGTGGAATCATAAGACTTGAGGTTCGATCTCAGCTTTGCCATTTGCCAGCCCAATGACCTTGGACAAGTTACTTAAGTTTTATACATAAAATAGAAATAATAATACCAGCTTTTAGGATTGTTGTTGAGAGAGGCAGTATTGTCAGAGGAGTGATTGATTATAGATGACAAAAAATACAAGTTCCAGTAATGTCAGTAAGTCATAACACCTTACAACACATAGACGGCTACACAGCATGGGAGGCACAGCTGCAGTCCCAATAGGGCCTTCAAGAACCCAGAGAAATATACCACCGCTCATAAAACTGCCCAAGTGGGGTAGGAAAAACCCATCAGGCCCTTTGAGGTGTTCCTTTTGATAGTCTCATAACATTTCTTATAGCTTTCTGGCCCTTCACAACTGTTATAGAACTCTGCTAAGTCTTTGTCTCTCTACTTGGTTCAGATTTCTCTTAACAATATAGTACATCCTGAGTATTTGCTGAAAGGGTCCATCAAAGGTCCGTTTGTTAGTTGTACCAGTCCCTCTAGCAAGTTCAATCTCTGGACGGCTTGAAATCAACTCCAGAAATAGGTAAAGCATTCTGCTAAGCTGTAAGATGTACTCAGGTAGGAATCATGTGTATTTTATTCATAACCATATCCCTAGTATCTAGCAGCATGGCTGGCATAAAGTCGATATGTAACAAACATTTGTTTCATAGATAAAGAATTGGATAAATGGGCTCAATAAATCATAATTATTATTAATTCAGAACATAATCAGTGAAAAAGCTTTAACTATTTTTGCTATGCTTCCCACGTATAAACCTGTCACTACTGATTGCCTGCTGCATGCTGGGCACTATTTCAGACCCTTTGAGGAGTCATCTAAGTAAGCCTCAGGAAGTAGGTATTCCAATTTTGATAGATGAGGAAACTGAGCCTGGGGAAGAAATAACTTTCCTAAGTTTCTGGAGGCAGAGCTGGAATTCTCACCCAAGACTCCTCTGTGCTTTCTGAGTGTCTCTGGCGCAGGAGGTGGCACTTTTCAGAAGCTTGATATATTTTGCCAATACTTGTGTTTGCTGGACTTCTTCCAGCTTCTTCTGGAAGCCAGTCAGGGAAGGAATTCAGCTACTTCTCCTCCGCCTGCCTTTTCAGCTTTTATTATGAAAGACAGAGCAAGTGAGACCAGAGATCAATAGGTTCTTAAAGTCAAAGAGCCTGAGGATACGGGAAAGGAGCAACTTCAGCAGGGCCCGGGGTTCAACAGCCTGGAAGACAGTGGCTCGCAACTTTGGCTGCACATGAGAATCACCTGGGGAACTTTTACGAGTACCAATGCCCAGGGCCAATTACACCCAAACCCATGGGGGTGGCACCCAGACATCAGAAGCTTTTAAAGTTTCCCGGATGAAAAAAAAATAAATACATGAAAATGAAGTTTCTGAAATGATTGCAGCGTACCCCCAAGTAGGAGAAGCCGGCTAGAAGGGAATGCCGCAGTGCTAACCTGCCAGTCACTTTGGGGAAGGGCATGCAACCAGTGGGATCCACGAAGAGGAAAGTGAGGGCAGACATAAGCCAGCAGCTGTGACCAAAGGACACCATTTTGAAGCTTGATTACCTGTGGGGTCTCTCCTAGAAATCCTTACAGTGTGCTAGTAACTGCTGATCGGAGGGACATTCTAACTTGTCAAAATCACACAAGGTGTAATTTTTAGCCTGGCATCACCCTTTTAAAATACAGGTACAAGATTTGGCCTGTGGTTCTGACTAACGTATGCTCCCAATTCTGGGCCTCCCAGCCGTCCGCAATGTCTTAGAAATGGTACATTTATTTTTCAGTTTGGGGTTATGAAGTTCACAGCCTGTAGTTTTATAACACGTGATTTGATGGCGGTTTTGGTTGTTTTTTATTTGCATATTTGTTTTTAATGATTATTGTTTTCCTTCATAAAATAAATGTCAAGGTGGGAAATTGTCAGATTACTTTCTCCACAAGTAACGGGGACCTACTAGCTCCCACTGAAACCACAAATTGTCGCAGTCTGAGATTGAGGAAGGCTCTCCTGAAGTAACTGCCTCTTTTAAAATATTTTGTGTCTCCAGATATATTTGGAAAACTAAGCATGTGGCACTTGCTCCTCCCACTGGGTATGAAATCTCTCCCATCTTGTACATGGATTACATCATATAAATTGAGAAATGACAAAGTGATACACAACCTTTCGGATGCGAAAACCAATTAGTGTTTGTGTGGGGCTGGGCTCTGAGAATAGAATGCTGTGACCTAGTTAGCTGTCCAGGAGACGAAAACCAGAGATGCAGGGACTGCAACTGTAAAACACATAGATTTGGAATTAATTTCTCACATTACGAAAGGGTCCATCAAAGGGTTCCTTTAAATAGAAAGCTTGCCTAGTGCACTTGGAATGCAATTCAACTTATAAAAGTTGAATGTAAGTTATAACATTTTAATTTACACATAGTTTTTCCGGAATGCAGCAACTGTGTAAGAGGATAGCACCCTGAAACTGATGTTCTTAGGAGGAATGAAAAAAAGGAGAGTGGTGAGGGGATTGTGGCCATTTGCTGTCCTGGAGCAAAATGTTTATCAAGTAGGAGCAACAGCGGCTCCTCCTTGTCACCAAAGGTCAATACTGCCCTTTTTAGTCTACCACCTCTCCATACTTCTTGTGCTGACACTTCCCTCAGGCTCCTTAAATGCGCTCTTTTCTTTCACACCCTGTCTCATCCCCAGTTTATTTCTCTTGCCCCAGCTCACCACAATCAGCAGTCCGAACAGCAAGCCTGTGACCACTTTAAACTCCTCCTCCCTTGCTTCTCTTATCTTCATGAGTTTTCTTGTGATTTCATGCAATCCATGGCTCCAGCCTCTCTCTCTCTCTCTCTCTCTCTCTCTCTCACACACACACACACACACACACACGCACACACACACACAGAGTTAACCCCCAGTCCATATGTCCCACCTTGACCACTCTGCTTCCTTTGTCTTTAACTTCTCTCCCATTCTAGCTTCCTTATGATCTGAATCCACTTAACCCTTACTGCCAGCAAATAACTCTCCTTCTGTAAACTCCAATTATATCATTACCTTACTTTAAAACCACCAATAATTCTCCATTACCTCTAAAATTAAGTGAAATTATGTCATCCTGGAATCCCAAATGATCAACGGTACATTTTCCAGCGATACCTCCCACTGAGCATCTTATGTCCCGGTGGTTCTAAGCAGAGAGATACTGTCATTTCTTCTCTTCTCAAATGAGTACTGAACTTCCTACAGTGTTTTGGACAATCCCATGAAATAAAGAATTATCCTGCACAAAATAGCAATAGCATCCCTGGTAATGCATACTATAGACAAATTAGAAGTTCTAGTATATCCCACACGTACCCCGTGTTTAACCTACTGTCAACCTATCCCCGTATCCTATATTTTTTAACCTTGACACCCTGCCCAATCTTGTCAAAGTATTAATAAGCCGTCAGTAGTAGCTCAGTCAGCTTAGTCACTACGTCATAAGGAAGTCCTTTCTGAGGCTACCCGACCCCCACCTATGCCTTACCAAAGGCCACAGCATTTTGTGCCACTTTCTGTACTTATATTATTTTGTCTTATAATTATTTATTTTTAGCTCATAAATACTTTAAGGACAGAAATTGTCTTCTCTTTTGTTTTTATTCAGGTGCCTACAATATCTCATTTATAATTTAACTGTATGTGGTGAATACTAAATATATTTATTTATGATAAATTAGAGGAATCATTAGTTGGACTATGAATGCCATACTTTGTATTTCTGCATTTTAAGTGAGTAAAACTCTGGCACTCACAGTTTTTGATCTCTACCTTCCTATCAAGTTCAGATATGTTCTTATCCAAAATAATGAACCACCAGATAATTCAGACTTTTTTCTACACCACTCTATCACTGTTAGAGCATTAAATGTCTACCTATTTCTCTTTAATGAACAAAAGGATAGAATGGAGGTACCTGAACTGTGTGAGGAGAGAAGCGACTGATACATTCATTCCCAGTGTGTTACAAAAGAGAGAGACAGAGAGAGAGATTGCTTTTTGTTGAGGTAGTTAGGAGAGGTCTCAATGAAGAGGCAGATGATGGAGATGTGGTCCAGGTATAGAGAGAGAACAGGATGAACAAACAGGAAATAATGATTGCAAACTTTCTTTTTCTCCTTTCCTAAAAAAAATAAAATAAAAAATAAAATACAAAGGCATCCCTTCCCAACTGATGTGTAATAGTATTCTTTTATTCATCAAGGATCTATATTTAGATAGATCTGTTTTCAGTTTTTCTACTCTGTTCCATTGGAATATTTGTTTATCCCTATGTCAATCATACACAATTTTAATTACAGTAGCATTTTTAAAGTCTTGATATCTGGTAGCGTATGTCTCTTCTTGGCTATTCTTGATTTTTCTTGGCTTTAACTCTTCCATATAGATTTTATAATCAGTTTGCATTTTCTATACACAGAAAAAAAATAAGATTTTGATTATAGATTTTTTTCAAGTTTATTTTTTATTTTTTTAGTAATCTCTATACCCAGTGTGGGGCTCAAACTCATGACCCTGAGGTCAAGAGTCTCATACTCTTCTGAATGAGCCAGGCAGACACCCCAGATTGTAGATATTTTAAACCCATAGATCGATATGGGAAGATCTGACATCTTTATGATATTGGGTCTCCCCGCCATGAACTTAGTGGATTTTTGTATTCATTTAAATGTTCTTTAATATCTTTTAGTTAGATTTTATAATCTTCTCTGTAAGGTTCTTATATACCTTTTGTCATATTGATTGTTACATTCATTGATTGCTGAAATAATTTGAATTCATTGCTACCATATTATTTTATTCTCTCTAGTTTTGTCTTTTTTCTCACCCTACCCATTTTTGTTTTTCTTTGGATTCTTTGAATATGCACTGTTTTTCTTTTTTTTTACTTTTAAAAACTCGTATTTTTTATTTAAATTCAATTTAATTAACATATAGTGTATTATTGGTTTCAGAGGTAATTTAGTGATTCATCAGTTGCATATAACACCCAGCACTCATTACATCAAGTGCCCTCTTCAATGCCCATCACCCAGTTACCCCCATCCCCTCACCCACCTCTCCTCCAGCAACCTCAGTTTGTTTCCTATAGTTAAGAGTCTCTTACGGTTTGTCTCCCTCTGTTTTCATCTTATTTTTCCTTCCCTTCCCCTATGTTCATCTGTTTTGTTTCTTAAATTCTGCATATGAGTAAATATCATATGATATTTGTCTTTCCCTGACTGACTTATTTCACTTAGCATAATACCCTCTAGTTCCATCCATGTCATTGCAAATGGCAAGATTTCATGCTTTTTGATGGCTGAGCAATATTCCTCTGTGTGTGTGTGTGTGTGTGTGTGTGTGTGTGTGTGTGTGTGTACACACCACATCTTCTTTATCCATTCATCTGTTGATGGACATCTGGGCTCTTTCCATATTTTGACTATTGTGGACATTGCTGCTATAAACATTGGAGTGTATGTGCCCCTTCGAATCACTATGTTTTTATCCTTTGGATAAATACCTAATAGTGCAATTGCTGGGTTGTAGGGTACCTCCATATTTAACTTTTTGAGGACCCTCCATACAGTCTTCCAGTGTGACTGTTCCAGTTTGCATTCCCACCAACAGTGGAAGATGGTTTCCCTTTCTCCACATCCTCCCTAACATCTGTTGTTTCCTGAGTTGTTAATTTTAGCTTGAATATGCACTGTTTTTCTATTCTTGGTGGGTGCCTAGAAACTTTAACATATTTAACTTAACAAATTCTGTATTTAACATATTTGTTATTAAAACAAAAGATCTCCCAAAGGGTTTTGGAGCATTTTAGTTGCAAATCATTCTCTCTTGAATTATATGATATTTCTATTATTTTAGTTTCATCATGATTTTTTTAATTCTACATCTTAGATATTATTTTAATTGTTTTATCCAACTATGGTTCATTTAGACTTACCCATATTACTGCTTCATTATTAATTGCACTGATATTTCACACTTTCCTCCTAGATCATTTTCCTTTTCCTCAAATATATCTTTAAAAATTCCTTTAACATGACACTGTTAGAAGTAAACATGTGGGGGCACCTGGGTGGCGCAGTCATTGAGCGTCTGCCTTGGGCTCAGGGCGTGATCCCGGCGTTGTGGGATCGAGCCCCACATCAGGCTTCTCTGCTAGGAGCCTGCTTCTTCCTCTCCCACTCCCCCTGTTTGTGTTCCCTCTCTCGCTGGCTGTCTATCTCCTTCAAATAAAAAAATAAAATCTTAAAAAAAAAAAAAGAAGAAGAAGTAAACATGTGAAAACATGTTTTATTTTCCCTCTTTCTTGAAAGATACTTTAGTGAATATGGGATTTTAGGTGTTTGATTACTTTTCTCCTATACCTCCAAGATGTATTCAACATGTTTCTGACTTTCCTTGCTGCTGTTAAATTTTCATCTATGGATCTAATTATTTCTTTTATTTTCAATCTACCCTAAGCTGCTGTTAGCACTTCTCTTTGTCTTTGGTATCCTACATTTAACTATGGTGATATATAGTTTTAATGGATTTAATTTATCTTGCTTTGAATTTGTTGGGTGTCCAGCATCTGAGAATTGGTATCTTTTATACATTCTAGATAATCTCTCACCACTACCTCTTCTAATATTTCTGTGCCCCATCTTCTTATTTCCCCTTTCTGGAACTCAAGAAGTATTTTAGATCTTTTCATTCTATTTTCCACATTCCTCAATCTCTTTATATATATTTCCCACAATTTGCTTTTTCTATGATGCCTTCTGGTAATTTCTTCAAATCTGTCTTCCAGTTCACATATTCTCTTGGTAATAGGATTTAATATGTTGTTCGGTTCACTACATTTCAGTTTCAAGTTATTTCTAATTTCTATTCCATATCTAGAAAATGTGTGTGTGTGTGTGTGTGTGTGTGTGTGTGTGTGTGTGTGTGTGACAGTTTTGAAAGTCTCATGTTTCTTCCACATACTTTTAATGGATTATTTTCTTTCTTCAAACACATTTATTTTATATTCTATATCTGAATGTCTGTTATTTCTACTCTCTGCAGTCTTTATATGTCTAATTATGTAGTTCATTGTTTCTGCTAATTCTTGCTCCTGGTTTCATCATATATTTAGATTTGTGTTTCTTCTGTGGAAGAAACTTGGAACTTTATCTCCAGCAAGTTTTTTGGCCTTTATTTGGTGTAGGTTACTTCACAGATGTTTGTGTTTGCTCTTGCTAATCATATAGGTATACTAACGCCCCCAGGACCACTTCAAAACTTCCACTTGGAGTTTCTCATAAAACACATGCAGTACTATTTTCTGTTTTAAAACTTGGATCTTTGTGGACTATGAATGGGACTTCTAAGGGTAAATATTTCATTTTTTAATTTTTTTTTTCATTTACCTGGAGCCAAGGACAAAATGGACACTTATCCTCTGCAACTCTTTATGTAGAGTAGATTTTATTTTTCCTGGTTCACCTGGGGTTGTCCTTTGCAGATTTTAGCTTTACACCAGTGTTTCTCATCTGACCTCCCACCTTGCTTGAACCCAGGCTGTGTTTCCCCGTGTGTGGTTCAACAAAATTCAAGCTTTAGATGAACAGGAATCCGTATCTTCATAGCACTTACATCAACCTGCAGTTATAATTTTAGCCAGTCGTTTATTTTTTCATTGGTATCTACACCAACTAAATATCATGAGAGCATGAACTTCTTTTCTTCTTTTTGATGCTCTCTCTCCAGTACTTAAAACAGTGTCTGGCGTATGGTAGGTGCTACATACCTATCTGTGAAGAAATGATCATGCTAGGCCCTCGCAAACACTAATGCTGTTGGATCTTCACCACAGTCTTGTGAAGTAGGCCTCGTGGCTTCTGTTTTTCAGGTCAAACAAACTGAGACTCCAATGAGTTAAGTAATTTGTATGAAACTACAGTAGTTAATAGTTGAACTTGGGCCTGCTGGTAGAGTTTCCCTTATACCATGCTGTCTCTGGAGGCTCGGCCCGACCAGAATGCTTGAACCATCTGTAGGAAGCAGGAACTTGTATCGTCTGGTTTGGGCTTTGAGAATCAGCAGAGAGCTGCCTACCTCTAAAGTTCTGCCAGCTCCACTGGAACCTAGAGCACTTTCAGTCTGCAGCCAATACGACCTTTGATTGCAGGGAAATTGTCCCTTTTCACTCCGACTACCTCTGACACCAGCCAGTTTACCTCAGTTTATGCCTGCGCGTGACAGACCTTTACAATCCGCTGCCTGCACTGATATAGACGTAGCCTGAACATGGCGAACTCCATTTCTGCTGCACAGGCACCAGCTTGTCATGGCCCAAACCTGCCCTCTCGTCTTCTTTAATCATGTCTCTGGAAACCACCTGACTCGCTGGCCACATTTGAAAAGCCACAAAACCCAATCAGAACATATAAAAAGATAAACTCTTCCCTTCTAGACAACATGGGACCAGTTTTGAGGATAACTCTACTTTAGTATGATTCCTTTATTGAATTAAATACATTCCAAAACTAGGCCTCTTTTTTTCCCACTTCTTCATTAAATATATTCTCTAGTACAGTAGTCAGTTGCATTCACTGTATTTTCTTTTAAGGAATTTTTAGCTGACAATTTGGAGCAACAAATGGCCTATCTAATGATGAGGATTTCAAGAATTTTTTAATCCTGAAAATGAAAAGAAACACTGCCCTTTCTCACTCAAAAACACAACCTTCCAGCTGATTCCACTTAGAAACAATTTTAAGATTTATAAATGTAAGGAGACACTAGAAAGATAGCATCTTTGGTTCCTGAACTGTCTCTTTACTTACTAAAAATTGTTGATTTAAAACATGACATGTAAAGGATTTACAGAAGACCTCGGTGTGTGTCACAGCACAACAGCAGCATGTAACTCTCACTCCAGCAACGTCTTCTGAGCTTGTAGGAAGAGTTCGTCTTACTAAGTCACTTGGCAAGTTCTATGGGCCTTGCTCGCATTGTTTGTATAATGAGGAAAGTAAAACGTTGCTTGCCAAATCTAGGGACAAGAAAACTTTTTCTCAGGATATTTATCACCTCTAGGACGTGTGATTTTTGTGACATTCACTTGCTGAAGGTCAGTTATCAAGCTCATTAAGGGTCTGCACTGAAAATATATAAAAGCCAAAGGAGAGCGGCTAGAATCGAAGCAAGTGCCATAATGCCTGTCAGGTGCCTTTTATCTCTTTCTTGTTAAGCTCAAATCTTTTTGAGGTGGCCATAAATCTTTCTAATTAACAAAAACACAAAGTTTCTTAATGCCATAGGGTATGGGGTTGAGAAAGAAAACATAGAGTTGTTCACGTTGATATGAGGGTGTGAAAGTACTTGGTATACGTCCTCATTATGTCCCCAAATGTCATCTAATAAGAAGGAAAGATTAAAGAAAGTGGAGAGGGGTCTTGCAGGAAGTTAGAACTGTTTCCATGAAGGGCCAAATAAGAAGCATAACTCAATTTATAATTGTATACCTCTCCACCACAGCCCTAGGTGCCATACCCAAAAAGCACTACCGTGAAATCAGCAAACAATTCCCATTGGCACACACACACACACACACACACACACACAGTGGAAAGAAAACTATAAATCGATGGCTAGTGCCCTCTGCATTTTATGTTGCTGATATCCTACAAATCATCAGAACTGGAAATAGTCTGTGCTGAAATGTGATAGAGCTCTTTGTAAGAACTTCCTTTCAGCCCATGTGAACCCAGAGCAATCAATCTTATTAGAGGTTCTTTCCTAGTTGCCTTGCTCTCCAGCGCCACCTAGCAGTCAGTTGAGAAACCACACGTGGGGCCTCCAGCCCTTTTCGCTGCTGTACTGAGAGAGGCTTTGAGATTTCACACTGAACAAAGGCTGAACTCAGCCTTAGTTAGGAGCATGTGAAAGAATGTCATTCCTTTCCTTCAGGTCCTTGACTTTTAAAACCACCCTGAGTTGGAAACAGCCTTTTTCCACGAAAAATGTAAAAGAACATCAAACAAAATATCCCGTTCAGAAGAAGTGATGAAAATGGGAAATTAATAAGGGAAAATACGAGAAGAGCCCTCTGTGTGGAAAATCGACACCTTTTCATAAGTTTTAAGGACCTGCATTTATTGTCAGGCATAAAAGATTTACATGAAAAGAGTGAGCGAGTGACATATTTAGGTTACAACAGGCACTTGAGAGAGAATGAGATGCGGCTCTCGGTGTGGCTATTCTGACGCTGGATTTTCTTGTTCTTTCCTATCATCCTTCAACAGCGCTCGTTAGCAACCTAAAATGGGCTCCCTCGTAACCCCAAGGGTGAGCCGGCCTGCGTTTCCCTCTTCAAGCGTTTTGTAATACTAATTAACTAATTCCCAGCCACGGGAAGGGAACCTGCGAAGATGCGCCAGAGGCAAACTGCTAAATAAACGGTGACAGATTTCTCAGTTTTCAATTAGATGAAATGACATATTGGGACAGCGAATAGCCTGACTTCCTAACGATGAGAGTTTTATGAGTTTTGGGTTTGTTTTTTTTTTATTATTATTATTCCTGGAAATGAAGAGAAACCCTAGCACTTCATTCATAACCAAAACCGTGGGCCCAGGCTCACTCCTGCTACATCAAAGCCCACAGATCATGCCTTTGGCGGTGACTTTTGTGTATGACCGAAGGCAAACCTTGGCCCCAAAATGCTGCTTTTGAGACTGCTTCAGCTCTACTGAAATGTCTGACAGGACACAGCACGGGGACCAAAGAGAACAACCGGCCTAATTAAATCTGTACAGGCGGCTCTGAGCGCCCTTCCACAGCCGTGACTCCGGCTCCGGCCCCGCCCTGCTCCCTCCTGACTCCACTGTTTGTGCCCAGAATCTCTTGCTCGCATGGCAACTGTTGCTATGTTTGCAGTCATAAGAAGTGGGTGATGCTCGTGTCTCTGTAATGATTCAGATACAAGAGCAATGATTTCTAAATAGATTTCTGAAGCAGCTCTTACAATGGCTCTGCACAGCTTAACAGGTTTAATTCCTCATAGATGGGTTTTTTTTCTTTTCACGTTTTGCACCTTACATGCGGACTAATTCAAACCCCCGTATAATGCAAAAATGACAACATGCTTCCTTTTCCTTTGCTACTATTTGAAACAAAGTTTTTTTTTTGTTACAGAAGACATTTCACAAGTTATTGTTTCTTATTTATCTCCTTGGCAACTATGAGATTGAGTTTTTCTTGGTATGTAGGTAAACAGCTAAAACAAACTGAAAAAAATTGTGGGTCCAGACAAAAGGTAATTCCTGTATTAACCAAAGTGGAATGAAAAATCTCTCATTTTCTATTAATGAGCAGATGTTTTAAAGGCCTCAACTGCAAAGAAGTACGAAAAAGTCACTAATGGACGGATATGTTTATCTTCCTGAATCCTCTTCCAAAGAGACAGGAAAAAAAAAAAAAAAGAGGGAGGAACAAAGGAAGAAATCTTCATACTTTGGCCTCCACCAAGCACCTATTTTCCAGCCAGTGCTAAGTACCCCCTACTGAAAACTGGCTGCTAACACATCCTAGGCCCTCTGGGAGATAATAATTGAGATGAGACCCTATTCATTGACGGCGTTATTAACTTGGTCAAAAAGGAAAAGAGAAGACACATTATATATTTTGATCACTTACTATGTTCCAGATACTATTGTGCATTTTTTCTTTGCCAGTCATATCATTGACTTATCACAACTCTTCCACAAGGTAGGAATTATTTATCAGTATTCTACAAATGAGAAGACTGGAGCACAGAAAGGATAAATAGCCTGCCCAAGGCTTTGCAACTAGTAAACAGCAGGGCCAACACTGAGCCTAGATCAGTCTGACTGCAAAGCCCATGATCTTTTGACTACGTGCTGAGCTGCAGCATTGTGAATCGGAGAGCTGCTCTCATACTAATCAGCTGTGTGGCGTGGACAAGTCCCTTCCTGACCTGGGTGTCACGATTCTCCTCTACTCTAAGGCACGTGAACTCTTGCTACTCAGGGTGTGGCCCACATAGCAGCAGCAGGAGCTTGTTGGAAGCTGAGACTCCCAGGCTCCACTGGAACCTATAAATCACAATCGGCGTTGCGATATGATTTGTGAATGGACATTAAAACTTACGAAGCACAGGGCTTACCAATCTCTGCTAACACTTCTAGGTCTAGTATATTGAGAATGCTGTCCCCCTTATCTCGATATTTCTAAATCCAGCTCCTCCAAGCTTGTGTCATCTTTCCTTCCAAGCTTTCCTAATCCCAACTTTATGCTTGATGAAAAGATTTTTCTCTCTTCTAACCAAAGTTTCATTTACCTTAATTACCGCTTTCTACTTAGTATCATGTCTATGTTGTGTAAGTTCCTTGAGAGGCAGAACCATCCATATGAAATAATTTTATTTATTTATACCAACTGACATAGTACATTACACTAAACAAATGTGTTTAAAGAAATGTTAAAAATAATCATTATCTGAATTTAGTTATAGATATATAGTGCTCTGATTGTAAGATCCCCGTATTGTCCATTATGAATATTTCAAGGCAAGCACATGCCAAGAGTTCTTTAAATATGGATCCAAAGAAGCTTGCAAATCGCACACATAAGAGCAATTTTCAAACTTCCTCACTCCACTCCTACCTTTTTAGCAAACACATACAGGAAAGATTCAATACATGAAAGACTCCAAAATCTCTTCCAGGAAGTCTTCCTGAATGCCCTCAGCTGATTAAATACCCAGCATGTTTGTTGCCATCTTATCCTGTGCATACTTCATCAAAGCATACAAACTATGTTATAGTCATTATAATTATGTCAGCTACCCCCCTATGCACAGACACACACACACACGTTGTACACTCCTCAAGGTCAGGAATTGTGTCTTTCATTTTTACATTCTTAGAATTTATCACAATGCTTGGCATATAGTAAATGGTAGGTATATGTATATCAAATGAATCAATCGATCAATCAGTGCAAATGTTTTCACTCCAAAGTCTCATTTTTTTGCTCCACATTAGGGTGTGCTGACACCAAGAACGTGGAGAAGCACTGCCTGTGGTGAGACTTAAGAGGTAGTTGTTTCAGCCATGATGACGTTCCCTACCAATATGGCACTTTAACTTAGTGTCACATGAGCTAGTCATCTAGGCATATAAGCCCTAAGACTTAGGAACTCAAGTGCCTTTGGGACACCCAGGCTGAAAATTGAATTAGCGTTTATTTCCTCTTTCAGTAAGTTAGTCATCCCCTCATTCCATAAACATTTACATTGTGCCTACATTGTGCCAGAAGTTTGCTAGGGATTGGCGATGTCAAGAAGAGTGCATAGTACGGACAATCTTTTCAGTACTCTCGTCTTGGCAATAGACCCGAAATGTATGTTTAATAAAATGTTGTACGTACAGTAATGGGCAGGTGACTCTCGGATCATGAAAACACAAAGGAGGTGTTACTGAGAGTGAGGAGAGATAAGCCATTCATTGGCCTTAGAGGTATGTACAACAGGTCCCCCTTTGTCCTTCTCTGGAAAGGACACTGAATTTGGAGAAGAACAGTACCAGACAATGAATCTGTACTAAGGAGGAGAAACACTGGAAACACAGAATGGAAGATGAGGAAAGTTGGTGGGGTACAGACTCATTAGCGGCATGTGGTGTAAATCTAAATGGGGTTTATAGGAGAAAGTTATAAACAGAAATATCCAAGTGCACAATCTCTTGAGCTCATACCTTCTCTCGGAATGGTCTACTCTCCAGAAGGACCCTATGCTTTTTTACTCTCTATACATTTAAAAGGAAAATGGAACAGGGAACATCTGGGTGACTATGTAATGATGAAATTTCCCCTCTGGGGTGAGAAGTAGCTTTGTTAGAAAAAGGAAATCTCTGGCGCTGACCTCTACTATCTTGGACACAGGGAGCCAGCCCTTTTTTATGCTTCTGAAAAGGGATGGAGAAAAGCCTTCATGGACTATCAGATTTATCTTTTGTCAAGATTATGTCAGGATAAGGAATAGGAAATGGGAAGGGAGAGAGATCGTGTTCTTCCTCACCTACTCAATACATCATTAGTTACCTAATATCTAATAAGCTCTCAGCCAACACCAATGTATCAGGTAGGAAAACTTCCAGCTGAAAGTAACAGAAACTCAGTGATAGTTATTTAATAAACTAGGAGCTTGTTCTTCACATAAAACAAGAAGTCTAGAAGAAGATAGTCATGGGCAATGGCTCTGCTGCTTGGCAGGCCATAGAAGACCCAGGTTCATTTTCTCTCCATCATTTTCAGCATATTGGTCTGTCTTTCTCATGTTTGTAGCTACATGGCCACAAAATGACTGCAACAGCCCCAGGCATCATTTCTTCATTTAAAGCAGGTGTAGGGAATGAGATATAGTCTCCCACCAGTCAGAATGGCTAAAATCAACAACACAAGAAACAACAGATGCTGGCAAGGGTGTGGAGAAAATGGAAGTCTCGTGCACTGTTGGTGGAAATGCAAACTGGTGTGGCCACTGTAGAAAACAGTATGGAGGGTCTCAAAGTTAAAAATAGAACTACCCTACAATCCAGCAGTTGCACTACTGGGTATTTACCCAAGAAATACAATAACACTAATTCAAGGGATATGTGAACCCTATGTTTATAGCAGCATTAATTACAATAGCCAAGATGTGGAAGCAGTCCAAGTATCTATCGATAGATGAATGGATAAAGAAGATGTAGTGTGTGTGTGTATATATGTATATATATATGCGTATATATATATTATTCAGCCATAAAAAATGAAATCTTGCCATTTGCAATGACGTGGTTGGAGCTAGAAAGTATAATGCTAAGTGAAATAAGTCAAGGAAAGACAAATACCATATGAATGCAATCATGTGGAATTTAACAAACAAAACAAATGAACAAAAGGAAAAAAGCAGTAAACCAAGAAACAGACTTTTTTTTTTAAAGATTTTACTTTTTTATTTGATAGAGCGAGAGAGAGCGTGCACGAGTGGGGTGCGGGTCAGAGGGAGAAGCAGACTCCCCCAGCGAGCAGGGAGCCCAATGTGGGGCTCAATCCTGAGACTCTGGGATCATGACCCGAGCTGAAGGCAGATGCTTAACCGGCTAAGCCACCCAGGTGCCCCCCAAAAACAGACTCTTAACTATAGACAACAAACTGATGGTTACCAGAGGGGTGGTGGGTGGGGGGATGGGTGAAATAGGTGTTGGGGATTAAGGAGTTCACTTGCCGTGATGAGCACCGGGTATTGTATGGACGTGTTGAATCACTATGTTGTACACCTGAAACTAATATAACCCTGTATGTTAATTATGCTGGAATTAAAATAAAAACTTAAAAAATAAATAAAGCAGGTATAGGGGGCCAGTGTGTACCAGCATGTTTTTCTGTTCTGTATCTTTTTAGCAAGAAATTAAAAGCCTTCTGGGAATACTGACAGTGAGTTAATGGTTAGAACCTGGCCCAGAACAGGTGTCCTATAGCAGAACAGCTCGAGAGGAAGGGGTTGACTTGATAACAGAAGTGGAAGCCGGTGTGCTACCCTGGAAAGCGCATGTACTTTAGGAGCCAGAGATACCTGTGTTCAAATCCCAGTCCCACCTCCTAAGAACAGCATGCTCTTGGGCCCAAGTTTGCTAAAGTAGGTATCGTGATATTACGTTGTCTAATTTTTGCAAGGACTGGAGAAAATACATAGAAGACAGTTAATATTATTCCTGGGAAGTTTGTGTTGTTTTAAACTAGACATAATTGTCCACTATTTTATAGTTCTACCCAGAGATAGATAAATACCTTTCTGAGACGGAGAAAGTCTGTCTGCCTGGAATTCAGAATCCTAATTCAGGCACTGTGCTCTCCTTTTCATCACTTATTCTCTTTGAGATAGTAGGATGTTCCTTTTTCCCATTAAATAGCAGCTTTACCCATAAATTTCTCATAGCTTTTCCTCACCTATCTACACTACTTGTTTGTCAAATTCAATAATGTTGGCCATTCCCTAGTCAATTTGCCATTTGGATTAAAGTCAGGGTTTCTGGGTGTTTTCTATCCAGCAGTATTTACATGAAAATGACAGAAATCAGGGGAAATTACTTTCAAGGATTTCAATTTTTCTTTTTTTTGCAAGCCTTGAAAAGAAAACTATAGTTAATTGTGAATGTGCCTGATAAATGCTAAAGTACTACATGAAAATGGAAAAGATTTAAAATGCTTGAGAAACAACAAATCTGAATATATTGTTTTTACCCAAATAAACATTTTTCATTCTATTAAAAAAATAATCCTTTGTTGTTCAAGGAAAGATGAGGCTTACACTCTTTTCTTCAATAATATTCTACCAAATCAACCCAGAGAAGAAAAATAGAATCATAAAATAAATAAAATAAAAATTGATGACAAAACACCATGTTAAGATGTTGGTTGTTTTTGACTTGTGACATATGTTAAGGAATAGAGTATTTGACTATGAAACATACCTATGAACTACTTTCTGATACTAAGTGATCTGAAGTTCATATTTTTAAAATAAGTTTTCTGCCACTTGTGTATTCTCTGGCTATTTTTCTTTCTTTTTTAAGATGTGGACAATTCTGATTTTAAAGATTACTTAGAAAAGTTAAACTACATTATTCACCTACAGATTTTTACTTAGTTCTTTAGCACAAAGGACAATAAATTCCCATCCTTTTTTCTTATATATAAATGGAAGGGGGACAAAAGAGATAATTGAAATACTATCAAGATTCTTGTACTTTTTCAATTACTGCCCATTGAATTAGGCCAGCAACTTGCACTATAATTTGTCCTAAAATACAAAGATCTATGTGTTAATGTTTATTTAAATAAATTCCTCTTTATCTTAGGGAAACATATAGGAACTTGAACAGTATACAAAGTTTAATTGAATATGGCTAGAATTGGAAAGTTCATGGAATTAATCAACTATCTCACAAAAATGCGTTGAGCCCCTACTGGGTACATAGAACTGTGTCTGGCCCTATCCAGAAAGCACCCAATATTTTGATAGCTAGTCTTATATAAACACTCTTGGCAAACTGAATATATTGTCTTCTGCTCTTTCCCCCTTCTTTATCTTTCCCGTTTTTTCTTTACTTCAAAGATTACCAATATTTTACCTATAGATGAGAAAAGCCTGATGTGGACATCATGTTCCCTTACTTGTTTAGCCCCTTTATTCTATTGCTACTGCTGATTCTATTGCTCTTTCTTTAGTTTGTTCCACTGGAGATGTATTCGTCTAACATTTATTAAGCATCTACTGTGTGCCAGATCCTGAGTCAATATTGGTAATATAAAGATGGATAACCTCTCCCCTTAGCCCTGACAGAATGCAGTCTAGTGAGGAGGTCAGAGGAGCATAAGGAAAGATAGGTACTGAGCCAGGAGCAGGATGCCCTGGAATCTAGGGAGGGTCAAAAGAGGCTTCCTGAAGACAATGCTACCTACCTTAAGTCTGGGAGAATTAGCCAAACAAGGGAAGGGAAGGGAAGGGAAGGGGAGGGGAGGGGAGGGGAGGGGAGGGAAGGAGAGGGGAGGTATATTAGGGAAAGGAAGCATCAGGGACCAAGGTAGAGAGGTAGGAACCTGAGTGACGCATTTGGGGAACAGCAAAGAGTTGGGTGTGACATAGCAGAAGAGAGGAATAAAGATTTAAAATGGGCAGAAGTAGAAATAAGAATATGGAGACAAGTTCCATTCCTTCTCTCAATGAACAAATTATTTTAATCCAGTGCACTAAGTGCTCTTACCAGAGTGAGTCCTTGGGAAGGTAGAGGGAGACACAGGGGCCCTGCTAGGAGTTGAGGACCTGGTGGTGACTCCCTCACAATGTTCCCCCCAGAGGGAAGGTTTGTTCGGTAGACACATCCTTCTTCAATATCCAAGAAATATTGGAAGGAAGGTAGAAGCATTTCTTTGTGCAGCTTCCCTTCCAGGCACTTAGACCCCATACTCTTCAGACAGGGAGCACGTGAGGCTCTCGATGGGACTGGATACAGCAACCAGAAGCCTTTGTTGAAATCACACTGGGGCCTGAGTCTAAATTTCAAGTGACTAAACGAACACGATTTCTGCAGCTGTGTTTAGAATGGATCATCAAAAAGACTCAGGTGGGTAGAGAAAATGTAGTGGTATAGATGAGACTTGAGTGACAGACACAGTGGAGGTCACCTTGAACCCAAGAAAGGCCTCTGGAACTGTGCCAACAGGCAGCATTGCAGGGGTGGCTCCTGCCACTCAGCTAATCTTGCACTGATGACACCATGCACGTGATTATGTTTGTGAAACTGTCTCTTTAAATGGTAGGGAAAGAGAAATAAAGATGTAAGGATCCGTCCAGGTGGAAGGAAGGAAGGAAGGAAGGAAGGAAGGAAGGAAGGAAGGAAGGAAGGAAGGAAGGAAGGAAGGAAGGAAGGAAGGAAAGAGAAAGAAATTACCCAAAGGTTTCACAGCTTGTAGTTTGCTAATCTTTACTTTGAAAGATGGATGATAAAACCGAGACCTACTGAGTGAACTGCCCGGCGTCTCAGCCATATGCCTTAGTCCTCTCTCTCTGCATCTCCACTCCACACCACTCCCACCGCCTTCATCCTTAGTGCCTAGAATAGCATCTAGCACGGGGTAGTTCCTCATCGTCATTGATGACAGAACCAATGCCTACCACTGACAGAGTGCTCTTTATACTGTTCTGTCTTCCCTGTAGGGAGCTTCATACTATGTTTTTCAAAATGGGCACTCTGGTGGCATGCCTCACTCCACATGGAAAACTCCTCTCTTAAAGCATCTGACCAGGCAGACCGTGCGACCGCTCAGTTGGTTTCTCTGCCTTTGCCCAAGAAAATGGCTCACCATGGAAAACCATAGATGACTTTTGCCATCTCATGAGCCTTACTCATGACAAGACACTTAAAAAAGAAAACACTCTTGACTCTTTAAAGTTGATGCTAGTTTTGGATTGTTAACAGAGGCTTTGTGAAAGGATTTTGTCGTTAGGCCATCCGAGCACACAGGTTGCTCGGTCAGTGCTATTTGGCCTGAGATCACAGCAGAAGTGCCTGAGATGAGGAATTGGTTGTGGACAAAGAATTGGCATGAGCTGGAGGGCTGCATGTGCTTTTCCAGGTCATTCACTCAGCTGACATTTATTGAGCACTTACAGTGAATTTGGAAATGTACTTGACTGAGGCTCCATCCTTTCCCTGAATGAACAAATTATGTTAATCCAGTGCACTAAGTGCTCTTAGCAGAGTGAGTCCTTGGGAAGGTGGAGGGAGACACAGGGGCCCTGCTAGGAGTTGAGAACCTGGTGGTGACTCCCTCGCAATGTTCCCTCCAGAGGGAAGGTTTGTTCGGTAGACACATTCCTCTTCAGAATCCTCCACATCTGCAGAGAATTTTGCACTCTCACTGCAAGAGTTATTCCTTTTCTGTCCTTCCTTCTTTCTTTTTCTCCTCTTCCCTTTTTCTCTAAACCAAACCTAAGCAAGTCTACATTATCCAGAAGCAGCTGGTGCTACAATGTGGGAGTGTTAAATGTTTAACATCTTGTCACTTGCGAAACTGATGGAGTCATCCTTTTTGTTTCAGAGTTTCGTGTTTAGGGGTTGAAAAGCTAGATTGATGAGCATTAAGAGAGAAATATTTTTTGAGAAGTTAGTGAAGCTGATGACACGTTACTTTACAGTTTAGTGAAATTCAGCAAATCTAATTCTATTATCCTGTCAAAGTTTCACAAAAGGGAGACCTGAAAGCATATTTAAGATGAATCTTTAAAGATTTCAGAAGCCACAACCACATCTGCAAAAATCAGATGCATCTGGTGCTGACAGACCTTTGTTTTTTTATAGACCGAGGGGAGTAAATAATCCTCCAACAACTAATTAAGTTTAAATAAAGTTATCTTGGTGATTCAGCGCCTGCCTTTTCTCCCTTAAAAAGACTGTCAAGCAGTAAACCATAACCACGTTTTTTAATTCAAAGGCTTCACAGAGTTTACACAGCCAGATTTACCCAGGCACACCAAAATGGAAGCTTCCCTTTATGAATCCTAGAACAGAGTACTGAAATAGAGATTTTATAGAGATTTAGAGCCAGATCATTTAGGCCCTTGTTTATTTTCATAATCAAGTATGAGACATGATCTAATAAATGCATTCTTACCAAATGTCAGGAATAGTTGCTTTAAAGCTCTCACCCACAACTCTGCGTGTTCGTTACAGGCTCACACACTGACAAGCTGAAAGGGCTTTACAATCCTTTCAGCAATTGGTGAGACTGTATATGTACTTTACTGCAATGTTCATTATTAAGTCCACGAGAAACATTGATGTAAAGGTTCATTTTAATAGAAATTGCTTTTTCCCCCCTCTCTGCTATTTAATAATCATTCATTAAAGAAGGAAATTCTCAACATAATTTATTGAGAATTTACTATGTACTGTATTTATATTATCTACTTTAATATTGCTAACTACCTGCAAGGTAGATATATCTTTATTTTGAAGATGGCAAAACTGGTCAAAACAGAAATTATGCCCTGAAATAGTAAGTAGGGAAGCTGGGGTTGACCCCAGTCTGACTAACCGCAAAGCCCCTGTGTGTTCTTTCCGGGTCAGCATAAGAAATTGTCTGGAATGCATGATGAACACAAGGTCAGAGCTGTGGCTTCAAATGTGCAGGGATGCCATGGATTGAACTGTGTCCCCCCCCCCGAAACACAGGTCAAAGTCCTAACCCCAGGACCTCAAACCATGACCTTATTTGGAAATAGGGTTGTTACAGATGTAATAAGTTAAGATGAGGTCATACTGGAGTAGGGTGGGCCCTTAATCCATTATGAGTTGTGTTCTTCTAAGAAGAGGAGAGAGAGAATGGTATGTGAAGATAATGGAGACGGAGGTGATAGCATCCACGTGCCAGGAACATGGAGAATGGCTAGCTGTCGCCAGAAGCTAGAGACAGGCAGCGAACAGGTTCTCCCTCAGAACTTTCAGAACGAAAGAACCTGGATTCGGGACTTCTAGCCTCCAGAACTGTGAGAAAAGAAATTCCTGCTGTTTTAAGATGTCCAGTTTGTGGAACTTTGTTGCAGCAGCCCTAGGAAATGAACACAGGGAATGGAAGAGATTTGCTGAGCCCAGGAAGAAAACCAGCCCAAGACTTGATGCTAGTCTGATGCCCTGCATGAGGGATAGCAGTCATTTATTTTCCCTTCATCATTTGTGCTTGTACAGAAACCCACACCACACCCAATTTGAGATTTAAAAGACATCTTCCGGGGTGCCGTCTCAGAAAGAAAAAATATATGACTAACCAAAGTTATGGCTACATTCTAATATTTTGTTCTACCCATATATGTCACAAGGACACTGGGAGACAGTGTGCTCTCTGAGGTCTCACTGGGGTCTCTTTGATGGTTGCTGTGGGCAACCAGTTCTTCAAGAGGCACAAGCGAAGGCCTAATTAAGGCAGTGGTCAGGAAGAAATTGCAGGTAATTGAGGTCAAGCACAACTGAGGTCGGGCAGGTGACTGACATCCGATGTAGTCAAACTAAAGAGATCAAGGTTTGACACAGGCAGAGACTGTTTGACACAGGTGAGGCCTGGAGACTGATCACTGATGGAAATAATTAAAAGCAGGATCTGACAAGGACATTCAAGCTAGGTCAGACAATAAGTGTGATGGAATCTAAGGTAAGTCTGAGGTTTTCATCCTCAGACATCTAGACTTCTTCAATTGGCTCTTACTTTGCACTGGAGATCTTCAATTGTTGAAAGGACCATAGTACCCATGCCAGCCTGATGCCCTGTAGAGCCAGTTTACCTTCTTTATTCCCACAAAATGCTGATATCTGACTCAGTCGAGAAGGAGAAACTTGCCGTTTGTGCAGAATGTGAATAGAGAATAGTACTATTGTCTTAACCGCCTTACTGGAGAGGAGGGAGAGATCATCCACTTCCTGATGAAGTCATCCTCCAGGGATTTTAGAGCGGGAACTGTGCTGAGAATGTCAATCTGAAGTGTAAATCGTTCATATCTATCATTTTATCGATCATAACTTAGGTATTTCAAGATTTTTAAAAACCTGGGCATTTCTTTTTGTTCTGAAATTTCCCACGAGCCAGGAAAAAAATTAGCGAATGTTGAAGACTAGTCAATGAATGCTGCTGTCCACTCATTCATTCATTTGTTCAAACACTACTTACTAGAATTGGGAGAGGGTTCCAAATTTCCAGATATTTTGCTAAATGCTGAAAATAAAGGCAAAAATAAGAAATGGTTCTTGATTGAAGATGATAAAGGTCTAGTCAAGAAGGGATTATCAAATCCATACAGTACAATGCAGTAAGTGTCTGTAATTGAGACAGTGGGGCTTATGTGAGGGTTCTGTGACCAAGAAATTCATTGGCGTGGGGCCTACCCATATAGGCAGAGCTCAACAGGTGATGAGGCTGCAGAAGTCGACCAGGTCTGCTGCTAGGGACCTGGGCCATGGGACCTCAGCAGTAGGCAGCATGGTCACCCTTGTTTTATAGGAAGGTCATTTCCACAACTTTGCTGTGGTCTGGAGGGGAGAAGTGGCTGCCTAGTGACAGAGGAGATCAGTTATAATATTGCCAGAATTAGGCTTTAGTTAAAAACCTAACTAGGTTTAAAAGAGGAATGACGAGTCATGGAGAGTGCTGCAGTTTACAGTGGTAACATGGTATCTACCTCATATATGGAGGTGGCATTGCATATTCCTCATCACTAATTCGAACATTTTATTTCGGCAGTAGTAGTAATGGATGTGCTCTCATACATCCACACTTTTCCCAGCCCTTGTGATGACAGCTTCAAGCAGCTTATTTCTGGGATTTTCCAGTGTTCGAACATTCTACATAGATGATATGTCCTTATTGACAGTTCATACAAGTGATCTCAGTAATTGCTAACCACACGACAGACAATATTTTCTCCAGCATCCTCTACCCAAATGTGACAGAAGTCTAAAAGAAATATTTATAATGCATGTTCCCATGAGCAGAATTGAGGAAACACTGATAACGGTTCAAAATAAAACAGAAACATCATTGTCCCCAGTCCCCACATCTGTTGATGGAAATTATTTATAGCTTGTCCCCATTTCGGCAAATAGGATTCATTATTATGTATCAGAGGAATCATTTTCAACACATGTGAGAACTTTCTATGTGCAATGTATCTGTAGGGGTAATTCTTTTAAAGGAGGTTAATGACCTTAATCCCATTTTACAGATGGGAATAAAAGCAACTGGTTTATCATATTTTCTCAGGTCAGATAGTAAATCAATGCCTCATTAACATTCATTAGAATTTTCACTGCATTCAATTTCAAACTAAGCTCCTTCCCTAAGGCACTTAATTAATATCAAGAATTTTCTGGCATTCACTCCTCACTGATTCATATGTCAAACAGTTGAGCCCACATATGTGCTGGTGGTGTAAGACCTGCCTGGAATCGTGAGTGGATCAACTGAGCCAGACTGTGGGAAGTAGTTTGGGATCAGTGCAGGGCTATCCTTTAATAACAATACATAGTCATAGTGATATTTGTTGAGGGCTCCATATGTGTAGGCTCAGTGTTATGCATTATATGTGATCTATTTATAACCCACAGTAGCAATCTCAGACCCCCATTTTCAAAATAAGGAAATGGAGACCTAGGGAGCAACTTGTGTAAAGAATAAGTAAGCCGAAATAGGATTTGAGACAAAGCCATCTGAAGCCAGAGTTCATGGTCTTAATCACTAAGCCAGTGGTTCTCAAATTTACTATGCATCAGAGTCACCTGGAAGGCTTCTTAAAGCATGGATTGCTGGGCCTCCTTCCATAGGTTTGATTGGATAGGTGTGATGCAGGGTTAAAAATTTGCATTTCTCACCAGTTCCCAGAGGATGCTGAGGCTGATGATTCAGATACCACGCTTTGAGAACCACCGCTCTAAGTGACACGTAATGTAATCATCTTTGACTGTGCTCAGCATATACTGGGAAGCCATTCAAACTTTTCGACCAAGTGGTGACCTAGTCAGAGTTCTTGCTTAGAAAAGATGAATCCGGCAGCTACGTGTAGGGTGCTAGAGGACAGGTGACAGACTCAGAGTTTCCTAGCGAGAGTAAGGAGAAACAGAGAAAGGGCAATAGATGCTGGGAAATAGTGGCCTGGTGGAGCGGAACCAGAGGGTTTGCTGAATGAGGCCAAAGGGGTCATTAGAGGTGAACCTCTACTCCTTGGTCAGGGTGGCTAGAGGAATTATCCAGCTCTTCAATAGGAATTGAGAGGATAGAAGGGAATTCTGCCTTCCTATGTATTTTATCTCCTGTTTCCACATAGCATCCTGCTATTTGTGCCCTTTATTGTTTTTGTATATGGTATTTCCACACCATTTTCCTTCTTCCTCTTTACCTACAGGACCAGTGTAGCCTAAGGGCAGCTATAGACTTTTGTTCTTTTCTGAGACACTGTTCTTATTCCAAGAGGACCTCCGATTCTCCTACTCCCACATCAACTCCTGTTGAGCTCTGCGTCAGGGTCTTAGTGAATTCTACTAATCATGACTAAGTTTTTGGTTTCTGTGTTTTATCAGAAGCCCATCCGGGGAACTTACTGTCAGGGATGGAGGCCTCATCATCCATCGTAAATTGTGTTCAAAATAATACATGATTTTTAGGCTCAAAATTATTGTATTGGTTTTTTTGGTCTCACATTTTGCTTTTATGTAATTTCTTTTCCATAAGTAAAGGATGCATTTTTAAAACACCATTTACAAATACGCATCCTGAGAAAGCATTTAGTCTTCAATTTAAAACAAATTACCTTACCTTAAAAGTACAATTTTTAAAAGTCCTTAGATTGATTTTTATAAACTAAAATAATAAGGAAGCTAGAGTAATAGAAGACTTCTGAGAATCTCTTTATTAAGTAAATGGTTTGACAAAACAATCCCACAGAATGTATCTTTAAAAGAAATTTCTGTTTTATACATGGAATTTTCCTGAAGTGAGGACAGGTATCCATAATGAGGATACATTTATGGCTGAGATAAACCAACGGTTACCATTTGTGATGTTCACCATTCTATCGTATCATAAAATATTTGTTATCTGTGCCTTGATTATGAATGACAGGTTTTTTTTAAAAAAAAAATGACTGAACTAGGTTAAGAATAGGTCTTTAGTATGAAAATATAAATGTATGTCATTTAAATACACTCACAGTATTCATGTGACCTTGCCTCCTACTTTTCTTAAAAATTTGAGACCATCTCCCATGAGTGCCACCAACTTTCCTCCTCAGTCCCTCTAAACTTCCTTAAAAGCTTCATGAATCTTCTTCTGTTTATCTTCAGATAGAGAAACAGTGCTTCTCTTTTCTTAGTCCAGCCTCTCCCTCTCTCCCAGGTCTTACCCGGTCCATCCATGGACTGATCACTTCCTCTGCCTCTGGCTCTTTCTTCCCCAGTCCCAGCTTACCTCCGTCAGCCTTCTCTCTCACTCCTGTCCTCTGACACCAAAAGTTGTGTCTTACAACTTAAAAAAGAAACAACCTTATTGTTCTGCCACCATTTTTAATATACTGATAAGGAAAGAGAGGGAAGAAGGAAGGGAGCCCTGGGACATATTGAGAGGTAGGGAGTCTTGGTCCACTCACGGGTGACAAAGAAAGGAGTCCCCTCTGAACTGTAACATGTCCAAACAGCTGGGTTGGGGGGACTTGAAATCAAACCAACAGAAAGCAGGACAGCCCCTCACTAAACTTAGACCTGGAAGTTCCACGTGGAGTTGATTCATCTTGGGGTACTTGCTTGAGGCTTCAGTTCACTCAGCTGTGAATAGTGGTGACAGGGGAGCAGAAGTAAAGAGAAGCTTGAACAGTCCCGCGTTCCCTAGGGCAGTGTCGGGGTCCTATCTCTGAGAGCACAGATCCACTTTCTCTGTGCTCTGAGTACCCGGAATGGACAGTGTTCTTACACGTATTTCTCTTTTGGGCAAGAGCTCAACAACCACCTTTAACCCCAGAACGTTTTTAGAGAAGGCCCTCTCTCTGCCCCATGGGGGTTTGCAGAGGTGGAATTGTGCTATATACGGAGCCCGTGCTCAGCAGTGATAAGGAGCACACTCTTGCAGTCACACCAGCTGGGTCCGCATTCTGGCAAAGCCATTTCCTATACATAATGTTGGCCAAACTAATTAACCTCTTCCATTTGCTTCCTTATCTATAAAACAGGGAAAATAATAGTACTCACTTCATGATTATTGTGAAGATTAAGTGAAACCTAAACCTTAAAACAACATCTGGCGCATAGTTGCTACTTGATAAATGTTAGCTATTATATGAAATATCTCTCCCAGCACAACAAATTCCTATCTAATCATATACATGTGCACACGCACACATTCCATATTAAATGCTACGATTTTCGTAAAGACTTTTTCGTTTCTTTCCTTTCTTCCTTCTTTTGTTTAGCAAATAATTGGTAGGGACCCACCCTCTTCCAGGCACGGGGGATTTGCTGATCAACAAGGTGAACCCAATCCCTGCTCTCACAGAGTTGTTGAACAGACCATTTTGGCAAAGCATTATAAACTTTATAATAAGAGGGGCACAGGGTCTAACAGGCAAATACATGAGTGAATCAATTGTGAATGGATGTCTCTAGTTATTTCTACATAAATATTAAGTGTTTTGATCCTGAATATAAGTAGAAATTTCTTCAAAACCTGAGCTGGTCTCTTTTTAATGCCATTTCCGCTATGATTCATAACTACTCCAAAGCCCAGAGTGATTGTGGGTCTGCATCCAACTGTTGTTAATCGTCTAAACAGATAGCTGGGATCCAGGTAGAGCAAAACATCGAGATGAAGGAGATGTATTGATGTCCTTCCAAAGACAGATCACAGGGAGTAATTACTATCTGCCTTAGTCCCCACCCCTCTCACTTTTCCTACTCTCTCATGCTGAGATTCACTGGCCAGGGATTGTTCTTTTTAAAAAATCTGGTTCGGGCTCTACTGGAAGCTGAACATAGCAGGTGAAGCATTCAGGCTCGTGATGAATCAGAGCCAGACACAAATAGAAGGCTGTGGACTCCAGGGCTTCAAAGAGAGACATTTGGGGCAGCTCTGTGCTTGCACTTGCTAAGAGCCAGAACCCAAAGGAGGCAGCCTCTGCACCGCGCATAAATAAAGGAAGCGTGTTCCTAGTGTTCCTCTGGGAACCTGGGGCATCTCGGATTACCCATTCCCCAGGCGCGGGTTCCTTTCAGTGGGGCGTCTTATATTAAGAGGTAGACCGAGGGGTACACTTCCAGAGTGCCGCTTCAGGATATTTGTAGTGGGCGTTGCATGACTCATTCTCCCAACATGGTATAGAAGACTTACTCCTGAGGATAGTATATATTTAACAAACAGCATGAAAAAGAGGGAATCTGACTTTCCCCACATATTTCAAAAATGTAAAGCAGTTGTTTTCTAAGTCTTTCAAGTGTGTGTGTGTGTGTGTGTGTGTGTGTGTGTGTGTAAGCAATCCCAGCATAACATTCATTTTCTGGTTGGAATATTTATTATGGATTCAAATCTGGATTAAAATTGGTGTTCTTTTCAGGTTCAAAATTGTTGCCTTTTTACCTTCCCCCCTGACTTTAGTGGAAACTTTGTCTATTTGCCTACAGAGGAATTGAGGGTGAGACTGTGAATGTATAAAACTCAGCTTTGTATGATCCAGACCATCGGTAGACTCGCCCCAGAAGCCCACGTTTCTAACACCGAGCCCAGTTGTCCACCGGAAATTGAAAAATCCAAATTACTAATGAGAGGGAAGAACCGCGCACATTCACTTCACTCCAGCAGATGACGGGACCGCCCGTCCTGTAGCAACACTGTGACGGAGAACAGTAGTGAGGCCCGGCGTGTGTGTCCTGATTCCTCTCCTCCCTGTTACTGGACCTGTCGCTCACCTCAGGCCAAGTACCTGACCTTTCTGCTCTCTAGTTTCTTCACAAAAATAACGACAATGATAATAATAACATCCATCTTCCATGGTTGCTGGGAAGGTTGAATGAGACTTTAAACATATATGTGAAATAGATGTTCTAACACTTATGATTTTAAAAAGTGCTTTTAGAAACATTATCCTAATTGATACTTCTGTGAAATATCTACCCCTGTAAAGTCATGTATCATAGAATCGTGAGTGTGATATTTGTGTTTGCCTATTCTCTAAGTCATATATCTAAGAGAACGAGGCAATTCTCCTAAGCCACGGTTCCAAAGGCACAGGTGAATGTGGAGTTCCTGCTTTCACTAGAGAAGTGCTTTTGCAAAACTTTGGCATTTGGCCACAGCCTAATTGTGGCCAGCCACAAACACAGTTGAGTAATTTTTTTGCTGCAGTGCCCACAAAATCTCTAGTGAATTCTTCTGTGTGAAATGTCTTTAAAGCACACAGTACCTATGTGATAATTGATACCAGATAGTATTTGGAAGCATTCAGAAGAGCCTATTGGGTATTTTAATAGCCTAATCTCTGCCCCGTTCAGCTGGTTATGGAAATCTGCAGAGGGAATGCCTCTGTGGGTCTACCTAGAGTAGAGGGGTTTGGCCCTTCCAGGAGCGGGGTGCAGGCTCTCCGCACCTGATACAATATGGACTCCAGGGCTGCTGCCTAGTCCCATGGACTGTGGCCAGACCTGAGGTAGGGCCAACTGGTGATTACTGCAGGGCCTCTACAGACCCTTTCCTATTTAAAAATTGTACAAGAAAATGCATCAGCAAAAAGCCACATAAATGTCTCCAGAAAGAAACTCATAAACGATTTTCCATTTTTCTCACTACTGAAGGCTGTGGACATTCTTTTATTCATTCATTCATTTAGCGAATATTTATTCAGAGCTTATACTTCTAGGTTCTGCAGTACAGCAGCAGATAAAACAAACAAAATAATCCCTTCCCTCATGGAGCTTTTATTCTAGTGGGGGAGGAGAGTGACAGACTTTTTTTTAAAAGAAAAATATGTAGTATACTAAAGCAGAGATGAGGGATAGAGAGTGTAGGAAGAGATGTGGTTTGCAGTTTTCAACAGAAAGATCAGGGAAGACCTCACCCAGAAGATAAGATTTGAGCAAAGATGTGAAGAGAGTGAATTAAAAAACCATAGGCCTCTAGAGAAGAGCATTCCCGATTGTGGGAACAGAATGTGTAAATTTCTTGAGGTGAGATCATGTCTGCGAATTCAGGGAACAGCCAGGAGACCAGAAGGAGCAACACGATCCTAGGGAAGAGTAGTAGGAGACAAAGGAGAGAAGTGACAGGGGCCAGATCATGAAGGAGGTACAGGCCATTGGGAGGACTTGGGTATTTTCTGAGACTGAGACTCATGCCACCGCAGGGATCTGAGCAGAGAAGTCATATGGTCGGCTGCTTTTTAAAAGGATCGCCCTCCCTGATGTACTTTATGGCACTGAGAGGAATGGTGGTCAATTCGTTCTTTCTTTTAAACTGACTTTCCTCTCATTCCATTAGTTAATAAATATTTTATTTAGCACAGGTTGTGGGCGAGGCACTGGGGAAGACAGATAAGTGAAAAAAAAGCAATGATGAACCACTTAATGAAGAACATACTAAAGAGGGCAGCTACCCAAGTGTTGGGGAGGAGAAAGCCAAGACAAAAGCGAGGCACGGGGGGGGGGGGTTGCATCACTTGGTCACAAGCCCCAGCTTGGCAGTGGAGGTGCCAGCGCTAGAAACCTTATGCTCCTGACCACTTAGCCAACCTGCCCGGAGCCCTGGGACTGAGAGACGAGACTGGAGCCATGACCAGGTCTTCAGTTCCATCAAGTTCATTTATTAAATATTTTTGAGAGCATACTCTATGCCAGGCCCCAGACGACAGGGCCGCAGGGGTAAATGACAGAACATGGCTCCTGTCCCGAAGGCGGGTGCAGTCTGGGGTGCCCCATATCCAGGCTTAATAAATACCAACGTAAAACTAACCACGGAGGTGTAGCTATGCAGCCCGCCACAGAACACTTCTTACAGAATCCACAGTCGTGTTCCTGCGAAAACAGAAGGCTGGAGCAGTGGTGGGCTCAGCAGGAAATGTCAAACCCTGAGTTGCCCCAGGGTTCAAAGAAGCTTCCCAGCACATCACACCAGAGCAGGGTAAGAGCCCCCACGTTACTGGCAGGAGAAGAGCTTTTCAATAAGAACAAGGCACCCTAGCAACATAATACCATTTTGTTATTCAGGGTCTGACAGCAAAGCATCCACAGAGGAGGCAGGGAAAGCTTTGGTGTTGTATGATGAGGCAAAAGGTCCCAGAGGTTTAGTATACATTCACTTAAAACAAAAAAAACCATTGCTTGTAATTTTGTAACCTCCTTAGGGTGTTTCAAATGGTTTGTGAAGATCAATGTTCTACACGTTCAAAGAGTTTAGGGAGTTTTCAAATCTTTCCATTCAGACTGGCCTGTCATCAAGAACAAAGGAACATGGAATTTCTTGCAGGGATCTGAATCCACACAACAGAGCCTGGAGATGTTCAATCAGCAGAAATGGCCTTTGAACTTTTCTCAATCCAAAAGGGGAAACGAATTTGTACTGCTCTGTAGGCGCCTATCTACTTGCCGCTTTTATCTTCTGTCAATAAAATTGGTTTTGTAATTTTTACTTATGTAGCCACCCAGGGGCCATTATTATAAAATAGTGGTTAAAAGCTTGGGCTCAGACGGGACTGAGTTCAAATTCAAGTTCGGACTACTTATAAGCTGTGTGACCTCAGGCAAGTTGGTTGAGCTCTCCAAGTCTCAAGTGTCTTATCTACAAGATGAAAATAAAAATATCACCTCCTTCATAATGTTGCAGTGAGTGTTAAGTGAGAATGCAATTTGTACACACAGAATAAATGTACACTATCTTTCTTTTCTGTTTTGCCATAAGCTCATGTATTTTAGTCTTTATTATTCCTCTTCTAGGAGGAACTACTAAAATGAAAGATGAGTGGAGATCCTGCTTTCATTGGGATTGCGTTGTTTGGCCCAAAGGTGGAAGACAGCTTAGAGAAACACCGCATATAGGATTTATCTATTGCTCCAAAGAAGAGGTTGATAAACTATGCCCCACAGGCCAAATCTAACTCTCTGCCTGTTTTTGTAAAGTTTTTGTGCACATGGCCACACTCATTTGTTTACATATTGTCTATATCTACTTTTGTGCTATGATAGCAGAGTTGAATAGTTGCAACAGAGACCCTATGGTCTGCAAATTCTAAAATATTTACTATCCGCCATTTTACAGGAAACATTTTCTGACCCCTGTTGTAGGAACTTATAATATCCATTTTTTTTCAAGTCACGTAGCTCTGAAACTGCATACTTTTATGGAAAAATAATAAGGCTACTTTCAAGATGTCAATGCATTTACTTCAACTGGTCAGTGCCAGGTGCTATGTGAGGCCCCAGGGGACACAAAGATTCATAAGGCAGCATCCCTCCTGATAAAGAATCCACAGTCCATTTGTTGATCAGGTGAATATGCAATGTGATACAAGTTCTGCCGAGGGCGAGAGCAAATGCCTCGGGCAGCACGGAGGCCACTGTGGTTCCCACTTCCTTTCCATATGGCCATCGCCTCTATCCCAGAAGCCAAGTTTGAAGAGAGACTCTCAATGGTGTTCTATTTCACTTTCATATCTAAAAGACTGTGCTGAAAACCAATGAATGGATGAGGATACCCTAAACAGAGGACATTCGCAGATTTCTCTGGCAATGATGTGAGGGGTGGACTAGGCTGGCCGGAAAACAGGAACAGGGAGCCTTCTGCAGACGTCACTGTTCCAATGAATGTAACAGGGGAATGCAGTTGTTCTTGGGCAGTGCCCAAAGAAATGGAAGGAGGCTGACCAATGAATCAGAGGTAAATAAACAAAGATAAACATGAGTGAAGTTGCAAGGGAGGAATCACCATTCATTCATTTAATAGAAATTTATTGGATGCCTAGTTCATGACAATTAGTTGAAGGCACTGGGGATGGAGACACAGTAGGACATGAGACAAACAAGTCCCTGCTGTCATGAAACTTACAGGCAGAAGAGGCCGGCCATCTTAATTTGGGCTCCTCCCAAAACAGACCATGAGACAAGCATTCAAGTGAAAATTATTTTTCTAGGATGTGATCTCAAGCACAGTGAAGGAAAGAGAAGGAAAGAAAAGTAAATAAAGGGGTACGTTAATGAGTAAGTCTGCTGTGAGCAACTAAGGCTTGATTTCATGTTGTATCCGCCGAGGGTATAGATCATATTCTCAGAAATTCCCAACACAGAGCAAGGATGCTGGAATATTTATCCACCAGCTCTTGTCCCTCACTGATGGAGGCTCATTTGGGTGGATGGGAAGGAGAATTGGCTATCCACCCCCCCGCCAAGGACAGACACGGGAAACCATGAGCATGTATAGAAAATTCTAAAGGTGACTTCCTAAGTATATCAGGCAGATACAACATCTGGCTACATGGGTGACAAACAATGAACAAATACCCAAGAAAGTGAGATAGTGGTAAGTACTATGCAGGCAGTTAGAACAGGTTGATAGGATAAAGAGTGACTGGAAGGCTAGTTTAGGTGGGGTGGTTAGAATGATGGAAAAAAGGAAGGGCCGGGGAAACAACATTCAGCAGGGTGAAAAAGCAAGTGCAGAATGCGTAAGACAGGAAGAAGAGAGAAATAGAAGTCCTCTGTTGTGGACACAGGATAGGAGGCAGGCGAGAGTGTTACGGGATGAAGTCCCTGGTGGGTAGAGGCCAAACCACGAAGTCTTCGTGAGCCAGAACAGGGCATGAGAATGTTGTTCCACACGTGTTGGGCACTCGCTGAGGGATTTTCAGCAGGAACGTGACATGATCTGATTAACATTTTTAAACGTTCATACTGGTTACTCCTCTTCCCTTCCCCTTTCTTCCTAAATGGTTTAGTCCAAAAGCCATTAGATAGGGCTGAGCAAGGTTTTCTTCTCCATGGGATGTGGAACAAGATGTCTGAATCCAAGTGGGGTACAGAGGATGTCCATGTGGAGGGTGAGAGTGGTGGGTGGCAGCTGCCTGGCCTGAGGTGTCAGAGCTAGAGTGGGAGGAGGGGAGGTTTTCCACAAGGGTTTGGGGCTACCCAGCCACGATCTAGAGCCCAGGTATGGTAAGGAAGGCATCCACATGGGAGAGAAACCTAGTTTGGGAGGTCAGAGTCCAAGCCTGGGAAGGAAGATGTCCGTGAGAGGGGTCAGTGAAGCAGTGACCCCACATGACGTGTCAGAGCCCATGCACAGTGGGAAGGATGTTCATGCAGGGAGGTGGTGGCCACAGTGGTTCCATGCAGATTGAGAAGGGCATCGGTTACAGGAAGGTCGCTGGTGTGGGCAGTTTGGAGCATGAGGGTGGTGAAGAGGGTATAAGTGTAGCAGGCAGCCCCCTGCTAGTGACTGCCCCCCATCACATGGGGCACAGCTCAGTGCTGAGTGCTGGAGCCCAAGGTAGGTGAGGAGGCACCTGCTTGGGCAGACAGGTGGGAAGTAGCCCAGAGTGGGGTGTCCGAACACAAGAGGGGAAGAGAAGCAGCCACATGGAAGCAACACTGGAGCCCAAGGGGGGTAAAGGAAGGTGTCCACATATGTGTTGAGGGATGGGGGTGGGACAGCACCCAGAGATTTGTACATTTGGGAGCAATGATCAAACAAGTTAATATATTAAGGTTAATGGGACCAGGTTTCTCACTGTAAGAGAAGGGCATTATAAACATGGAAATGGATTCTGTGAAGTTGGATTGGATTGGAGATAAAGGTATGAATGTATGATTTGAGCGTGGAGGGAGAGGTCTAAATGTACTTACCCATGTATGTATACACACGTGTGTTCTTCACCTCTGCCTGCTCAGTGAGAGCGTCTGGGAGCAGCAACACTTAAACAAAGAACACACCAAGCACCTAGATCTTGATTTCTAAATACTATTCTCCACAAAAAGGAAACAGGGTACTTCGGAGAAATGCAGATTTCAAGACTGGGACAAGGAATGCACAAAATAAGCCTGGAACATCTGGTGCCAGAAAGTAAAGAGATACTCAAAGATGAGTGTATATCAAAGGGACAGCTTAACGGGGCTCCTGCTTGCCAAACATAAGATAATTTAAGCATCAAAATAATGACAGTAATGTTATAATCCATTGAATAAAATAGTAACTTTAAATCCGTATGGATATAAATAAATGAAGGTATTGAAATTTGGTCGAGATATGGAATATTTATATAGTCTCAAAGTAACTCCCCACAAAATACTTATTAATTCTAAAAAGAGTCATTTTGTAGTAGAGAATCCTGTCAGACGCCACCTTAATCAAGTAATGGAAAGTAAGAACACAATGATGGGACAAATGAAAATGCAATGGGATACAAGGAAGAGAACATAGCATCATTTCTGTGACACTTCTCGCCAAAAATACATAATTTTAATGTAATCATTAGTAAACCTCAGATAAAACCAAATTCAAGGATATTCTGCATAATAACTGGCTTGTCATTCAAAAATGTTGAGGGTCATGAAACTCAAGTAAACACTGAGAAACTGTTTCCAATTGAAGGAAATTCAAGAAACAGAAGAACTATATGCAGTGTATGATTCTGAATCTGATCCTTTTGCTGTAAAGAACATTACTGAGATAATGGGCAAACTTGAATGGAGTTTGAGAGTAGATGAAATCAAATTATTGTATTAGGCTATATAGGAGAATGTCTTTATTTTAGAAATATACTAAGGTGTTCGGGAAATGATAGCTATCAGATTGACAACTTATTCTCAAATGGTTCAGGATTTAAAAAAAAAAAATTGTACCATTGTTGCAACCTTCCTTCATTTTGAGATTATTTCAAAATGAAAAGTTAAGGTTTTATAAATTTACTTTGACCATTTGATTTCCTAGGTCTTTGCACATGCCCCAAGTTATCCCTATCCCAGAAGTCCCCTCCCCTCAAGAGCCCTTGCTTGTCCTTCATTTCCCCCCATGCATGGAGGTTTACCTAAACGTGTCTACATTTCTATTTACCCCAACGGGTAGAGTCCATGACCATCACACTCATACTTGTGTTCCTAGCACTTAGCACAGCACTTGGCGTTGTGCTTGATAATTAACCACGGAGAGAAGGAGAGAGACAAAGTTATAGGTAGAAATTTGGAATCTTTTCTAGAGCTGAGTTAAGAAAAGCAGGTGATTTGTATGCTGGCCTGTGTTTGAATTGCAGCTGTGTGATCCTGGACAAGACTTAAGACTCCTTTTCCACACATGTAAAACAGGCTGTTAGAGCGAAGATAGTCAGATTTGTAAGGCATTAGCAGAGTCCCTGACACTTAGCAAGTAGGCAACAAATTTTTGTTTCTCTTTTCTCCTTAAAAAGAGGAATAAAAATTATCAAAGAAGACTAGAAGTTTAGAACCCCAGGTTATCTCCTGACTTCATATTAGCCTTGATATATGAACTTGGATAAGTCATTTCACTTCCCAAGGCTTCGACTTCCTTCTTGGTAAAATGGGAGGTGGGAAAATGGAGTGAGAGGTGAGCTTTATGACCGTCATGATCCCAAGATCTCCTAGTTCTAAATTTAAAATACTTTCCCTTTTTTGGATGATAGTAAGTACAGAAGGTGAAAGATCAGAGAGATTTTTGCTGTATTTAAACGATGGCCCCCAGTTTTAGCAGTCAAGGCATGCGAAGTCCCACTCCTACTGGATTGCACAGTTCCTCATTTATACCTGCTGAAAGTATAGGTAAATTGAGAGGCGGTGGTATTGTTAGGTTACTGTTGAGCACATTAAAAATTTATGAGCCATCAAGGAACTAGCACACAGTTTCAATTCTTGCTGCATTTTTCCTTATTCATAATTCTTTTCCTAATTGCTTTTTCCCTTAAAAATGGGGGAGCGGAGACCTTGGATATTTGCCTAATGGCTCAAACAGAGCCATGACCCATTGCCAAGTCTTTCAGGCCTTTTATAGCCTGGGGACATTTGCCATTGAAAGAAAACTGATGGGTTTGATTTTCCTGAAAGAGATATTTTGCACTGACCTCTGGCCCCATTAAATACTTTGGCCATTGCCCATTCTCTGTAATGGGAGCAATAAATTTGATTTAATTTAGGACGTTATCAAGTAGGGAATATTGACAAAGACAAAATAATGTTCTGAAAACAGCCAGGATGAAATCATGAATAAATAAATACGTTGAACTTAGCTGATAAATTAACAAATGCTTATTCATAAGAGTCTGACTGGACTATTTCAAAGTTAGGCCAAAGGTGATCCCATTTCTAATAGAAATGTTGTCTTTCTCTTTCGGCCAGAGAAAAGGTGGACTACATAGACATTGCAAAGCATAGGAAGGCATTTACCCTTTGTGACAGATCTGTTTTAAATAAATCTATTTGTTTTCAGCTAAATGCCAAAAGGAACAGCCAGATGAGTCTAGCAGCCTTTTCTATGGCAAAGCATTTATTTTCCTTGTGTAAACACCTTTATTAGGGATCGCAGCAGGCTGTTTCTTTACCTTTTCTTTCTATTATTCCCTTAGATAAGTGTCAAAGAACTGAAATTCTGGTTAGATGTTACCCGTATGTGTTTCATTTTGAGTGAAACAAATTACTTTTAACTCGGATACATTCCTCTTGAGGAAGGGGATAAAGGTGCATATGCCATTGATCCCCTTGCTAATATTCTTTCATAAGTAACATCATTATGACAGATGGCAAAAGAAGTCCTAACAAACCACAAAGCATATTTGCAAAGCTGCGAGGCCTTGGATGGTGTTGCCTTTGCAAAGTCCAAATGACTAAATCTTCTAGGTTACCCGTAGCCTGAGGGCATCTTTAGCGGCATAAAAACTAATTGGACCAACTTGAATGGAAGAAAATTGTGCCTGAAGTCTTTAATCACACTAGTAACCTAATGGTTTTCTGTTCAGTGTAGCCAGGGCAGTGTTTAGGAGGATGAATCCATGCACGCAGCTTAGACAGCCCTGCACAAGATCAGATAGTTGTGGGGAGGCATAAGCATCTCATTTAGAAAGTTTAGCATGTATGTCTCAAGTTTTGGCACAGGGACAAGTAAGCCATTGTTGCAAAGGGGAAAGTAATGATTTTTTAAAAGATGTAACTAAGCAAGACATGAGAAAGCTGATTCTGGTTTCTCTATGATGATGAAAGGTACTTCTCTATGCGGAATGTAGTGTTCGTCTTTATATGCAAAGAGTCCAAAACTCTGTAACTCAGGACTAATTCGGGAGCCCCCCAAATGGTACCAGACCAGCAGTTTGACATGTGCTGCTATTAAATGTAGTGTGCTTTACAAGAAAGAGCATGGACTGGAAGTCTGAAGACCTTTTGTTCAAGTTCTGGCTCTGCCTCTTGCTAGCTCTGGGAGTTACTGCAGGTTATTCAAACTTTGAGCCTGATAGAGGACGGAGGTCAAATTAATGCCTTCCCAGATACCTCATGGGGGGTTTATAAAAATGCCCTAAGCTAATCAGTATAAAAGTATGTGCCAACTATAAAGCCCTCTACAAATATAAGAAATCATTATTATATCATTATGGTAGAACTTAATGTTCTGTGTCTCTTTGTTCTTACTTAGTTGTTTTCATTTCACTCTTGCTTTCAAAGTCATATAGGCTCTATTCATTTGCTGTAATTCACCAAATCAAAGTCCCCGGCTCTGTGAAAACCACACTCGGAAGACTGTGATAAAAATGGTTTCCTTTGGACTGGATGCCCACCTGATGTCTTCTTTGGAATGTAATTCAGTCAGAAGCAATTATGGCACTAGCAGATATTCTGAGAATTCATGAAATCCCACAGCCAAAACCATGATTCATTGCTCCAATACCAAAAGCATTTGGCAGGCTGTAGTTTGGAAGCCACGATCCTGGCTGCTTTTGAGGCTCTAAATGGGGCCATTTGAACTCGTTGTGGCCCTGCCTGCTCCCACCACTCTGGAGAGAAGGCACCAGAGTCCCCTGGACTCTCTTTAGACAGTATTTTTCTTACTTCCTCACAGGCCTTGCTTAACAATATACCTTTCTGGATTAAGAGATGACAGAGTGTTTTGGAGTTTTTCTCCACCTCTCAGGCATTGCAACATGAATATGCTACAAATTTGTCTTCTATAAAAACTTTTGTGAAGCAGCTCAGGATTTTTTAGTACCAGCCTTACACAACCTGTCATTCAAATCCTTAATGATGGGTTTATGTGAAAGCGGTTTCTCCACACTTTTCCTTTGCTTCGTCTTAGATGGCAGTGTGGTTCTTCCTTTGAAATAGACCACAAAAAGAGATGGTTCCTTCAGGCAAATATCACAGTTCGGTGACTATCTAAAATGAAATGTATGTAGACAAAAGGCTGCAAACACCACCCCGAGTAGCAGCAGTAATGGGTAGCCAGGTATGCTGCGGCATGTATGTGGAAATCAGGCGTTCGGTCCTGGCCAAATGGCAGACGCTTCAGATAAGGAAGATAAAAATCTTCTGCCTCCGTGAGAAATGTAATCTCACTCAGCCTTTCCAACACATGAAAACCAGTTTCACAAAGGCTGCATGGTTCACGAATCCCTTCCAAAGAATCATAGAACATAAGAAACGGTGGGACGTGGAATGTCACATCATTTGGACCCCTCTATAGCCCCCACAGCCATGGGGTACTCCAGCCATACCTTGAAAACTCGCAGGGATGGGATGGGACAGTATCCCTTTCTAGAACAACTCTGTCTATTTGGGGATAAGTCTAACTTCAGGAAATGTGGTATTTTCTTTATTTTCTTTTAACAATTCCCAGTGCCTAAGGCTCAGCTTTTACCCTGTAGAGAATGTCACCTACCTGAGTCATACCAGTTCTTCACTTATTCAACCAGTGACAATTCAATCTAGCCACTTGTCATTTGGCACAGATCTCCCCTTCTTTCATCCAAGCAATCAGGAGAAACTCTGTCCAGTATCTGCAGGAATCCAAATCTATGTTCTTGCCTATGGATTTGCCCTTTAAATTTATCCTCAACAAAAAGAAATAAAGCAAACCTAACATCATGGTTTTTTTTTTTTTCTTACTGAACCCATGGTAGCTTCTAGTAATCAGTGCTTTTTTTTTTTTTAAGTGTACAGAAAAACTCTGTTTTAATATTTCTTTCTGGAGTTTTGCCAAGCGTGTACATTAACCTACTAGTTTATAGACTCCGCCTTCCTCCTACTCTGAAGAATTGAAGCTATATTTGGGTATATATCATCTAGCAGTTTCCGCCCTTTTCCTTGCTCTTCTGTAATCTTACGTACCTATTGATTTACTTCTCTTCGGATAATACTTTTTGCTTAATGCGCTTGTCGCGAACGTTGTTATCTCTGCCTTCCTTTCAGCCAACATAGCCTCCTAGTTTAGAATGTTCTTGTCTTTGTTCAGGGTGCATAAGCCCATTCACAGACCATGTGACTGACTATAAACAGGCTAGCTCGTTCCCACAAACCAGGCACACACAAAAATACAGATTGCATATTTTGGATATGAGTATGAACTGGCCGAATTAGCCAACAATCGACTAGGTAATCTATACCCGTAAAGCTTGGATTGAAAAGCAGGAAATATTTTCTTGAATTTCAGTTCTGCTCCTCATTTTGGATAAATTATTTATTCCCTGGTGCACCTTTGTAAGAGACAATGGCTGATGATTGTGTTTATCTTTACATATACATCACAAAGCTAATTTGAACTATTTAGCCTAAAACGACTGAAACCTTTTTTGGTGCTTAAATAAGATGTATCGATATAGCAGGGTAGTGTGCCAAAACTAACACAAAGATTCTGTTATTCTCTTTAAAGGAGAAGACGTCATTACATTCCCGTTAAACATCCGCATGAAATTACCTGTATAATATTCTGTTATCGTTCATAGACAGGCCTATATATGATATATAGCATCCTCTTAGCATAAAGAAGGCTACCTAGTTGACTAGTAATATTGAAACACTGCAAAACTGCGTGCTTTTCTTACCTGCCATTAGTTCACATTTACTTTCACTGAATTCGTGGGGCAGCGGCATCCCTGGACATGCCGATTTTCACTGACCGCAGCTTCAGCAAACACCGGTCCTGCTGGTGTGTCCCTTAAACTCTGGGCTTCTGTGAAACTCCTGCTGAAGGCTGGAAGCACATGGGTTGAGGACAACCAGTTCCATTGATCAGGGTCTGGTTTCTTCGGCTTTGTTTGACCTGGGCGTGCCCAGCCTCCATCTGTCTGTCATCCTAGATCAGTGTCCAGAGCCAGCCCATGTGGTATCTCTTGGGCAGGAAGGTTAAGTCCCCTGGCATGAGTTGTATTCAGCAACTGAATAAATAAGACAGCTTGGAGAAGGGCTTTTATTCATAGGAAACCAGATAGCCTTTTTGATGATAAAATATTTATTCCCTATTATCTTGTTGTTGCCAAGACTACTATGGACAGCACATTTCTTAAAAGGAGCTAGAGTGCCAAAGAGGCTTTAGTAGATAAATTTTAGGGTATCAGTAGGTACAATTTATTTTGAAAAATATCTTGAATGACATTCTATTGCCCAGAACTGAGTGTGGTTTGCTGCTTAATGTTGATTGAGATAATACCATGTCCCACTTTAAGTTGATACTTTTTCTTCTTTTTAATCATTGCTTTCCTCTAAGAAAGAACTTCACTTTATCCCTTAAGAAAGTGAAGCCAAACATGTAGTCATTTTAAGGCAGCTAAGTAAATTAAGCAGCGTGAATTTATATTAGAGTTTAAAAAATCTAACTTGTTCAAATGAATATTTTGTAATAACTTTATTTTGCACACTTTAATTATTTTAACTATTTACAAAGTACCAGCTAAGCCCCGTGGGAGATCCAAAGAAGTCAGACAAGGTCTCTGACCTCCAGGAATATTCTGTTTAGTGTGGTTCACTAGATGCGAATACAGATGGTGCTACACCAAGGCCGACTCTGATCAGCACTGTGGTGGAAGTATGAAGTACTAGAAGGGCTATGAAATGCTGGGGGCGGGGCGGTTCCAAGAAGACTCCGAGGAAATGTTGCCTTTGAGTTGGACCTTGACAAATAATAAAAGTAGGTGACATTTATTGAGTGCTTCCTAAATGCTAGCACTTTTCAAAGTATTTTAAACTTATTCATTCTTTAGTTCTTGTGATTAACCTTATAAGCCAAGTTTTGTTATAGTTCCCATTTTACAGTTGCATAAATTGACCTGGACACAGGAGAGACCACAGATACACAATTCACTGACAGATGTGATTCGATATTAGGGTGAGGGCTTCCAGGACTTCAGGTTTTGAGCCTGGAGAGGTAAAAAGGAAGCAACCCCATTAACCAGTATGGCAAAAGAGTAGAAGCTGGATGAAGAGAAGGGCCAATGAGGGCCAGGAATCAGGAAAAAAATTCCCATTTGAATAGCGGATAAGCACACAGGCTTTGGAATCTAAAAGCCTTGGGTTTGAACCATAGATGAACCGATTACCAAACCTGTGTGACAAGTTACTGAACTGCTCCAGCCTCCATTTTCTTACTTGTAAAATGACAGAAATGATCTGGTAATGATAAAGATTAAGGGAGATGAGAGAGGTAAATGCTTACTGCGTAGGGATCATGCAATAAACATTATCATCACCATCTCTTACAATTATCATTATAATAACAGCAATATAATAATACAGTATCTCTTGGCATGTGGTTTCTTGATATTATTACTAAGATAATGTTCTGGTTATTAGTTCCTTTTAAGTAAGGCTTACAATGATGATAACTCAGGTTTTAGATTCAACACCCCTCTTTATTACATTTAATCAGCAAAACAAACAGAAAATTACTTAGGTACTTTTCCCATTTTACAGATAAATAAACTGAGGCTGAAAACGGGTGGCAGGCCCTTTGTAGCCTCCCTGGAAGAGCCAGGACTCACACCCAGATCTGATTTACTCCAAATAATTCTGAACTCTTTCCCAACTAGTCACTTGTAGCATTAAAAACACCTTTGTATCACTTTGTCAGTTTTCTGGGATCTCTGCCGAGTGAATAAACTGTGTTTTATAAAAATGTTGTTAGCAAACCACCACCATGGTTTTCACAGTCTGAAATCGTGTGTCTCTTGGAATTTTCCAGTGCTGGACAGGGTTCCCCTCAAGGCCTGTCTCTGGAGGAGATGAAGAGAGGTCTCCAGTTCTCACCCGTTGACAAATATGGTAAGTATGTAGATTCTTCAGATTGATTGAGGGACCTGCCCCTAAGAAGGTGATATTTATTTGATAACAAGGGAGAAAAGATTCTGTTTTACATCATAACAAGACATGACAGATGCTTTAAAAATATTATATTATGAAAGTACAAACGTTGATCTTGAAAGTCTTATATAACTCTGCATTTACCTTTGAGTTTAATAACGTGTGTGTGCATGAGTGTGTATTTGTACAAGTATATCAGTGTGTGTACACGTGGACGAAGATAGAACTCTCCTCATGAAAAGAGGCACCTTCGTCTTGTGATATTCCAAACACCTTGTTGCCACCTTCCTGGGTTCACTGCCTCTAAGCCCCACATCGCAGGTATGTCGGGAGGAGAAAAACAAGAGAGGAGTTCCCACAGTTACATCATATGCTGGGGAGCTCTTCCCCTTTCGCAAGTAGTACCCAAGTGTAAAACGTAAACCCAGCCATCCCCTCACAAAGCTAGAGAGGAGGTGAAGGTATCATTGGTATCCATGTTGCACAGGACTACTGTAGAAGGAATAGAATAAAGCTCTTTGAAAGAGTTAACACAGTTCTGTGCAGGCCCCGGGAAGCCAGAGGATGGGTAATCGCCCCTATCACCAGCTGCCATATTAATGTGCGAGGCCTGTAATGTCCTTTTTCCAACCTCCAAGCCTGAGAGGCTCTATATTTAATTGGAACTTTAGCACAATGGGCTCATTTATTCATGGAACTTTCCTTGACAATATGGAGGACTGAAAAAAAATGTACGTCAGTTAAAGAGATCAGATTTATTACAAGAACTGAGTTTGGGGAAGAATAGATTGGCTGATGTGTTCCCGGTTCTCTGATTTAGATGGCAATAGACCCTGGAAGCCCACAGTTTCGGGATCCTCACCAATGCACCTCGTTTGCCGAGTATTGTTACCTAAGGCATTAGAAAGCCTTTAAAAAATAAGAAAAAAAAAACTGTTCTGGATAGATGCAGACAAACTACTTGGGAACATTAAAGAAAGGAAACTGTGCTCTGGCTCCCAGGACGTGTCTAGAATGCAGCCGAGTGCTTTGTATCATCAGCTTTACAACATAATTGGCCAGTCTAGTAACGGGAAAATGTGCTCTAAGTGTCACATCATCACATTTTTTATAGAGATAATATCATTTTTTTCAAACCTTTACAGATGTGACCACACAACCACAAAATATAGGGCACCCTTTGAAATGTGTGCTTTGACCAGAAGTCTTTCCTTTCATGGTGGAGGAAGCATTTCAAGACGGAGCGTTTGGCTAACGATCTGTTTCTTAAAGGAGTAAGACTTTGAGCAGATTTCCTCAAGATGAAGACAGAAGGGATGCAGAAATACAGAAGTTGGGTTTTCCCCTGCATGTGTGCACCAGGGTGGAAGAAAACGTTAGGTAGGGTGTTCGGGCGGAGTGAGAGCCCCAACAGACAAAGGAGATAGATTTAGCGCCCCCCCCCCAGGAACGTGGCGCGGTACCAGAAGGAACCTTTAATTGCCCTCCGTTCTCATCGCATAAGCCAGTTGTGGTAAAACAGCTACTTTGGGACGTGTCTCTTCCTCTCTGCGCCCAAAGAGCAGGGCTAGAGAATGAAGATAAAATTACACACGTAGCAATCTCTCTGTACTTGAGACCTTTCACCCTAAAGTAACCAAACAGAACGTGCAGGCATGGTTCAGTGTTTTCCTAAAGCCTGTGGTCAGATTTCACTTGGGTCCCTCTTCCGCGGAGCTCTGGCGATGATGCCTCGGTGAAAACTGCCAGCACCCACTCCCCGCCCACTCTGCCGCCCAGCCCCTAGGGACAGCCACCGCGCTAGAGGGACGAGCACTCCCGGTGAGGTTTCCCCGGAGGCCTGCGGGGAGGGGGCGTGGACAGCCTCGGGCATGTGGTACAGTAGGGGGTTGATGACAGGCGGGAAAGGATCACGAGCTTATTAAGGCATCTGCGCCCGCAATGCAGGTGCAGTTTCAGGCTGGACAAGAGGAAGTATTTTGCTTTAGGATGTAGATTTTGCGTGAGTCCACCCAAAGTTAGGATTCAGCGGTGTGTCCTGATCCCGCCTGCCCTCCTCTCAGCGTGCCCCCCAGCACACCCTGGTCCTCTCTGCCCGGGGCCAGCCCCCCGCTGGAGGTCAGCCGCAGCCCCGGCGTCTCCGTCAGGAGCGTGTGTGTGCAGCCTGACGGACTTTGACAGACACACTTCCGATGAAAATAAATAAGCCTATCCGGTGCATCTTGCTAGATGCCTTGATGAAAATGGGGATGGCGGAGCTGGTTCTGAAAACCCAGCTCTCACAGGGCAGCAGAAGCCGCGATAGCTGTTGACAAATGTGCCCATTTTCAGAGGCGCGGTGAACGACCGGCTTCCTCCCTTGCAGTGGGAGAGGCCCCGCTTCCCTGCACGCGCCCCGTGTTCTCCAGGACAGCGGCCTGACCCCGAGCCCCTAGTTGCCTGTTCTCTGGACACAGCAGGGGCTGTCGCTACAGTGAGCATCAAATGCCACCGGGCTTTGGACCTAAGCTTTGATGTCCACTTAGAAACCAGGCGCTTAGGGAGGAAAAAGAAAGCAAGACCTAACCAGAGGCAACCTGCTGTAGAGAGTGGCTCTTCCTTTTGCTCTATGCTTAGCTCCACCTTCGTCTTATCGCCATTTCACTTCACACTCAGTGTCACACACTGTACGGACGGTCTGACCTGTGTCACCTTATGAACTTATGTTCCTATTTACAGATGAAGACACTGAGGCTTAAAAAGGTTAAGTGGGCAAAAATCACAGAACCAGTAAGTAGTGGAGCCAGAGTTTAAAGCCAGATTGGCCTGACATGAAAGGCCACGCTTCTAGCCATCACAATACATCACCTTCTTGAAATGACCCTTCTGGACTCCGGACATGGCCAGCTTGGGTCCCAATCACACACCCATCATTTGTGTTCCTGTGGTCTCGGCTCTCTGTTTGCATTTTCACTTTTGCCTTTGTTGTACAACTGCTTGCCACCAACTTCTGCCCAGACTCGTGCCCAGGGCCCAGGAGAAGCTGCCTGACAGCTCTCTGGTGCACTGGGTGAGGCTGGGTGAGAAAGAATGGCCAGAGGGACCGCGAGGCCGATAAGTAACAGCTGAACTTCTATTCCGATGCAGGCTACGTGTCTGATCCCATGAGCCCGATGCATTTTCATTCTTGCCCGAATAGTGGCAGCTTTGAGGACAGCGGCTGACAGCGTTCCACGGATACCTAAGGAGACTCTTCCCCCAAACTGACAGCAACAGTTCCAAGCGTAGCAGGCTTACTTCCAATTACAATATTTTACCCTCTAAGGTCTCCTTAAATTGGCTTGTTTATTCTGGTCCTATTTAATTCCCTACCACAAGTTGGGCTTTGGATTTGTGGCTAAGGAGTGAAATGCAAAAGAACCAAGACAGAATGTATTTAAAGAATTGGTTTGAATTTTGTAACTGAAAGAACAAATTTATACCGTTACTTGGAGATGGGGCCTAAGTCTGTGGTGGGCACTTAACAATTGTTATGTTTTCCTAGGCTGAACTATCTAGACTTGTGTTTGAGAACTGTGGGTTTGATTTTTTAGAATATTGTTCATTTTCTTATGTTTTTACATTACCTCTGGTGTCCAGCTCTGTGATTAAAGATTCTTTGTTGGCACACAAAATGGGTTCAGAAGTGTATTTCATTCCAGCAGGAGGTCTTCTGAGTATACCTCCTTTAAGACATATTGGTAACGACCTTCAGATCAAGACGCTTGCAAAATATTGCACTTATTTAGCCTCCTTTCTAGATCATACCAAGTGCTCTGTGCTTTGTTTGGACAACTTGCTGCCATCAGCACCAAGGTGTCATAGATGCTCTGGGTATAGGTATGACACTGGCCTGCAAATGCAAACCTGCTGTTCATACCAGAGTCTGGCACAGAGCACTGGAAGGATATGTGAGGTCCAGTGGCCTTCAAAAAAATGAGAAATCTGGGGGTGCCTGGCTGGCTCAGTCAGTAAAGCCTGTCACTCTTGATCTTAGGGTTGTGAGTTCAAGACCCATGTCAGGGATAGAGTTTACTTAAAAAGAGAAGGAGAGAGAGAAAATTCTGCTCTTAGAGCTCATTCCAACCAGGAAGACAGGAATACGTCCACCAAACAAAATATTTCTGCCATTGAAAGGCAGACTTGGAAAAAAACAAAAACAAAAAACAGGAAACCATGTAAATTCAGTATGATGATTACTGCTTTTAATCTCAGTAAGAGAAAAAAAAATTAGTGAAGGAAGATGCGGTAGCCTCCAAACCAAGGTTTCTAGATCTCAGCACTGTTGAGGTATTGGAGGAAATTCTCTTTGTGGGCGCTGTCCTGTACACAGGGGGATGTTTAACTGCTTCCTGGCCTCTACTCCCACATGCCAGTAACAGCTCCCAGAAAAAGTCTCCAGACATTTCTAAATGTGCCCGGAGGGACAAAACTGCCCCAGGTTGAGAACCACTGCTCTAAACCCTGAGAGGACAACTGGGGCTTGAAGAGCGATGAAAGGAATATAGAGCCTGGCTTTGACTGTATTTGGGCAAATCTGCTTTTTTCTCCTGAGTAGTGTGGCCTCATATACAAATGGAACTAAATGGGAAAAGTGCTGATTGTTCCTTTCATGTCTGTGGTGAGCTCCTCCATCCTCCCCTCTCTCTTCCTACTGATTAGAAATTATGTATCTTGAGGGCAGTTTCTACCAGAACAGCAACCTCACCTCTAAAACCCTTCCTTGCCTTTTCTTATGACCTGTGGTTGCGACGTCGCAGTCCTCTGAACAGCTTAGGGAGAGCCCGGGGCCGGTAGAGGTTACAGGCACGATCCTCCCACTTCGAGTCACTCTGTTTTAGCCCCCAGCCTCTTCACTTCCCCACCAAATTATTCTGGAGTCATAGGTGCTCTTGCTAAGGGTCTTTCTAGTAAGCAGGACCAAGGAGCCTGAAGTGGCCACGGAAGCATAAAGCCTTCTGGTAAGGCGCCGGCTAAAGAGCACCGGCCTCTGCGGCTCTGCCTCCAGTCTCTGTTCTGGCTGCTTCAGGGACTGAGCCAGCACCTAGCCAGCATCAGGCCTTAATCCTTCTATGAGCTAGGTTGAAAGGAATACCTTAGAAAGTTAAAAAAAACTAAAAATGAGTAAGTAAGTAAATAATCAGTTTTAACTAAAAGATTCACAGTAGGTGTAGTGCCGATTGTATGTATAATCAGGACAGTGCTGGGGTGAACCAAGCACCCTCCCAGGTTCCCACGGAATGGAGGTCCCACCCAGAGGGAGGACAGTTTGCTTCTGAAATACCCCTTTAGAGGGGGATTTTCTAGAACACATGGTGTGAAGCTCCCTTCCTTTGTTCCCTTTAATTACCTACCTCCTCTCTCCACAACGTATCTCCTTGGGTTACGGCTTCCCTCTGGCTCTTGTCAAGGATCTGCAAATAATGAGACTAATGTGTCTTGATTCCTGAGAAGGGGAACCTTTTCACAGATGCCAACCCGTAGCTCACAAACCCTTTTCATTATTGCACCTTTAATGGGGCCCAAGGATCATCTTAGAGCTTGTCTTGAGATTATGAGGTTTTGTGTGTGTGCGTATGTGTCTTTCCTCCTTGCTGAAAAAAGTCTCACTAATTGCTTTCTTTTTCTGCTGGTAAAAATGAACTTCTGTGATCATGTTTTTGCATGCTTAGCACATTAAATTTTTTTTCGATGTGCATGCAGCACTGAGCTCTCTTCGAAGATGTTCAATTAGCTATAATTGTAAGCCAAATTACAGCAGCACCAGGAGAGAGTTATTCCAACAGAGTGATTATTTGGGTTAAATTATTTCCAAAGCTGACATTTCCCTGGGAAAGAGGGAAAAAATGGGTGCTGGTGGTAGGAGAAAAGGCTAGTGCTAGATAATCTATCTGAAATGAAAGACCTGATTTCTTTCTCTGTCTCTCTTGTTCCCTGTCTTTACTTAGTTTCCTTTCCTTTTTCCTCCCTCCCTCCCTTCCTTCCTTCCTCCCTACTCCCTCCCTCCCTTCCTTCCTCCCTACTCCCTCCCTCCCTTCCTTCCTTTCTTCTCACCCTTAAACAATAACCACTGGCTTTGGAGTCCCGCAGACCTTCTACAGTAATTGTGTGACCTTTGGCAAGTCACTTAACCTATCTGAGCTCCAGTTTATTATCTGTAAGAGGGTAATAATAGCATTTCTCTTAAAGAGTCACAATAAGAATTACAAATACTGTAAAGTTCACTGTACAGTTCCTGGCACACAATAGCAGATATTGTTGTAAATGTTGTTGTTGTTTACTGTTACTGTTATATCACCACGCAGCCAAAGAGCTGTGCTACAACAGGAGGGCATGAGAAGGATGGAGATTTTTTCTCTCATGGGAAAATAACCATCAGTGTCCCCACAACCCCGCCGTTGCGAACAGTGAGCTACTGAGCTTACACTTCTGAGGCAGTGTGAGCCAAGATCCAGCAACCGTAGGATTGTCTCATTTGGTGATGTCTTATTTATACCTGAAATCAAATCAGAAGAGAAATCAAATCCTTTAAATCAAATATAAGAACCAAGAAGCATTCCCCAACGAGGGGGATGCTGAGTAAAAATCGCAAGAAAACACATGTATTGAGCAGCTATTATGTGGCAGGAACTGCTTTAGATGATTTTAAATGCAATTATGTCACTTAGTTCTGCAAATAATATTGGAAAGGGAGAATTGTTTTTTCTTGCTCGCTCAAGTGGATAGTGAATCTAAGCTAGTATCGAATGGAACCAGGATTCAAAACTAGGTCCGCCTTGCACCAGCATCCGTGATCTGCTCACTACACTCTACTGCCTCTATAGCCAACGTTCGCGATCCAGAACCGTGGTAGAAGCTAACAGATCTGCAGTTCTGCCGTCCTGAGGAAAATTTGGAATTAGCCCAGGAGAAGTTGCAGGGACCAGAAAAACAAACCTTTCCTGATTGCTGCGGCTCATTATTGCAAAGTAAAACCAAAAATATAATCATCATCATTTTCTCTGTTTTAATTATGGAAAAGAAGGGGCTGGAATAATCTCAAGGCTCAAAAAATACACATTGTTATTTTCTAGGCAGAATGAACCAGAAATGATTGACAGAAGCAAGACTCTCACCGTGATAAGCAGGAACAAAAAAGTTATGAGGGCAAAGCACAGCAATTAGGGAAGCCAAGGAGTTTCACATTTTCCTCTCCTCATTAGCACACTGGGTAGGGAAAGCAAGGAGAGATAGTGGAGCCATTACCAGCAGGATCTGAATGCCTTATTCCTTCCTAGTTTGTGGTGCGTGCAGTTACTCAAGCGCGCGGACCGAAGAGCTCCCCCGATCAGTTCCCGTCCATATTTCAAGAGCCACGAGGGCAAAGAGGAGCCAAGTGACATCGGCAATCCCTTCCCCAGGATCAGCTGAAGGCTCGGCGGCCACAATAACAGACCGTGGTCCGAGACTGTCAGCTCAATTAGCAGCGTATGCAACACATGATGGAGAAGCAAAGTCCCTCTCCCTCCTTGGACATCCTACCTTTTATGAGGCTAACTAGAAATAAAAAGAGCAGGGGTTGCACATTTCTCCTCAGGCCAGAGATCCAAGGCAGCACAGCAGCGACCTGGTGGCAGGGTGCTAATTAAATTAGGCTTCTTGAATTAAAACACTGCCACGAGTGCCAAGCCCTGCTGATGAGAACACGTCTCCAAAGCACTCTCAGTCGAGCTTTATGTTTAATTAGTGAGATAAAAAGAATATTATCTCAAATATCTGTCTTTTAAGCAATGGGCTCATATGCAGAAGAAAGGTATCTTTGCCATCTTTAAGAAAGGTTTTGAAGCTCACTAATTTCACTAACCTCCATCTCTTCTTTTATCTCAACTAATCAGTAAAGAGTAAGATTCCAGCAAGACCATGAAATGCAATAAAAATAATTTGAATGCTGGTTTGCCCTTCAGTTTTCTACTCTCATAATAATTGATGGTCTGCTTAACACCACTTCAAAAATTAATCCACAGTGAAGAATACCATGTTCTTCTTTCAGGTTTTTTTTTGGTTTTTGTTTTTTTTTTTCCCTTTCCCGAAACTCAAATTAGTCTCAGGGAAAAAAATCGATGTCAAGACTGAGGATAATTTGAAGTAATCAGAATAGAGATGAATGGGATGCTAGCCGACGTATGTTTATCCTACACCAAGCAGGAGACTGTAGGAAACAGAATCGCATCAAACAGTTCTTAAGCATCGGCCCATGTCAGGAGTCCTAGAGGGTTTATGAAAATACAGATTTCTGGGTCTCAGTCCCAGGGTTTTAGAATCGGGAGCTTTGGAGTAGGGCCCAAGAATTTGCATTTCCCACAAGCTCCCAGGAGGTGCCGATGCTGCTGGACCCGGGACGACGCTGCGAGAGGCACAGGCTGAGTGGGTCAGGGTGTGAGATTTAGAGTCAGACTTGGGTGAAGTTCTGTTTTTCCCCCCTCATGATGGGACTTCTCATGGGCAAGTTACTTCGTCTCTCTGATCCTCAGATTCCCTGCCTGTACAGCAGAGAGAGCGATTCTTACCTCACGGAGAAGGTAAACAATGCATGGAAAGCACATATCCCCGTGCCAGGCACAGGATAAATGTCCCGTAACAACTGGCCGTGCCTGATACAACATGACTGAGCGAGGAATCAAACAAGCACCAAGGCTAATCATTTATTTCCCGGATTCTAATGAAAGGATCTTGGCTGAGAAAATTTAAGTGTTCGTAAGACAGCCCTAAGTTCTGGGCAAGCAATTGAGACTAGGTAACAAAAAGAAAGCAAGAATAACACAAAAGGCACAACATGGATAAAATTATAACCAGATTTGCGATGCAGTTAAATTCAACATAAACAATTATGCGTGTCTCCGAGGACCAAGTCTTAGACACCTCTTGAGTGTCGTTTCATATATTCTTGGCCTCACCTACACCACTTGCCAGTGAGTCACCCACCATTGTGACAACCCCCGCCTTGTGGGCAACCTGACCGCGCCTGGCATCCTGGCCGGCCGGGAGGTTCCCTACTGCCCCGCGCCTCCCAGATCACTGCTACGAAGCTCCCTTATCGCTTGAGGAGAGATGCCCCTGGTTCTCTAGGTCTTTGCACCTCAACCTGGCTATTAACTAACACCTGTGCACCTGTGAAGGAAACCTCTGACCAAGGGGAGATCAGAGCTGGGAAATACATTCTTCTCCTTTCTCCACCACAATCCCTTGTCCTGACGCACAGTCATTCTTAATGCTTGAGAACACAATTTGGTGAGACTGGCAATCAGTCGTCCTTGGCACCGAACAGCAGCCCGCTCAATACCACACTGTAGGGTTGGCTCTCCCTCCTTTCCTCCACCTTCCTCCCACTTGCCTCCGTCCTGCTTCCAGGGATTGCGCTACTGAAGTAAGCAGCCCGTGAGCTTTTGCTCAGGGTCTGCTTTCTGGTAAAACCAAACTACGATTGATAGACAGTATGCAAATGATCTGAATTTTGACCATTAGTTCCTCCTTAGTAAGGAGTGGTTTATAGAAGAAGGAATAGGTGGTTGAAGAATAATTCAATTAGGATAAGAATGAACTCACACATGACTGAGGTTCAGGAGACCTCCAGGCTAAGATCACCATTTTAGCCTTGTTTCTTCCAGCACCTTTTGAGTATCCTGTTGTCCCTGCTGTTAAAAGACAAAGTGAGGCATGTTAAAAATGTTAAGAGTTTTTTTTTTGAGCAAAAATCTAGTCCAAGAGGGCAGCACCGAACAAGAAGCAGCTGAGAGCACTCCACCGACAGGAAATGGGGGCAAGACTTTTATAGAAAAGATGGAAGCAAAGCGAGGACATTATTTGATTGGCTACAGCTTAACCAGTTGCCTTATTTGGAAAAGCTTAGTTGGCTGTTTGTGATTGGTTGTTCCTAGGTTTTGATTTCTTAACCTCGAGACAATGGTAGGCTTAGGCTTTGGTTTGCTTCCTAAGGTGCTGAGAACCTTGTCAGGCTCATGGCCTCCTTTTCTAAATAGCCTAACACCGTTTTCGCTCTGTTTCAGTCTGAACATGTGAGACGTTGTACTGAGCACGACTGTCTTTGACCAGGCCCTTTGGAAGTACCCCTACCACCAGCAGAAATAGTACCCATACCCGGTGTTTCCAATCCTTGCTCTAGATTTCTGTAAGCTGATCTTTTTCCTCCTCCGTTTTGATTCTTGTTATTTCTCTCATTCCACCAACCTGCTTACTCATTTTCCTACTTTATTAGTATGTTCCCATGTAGCCATCTCATCATTGCTAGTCTTTATTTTACTCCCTGGTGTTCAGTGTCTCTCTGCAAGTCGGAAATGACTTTTTACCTGCCTTTCAGGAAGGTCTATCATTTGCATAAAAATGACTGGCTTCCCGGCGTTGCCAGGAGAGCACTAACCAACCCCCAAACAAATTCCATCTCTATGGTGCTTCTCATTCTTTCAGTGTAAGCATTCCTCACCCCCAGGGAGGTCTGAGGAATGAAATGCTTTTTTATTGCTTTTGCTTGTAACTTCTCAACGCTTGTTAAATATGAGCTTTACGTACCTTTTAGTACCAGTCCCAAAAGACTAAGGGAGCGTTTGTATAATAGAGCCCCGCCTACTACAGTGTAGCTCCTCCTTAGTTTCAGTAATTGCCTGCTCTTCCTTCCCGCCAGGCTTCTTCACGCAGAGAACAAGGAAACTGAATTAATTCATTAAAAAGGACAGGCTGGATTGGAAAGGCACGGAGTTAAAGGTAGAGAAGAGGATGAAAAGCAATAATGTATCGACCCGAGATTGTTAGTCTACTGCTCTGCAGAACCCCAAATCTGTAAGAGTTTTTTGGCATCCATAAACCTTCCACCTTCTAGAATACAAAGTCAGTGCATTTGGGGGGCAAGTTCAACTGGTCGAATCTATGCAAAGCAAGCATATTTTTTTAAAATTCTAATAATTAAAATAATTGGCTAGCTAAGAAAAGACTGTCATAGTTAATTGGTCTCCACTAAGGAAACATTAGGCTTTAGGGAAAATGCATGTTTAATAGAAGATAAGTTATTAATACAAATGGAAATTCTGCAAAACGTAAAATAGTGAGTGTTGAGAATGTTCAAGTTGCTTGCTAAAGCTAAATTCGTTTGTTCCTTTCTCCCACCCTATCCATTAAGCTGTTAATTGATTTAAAATATTAATACAGCTCAAGAATCACAGAGAGACACCTCCTTATTTGCAATTTTCCTATCCAATGTCTTACTACTGTATCAAAAGTGATTCCGCATACTATAAGCCTACACCACAATTCGCCAGAACCACAACAAACAGGAGTGTTTACAAGTGTTTACAAATGTTGTTTATGTTCTTAGCCTGGTTAAAAACAGGTCCTTCTTTACCCTCTTATAATTTTAAACAATTTACCTTAAAAGGCATGTTTCCTCTTTTCTTATAGACTCCATGGAGTTCATTTTTCCCACGGTGCTAATATATGCTCTTTATTTGTAAACATGGCATTAATAACTATCAACATAACGTTTGAAGGGAGCCATTAGTTGGGTCCCCAAGAAGATGACTGGTTTTCTACACCCTCGTCCAGGGGCTTGTCACCCTGCAAGGCCATTCGGGGATCTCACAGCAGGCAAATGATGTTTGTTATTCCGAGGTAGGGCTCTGGCCCACGATGCCTTTGGAGAACTAGGATAAACCTTGAGTGTGCCACAAAGAGTCCCTTTTCCCCACTGTCAGAGATGGCAAACATCTTCCTTCACATCCCCTTGCCTCTAGGCCTTACTCTAGTTTCCAGTCTGCTATATTTTTGTTTAACTTTTTATTTTAGATACTGATCAATTCACAGGAATTTGTGAAAATCGAGTACAGGGAGGTCCTGTGTATTCTTCACCTAGCTTCCTCCAGTGGAACATCTTAGACTTAACTAGAGGACAATATCAAAACCCAGAAATCGACGTTGGCCTTCTCCCCTTTTTGTAGGGGCCTGTTACTCACTTCTAAATAGAAAGAGGCTAGAGCCCTTATTCTACCAGCTTCAGTGGACAAGTTACAAGAGAGTGAAAACAATTGAAAAATGAAGTACTCAGAAGACAGAATATGTAAATCATTTGCTTTTCTAAAGTTTCATACAACCTAGTTTTTTCCATGACCCCTGTATGAACTCTTTCTTGGAGTTGAAATATGGGAAGAAATACCACCAACAAGAGCATTACAATTTTAAATGCCAATAACAAGAACACTGCAATTCTAAAATCTCTTTCCAACCGTTTTAAGACAGTTGTGTTAAACCATCATTTAAGAAGCTTTAGTTGTTGAAAAGTTTAGTCTCAATTGCTGGTAATTTCATAGTCAATCCAAACCTTATTTGGGGGAACTTACGCCTATGAATATTTGAAAAAAATATTCGTATTTATTAAGCATCTTTACTCTTACTTTGTAATTAAATGACGTAATTATTTTGAAGACTCAATGCCTAAAGAGCTTTCCAGCTACAATACACGTAGATCCTGCATAAAACTTAATTTGGGGGGGCACCTGGGTGGCTCAGTTGGTTAAAACGTCTGCCTTCAGCTCAGGTCGTGATCCTGGGGTCCTGGGATTGAGCCCCACATTGCCTGCTTCTCCCTCTCCCTTTGCCTGCTACTCTCTCTCTCTCTCTCTGTCAAATGAATAAAATCTTTAAAAAAAAAAAAACTTAATTTTTTATTTTATTGCTGAACTTGCAAGGAATAAGGAAAGTCTTTTCTAAAAAGTAGACTAGGGGCACCTGGGTGGCTCAGTCAGTTAAGCATCTACCTTCGGCTTAGGTCATGATTCCAGGGTCCTAGGACTGAGCCCCTCATCGGGCTCCCTGCTGGGCGGGGAGCCTGTTTCTCCCTCTCCCTCTGCCGCTCTCTCTCATACTCTGTCTCGCTCTGTCAAATAAATAAAATCTTTAAACAAATAAAAAGTGAGATAAAACCACCAGTGATCTGGGTAAGCACAAGGGAAGAGCAAGGTTGCCGTGAGAGCAACGGAATATTAGAAATGAAATTGGAGATTAAGCCTCCAGCCCACACGAGGGGAAGATTTATTAAAGACTGGCACATTAAACTGAATCCTGAGAGAATTATTCACAAATTCAGATTAACCCAATATTCGCAAACAAATAGAAACAGGCCAGTATGAATGAAAGTCAGCAGAAATAACAATCTATAGATCCAGACTGCCAGGGATGCCAGATGTTAGGAGACTCTATTTCAGAGTAGAAAATAACTACATATAAAATACTTAAATTTTAAAAACAAAATGACACGAAGTAGGAAAAATTTAGCAAGCAGCATGGGATCATCAAAAATGAACAGGTAGATTTGGATTAAAGACTAAATACAACATTAGGACATGACAAAATTGTTGAAAGCACAAGTTCAGTGATGCATTAAGCAGAAGATTAGACAGATAAAAGAGAATTGGCAGTTAGCTCTGAGGAAATGACACAGAATGCCACACTTAGGAACGGAAAAGTTGAAAAATGTCAGAGCTTTTTGCTCATCTGTAAAATAGGAATTAAAATACCTGCCCTATTTTCTTCCGTTTGCCACTAGATTCTGTTTCACGAGAACAACGCAAGGTCTGTGTGGTCATGACCTGTACGTGCAAACTATTACATACCAACAAGGTATAATCCAGACGCCCTCTGGCCCTCCCCATCTCTTTCCCTCCAGCTACCGTCATCTGATTTCTTTTTCTCTTCATTGGTTTTCTTCAAACCATTCTTGTTTATTGTACCCTGATTTTCCCTGGACAGAACTGATCTGGCCGTCGCCCAGCCCCTTAGGATCAGCCCAAGTACTTGTTTTTTCAGGTGTGGCCTGGACAAGTGTGAAGCTCTTTATCCCACTGATTAGAGGTGCTCAGCATCGTGGCGATCCCTTGGCCGGGGTGGCTCAGGGCGCACAACTGCCTCGCGCGGGGTCTCAGGAGAGGCACAGGCTCAGATGGCCATGAGTACCGGCTCTCGGTTGAGAGCTTGCGAGATGGCACCTTGCGTGCGCCGGAGGGCCAGAAGCTCACCCGGCCACAGTGCAGCCAGCCTCGGCTTCACAGATCTCACAGTCTGCAAGTGGAGATTGCGATTTGAAAACAACTGCCGCTAACGATTGAGGGAGAAGCATTCTCCTCTGGAAGAGGCGTCTGTGGTGAAGGGAAGGACATTGATAAGCATCTTGGAGCCTAAGAGAGTAGGACTCAAATACTGCCTCTTAGGTGACAGAGAAACGATCCCAGTATTATTCTTGTTTTTCTTTTAAGTTTGTATTTTCATTCCAGTTAGTTAACATAGAGTGTTGTGTTTGTTTCAGGTGTACAATACGGTGATTCACACTTCCGTACCTCCCGGGGGGCGGGGGGGCAGGGGCAGCGGGGCTCGCAGCACTGCTCTTGTCACTGTAGTGCTGCTGTGTTTGGAAGCCTTCATCCCCGGATGGAGGGCGGGATATGACCTTGCGGCTGAGCGAGTAGACGCTGAGGCAGTGATCCTCTACCCTAGCTGCGTGGGAGCTTTTTTTTTTTTTTTTTTTTTTAAGATTTTATTTATTTGTGTGTGTGTGTGAGAGAGAGAGCACAAGCAGGGGGAGCAGCAGGCAGAGGGAGAAGCAGGCTCCTCAACTGAGCAAGGAGCCCCTTGTGGGACGGGATCCCAGGACCCTGGGATCATGACCTGAGCCAAACGCAGACGCTTAACGACTGAGCCACCCAGGTGTCCCTGCACGGGGAGCTTTAAAGAAGACTGGTCTTGGATCCTACTCCCCAGAGATGCTAATGGTCTGGGGGTGCAGTCTGGTATCAGGACTTTTTAAAGCTTCCCAGTGGATCCTAACGTGCAGCCTAAGCTAAGAACCTCTGAGAGCAGGGGTCCTCACACTTCTGTGCGCATCTGTTGTCACCTACCCGGCAGGCTTTCTAAAACACAGTTTGAACTCCACATTTTCAGAGTCTGGGCCCCAGCCCAGCAACATCAGCTTCATATGGGGACTTGTTAGAAATGCAAACTCTCAGGTCCCCTGCAACCCTAATGAATGGGAAATTCTAGCAAATTCTAATTTAAGCAGCCCTCCAGGAGATTCTAATGCAAGATAAATGTTGAGAATTCCTACTGCAGACGGAGCCATTTCCTTCTGGGTTAGATCCCAGCAGAGATACTCCTAGCTCTGTGACGTGAATATGTTACTTCACCTTTTTGCGTCTCAGTCTCAATGTCTATAAAATGGGGCTAATAGTACCTTCCTCAGCATCGTGAAGCTTCATGAGCAAAAGAATAAAAGGAGTAAAATAGTAAAAGCAAAACGCGTGAAGCGGTCTTAAACCTGTTAAATTAGGATTCTGAAATCACATTGACTACTTTTTCAAATCAGAAATTTTTCAGACTTGGTCTCTGGTGCAAAACCATGACCACATGTATTAATCACCTGTGGAGAATTTTTAAAAGTCCTGATGCCTGACTCTCACCCCCAGAGATTTAAAAAATTTCCTCAGGAGAATTCTTATGTGCAGCTAAAATTGAGAGCCAGAGATTTAGATTTGAGTTTGTTAAGCCAATTTGTACATGCTTAGAAAGGTTTGTAATTTGTGGAATTCTGCAGAATTCTGTGCCAAGTAGGCAGCCACCAACATTATGATTAGTTCAGTGGGGAGAGTGTTCATTCTCAGAGATTTTCTTTTCTTTAAATTAATCCATGACTGCTGTGTGTGTGTGTGTGTGTGTGTGTGTGTGTGTGTGCATTAAGATAACTAGTATGTGGGATTTCTGCTGTGTCTAGCTATAAACGTTTGCATCGTCAGTGGGGATGACAAACCAGGAATGGCAAACCTTAGAGACACCTATAATCCAGACCACCAGAATGCTTCACCTACACTGCGTTTCAGTGTCTGCAAAAGCAAGAACTAAGTTAGTGGTCCTAAAAACAAAACAAACAAAAATAAGCCACCATGTTTTAGAGAATGAATTTGATTAGAAATTAGGATTTTGCATCTCTAAGGAGAAAGTCTGATGAGCGGCAGACTGTCAAGTAAAATAGGCTCTAGACCAAAAGTAGGAGTTCTAATCCTGTTGTGGCCGCTAAGCACGCGTAGCCCGTTCCGCAGACCTTCTGGGCCACTGCTTTCTCAACCTGGTATCTAAAAAGGAAACGGTGGAGTCTTTGATCTCTAGCGTCCCTATTACCTCTGAAGTTGTATGAAACTATCATTTTCTCCTCAGTCAACAAATTCACATGCTTCCTGCGGCTTATCAACATCAATTAAATTTGGACTTCAGAATTTTCAGGACAGCCTATAACAATATTATTTCGAACTGTTTTAGTTCACGTAGTCACTCATTGACCAGATATTTATTGAGCACGCGCCGTGTGCCAGACCGTGTTCTTGGCACAGCGAATTGAACATGGGCCAGAACAGAACATGTTTCTTCTCTCCGGGAGCTGACATTCTACTGCAGAACAAGTCAGCCCGTGCTGCATGAAGTGTGATTGTCAGAACTCTCCAGCTCCTTTTTCCTTCTTCGCAGCATCCCATGTTTGCACCCTACCAGATGTACCAGAGAGGATGGTGAAGGAGGGGAAGGATGGACTGAAAACCTGACTAAGATTTAATAATAGTCTTGGGGCGCCTGGGTGGCTCAGTCATTAAGCATCTGCCTTCGGCTCAGGGCATGACCCAGGTCCCTGGGATTGAGCCCGGCATCGGGCTCCCTGCTCAGCGGAAGCCTGCTTCTTCCTCTCCCACTCCCCCTGCTTGTGTTCCCTCTCTCGCTGGTTGTCTCTCTGTCAAATAAATAAATAAAATATTTTAAAAAAGATTTAATAATAGTCTTGAAAAGAGAGAAAAAGGGCACGTGGGTGGCTCAGTCAGTTAAGCATCTGCCTTTGTCCCGCGTGGCTCCCTGCTCAGGAGTCTACTTCTCCCTCTACCCTTCCCCTCTGCTTGTGATCTCACCCTCTCTCTCAAATAAATAAATGAAATCTTTAAAAAAAGAGAGAGAAACATTCTAATAAATCATCCATTCCACCAAGGGATTATAGAGCAATTTGTTCCTCACACCAGTCGTTTCCAAACTTTTAAGATTAAGGAGTACTTTTGAAAATTAAAATTTCTGTGGCACATGGGAAGTGAGGATTAGGCTACATAGTTACAGAACTACTTACCTGATTGCTTTTTGGCACAGGTTAGCAAAATACAGTCCCCGGCCAAATCTGGCACTCCACCTTTCTTTTGTAAATAAAGTTTTATTGGAAGCAAACTGCACTCATTTAAGTATTGTCTATGGCTGCTTTTGCCCTAATGTGGCAGGATTGAGTGGTTGTGACTCTATGTCCCATAAAACCTAAAATGTGTAGTATCTGCTCCTTTATAGAAAGACTTGGCTGACCCCTGCTCTCCAGCGTGGAGTTGCTGTTTGAGTACAACTGTCGACTGCCTGACTGTGTACTTGGACGCACTCCAGGGGCACACTTCCTTCCCTAGAAACAGCTAGACACTGTGCTAGGACTCTTACTTTTCCTTGTAGCAACCCCAGGCCGCGTGACCCACTCATTTATTTTTCTGACAATCACTCTAGTAATACGTAGCCAAAACGAACTTCATACATTCATCAAAATTTTAGCAACTCATTTATGACGGCCGCCATGCCTTGCAGCTTCAGAATCAGCAGCCGTGAGCTAGTCACCTGGTCCATTACACCAGTGCTCTCCAAATATTTTTGCTCACATTACACTGAGAGAGCATTCAAAAGCTGTCAGTACCCCCTTACACATTTTTTTCATTGACATCTACAAATTTTCATGTAAGTTTAAATAGTAGTTATAGATGAAATTTGTAGCATGTTATAAAATGGGAAGTTTTAAGATAAAACAGTTCCGTCTCTTTTCTAAATGTGTCCAAAGAAATTAAAAAATGCTATCACAACTTCATATCATCTTCATCCATGTATTGGTTGCTGTGGGGTGCCAACAAGCTACCCCCTTCACAGTCAATGCATTCATTCCCCAGCTGCCTGGGGTGGGGTCTGCGGCTGGCTCACATCTGAGTCTTTCTACAGGAAGTGCTTTTGACTAAAGGGAGCTACCTAGTCAAAGGTTAGGCTCTCTCCTGGGGAAACAGCCAACATCAGTGACTGGCCCATTGTGAGGACTCAGAGACCTGACCCCCTCTGGCATAGGAGCTGCTCCAGACCTGCCCATGTGATGGGCTCCAGCCTCAGGGGTAATGACATCAAAGCCCATCTTCTCTCTCTCACGCATTCTGTTTCACTCACTGTCCCATAGTGTTATTCCCAAGACCACGTCCCAGTAAACTTTCTGTATATAGACCTCTGTTCTAGAGGGTTTCTTGGGGAAACTGACCTAAGCTATCCATTTTCAAAAGTTCATGACTAAGCTCTTCTTTAGCATTAGGAAATCTCACGTTATTTTTTTCTTAATTTCCATTCCACTTTGCCCACAGATTTTTTATCCTACTATAGTGTATTTGTATGTATGAAAGTCTTTTTTTTTATTGCCTTCTCATACTTCTCTGTAACTACATTATTATATAAAGTAAAATTTAGGGGCATCTGGGTGGCTCAGACGGTTAAGCGTTTGCTTACTGCTCAGGTCATGACCCCAGGGTCCTGGGATTGAGCCCCACAGCAGTCTCCCTGCTCCGCAGGGATTCGGCTTCTCCCTCTCCCTCTGCCTGCCTCTCCCCTGCGTGTGCTCTCTCAAATAAATAAAATCTCTTTAAAAAAATAAAAAAATAAAGTTAAATTTAATGTAAACATTTTTTAAAAATTTAATTCCAGTATAATAAACATAAGAGTGTTATATTAGTTTCAGGTGTATAATATAGTGATTCAACACTTCTGTACATGACCCAGTGCTCATCATAATATACTTTTAATCCCCTTCAGCTATTTTACCCATCCCCCACCCCACCTCCCTTCTGGTAACCATCAGTTTGTTCTCCACAGGTAAGAGTCTGGGTTTTTCGTCTCTTTTAAAAGTTTTCTTATGAATATAAGCTTCTATGTGTGAAATTTCTTCTGGACTGATCTATCATTACAATAATGAGTAATATGCATTTGACCAAAACAACATACATGTATTATAAGTTTTGATAACTGTTACCCATAAAGAGCAAAAGTAGAAATGCATCTCTTAAGATGGTGACTTCTATTTTTAATTAGTTTGTGTATCTATGAACAAATATTATTTACTGCTAAATGAGAGTGTTGAACATCAGTTCTGTTCCAGTTTCTGTTTTATTTGTAATGGTGGACAAATGTAGTATTTGTGCATGTTACGTAAGTAAATAGACAGGAATGGAAGTGGTTTGGTGTGTTGTATTGCAGTGTCTTCTCTGACCTCCTTGTGAGCGATGTACCAAAACCACAGGCTGATAAAATACCAAAAACTATTTGACTACCTTATCAGCTGACAACTCAATTAAGTCCTCCTTATTTTTCTTGAAAACAAAGAGTTGAAAACCACTTGACTTGAGAAGCATTTGCTAACTAGTCATTGAGGTCATTCCCATGCTCCATACCTACACCATATTCCAAATTGTTCATCATGTGTGGCAGCCCAGAGACAACACAGTAAGTTAGGAAATGAATGAAGAGTTGATACCTATGATGAAGAGAATGGGAGACAGCAAAAGGGAAGACCTTCAGTGCAACTGGTTGTCAGGTCCATTTCATGACAAAAGTGCATATGGAGGTTAAACACTTGCAAAGTAGCCTTGCTAATGAATCCCTTGATCAGCTTCCTTTCCCCTCAGGGGTACACCCACACCAGCTTAAAGATCTCTGTGTCACCTTAGTACCGAACCTCTGAACAAGTACGAGATTTCTCCTATACTTTTCTCCTTCACATAACCTTAGTTGTAAGTAGATATTTAATAAAGACCAGGAAGGATCTGACAAAGGAGGGAGAGAGCTGGTTCTTAAATAGACTTTGGCACAAGCTTCTCTGTCCCAGGAATCTTCTGTGTACTCTATTTTCCCTAATGAAAAATGGGGGCATCACATCATCGCAAAGTAGTGTGAGGGTTGCACAGATTCTTAAACACTCTGAGACTTCTAGAAGGAATTTCAAAAGGAATGTGTATTCTCAAATATCCAGCATTTTATCTGACAGAATTTATATTTCCTGTCATAGTTTTTCTATCATAGGGCATGGCATTAGGAGGAAGGAAAAAACAAAAAAAAAGAAGGGTGGGCTTGAGAGTGACTTTGAAAGAATTCTAGCTATATTTATTCCCTGTTCCCTTGTATCTCTTGCTGTGGCCATGTTGACAGGGAGATTCTTTTAAATGACACAATCAGGTGGGTATAGAGGACGAGAAGGAAATACTGCGCAGGGTCAGAAGTGGCCTTTCCTGGGCTGTCCTTGAAACAGAATATTTCACTTAGATGAATCTTCAAGGCTTTCTTTTCTTTTCTCGAGAGATCATTTTCCAAGCGCACTAACTGTGGCAAAATTATTGATTTAGAAGTATTAAGGAACTCAACTTTAAATTTATAAAGCCACAGAAAAAGCTTACTTTTAAAAAATCTGTACAGGGGCGCCGGGGCGGCTCAGTCGGTTAAGCATCTACCTTCGGCTCAGGTCATGATGGTTCTGGGATGGAGTCCCATATTGGGCTCCCTGCTCAGCAGAGAGTCTTCTTCTCCCTCTCCCCTTGCTCATTCTTTCTCTCTCTCTCTCTCTCAAAAAAATACATAAATTTTACATAGCCTAATTCTGCCTACCATTGCTTTGGTTGTCTATTTTTCTCTTCAATTATTTAAATAATTTACCGTATTCTTTAACTGGCTGGAAAAAATAACTCCCTTCTTGCTAATATAGTATATACTAATCAGATTTGTTATTTCCCCTTCTAAACCAACCACCCAAATGCATCTTTTTTTTAAGATTTTATTTATTTATTTGACAGAGAGCACAGCAGGGGGAGCAGCAGAGAGGGAGAAGCAGACTCCCCACTGAGCAGGGAGCCCCACGTGGGGCTCGATCCCAGGCCCCCAGGATCATGACCTGAGCCAAAAGTAGACGCTTAACCAACTGAGCCACCCAGGTGCCCCTGAATGCATCTTTTTTTTTTTTTTAAGATTTTATTTATTTATTCGACAGAGATAGAGACAGCCAGCGAGAGAGGGAACACAGCAGGGGGAGTGGGAGAGGAAGAAAAAGGCTCCCAGCGGAGGAGCCTGATGTGGGGCTCGATTCCAGAACGCCGGGATCACGCCCTGAGCCGAAGGCAGACGCTTAACCGCTGTGCCACCCAGGCGCCCCCTGAATGCATCTTTTAAAAGAAGTTCCCTGTCACTGTGGCCAGCTGTAAGAGGTACAAGAGAAGAGGGAATAAATTCAGCTGGAATCTCTCGAAGTCACTCTTAAACTTACCCTTCCTTACTTTCTTTGTAAGTCTTTTCCTTCCTTCTACAAGTAAATGGAAGCTTGTAGAACTGCACATACCGTATCTTGCTATCTATTTACTCTACCTCTTCCTAGAAGATGGTGTGTGAGATGAAGAACATCAGAGTTTGGGGTCAGAAGACTTGAGACTGACCATGATTTTAGACGAGCCACTTAACTTTATTGAGCTTTTATTTACTTATTTATGAAATGGTGATAATTTTCCTCTCTGACATCATCCCATGTATGGGAAAGACATGTATGAATGCAGACGTGTTTGCAGACAGTCAATATAAACAACCCAATGAAACAAACTTTCTCTGCTTTAGAGTTTAAATTCATAAGGAAAGGACAAAGAAGCTTTTTCAAAGTCTTATTTATAAAGAATCATTCATATGTCTTATTTGTAAACATATAGTTTGTTTATGCTTTTAATAATGAAACTAGGGGGGAAATCAGTTCAGTTGAACATACAAATAGTTTTATCAACACAGTATTTGCAGAGAAAGAAATTCATTAAATCAAAATATCACAACACTGAATTTCACACTTAAACCCGACATGCAGATTGTAGGATTATGTTACAGAATGTTTTGATGGAATGTGTTAACTATAAAAATAATTCAATGCAATTTCCATTTAGCACATTGTACAAAACTCATTCTTCAATAGAATTAACAAGTTTACAATCTTTCTCCTAAGGTGCTATGCATTCAAAGTGCTCTGTAGCATTGAGGTCGAGATCAGGAAACAAATACTGTCGATCTGCACAGTAATGCTGCTCAGTATTAAATGAAATTGGACATACTGTAGATGAAACCCACTCAGAAAACCTAAGACAGACAATGGTGATGTGTGGTGTGCTGCGAGAGGAGCTCATCCCTGGTAGGGGTGGGGCTGGAAGAGGTCGTAAACACATCGTTACGGTCATCATAAAAATAAGCTTCAAGTTGAATCCATCACTTTTATAGTGAGTACCCTTTCTTAGAGAAAGAGAGAAAAGTAGAGACACAGAAAAAGAGACAAAGTTCACAATGCTTCTGCAATCCACTTTCCAACTGAGACTAATCCTCAGTACAATGCAGAGTCCCCAACAGCAGTTCCAGACTTCAGAGTACATCACAATTACCTGGAGGGCTTATTAAAACACCATTGCGAGGCCCCAGCCACAGAGTTTCCAATTTAATAGGTGTGAGATGAGGGTGGGAATTAGTATTTTTGGAACAGTTCCAGGTGATACTGATATCCTCAAGAGACCACATTTTGAGAACCACAGGTCCATTATATCTTTGATCTTTCAAGGGCTCCTTTATTAAAATGAAACATACCTATAAAGATAATATGCCTGGTCCCTAGGGGCATACGGTATAGGGCAGTCAACATAGACGATATGATGATTTAGGGCAGCAGTCCTCAATTTTAGCTACATAGTAGAATCAACCAAATTTTAAAAACAAAAAACCCAAAGAACAAAACACCTGACATCTACACCCATCTAAAACTAATTAAACCCAAATCTCTGGGGGAGGGGGCCAGGAGTTGAATCATTCATGAAAGTGCTCCATGCAAGTCTAATGTGTAGTCCAGCTGCAGGTCACTGCTTTAGGAAGTTTTGTTTCACCTCCTCTGGGAGAAAAGATGGCCAAACATAAGTGCCCTTTAGGATATTGGTATAGGAACAAAGACGTCTTAAGGAAATCAAAATCCCCAGTAGGCACGCTGATGCATAGCTATTTCTAGTAATATCAAGGCGTAATTTAGAAAGTGATTCTGACTGTTGATTTACAATGCCCTGCAACATTAGTTCACAGGTTTGAAATAACAGAACTTGGCCAGGTGAGCGGCACACTAATTTAATCCAAGTTTCTTTTCCATCAAATGACATCAACCAAAGAATCCGGAGTCTAGAATGTTGGTGTATGTGATGTGCAATGTTTACGTGCTATAATTATTGTTACTCATTTCAGTCAGCTAAATTATTTATTACTTCGATTTACATTTGAGTGGACCTCTAAATAAGGCCCCCGGGGACAAAATGCCACAAGCATTTAAGTCTACCTCAGAAAGGAAAACTACAGAAACACATACAAAAAAAACCAAAGGGCATTTTGAAATAAGATTGCCACTTTACCCTTCTGGTATAAATAGGATGCATAAATAGTTCTAAGTGTAAGCGAATCTACATGCCATAGAATCCCTTTCTGGAAGGATTTACAGGGCTGGCGCAATCTTTAGTATTGAGTGTACACAGAAGGACCTTTAGAGCTCATTTTCACAAACCAAGTCATTAAAGCCCCAAGCCACAGACTTTAAATAAAACTCTAATGTATGAAACCGGGACTAATATTTGATTATAAATAAAAAGGAATTTAAACAAAAACCCCAGATGTGAGGGCTGAGCCTTTCAGGTGATCTTTGGTAAAAGTCAAACATTTGAAAACTATCAATTGGCTTTGAATAGAGACACGTTAGCTATGCTGAATACATAACAGCCTCACAGTCCTCCATTAGGAACCGCTGCCCCTTAAGAGGGTCCTACAGATCGATCCAGGTATTTTCAAGGTGTTCACTGTGCTACTGACCAGCGCTGCCAGACTGGGAACCAGCTCAGACAAACACAATGATCAAAAAGAAAAAAAGGTAAAAAGCCAAAGTTCTAAGTGAGATGCTTGGGTGAACCTCTCTCCAGTCTTTAAGTCTTCCAGAAGACATCTTTCAAATATCCTGAAAAATAATAAATAGAACTATGTGTAAAATAACTCAGGATAGTAGAAACTGGAAGCCAAGGATATGAGGGCATCAGGGAAATGGCAGGAATATGGGAAACGCTAAAAATAATTTTGGCCTTTAGTTACAATCTGCAATATTTTGCATATATTTTTATAATGTGTATATATTTTTCATATTTTATAATTTATGCTATATATATATTAAACTTCACAAAAATTGCAGAAATGAAGGCATAGAGCCCATTTAAAGGCAAATAATCACAGCCATCCTTTCAAACACTACAAGGGAAATGAACTCAGGAATAGAGTTTGATTCTTTTTGTCTGTGGTATGTCCCTGTGGCCCATTCTGTATTTCATATCCGGGGCCCTGGACAGGAGACATGGATTTCACCTCTTCGGAGAGCTGTGCTTGCAGAGCAGAGAATGTGACTTAGGGGTGCATGAGGAGTAGAAGTGGGTCCCCGTGTGCATGTTGGCGCCAGCCCAGTCTTACCCACTCCTGTCCTCTAGGGCTTGGGGCTCAGCAGTATAGAATTGAGAATTGAGGCCGCTGGGTGCAGGTGTGTGCACTGCATGACTGATGAAGTCTGAGCCCGACCAAAGCAGAGGGAACCTCAGGTGGGGAATCTGATCCTGCGAACAGAGCGGACTTAAACTCACCTTCTGCCACAAAGTCTCTTAGGCCTTCACGCTGCTCAAGGAGACATCTGCGTTGGCAGGTTCTCTCTTTCTCTTTGCACTGTACGCTCTTGCCTCTCTTGGCTTTCCGTGTAATCAGGTTTCACAGGGAGCGTGTGCATGCCCTGTGGACTCTCTGCCCTCGGCTCTGACTCTGTCCCTCCGGACACTCCGGGGCTGAACTCTCCGGCTGCACCCAACGCCTGCCCGTGGTCGGCACAGCAACCCGGGCCGGCCTCCTGGCCCACAGACTCGGCCCACTGCATGGGCTCAGCTCCCCCGCCCGCTGGATGCTGCCCGAGCCCTGCGGCCTTCCCTCCCAGGACGGAAGGTTCTCGTGCAGCCCCCACCTCAGCCTCTGGTGCCCGAGTCCCCGTCACCTCCTCCACCGCCGGCACCTCCTCCCCGCTCAGTGCTCTTTCCTCCGCCACCACCTTCTCGGCAGCTGCCGGTTTCCCTAGTAACTCCTCCACTTGGTGCCAAGTTTCCTTTCCAGCAACATCTGACAAGGAGGAGGCTTTATTTGCCTCTGTTTTCCCCTCAGCTGCCTTCAAATCTGCCAACACCTCCCTCTTCTCTGAGGCCGCTGCCGCTGCTCCTTCTCCTTGGTGGAGAGCTTCGTCCGCCACCACCGCCCCTCCTGGCAAGCTCCCCTCCCCGTCCGGGTCCCCCTTCCTCCTCACTCCCTTCACCCGCGCGCACTCTTCATCGGCCTCCTCTTCTGGGTCCTCACCCATAGTTTCTTCACTCAGCTTTTCTGCCATCATGGAATCTTCCTCAGAAACATCTTCTTCGGTCATCGCTGTGACCCCGGCTCCTTGCTCCCCTTGCAAAGGCCCTTCTTCATCCCTCCCTTCCCGTCCCGCGAGGCCATCTTGATCTTTGGCTGCGCGCCCCCGGGCCTCACCTGTGGCTGTGATCATTGCCTCCGGTGCCTGCCCGGTTCCTGCTAGCTCAGTTCCAGGAGCTCCTAACACACCCTCCCCCTCAAGGCCCAGCCCCTGGTCCAGCCACAAGGGAGCCCTGTTCTCCCTGGGGAGCAGCTCTGCTCTGCCTTTGTGCTCTGGGTCTCGGGCTTCTCTTAGTCTTTCCCCTCCTTCCTCTTTCCTCAGAGCAGTTGGGTTTTCCCGTGACTCTTCATGTCCAGATGCTGCTTCAAACATGGCCCCCTGTCTCTCTCTCCGTGAATCTCCTCCTTGCGGCCCTGTGTCTTCAGTCCACTCTGACGCCCCCATGGGTGCTTCGCCCTCGGCATCACACTCCATCTCATTCTGGGAGACTTGTGTCTCTTCCTCAGGTCTCACTTCCTTCATGGTTTCCTGCTCTTCCCCTTTAACCTTTTGCTCTTCTTCTAAAATGTCTTCACCCTGTTGTGCATTTGCGCTTGTCACCTCTTCCCTCTCAGATTCAGTTTCCTCCAGAGGTGATCCTGGCCTCTCAGCTTTCGTCCTCCCTCTCGCTACACCTAACTCCTCGGGGAACATTTCTTTCTTGCCATCTTCTTTATTAGATTCTGCCTCGGCCCCAGCCTCCTCCCTTTCAGCATCTTCCTTACAAAGCTCTTCCAGGCTGTCCTCCCAAAGCCCCATGCGGGCTGCCTCAGCCTTCTCCGAAGTTGAGGAGCTCCACGGTGGTGTCCCTGGCCCCACAGCTGCCTTCCTCTCTTCAGCTGGTTCCTCTCCCCCAAGCACTGCCTCTTCTGAGCCACCTTCTCTCTCAGGGGCCGCATCTCCCATGGCTCCCAGATCCTGTAGCTCTGTAGATGCTCGCTCTTCACTGCTCACCACCTCAGGCTTCTCAGACCCTGCCGCACTCACCGCCTCCCCTTCCTCAGCCTCTCTCTTCTCGGGTGTCGCTGTCTCCCTCAGGGCTGTTGCCTCCTGAATCCACTCTGAGTCCAGAGCTGCTGCCTCACTTACAAGCACGGCCTTCTCGGAGCTCCACTCCTCCTCAGGGAGCACTCCCTTCTGGGAGCCCTGCTCCTCCTCAGGGAGCACCACCTTCTCGGAGCCCCGCCCCTCCTCAAGGAGCACCGCCTTCTCAGAGCCCCGACCCTCCTCAGGGAGCATTGCCTTCTGGGAGCCCCGCCCCTCCTCGGGGAGCATTGCCTTCTGGGAGCCACGCCCCTCCTCAGGGAGCACTACCTTCTCAGAGCCCCACCCCTCCTCAGGGAGCCCCACCTTCTCGGAGCCCCACCCCTCCTCAGGGAGCACTGCCTTCTCGGAGCCCCACTCCTCCTCAGGGAGCGCTACCTTCTCAGAGCGCCGCTCCTCCTCAGGGAGCACTGCCTTCTCGGAGCCCCACTCCTCCTCTGCAGCCGCCTTCTCAGTCTCCTGCACTGTTGGCAGCATGGCAGGCTCTTCAGGAGCCTCACCTTCATTCAGACGTCCAGAGGCTCTGGTGGCTTCTTTCCCCCTAAGGCTCAACTCCTCTTTATCCAGCCTTTGATCCCCTTCTGCTTCTGCCTCTGCCCCACTCACTGTGCCCTGAGGGATCTCTCTTTCCTCCCTAAATTGTCCTACTAATGCTGGCAGCTCTGCTGTTGGCTTCCCCTCCCCCAAGGGAACCCCATTAACCCCTGCTCTTCCCCACTGTGCTGCATCCCCTTTCTCCTCTGCTGTGTCCGCATTCCCATGCTGGGGAAGTGCATCTTCCTCCACTGCTTCTTTGTTCTCCAGTGTGTACACTTCTGATGGGCCTTGCTTGGATTCCGCGTCTGAGCTGAGTGTTGCTCTCTCCTCCAACCGGAAATTCCCGTCTGGTGCTATAAAGTAAGGTTAGAAAACACGGTTACTCTAATCAAAGTATCAGGGAGGAGATAGTCTATAAAACCATATATGAGATATGTATAATATCAAGGAGCTATTGATATGATATATAAAACACTTCCTTGATCCTATGATGCCATCGACTGTAACGTGCACCATGATTTACTAATGGCTCTTCGTGATGAAAAGAAGTGCTATCAGTTTAAAGGACACATTGATATTAAAGGAAAATTGAACATCAGAAAAGTTGAAAACAAGCAATCTCCATATCTTAGAGTACTCTCCTCTCTTCCTCTCTCTCTCTCAGTCTCTCACATACCCACACACACCGCCTACTTTCATTTGAAATATTAGGACTTGCAGAAAAATTCTGTAGTAAAAAAACAGTATTTCATCTTCTTAGAAATCATTGTGCCCTCGAGCATCGTAATACGCGTGTCCTCAGCCTGTGTTTCTTGTACTCGTGTGGGCATTCAGCAACACGATCACAGTACAGTGTGAGCCAATTATTATCCCATATAGTACTCCCACATTTTAAAACTACTATATCTAGATTTAGTCACCAAATAACTTTGTAGCTCAAGGTAAGGCTTTTTACTAAAGACACCAATTTGTATTATAGGTCAGGATACCTCCCATCTACGTTCAGAAACTGTTTTGCCTTTGGCAAAACAGGATCACAGAACGAGACAGGACTTTGTAGTCCGGGACAAATTTCAACATAAATAACCTCCTTGAAGTATTTCATAAGTTCTCATCCATAATTCCCTGGCAAATCTGGCTGTACTAGCCATCATACTTCAATAAATCTAAGTTCAATATGTTTCTTAAAGACTTCAAGTGCGTTTCTTATTATTTAACAAATACATGCATTTCTGTTGAAATGACCCATGCAAAATAATTAAAAGGATGTCACGCGAAATACCCAAACCATTTACATTTTCCAACTGCAGAATAATACTTAGGGAGATAGGAACTTCTAAAAATGGTCATCTTAATAATTTCGCTATCAATTTAATCTTTCTCACTTACAGAAGACACTAGACTAGATGCTAGAAGTTATCATACCAGTGTGCCAACCTCCAAAAATTATAAACTTATAAAATAGGCAAATGTGTCTTCCTCATATTTTTTGTTGCTTGTCTTTTTGGCCAGCCGTCTAACCCCCACAGCCCACCTCATTACCAAGGATCTACCAGAAACCTAAAGCCCTGATCTTACTCAATTCTTCCCTGTTCTGATACCCATCCAGGACTGTCTGATCACTCTATTTCCCCTCCTCACACAAAACTCAGCTGTCCTTTGTTGCATTCCCTTGGCCTTCTGCCAGCTATCACAACCATTTTGATGAAGGCAGTAATAGCTGATACTACCTTTCCCTCAAAAAAATATATTTGGAAGGTAATTTTTGGTGACTTTTTTCAAAGAAGTAATAGGAATTTCAGGTCTATCAATAGGGTTGGTGTTGACTTTTATAGGTGGTCCTCAGTACATCACAGCAGTTAGTTACTAAATGTACCTATAAGCTGCCAGAGGGAAATATGGAGCCAAATGTTCATTCAGAGAACATGTAGCCAATTCACCTGAAAGAATTTTATTTCATTATTCATATTTCACTTTATCCATCCATTGTATCTCATTATGGATTATTATTGGATTTAAAACAAAATTAAATTAAAACAATGTGTGTCAATTCTCTTTAATAGTGTATCTGTCGCTATTCAAATTCCTGCATCGAAGTATATTAAAAAGTCAGTTGTAAAGAACATTTAAATAAAGTCCTCTGTTTTTCTAAGCTGGTCTTCAAATTTATGGATTAATTAAAGAACATTAAGGAAAACAGGGGAATAAAACTGCCTAGCCACCATATAATAATATACTATGCCTACATTCTGGAGAGAAAGGGCTAATGGCGTCCAGCTGAGCTATTATATGACACCATAGGGGAGTCAGATAAGACATTCCTGAAGTAAGGGAGAAAGAGTAATTGAAATCCTTCTAAGAAGGATGAGTTTGAAAACATGACATGTTTTTTGATAGTAACCTCATGGGGTTTTGGTAAAAAAAAAGAATATAAGACCGCAAGCGATATTCACAGAGGCAATTTGATTTCATGAAATGAGTGTGTACTTAGGGGTCAGACAGAGCTGGATGAGAATGCCAGCTCTGACACTTACTATTTGTATGAACTTGGGAAACAACACCTCTCTAAGCCTTCATTCTTTTATCCATAAAATGGGAGCAGAAAATGCTTGACTCACAGAATCCTTATGATAGTAAACCATAAAATGCTTCACACAGTTGCCGGCACACAGAAGGCCCTACCAAGTCTCCTTTCCATACTTCCCTTCCACTACTTATGATAAATTATATTTTCTTGCTTGAATCAGATTTGTTCAGTAACAACTATGGTGCCTGCATTGCAGAATGTTTGGGAGATACACTAGAACTCCTCTGGTGGAATGCTCACCATACAAGATTTGGATTCCCTTAGGTCAGGGTCCTCCTCCTGTAACTCCTCTATTCAGGTTCAAGTGCCACCTGGCCCTCTCCACATTCCCCAGGGGGAACTGGAGCTCAGAGAACCAGTGCGAACACGAATATTCTGCCTCCTATTTCTTGTGAGTAATGAAGTCCTTTTTCTCTGACCCAGGAGTCTTATGTCTTCTGCTCACACCATGAAACTGAGGCTGGCAAGCTTATTTGCTTGAAAATAGGGTAAAATCTCAAAAACCTCACAGTGCTTAATGACTGTTGTTAAAAATTAGAGGCAGGGATAATGTGACCATATGATAAATAAAATGAATAAGCCCCCCCCCCCATACACACATACATATATTCAAATCAGGGCAGTTTTTAAAAATCCTCTACTGAATATAGGGAAACCTGATTTCAAGGACATAGGGTGTTTGACCCGATGGGTATGAGTCATGGTCTGTTGAGTCACTCTAATTGGCGATCTTGCAGCTGGAATACTCATCACCAAGAGCCAGGTTATATGTTGATGGCAAAAAATTCTTCCCTAATTTAAAAAAAATGAAGAGTTCAAATAAACCATTGTGAAATGTGCCTTGGCCCTCCCTGTCTCCAGTGGGTCAGTTAGGCAAATTCTCCTACCTAGTCACCTAACTGGGAGGCCAACTACGAAATAAGACTGATCTGAAACTCCCTACCAATATTTCTTTTATACTCGAAAGTCCTTTTTTCCCTCCAATCTAGGCACTAATATATTCAAAAAAAGAATAGTAGCATTCATATCTGATGTCAGCTTTAGAGCTCCCCTTAAGGCTTAACTCTTGGTCATCTCCTGCCATCAAATTCATTAGTTGAAAGAAAATAAAGGTTGAAGGAGGAGGAAACAGGGGTGTGAGGACAAAAGATGAAAATGGGGCTGTCTTTCACAGAGGATTTCTAAAGGTGTTTCCTAGGTAATGATGTGCCCTTACCTGCACCTTTGTCAATCTCCGGCTTCCTCGAGTGCTTCTCCTCGTCCACGCTGCTAACACCAGACTCAGTGTCATAGTGCCGGTGGCCGCCAGGTTCCACAGCCTCAGCGACAGTCTGTCCAACTGATTGGAGATCATAGGAAATATCAAAAGGCATAAAAACAGGTCATGTGAACATTGCTCAGCTATTTCACATCCTTTCAGCAAGTGGGGTTAATTTTAAATATGCACATTAAAATGTGACCTTGTTTTTTAAAAATCTATGAAGATTAAATCGCTTCCAAGCCATGATTTCAAAAAGGAAAACACAATGGCAGATCATGAAGTAAAGAATTGCATGCAAAGAAATACTTAAAAAAGACAACAGCCAGAAGCAGTGACAGATCAGCTAAATGCACATGCAATGAAATGATGGAAAATGAGGTTTAGTCACCTTTTCCTTTCCAGAAACACATGTTATGGCTTTTATAATGCCAGTCATCACTGCTCTTTAAAGTTGCTAAGACTACCAGAGCTGACTATACTATGAGTATTTCATCCATTAGATTTTAGTGATTTGACCTCAATATTCACTCCATGTGGACAGAGCAAAAAAGCTAGTGCATGATTCCTATGTATTTGACAGTAAAAGCTGTTGTAGAAATTCCTGTTCTCTACAGCTGATAACCAGCCATAGAACTTTAGAAACACATGACCTAAGTTCAAGTCCCATACTCCATACTAACGGTGTCAACTTCAGTTAAGTTCTTCGACCTAAGCCTAAGCCTCAGTCGTCCGTCTTTCCAAAAAAGATATCTACTTAGTAGTTATTGGAAGGATTAAATGAAGTAATATATGTAGTGCATGTTTGCCTTATAGCAGATGCCTAAGCACTTAATAAATAATAGCTATGATGATGATGAGCGTGTCTGTTATAAGAATTATCACCCAGTCTGGTATGATTCTAGGCAACACTGTAATATCAATTAAATTTATCTTTAATTTCTGACATGTCCCTGTCTACATCCCTTACCTACCATCTGATGATCCATGTGCCTAATCCCTGATACCTATCATTACGCCACCTTCTGGTTAATTCAAGTTCACTCAAATAACGCTAGACCTAGATCTGCCCTCCCAGATAAGAACAGATCTCCAAAATACCCTTTCCTCTCTCCCACCCTCCCTTCCTCCCTTCCTCCCTTTCTTCCTTCCCTTCTTTTTTTCTCTTTTTCCTCTCATACATTCTGATTCAATTGATCCAAAGACTGTACTTCGAGAAAAACAGAACTAGAATGTGGTCTCTTGATCACTTTAAGGTGAATTGCTAAGGGGTAATTAGTTACTTACTGATTCATCTGTGTTTGGAAGCAAATGGTGAAATGTCTGCCTCATGTGGCTTTTGGGGGAAAAAATGGAATGACTTCACTTTATTAATCTTGAGAGAACCACCATGGAAATGAAAAGAGGTACATCAAATAGTTCTAATGTATTCTATTTCAAACATTTTTGAACATCAATTTTCCTCATTCATCTGATAACCAAATAAAAAAGATTTTTACAATAATATAGTTTAGAGATGACATCAACTCATGACAATTAGATTATAGTTGGGTTTGTTATCAAGTAAATCTTTATTCTGGAAACTTTATAAACATTGTACATATAAATTAAATATCACCTTGCCCACTGTAATAATGCTAACAGTATATAACTAGCAAGTTTAAATAAGCAGTGTTTTAGATCATTGTGTATAAATCTGCTTGGCTGATTGAGCAATAGAAATCCCAAAGATGGTAGGACAGGGGAATGGGAGCAAGTCTGATTTCATAGCAATGACTTGAAGTTTTGTTTCATCAGAGCCTATGAGACATCTGGTTTTTTTTTTCCAGGTAGCCATAGACTATAAATAAATATGGTTTATCATCCAAATATCAAATCATTATGTTATACACCTAAAATAATATAATATACATTAATTATACCTCAATAAATTTTTTAAAGAAATATGGTTTACAATAATAATAATAATAAATAATAATTAAAGCGAACAATTAGCAGCTATTGAACCAAAGACTATTCTAAGAAGCCAAATGGTACTAGCATAATTTGGAAATTACAACTCACTCAGAATGGACAGTGAAGCATGTAGTCCCTCTGTCTCAGGACTGTCCTCACCACCGGGCCACATCTGCTGGCTTGCCCCTGGAGGGTTAGGCTTTGGAAGTAGATGAGAAGGCTTTTGGAAGTGGATATAGATAGGTGTTGCCTGCTTCCGATTCAGCAAGAATGGGACCCAGGCCTGAGCATCAAGGATTTATTAGGTGTGAGACCAGAAAAGGCCTCACTTGATCATTTTTTTTTTTTTCTCTCAGATGTTCTGAAACTGAAACTTAAAAGCAAGAACTTGGCCAGGGTCTAACCTTGAGGGTTTCCACCTAGAGGAAAAGAGGACTGTGCCCGCTGAGCCCGGCACACCAGCACTGTGATACAACACTTTGTGTCCTTAACTACTTAGCCCTCACCCCCTGAGGCTCCTCTCCTTCCCGCTCTATAAAGATGACCATTAAAAGCAAAGGTAACTGTCCGTTCTCACAGCCTTCAAAGCAAAGCGGAAGAAGCTCCCACAGAGCTCTTAGAAAAGCGCCTTTTCCACTCAAATGATATAGAATATTTTAAGATGTTTTTAAAATACCAAAATATTATTATCTGATAATGTTAGCTTTTTTATTATGAAAACGAACATATTTAAAAATAATATATACAGTACTTTCCTTAAATAGGGAAATAGTACATATTCTTATTTAAAGCTTTAAAAGATTATAAAGTACAAAAAAGAAAACAAAAATTTTCCTAGTTTCACCACTCAGAAGTACTAGTTAATATTTGGGTGAATCTCTATGTATCTTTTTTACTCTCTTCTTAGTATAGGTAGCATTTTGTACCCCATTTTATTAATTTAGCAATCTATTGTGACTATTTCCACATATCATTAAATTAAAACAGATTCTTCAAAACTACATAGAATGTTCTAAGTTTTTACTAAAATTTGGTTAACCAATTGCCTGATGTAGAATATTGAGTTATTTCCATTTGTGTGTGTGTGTGTGTGTGTGTGATTATAAAGCTATTTTAAATACCACTTATAATCATTTTTGTATTTTTTCTGACTATTCCATTTGGGCAAATTCCTGGAATTGGACTTGCTGGCTCAAAGAGCATATTTTTAGAAGCTTTTGATAGATGTTTTTTTATATGTTCTTCAAAAAAAGGAGGTATCAACAAACAATTTCACCTAAATGATGGAAGGCCATATGTCCCTGTGCTTTGCCAACAATATCACAATTTCCACCAATTCTTTCTATATTTGATAATTTCGTAATTGAAAACTGGTGGCAAGGATATCATTTTCCAATATTAGTAGGGAAGCTTTCTAAATTCACGCCCTCTTCTCTGCTTGTTTTGAAACAAAACAAACTGATCCCATCTCAAAACATACTAATAACCCTGAGCAATTTAGAAGACAGTTTTGCCAAGAACTTGTCATCTGAACCTTAAGAATGTAAGAAGTCTACAAAAGCAGAGTAAAGATCTATCCAAGTTTATCCCAAGTTCCCGGTGACCTTGAATACCACGCGTGTGATTCAATTGTTCTTTGTGTAGCCAATCAATTACCTTCCCAGCAAGTCACCAGGACAAACTTCATGACTAAACACTGTCTATCTACGCAGGGAAGATGCTCCTGCCTTACCCCCAGCGTTGAAACACGGCCCACAGCAACCTGGGGTTAACTACCAGCTCAAGCCCGCAGCTGTTCAGAGACAACAGCTTCAGAGACGGCTAACGTCTGTCCTCCACACAGTATAGAATAGTACAGAATTATCTTTCTAAAACATTCAGATCATGGCATTTGGATGCTCAAACTTTTCCAATGGCTTCCCATCTCAGAATCAAACCCTCCCTGTGGCATACAAGTTTCTCCCAGTGCCTCATCTTCCACCACTTTCTGGTTCATCTGTTAGTTTGCGTCTGTCACACCAGCCCCCCTTCTGGATCCTTCACTCAGCAATAATGCTCCCGGTCTAGATCCTTGCATTTTCTTCCCTCCGCTTCCTGCACGCTTTCTCCAGCCGAAAGGCTCTGCCCTGTACTTCATTCAGCTCTCTGCTCAAATGTCCCCTCCACAGGGAGGCCATCCCTAAGATACCATCCCTTCCTCAAACCATTACTCCGTCCTCTTACCCTGATTTGTTTTGCTTCTACACTTAGTCCAGAATACCCCATTACTTGTTTATTTTTCACATGTCAGGCGTCTCTCTCTCACTAGAACATAAACTCCAGTATGGACAGGGACTTCATTACGTTCACACTAAGAACAGTGTGGCATAAAGCAGATACCCAAAAAAACTATTTATTGGCAGAGGCAATCTACTGGAACAAATAACTACGTGCTTTCACAATTCACCCAGAAATTGCATTTAGACCACAACTCACAACACATGATGGTCTTGTTCTCTCATCAGGACCATCTAACTTGCCTGCATGGCGATTAGACTGCATAGGACTTTAGTCGTTACATTACCCAGGTTTAGATTACCTGGCCAAGCACTATGACATCTTCTCATTCACCTATAGAAGTATGAAGTGCCTGCTTCCATATGCATTTTACTATATACTTAATATTACCGCATTCTATTCTTAATATTTTATTTATATTTGTAATGTATAAATTATATTAACTTCACAAATTAATCTACCTAAATTGTCCCACTATTAGAACATAAAGCAAAGATCATGTCACAGTGCATTGAGACAGCTTAAACTGAAGATAACAGAGAAAAATAAACACATTAAAATAACACTATGCCCTATCATACTGCATTACCTCCCAAGGACACTGTCCCATTGTAGCCAGCAATAATAATCTTTTACTTTATCCACTTCACTGCATATAACACATCTTTTATATCAATTCACCTGATTTGTTGGTGAACTAGACAAAGCCCAATTAAGTGAGACAAATAAAATAGAAGGAAAAATATCACTTTATGTTATCAATCTGAAAAGTACAAAGGTATTGAACATAGAACTTTACTACTTTATCCACTGCTGTGATCATAAGTGAAAACAATTCAAATTAAGTTGCATTTGTTTGGACACTATAAAACATCATTAACTGAGTGTAATTTTATAGCCCACAGACCTATTCCTGACATAATCACAGAGCATAATTCAGCACCATACAAATCTGAGAGAGAATCTTCTACACATTATCTCAGCCCCCATTTTGACCTGAGGTTCTAATCAGAGATCTAAATAAAGTAATATGCATTTCACTCTTTACCATGCCTTCTGATCGAGTGCGGCATGGTCACCTACATGACCTTCTCTTCAAGCATTAACTTTGGTTCCCACCTTCCCTCCCTGAGCCATCTAACAGAAGACTCCATTAAGAAAGAGGAGCTAGCCATAACCTCTTTGCCTGGCATCAGCCAGGTCAAGACCTGGTTTATTTTATCTGAAATTTTCTTAGAAATATTTATTCATATAAGGGACTTTGAGACTATTTATGACGCCTCTTCATCTGTTATAATAAATATTTACAAACTCATTGTATCATTTCCTTGAATACATTTAAAAACACCAGCACTCAAGAGTTATAATCTATGCATCCTTGGGTTTTGATAGCATTAATCCTTCTACATCATTCTGAACATTTTACATGTTTTTTAAAAAATCTATTAATGTTTTATTTTCCACTGTACTTTATTCCCTCTATCTCTGCCCTCCATAACCCAGAAATTTTATTCTTTTGTGGAAGATGGGTCATAGAACAAATCTATCAGTTCTTGCACAGAAGGCAACATATTTTTAAGGAAATTTGCAAAGTTATAAAATACTAAAGTAATACAGCAGAATACTACGTATAGTGAATAAGAATAAAGTACAGCTATGTGTGCTAATATGAAAGGGTATGAAGATACAGTAATAAGTAAAAAAAAGCAAGTGGTAAAACAAAATGTATCATGTTTCCATCTGTCTATAAAAATAATATATGTATATATATAACATATGAATACATTTATATATGTGTATAGAGAGAAATTTTTCTAGAATCAGGCCTAAAATGTATTCTCCACGCTTATGACTCTGTTGCATGGGAAAGAGTAGAGGTGGGGTAAGGGAAACTAGCTTTCTTTTCATTCTCTCTGTTCTATATTGTTTAAACTTTTCAACCAATCCTTTGTAAGAAAAAAATTTTATCAAAAGCCTTAATATGTGATCCAGAAATTACACTCTTAGGAACCTAGCCTAAGAAAATAATTACAGATTTTAAATTACCTTAAGCAATAAGATATTAGAGTACTATTAATAATAGTGAAAATAGGGAAAAATATAAATGTCAATAATAGGGAAATGGTTACATTATAAAAGAAACACAGAATGGGATAACACAGACATTGAACATATTTATAAAAATTACATAATAATATAAAAATGCTTATGGTATAAGAATAAAAAGCAGGACACAACATTTTATAAAAAATACGACAACGTAACTTTGTAAACCCTAAGTTTAGAAATAAAAAAAACCTGACCAAACGTTGAAGGTTATTTTTGTGTGTGCGCTAAATTTGTGGGTAATTTTTTTAAAAATCTACTCTTCTCTATATTCTGACTGCTATTTCATGTTATGTCGTAAGCTGTTAATGAAAAATAAACACTGACAAAGAGAGCTGCTACATTTATTAAAGCTTAAGAAAGATAAAAAAGTCACAAACCTTGCCATCTAGTGTTGAACCTGCCTTAATAAAAAGATAAAAAAATGCTTTAGAATCATAGACGTTATCAAGTCAAGAACATAGACTTCCCATAATACGTAAGAAAAATAATAAACCTACACACTTTTCATTTCACACATCCAGAAAAAAACCACCTCACTTTCCTCCACGTGGCATGATCCTAGTCTCAGGTTTTTCCTATTCCATCCATCACCTCGGTACAGCCTCCACTACATGAGTCTTACTTAACAGAAAGATGTCTTTGTATACAAGTCCAGGGAAACAGTCTAGTTTCCTGAAGAGGAAGTAAAAGAAATAACAATGTCACCGTTCCTACTGACCTTGAACATCTCTACCTTTCTTGGGCAGCAGCTTGCCAAATTGTACAAATTTCCCAGATCGTACATTATATGTTCCAGAACTGAACAATGAAATCCACGATCGAAGACTGGAACTATTTTATAAAAGGGTTTCAAATATATTTTAATAAGAATCTTAACTCATATATGGAAAAACCCCTTTGACAATCTCAGAGGTCTTTAATCCCAGGGCAGAAGTTGGCAAGCTTTTTCTATTAAGGGCCAGACAGGGAATTCTTCGGGCTCCGTGAGCTATGAGGAGGGTCTCTGCTGCAATTCCTTAGCTCTGCCCTTGCGAAGCAAAAGCAGCCGCTGATAATATGTAAGCAAACGCACACGGCTCTGTTCCAGTAAAACGTTATTTTCTGACACTGAAATTTGAATTGAATTTTTTCACGTTACCACGTATTATTCTTTTGATTTTTTCAAAAACCACTGAAAAATTTTAAAAACAAACAAAAAATTCTGAAAACATTCTTAGCTCACAGGCAATGCAAAAGAAGAAAAAAAGTGGTAGGCCAGATGGCGCCTGTGGGTCGAAGTTTGTCAAACTGTGCGTTCCAGAGTTATTTGAATTTGCTACATCCCGCTATCTAGAATGCTTTTATCCTCCTCCATTTGATCTTAAAAATCATATCTGACCTTTGAAGCCTTCCTCAAAAAGATCCTTCACAAAAACATTCAAGGTGTACTTAACCAAATGGGACTTCCCCCTTCTTTGGAAACGCCAGCATTTGTACCTTCTCTGGTTTTATGAATGACTACTGACCTTTGTCCAATTATTGGTGTGCCAAGCCTTCCTCTTATCATGTGATGGGAGACACCCTCTCTTACACATTTCTTATTGACCATGGTTCCCTGCACATAGTAGAAGTTGAATAATAATGATTGAATTGAAAAATAACTACTCAACATCCTCAATTCCTAGATGTAGGCCCCAGTGGTTTCATAACAGCTTTTAAGGTCGTAAAAAAAAATGTTAGAGACATTAAAAGTATGCATAAGCTTTAAAACAGATGATTTTAGTAATATTAAAATGTGAAAACAGATTTTATCTTGGACTCAAGAAGAATGCCTACCATGCTGGGACAGGAGACAGATGAGAGAGAACAGGGGAGGGAGAGGAGTGACGGGGCACAGGATGCTATGTGAGAGCCAAACACCTGGCAGGCACGTTCCAGCTGGCCACAGGACACAACTTGGTCCTTTAACTGTCCCCCTAAAGTTGAGAAAGTCATCAGACCTTCCACATGTCTGAGGTCGTGGGGCCTGATTACTGCAGGACACTCTTTGCTGTTCCCGTGTCAAATGGGACCATCCTGCATACTCACCCAGAGACCACTGGGCCAAGAAGTCACTCAGTTTCAGAGAAGAACTCAGAGTAAAGTTTGGAGTTTTCTACGAAACTGTCATATTTTTATCTAAATTTAAATTTCTAATTGCACAGATACAATAGAACAATCTTAAAAGCCGGAGTCACTCTGCTTGAATTCAAATCCTAGGAATGCTTCTTAGGAGCTATAGAATCTTGACGGCTTACTTAACCTCTCTGAGCCACAGTTTCATCCCCTGTGAAAAAAAGACGTGATGATAAGAGAACCTAACTCAGGGGATACTGGGCTGTTGTAAGGAGTAGATGAGTTAATATATGTAAGTGTTTAGGACTGGCACGTAGTAAGCACCTGCCAATGTTAGTTGCTGTGTGTGTGTGTGTGTATATATAAGTGCATACGTAGTTACGAACAAATGGTATTTCTAGTATTAAATCACCTCTAAAAAGCCACACATACCCTTGCCTTCAGACACATATTGTGGTTTATTTGATTCTTGAGATAGAATTACCACAAGAAGGAATTTACAGAAAATAGGAAACAAGCTATATAAGATTTATCAAGTAACTTTTAAAATGCATAGAAGGAAAACAGCAAGCTGAAAATACATGTATGATTATGTGACGAAGAGAGAAATAAGAAAAAAGTTGAATGCCTCTGGCATTATCACGATAGTATTTCCCAAGCTTTGGCAGAAATGCAAGGACCAAAATCAGCTTCCATGCATGGGAACAATGGCAGGTCAACTCAATGGCCATACTTACCATCTTGTTCCACCCTATGGGGACCTGCCTCTTTGTCCTTCACCTTAGCAGTGTTTCCTTCCCAAAGCTTACTCTTATCCTTTTCTTTTTCTTCCGTGGAAACACGTTCCCTCGGCTTCTCAGATAAGCCCTCTGCAATCACCTGGGTTCCTTCCTCCATTTCTTCTTCAAGAACATTCTCCAAGCATTCCTCTATGGGCAGAGGCTTGGTCTCTACATCTGCTGTGATTATTTCTTGGTCTTCAATTTCAACTTCTAAGTAATCCTCAGTTGGAAGGTGGGATCTTCCTGGCTCATCATTTTCACTCGACTCCTGGGAAGATGAACTTCTGGTGCTTCTGTTGGGACTGTTTCCAGCGTGGGCCTCCCTATCTTCCACGGCAGATTCATCATCACTGCAAATAGAACACGGCTGACTTCTGGAGGAGGAGGACGAAACAGTTTTTATATCTAAAAAATAAAAATGATGACATCACTGTTTTTCCAAAAAGCAATTAGTTTTAATTGTGGGAATTGGGTTAGTAATAATCATACTAAAATTTTTTAATATAGGTTAATAGATTTAGTACCTTTTTTACATATATTGCACATAATTGTCAAGATAAAGAAAAACCTATGTAATCTGTGAGTCTCTAGAAGTTTTCTTTAAAAAAAATTTATTTATTTATTTGAGAGAGAGATAGTGAGCTAGCAGGAGCTGGGGTGAGGAACAGAGGGAGAGGGAGAAGCAGCCTCCCCGCTGAGCAGGGAGCTGGACTACACAGGACTCCATCCCAGGACCCTGGGATCATGACCTGAGCCCAAGGCAGACGCTTAACCAGCTGAGCCATCCAGGCGCCCCTGTAGAAGTTTTCAGTAGGAAATCTCATTGAACTGAAAACCAACTGTATTTATTTATTTATTTTTGAAAGCCACTGTACTGGAAAGCCTTTCTATCTATTTTATTGTAGAAGAAACCGAATAATCTTACTTGTTCAGTGAGAGCACTTATTCATCATCATCCGGAGTAGCCACAGTACTCTCCATGCATAAAATTTAAAGTTTTATCTACTGTAACACCAACCATACCCAGCTAGCAAGGTGTACTAGAAAGATCAATGCATTTGCATAACCCCAAGACACATTAAAGATATTTTGAGGTGATGCTTGTGTGTGTGTGCTTGTGTGTGGGAGGACATGTTGTCTTATTTCAGGCTCTCCCCAAGCAGACGCCGAGGTCAGGATTCATGTGCAAGTGAGGTACTAAGGATATGCTCCAGAAGAAGCTCCTACAGGTGTGGGGGAAGCAGGGCAGGGCAGGGAAGAAGTCAATCGAGGGAGCTATTTCAAGCAACATCTCCACCTCAGCCTGATCCTACAGGGACCTCTGAGGTCTAAATTATATTAGTATTTTTCGTCCCTTGAGGAAGGAGTCAGGCTTTCATACTCTGCTCCAGTCAGACGTGGCTGCCCGGCCCCCGCAGGGGGAGGTAAGCTCTTTGGCTCTTTCGGGCTCTTTGTGCGGGCGGGCGGGTGAAGCAGCTCCGAGCCCAGGGCTGTCCTCTGAAGAAGGCAGAGGGTGCCAGAGCTGGGAGAGGGCACATGGAGTCAGTAAGAGGGCTTCTAGGGGACGGAGGCCGTGTGCGGATGGGATGGTGCAGATACGCAGACTAGATTTACCAAAGCCAGAAATGGTTCCGTACTTACTACCCAAAAGCACTTTCAAAAATCTCCAAGAAAGCCACCTACACACTGTATCTCTGGAAGGAAGACGCACAGCCTGAAAGTCTTGCCGTATGCTGGAGGCCAGAGACTTGCAAACGTGCTTTTGAGTTTTGCACCCACAGATCTGTGTTTACAATAGTTTTTTATAGAATGTATTTTCAAATGAAATATCCTACACTTAAATGCTGCCTAGCTTTCTTGTTTTCTCTTCTCTGTGTGCTCCTTACTCTTTTCCCTGTTTCTTTCATTTCTGCTTGGCAGCTAGATGGCTGTAGCAGCTGATAGACTTTAGGGGAAGAAATACCTGTCTTTCCTTTTACCCTGTCCTTCACACCCTCCAGCCCAAATGACTCTCCATGACAGCGCTGAGAATTTTAAGCATAGTCACAGAGACTTATCAGAGTTTCCACGAAGATTTCAGAGATGCTACCCAGCAGTTAAAAAGCCTGTAAGCAACAGAACCCCTTAAGTACAATTCCATTTGTTCTTATCTCCCAACTACCTTGACGGGCATCAGAAGACCACTGTCTCTCAAAGGAACACGTACTTTAACCACTCGTTCTTTATCTCCATTTCACAAAATCTGTCTCTCAGTAGGGAACACAGCAGATCAAGGACAGTTGTTCTCGATCTTATTTGTACAACTTCAGAAACTTTAGGGACTATGATCTCACCCTCTCTTAAGCATCTCATAATTTTTTTAAAGAAAAACAACTCCTATTTGCTAGTTGTTCAATCCATGGCTCACATTAATTGTACAATTAGCTAGATGCAGTATTATTCTTGTTCTGTACTCCCAGAAATATTCTTATCTACCATCTTTAATATTGATAAAGAGACTCTCACTTTTGGCCCTGCGAGTTGTTCACACAATAAGGAAAACAAGTGTTCCTCCACCTTTCTTTTGCAGCTTCTATTAATTGTGTTATTTTATCTCAAAAGGCTGAAACACACTCTGGTTCATTTTGAGTCAGTTCCTTCGAGAAGAAAGATCAGGAGAATGAATGGCCTTCAAGAGGCAAGGGTACCCGACCTCCCATATAAACTCATTTCTGTTTTCCAATTTCTCTCTAACTTTGCTGTGCAATTTAGTTTCCTTCTCATTTCTTTCTCTCATTTTCATGCAGACACTGGGGCAAGACTTTGCCTACAAATAAAAGCTCAGAATGTTTCAGGGCCATGGAATGGGATTTTCAACACTAATTTTATTTATTGTTTTAGAAATGAAGCAAGTTTTTATATAGAAATTTTTGTCTAAAAGAACTTTTTACATGAAAGAACTGAGGGCACACATGTAATTTTTCTGTCACTAAGAAGGAAAAAATTATCTTGAAGGCGTGTTAGTAAGCAACTCTGCTCCCACCCAATTCTATTTGTCTCTCCGCGGCTCCCTGCAGGTATCGAAGCTAAAAGCATCTGCTCTTGGTCTTTGTGGTAAAGAAATGATGTGCACTCGTTGGTGTGGCACCATGATTCCATGCCCTACGTGATCTCTGTCCGCCCTGCACACTCAATCAGTCTCCGAACCCTTCACTGTCTTCTCTCTTCATGTCGCTGTCACAAACATGAGACTGAGAGAAAATAATACGTTCTTTTTTTTTTTTTTTAAAGCCACCAGAAGGGAAGTGGTTTTTTTTTTTTTTTAAGATTTTATTTATTTATTTGACAGAGACAGCCAGCGAGAGAGGGAACACAAGCAGGGGGAGTGGGAGAGGAAGAAGCAGGCTCCCAGCGGAGGAGCCTGACGTGGGACTCGATCCCATAACGCTGGGATCACGCCCTGAGCCGAAGGCAGACGCCTAACCGCTGTGCCACCTAGGCGCCCCAATAATACGTTCTTCTGTAAAATAAAACTAGGTGTTTCAATCAGGACTCAGCTGCGGACTGGCTTTGACTTTGGCTATGCCACTGAACCTCTCTAAGCCTCTGTTTTCTTGACTCTAAAATGGGGCTAATTCCCTCTGTAAGTCATTGTAGAAATTACATGACACAAAATCAAATAATGATTTCTTTATGAATTCCAGTCTTTCCCCCTCTATGAAATCACACCTGTTAAGTATAGTCTAATACATTTCTTTCTTGTGATTTCACCCTGTGCATTATATGAAGAATAGTAATTGCAGTGACTGTTTGCTGAGGAAAAATAAATAAATTAAAACTTGATCATGATTATGTATGCACCTACTGTGTACCAAACTAGGAAGTAAGCACTTTACAAATATCTCATTTAATCCCATGGAACAGCTATCTTCTTTTTCTAGATCTGGAAAGTAAGGGGGGTACCTGGGTGGCTCAGTTGGTTAAGCGTCCATCATCTCAGGGTGGTGAGATTGAGCCCTGCATCAGGCTTCTTGCTCATCGCAGAGTCCACCTGAGATTTTCTGCCTCTTTCTCTCTCCGTCTGCCCCTCCCCCCGCTCACACTCACTCTCTCTCTCTAAAATAAATAAATTAATTAAATTAAATTTAAAGGCCCAGAGGAGTTAAATAATACCCAATGCCCATTAGCTATAAAGTAGCAAGTTTTGCAAAACTTTTTTTTTTTTTGTAATGACTCACTGTGGTAAAACCAAGACCACTCTACTTGCCAAAAGGCCTTCAAACAGACAGCCCCCACTGTCAGGGACCTACTCTTGCTTCTCTTAACTAACTTTGCACTGTTCCCACCCCAGGACGACAAACGGAAAATAGTTCTCTCCAAAACCTCAGAACTCATGGAATTCAGCCTGTCCTCCCTTTTATATCCCTAGTGGTCATTCTCCATTTTGGCCACTATATATATATATATATATATCTCAGTGATCCCTGTTTATACTGCCCGCCTTGCCAAGTTGATACACACCTGACCAAGGTGCCAACCACTCATACATCCACAGTCAACACCAGTCCGGCAAACTCAGGATGCACTCTGCTCTCCCCTCTCATTACTGAGGTTCTGAGCTGTTCTTTACCTTTCTATCCACTTCCATAGATTCATTCATTAAATGCATATTGAGCACCTCCTCTGTGTCAGGCAATGTGCTAGGTTTGTTTTAAGGACACAGTAGAGAAAAAGGCAGGCCAGGACCCTGCTTCCACAGGGATTACACACTCTAGCCAGGCACCGCCTCCTTTTCCACGAGCACGACAAAGCCGCTGTACGTGTTCACTCAGGTGTTTGCTCATTCTCCTTCCGGTGACGGCGACCATGGACAGCTCAGGAGCCCCTGTTACACTCTCACTGCAACCACGTTGTCTGTTTTAAACCAACTGTAAGTCCTGACCTTAGTTTTGAATCATTTCCTCACCCGTTGCCACAGAGCATGGTTTTGCTATAGTTTAAACTCAGCATTTTCTCCATTAGCACCCTGATTTTAACTACTTTGTTTTGGGTTCACTAGCTCGACGCCCCATGAATACTTTAAGTGCACAAATGCAGTACAAATATGTAAATTCAGTTAAAAACAACTAGTTTTCACCCCAATAACATACCATGCATCCCAACCCCATGGATCCAATACTCTTCCAAACTCTAATATAAATTGCTTCTCTCTCCCATTCTTTAGTCCGGGGGTTCACAGCAAAATCTGCGGGGATGCTGCTCCTATTGTCTTCAAACTGGCCATGATACATGAGTTCATACGTCCTGCTGTTACTCATATTAATAGTTCTATCTTGATTATACACACGAACTCATAAAAATCTGTTATACTTTGTATTAGATACTGTGGTTTAGTCAATATTTTCATATACAATAATGCCTAATTAGACAAGTGCTCTGTACTCAAAAATATTGTAGAATGAATGTATGCTTAATGAAAATAAAAGTGGAAATCATTAAATTCCAGCTATAAACAGTAACTAGCTATTTGTCTTAAGGGGGAGCATATGTCCTCACACGGATAATTCATGACTCAATTCATCACAGAGACAAATACACACATTACTTTGTAAGAACAAACATCTACAGGTAAATGCAGTTCTAGAAGGAGGAGACAAAAAAAATGGAAAAAGCTTAAAAGTTCCTCCATATCTCCCTTTAATTGCACTTTTTTAAACATTAAAATGAATACTTAACATACTGAGAGTGTAATCAAATCCTGTGTCACACTATGCTGCCCAAGTCCTTTCACATTTATCCACTAAGATTAAGATTTTATTGGGTCTCTCAATAACACCTTTGCTGTGTACAAGACAGATTCAAAACTGCAGAGAAATACTTCATAGGAAAGTGTTTTATGTGGACTAAAAGATGATTCTGCATTTAAAGCCATGAAAGCCTGAGAGTCATGACTTCCTACTTCAATAATCAAAATGTGAATATGGATTAAGGAATTCTTACCATTCAGAAAAATTAAAGTTTGACTAATCATGCAAAAAAAAAAAAAATCACACGTATAGATGCTGACCAGAAGGCCATCTACAGTCTTCCCCTAGTCCTTCTCTTCAAGGAGCAGTCAAGTTACACTGAGGTCCACAGAATGTGGTTTCATAGCACCTATAATTTCAACATGGAAGGAGCGGCCTCCCCTCATGTGCTTTTCTTCAATAGCCAGGCCAGGAAATGAAGAGTGAGGTTCTTGAAGTCAGTAAGTCAAGTAAATAGAATATTTTTGTGACTCTGGAATTTTGAAAGTCTATAAGGCCTGTTTCTTCAACAGACTGGAAAATACAAGTGAAGTATTATCTTTCTTACTTGAAAAAGCATTTGCTTTAATTCTTATATTCTATTCTTTGCAATTCTGGGAAGAGATTCTCTCTCTCTCTCTCTGAAATCTTTCTCATAAGAAGCTATTGATTCTTTACCTCTTACTCATAAGCATTATCATCCAAACTGTCCATAAAAGTATAAAAGTATATTCTCAGCGACATGACACTTTTCCCCTCAACCTTATAACATTCACCTATGACAATATATTTTCAACTAGTGAATTAATGCCCGGGGTTGCCAACACAAATGCAGAGAAAAGGAAGCTGTCATTCTTTTTAAACGATGGAAAGTCTCACACGTCATCCCTAAACCAGGGTGCTCTCTTCGTGGCGCTTGGTCCCTAGCAACTCATCACTCACGGGCTGCTCAGCACAGAGCATTCATCAAGGCTGGCCACGCAATTGTTAGCTGGCAGTTTAAATGGGGCCGACTTGTCACCAGAGTGACAGCCTGGGCAATTGTTTGCCCTCTGGGAACAGGTGCAGGCAGGTTCAAATGAAACACATCCAAATACTAACAGCAAGATTCTTAATCATGTCAATAAAAAGGATGGACCGGTGTCTCAGAGCCAGTGGTCACAATATGCCTCTTACGCTTTTGAAGATGAAATGCTGTCTGGCTTTTTAATAGAGTGTTCCAAGGAACCCGTTGTGTCATTATCATTTTTAATACATGCTACTTTGTTTGCTGGATGAAATCTCTAATTCAGATACACCGCATGCTAAAAGGAATGTTTCTGAATAACACAAGGCCAGGTTATCAAAATCAAGGGATGGGAAATAAAAGAGCTGGGAGGTAGAGGAAAGAAACAGTAATAAGCAATGAGATTTTGTTTCAAAATAATGGCAAAGTTTTAATGTAAATACCAAAAACGCAAAAGAGCTCTTTAAAAGGATAGATTAATAATATCATTATTGAAACAACAAAATAAAATAGTTGGCAAATTTAATTGCTGGCTCTTAAACTTCCCATTCGTGGGCTAGATTTTATATGTTCTGGTAGCTTTCACTACGTATCTCTTAAAAAATATTATATATTCTACACCCAACAATGCGGCTAACTCCATACAATCTTTTCCAATAAAATTCTTGGTGTTAAAACAATCAAGTAATTGCATCATATTTACAAAATATCTTTTAGGAAATCACCTCTGAGAAGAATAACAAGGACAACATACAGTCCTAGCTTTCATAGTGTAATAATTTTGTGTTATTAACTTGTGTAATTAATTTGAGGCGTAAACTTTAACATATGAAATAATAAGAGATAATGAATAAGAGAACAATGAATTACTGAACCATAGAGCTTTATAAAATAAAGAGCTCAGTGAAAGCTGCCAGGGTAGGAGAGCGTCATGGAAGAGCAGGGGCTCAACTGAGCTAATTGCCTGGGCGAGGACAGGGAAGTCCGTACAGGGAGGAGAAAGGTCCATTCGAGTAAAAGTAGAAAATGTCTGTTTTTATCTCCTCTGTTCAAAAACAAAACAAAAAACAGAGGCTAGAGAATAAGATGAAGAGCTCAAGATAAGTGACTCTAAAATGCATAGTCTTGAGGGAGTAGAATTCTTTTCTTGGGGGGATTTGCTTTACTTTTAGATAAATAGATATTTTCTCATTTGAAACAATGTTATATTGTTTCTCCAAAATCCAAGCTCTGAAGTTGGGTACGGTTTACATCTTGGTTCCACCACTTTGTGGCTATGTGAGTTACCATATCCAAGGTTAGTTATTGGTAAAATGAAGATAAAAAGAAAAAGTACCTGCTTTTTAAGATTGATTGAAGTAAATCAGATAATTCATATAAAATATTTAGGACAGTGTTTAGCACAGGGTCTTAATAAACAATACCTTTTGGATGCCTTTCCAAACATAGGATTCCAATTATTAATATGCAAGCAGTATTCATTTTTAATGCTTACCTATCTTTGTCATTCAATAATTATAGATCTAAATGATGAAAGCTTTCCTTCCAAGGAAGATCCAAATACTGCCTACATCCCTCTCTGTTTGAACATAAAAATTTATTCTGTCTCAGAAAAAAAATCCATCTGATCCTAAGAAAACAAGATGATTATGCAGCACAAAAATAATCCCAGATGACCAACTATTGAACTGAATCTTCATGAAATCAACTTGTTAATTCCCCACCATTACTGAAGAAATGGAAAATTGAGTCACTTGTGTTTTGAACCAGTTATATTTACATGCAAACACATTTTCAGTTCTATTCCAGGTTCAAGTCACTTGTATAATTTCTTCAAAATTTGATTCATGTGACATCACTTTCCCATAGAATTCTTTAACTTTCTCTATGTCAAATAGGAATATAAACTTAAATCCAATATTCACACTCAAATTGAGGACAAAAGCTTATATATTAGGCATGTCTGGAAATAAAATATAAGTATTAAAAGAAATTATAGAAAAGGCCTAAGACTTTATAAAAAAATATTTCAATGCCTGACCATTAAACTTCAGTGGATCTTTCAACTACAATAAAAGTGATATCAAATCTTTTCAAGTTTACTAATAGCGAACATCATTCTAAATTTTCACATTGTGCTTCATTCTTTGCTTTGACTGTCAGGAAACTCCGGATTAAATTTTTAGTTCAAGCTTAGTGATGGTCCCATCTACAGTTCCTAGTAAAATTACCTTCTCTTTTACTCTGAATAATTTCTGTATTTTCTTGCCTTGTGTATGTGTACATGAAATTTTGGAATAGGTCTGCTTCAATTCTTTCTTGAAGAGAGTGGAACTAAAATATTTGCTTTTATAATTACTTGATTACTGAATTTACTCTCATTTTATATTATCCCAATATACTCCTTGAATTCAAAATTTTGAATTGTATACAGAAAAAAATGTTGAGAAGTGGAAAGAATGGGGGAAATGGACAGCAATTCAAAAAGTCATCAAATGTAACCTTATTCTCTAGCCCAAAGCAAACTACAAAGACATACATATACTTAAAAATGACAGAGTTACTGTTATAACTAATAAATGCCTTCAGTGTACCAGGAAAGATCTCTGACTAACTAAGAATCACATATCCTTGGCCAAACCCTTTTATGGGACAAAGCAGGAAATTGGTTCCTTCTTTGACTGAACATTATTTCAGGGAACAAAGGTCTTTAAAAAAGTCTTAAAATGTTTGAGATATGCCTCAGATGATAAGGGTATCTTCCTCTGCCTGAAAACCTTTCTATATTGTCCCCCTGAACATTCAGAGTCATTTTCGGCTTAAAGACTGTGAGGGAGCCTCCTTTGCCAAGAGCAATAATCCTTCCATGAAACTAAGATGCCAGCATCCTGTGTGCAAGGTAAGTGAAGACGAAAACATGAACCTCGGGCAGGAATCTTCAACTTTCCCTTTAACTGAATGGGAGCTACTTTTCATTTTTTCAAGGCTACAAAATGGTGTGTGTGCACGTGCATACACGTGGTGTGTGTGTGTGTGTGTAAGAGGAAATACTTTGGGATTTAAAAAAAAAAGTAACTTTCTAAGTAAACAGAGGATGTGTCACTACAAGAGTTATTTTCTGACCCCTGTTGAAAAATCCCAGCAAACTAAGGAAAGAAGGGATTAAGGAGTGACCCCATAAATTAGGTACCTATGGAAGCCCGATTGATCAACATCCGCTGGTTAGGGAACCAGGCTCTAAAAGAGGATCATCCCATTAAATATAAAGGAGAGAACACTAGTGAGCACACTTGCTGAACAGCACATGTCACATGATCTGGGAACAACTTGCCTTGTTTATGCTCCTCCAGTTCACTGTCAGAGCATCCGTCACCTTCATCTTTCACATTGTCATCAGCATCCGCTGCCTCCCGAGACAAGGTTTCACTCTCCTTCTCAGGGGCTAAATGATCTTTTTCATCATCTGAGGGTGACTTTGACATCCCATTCATTTGATCATCAGCCTGTCCTTCTTCGTTAGGTTTCTCATCTTGTTTCTCCTCATCTACTTCAAAATCTTCTTCATATTCTGAGGGGAAAAAAAAACACACCACTATAAGAAGGAAAATAGAATCTCTGATACTTAACCTGTTTGACTTTAATGAGAATTTTGACTCCACTATCCTCTCTTCTCTGGGCCTTTCTTCACTTCTTTCTCCCACAATTATTGAACATGGAAAACCAACAGCAAATGATCAAAGACCACAATCAGTTACATACACAAGAGCACAAAAGAAATAAGGCTCCAAATGACGAGCCTGAAACCTAATGAAAGTTCATTTACAAATGGACATCATCATCCACAATAACCAAAATGGACAGGAGAAGAACTTGATAGAAAACAATCAGTTAGAAATAAATTAAAAATGAGGAGAACAGGATTGTAATAATGAAAGTTAATTTGGAGACCCACCGAGGTCATATTTCATATGAAGAATGTTCAAAATATTTGGATATCAAGTTAATGAATAGTGAAGTGGAAAAATTCAATTAATCAAGTCCAAAGGCCCTGAGAAGTAATACTGTGAATAGCACATTCTTTGAGAACCAAATGGACATCAAGAAAAGGCATTATGAGAGATTCTATACCTAGACCAGAACCCAAATCATATGCATTATTCATCCCTACAGTCAGTGAAATAATTATATTCCAAGGATAAAAAATTCTTATAAAATAGAACATTCCTGTCACTGCCACATTTGCTTCATTCCCTACAGAGGTGCAACAAATCTGTAGCAGAAAAAGGAAATTGTCACATCAGATAAACTCCAGCTGTCCCTTGTGGTTATAATTTTTCACCTTTCATATTTAATTGTTCCCCTTTTTCCTCCACCAAAAACTAAAAATCTTGAAATGACAACATGCCAAGGATGGAGAGCAAAAGGATTTCATGCAGAACCAATTAAGCAAATAAACAATTATCTTTAAAATAAAAATTACAGGGGAAATAAAGCTTTCCCTATTTTGTGTGTTTTAGTTATTAGCTATTCTGGTTTCCTCGCCAGTGGTGGGGGCCTCTCAGGTAATTACTTGAGAGCTAGCTACCCTGCCCCAATGAAAGAAACTTAATTTAGAAATGCATGCCCTGTGCATATGAAGAAAGCTCTGTTAATGCAGAGATTGTATGAGGGAGATGTAAGGGGAAAAGTGAAATCAGAAACTGTAACGAAGAAAGGCAAAGAGAATTCATCACAAGAATGTTTTCATGAAAGAGATTTAATGAGGGGAACATGAATTTGGTTTCTACTGTATGAAAAAAAACAGGAAATACTAATAAAAACAAATACTTTTATTCAAGTATTTCAGGCCAAATAATAGGATAGTCCCTCACTTGGCCCAGTCAGCTGTCAATCGGTAAGCCTTTTTGGAGAATCTTTAACGTGGAAGAAGATAAAATTGTAAGATAAGAGACACTACGATAACACAACCCCTGCCATCAAGGAATCTCCAATTTTTGTTGAGGAAATAAGATACAAGTACACAAAGGATACAGTACTCACAGTAGTTTTTACACATGGTCCTCAGTAATGCTAGTTTCACCACTACTGGGCTTGACTGCTACAGATTTTCATATAGGACTTCTGGGAAATAGTGTCAAAGGAGTGGAATGGAATTTTAGAAAAGGGCAGAAAGTCATTTGGAGATCATGGAAGACTCCATAAAAGGGGGAGTTTGGGTTAGCCACAGAACACACACGTGTGTGCTCACACACACGCACCACAGAGAAACACACGCTTCTATCACTTTGCAGATATTTGCCGCTGGTCACAGGATAAGCAGAGGGCCAAGCAGAACAGGAATGAACTGCTATAATTCCATCCATAGTGTCCCGGAGTGGTGACATAGGAGGGTTTTAGAGGCAGGCCGTCATGTGCCCAAGTCCAAGTGAAAACACTTGCTAACTATGTGACCTTACACAATTTGCTCAATGTCTTCAAGGTTCAGTTTCTTCATCTGTGACAGGGTAGAGCGTGCCTCACAAAGCAGTGGTGACTGTTCAAGCAATAATCCTTCGAACAGGGACACCTGGGTGGCTCCGTCGGTGAAGCTTTGGCTCAAGTCATGATCTCGGGGTCCTGGGATTGAGCCCCACGTTGGGTTCTCTGCTCAGCAGGGAGTCTGCTTCTCCCTCTCCCCCTACTTGTGCTCTCTCTCTCGCTCTCTCTCACTCTCTCTCTCAAATAAATAAATAAAAAATTTAAAAGATACATAATCATCATCCCTGGAACATGCTTGGTACAGTGTCATGGGCAGTACGTGTCCAATAATGATTAGGGATTAGTAGTAATATGGGGGTGGAAGGAGTTGGTCATAGACCAGGAAAAATACACTCTCATGGAGGCACCTGACTAAAATCGGAGAAGCACAAGCGTCCACAATTAGGACACAATTGCAGTTACATTATTGAAGCAGAGCATTAATTGAAGGAACATGTAGTGAACCATAAGAATAGTCCCTACCTCCTATTTTGGAGGTGCTTCTGTGTTTTCTCTCAAAGTACAAGATCCAAAGCTGCCCTGGCTTTGCTCTACCCACTACTGTCATTACCCCTAAATATCATCCCTCCATGAACCACGAGCACTCAATTTGCGTGAGAGCTCAGAGCCACCTCCTTCATGTTATCTACTCATGTTCTCACTCTGAGTGAACTGGGGGCATGCTTTCTGGATTCCTTTTCATAATTTCTTGTTTCTCCCATCTCATCTTTCTTCTTCCAGAGAATTTAATTAGCTTGTTGTTTACCATCCCCACTAATGAGGAAGTGAGTTGACACGAGGTCGACACCAATCCAGCGGCAAACCTCTCTCACTGACCTCCACTCAAGTTTCCTGCTGCCCTTTACCATCAGGGGATGCTCCGTGGGGCGCCGAAGCCTGGCTGCCTCTGTTTCTTCTTCTTCTTTTTTTTAGAGGACAATCCATTAACCAGCCGACACAGAAGAAAGATCTTGGGAAAAGCTATAGCATAGGCATAAAGTACACTACTCCTAACACTGGCCATGTCGGTTTAAGAAAAAAAAAAGTGAAGAATATAAAAGCCTCTCCCGGGCATAGCTTTAATAAGCCTACACGTCTTGAAAGTTAACACACATAAAAACACGTCCGATTTGTTCATCTCTGTGCTACTGCTATTGCCATAGATAGTTTTAAGTTCTCAGTCGAAGACACAAAGACTAGAAGGGATCACAGAGAGAGATAAACTGGGTCCAAGTGTCATAAGTGAAATCTTGTTTTAAGATGATCACATTCTTTCAGTAATAAACAAAGCCCAGTGCTATCACAGCTCTGTAATTCTTCTCTTGGCTGTCTGAAACCCTTGGGCAGCAGCGAGATGAGATGAGAAGGAGGAACCCGGGATCTGCCCCTTTCCTGATGCCGGTCTCTCCAGAGGTCATTCCAGCGCACGGCTAATGCTCCTCGAATCCCAGCGCTGTCTCCTTGCTGTCGGCCGACGTGCAGGCAGCTCTCCCCTTCTGCCTTTGGACATACCACCCACACCCGGGTAACATCGAGGACAGTTTGTACAGAGTGGGACAGTCTGGGTTTGGAATTAGACAAGCCTGCGTCCTGGAGTGTGGCAGAGTATGCCAGCCCAGAATATGCCATTTTGGCATTCGGATTCTTTTGAAGGCAACTGAGAAAGAGTAGATACAAGAAGAGGTCTCTGCCTTCCCCTTATTTGCCTAAAAGCAGGACATAAACTTGTGAAGGTGTCTCCCCTCCCCCTTTTTACCCAGGAAGGACAGAAGTTAATCAGAGGAGACAACTCTACACCCTCATCAGTCCAGGAAAAAACACGGGAGGAATCAGCACCACAAACCTCACTGAAACTAGCCTTTATCTAGCATTTGCCTTCCCATAATGTGCTGCCCCAGAAGCTCAGTGCTTTTCCTTGTCTCGTCATTTCTCTAAAGAACAATTTCTTTAGCTAAGGTGCTACATGAGCCCAAGTGCTAACCAACCCCTTGGAGGGAGAAGGTGGTCAGGGATTCCTCCCGGGTAACAGAGCCGCCTGAAGACTGCCACTGAGTGACATTTAGTGCGTTGCTGCCCATCTCCATAAGGGCATTTGAAATAATAGCAACAACAAAAGAACTCTATGTTATCCATTACCGTATTTAAATATATTTTCCTGGGCATCTTCCCAAACATCTTGCTCTGGTTTTCCTTTAAGTTCCATTTCTTCCACAGCTGTTCTCACTTCTACGATCCCTGTTTTTTCTTCTTGAGCTGAAAAAATGACTGAAGCTGTTTTGTTCCCCTCTATCTCACTCCTTCTCGGTATCATGCACCCTCTATCCTTCCTCAGTTTCCCCTCACCCTTCTTCAGTTCTTCTCTTTTCTCAATACTCTTTTCTTTCCTAGGTTTCGGTGAAGTTGGATTTTTGTCAAGGCCCATTGCAATAATGCACCTGTGAAAAATAGAAAATAACGTGTTTATTAACCTTTGTATATAACACAGTGGAAACTCAAAGCTTTTTAAATCATTTATTTCTTATTCTAGTAAGAAATATTATCAGAAATATTTTGTTATAGTACACATAGTTAATTAGAATAAGCTATTTTCTCACTCATACCAAATTCTTATAAATGAACACAAACAATTATTAATAATTTTACCCACGGTAATAAAGAAGAAAACAACAACTAAGAACAGTTGTCTCAAACGAAAACTCATGCCTTCAAAGCGTGTTTTTAGCCTTATTAGAGAGTCCAATAAACATATCATTCAAGTTCTTAAATGAGAATTATGTGATAAAAGAACATTCAGGTATATAAATAGGGAAGCTGAGATAAAAATAATCAGAAGAAGAAAGATGCCATTCAGTCTTAGATAATTTGTTATTCCAACAACACAACAACAAAAGACTTATATACAAGATTGACTCTAAATAAATATGATTGATTTTTTAAGAAACATATACAGTCAAATGTTGTTGTGCCCTTTATATAAACACCTCGGGAGCCTGCGTGCTTATTTTAATAGAACTGTCATCATTGTTTTTAGAATGGCCTTTTGAAGCCTGTACGACAATCTTTTGGTGACTTTTCCTGGCAATAAGCTCTTTTGTTCTTTGGAGACGGCAATAATTTGTAGAGGTCATAAAGTCATTTGAAGTCAAATCTGGTGAAACAAGCAGATGATCTGAATGTACATTAAAAAATATTTTTTAAATCAGCTATAATAAAAGTAACATGAATAAATCCTTCTATAGCTTTTTTCCTATCTCTCAAGTTAATACTGAAATAAGAATTCCAATTACGATAATAATACAGATATTAATTAAAATGATTATAATAAATAGTAAGATAATTGAGCATTCCCTCTGTGCCAAGCTTTTTGCTGGGTACTATATACACATTATCTTACAGGATTCATTACCGTACCCAGGACGATACAATAAGAACTATCATCACAACTTGACAAACTTGAGGAAACTGAGGCTGGCGGGCCTCCATGCCTTGCCCAAGCTCACCCAGCAGGCAGGTGAGGGATGGAGCTGGATCCTGGCTCAGGATTGCTAGATTCCATCCCCTCACAACGAGGTACAAAGACATTGTTAGATTACAGGTGTAGCCCTCCCAGGACAGCCCCACAGACAGATGCTACACTGCAGGGCTTCCCAGCAGGGAAAGGGCTCACACTCTTCACCAGAAACTAGCACAATCTGGAGAAGTTTGCACCAAGGCCTAGAGACCACCTGTGACCTGAGAAAGGTGCCTGGCAATTGTCAGCCTCCACCAGCCTCCTCCTCTAGAACTTCCTGCGTCCCCTTCCCTGCACGACTGAGTGGGAAACTGAATCAATACAGTGCACAGGTGAAAGCGGATCCAAATGTAGTCAAGATGTGTCCGTCCAGGAAGAAAAGAAATCATATGTAAAATCTGAAAACCGCCACAGCGTGAATCAGATCCAATGGCCATTTGTTGAGTTAAAGATTTCACCGAACTTCAGCCATCCCAAGTCTAGAAGTAGCATAGGAATCAATTCTCCCAGCTTATGAGAACTTAGTTATATCACTTATCTTTTCAATATCTCCCCATAAAATAAAGCTAAAAGATCTGCGCTCAAAGTAACTATCAGGCTGTAAAAAATGAGATTATAAGAATACACTCACCTCCCCCACATTAAGCCTGATAAATGTTTCTTGCCTGTAACGATGATGTACTTCGCGCACTGCTTTCCTTGGAATAAAGGTGTCATGCATCTTCACAGAATATGATTACTAGCACTGCCTTCTGTTCAAGCTGTTCTTCCCTTATCAATGGCAACCCCAAATGCATCGATTTGGAGCTTCCGATCGGCTGTTACTTTTAGTTTATGTTGTGACTACGTAGAGCTTTGACGCCTCCCTACTGCACGCACAGACTTTTTATGGCCCATCTGCTTCGGGGAATTGCACGAACAAAGTGAGCAACACCTGTGCTGTCCTCGTCACTGACTACCTATTTGACTTCTGAGTACAATCAGAGGTGTGGATTCCGATTTCCAAAGCGCGGCGCAGCCTGCATTCTACTTGGCTGGGCCATTCTCCCTCCCGTGCTTCACTCCAGCAACTGAAAAAACTACCTTGTCTCTTCGGTTTCCATGACCGAGGGATGGGTACAACTGTGGGACCTCCACACTTAGACGTGACCGCTGCTGAGCCTTTCTTGTTTTCCGAAGACCTTAAACAGGTAATTCCTAATCATTTTTAGAACCTGAACTCCCTATTGGCGTTTTAAATAATCCTCTCCTCATAACCAAAGTTCCAGAGCCAGTATTTTTTAAATGAATTAAAATTAATTTCTTTTTTAACAAATTAGAGGCATTAATGTACACCCCTTAAAATAATTAAAAGCATTATTGTGGATGTGACCCCCCCAAAAGGTTATGTAATGTTATAAGTGAATAATATTATATTTTATAAACATTTATTTTATATTTATATTATATAAATCAGTTTTTTTAAAAGGTAAGAAACCTAACAGGTCTTATTCTTTAATATCACGACCATTTTGTTTTTATTATTTGAAAAGGTCAAAGACAGAAGCTAGAGGGAATCAAATGAAATCATATAAAAAATTATACATAGACTAGTAAGTGTTAAGTAGGAAAGTAGATGTCATCAATCAGATTTTAGTACTGATTATTAAACCTCCATAGGAAGTGTTTATAACCAAACATTTACAGCTTGGATTTATACAGCAACTCTCAAAGAATGCAATGTGTTTGTGCATGGATGATTGTATATGAGCTCATCAGCTTTCCTGGGAGTCAAACGGAAATTTGTTAAATGACTTGCCCACAAATATGGAGAAAGCATATTTGAGTTGGAAAAGGAAAACAGCCTCAGGTGGGTCCTAAGTACACCTGGGCACGCCTACTGTATTGTTCTAGACCATTCACTGCCCCACTTGCTGGATGACTCCTCCACACCCTTTCTCCGTCCTAAAAACCTCCAATCCCTTCTTCCTTAAGCCATAACCTCAGTTGATTAATTCCTGCTTGACTGAAATTATAGAAACAATCCGCAGAGTACTTGCAGTTGACCCCAACACGTCCAGCTGACACATATTAACTGGTTTACTTGTTATTTGCCTTTCCCCCATTAGAATGGGCTCCACGAGGGCAGGAGCTTTGGTTGGTTCGCTCATGTTCTCTAGCTTGGCATATATCAATTTTCCATGAGTCCTTTCAGAAAAAAATTAAAGAAAGCCTACAAGCAAGTGTCCTAATTTCAAACAGAATGTCTAATATGAAAGCTGATAAGCAACAGTCAAAACCGACCCTTTATCATGCATTAAAATTAGGGGCGTGAGATTAAAACTAGGGGCGTGAGAATGATAACTGGGCCACACCATAATACAAGCATGACCTGATAACCCAACCACATAAGACAGCTGCTTGGCACATGCTCTGGGACTCCCAAACCAGTTCCTAAGAAGAATGCGAATAAAACACCCTCTCTCCTTCCCTTCAGAAACAGAACTTAAAGCAGTATGAGGAGAGGGAGAGAGAGAGAAACAGAATTTGGAACACCACCAGCTTTTATCCCCATTATAGAATACATCTGGAAATCTAACTTACATCTAATAATTTCAAACACAACACACTGGGTTATATAATAAGCAACGGTTAACTTAGACATTTTAGGCTCATCTACGCTGATACCTTTGTTAACAGACTGTGATGAGAAATGCATCAGTAGAAGCATACAAAGAAAAATGTAGCAAACTTGCCCTCTACCAAAGGACATTTGTTTCCATACTTGTAGCAAGGAGATGATCTCTCCACGCACACAAACCCAAAGTAGCCTCGTTTGCCTCCAAGTCTGGAACCTTTTCGATGCTTGTATTCACAGCAGGAGCTTAACCTGTTCACCTGCATCCCATTCAGGAAAAAGGTGAGACTGAAGGGAAAACCATGGTGCCTTTTGGAAATAAACTGAAAGGTCTCTGGAATTAAAAAGGTAAACACATCAGTGAAAGCAACTGACTTTGGACCAATATGTTCAAAATCACATTTTTCTATTAGATGAGTACAGTATTATGCTCTAGATCACCTTTTTAACTTGAGGACAATTTTTAATCATAAAAACACATGCTATTACTTTTATTTACATAAATACTCCAAGGCATTATAAAACTCTGATTTGTAATAAAATAATAACATTATATGAGCTGTTACTATGGCCAGGCATTGTGCCCGATAATCTTGGGTCTGTTATTTCTCAACAAACACATGAAGTGTTTATCACTAGTTTCTATATGCAGAAATTAAAGTTCAAGGGAACTCAGTAATTGATCCATACAGTACGTAGGAGAGTCAGTGCTGGGAGTCCAAATACCTCTCTAGATTCCATCTTGCTATTTAGCTACTGATAAAGTATATGGCAAAAGGCTACTGTGAGCTCAGTAATGCTTTTAAATAAATGTGTATTTTTAGCTATGACTTGAGCCAGCCTAATACATATATGGATGAGGTAGAATTATTCCATCTCAAATCCATTCTCAGATCTGCCTGGATTTGGGTCCCCTTCTTGTTCCCCCACCCACCCAAAAGTCCCACCAATAAATTAAGAACCACTGCTTGTAGTTAATAAATTTTAATCATCCCAAGTCTTTATAATGCTCTTTGGAAAGGTCTCACCCTAGAGATCCCAAATTCTAGGTCTAAGAAAACACTATTCTACAGAGCGACTCAGAAACCTGCTTTTCATGACACTTCTAATGTCGCTTCTTACAAAACAGGTCTCCCTGGACTCTTCCACTTGTGCTAGTCATGGAGTTGATCAGTTCATCTCTCTGCTCTGAACACATTTCTTATTGTTAATGTTATTACAGTCATTTAAAAATATGGCAACACCAGGGCTTCTCAAACTTCAGTGTGTGTCAGAATACCCTGAAAGGCTTATTATAACACAGATTGGTGGGCTTCACCCCAGAGTTTCTGATTCACTAGGGCCCAAGAATTTGCATTTCTATTAAGTTGCCAGGTGATGCTTGAGCTTCTGGTCCAGGGACCCCACTTTGAGAACCCTGATGTAACTGTCTGCTGCCCTGCATGTTTGTGAAATCCATGACAGCTGGAACTGGTCTGACTCATCTTTGTTTCCCCAGGTCCCAGGACAATGGCATAGGAGGCCCCCAATAACTAATTAATAAATTATTATTTTAACCTGTTTCACAGTCATCTGGAAATGCTATGTTCATACCACACTCCGCCCCCAAAAGCTGTCTAGATCAGTTTGCAACTTGTACTAAAGAACACAACTACTGGAAAGGTAATTCCATCATCTATACCTTAGTATGTGTGATGTACAAGGAAACACACAAGGGAAGACAAAATTGAAAAGTTAGCGTCTGGGGAAACTAAGATACAACAGATTTAAAAATCCACTTGTCTTACTGATGCGCGGACTCCTAAGTGTGGACTAGAAAGCGAGCTTGACTGCTTTCTTTCCAGAAACGTGAATGGGACATTCATGTCATGCGATCTATTCTGCTGCAGCATCACACCCCCAACTACCTGAGGTCCCAGCCCAGGAAGAGGGTGCAGCTAAGGAAATGCTGAGAGCGGGCGCAGGAGGCGGACTTCTGGGGGCGCTGCCCTTCCACCGTGTGGCCATGTGGCTGGAGAGTGCACCCACCTGTTAGTCCATTCCTTCCTCTTTTGTTCAAACTTACTGAACAAGAATTGACACCCTCTGCTTTTCTTCCCTGGTTATTTCTTTTTTAAGCTTATATTTTAAAATTTAGTGATGCTTTCCAACCCTGACTTAATGGTTTCTGCATGGAATAATGGAAAGACTATAGACCAGAGGTCAGAAGATTTGGGTCCGTGTCCTAGTTCCTCACTAAGTTGAGTATCCCTTGGTAGGTCATTGGACGGTTGCATTTCAGAATTCTCATCTATTAAACGAGGATGGCCGCGGGAGGGGGCGAAGGAGTTGGGTGGAGGGAGCCATCCAGTCTCCCCACATCACTGAGTAGCCTTACACATGATATAATGTGCAGTGCTAGAAAGCAAGCTATACTATTTGTAAAACGTGGTTATTCATTGTTGACTGGCAGCGGCTCGCACTATTTTAGGCACTAGAGAGGAACTAAAGTACTGAAAAAAAAAAATCAAATATGGTCTTCTGACTCAAGAAGTTATAATTCAGCAGGAGAGACAAAAATAATCAGCCAGATTTCTGGAGCGAGGTCCCCAAATCCTCTCCCCTTAAAATTTTGTCTCCAAAAACGGACCAAAGATTTAAAAGAAACTGACAGCCGCTATTCATCAAAAATTACTGAACTTTTCATAAGAACAGAGGGAATCTGAGGCATTCTTGCCTGGGGCTGCTCCCATCCCCCTCTCCCGACAGCAGTTCATCCCGGGTTCTAACAGAGGAGGGCAGGCCATAAATAACCAGCAGCTTCCCTGTCAGTGGGGGTTGACTTCATCTGGAGCAAAAAACAAAAAGCCTTGGCCAGTGGCATTCCCTGTAATAAGCAGCAATCTTGGAGGCAAGCTAACATGGAAGGTCAGAGATTCTGCTAGCTGAGACTGTAGTTGTAATCAGGGCAAGCAGCAGGCTGATATACTAGCCAGAAACTTAACAGGGAGATACAGGCCACAAGGCCATTGCAGACACATTTGATAAGCTCTCCATACGTCCCCCCGCTGACGCGAAGTGGCATGGATTGGAGTAGGCCCAACCTATTCACACATCGCCGGCCGATGGGGAGCTTGCACCCACGAACAAAGAAAACACAAGGAAGCCTGATGGAAAATAAAAGTTAAAGCATACTGAAAACTCCCTGAACTTTGGATGGACTCCTGAACCCGTTACAGTGGGTTGAATATTGCCTTCTAAAACTCCATGACTGCCCAGAACCTCAGAGTGTGACCTTATCTGGAAATAGGGTCTTTGCAGATACAAGCTATGAAGGATCAAGATGAAATCATCCTGGATTTGCTTTGTCAAACAAATTCAATGACTGACATCCTTATAAGAAGAGGACAGGACACACAGGCAAGAATGACAGGTGAGGACAGAGGACCCAGAGATGGGAATACTGGGCTACCAGTAGGGGAATGCCCAGGATTGCAGGAATCCCCAGAAGTTGGAAGAGGCAAGGGAAGATTCTCCTAGAGCTATTAGATGGAGGATGGCCCTGCTAATAATACCCGATTTCAGATGTCTGACCTCCAGAGCTGTGAGAGAATTGAATTTCTGTTGTTTTAAACCACCGGTTTTGGGGATTTGTTACATTAGCCCCAGGAAACACACCCATACACAGATCCGTGGCACAAGGTGGAGGCTGTACTTTATTCAAAGTCTTCTGACTCTGTACTGGTTCAAAGCCTTTGAGCACAGCCTCTGACAAATCACTAGATGATCAATAAACTGAAAGCACAGAGACAACCCAAGGAGACCAGCCTGAAAAAGAAAAAGATAAAATCTGAGCAGAGGCATTATACTGGCTGTCCGCCGAGGAGAGGGGGCATGGATTTCACGGATTTCAGAGAAGTTACTAAACAGACAACAGCAAAAAGAGTGAGAACGATTAACCGTCAAGAGAGAAAAGTCAGAATCTAGAATCCGCAGTTGCTGTAATACATGATCGAAAATGTCCAGTTTTCAACAACAAAAAAAATCAAAAGACGTGTATGTAAGAAGCAGAAAAATGTGGCCCACACTCGGGGCGGGGGGGAAGCCATCAAATCCACTCCTAGGCATCTGCTCAAGAGAAATGACCAGATGTCTACACAAAAACTTGCATCACAGCATGATTTATAATGGTCCCAAATTAGAAACAGTGCAAGTGTACACTTAGCGGATGGAATACATTCAGGGGTATAAGAAGAGAGAGCGGCCATTGATAAATGCTGTGAATAGATGACTCTCAGAAACGTCAGGCTAAGTGAAAGAAGCAAGACACCAATGCTGCCTATTGTAAGGTTTCATTTCTACAAAATGTCCAGGAAATGTGTATCTGTAGAGACTGGCAGCGGGTCAGTGGCTGCCTGAGGCTGGCTACAAAGAGCAAGGATTCTTGGCCAACGGGCACAAGGGAACTTTCTGAAGTGGTAGAGGGATTCTGAAACCGGTTTGTGCTAATGGCTGCACAACCCTATAAAATGCTTAAAACCCAGTGCATTGTACACTCACAATGGGTGAATTTTGTGGAATATAAGTTACACCTCAATAAGCTATTTTTAAAAACTAAAAACTCAATATAGGTAACGAGTAAAAGAAAAATGAAAACCAGTTACTCTAAGTCACGGTGTAATGAAATGCTTTGGTTTTCAGGGGAGACTAAGAGCCACAGGCCATGGAGAGGGGGACGAACACAGTCGAAGTCGGCTGAGAAAGCTTCATAGCCTCAATGTGAATCTTAAGAGATGGATAAAATTTGAATTTAAAATCCTATCTTGAATTTAAACTCCTTTGTCCTACTGCAGACAAAGGAACAGCGCTCCAAAAGACAAGATAGCAGCACGGGGGTGGGGAAACAGAGAAGCGGGAGTAAAGAGGAACGTACAAATCGGTACAAAGGATCAGGTTATGAAAACACAGGAAAATGGGGCAGAAAAGGAAGGGATTATAAGAGGGTCAGAAAAAAGAAAAGTTACTTTGCTCTTTGTATCCACATGAACCCAGGAGGACAAGGTTTGCCTTGTTGGAAAGGATGAACATGGTAAATGCCTGCGAAGAACTCTACTAACGTAGCAGAAATACTTGGTGACTTCATAGGTGTACCTAATAAGCAATCAATATGTGGCTTGATGTCTCAAATCAAACTGTAAGACATCACATCAATGAATTACTAAGGGAATAAAAGATGCACTTGCCACATTCCTAAATAATTAATTTTATTGTTATTTCTCATCCAAAAGCAAGACAAATTAACGAATGCCACATTTTTAATTAGTTTACCGCTCCAAGCAGAACGTTAAAAGCCCCCCCCTTTTTTTTTAAACAGAACTCTTCTAAAAACCTATTCACATTTCACTGAATCATGCACAGCTTTGATTTGTAAAACGGGCAGATTCTTTTCAGCCCAGCTAAATTGCTAAGATTGCTGAACCACAAGTCAACTCTGAGCCACCCAACTTTTCAATTTTCAACAATTACTTTCCTGGCAATCAAAGGGCAAGCTGAGACAAAATTTTTGTGTGGACAGGATTCAATTATTTAAGTCCCATTCCATCCTGTTACTCAAGTCTGTCCAATGACACAACAAAAGTCAGTCCCAGGATCAACAGGTACGCAAAACAACACTTAGCTAAGTAACACTCTCCCTTACTTTTTGGTTTTGCATTGTTACCACAGAGGATATGTGGTCTTCCTGAGAATCATTCAGCTAGCTAAGCCTTGTTCTTGTTTCATTCGTAGGTACCACGTTTTCCAGCAGGCAAAAGACACATACATGCATTGTCTTGAAGAAAGCGTGATCCAAGACCCAGGAAAAGTTTCATTTTCATTACGTTCATTCCAATTGTAGATGATAGCTAATTTCAGCAATTCTTCTAAATTAATACTTGAAAGTTGCACTTTCAAAAATGAAGTGTCTATGCCACTATCATTAGGGGTTTCATACCTCTCATAAGGGGTTTCATACCTCTCATATTATGGAAATGTAGGAAACCCTTTGCCACTAAGAATAGCTAACTGAGCAAGGGTCCTGCACCTACTCAGAGGTCCAGGATCTGCTCTTGACCAGGCCCCGAGCTGTGCGTGTAACCTTAAGAAGCCATTGTACCTCTGGACTTCTCTCATTTTCACCATCTACAAGATGCAAGGAATGAACTCTCAAATGCTATGACAAAGTGGCAAAGTAAGTTGCATTTCAGCCAGGTATATAAAATGGAGAAAAACAGTTTTTACCATTACTGAGCATTATTTTTTATAAATACGTTTTATAAATCTTTATAAAGTTAAAATTAACATTCAAATGTTTAATCTTTCTTATGTTGGAAAGTTTTAAATATCTAATCTGTCTAGTTTCTTTTTAAGTACCTGAAATTTTTAGAATTAACAGTCCCTATGTTTGAGTGATGAAGGAAATCAGAAAAGCCAGCCAAAAGTAACAATTCCATTCTTGCCCCCAACTCCTAGGACTCCCTAAACTTGTATCAAGATTGCCCAAATATAAATATTTCTTTTACTTAGTGAAAATGCAATTACTTTCTAAACAGAGTTTCTTAAGCAAGAAAATAACAAATATAATCCTATAACAACTTGTCCTTTTAATTGCTATTCCACACAACTAAATATTGATGAAAACCACTTCAGTACAATATGTGAAACTCTATATTGGATATAAAAATTATCTTCTGCTAAGAAACATGGATTTATGATCAAATGAAGGCAGAAATGTACTAAAATCCATCTAGCCAAATTCTGCACCAAGTTATTTAGGTGTGATTCACCCTGAAGTTTATTGGATTTGTGATTTTATCTCAACATTTTTCTAAAGAACAAATTGCCAATCTGGTATTTTCCCCTTAGAATAATGTATGTTATAATTCACTATGGCAGGCCAAATAGTTAACTTGTAATTTGGGGGACAGTTTATTCGTGCAACATTTTAGTGATCATATATCTCCGTCCCAAAATTAATCTGTTACCAGGTTAAATCACTCCAAATTCTTTCTTTCACAATCTGCAAGAGTAATTGTCGCTTCGGTTTCAATCACGGAGCAGTAAATCGAGATTTACTTTGAGGCAGCTGTTTTATAAGTCCCTGGATATGCATAATTTCATAGTGATTGAAGTCATTTTGATATGATATCAACAATAGTTTATCTATAGCATCAACTTTAAGCAATTAAAAAAAATACTTCACATTTTATGTGTACCTTTTTCAAGTAGTTTGCCTTTGTAGACACAAAGGTTTTCCCCACCACAATGCTGTTGATAAACTTTTATTTCATCCCGGAAGTCTCGGTGATCATGAGACAGGTGCACAGTTTTCCCCAAATAGATCATTGTAATAGCTGCATTACTATGCGGTGGTGTTTTATGAATCTTTCTTGAATCCTAAAATGAACAAAAGAAGGGGGCTTATTAATTAATTACCTTCTAATCAGAGAGAAATGATACTGTAATAGGAGGACTAGAAAAGGCTCTTCCCTAGCAATAAAACCTTGATAAAATGTCAGTCTTCCTAGGGTACAAAAAGTCAAGCCCGTTACCAAAGAAATCTCTCTAACAATTACATGCATTTTGGCTTTGTGTTTTTAATATAAATGCCAGGGATCTGGACAAAGTTTGTCACTTTTTATTTTACTTGTGTGTGTGTGTTTTACATACAACAAAAATATCAGTAACACGAAGAGGAAACTGCTCTTGGTTCTTTCAGCTGGTTCTCAGATAAAAATTCAAATCAAATTAATTAAATATTGGTGGCATAATTTTGTTCTAATTTGTTTTTGCAATTGAGTGCTTTATCTTTACACTTGAGCACTGACAATGTACCCTTCCCTGATCTTCGACTATGTGAGAGGGGGATGGCACAGGTTCGATTCCTTCTATGGTCCCTCTGAGGATTAGAGACATGTGTTATAAGCCTAGGACTATCCATCTTTACAGGAAGGATTCAATCAATGAAAATCCAACATCATTAATATTATTTTTCATATCAAACAGTAAACCCAACAACAACAGCAACAACAACAACAAAAAACCTCTGTTCTATGGTGTTTACACATTTATTTATACAATAAACAACAAATTGATATGCCAGAGATGAAAAGAAATGTCCTCCGCCTGGCCTCCTCGTTTATACTCTGAAGTATTTTCCCAAGAGTGAATAAGCAAAGTGTTTATCTAACCTCTAAGAGGAAGATGAGGAAAGAAGCAGGAAAAGGAAGAAGAGGGGGCAGAGAAATAGTCATGGTTGGTTGAGAGACTTTCAAGAGAGCCTAGTAAGAATACTGTCAGCTCGAGAATTATACAGAGGCCAGGCAATACTTTTAATCTACTTCACTTTTCTAAAAATCAATTTTCAACTAAATGAAAAATGTGAAGAGACCAACTTTCAGTGAATTCAAAGCAATTATTTGCGTTTGATTTCCTTGAATTATGGATGCCTTGGAAACATGCATTTTTTTAAATAACAAAGCTGCAACAAAAATTTCTGAAGGAACTACTAAAATATTTCCATCTCCAAACCCATTCCCTTCCACTTCAGAGGATTTTTTTTTTCCTCCTTCAATTCCATTTCTCTGAAGCAAGAACCAGAGGAAGTAAATCTGATTAAATAACATTCTGCAAATGACAGTCTGAAAAGTGTAAACGGGGAAGGAAATCCAAGATTTAAAATTTAAGTAAATTGTCTTCCCTGTGGCAAACAGAGCTCCCAAACAGAGAGGTAATCAACAAAAATATTTCAGGGACACCAGTAGCCATGAAGGTAAGCCAGCAACCTGGATAATTCTCTGCAGATAAGAAACATCTCCGAGTCACACTTGAAAGCAAAGGGCTGATGGCAGGCCTGGCTCCAAGTTGCAAAATCATGCCAGGTTTGCTCTTCTTGGGCGGCTGTGACATGCAGCCCAGCGCACAATCACCAGCCTACGGCAAACCCAGCTCCCAGCTCCCGCTAAAACATGTGATGAGAGCACCTCCTTTTTGTTAAGCAGTACTTTCCAAAGTGGCATGGACTCAGAGGTAGCCCTGTGAGCTTCTGGGAGATACGCTCTATGTAAATGCAAGGTAATAGTGAGATTAGGGTGGAGGAAAGGCCTGCTTCATATGTACAAAATGAGAAAGTAGACATTGAAATGGGTAAGAGTAAAATAAAGGAGATGACAGCTCTTCACCTTTTCATTTACTCTTAATCATTTTTTTTTTTTCTGTGCAAGTGTGTTCCTGACAGCAACATCTCTTTTCTCTTGGGTCTAGTTACTTCGTTCTTTTTAAAAATATTCCCCAATTATTGCCACCATGTAACCTTTTCTGGATTCTAACGGGAGGCCCGAGTGACAGCTCATGATTAAATGCATGCACTAGGAAATGAACAATTGTTTCTTTCAGTTGACTAAATTGCCTCTATACTTACCATCTTCCAAAGTTATAAGGACCCAGACTGATGAAACTTTAGCAAGGTTTCACGGCCCCTTTCTGCCGTCCTCAAGCAAGTTATCAAAACCTTCCATGGAAATTCAGTTCCATTTCAGGAACTGGAGCAGGGCCTCATGCCCGCACACGACTCTAAGGCTTATCTTTCTTACTTTCTGCACCACTTGCTTACGCCTTTCCTTCTCAGTTCTTTTCAGTTATCTCAGGCAAGCGCAATCTGAGCTGACAAATAAACAGCAGGCTCGTTTAGCGGCTAACCAATCAGCTATTACATATTTGTAATATTCAGTATTCAATTAATATTCTAAATTTTTTAAAAAAGATTTTTATTTATTTATTTGACAGAGATAGAGACAGCCAACGAGAGAGGGAACACAAGCAGGGGGAGTGGGAGAGGAAGAAGCAGGCTCACAGCAGAGGAGCCTGATGTGGGGCTCGATCCCATAACGCCGGGATCACGCCCTGAGCCGAAGGCAGACGCTTAACCACTGTGCCACCCAGGCGCCCCTAATATTCTAAATTTTCACCGGCATTTTTTTTCTGTGCTCAGGCCTGAGTCGGCGTGGGGGGTAGATTTAAGAGACTATAAGGGTGTCAAAGGGCTTATTCCTGCTGATAGCCTTGGGCAGTAATTCCTCTTCATCCACTTAGCCAAGACCTGATGAACTCTGGGCATCATGGAGTCTTACCTAGACCCCTGCAATAAATCTCTAGTTACTAAGGCAGCCACAGAATTTATCATCCAAACTGGGAGATGCAGTGAAAGAGGTATTATTAATAACTACACTAGAAAAAAAACCCTACAAATTTGAACTGTTCCAGGAAAGCTGGGATGCATAGTCACTCTACTACCTGGTCTCCCCATTTCCAGCCTGGTATCTCCCCAAATCTCCTTCCTCCTGCATATCAGAGTGAACTATTAACATTAAACAGATCATGTGACTTTCTTGCTTAAAGTCCTCCAACAATCCCCAATGGCCGTGGGATAAGGTTCAACATTCCTCAAATAACAAAAAATGTCTTATGTTTTCAACTCCTCCTATCTCTCCACTCTTTGCGATTTCTTTCGATACATTTAAAGGTCCAGCAGCTGCACTAACTGGAGTGGCCCAAACACGACTCTCGTGTTTTTAGTCTCCGGACCCATAGAACTCTATTAAGTCACATGGCCTTGAAACTATTCCCTTGTATTCCTCTCACTCTCAGTACATAAGGACGTCTTACTGAGCTTTATGCCCCCGGTGTCTGGCCAATGCTGACACCTAGCAAGGGCCTAATAAACATTGATCTGACTGGACATAGACATGGAACATTTAGGGATTCCACATTCTGTCCTTTGCTGAAAGACAAAACCTACAGTAAGTTGACCCCGCCCTACATCCGAAGCTTTCTGCATTTATAGGCCCTCAATAGGTACCACAACATGAAAACTGATTCACAGTGTCCTGTTAAGCAACACCTTTGACAAAGACTGATTAAAAGCTTGTATCAGGAGCAGCAGGCAGTCCCCGTGTTGACTCTGCTTCAGGCCTCAGGGGGAGAAAATTCCGAAATGAGCCAGAGGAAGAGCGCTCCGGTGTTGGCATCCTAAGGCTTCAGGAAGCAGCTGGTTGTAATAGAGACTTCTCAGTAGATTGATTTGGTTCCTCTCTTTCTCTTCTTTTTCCTGCTGGTTTTTCCTTGTTCTCTGCTCCTCCCTCCTTTGCTTTTCCTATGCTTCCTCTCGTCACTCTCCTCTTGCCCATTTTTCTTACCACCGTGTAACCTGTGTCTCGTGCTTACTCCTGGCATGTCCCCCAATGCCTCCCTCCCCCTGGAGGTATTGGAGCTCCAGGTTTTGAGGATGCTGAGTGGACACATGAGCCTTCCCTTCCTCATCTCCCTCAGCAGAATAAATTCAATAAGTCTGCTAAGAGGTAGAAATTATCCAGCTGCATTTTGCTTTTGGTAAGGTCTGAAAAGCTGCCGAGGTCTGCCCTTAAACTCCGCCTGCTGCAGACCCCCTAGAAGCATCTTTGGTTCTTTCTCTCTTCTATTGTTTAATTCTGCAACACCAGCTGCTAAGATATTTTGATTGCTGAATTGACATTTAAACCATTTTTAAAGTCCTTTCTAGTAACGTAGTTACCAAACTGCAATGTTAATTTCAAGCAAAAACATTGTTGAAAGGAAAGTGCCTGAAATAAATCAAGCCTATAAGAGCGATGTTGAATTACCCTGTATTAAAATCATGCTGATGCTTTCCTTTTTCATTCTCAAATCCGAGTCTACTGGTGAGGAAAACCAAGAGTGAAAAATATCAAGATAATACATTGACTAAAATGGAAATTTAAAAAAAATATTTTAAAAATAAAGTCATACAAAAGAAATGTGCAATCTCTTTAGCAAAACTAACATTTGTTAGGCTCTTTTTGTGCTTGAAGAAAAGGGATCTATGTCTGAAAGGCATAATTTATTTCCATAATATTTACATGAACTAAGTAGTATAATTAAGAGTTTAATTTGTTTGTATGAATAATAAAATAATACCTGTTTATGAACACAGTACTAATAAACACTTTGACGAAATGTAAGTAAAATCAAATGCCTGCCCTCAACAAGCTTCATAATCTGAGAGTAGAAGTAACAACTAATAAAAGTACATGAGTATTGATACTAAGCAGAACAGAGTAAGGGGCATTAGTAAGAAAATCCTTTTGAAGAGAGGAAGAGAAGGGATCCTATTACAATGTACAGAAATCACTATAGAACATAAGGCCTTTGACAGACGCTGGGCAAGGTGGGTTTGATAACATCCTTCTATCTCAGGCGCTCACAGGCAGTTCATAGAGAAAGAACATCTCCGCACTGAGGAAACACCCGACCGATTGTGATTAATATCTTCAAAGATTTGAGAGAAACAGGCTTATAGATAAATTCCATATACTTTGGGTTTGAGGATGACGAATGCAGGCTCCAAGTGTCTGCTGAGTCTGTATACTTAGTCTGTCACTAACTAGTTATGTGACCTTGGCCAAATTATTTAATCTCACTTGGCTCAGTTTCCTCATCTTTAATATGAAGAAATTATTTATCTCTTTCTTGAGTTTATTGTGTTATTGAGTTAATGTATGTAACACACTGAGCAAAACTCCCAGCACGTGCTGAAGGTCCACTAAATAGAAGGTGGAATCATTGTTGTCAACATTGAATATAAACATTTTATTATATTAAAAGCCAGCAAAGGTAATTGAATAAGAAAAAAATATATAGATGATTTAAAAGTGAGTGAATGTCCTGCTGAAAGTAATAATAGAAAAAAGCACAGATCAGAGGGGGAAATGGTGGATCAACCAGCTGAGGGTCCAGGGAGTAGTTCAGTTTGGTCTGGATGGGAGTGGGAAGTTGGAAAGGACTCAAAATCTGAAAGCCCTTGAACACCAGTGTCTAAGCACATCTTTGTATTCTGATATTTTGACACCTGGGGCCTCACTGACCCTGGGGACACTACCCCTCCCAAGAATAACTAATTCCTAGAGACGGTAAATGAACTTGCCTAGGAGAGTGCTTTTCATGGACAAACTAACCAAACGGGAGCTCACATCCACCCTCGCCCTACCTTGGCTATCTGGCTATTAAACTCGGGGCCAATGTTCCTCTGCCCCGAGCACCCCTCGACCAGGCAGCAGACAAGTCAGGGACAGCCTCCACACCCCAAAACCCGCCAAAATTACTCATACTGTTCAGTCCTAAGCCTGCTTACCCTGTCTTTCCTGTTCCTTCTCTCAGAAACCACAACAAAGGCTCTTGCCCATGTTTGCCTCCCGTCCCCCCAGTCTCCTGGCCAACCCTGGTGCTGCCTTGTGTGGCCCCATGTGACAACGTGTGGTGGATGATTTTATCTACCAACTTAGCTGGGCCAAAAAGCCCAGATGCAGTCAAACATAATTCTGGATGGAACCCTGCCTAATATACATGGCATGTCCCTCCTTTGGGGAATTTTAAGTGACAAACTGTCTTTTCCATGGTAATCCTCTCTCGATCTATAGGTCTCAACATACCTGAATAATAATAAAAGCTACATTTGAAAAGATCCAGGCAGAAGATTATACCTGCTTTCATTAGGAAAGGAGCTGGAGAAGGTCTTAAGCAGGGGAGGAACATGTTGGGAGCTCTTCTCTCAAGCTTCATTTAATTTCATTACATAGAATCTGTCAATCCTGAGATGCACTTTGCTTGCTCTTGTCCCCCTTCCTGCCTTTGACCCTCTGCTCCCTGATTCTATCTGCTAACTTCCTACTTCATCTTTCAAAGCCCATTTCAAATGCCATCTTCTCTCCGAAGCACTCTTCAATCTCCTCAAACCTAGCGTTTCCTTCCTCTGCGTTCTCATTGTGCTTTATTTATACCACTATGATTGTATTCACCACAACGGGTCATGCTTAATTGTCGATATTTTGGTCTCCCTGGCTAAACTCCAATCCTTCTGAGAATAAGGATTTGGCTTTACTCATCTTGGTAACCTCAGTACCTAGAACAGTGCTTGTCATAATCAATAAAAGCTAAATTGAGCTATTTGTTGATTTAAAGACAGAACGTAAGCCCATAGATGACTGAGCCAGCCCTGTGAAGACTTAGGTAGCAAGCCCCTGACCCGGGGATATAGCACTGAGAATGGAAAAGGATTATCAGACACATGAGCCATTGTCCAGGTGCTAGTGTTGTGCAGTCTGAGCCAGCAACCACTTACCCCATTTGGCTGTGGGGCATTTGAAAGGGGGCTCATTTGAATGAGATGTGCCATAAATATAAAATGCTTACTGAATTTCAAAGACGTAGTATGAAAAAAATTGCACGATACTCATTAAAACACTGATTACATGTTGAAATGATAGTATGTTGAATATACTTGATTAAACAAAGTACGTTAATAAAATTACTTTCACATGTTTCTTTTTTACATTTTTTAGTGTAGTTATTGGAAAAGTAAAGTTGCATATGTGGCTTGTATTATACATCTATTGGACATCTCTATCTGGAAGACTTAGCAATTAACTTAGTGTGATGCAGACAGAAGGAAAACTAGATTTTGAGCCTAGATTTTGAGATTTTGGGGGGAAAGGTCATGCTTTATAAGATACAAGGCAATTGAACGGAAAAGCTGGCTTAACCATGTCAAATTTGAGGGGCAGGAGAACCTCCCAGTCAGGCACCAGTAATTGCACAGGGCTCGTGGGAGGTCTAAGAGGTGGGGAGGGGGCCTGGACCAGATATAGAGAAAGCCCAGACTAGTTCATGCCTGGAGAAGCTCAATTACACAAAACACATAAAAAATAAAAACCAACTTTGTTTTGTTTTGTTTTGGTTTAACTAAATAACCATAATGATTAAGTAAGTTCTTACTTGAAAGCATATATTTTCACATTAATAAATACTATTTATGGGACCATTGCCATTTTAATAGGCTGCTGTATAGAGTAGGTGACCAGCAATATGGTGTGAGGACATAAATATCTGAGATGTGGAGGTAAACCTCAAAGCAAAATCGAAGTAGTCTCATGGATTCTATAAAAGCAGCATAAAAGCTCTGCTCATCTTAGAACAAAAGGAAACAAGGCAGCATGCACAGCAGCAGCTTGCGGGGCTGTAAGATCTACCACACCTTGTCGTTTGGCTCCATGAATCATCCCCTAGAGCATAGAACACAGAAGACGGGGACTGTGTTCTACACATTCCTAGAGGAACAGGTGGTAGGTCACCAGCAAGCCATATCTTTCTGCCTTTCCCCTCTTTTTTTTCCTTTTAAGAGTATTTGGAGGATGCTCTGAGGATGGTAGTCATAAAATGAGTGAATTTAATGTGTAAATTACATGCTACATAAATACATTTAAGGGCTAAAACTTAAATTCAAAGATATTAAAAGGCCGAAAATAAAAAGAATATATATAATATATATGTTATTAAATGCTATATTTTAAATACTAATCTAAAGAAAATTAGTACTGTGGGACAAAGGAGATTTTAAAGCCAAAAGAAACGTGATAAAGAGGATCATTCTTTTTTAATCATAAAGAATCACTTCACCAGTAAGATAGAGGAATCCTAAATCTGAGAGCACACAACCGGGGAGTCTCAACATTTACAAAGCAGAATTTGACATAATTACAAGGAGAAATGGACAGATCTACGATTACAGAGAATGAATTATCTCTAGAACTCAGGAACTGAGAAAGCAGATAAACAAGAATGCTAAGCATGTGAAAACAGGAATGACATAATTAACGTTTCTTTTCTATTGGGCATTTATACAACTCCACTCCCAACATTAAGAGACTCGTTTTCTTTACAAAAACTGAACATCTATTAGCCCACAAAGAAGTCTCCACAAATACCAAAGAATCAAAATCCTACGGAGCAAGATGCTTTTGCAAAGTAACATTCAGTGAACACAAAGGAAGTTCTTAGAATGTAAAATAGGCACCAGAAGAAAAAACTCAGTAGAATGTGTGGAAGATAAAACTGAAGAAATCTCCAGAAAGCAGAACAAAAAGACAAAGAAACAGAAAATAGGAGAGAAAAGATAAGAGTATCAGAGGATTAGGGTAGTAGTTCTATCATTCCCCAAATAGAATAGAAGTTTGGAAACGAAATGAAACAAAAGACCAAGTCAGGCTAAAACCTTATGACTCAAAACGACAGACATGCTAAGGGCTGTGCCGGCTGACACCATGCTGTGTTGCTAACCTCGGTGCCGAATGCTCAGGGGAAGCTGCTCCCATGCGACCTGTGCTGCACTTGTCATGACCACGGGCTGGAGAAGTCACTGTTCTCTCCTCTGTGCCCAGCTATGGAAGCCCATTCCCCCAACCATATTCCTGCGGGGCATCCCGTGGCCACACTGGTCCACACTTGGACCTGACCTGATGCCTTGACCCTGGTGAGCCTCATTTTCCTAGGAAACACTCATGACCTGCCCTCTCTGACTTCTCCAGAAGAGGCTCCTAAAATTGCCAGGAACCAAACTCAGACTCTGACCCAAAGGTTCCATTCAGCTTATTTCTCCTGTAAATATTGTTCTTTCATTACTATGCTAGATTTGAAGTTATTTCTGAAGTTTTATGTATATCAATGACAGAACTTCAAAGAAAAACAGGACTCAGTTAACACAGAAGTCAGTAGGATGGTTGCTCTGGGAAGAAGTAAGAGATGTGATGAGGCAGGAAATGGGGGCTCAGGATATGCAGCAGTGCTCTACTTCGTAAAGAAATAATGATGTGTACACGGCCGTTTGCTTGATTACTGTTACTTGCACGTATAGATTTTTTTTAAAGATTGTATTGATTTATTTGAGAGAGAAAGAGAGCACAAGCAAGCGGGGTGGAGAGTGGGCAGAGGGAGAAGCAGACTCCCCACTGAGCAGGGAGCCCAACTGGGGCTCGATCCCACGACCCTGAGATCATGACCTGAGCTGAAGGCAGACACTTAACTGACTGAGCCACCCAGGTGCCCTGCACATACAGATTTAATATGTTCTTATGGTTTAGGAGATATTTAAACCTTTTTTTAAAGATTTTTTTTATTTTTATGTATTTGACAGTGAGAGAGCCCCAGTAGGGGGAGCAGCAGGCAGAGGGAGAGGGAGAAGCAGGCTCCCCACTAAGCAGGGAGTCCGATGCAGTAAGCTTTTTTTTTTTTTTTTAAATATGACTGGGTAGAGCATATCCCATTACTATACTTGAACATCAGAAAGTCTAATGCTGCCAGCATGTGAATATGATAAGGAACCCATGTTTTCACTACGTAGAGGCCACAGCCTTCAAGAGCACGTGTTTGCTGGCTCGTTGAGTTCAGAAGTAAGTCAGTAGATGTGGTTGATTTCATCACTGTTCCAAATACTCACTGCCCCACCCTGTGAGAGGATGCTACTTCCTTCTCCATCGCTGTCATGCTTTGGCAATGGAATTCGAGTATACGTGACATGTTTCACAGCTGAGTGGAATCTTAAAAACATTCTATGGTTCTGTCTTTCATGAGGGCAAGAGGCCCCAGGCAGGGTCTGTTCCTCCAGTCTGGGTCCTAGAATTGCAGCTGACCAACCACATGATAATGTGAACAAGCAACAAACCTTCTCTTCCCTTTGCAGCCACCGCCGAAGCGCCAGTGGCCAAAACGAAGCTCAATCCCTATGTGACTTCTGACCCGAGCAAGAACTGGAAACGGCACGTCAAGGCACCTTCCCGCATTCGCAGGAAGATCACGTCTTCCCCTCTTTCCAAAGAGCTGAGACAGAACTACAGCACTGGATTCATGCCCATCTGAAGAGGGGTTGTGTGAGGACACTACAAAGGTCAGCAAACCAGCAAAGTTGTCCAGGCTGACACGGAGGAATACGCCATCTACACGGAGGGAGTGCAGTGAGAGAAGGCAGATGGCACAACCGACCACGCGGGCATTCAGCCTCGCAAGGTGGTCATCACTAGACTGAAACAGGACAAAGACCACAGAAAGATCCTTGAACGTAAAGCCAAATCCCACCAAGTAGGAAAGGAAAGAGGACAAATAGAAGGAAGAAACGATTGAGGAGATGCAGGAATAAAGTAATCTTATATACAATTTTAAATAAAAACTGTTAAAAAGAAAGAAACCTTTGCCATTGTAAGTTGAGTTGCCCAGGGATGTTTGTTAGACGAAGCTACAGTCAACTACGCTTTGGAGAACTTCACAGTAAGAGAAGATGAGTCCATGGCTAGAGCCTTGAAGGGAGGATCCCGTCACTTTGTGCAAAGCCTGGGGATGCTGAGAGACAGCAATGAATATAACAGGGAGGAGGAAAATCCAAATCAAAGAGGAGAATGACGGGCAGTGGAAAAAGATAAAATCGAGGACACAGGGTGGAAGTGGGCCTCAGACATGAGGGATACAGTGTTTTTTCCGAAACCACAACAAAGGAAGAAAACCAGTGAAAATGGATTTGAAAGGGGAAAATCTGAGCAAGCGCACAGAAGACAGGTCCTTGATGAGGATAGCTGCTGGGGCTGAGATATGGACATCGGGTAAGTAAGGCAGGTCGGAGTGAAGTGCGTTTACAAGAACCAGCATTCAGTCTGCTCCCTGGTCCGTTTTTCATTCCCTCATTCTCAGTCAAATGCAGACCTTGCTCTCCGATAATAATCACAGAAGTTACATCTAATTACTATTAGTTGTATATTTACACAGTCAAAGCTAAGAGATCTTCTGCCTTTGTACCAGCCTGTATCTATATAAAGTCTAACTGGCCATAGGACTATTTTCTTTGGCATTTTGAGAAAATGAGTACTACAAGCTGCAATATTTTCAAAGAACATTGAAAGAAAATATTTTCTAAGTATTATACAGTAATTTTCCAAGAATCATTAAGAGGAAGCTTTAATAAGATATTTTATATGGCATATTATGTTTTGGGGTATACTGAAGCCCCTGAATTTTCACAAATTAAATGTTAAAATACTTCTGTCAACATGTGATTGAATGGGCAAACTGAAGGAAATACATAATTTAGAAATGGGCAGAGTACAAACTAAATTTGACCACAAGATTTAGTGGATTTTTTATTAACTGTGCTAAACCAGTTACTGAACTGAGCTACTCAAATATTTGATTTCAGATTCATCCAAGCTTACAATTACATTTATAAAATTATTATATTTTTACAAAGCATTTTGCATTTGATTTCACTAGATTCATTTGTACTGCACATCTAGAAATTTAATAGTGCAATGAAATTTATGCTAAATTAATAAAAGAAAACTTGATTCCACATTTACCCTGGTAAAGAGAGGATCTAAGCCATTTGGAGCAGTGGTTGGACGAAATCTTCTCCTTCTCCATGATTCAAGTCTGTTTTCCCTTGCGATTCTTCCACTGGGGGGAGGAGGTGGAGGAGGAATCGGCATCATGTAATTGTTAATGTTTGGAAGTTGATAGCGATTCATTGCCTGTGAATTGTCCATGGAGTTCTTGAACTTCATCACTGCCTTCTTGCCCTGTAATCACATTTCACGACATAACAACCAGTAAAATGGAAGTCGTGACCAATGTAACCCAAAATTAAAGACGAGACTACATGATTTACATTGCATGTAAATACAACTGACATAAATAGGCAAACTCAAAACACTTCATTTTTTAAATTGAAAAATGGCATTTTCTAGTATCCACAGCAAGTTAAATTTTCATGACTTTCTAACCTTACTGAAGTACTTTTTTTTTTTTAAGATTATTTATTTATTTGACAGAAAGAGACAGCCAGCGAGAGAGGGAACACAAGCAGGGGGAGTGGGAGAGGAAGAAGCAGGCTCCCAGTGGAGGAGCCTGATGTGGGACTCGATCCCAGAACACTGGGATCACGCCCTGAGCTGAAGGCAGACGCTTAACGACTGCACCACCCAGGCGCCCCACTGAAGTACATTTTTATGCCAAATACACAGTGATGGCATTTTTACAGTACTTGCTCAATAATCCATTAAATCTATGGGGCCCTAGTACAATTAAACAATTTAAAATCAAGGAGTTGGAAGTATTGTACTTTGAGGCAGGGTTGGGTAGTCTACTTAACAATGGGGTGTTAGTACTTTTTTCACATTGATTTCACCCAGGCAGGGGTGATAATATTCCTTGATAATATAATAGCATGGAACCAAATGCAAACTCTGACCCAAAGACTCTATTCAGTATATTTTCTCCTAGAAATTCAACTTGTAGGAATAAATCCTACCAAGATAACTGCACAATAGGTTGATGTAAATGTGTAAAACGACACACACACACACACACACACACACACACACACCAAATTCAGTTGAGCCATCAAGTCCATCAATAGGAGAATATTTAACTTTTTTTTTTTGTCTTTGTAATAGATTCTCATCAGGCTTCAAAAAGCATAGTATGAATCTATTCATCCTGACGATAAAAGGGTCCATGTGATGTGATCATAGTTTCTTTTAAATGAATTTGTATGTGGATTTTGATAAAATCAGGGATGACCGGAAGACTTTAAGGGTTGCGTTTGGGGATTTGGATTATTGGGAGATATCATTTTCCATCTTATGTATCCTTGTATTATTTGAAAAACTGTATCTCTGTATTAATCAAAAATAAAAAAGTACCATATTACATAATCATATTACATTTTTCAAATATATTTGAGTCTTTGAGTTTTCAAATAAATAAACTGGTCATTTTGTGCATCTGAGGTTGTTTTCCAAACTTTAAGGCATCTTTAATCATTTTTACCTATTTTATACCAGTTTATTTGGTATGGTTTTTTTCAGCCAATTAATTTTTTGAGATGCTTAAATATAGTGAAAAGTTATTGTTAAGAAAGGGGAGACATTCTCCAAACATTACTCACTGCTAAATAAGTAAAGGCAGGATAAATAAAGGCATGTATGGGCCATATTTTGATTGAAAACACTTATGTGAAAATAAAGGGATTTAAACAGATATTCACCAATGAATTTAGAATTATTAAAATAGGTGATGTTGCAGGTGCTATTTATGTTCTTTTTTCTTTTCTTACATTTTCCAATTTTTCTGTGATGGTGTGCATCAATATTGTAATAACAAATATAAATTAAGTGAAAATAATAAGAACAATAAAATCAATGAGTCCAGAACTTTGGGGATTTGGAGATTTTTACAAATTATTATCTCTAAGTAATTATCAGTCAATTGTGTGCCTTACTTGGAAATGGTTTAATAAATTTTTTAAAAAATTAACATGCCATTCCTTACCTTGCTTTTTTAGCCCACAGTGTCTTTCCATGCTGGTAAAAATAAGTTTACCTTTTTTTGTTTGTTTGTTTAACATACTTTAATAAACTATTTTTAAAACAACACCCTATTAAGTTGTTAGGTGCCTTAAATTGTTGACTATTATGAATATTATAATACCAGGTACTCTTGAATCTATTCCTTTTCACATATGTGTATATTCCTGAAATAAATTCTTATATTTAAAAATTCTTGAGCATGTTCATTTAAAACATTGATAGATATTCCCACATTGCCTTCACAAATAGATACATTAATGTCTACACTTATCAATAGTATATGAGAAATTCTCGTAAGGATAATCATTTTCAACTAAGTCACGATTTTTACTCAATTGCATCCTAACCACCCTGTTTTCGACCAAATTGCTTTTGCCTGAATTGAAGACCTTCTCTCCTGATACTTAGAAACTTGCTTATGTCTGTTGTCCCTTCTAACAATTCCCATATACATAACTTTTACTTTTATTTTTTTTAATTGTTTTTTTTAAATATTTTATTTATTTATTCGACAGAGATAGAGACAGCCAGCAAGAGAAGGAACACAAGCAGGGGGAGTGGGAGAGGAAGAAGCAGGCTCATAGCAGAGGAGCCTGATGTGGGGCTCGATCCCATAACGCCGGGACCACGCCCTGAGCCGAAGGCAGACACTTAACCGCTGTGCCACCCAGGCGCCCCCATAACTTTTACTTTTAAAGAAAGCAGAAGAATTTAGTGGGTACTCACTACATACTCAGCAATCATGAAGGCTACTATTCTTTAGAGATTTTTGTCTGATTTTATATTAAATCATCTTCGTCATCAATACCATGGAAAAATTACATGTCTTCTGGCAGTATAGTTTGTCTATGTACATTACAGTATAAGCTCCAATAAGTTAGAGACTTTTGTCTGCCCTGATAATTGATATATCACTAATGCCTAGAGCAGGACCTAGTCCATAGTAAGTGCCCAATAAATAATTACTGAATGAAAAGTGTAAGTTTGGCTAGTTTAAATTAACATGGAATTGATCTCAATCTTGTCAGCCTAAGTAAGCTACCATTAAGTGTCTATCCCTCAATCACTCATACCCCAAAACTTGAGAACAGGAAAATAAAAGGCCCTATGCAGATTTAGCTAATAAATCCATCCAATGGCTCAGAGCAGAATTGGAAAATCAGTGGAAGGGAAAAAAAAAATCCCTCCCTAGTGAGCAGAACTTGAATATTACTTGATTAGTAGTATTTACATATCTAATAGGGAAGTGTCTATCAAAGTATAGAAGCTTAGAAAGAATAATAAAATCACCTTGGCAAATGTGGCACATACCCATCCAAGCACTATCTGGCAGAGATAAAATCCCACCCATTGGACTTTAAATATTTCTAGTCCTAAGGCAAAGTTAACCCTGGAAGATACAGGGATTTAGCCAAAGACCTTTGAGCTTTCTGGTACCTTTGGCAAGCCCATTCCTAAGATGAGATAGGTACATCAAGCCATTTTAACCTGATTCCATTCCTCTACATACCCTCATTCTGATTCCGTGCTCACTAGGCAACCTTCTCATTGTGATCTGGCTTCTCAGGTAGATCTGTCTATAGGGGGAAGATGGCTGCTTCTACAGCTTCGGTTACTTGATATCTGGTGAACCAATGGCCCTGGTTATGATTTGGCTGCTGATTTTGCTTTACTACAGGGAGACAAATGAGCTTGTTCTGTGTTATTCTCGTTAACGTGAGACAATCTCTCAGGACCTGTCTGTTCCTGGACGCTAGCTGAAACAGGAAATCTGCTTTCAATGTGGACACCAGATCCTAGAGCGTCAGCCTAATTGACTTATGACCCCACAAGCTTCTTCCTAGACTTAGTGCTATTCCCTAGACAAAGTGCTACCACTCTTGGTTTAAATTTTCCTGCTTTCTAGGAAACTACTATTAAATTTACTAAAATAAGCTTTATGAAAAGTGCTTCATAAGCTGAAAAGCATTTAAATTGATAAAATATTAGTTATTATTTTTAGAGTCATATTATACTTTTATTATGAAACATAATCATTTATTTGTCCAGATTAATTTCTTAGTATCAAGGTTATATCAGTTCTAGATAAAAATATCTTAATTTCAAAAAAAAAAAGAAAAAATACCTTAATTTCATTTATGTTATGTTTCCTAATAAGAAATGGAACTAAATTCACCCATTTGAACACAGTGACAATTGTTCTTATGACACAGGTTCTTTCTTAAGATGGCAAATGTTTCTTCTTCATGTTAGAAATATAAACGATACCTTCCCTAATTACTGAATGTCCTAATTATTCGTCCCTGTTTGAGTAACTTGTATTTTATATTTACCATGTTTCCCTCCGGTGCTCTGTTAAAATAAGTTAAAATTACCAGAGACATAACCTTGAAAAGGAGCAAAGTCAAGCTCCTATGTGTGATTAATCCACCACTTTTTAAAGAGGGACATTCTTTTTCTTCTATATCCAACCTTCTCCAGAGTCAAACTTGAAGCAATTTCATACACTGATGGTAAAGTAAGTCGGCATGCAAATGCAAGCCTATTCTTGGAAAGTTTCATTTTCTAGGTTTCATGCATTTAAAATTTAGAATCAGTCAACACTGGGTCTATTCTGATAGAAGTCATATCCGGCTGTAAGATGTTTCTCTTTGTTTTTCATACGACCATTCAAATTAATGAAAGATAACCTTATATTATTACAAATCTATTCCTTACTCATTTTGCTAAATAGCATAGAAATCATAGGCCTTCCAGTTAAAGTAAGATATAATTAAACAGAAGTACATAGTAAATGCTTAGTCAGTGCACAATATAAATTTCACTGAGTAGATTAATTGAATCTTGCATCTTAAAACCTGCGATAATCGAGCATTCTAATGAAGAATAAAAAGATATTTCTTGAAAAAGTAACATTTACCCCAATGGGAAACGGAGCTTCATTTTCCAGCAATGAGGTTTTCAATCTGGACCCCGAAGTTATCTTTGGAACAGTTCCTACCGCAGGATTACTGGGAAGAGGCTTTAATCGAATTGGAGGCTGCATATTTCCTGGGGCAGTGTATGGTCGAGGAGATGTCTAGACAATTAGGGAAAAAAATTCCATTTAAATTAGTATCTTGACATGTTTCCAGAACCAATTAATAACCCAACAAATTGCCTAGAGTAATTAATGGTGGCTTTTTACTGAACAGATTAAACTTTAATTATGTCCTTCCATTATACATAGCCTCATGACCCAAAGTATTTGTTAAAACATATGGCGTGGAAGTCCTCTACATAACTAAATGCCACAATTATAGAGTATTCTAGACAAAGGAGATGTTCTTCTCTGTTAGGTTCCTGTATTTTATTCGTTTTGTAAACTTGCTGACAATACCTAATTTATTCAGCGCATTAAACGGCTTTCCTCAATCAAATATTACCTTGAATAATGTTCCTATTTTAGAGATCTAGAGCAACATGATTGGAATGGACTCCTTTCCGCTTAGATGTTTTCAACATAAACTGCTGTGAGTCCTTCACATCTCCAGAATGGTACTCACGTAAAAGCAGACAACACGATTCAAAAAGAGGAAAGGCGATGCTTAACTATAATGCATTACCATTTATTTAACTTCTCCCTTGAAATGCCAAGAAAGCAAAAATGAAAAAAAGTAACTGGCAATTGGAAAACACTGTGTGAAAATGGAGATGTTTTCCGGGCTGGATGTTTTCCATTTGCTCTTCTCTGCCTTCTCAGCCCTGCCCTGCCATCTGGGAGTCATCTCTTTATGGACTACACCAACTAATCTTTGGATTCCAGTTGGACTTGGCCAATGAAAGGCACTGGCAGGAGAGCAGAAGACAAGAGGCAAGAGGTTGAGGTCTGATTTCTCCTGAACCCTTCCCACCAAGGCTGGAAGGGCCAGCTGGGTCCCTCTACCGAGTCCACAGCTCGCGTCAGGCCTTCCTCTCCTAGCTTGTAAGGACTGCCTGCTGGTGCTGGTACCCAGGCCTTACCCCTCCCTCTCCGGCCTAGGTGCTGTGCTTCCCAGGGTGCTGACCCAACATGCTTAACATCCCCAGTTGGTTTTCCTTAATCCTGCCGGCATCTTTGTAAATAGTTTCTTTATTAAACTCTTCCTAATTACCCTATTTGTGTGAGCCATCTGTTTCCTGCTGAGACCCTGACTGATGCATTTTCTAATCAAGAATGTACGGCGGAGAATACCAAAAGTACCAGTATGGAGCATTAGAAATGCTGTCTGTGGCACTGACAGAACACTGTAAGTTTAGTATAAAGATCAGCAATGTTTCAAAAAGAAAAAAACACCCCCCCCCAAAAAAAACAGGGCTTTTGGCCCTGTTGTTCTATTAAAACAAAAAAGTTGGAAACCTGTTAGGAATAATACATGCATATTTGGGTAAGAGGGTTAGAAGGATGGTATGTAAATGACTCATGAATAAGGCTTAATGCACTGACTCAAGAACAGTGAACAACAAATATTCAACTCTGGAAAAGTGCTGTGTAAATCCATAAAAACATGATGATAGGGCAGCTCCTACTACCAAAAACTGGTCTGAGTGCCATCTTGACAAGCATGTCATATGTTGCTGTCTGATTTTGTTAAGTCAACATTCATTGGATTCCAGTTATAAGCAGAATGAGAAAATTGAAAAGTAATTTTTAACATCTAATGGCAACACAGACAATTAGTGCCAAACAAACTACACAAATATTGCCAAAGAGACAATAACAACAATAACAGAATATCTAAGACATAACAGAACTTAGAACTAAATGTTATCTGGCATAAACCAATGAGACTAGGAAAAATTCAAGTTTTCACAGAAGATTTTATTCAAATGTAAGAGCAAGAGAAGAAAATGGATGAACAGAGAAGAATGATAAATTTGAACAACCAGGTATTTAGAAAGCCAGTTGTGAGACAGACATGGGAAGGGTAGCTAAAATAATATTCCCCAATATCTGTTTTTCTTTTGTCACTAGTAATAGAATTTTTATCAGGGACCATGGTTATCATAAATAAAGACTGTATTTCCCAGCATCTCTTGCAACTCTGTCCAGATATATGCCTCAGTTTCAGCCAATAAGATATGAGCAGAAGTGATATATGAAACCTCCAGATCATGCCTTTAGAAGAAGTGTGTTGTCACTTTCCCCTTACCCCCTTCCCTGTGGCTGAAATATCCACATGGTGATCTGCCATCTTGGCTTATGTAAATGAAGACAACACACGAGGTTTGGCAGATTAATGACACATTAGGAGTCTGAGCTTTTGATGACTTCATAGAGTAGAGATGAGCACACCAGTGGAGATTCACATAAGTGTGTTGTGTGGGGAGGGCATCCTTATGTTTAGGTCATTGTTATTTTGGGTCTCTGCACACACACCTATTTCATGACCAATACAGAGAGCCAAGTGGATTGACAAAGGCAACATTTGATTTTAAAAAACAGGACATGAGACTACATGAGCCAAAAGACAAAATGTCTTAAAACCCACAGAGATAAATCAAACTAGAGGTTTCTGGACAGGGGAATCAGATCACCCAAAAGAATTCTTTTGAACTCTGTAAAACAAATATGCCTAAGACTGTTTCCTGTCACATAATTCAACTGAACACAAACACATTGAGAATCTAATGTAGGGATTCAAGAAAGCAGGTTACTATAAACTAGAACATGATCTACTGGCTTCTGTCTTCTAAATTTTATTTCCCACATTTGCATACAGATATCATTCAGTTAGATGAATATGGCAGTCAAATGTTTAACTGATTACATTTATATCTAAAAACGAATTTGCATCATTCAACTAACAGCTGTGAGCTACAAACTGTTGTAGTTCACATCAGAAGCCACCTTAAATTTGCTATATTTTCAACTGTTTGTAATATATTTTCTTGGAATAAATATGGCACTGTAGCTTAACATTTTCAAAACTGTACCAAAATGTGAACTGAAATGGACTACCTGGTGATTACCCAGCTTAGCTGAGCATTTCTAATTCTTACTAGATGATCTCTGGGGGTGAATTTTCCAAGCTTGTGCAGAACGAGTTGAATGGCTTTCCACAGTTGTAATGGGAATGGTGCAGCTAAAATCCTATATGCTACTCTGACGGTTTAGGTTCAATTAGTGACCAAGTGCAATAGCTATTCACTGGATGCTTGCTTTCTTCATTCAAGAAAGTTAAAAGAAAAATCAATGGCAATATCCCAAGAGGATTATTCTCTCCATCTCCACGGCACTTGGAGGTCAGGAGTCAAATTTAAAGGATATGTATCCAGGCTGGGAGAACGAAAAGGAAGATTTGTATTTCTGTAAAATGGGAGCCACAATTCCAAGATCACCATAGGGATCCCTTACGGTGCGAAAGCACCACAGGGGGTGGCCAAGTGAGGAAGTGCGGCTTACCAGACAGAAAGGCTTCTAAAGTGCTGGTGTCAGTGTTTCCTGTAATTTTCAAATTACTTTCTCACTCCTGCCACATTAAGATCTCCTGGATGTATCATAAACTACTTATTGAGGGTGTTCAGCTGGAAAATTGAAAAGAAAGCCTTTCAAGGGTTTCTCCTCTCTGAAACAGGTGGGAAGATAGAAAACAGCACTTGATTGTTTCTTTTGTTTCAACCAGGTTAAGCTTTTGAGAGCCTAGTGAATTTGCCATCCAAAAAAAGAATTATTTGTGTACGTATACATTTAAATGAAGCTTGGAAATATGGTAACAACAAAGGGAAAACGGTTGCTTTTCATAACTTGAGCTGTTCATCGGGAAATGTCAAAACATATTTACCTTTGAAAAATGTCAAAGCTTAACACTATACAAGATGAACCTACTTCAACAATCTGTGAAAGCTTTGCAATTTCTCTATAAATATTGTGCAATCCAAAAAATGTTCATGCTAACAAGGAAGTATATTAGGCCACGCAAAGCAAGAATACAGATGTGATCAAGCAATTCATTTACAACTTAAACCATCAACCTCCAGCAAACATTCTGCAAATCTTTTCCTGTACCTATATTGTTGCAAGCTACCTCACCTTCCTTCAAATTAATCCCATAGCTATATTATAAATGAATCAAACTGGAATGAAATGTCGGCTTGTGCAATTTCTTTAAATAGAATCTCTGCACATTTAACTGTGTTTATGTTAGAGTATTTGTCCATGCTTTAGATAAAAGAAACACAAATATAAGTATCTAGTCCAACATGCTATACAGTATGATTGAGTTTGTGTGCATAAATAAGTTTGACAGATAAGGTGAGAGTGGAGGGAAGAGCAAGGACAAAATCCAGAGGTCACAAAACATAGGACATATACACAACGACTAGTGGTTCAACCTTGCTGCATTGTCGAGTGGTAAAGGGTAATCATGAGGGGAAATATTGGGTTGGCTAAACTGAGGTCATTTGGCTTAGGGTCTTAAATGTCAGGTGAAAGAGTCTAGGTTTTTCTAAAAATGTCACAAAGCCAGTGAAGGCATTTGGGTATGTAAGTAACAAGTAATCTGCACTTTAAGGAAACTACTCTAGCAGTGACAAGCAAAATGGACTTGACAGGGGCGATACTGATTGAAAGTAGGACGTTCGCTAAAAACAGTTGAACAGATACAAGACCGCACTGGCATCCCGTAGGATTCACAGAATTATACCAACAAACACTCAGAGAGAATTCCTTCTGAGAGTAATTAGAAATTACATATTATTTAGTCAGAATGGTCCATGACAGAGCGTTTAATATGACTCACCGGTGTTATTGGACTGGAATGTCCTTCATCGACCAGGACACTATGGCCACGGTTAGTCTTTGGGCCAACTGGGGGGTGGGGAGACAGGATTGCCATGTTATTTTCTATAGACCATCTTGTGGGTTCTCCCTAGAATAAGAAAGTGATTGAACAAATGGATACATAATTAGCAATCGAGGTTAGGTTATTGCCTGACAGGTTACAGAGATACTATATGCCTGAAGAAGTCCTTTCTCATTACTTTCAAAAGTGTTCCTCCTGAGGTCTCTCATGACAGAAAGTTTCCACAGCTGTAGTGGGACATTGGGTGTGGTAATGAGAATCGGGAATTTCTATATTGGAAGAAATAGCTGTCCTCAAAGAAATAGCTACGGATACAGCATATCCTGGGTTTTAGCAAGAATATTTATGAATCTGCTTTAAGTAGATCACTACAAGCAGCACGATGTTCCTCACAGCTCTGGTCAGTAACGACTACCAGACACTATTACTTTTCTACCTTAAAAAAATAATTACATCATGCCCCAAGCAAAAGGGTTGCATATTATATAAAAGGAACCTAAATCATAGGTCTTTCACCAAATGCAGCTATAAAGTGAAAATTGTTATGAATAAACGTCATATAGGGAGGAACTGGAGTGTCTATCAGGAATTTCTGCCAATGTTGTAACATGTTCATGTGCTTCTTAGTCCACCTGTCCGGCAATCTGGGTGAAAGGGAATCCCACACGGCTTTCGGCAGCGTTCTTCGCTATTTCCAGGGACCATTTTTCTCCATCAACCTTTCAGCAGTAAGTTATAGAATCTGTAACTCAGTCCTTGATGTAGGACAATATTGGCAAAGTTGAATTAACCACAAATCTCTACACACCAACTTTTCTGATCTTGAAAAACTGTCCTATCTGCTGTTATTTAACAACACTTCTGTAACAAGACTATCTTTTGGCCATGATGAAAAAGACAGATTTGAGTCTATCAGGCAAGAGGGAAAAATTACCGCCTTATGTGGCAACCAATTCTCCAGAAGCTTTACTAATATTCCTCAGTTTGTGAAATGTGTCTTGGGCCCCACATTTGTAAGATGACACAGAAATGAAGAATAGCCTGTGCATTTGAATGGCTCGAGAAACTGAATAAAACCGCCAACCTAAACTGAGACTTTTCAGACATGCTTAATCAAGTCTCTCATCTCCTGATTCAAATTTATATGTTTCATAAGTTCACTTCAAAGAAGGGATATCAAATATAAAAATAAAAATAAAAACAAATAAGGAATTTTAAAATGCCTTGTACAGAATGTCTAAATCTTATGCTTTTGTTTGCCGAGGTAGGTCTTTCCTACCATCTCTTTTCAAGGGGCACGTTTGCATGAAAATGGGCCATTGGATAATTCTTAGAATGCCAATTTCCAGCACACTGGCAACATCACCAACTATTTTCAGCTTTTTAAGACACAAAACAAAAATCCTTGGGCCTCTGTCACATATCAATCAAGAAAAGACAAAAGCAAAATTTCAAACTTGAATTGAGTGTTTCCATGTTTCCTTTGAAAGCTTGGTACCTTACAAAATTGCGGAAGAAGCTCCTATTTTGCCATGATCTTCGGAAATAATGGTGGCCAATGGTGGTGAAACGAACACCTGACTTTAGCTATGAGTTACTCAAAAGTAAAGTGCCTCAAAAAGCTTCAATAACAGCACTATTGACTTTTAAAGTCATAAAATAATATTATAAAGTACAAGAATTATGTAGCTCTTTACCTTAAATCTCTGAATTCGCTCCTTCTTAGCTAAGGTCTCCAGGTTTTTTTTAATTTCAAGCTGATGATAACGCTAAGCATATGGGAAAGAAGAGGAGAGGATCATGTCAATTACAGCAAAGATTTTTTTTAGCGGAAAATAATCCCACCAGCTAACTGTATTCCCACTTACCCTCCCCCCCCCGTTGTCACTGAGATGAAGAAGAGTCACCTGCATAAGAGTGCGAGTGTGACTATAAATTGGTACAACTCTTTGGAAAGCAGATTCCTAACATAAAGCAGTCAAAAGTGTCCCTACCCTTTAACCAATACGTTTCATTTCTAAACCGAGGAGGAAATCAGAAGTAAAAGAAAACATATCTGTGTTATACACAAAGATGCTATCTGAAGGGAATTTTTTCTTCAAAGCAAAAATTCAGGAGCAATATAAACCTAAAAGGGAATGGTTAACTTTGGGGCACATCCATATAATGGAATAGAATATAATCCTTAAGATTCATAAAGATTTTGTTTTAAAAAAAAGGAAAATGCATGTCATGCAGGAGAAACGTAAAATATGGAATTGCACAGAAATACAATTTAATTGATCAAGTTCAAACTGTGTGGCTGCCCCATGCCAGGAAGGGGCATCTTGTGGGTCTTCTCTTCTTAATGCTAATTGCAAAGCAGTCTCATTCCACCAGTGCAGAAACTGAGGCAGAGGACCTTGAACTTACCCCCGTCACACGTCTGGTCAGTGGTGGAGCTGTCTGTCATCTGAAGCTCGGTCTACTGGACACTAACTTCCCGTTTCTTTGCTCTTTATTTATTCATTTACTTATTTTTCACAAGATCCTGTCCTTTCACAATATAGCATGTTTTTATTAATACATAAATATGAATAGAGACTAAAAGGAAATGTGAGTATGTCAACAGCAGTCCTCTCTGAGAGGAAGGATTCTATGTGGTTATTTTCCTTTTTATACTTTACGGTGTTTCCCTAATTTTCTGTAATACATCAATTATATAATTTAAAAATAAACGTCATGGGGGCGCCTGGGTGGCACAGCGGTTGAGCGTCTGCCTTCTGCTCAGGGCGTGATCCCGGCGTTATGGGATCGAGCCCCACATCAGGCTCCTCCACTATGAGCCTGCTTCTTCCTCTCCCACTCCCCCTGCTTGTGTTCCCTCTCTCGCTGGCTGTCTCTATCCTGTCGAATAAATAAATAAAATCTTTAAAAAAAATAAAATAAACGTCATGTAAAAAGCAAGCTGCTTAGGATTCTATCTGAAATCATTCAGACACATTTGAGGGCATTTGAAAAGTGTTTTTTCTGTGTTCTTGATCCCCTCGTGCGGCCTGTGGGACCCTGCAGACTCGATCTTTCCCTACCGATTATCATCGTCAGCCCTCTTTGGACACTTCCCTTTCTTCTCTCACCCACTGATCACCAAACCTCATTACACTCACTACCAGCCATTTGCCATCTTCCTTGTATTTCCGAATCTGCAGCCCTCTGTCCTCAGCAAGGCCACCAACGTCTTCGTCGCTGGGTCAGACGGAATTCCTTCTTTTCCCCAGCACTTCCCGGTTTCACCACTTGGCAGCTTGGGGGAGCCCGCCGGCTTCCAGGACACGTCTCCGGGGGCTGGTTGTCCACCGCGCGAGGGCTCTTTCCTGGCCCCGCGGCCGACCCCGAGCTCCCGCAGTGCGCGCCACCCGCCGCGCTAGCGCCCCCGCGCGGTGCTCCGGCTCCTTCTCCCACGCCCTCCTCCAGGCAGCGTCATCTCTCTCCCCGTCACATCTCCTCTCATCGGGGACTGCTGCCTCTCCCCGGCGTCTCCACCACTGCTGTTAGCTCTCACCCTTCGGCAACAGCTTCCTAATTGACCTCCCACCCGCAATCTTTTCCAGCTCATTAATCCATCTCCCACATTTTTAGCAACATCATCTTTCTAACACGGCTTTGCTCATTTATTTCACGCCCCTGCTGAAAAAACATCTCATCGCCTCATCACCTCCACTCCAACCCTCGCTGGGGATTGAAGGCCCTCCAGAAACCCGGGCCCAGCTTACTGAAGAGTGTCACTTCCTACTGCTCTTCCAACCAACCCACCGTGCGGTCTGGCCTCAGTGAGCTTTCCTGCCCATCCACGAAGACCTTTCTTCTCTAACCTCACGCCCGCTGTCCTCACTCTCTCCAGTGCCTTTCTCCTGCTTTCCTGTGACGCCTCGTTTAGCCTTCAAGGTCCAGTTCAAATAGCAGGTCCTCTGTTCCGCGTCCTCTGACTCTGACCGAGGCAAGTCATCATCCCCTTCTTCCCTGAGCCGAGTCTGTTTTCCCTCTCTCCTAGCATGTGATCACTTTCTACAATAGTTTTTTGTTTTGTTTTTTGATCTTTTTGGCTTTGGATTTTTTGTGTTTATATCTCACAGCTACATCACGTAGCTTCATACTGGTACATGGTAAGCCTACAATTAATGATTGATGTTTCTTGTAAGCACGAATACATGAATATTAATGTAACACCATTGGTAAACAGCATCATCGGCATAAACTATATGTGAGACAAATGTGACAATTTAGAGACAGCTATTCCATTTGTTAATTATATTAATATATTACACATCATAACTATATATATTACATTATATAAAATTATATATTACATATTAACACTTATCTAAGGTATCTATTCCAAACTTCAAGAATGTATGAAGACTCTTAAATAATAACATATTTAATAGTTATGATGTGTCAATGACTTGAAAGTTTGGAAAACTAAACTTGAAGGATCAAATACAAATTTGGTGCCTAATACAAAATTTGGTGCCTATTGGGTAAATTTGAAACTAGATATAGATTAATTTACTCTACTGTTTTTTTTTTTAACACTAGTTGCAGAATTCCAACTAATACTTTTATGAGCAAGTGAATTTGGGGACCATAAACAATGATCCCACATAATTCATGCACATAATATAAAGCATACAATGAACTCCTGAGTTAACAGATCGTATACATCTTATTTCAACACAACACTTGCTAATATAATGGCAGCATAATAGTAAATATTTTCAGTGGCGCTGCACTTCGTACTGGTTTACCGGCGATTCCACAGTTGTTCATAAATGTTTACTACACTCACAGGTCAATGATTTTACCAGCCAAGTTTTCTGATTTACTGCTGTATGGCCAAGCCAAGAAGTGACATGCTTTTTCACGGAGATTAAAATGGTGTTGATGTTTGAAACTATAAGTTCTATGGAGCAAGGCTAAAATAATTTATCAAGTTAGCTAGATATCCTACTAAAAATGCCATGTCAGACTTGAAAAAAAAGTTGTTGATGCTTGGTTTATGAATCTATGCTGACCAATGTGGCCTAAAGTAGGAGGGACAGCAGATGTTTCAATGCCTCTTCCCTGAAATTCAGCATACGGCTCAGCTTCAGAGCCTTAAAAGAATAACAAATCTGAAATAATTCATGGCAGTGGAATTACTGATATTTAAACAGATGTCACTTTTTTTTTTAGCAAATGGAAATTGAGGTACAGATGGTGAGGGCTGGTATGTTTTAGAGTAGCCATTATGGATTAAAAATCTACATTTGTTAAATTAAATACCACAAAATATATAATGATGTCCATATTTTTCCCTAACTGAAATGGAGAAAAGCTTCCTTCAGTCTCTTGGCTCCTTGCTACCTAGAGAGGTGTGGAGTATTTCTCAGGGTACCTTGTTCCATTCCTTTTTAATGAAATACAGGAGGAATTCCTCTGCTTCTGGATACAGAAGTATTATTAATTGTCATATTAGAAAATATCTATTATAAAGAAAATGTAAATACTTTACCTCCATATCAAGAACCTTATGGAAAATAGCCTGAGCTAGGCATTCCCGGATATATTTTTGGTGATCCCTCTTCATGATATTTAGTTTGTATTCTTTTTCAGAAAGTATTCTTCCACTTCTTGTGATCTGTCAGGAATAAATAAAACACACATGGAAATACAAAGCAGAAAATGTATTGTTCATTACCAAAAGGGGAGAGAGAGTGCCACAGAGAGACAGAAAGAGAGTGGCAGTGTCTTCTAAGCATGAGAGAGTATACTACTAGGGTTGATAAATGTTCACTTTTAATGACTATTTCATAAGGAAAAAAATCAGTCTCATATACCCATCATTGAGAAAACACACACAGGTGGTGCACTTTATGTTTAAAGCAAGGTTTTCATTAGAGTCACAATGTCCCCTTGATGGAACCCAGGTGTTCCTTTCATTTCTTTTTTTTTTTTTTTAACACATTTGGAAAGAGGAAGTGGGGTGCTACCTTGAAACAATGAATAGGAGCAGTAATCACAGGACTGATGATCTTACAGGAAATAACTCTGAAGGGCAAAACATGTAAGCTACAGAGGTGCTCATCAGTTTGTTTTAAAAATAATTGGTTTCATTACTTTATTTTCACACTGCTTTTTCTCATTCCACTCTCCAATCCAGAATGTAATTTAATTTGTCGTGATTCAGATTTTTTTCAGATTACGCAGTGCTGCAGATATAAAATATTCCAGACTGATTTCAATTGGCATCGTTGAAAATGCCAAGAGTGGTAGTTTCTGTTTTTTATTTACTCGGTTTTCTTTTCTCTTACTCCTTCCTAAGGGTATATTTGTTGTATTTTTCTGTATCTTTTGTAAACAGAGGGTGCTATCCTTCCTGGATTGGTCATCTTCTTCCTTTCCGCTTAATTATGCGCTGCTCGTTCAAGTCTAATCCAAGCCCACATATTTCTTAATTTTGATAACTAGTTTTATAACACTGTCATGGCAATGTATTAGAGCTCAGAGACCAAGGAGAGTTATGTTACAAGTGATTGGATACTGACAATCTTTTTTCATGTATCTTTTTTTTTTCCAATGGAAAAAAGAAAGGGGTAGGGTTCTAGAAATATTTCCGATCACAAATAACTCAGTTACAGTCTTTGAAATGTGTTGTTCATGGGATATCATGCCATTTGTTTCCAACAGAGAAAAAATGTTGAGAACATCCTGTACTGTGGCCCCCTCCCCAGTTAACAGGTGTCATTGCCCTCTCCCCTCTGGGAGATCTGATTTCCCCAACTAGACTGGAAGCTCCTACAGGGCAGAAGTTCTTAAACTTGAGCCTGCATCAGAATCAGAAAACAAGTTGAAAAACAGATTGGTGGGCCCCTCCGCACAGCTTCTGACTCAATAGGTCTGGGGTGGGGCTCTAAAATTTGCATTTTCTAACAAGTTCCCAAATGATGCTGAACACTGCTGAGTCAGGAACTGTATTTGAGCCACCCGTTGTAGAGAAATCTTCCGTATTTGAGTTGTCATGCACATAACCAATGTTCAATAAATGCTTGTTAATGATGTTGATGAGTAAATACAAAGTCCTTCCCATTTGTACATAAAGCTCACAGATTGTTACCCAAAGAAGTAATGTTAATAGTAACCACAATAATTGCAACAAGCATTTATTACACGTCTCTTATTGTGACAACAATCCTGAGGGCTGGGTATCATGGTCTTCATTCTACAACCCAGGACGCTGGAGCTGAGAAAGTGAAGTACCTGAATTGCTCAAGAGTCTATGACTTGTAAATGGCAGAGCCGGGTTTCAGCCAGGTCTGTCTGATAACAAAGCCCCAGGAGACAAGAAGCAAGCTCTCTTGAGATCTAACCAACCAGAGTGCCAAGCACATAAACAACAATTAGAAACGCAATGCATATCCTTTCAACACCATGGCAACAATAGTTAAGGAAATCCACTGTGTTTTAAGAAGGTAAACAGCTAAAATCGTTACTCACGCTTTCTGTAACCAAGCCCATTCTTTCAATGGACAGCTATAGTATTTTTTAAAGGTTTTCACATTAAACACATTTAGAAGAATGGAAATCTTGTGGAAATGATAGTTTTAGAGCTAAGGAAAGACACTAATGTTACCAATAAACCATCCGGGAAATGAAACAGGTTTTTAAAATTCAAGGGGAAATTTTGAACTGTTCATGTCTTGCACACCATATTCTGTGATTATTAAAAATAATATTTTTTCCTGAAGACAGTAAAGTCTTCTCTATGCTTAATCCCTAACAGTTCCTGGCTCATTTGATGTGTTCAATAAATATGTGTTGAATAAATGAATGAATAAACAAACAAGTAAAATATGCCATTGGAAGCTCCTAGGGTTTTCCCTCAATATATATAAGTAGCCTTAGTGGTCATTGTGACCTCTCTTCCTATCTTTTGAAACATAGCTTCAAAAAGATAAATCAGAGTCTGGAAAAGAAGTAATTTTTCTAAAATGGGGGGGGGGAAGGGGGAAGATGTCCCTGATTAGCTCAAAGAGGAAACCAGAAAAGGGAGAGAGAACTACTGGATTTAATGAAACAGGTAGGAAGTAAACCAAATCTTACCAGGCCTGATCTCAGGAGATGCCGCCTTATCCTTGTATTGTTAAAATAGCCAGTCAGGTGTTTATCGGTAAGACTATTATATGCTGCAAGCAATCTGGAGGAGAAAAATGAAACCATCAAGGTTTTATGAAGTGTTGCCTAACAGCCAAGGCGATTCTTGACTTTCTCATCCCCAAACTGTGCATAATCATTCACTCCTCCAGACAGCCAGTCATTCATGTGTGTGTTCAATAAACAGGTATGGAGCACTTACTATTTTCCAGGTTTTATGATAAGAACTGGGAGACAGTCCTGACATTGTTTATTTTGAGGATAAGTACGGAAATCAGACATGAACAATTAAACTGGGTGTGAAAAATCCAACAATAGAAATATGCAAAACTCATGGGGACACAGAGAAGGAGACTAGCAACTTCAGTTGTCAGGAAAGTCTTCACAGAGGAAGCCTGATGGGAAGGAAACTTGGAGCTCCTTCAGAGGACTCTTCGGCCTCCCGTTTCACCCTAAATTCTAGCGGCAAACTTACGTGCACTTCTTCAACAGATTCATATTTTTTCGTGTCTTCAGGACACAACGCACGGTCCCTCTACTGCCAAGGCCTCTCTCTGACCTGTTAGCTAGTGGATGCAACCCGTGATTCACAATCATCTCTTTTCCCAGCAAACATTCCCAGTGCAAATGGAATGTTCTGTGTCACCTTCCATTCCCCATCCCTAAAACCTTGAGAGACCTTACATATCACCTAAGATTAGAAGGCCAGGAGCTTGTGTTATTCTTAGTATCCCTATGGAATTATTTATTGTGTACCCAAATAATGATGTGTTCAATAGGGGAAAATACAATTTTGTTTCGGACTCATTCTTACTGGTATAAACTTCTAAGTTTAAGCTCAGCAGCTTAGAAGTCTTAACTTCCACACACTTTCATGAATTCCACATCCAGAACTCCCCACCCTCCCCCCCAAAAATTCATAGATTACTTTTGATTTTTAGGGTCTTTTAAGAGTTAAAAGAAAACAAATTGGTTGCTTGATTACATTTTATACCTTGGTAGGTGGTCAATCTGAGCCTATAAATCAAAGTTTGAAGCTATTTTTTCTAACTTTTAACTTCTCCTCCACTGATTATTATTTTTTTTAAGATTTTATTTATTTATTTGACAGAGAGACAGCCAGCAGGAGAGGGAACACAAGCAGGGGGAGTGGGAGAGGAAGAAGCAGGCTCCCAGTGCAGCAGGGAGCCTGATGTGGGGCTCGATCCCAGGACCCTTGGATCATGCCCTGAGCCAAAGGCAGACACTTAGCGACTGAGCCACCCAGGCGCCCCTCCACTGATTATTATTACCTTACAAAAACATATGCACATACATTTACATGTATGTATACAGGTAGGCACATATGTTCATCCATATATATAAATGTGAGTGTAGGTACATATATATGTATATATAGAGAGAGAGTTGAAGACAGAGAGACCGAGACAGGTAGAGAGAAAGAAGCAAAGAGGGAGAATTCACAAGCCTAAACACAGCCCTAAAATAAGGCTGTCTTAAAAAAAATATACCCTATTACCTGCAACAAAGATTTACAGTCTGTACATATTACGAGCAATTGATCCTTAACTTACTTGCAGGCCAGAGCAGGGACTCATATGATACAGTCAAGTAAATGTCATTAGTGACAATTTTATTTAGCTGCCTTAATTACATGGAGATGGTATTGGTGACCTTTTCCTGTCTCTTTTCTCCTTAACGCCCATCTTAGGAAAGTTATATGCTGTCAAATGGTAAGGAAAGTTTAATTTTGTCCAAAAGACACAGAAAGCAGTTACAAAACCCAGAAGCCAAGATGCCACATGAGGGCTGCCGACATATGAACAACGCAGGAGCCATTATTTCACTGGGTTTATGTAAAAAGACAACCCGAGGGCTTCAGTAATGCACATACGAAACCAGCCCCAGATAATGCTTTGAAACCATCTTTTAAATGAACTGTCTTGGTGTCCTATAGTTCATCAAAGGTTTCCTGTCTCCAAAAGGTCAACACTGTATCCTTTACCCTTTCTGAATCTCAGAATATCTTTCCAGCAACTCATTTCAGAAAGGTGAACAGGTGTCTCTCGGTCCTAACAATCATGATTCCACAGCTCACAGATTCTTAAGATAAATCATTAGACAGATATCATATATAATCTTTTGTCTGTTTTTCAGGCTCAAGTTTTTTAAAAAAATCAATAGTTTTGGAATAGCTGTGAGTGCTAAAACCCTGATTAAATGAAATAGGGTCAAAAAGTTAGGATAACATAAATTTTAACTTCCCTACTGGCTGAAAATAATCCCCTTCTTTCAATTCAGAATTTGAAACTTTTTCAATATTTAGGTCCTAAGAATAATGCTTAGGCAGCTTTGGCACCACCTCGCCCTAATTCTGCTGCCTCAGGCTCGTACTAAATGAGTATGGGTCCATGATGTACTTCCTGTCTTACCAAAAGGTCCAGTGGAGTTGAGAACTTTGCACACATCAGCTTTCCCACCTTTCCCTGTTTAGAAAAGATTGAAAGTCCCTGGTTGGGATGCTATTTGTGAAGCAACTCTTTCCATGACAATCATAACCTGGCCTCGGCAGAAAAGCTAAAAAATAACTGGTTGGGTCCATCCGGGGTCAGTCATTTCTTTTTCAGCAGTGCCTAACTTTTTTTTTTTTTTTTTAAGATTTTATTTATGTGACAGAGAGACAGCCAGCGAGAGAGGGAACACAAGCAGGGGGAGTGGGAGAGGAAGAAGCAGGCTCCCAGTGGAAGAGCCTGATGTGGGACTCGATCCCAGAACGCCGGGATCACGCCCTGAGCCGAAGGCAGACACTTAACGACTGCGCTACCCAGGCGCCCCTAACTTTTTTTTTTTAACTGAAACTTTAGATTAACAAACTATTTCATAACAAGAAATTGCACTGGAGTAAATTGTATACAGATTTCGTAAAACAGTTGTTAGGGACTGAATATTTGTTTCCCCCTAAAATTCGTATGTTAAAATCCTAACCCCCAATGTGATGGTATGAGGAGGTGGGGACTTCGGGAGGTGATACGGTCAGAGGGTGCAGCCCTCTGAATGAGATCAGTCCCTTATAAAAGAAACGCCAGAGAGCTTCCTGGACTCTTTCCCCATAGGAGGATACAGCAAGACAGTAGCCATGTATGAACCAGAAAGCTGCTCTCACAAGACGCTGAATCTGCCGGCACCTTGGTCTTGGACTTCCCAGCCTCCAGAACTGTGGGACAGAAATTTCTGTTGTTTAAGCCACCCAGTCTATGCTGCTGTGTTATAGGAGCCTGATGGGAGTACGTCAGCAGTCAGTGCAAACATGTCTATTGTATACATACAAATGTCACCCTCGTTCTGACCACGAAGCCTCCTCCACAGGGAGATGGTAGTCGTCCTGTGTGTCAGCCACAGCCGTGGTCGCTCTGACCCTCTCTGCTCTGCTCCTCTTCCTGTGTGCTTGGTTTGGGTTTGTAGCCTCCCTTCGCACTTGCCCAATGACAAGAGCTTTACTGACCTGGCCACAAATTTAGATGAGTAGAGCTTTTCTGATGTTTCTGCCTTTGTCCTCTTCATTCACTGCCACTGTTCCCCCAACACGCATACCCTTTTCCTTTCTCTCTTGCGTTCAGCAGAGCCCTGGGCCAGATGAGGTCACCTCGCCTGAACTCGGTGATTGTGTTGTTGATCGCGTTGCACCTGCAGCACTCCACTCCCTTTGTAAGTCACTCTCCGCATCTCCGGTCAAAGCTGGACTTCTGGCTGTGGGACCCAGTCCCATGATCCTCCCCTGCTGCGGTCCGTAGGATCAACAACTGCGCTGATCCCAGCAATTACCAGGCCGCTATGACTGTATCATTCAAAGGCCATGCTGTCCACACCAAGTCCCACAGCTAAATGCCAAGAGAAGCCCAACTCACTGGCTTCTCTATCTGATGGACAAGACTACTCACCCACCCTCTGGTCACTGGGTGGAGAACAACCCACTAGCTGGCTCAATGCACCCCAGAAGACAGTCCCCCAGGAAACCAAGCAATCCTGTCTCTCTGATGGGTCCTGTTTCCTCCACTATGATACACCCCCACATTCCTAGGGATTAGAGGAGCAGGCTGCTGAGTCACTGGGAGTGCTGCTTTTCCAGCTGCAGTCCTTCAACACTGAACCCTCGAACCCCTGCCTCCCACTGTGTAGAATATATAAATGGGCTCTGAAGTAATAAAGTCAGTGATTCCTATCAATCCCTCCATCTTCCCCCAAAGAGAATCTATCCCATAAAAACGCCATCTGAAAAGACAAGCACTATAATATTACTAATCACAAGCATTTATTGAGCACTGACTATTTTCAGGGCATTCCAAAAGATCCGGGGGATTTAGAGATGACACAGACACTGGACCCACAGAGTTCCCAACGTAGTGGAGGGAGTATGTGTGTACATACAGTGTGTGTGTGTGTGTGTGTGTGTGTATGTGTGTGTGTGTATGTGTGTGTGTGAATACATGGGCTTACTTCATTTCTCCCTGTGTTACAGGCCGATTCATTCACAAATAGGTAATGAGTGTTTAAGTGTCTCCATGTCAGATACTGTGTCCTAAGCTGGGCAAGAAGCATAATATCCCCAACCCATTAGCAGATTACAAAGTGCCTCCACACACATAGTCTCATTTGATTTCTTTTAGGCCCCTGGAATGAAAGCTATTACAGCTCTTCCATCTTACTCAAATGGAAGAGCTCTAAAACAAGATTATCATTTAATGTGAGTCGGTCATAGAAAAGCCTGACTAAGGTAACACCTTATTCATGATCACAGTGGTCAAAGAATTCCTTCTGGCTTCAGCCCTCTTGAACCTACCTCCCCTCCTAGCACTGCCTGTCACCACCCTTGGTGGGAGACACAGATGTAGTGGTTAAGACTCCAGCTCTAGTTCAGTCCTGGCTTCACTGTCGCTGACTCCGTAACTGGGATCAAGTGACTAACCACACCTCTACCTTCCACAAAACACTAGGACATGAACACAATGTGGCCAAGGTCTTTGCCACTTCATAACAAGGATCACTTTTCCCCCAGTTTCCAATAACATGTTTCTCATTTCCACCTCACACTTCATCAGAATGGCCTTTACCATCCATATTTCTACCAACATTCTGTACAGGATTATTTCTGTGTTCTCTAAGAAGAAGGAAGCTTTCTCTCCAGCTCCCTTTTCTTTTTGAGCTCTCACCAGAATCACAGGAAAATCCCTTCACAAGAAAATATTTGCAAACCATATGTCTGATATGGGGTTAATATCCAAAACATATAAGGAGCTCATACAACTCAATAGCAAACGCGAATGACAATAACAATAATCCAAATAAAAATGAGCAGAAGACCTGAATAGACATCTGTTTTCCAAAAAAACCCATAAATGGCCAACAGGTATGAGAAGGAATATTCAACTAATCATTAGGAAAATGGAAATCAAAACCACAATGAGATACCACCTCACATCATTAACATGGCTGTTCTCAAAAAGATAAGAGGTAAGTATTGGTGAGAATGTGAAGACGAGGGAACCCTTGTGCACTACTGGTGGGAGTGTAAATTGGTACAACCACTATGGAAAACAGTGTGGACGTTTCTCAAAAAATTAAAAATAGAATTCCCATAGGATCCAGCATTCCCACTTCTGGAAATACATCCAAAAGAGATATCTGTACCCCCATATTCACTGCAGCATTATTCATAATAGCCAAGTCATGGAAACAATGTAAGTGTCCATCAGTGGAAAAATGGATAAAGAAAATGTTGTGAATATATATACAATGGGATATTACTCAGCACTAAAGAAAGGAAATCCTGCCATTTGCAATAACATGGATAAATCTCAGGGCATTATACTAAGTTAAATAAGCCAGAGAAAGACAAATACTGTGCAATCTCACTTGTATGTGCATTTTTTTAAAATGAACTAATAGAAATACTGAATGATGGTTGCCAGGGATTGAAGGTGGAAGGAATGAAGAGATGTTGGTGAGAGGGTACAAATTTCCAGTTACAAGATGAATAAGTTCTGGAGATCTTATGTACAGCATGGTGACTATAGTTAACAATGTTGTATTATATACTTGGAAGTTGATAGGAAATTAGATCTTTAAAAAAAACAATTATGTGAGGTTTTGAATGTGTTAAGGAACCTTTTGTGGTAATTGTTTTGTAATATAAACATATATCAAATCATCACATTGTATACCTTAAACTTACACAATGTTATATGTCAATTATAGCTCAATAAAGCTGGAAAAAAACCTTTTGCCCCTCAGAAGTTTTCCAGTTACTACCCCATTACCAGCTCCAAACCTGCTTCCACCTTTTTAGGTGTTTGTTACAGCAGCATTCCACTTCTTAGAACCAATTTCCATCTTACTCTGTTCAGGCTCTGTCACAAAATGGACTGGGTGGCTTGAAAAACAAATGTATTTCTCACAGTCCTGGGGACTGGAAGTCTGAGGTCAACGTGCCAGCACAGTCAGGCTCTTGGTGAGGCCCTCTTCCTGGCTGATGAACAGCCATCTTCTCTTTGTATCCCCACGTGGCACAGAGCAGACAAAAAGGCAAGCTCTCTTTCGTCTCTTCTTATAAGGGCACTAACCCCATCATGACGGTTCCATCCTCATGACCCATCTCCCAAAAGCACCAGCTCCAAATATCATTGCACTGGGGATTGTGGTTGCTACACGTGAATCTAAGGAGGACACAAGCCATAACAGAAGGCGTAATTGTCTTCGTTTTGTGGGTAAGGAAAACAAGCCTTAGTTTAAGTCACTTGCTAAAGATCACATAACCTAAAGTTTGTTCCTGAAAATATTTGCCAAAGCACAGTGAAACACCACTCACCAGGGTTTCACTCACCAGGGCTTGCTAAGGTGGGGACCAGGATGCTAAATATGATGACAGGAAAATAAGAATCTTGAAATATTCACATAAAAATGTAATTCCGTAAATTCCCCAATACAGAAATAGAAAAATTTTAAGTGAAAATACTTACAGGCAAAATTAACAAATACGTAACTTCCATTTGTAATTAGCCATATCATTAGCATTAAAAACAATATTTTGAAATCTATAAATTATCTTATTCTCTAATATGTATTTCTGCAATCTGCCCTATGATACAAATTTTCCTAGCAAACTTGTTCGGAGAGAACATAAAGAATAATTTTGACACAACCGGTTTTATTTAGATCAAATTGTGACTCTGCCCATCTGAATTAACGAAGCTTAGTTCATTATTGCTGCTGTACCCAAGTGCCACACATTAGTAGCTTAACGCGAATTTATTGTCTTACACTTCTAGAGGTCGGAAGTTCAAAACGGGTCTCGCTAAATTCAAGGTGTCATCAGGGCTACATTCCTTCTGGAGACTCTTAGGAAGGATCTTTTCCACATTCTAGAGGCTCCCCCCATTTTATTTTAGGGTCAGCTGATTAGCAACCTTAATTCCATGTGCAAACCTAATTTCCCATTGCCATGTAAATTAACCTATTCACATGTTCTGAGGACTAGGACATGGACGGACTTCTTTGAGGGGCCATTATTCTGCCTGTCACAAGGCTTTTCTTATATGCCACATGCCAGGGAGCAGAAACACGGGATGCTGAATGTTATGGCAATAACATATACATTGTCCAATGACCATGTTCAATCATGCCAGTGATGCTCACTTTGAAAAGGGACACTTCCCAGATCAGAGGGAGGAAGGCAGTTCTTGGCACCATACCAAGATGTACAAAATAAATTGGAGCCTAAACTTTGATGTGCCAAATGTGAGCACTAAGACAAAAGAACAGGAGGTACACTAAGAAACTGATATATTCAAACAATAGATTTTTCTCATAGGGATAACAATAGAGATAACCTCTTTAGGTGAATGTAATATGTGAAAAGATAGATTCGCCCATAGGATGTAATTGCACTCATGTCAAACATCAATTAATCAGCACTTAATATATTTCATTAAATTCAAATAATGATTATATGAAACACTAAGAAAGAAGAAAATTTTGCCAATTACACTATAGCATGCCACTGGTGTAAGCACAAATGATTTTAGTAACGTGAAAATGTGAAAAAATCATCTTGGTATTGATGTAATAGGTTACAATGCATGCTTAATTATTGCACATGCATAGATAAATCTGGGGAAGAGGAAAGAATATGGCTGGGTCCCTACCATTAAAAGCCTCAAAATGAGGTTAGAGAGAAGGATTTTACACATAAAACAATTAGAAAGCGTACAAAACTCTATTTTAAAAGTAATAACTGTGGAGTGCTGGAGCTGACTCATACTGGCTCTAATGAGATAACTGTTAAAATTTTCAGGAGTTTTGCAAGCCGTTGTTAGCTTGAAATTGGCCATCATGGGAGTATTTGCAACCCAGAAATTAACAAACACTATAAATCCAGGCTTTTTTTCTTTCTGAGAAGCCAGTTTACCAGCACACCACTAATTTTAAAAGTGAGTAACAAGATATATCACAGGAGCTATTAAATAAAATGATTGATTATATGAGTCAACGTACAGAAGTATGCCTTACATAGTTTCATCCAGAAATTCATCTTCTATATGCAGCATTTGACCAAAGGGGCTCATATACCCGTTCAACCATTTCCTATCCCCAACAAAAAGAACACGAGGACTCTAGCAAACACATTGACATTTTCAGTAGCATTTCAATCAAGAAATTTTATGCAAGATATCTCTTTACATCGCCACAAATGGAAAGGTTCAACTCACCTACCAATCTGGAAAAACTGATTACATCATTTTATGCTCAACAAAATCAAACGAGACTTAGGTGAATGAACACGGTTTTATTACTAAAAATGAAGAGCTTAATCGAGAGGTGCTTTGCATTTCAGAGGTCACTAAATCTGCAATTTGTAGAGTCTGATAGTGTTCAAGGAGGGCCTACATCAAACCTCCACTGCCAAGGCAGGCTTCCAGCAATGACAACCAGATAAAATGTTTCTGCAACTCACATCAAGTCCTTGTAGTGGGAAAGCAAGTTAAACAAATCATAGGATATTGTGGTTTGATTGCCATTATGTTATAATTCACAAGCAAGGGAGCTCCACCTCCTGACCCATATGGCTTTCTCACTGTCCATCAAAAAGATTTGTAAGAATCCACAGAATTTCAGTTCTCTGAGGAAACGCATCACACTCAAGCCAACCAACTAAAAGATTTTGAATCTCAGCAAGATTCTTAGCAAAGAAGTAATAAAATCTAAATGGGAGCAACTTCTCCAAATAAAATAACTGAAAGCAGCACAAATAACCAGAAAAATAAAGAAAAAATAAACTACGTGGCTTCCCATCACTGAAAACTGCATGTCTGTCACTTAAGAGTGAGAAGATTTAAGACCAGACACCTTAACTCTTAATAGATGCAATGATTTTCCTGCAGTTATTTAAGGCAAATAAATCTATATCAAATACTTCAGCCCAAAGTAAATTTGATGAGATAAAAAAGGATGAGATTTGGGGCTAGAAGGCTTGAGGTCAAATTCTAATTCTACCCCTTACAAGATGCATGACCCTGGTGAATTCAATTTTCTTTTTGCAATTATCACCATGAAGCCAAATGCTGTGACTGCTTCCTGAAGTGGATGATCCAAGTTTACTGGTCTGGAAATGTATTTACCTGGAGCCACGGGATTACAGAAATGACCACATGAAGTCTAGTCAACTCTCTTATTTTATATTCAGGACACTGAGCTTATAAAAGTAGGCACAGCTCATCAGTAAACTCAGATCATAGGACTCAAAAAGAAGATGCCAGAATGTCACAGGAATTTCCATAGAATTATACCTGTCCCTTTCCTTGGGCCCTTGTCTCGCTACCTTGCACCAGAATTTCTTTCATCATGTTTGATCACTCCCTTTAGATTCATGTAAGATTCCTCCATGTATCCCTCTCACAAGTGTACTGTGGTGCATGTCTACAGTATACGCTTCGCCAATACTTGTCGAATGCATGAGATTATAAATCGGTTAATGGAAACAAAATATACTGGTCCAATTCCTTGACATACATCCTTTTAAAAAGTCCATGTGTAAGGATCAGGGTTAACCTCTCTTCCGCTTCAGGATAATAACTGAAAGCAGTTTATGCCAAAAGAGGTTCAAAAGCTTGCTTTACATATTTTGCCTTTTTTAAAATTCAGAACGCTCAGTGTGGATGATCATGCTGACAATGTTAGTTTTGTTGTTTTGTTTTTTGTCAAATAAATGCTTTTGCAGTATGCTACAAAATTGCATTGAAAGAAAAGTTCCTAGGGAGGCAGGAAAAAAAGAAAAACCTTTTGAGGAAACTTGAATAAAGACCAATGCAGAAGAGTAATTGACATAAGGGTCAATTATTTTCCAACCCTTTATAAGAAAATTCTTTGCCAACTAAAATTAGACCATGAGTCTCTGCTGCCTGCCACTTTATAGAGGGTGATTGAACTAATACTATATAAATGATTTTATATTACATCCTTCATTCTTTTTATTTGTATCCAAACCTGCCAGATCTCAGCAATTATGCTAAATATTGATTTACAATTTCTCTCAGCTTATTCCAACGATGCAGACAGATGAGAACCATAATATTATTTTATTTATAGCCTTAATATGATGGTTTGAAGTGACTACTAAAAACAAAACTAGTCTCCAACTGTGCTGACTGCTGGCGAGATAGTTTTGCAGTGTGCACAGATGAGGCAATAGGAAAACAGTGCATGGGAAGTCAGTAGGCCTGGGACTCCCTAAGGTGGACCGTTCCCAAAAGAAGAAGTTTGATCCTCTAAGCTCTTCTCTGGAGACTTAAGAAGGTCAATTCTTTGAACAGAAAAAATAAAGAAAGATATTGTGGCCACTTAAAAAATTTGCATTAACAGAAAAATAGTATACACACCAAGGGAGATAAGGAGGCTGTTTGGAGAAAAGGTGACAGAAGGGAAAGTTCTAGAAACCAATAATTTTCATCTCCAGTATTTATGGATCACCTAATGTTTTTGTGGTGCACGTAGTAAACACTCTATATAACATGAGCTATATATTTTAATTCTCAAAACGACCGTGCAAAGTACTATTATCTACCCTCTTCACGGAAGAGTAAACTATGGTATAGAGTGCTTGGATGAGCAGCTCATGACTATTTTTAAAGGCAGATCCACAATTCAAATCAGGGACTGTTCAGTTTTAACCACTAAGCAGAACTGTGCTCTACAAGGAACAGTCAACAGTCCCGAAGAGCTCAGCCCAAGTAAGAGAAAGCATATGGGGGTCAGATAAGTGAATGGTATGACCTGTGAAAGATGCTAAGAAGGCAGGCTCATCTCAAATGATGAGGGAAAGTATAGGGAAGGCAGTCTGGCTTAATAAAAGGAACAACTGTCTAAAAGTCAAAGGGGTGGTCTGTAAGATGGCTCACCCAACGGGCCTGGGACTGGCCGGTTTTCTAACAGCTGTGGAGGGTTTTAAGCTGGGTAACAGCATGACTAGATTATTCTACCACCAAAATCCCCTTGCTGTGTCTTGAGGAGGAAGAGTATGGTAGTTGAGAGTTTCACTTCTCAAGTCCAATTTCCTGAGTTTGAATCTTAACTATTCAACTATCTCAGCTCCTTAGCAATGAGGGGCAAGGTACTTAACTTCCCTGTGCCTTCTATTTTCCTCTGAAAATGGAAATAATCGTAGTGCTATTTTCGAATGTCATTTAGAGCATTAAATGAGACAATACTAAAAACTTAGCAAATTACCTATCACACACTACATACTCAATGGGTTTTGGAAGTTACCATCGAGTTGACGTACTTTAAGAATTGGAAGCTAAAGACTTAAGGATGTGCTAACTAATCTATCATTTCATGAAACATACATATATAAAGCCATCACCCTGTATGCTTTAAACTTAACATCGTGCTATTTGTCCATTACATCTCAATAAAGCTGGAAAAATAAAACGAGGAAAAAAAACAAGCAAAAAAGACTTAAGCAACATATGCTTTGCACGAAGATCAAAATAAACACACAATCGCTGCCACTCACTGAGTCTCTAATATTTGCCAATATTCCTGCCAGGAAGGTATTTATTAGCACCAATTTTTGAAAGAGGAAAGTGAGGCACAGAGAAATTAACTTTCCTAAATCCCCATAAGGCACAACTGAGATTCAAACTTATGTCTTTCTGACCCCAAAAATATTCCTCTTTCTAATGTACCATGTTTATCTCCTATTTTTTAATGAAACATTGATTTTCCATGTGTAATATCATTCTTTTTCATTTAGAAAAACACAAAAAATAAGATGATTTTCAGACAGTTCCAATCTTTTAGAGATTTCAAGTCCTTGTTTGTGCCTCCTTTGAAATGCTCTAACCTTCTGCTAACTCTGGCTGCTCAGAATGTGCGCTGCCTCCCTAAAGGCTTGCTGCAGACACGTGCTAGATGCTATTTTGCTTTTCACCTTGATTTAGGCAAAAATCTTCTACAGACTTCTTTCCGCTAGCGAAAACAGGTCCTCGATGGGTCTTAGTAAAAGCGAAGTGGCTTAACGCAAATGTAGGGAAAGTGGGGGTTATCTGTACTATGTACTTATAAAGTACTTTTCACTCTCTTTAAATGTTTCCGGATACTGTATGTATCTTTTATGTATGTATCCAAAATTTTACCCCCAAATTAACCTCTCCAGAATGCCCTGTCCAATGAATCCAACTCTACATCTAGCTCAGGACTTAGGTGTGCAAGTTCTCCTACAGAAATTTGGACTTATTCATGTACATTCGTACCTACCTCAGTGCTACCGAGCACTAAGTTAGCATATTTAACACTTACTATATGGCAGGCCCTGTGCTAAATGTTTTAGAGGATTTCATTTAATCCTCACAACAACCTACACAACAGACATATGTTCCACATGGATGAAAAAAACGAGAATCAGAGGGATTATACAGATTTCGAGTAGGGCCACGCAACAGCTGTGTGGCAAATCTGAGCTCATACCATAGTCTGGAGCTAGAGAGTTAACTACTAAAGCACTGTGCCACAGGATGCTGTGGACTGTCCCCGAAGCCATTCCCAAACCCTTCTCCCTTGTCCATCTCCCATGAGGTTGTAAAGGTCCATACACTCTTTCCCACACTCCCTTGGCACGTAGGCATGCCCACTGATGCAGTTCTGGTCAATGACATATTAAAGGAAAGTTCTGGAATGTTCTGGAAATGCTTTCCTCCTTGATTAAAAAAAACTTTTTTTTTTTTTTTAAGATTTTATTTATTTATTTGACAGGCAGAGAGACAGCCAGTGAGAGAGGGAACACAAGCAGGCGGAGTGGGAGAGGAAGAAGCAGGCTTCCAGCAGAGGAGCCTGATGTGGGGCTCGATCCCATGACGCCAGGATCACGCCCTGAGCCGAAGGCAGACGCTTAATGACTGAGCCACCCAGGCGCCCCAAAATACCCTTCTTTTAACCATCTTTTTCCTTTATGTTTTGGATGTTTTTATAAAAATATAATGACTGGATCTAGTGTAATCATCTTGCTACCATAAGGAAAAGACCAAGAAAATTGTACAGGTAAGGACCCAAGTCCTGATATTACAAAAAAATTGAATCACCTACCTCCAGACTATTTGTGAAGTAAATAATAAATGTTGGTATGATTTAAGGCACCGTTCATTTGGTTTTCCGTTACTTCCAGTTGAATGAATTCTTAACTGATATGATTACCCTACTGCTCCTGGACAGCAAAACTCAAAGACGTTCAGTGACTTTTTAAATCTTTAAAAAAAAAAAAAAAAAAGACTCACTATTTAGGTTTTCTTCAAGAACTCAAATGAATTCCTTTTTTTTTTTTTAAAGATTTTATTTATTTATTTGACAGAGAGAGACAGCCAGCGAGGGAGGGAACACAAGCAGGGGGAGTGGGAGAGGAAGAAGCAGGCTCCCAGCGGAGGAGCCTGACGTGGGGCTCGATCCCAGAACGCCGGGATCACGCCCTGAGCCAAAGGCAGACGCTTAATGACTGAGCCACACAGGCGCCCCTCAAATGAATTTCTTGAACACAGTAAGTGCTTAATATGGTAGCTTAGTAAGTAGTACATACTTGGCACTCGGTAAATATTAATTGAATGAATGAGCAAATGTATTCTTGAAACTAATCACAAATGATCACTTATATACGAGACTTATTTCAGCAAGCAGTGAGCTAAGTGCAGGGCATAGTCCTGAAGTACATGAAGGACCAAAATATGTAGAGAGGTATGGTCTCTACCCTCAAAACGTTTGTAGTTACAAGGGAAATATGAAGACAACTGGAATGCTATGAGGGAATTGCCTTCTTGGTACTTGTTGGTATAACTTAAAAAACAGTTCTGTCTTAGAAACAGCTTTTCAAACAATATAGCTTTGTCAGTATAGCTTTAAAAGTAGGATAATACATAGGAAAATGGAGAAAAAATAAAATGACCAAAAAAACTATGATTATCAATGGGAGGATTTCAAGTAATTTTTATTTCTTTCTTTTATATTTTGCTCAAAGTAGAAATTTTGCAAAATACAGATACATATAAGAAAATAAAAGACAACTCATATCCCCAGTACCCAGAGACTTGAGATCCCCTCTAAGTCTATTATTCTAATTTACAGCAGATTATTTTTATTTGAATCTAAACAACAGAAACAATATTATTGTAAACATCTTGGGGCAAGCTATGCAGAGAGACAACTTCTTAATATGAGAGCCACATAATATTCACAAATATAAAATATTACAATCCATGGCATATAGAGAATGTCAGATTAACTGCTATTATAAAACACTATGATTCGATTCAATTTAAAATCCTTAGTTTTTAATGCTGTTTCATAACTACTATGTGCAATTTATATTGTCTATTTAGTTCCCTGCTGTTTTTTCTCTTGTTTCAATATTTTGCTCTAAGAATTTTCATTAATTTATAAATATTTAGTACTATTATAAGAAAATAATAACAGTCACAGAAAAATGGATCACCAGCTTACAATGTTCAATTTTCTAACCCAACCAGTGTAAGATGCTGAGAGGTAGGGAGTAATTTGATTACGAATCAGACTAAAAAGAAAAGTTCAATACTTACCAGTAGAGACCATTGACTTATTATCTTAATTACTTCTCCTCACTAGTGCTTTAATCATATTTTCTGTTTGCTTTGAGTTTTATCTCCTTTTTCAACTTTTGGCTTCCAATTTCCACTCTTCATGAGCCTCATATTGTTAAACCATTTACTTCCAATGACTACATTTCTCATAAAGGCCATCTTTAGCTTTTGCAGGACCAAGTAATAGAGAGCATCAGCAGTGACAAACAGGTTGTATCGGTGCGGTAGGGCTACCATATCGAAGCATCACAGACTGGGGGGCTCAAACAACAGAAATTTAGTATCTCACAGTTCTGGAGAATAGAAGTCCAAGGTCAAGGTGTCAACAGGGTTGGTCTCTTCTGAAAGCCATGAGGGAAAGTTCTGTTCCAGGCCTCTCTCTTTAGCTTATCGATGGCCATTTTTCCCCTCTCTCTTCACATGGTCTTCTTTCTGTGTGTGCGTCTAAGTCCTAACCTCCTCTTCTTATAATGACACCAGTCATATTAGATTAATGACCCCATTGACCTCATTTAAGTATAATTACCTCCTAGAGACCATTATCTCAAAATACAGTCACATCTGAGGTTCTGGGAGTTAGCACTGCAACATATGAATTTGGGTGGGGGTACAATTCAGCCCATAACACAAGCACAGCCAAAAAGATGACCAACTGAAATATGTAGCATGGATTTAGATAGGAACAAGGAATAGATTTCTTAAGTACAAAGAAACCCACACTTTGATTCCAAATTATCTGTGCTCGCAAACCGAAAAGGGTCATTGATGATCCATCCAAAAGGGGAACACATATCTTTTGGACCCCACTACAGCCATGTAGGTAGTTTGGATGGAAGTGGAGAGGATTAATGAACCTCTCCAAAGAGATCCCCTAGAGCGCTGGGCAGAAGAAGAAACTGCATCTCATAGTAATCTGCCCATTGACCAAAAAAGAGTTAACCATACGAAAGAGACAGGGAGACAAGAAGAGTGAGGGTCAGAGGAGACCCTCAAGAGAATGAGAAGCTATTAGGAAGTCTGACCCATACAGATACACTTTTAAGTGTTCTTCATTTTTAAAATATGTGTCTTGTGGCTCACTATGAAAGCAATGTTTTGACAACAAGTCTCAAAAAACTTCTAATCCTAATATTGACAGGAATCTCAGTAAGGCATGATTTTTCAAGCTGCATCTACTGAACTTGTAACATCTTTTTCTCTTTTCTCTGGAAAGACATTAATCCAGAAAGGCAAGTTCTCAGGTGAATTATTTTAATCCAAATATATTTTCTAATATAACAACCTGCAGCAATGATGTTGTCAATGAAGGATGTGTTCCCTGATTGGAATTCTTGGAAGAGGAGAGTTATTTAGAGCTTCTAGCTAGTAAAAAAACCAAAGGGCTTCTGATCAGTTAGAAACCAGAGGTAGAGTGGAATCCTACCTAACATTTGGGTTGACTTTTTTACTTAGCACAAGATGCAAATGTATTGTATGGTCAAAAATATCCTTAAAAATCATGAGCTTAATCCATAAAGTACGATACTCATGGTTTTGTGTATGCTGCAGCACTCAGTAATTCTTCGTGTGCATAAGTTTCTGAACCACGGAGGTAGGCCAAAGCAAGGAACTAAAGAAAAATCAAAATGCAGTGTCTATACACTCAAATAAGTCACCTTTGAGGGCATTGCCCAAGTCTTATTCAATGCAATCAGGAACAGTAATTGATTGTTCAAACCAAAAATTAATTTAATGAGGTAACTATATATAAATACATTTACCTTAAATAGTTTAACTGAAAATGTAAATGTTGGTCACCTCACTATATTCATTTTTGTTTGTAGTGCCAAGAGTTTTACTTTGACTGTAACTCAACTGATTGTCCTCTTACCTTCTCCTTTTGAAAAATATAAATCATATTCATAATATATCATTTGGGACTTCAAGTTTAGGGAAAGGTGACAAAGATGCTTGCAAATCTATAAGAATATTCAATCCTAGATTTTTTTTCTTTTTTACAGATTTTACCTCCACCTAATTTAATAGTTTATTTTAAACCCATGGACATTTAGGGAATCATTCCAAAGCCTACACTACTTTCAACTATTTGTGGGGGGAACTGAGTAAGTCATTGGCAGGAAAGATCTAATAATTCAAACTGAATACTACTTCTCTTGGTCTGTACCAAAATTATTAATTAAAGTTAAAAAGATTATTTCAGTACTATCTCCCAGAATCTAAAATTTTCATTGAAAATGATATCTCTGGAAACTTAAAGTCTTGAAAATATATAAACACCCAGGCCCAGATTATTTGAAGCTTGAATTTAGGTTTGAAAATTGGGTCACAGAGGGGCGCCTGGGTGGCATAGCGATTAAGCGTCTGCCTTCGGCTCAGGGCGTGGTCCCGGCGTTATGGGATCGAGCCCCACATCAGGCTCCTCCGCTGGGAGCCTGCTTCTTCCTCTCCCACTCCCCCTGCTGTGTTCCCTCTCTCGCTGGCTGTCTATCTCTGTCGAATAAATAAATTAAATCTTTAAAAAAAAGAAAGAAAGAAAATTGGGTCACAGAAGTTTTATTTTCTCGTCTCCCTGAAAAGCTTTTTGTAGTTATGAATAATCAAAAGAAGTTGGGAAAGTCACCACTTTTCTCAGTTAGAGAGACCTTTCTTCAGCAGAGACTGTGAGAAAGGAAGTGGGGTGCTACAGGAGACTGCATCTGACAGTACCCTGTTCTCTACACAAGAAGTGTACATACTGGGATATGCACATTCCTTGGATACCTAAAGACTTTCCTAAGGGAACCTGGGCAAGGAGAGTTTTACGGGAATTAATTTCTAGACCCTCTAGTTTCTTCGGTGCTCTCCTAAAACTGATCTGACTGAAAATGCATATTGATCCATACCCTCCTTTCCCTTTTATAATCATCTTTCCATTTTTACAAAAGAAAGGCACACTTCTCAGCACCCCGTGTCTTATTAGGGTGCACTGAACTTAGAAGGATATCTGAAAAATAAAGGGACAATCTGAAGTATTGCATAGACGTTAATACAAGTCCTTTCATGACTGGGCAACAAATATGATTGCAAGTAATGTCCAACCCTTTGCTTTCAACACAATTGAAGAATCACATTTCAAAGATCACTGAAAACATTTTTTGGCGATAGATCACTATGTGATTTTGGCAAATAACTGAAGGAATGCAAAGAATTGAGTGATGTTGTACAAACAAATCCCTTTCCAATTCCATCTACGTATGTGAACAGGTTTGTTAGGCAAAGGGATAAGAGGAGACATCCCCTCTATAACAAAAAGAGCAGACTCTGTAACAGATGGTCAGAGAAGAAGTCAAGACAAGTGAACATATTCATTTCACCTCGTTTAATCAGAAACAATTTATTCCTGAAGTTAAACTGTTCATACGTAACAGGAGGGGAAGTAGAAACTACCCAGTTTGAATTCAAATATTTAATGACTTCAAGTCTGATTTTCTGTGTGACAGAGATAATTTTGATGGTAGGAGTGAGTGGTGAGCAACGAACAGACTAGAATGTTACTATGGCCACAAAAAGCTCTACACTTTGCTAAGAAGGCAGAGACACCGCAATAAATCTAGATAGCATTCATCACCACACACAGTTACAAATTGTGTGTGTGTGTGTATAAGAACTTTTAAGATCTATTCTTTTAGCAACTTTCAAATTTAAAAAAAACAGTATTATTAGCGATAATCACCATGATCCACATTACATCACCACGATTTATTTATTTATCAACTGGAAGTTTGTACCTTTTGACTCCCTTCACTCATTTCACCACCAGCCTCGCTCCTTCCACCCGCCCCCATCTTTGTATCTATTAGTTCATTTGTTGTTATTGTTATTGTTTTAGATTCCACTTATAAGGTATATCGTACAGTATTTGTGTTGACCGTTTTGCGGGATATACAAATATCAAATTATTATATCATACACCTGAAACTAATGTTATATGTTAATTATATCAGAGTTTTTAAAAATACCCTATTGGACCAAACAAACAAAAAGGCAGAGACAAAGTCCAATTGTAAATGACACGGTGGGTTTATAATTTTTTGTCACTTTCGGATATATATATCCACTATCTAAAAATTGACAGTTTTACTCCCAATAGTTTTCGCCCTGCCTTTGATGAAGAAGGACTGGGTTATCAGGGAGTAGGGATGTGTTAATTCTTTCTATACCACACTTCACCGCACAGCTGGTCCCCACCTCACAAAGGTTTGGCTTACGATTTCTTGTCTTTACGGTGGTACGAAAGCAATATGCACCCGGGAGAAACCATTTTTGAATTCTGAATTCTGATTTTTTCCCAGGCTAGCGACATGTGGTATGATGCCCTCTGGTGACACCGGGCGGTGGCCGCTCCTAGTCAGCCATACAGTCACCAGGATGAACAACTGGTGCCCTTAAACCGTTCTGTATGTACCCAGATAACCACTCTGGTTTTCACTTTCCATACAGCATTCAATAGATTACATGAGATATTTACCACTTTATTATACAACCGGCTTTGGGTGAGAGGATTTTGCCCAAATATATAGGCTAATGTAAGTGTTCTGAGCACGTTTAAGGTGCGCAAGGCTAAGCTATGAGGTTCGGTAGGTTCGGTGTATTAAGCGTACTTTGGACTTACATTACAATGGGTTTATTGGATCATAACCCTGTCGTAAGTCGAGGGAGATGTGTACTCTCTCAGTACAGAAACACTTGTTTACATTAAAAAGATATACATTAATAAGTCTAAATTTAAAAAAAAAAGTGTGTCTAAACCTTGGAGCAATCGTTCCAAACAACATCTTCTGCATTTTTATCTTGTCATAAACCAGAATGCTCCCCATTCTTCCAATTCCTCAAAGCAAATTTACAGACGAGTGTGACTATCTCTACTTAAGAGCCAAGCTTATCTTTCACACAGGGAGTCAACTTCACATGGATTCAGTGACGATCCTTTGAAGGAGTTAGAAGAGCCGTATCATTTCATCCTCATGCATGACTGAGGGGTATAAAATCCCCATTCCACCTCCAGGACTAGTGAGCAACCCCCCCCCCCCACACACACAAATAGCAACCCAGGGTGAGATTTAGCGAACTAGAGGGACTATCAGTTGAAATTTTCCACTCTAAAACAATCGCATGAGAGATGGCAGTGCCAGAAGCGGGGGTTTATAGTTGACTTCCCCCAAATTACAATGCAGCTCAGATTCAAAGTCTCTATTACAATCTTTGGCAGAAGTTTTTAAGACCATTTTTATTTACTCCAAACTCTATCTGAACTAAGTCAGCACAGGCCCTTTGCAATTTTTACGTCAAGTGTTCCAAGCTGTAATTAAGTGAGCAGTGGAACTCAAAGGAAGCACCGAGAGAAAGCATCAGGGCGTCACTTATTGATTGGCGGAATTTTAGGGATTTGAAATTTCTGTTTTATTGTACCACTGCACTTCATTACCATTTATCCTTAAAATGTAATAAGTACAAACTGCTTCAGCAATGATGGAAAAGCTTTCTCAGCTTTAATGAAAGCTTTTATTTGCTACTGAAACTTTTATTATTTCCAAATGGTGGCATAGGCAAGAAAAATAATCACTACTTACATTGACGAAAAACTTCAGCAATTTGAATAATTTTGTTCTTGGATGAACTCTAAGGCATTGAGAGTTGTTACTCTTATGTTTATTGTTTTCATTTACTTTTGATGAACTAAAAACAAAAAATATATCCACCTACACATACTACTGCAAAATAATTTTCTAATTATATATCAGAATGCTAGATAGTACAGCAATCTCTTGTTAGATGTTGGTCTGATCTGGATAGTAATTTCCATATATCTAGGGCTCCAATACATCTCAGCTATTGGCCATGAGAGGCAATCAAGCGTAATTGTGCAGTGCACAGGCTCTGAAACTGGACAGCCTGGTTTTGCTTTCCAGCCCTGACACCTCGCCTACCTGTGAGACCTTTCAAAATTTTCAGACCTCAGTTTCCTTCCCTGTGAGAATGAGGGTGACTAGAATCTGCCTCATGAGATGGGTGGGAAAATTAAATGAAGTATTTCATGTGAAACATTATTCTACAGCGTGGCACATGGTCAATACTTGTTCAGCTCATGGTAACAAATGTTCAGCTCTAATATGCTTTTCATATGTGAATACATCCACCTTGAGCCTGGAGGCAGGGTCAGAATACACCATTCATTCAACAAACATTTCCTGAGCTTTACTTTCTGCAGAACATTGTCCTAGGGAAAGGGGGCACAAAGATTAATAAGACATAGTGCCTACCCTCCAGAAGCTTACAATTTTAGTGCAAAACTACTGTTGCCATCTTAATATCTTTCTTGAAGACTACCATGAAGCCTACTCTTTCCCTAGATCATACATTTTCCTTTTTTCCATGTGCTTGGAACTGATGGAGCTTCAGAAAAATTTCACTTCAGTTTCTGAAATCTTAATCATGCACAATTTAATAAGCAGCTACAGGTTTTTCCACATTTTAAAATGGATGATTAAATGGTCTAATAAGATTCTAACTTAGCCAAAAACTTGAAAAACATAGGAAGACAACCATGACTGACACATTCATTTTCCCGAATGTGGACATACTGCAAATAGCAGCTGCAGAAAAATAGTGCCATTTACATCCCACATGACCCACGGCTAACTAAAATTGCACAGGAGTTCAGCATCACAGCGTTAAAGCACCTAAACTAAATTCAAGATAAAATGAGAAGAAGCTTGTTTAGTCGTAGCTACATTGCTTTCCAAAAAAAGTTCTGGCTTGACTTCCAACATGGCACCTTGTATACCTCTAGTTCTTCAAACATTTTGTTCGTGTTATTACACTCAGAGAATTCATTAAAAAATAAAATCTTTAAGTTTGACTATAAATCCTAAACACAACGACTAATGTGGTATTTCAGACATCACAAACTCCAAATGATCTTAAATATGTTGTCCTCTGCTAATTTGCTGCTCTTGAAAATGTGCAATAAATCCAATTAAAAAGGAAAACATTTTCAAATTAGTTGCAAGATCAACTGGGATATTATCTGCTTACTAGATGTATCATAATAAAAAACCATCTAATATGCATTACATTGTTTAATTCAGGAGGAAATTGGATGTTCTCCCTTCCAACAAAAGGACCACGACCTTTTTTTTTTTTAAACAACATCCAATAATGACTGTGTTAATTTTCTAGAATAGATTGAATAATTGCCAAATACATCTTCTGAGGAGTCACCCTGCCCAAAGCAACAGGAAATCGTGTGTAAACATACAAGGACACAATTCCTTCCTTCTCTCCTTCCTCTCCAGTATCATACCACCTTCCCTGGTCAAAACACTTTTAAGGATCCCTATGACCCTGAAATAAGGGGCACCCCTCACCTCACAATAAAACCTCCCTCGACATTAAATCAACTCACACCTCGTTTCTCTGCAAGACGCCACAGTGAAAATTTATCTCTCAGTCCCAAATCTCCAGACGAATGCACATTTTGGCGACCTCTACTTTCGCATTCAAACGCGCATGTCCCACACCACAGGGTCTTTTTGACCCCAGCTAACGTCCCTGCTTAATGTATGCGTTTTCACATCCATTTTTTAATCCTTTCAGAGTGAAAATTTCAAAGAGGCGAACGTCGGTGAAAGAAGCGAGGAAAGGGAGGGAGGAGATACGAAGCCTGGGATTTCTGCCATCCTCAGTGCCACCCAGAATTCGTATTATTTGTTTCTTCTTCCCCAGCCCTCCCTCTCGCTTCCCCTCTCGCCCCTTTCTCCGCAGCAGGAGGGAGGAGGAGGGGCCGCTGGCTGCAGCCGCCACCTGCCGCGGGGTGGAAAAGCTCTAGTTGTCACTTACCCAGCCGGGTGAGAATGGCTCATTTTTGCAGGATCCCTTTTGGACCCCGCGGCAGGTGCGGAGGTTGGGTGCGCGGGGCCCTGTGCGCGCTGGCGCAGCGACACTCGCGCCCGCCGGGTGGCTCCGCACTGCGGCCGCCGGTGCGCCGGGCACCTGAGCTGGGCCGCCGCCGCCCCAGAGCTACCCGGTAGTCCCGGCCCCCCACCCGCTGGCGGTATCCACAGCCTCGCGGTTGCTAAGGGAGGAGGGAAGGCAAGCACGGAGGTTCCGGAGAGGCCCAAGCGCTGCTGGAACGCAGCCTGGGAAAGCTGGAAGTGAAGCTCAGCTTCCAGCCCCCTTTTCTGGGCCCTAATGTGGGAGGAGACCCAGGCCTCTGCTCTGTTGCCCTGGGCGCGGGTTCCCCAGGCACCTATAATCTGAAAGCAACATACGCACACACACACACACACACACACACACACACACAAACACACACTCACACACACCTATTCAGGCTGGTGTGCTTCCTAGGCCCTGGGGAAGGAAGGGCTGGTGGTGGCTGCGGGTAAGGCAATGCAAGTCCGGAGCTGCTCCACCGTGATGCATGGGTTTCCAGTCGTAAAACAGTCCCTAGACTGCAAGTTCAAGGGGGAAGAAAGAGGTCTTTCTCGATCTGGTTTGGGCTTTGATTTTGATTTTGATCTCGAAGACATGGCAATTGCTTCATTTCCTCTTTGGGAAATCTCCATCCTTGCTCCTACTGAGGACCCCACTCCTGGCAGGCAGTGCCGATAGTTCTAAAGTTCAGGAGGTGGGACGGTGCAGTTTCGCAAGGAGAAAGGCTAGACTCGTACCTGTATTTGAATCCTGCACAGAGAAGGCGGGGCTACGTGAAGAAGCCTGGATTTACAGGAGACGCTTAAAGCACTGGACTTCGATGACCTATCCCGAGTCCTGTTTTGCTTTGTCGGGTTCTTTGCTTCAGGACTTGATCTCTGGCCCCAGGACTTGGACACATCTGTGGTGACGGAGCCCTTCAAAGATCTCCATTCTAGCTCAAACACACTTACAGGTGGGATGGGCATCAGTTCACTAATGGCATTCTGCTTTCCCACACATCATAAAGACCCACGGAGCGTGTCAGAGTCCAGTTTCCTTCACATGATATTCGAGGTCCCTCATCACTGGACCCCTGCATTCCTCATCAGTCCCACCGTGACCACCTTCTCCCCCTCTGCTACCCTAAACTCCAGCAAAACCAAATCTAGCACTATCCTGTGGATGGGAACGTACTTCTTCCCTTGACCACTTGACAAACGTCATCTTTCAACACAGCTTGCACACTGCCTTCTGTGATGTCCCCAGGTGTGTTGATGATTCCCTCATCTGGGGCCCTGCTCTACATACCTCTGTTTTACACTCACACTCTGCACTTGCTGCTGGATGGCTTTCTTTCTTTCTTTCTTTCTTTCTTTCTTTCTTTCTTTCTTTCTTTCTTTTTTTTTTTTAAGATTTTATTTATTTATTTGACAGAGAGAGACAGCCAGCGAGAGAGGGAACACAAGCAGGGAGAGTGGGAGAGGAAGAAGCAGGCTCCTAGTGGAGAAGCCTGATGTGGGGCTCGATTCCAGAACGCCGGGATCATGCCCTGAGCCAAAGGCAGACGCTTAACCGCTGTGCCACCCAGGCGCCCCCAGATGGCTGCCTTTTCAACTTGAACGTGAGCTCCTCTATTTCATGTGGTACATGAATTTTATTTCTCGGTCTTAGAAGCAAACAGCAATTTAACAAACATTTGGTCTATAAGTGAAGGAAATAGATTTTTTAAATCTCTTCAAAGTGGTAGTATTTTTATTGACCGCTTACTCAATGCTCTCCTCAGCCTTTTATGAGAACTTACTAGCTGTTCATTATCTCATTTAATCCTCCCCTCTGTGAGGTAGGTTTTCTCCTCCATTTCACAGCTATCCAAACTAAGACACAGAGGAGCTAATTATGTTGCTTGAATTCTACAATAGCTCCTAAGTGGAAAACACCAGGATTCCAATCCAAGTCTGCCTGATTCCAAAGCCCACGTGTGTGTGTGTGTGTGTGTGTGTGTGTGTGTTAAACAATGACAACATTCCTTCCCCCATGATTCCTGTGAGTTGCTGCAGGAGTCAAATTCCCTCCACTATCAGAATTTTCTGACCTGAAAGATCAGAGCCATCCCAGCAGGGGGAAAACAGAGTTCTAGTTCAATAGCTTAGATCCTGAGACTGAGGACTCAAGGCTGCTTTGGGGACCAAGGCTAGAGCTAGAGAAAAGCTGTCAAACAGAAAAGATGTGAGATGTGAAAGTCATCTTATGCTTCAACAAGGAAATTCTACAGATACGTAATCACTGTGCAGCCACAAATGGGACTTGAGCCAGATCTGCCCCATAGATGTGTACTCCCACTGCCTGTGATTCCTGTTTGATGGTGTCCTAAATGCTCTCTGTTACTACACTTCACCTGGATAAAAACTGGCCAGCATGGAGGGGGTACTAGAGAAAGACATTATAATTTGCCCAAGTGCTGCCAACCCCTAAGGATGGTGTAAATAATATAATCTCATACAGGTACTAGTTGTTACGTATTAATTCATTTGTGCAAATAGAAAATGGTATTCGCTCACTGGTGGAATGAGAAAGGAAATTAAAATACACTATGTAGATACTCAGGATTCTGTGGAAAAGAATCCCTGGCACTCAGCAGACAGCAAGGTACTCTCAGCAGCATGTATTAATTCATAAATGGGGTTCGAGTTCTCCAACCCCTGTGAGCTGCACAATTTCACATCCCTGATGAAAACTGCAAGGAAGCTACTAATTTTCACTTCAGAAAATGCTCACTGTGAAATGTATTGGGAATTTAGCCAGAAAGAATTTTTATGTTAATTTCTAGCATGGAGATAGGGAAAGGGGAAAAAAGGAAAAAAACAAACAAACTAAATTAAACTGTTTCAGAGACCAAATAGTCACTGGAGTGATTTTCATTTTCTCACAGGAAAACAAGTCCCCAGATGTCCCCAGTAGAACCATAAATTTATAAAAAGATTTTTGTTTTGTAGAAAGACCTGTGGACTTGGGGTTTGGGGGCAGGAGACAAGCAGATCTCCACTTTAGTTGAACAGGAGCTAGACTTAGGAATCATGGATCTGAACTACCAGTGACCACCTCCTAGGTCAGGGGTGAGAGATCTATGGCTCAAGGGCCAAATCCAGCTCCCCACTTGTTTCTGTACAGTCCACAAGCTGAGTTGCCACATTTGTAAATGGTTCAAAAAAATCAAAAGAATAATATTATATGATACGTGAAGATTACACGAAATACACATTTCCATATCCTTAAATAAAGTCTTACTGGAAAACAGCCCCATCCATTTCTTTATGAATCATCTATGACCGCTTTGGTGCTACGAAGGCAGAAGTGAGTAGGTACAACATGAACTCATGGCCCACAAAACCGAAAATATTTACTATCTGGCCCATTACAGCAAAAGCTTACGTTGTTACTGCAATCAGAAAGGTAACTGACCTTTATGGACTCTGAGACCAGATACCGCATCTTTCACCATTTTATCCCGAGCACCTATCGCAGGGCCTCTCACAGAGCATGGTTGGGAGGAACACATCTTCCCACGGGTTTATCCTTCTCCCACAAATAAAGGTGAAGTCATCCAGACTTCCTGCCAGATATAATCAACATGCATGATGACGTGGTGTCACCCAGGGCTACTTTCTTTTATCAACCCCATATAAAACCACAGTAAGTAAGGTAAACACTTCAACAGGTCACAATTGTGCAGATGGCTCAGTTTCTAAGAGAGCTCCCTGATACCTTACAGCTTCCTGCATTAGCGTAGGTCACTCAAAGGTATAGCACTGAGGAGCTGGAGAATGAAAAACACCTGTACAAGGATTTAACTTCAAACCTGAATTGTTTTCCAGCCTTCCCTAATAAGCTTCCCTAATTAGCCTAATTCCAGTGAGACACTTAGTGAAGCATGGTGTTAGGGATAGGAAAGGCTGAGAGGGCATGTACGACAAATAGAGTGATGGACTTAAAGGGATATCCCTAATTCAGAGTTCTGAGTAACCCAGACAGGCAAGATGTCTCCAGATCCTTCTATCCCTATCTGTGAGTTGGACTGAGTCTGCAGACACATCAGTTGAATTGCAGTGAATGAACTTATTTGGTGGCCATGGGAAATCAGCGGTATTTTTTACACCCGAGGTCTCAAAGATGATCAGAACCCGTCTGCCCTCAAGCTTGAAGGCTATCGGCTCGATAGACATGTGAGCAGAGAATGGCAAAGTGCTAAGTGCTATGACGGAAGTATGCAGAAGTGCGGTAACGGTGCCTTCTGACTAATGCTCCTGCCCTATCCTCGTTCCCACCACTTCCAGTCATGTTCCCATGCTTTGTGATGCTGAATATCACTTCTCAGGAGTCACATTATTATTCGCTCTAGCCTGGACACCCTGATTCTTCCTCACCACCCTCTCCCAAGTCTTCTATACCAGGAGAGGGAAAAGATTGGCCTTGATGGAGTAGAGAAAAAAAAAGAGAGAAACATAAAGCCTATTGGGGAGGCATAATCACAAAGAAATCTGCAAGAAAAATAAAGGATTTTCATTATTTTTCGTGTTTTCAAGTAATTATATTACTGATAAATACATTCTCCATCCCTACCCTAAAAAGTTTCTCTAGGGAAGTCAGAGAAAAACTCACGGAGGAGACGGTTCTTACGGTGAGCCTTAAAAGCTGTGTAGGAGTTGGCCAGGTGGATGGGGCCTGGGGAGAAGAGGTATGCCTTCCCCAAGCTAACACCTCCCCGCTTAAGCTTCTCGAGCCAACAGTGGACTCAGTCAGTGTCTACAGACCCTGTTCTCATTTCTGTAGCCCAAACATTAATGGAGGTTGTGACTTGGAATTGAAAATAGGAAGAGGATGAAAAGAAGAAAAGGTAGGAAGGTAATGGCTTCATCAAGGAAATGGGACTTGAACAGGGCTCAAGTGTGTCAAGACACAGCCGTGGGGTCACCTCCCCTTCTGACGAGTATTGTCTGTAGGGATCATGCCACATATTCATACACAGTATTGTCTGCATGTGTGTCTTAATCTCCTGTGCCCCCAAACTAAGTTCCTGCTCTCTCCTTTAGTGCCAATCACATTGCCATGATTTTCAGAAATACTTCATACACATTTGTTGAATAAATGATATAAGAAGTGTAATCCACATTTTCCTGGACACTCCAGTTGGAGGAAAAGATGAGAAGAAGTTGACATACTAAGAGTCATAATCAATGATTTCCCGGCATGAGTGAATGTGTCAGATGTTAAGGAGCTCCCCATATCTATGCATTTGAAACCAAAGGCATGATTTGGGGACAGGAACCGAGCAGAGCCATGTCAATGGCCTGATGAAATGGAAGACTGGGTTTGGTTACTGTAGCATCGAAGCAGCTACAGATGACTGACACCACTGTCAAGAGAGCCGGGAGCATTATTGGAGGACACAGAACTCTACTTCGGCTCCACTTGGCCTAAGATCAGAGAATATCCACTGACGTTACTGTTATCAGGCTCAACGCTTAGTGCTTCACTCACTGAATCCTCGTAACTGTAAGGCAGGTGTTATTTTAATCCCTGTTTTACAGATGAGAAAGCTGAGGCTCAGAGAAGTTAAATACCAGCTGGCAAGTGTCCCAGCTGAGATTTAAATCCCATTCTCCGTGACTCCAGAACCCGCACTCTTAAACACTTTGCTCGATTCCTTCCCCCGTCCCAGAGGCAAGGAAGCATGACCACACAATGGGGAGGGCAATAACTATAAGGTCACTGATCCCAAAGGAAAACTGTTCTCAGTTGTACCAACTGTTCTTCCAACTTTCTCTAAGAACAGTAGCTCAATAACCTGACTGGCGAAAAGAAACCAAAGAGCAGGAATTTCATTTATTACCGCACATCTGTTTTCCGACAGAGCAAACAGAACATTCCAGATTCTCTAGCCTTTAAGAGCACCCATCTCTAAAAAGCTTTACAGCTTCATTTGGTTTAAATGACAATGGACTTGGCTTTTCCGCGGAAGCAGTACGCACTGGTCTTCCAGAATGCCTGCATCACAAACTGCTGACTGAATTATCTTGTCCTCCTCCCCTCTACAGCTAGAGGGAGAGGGGGAACTGTAACTCCTTGCACCGGGTCGTATAAACAAAGCTGCACTTTTTTTTTTTTAAGATTTTATTTATTTATTTGACAGAGAGAGAGACAGCCAGTGAGAGAGGGAACACAAGCAGGGGGAGTGGGAGAGGAAGAAGCAGGCTCCCAGTGGAGGAGCCCGATGTGGGTCTCGATCCCAGAACCCCGGGATCACGCCCGGAGCCGAAGGCAGATGCTTAACGACTGCGCCGCCCAGGCGCCCCAAAGCTGCACTTCTTAAACTCAGATTAGAAGTACATTCGCGGCTTTGAGCAGATGACTGGGACTGTTCACATGGGTGGTAGGTGATAGTCAAGGTCACAGAACAAATCATCTGAATGAGAGTAACTGTTTTAAAATAAAAACATAACTTTATTACTTACAAATTCATACTGTAACTCAGACTAAGAAAGTGCTACCTGATAGGGTCCTGAAGAAATATTGACTAGATAAAGATTTTTTTTGGTAATTAATGTATTAGTTTCATGGAAATAAACACCCCTAAAGGAGTTTGAGTATGCTTTCACTAATGATTGCTCAAGCCAACAGTTTCTCCCTAAGAGTACAAAAGTAAAAAAAAAGGTTTCATCATTGTTGGAGTGATCACAAATTCTGAATTAATTAGACTTCCCTCTGGTGACAAAAGAAATGGAAGTATGGATGAAGCATCAAAGAACAGGCAAACAGGAAAGCCATTCTGGAGAGGGGGCTGGAGACAAAGATTATCCACCAGTTAACTGCAGGAAAACCCAATGCGGTGAAAAAACAGCTCCTGAGCTGTAGAAATGCATTCGGAAAGAAACACTTGGTGATTCCTTGGGAGAGGTACAGTTTGGTAACACAGCCCCCACAGCTGCCCCAAGATCAGAATTGTGCGATTCCTCCCTTCCTTCAAGTTTCTTTCTTTCTTTCTTTTTTTTTAATAAGTTTTTCTCTCATTCAATAAAGGCCACTTCAGATTCCACATTTTGGTTGAGGAGGAGGAATCAGAACTGCAGGGTTGATTGTCGGCACCTGAGCAGGGCTGTCTCCACGGGGAGCTTTTATCCCTGAGCTACATGGCCAGTCGGGCAGGCATGCGGGAGAATGCTCTTTTGAGCCCAAGTTCCACAACGCTGGAAACAGAAGCACAAAATGTCATGGCCTTGTCCCTCTGATGTGCTCTATAGTCATACACAGCAACTGAGGCTATTGCCTCAGCTATAGGTCGACGGGTGGGGGGAGGGGAAGCAAAGTTGCTAACACTGGGGTCTGCCTTATGTAGGGAAGCATTAGCGAGCGGGGACAGGAAGTCAAGAGGAGGAAATGCAGCTTTACCGACTTAAAAGGCAAACAAATGACAAAGAAAGAGGCAAAGTCTTAAGTGGAAGGTACTACTTAGTTCCAGTTATCCATAATCACAAAAGGAGAAAACCCATAAACCCCCTTCAGTCTGCTCGGCATCATGCCTTTCACTTGGACTTGAATGGTCACACCTAGGTGATATTGCAAATTGTGAGAATTTTCTTTAGATGTACCAGTATGGCCATGTTATAAAGAACAGGTTTAAGAAGAGGTAAGAGGTTTCAGCTCCCCTATTTTGTCCATATTTAAGCCAGGGACCTGGCTTGGAATTGGGAATCTGTCACTGTGGAAGCTGTTCTTATTCACCAATGTCTGGTTCTTGTCCACTTCAGAATACAGGAGAGGCTGACATGTCTCCATCACCTTGAAGTTAGGCAGGACCACAGGACTTGTTCTGGCTAATGAAATGTGAGTGAAAAATGATGTGTCACTTCTGGGCAGAATATTTTAAGAGCTTGTGCCAGATTCTCTTTCTGCCCCTGGGCCCAGCAACCAGCAACCTTCCAGATGGTCTCAAGTGAGGACAGCATGGAGAAAAGCTACCCCCTCAAGCCCCAGGCGGGCAGGAACACAGATGAGCAACAAACCCTTGCTATTTAAAGCCACTGAGATCTGGGGGTTATTGGTTATCACAGCAAAGCTGGCCTGTATGATTAATAAGCTATATAATAGTTACGTGACTTTGGGAAATCTGCTGATAGTTGCTATTCCTCGGTTTTCTCATCAGAAAATGAGGGAGGCCTGGGATATGGTCAGTACTGAGAATATGGTAACTTGTTCATCCTCATAATAACCTACACTTCAAGAACTGCCTACACCGAGCCAGTCACTATCTTCTCTACACATACATCCTCTCTCATCCTCAAACCAATCTTATAAGTTGGGTGTTACTGATCTTTTTATAAATCGTGAAACCAGGCCTCAAAGAGGTTTACTAGCTCAATGAGTGTTAATCAACTTGTAAGTGGAACCAGATCTTTCTGATCCAGAGCTCTTGCTTCCTCCCCTAAAAGTAGTTATTTCACTTCTAAATAAGTGAAAACTTATTAGTATATTAGTAATTAAGATAAACGTCTTAGATGTAAAGAAACAAATAAGAAAGGAAAAAACCATTTAGAGTTTAAAATCATCATTTTCTTCAATACACATAACATCTTTCCTGCTGAATGATTCGGTTTTAATGATCCCGGCTAAAGCCATACCTGGCAATTCCTAATCTGGGGTTCCCAACTCCTATGGGTTTATTAAGGTAATAATATGGGTTTGCAAGCTATTCTCGGGATTTCCACAGGTCTAGAAGAAATAATATATTTACAGTGGGCAAGAGGACCAAAGCTAAATAAAAATAAGTTTTCCCTTTTTTTTTCTTTTTTATCAGAATTTATAATGGGTCATTTCATTGTGGTACATTTGTACATTGGTACAATCTATAATATGCTTTGGTCCATTTACGATGACCTACAAGGGCCACTATTGATGTTTATGAATCAATGAGAAAAAAAAGTAAAGAGAGCTAAAAAATGTTATGGTGTTAAGCCATAAACTCAAATCTTTGGATAATTTGGGAAAATAAATTCAAATAAAATATTTTTGTATTTATGACATTAATAAACTGCATTTTATATAGATTTCTGAATCTGTTTCAATAAATATTTCTACCAGTACAAAGTGGGAAAAAAAAGTGTACAAGAAACTCTTGGTTATATAAAGGTTGTTAAATACTGCTACATCCCAAATTTTGAACTGTGGCCAGGACAAGCCCAAATTAACCCTTTTCTCTCTCTTTGCAACTTATCTCCTAATAACCCAGGCTATCCTCTACAGTTCAGAGAGGTTCTGGGAAGCAGCACAGCAGAAACACAGATGACTTTTTAGTTAATTCAGTAAAAGAAAGAGCTGATGAATGAAGTAAAAGTGATTGAATCAAAGTAACCTTGTTACTTTGGGGGACATAGCACACCTCGAATTTTGGGGAGGATACATCTCAGAGGACTGGCAAGAGATTTTAGTAAAAAGCGTGGGTCAAAATGAATGAGAAACCAGCAAAATGGCATTCTGTGGGCGTTCCTCCCTTTACCTCCCTCTGCTGGAAATCAACCAATCATTTTCAGACTAAATTAAAGGCACGCAGTTGTCCTCAGAGCAAGCTCAGTGGTCAAGGGTGTTTCAAAGAGACCTTTTGTTCACATTTCTGGAGGACAGTTATAGGCCTTGTCATCAAAGAAAATAAGAAACCCTTATAGTTGCAGCAGTAGTGACAATTTTAAAAGTTACTGGACACGTGCCATGTTCCAGGCTCTGTGCTAAAATACTTTAAATGTCATGTCTCACCTTATACTCAAATACTATTATTTCCCCCTTTTTACAGAGAAAATTTCTGAGAAGCAAAGGATTGAAGTAATTTGCCCAGAGTCACCTGCTTGTTGAGTGGAGGCACCTCCCTAGCAATGGCTCTCAGCCCCTGTGTTATACTGTCCCCTGCAGGGTGTCTGGAAATGATACAAACTGAGGGTGTCATCTTGGAGGCAGAAGGGAACCATCTATGGAGTACTTCCAGAGTGCTAACAATACATTCACATGACTTCATTAAATTCTCATAATTCGGGGAGGGGGAGGTGAGGAGGTACCGTTACTCTCATGGCACAGATAAGAAAAACAAGGCTTAAAGAGATTAAGGGGTTCTCCAACAAAGAAGACAGTAAGATATAAACCAAGGCATTCTAAATCCACATTGAATGATCTGCCTCCGTAGCAAGCTGGTTCTGATTTAACCTCAAAAAATTATTTGCATATCTAAAATATCAAGATACCTAACTGAATTACAGTCCGCATGAGAAATACCTGGATGGTTGCTTGGAAACTCAATATAAGGCAATTTGGAGATCAAGGTGATCTCAAAACTAAAAAGATCAATGTGATACTGGTTTACACGCTCAGATGTGCAAGTTCTTCTATATTTTGCTTTGATAGGATCACATCTGGAACACTGAGCTTCCATGAGTCATAGCTCAAGATATATATCATTCCCTGCATTTTCCAAATTCAGAAGCGAAGTCGAGGCTCTCTGAGGTGTGCTCTGAAAGCCTTTCTCATCTGGTTTAAGGTAAGGGGAAAGCATTTCTCATATCCATGATAGGTAGTTGTGGGAACAGGGAGAAATAACACACTTACAGCTCTCTCCAATGAAATCCTCACCACCAGCTTCTTCCTTCTTGCAGTGAATCGTCCTTCTTACACTCTGGTAGTAAGTGATGGGCTAACACATACGTGCGTGTCCAGCCCTTCTCTCTGGGAAGCATCTAGAACTTTCATGCTGAGTCGCACAGGGTATACTTGCAGAACTCCAGGGTATACTGCTCACGTAGACCATGACGTGAATGGTGCCCCCTGCAGTTGTCCAACTTGGCAGCCCTACCGACACCTGCTGCTTTATTCTCTGCTTATGGAACCTCTGCTGAAACTAAGAGAGAAAAAGCCTGTTTCACTTACTCCTGGGTATTACAGTCAACATTTCAAAATAAAAGAGTTACATTTTTAAAAATGCAATTATCAGGAAACAACACTTGTTGGCGAGGATGCGGAGAAAGGGGAACCCTCTTACGATGTTGGTGGGAATGCAAACTGGTGCAGCCACTCTGAGAAACAGTATGGAGGTTCCTCAAAAAGCTAAAAATAAAGCTACCCTACGAGCCAGCAATTGCACTACTAGGTATTTATCCAAAGGATACAAAAATACTGATTCAAAGGAGCACATGGATGGAGCTAGAGTGCGTTATGCTAAGTGAAGCAAGTTAGCCAGAGAAAGACAAATACCACATGATTTCACTCATATGTGGAATTTAAGAAATGAAACAGAAATGAACAGCAGAAACAGAAGGGGAAAGGAAAAAAACAAGAGAGGGAGGCAAACTGTAAGAGACTCTTAACTATAGAGATCAAACTGAGGGTCGCTGGAGGGGAGGTGGGCAGGGGGATGGACTAAATGGGTGATGGGGTAGTAAGGAGGGCACCTGTCGTGATGAGCATCAGGCACTGTATGTGATGAATCACTAAATTCTACTCTGAAATTAACACTGTATGTTAACTAACTAGAATTTAAATAAAAACTTGAAACATTAAAAAAATAAATTAAAAAGCTTAAATATTTGCAGAAGGTAAAAAAATAAAAATGCACTTTTCAAGTATAAGTTTATTAAAATGGGGAACACCCCATAAGTCATTTTATAGAAGAAATCATTGAAATAACTGGTGACATCTAAATTAAGCATGATACGAATATGGAAAGCATCAGCGCCATCAAATGTTTAAAAGAGCTTGATGCAGAAGAGAGAAGAGACTGAGAAGTTTCATGGGAGATAATTAGGGGAAATTGTAAGATGATTTTTGGCTCAGTAAAAGAACTTTCTAAAAGCAAGCAACAGAAACTCTATTCCAACAACCCTATGAGTAAGGGCATACTTTACACCCATGTTATAGAGAATGTTTCCAAAAATGGAATGGGCAATGTTTGATGGTAGGCAGTTTCTTATCCTGAGAAATGAGCAAGAAGGGGAATCAAACGTCTTAGAGGAGACCTTCACATAGAGTTATATTGAACTAAATGGATTACAAGGTTTCTTCTAGGATAGAGACTGTGACAATTCACTATGAACCTCAACCAGCCCCGGAAGAAGGAAACCCTTTCACTCTCCCCCTGAAGGAGGCTGAGGCCTTATATAAGGTGCTTGATCCAACCCTTACAATGTGAAAATTTCAAATCTCCTATCAGGTCTTGTGTAGCTAAGCAAATAGCCACAGAGAATATATGGTACAGTAAAGGACCTGTTTTGTTTTTTATTCCTTCATGATCCAAGAACCACAATTTAAAAAGGGAGTGAGAATAGATATTAAAAAACCCCTAGCACTGCCCTGTATATTAATGAGTTCTGCCAATTCCACTGTGAAAGAGATGTTCAACCTAGAATGCTTTTGTTCCTCCTTATGGTTTTAAACCATGAGTCCAAAACTCAAAAAGAGAAAGAAAAGGGAGTGACAGGCCTGTGCAGATGAGACTGCATGGCAAGTCTAAGAGTCCAGTCTTACAAGGCAGCTGCTCCCGGACTCAGCTGCTCATTGCCTTCTAGAAATGCTTTCTAGAATTGCCATATCTGATTTTTCCAAAGAAGCTAAAAAGCCAGATGTTTTTTGGTGAAATTTTCTAATTTTCAGAACATTATCAGGCTGGACAAAAATTATCTGTGGGTAGAAATCTGCCCACTGGCTCCTAGCTTCTGGCTGCAGGAAGGCTGATCCTTCACCGAAAGGTGGTAGGAAGGCCGTGCTTGCATTTATGTCTCCACGTGAGCCAGCGGACATCGACTGCACAACTGAAGATAAAGAAAGTACGGACAACTATGTTGGTGGGAAGATCTAAGGGAGACTGGATGAAGCTTTCTGCCCCCACATGAGGCTGCTCAGCAGGGCCTGAAGGGTGAGAGGCTGCCCCTCTCTGTCCTGCTGGAGTTCCTGGGTGTCCCTTTCTCGGCATCATCACAGACCTGGGAAGGCCACTGGATCCTCAGGCAACTCCAGCCCCAGTAGAAGGGAGAAGATTATTCCCAAAGGGTAAACAAAAATTCTCAAAGCCAAAGAGGAAAGAGAGAGAGGCATTCTTAGAAAGGAGCAGAGATCTACGAAGTTCAGCAAAGACAGAGATGGGAAGACCACCTGAAGACCCTCATGAATGCTTTCAAGCCTCGGATTTTTCCCCTCAAACTGGGGGCAAGTCTTGTCGACTGTATACTTTTCTGTCTTTTCCTGACTAAGGTAGGAACCTTCAGTACACAGTGCATCTGACAGCAGCCCTGTTTTTAGATGCAAGCCCCGACAGCTTGTTCATACAGATTTTAGTTTTGATGTAAGTTTGGTGAAACAACAGAGCATTAGAAGCACCAGAAAAAGTGACAGGCACAGAATGATTGTTTCACTGTGTGGGGAAATGTGTTTAAAAAGAATAAATGGACAAAGAACAGAGTTTGAGATATGGTTGGATTGTAAAGGTGATGGGTGTAATATATAGATATCATAGCAATATATTTTATAATCATGTGTGTTTCCTAAAATTACAGACAAGTCACAGACAGGCAGCCTTTACAATTCTCTTAGGTGGAGAAGACATGTGATGAGGAACAGCAGGGTTTATACAGTGTGTTTTCCTTACTTAGCTAATGCCTGACACACTCTGCTGTTCAGAGAAATCCATCAAAGGGGAGAACAGCCACATGATGAAACGGCTGGCCAAATCAGGCCAGATGGCGCCCAGCCTGAACCACCCCTGCACACAAATGGGTGTCAGACAAGGTCACCAATAGGCCCTAAGCCATCCAGCTTTTCCTGCGCTGAGATGGTCAGTGATGCAACAAGAATGGTGAACACGTGGGTGAGGAAGTGCTGCTGAGCCTCCCCAGAGCTCTCTGGTCTCATCAGACGACTGGCCTCCACTAATGTCTTTGGGGGCAGGCCAGCCCTGGGTGACTGAGTGCTAATGACTGTGAACCGGAAGGTCATATACCGGAGGATGTAGACCCAGCTGTCAATCATTTCTCAAATGTGGCACCTCTGTACAGGCTGACAATTAGCCTGAATAAAGCTCAGGTGATGTTTTTAGTTGCCCCAGGCAAATCAGGCAAGCAACCAAAAATTACCATCGATGGCATGGAGTTAAAAGCCATATCCAATTCCCACTGCCTATGTAGTCCGCTCTCTAATGACAGGTCCTCTGCTCTGCTTTTCTGTGGTTCTTTGAGCAACCACCAGTAGTGCAGCTCATTATCGGAACAAGAAGTAACAACCCGTATTAATAAATCCAGCTTATTTGGGGGAACTTGACAGACAGGATTTTTGGAGATAAAGCATCTGATTACAGATAAAGACCAAAGTGCAAAGACTGCCCTGCTGTCCGGTCTCCTCGGTGGATGTGAAGTTTAGTTCATTACCATTGCCTCCTGGAAGAACATTAATTCCACTGTGCAGAAAACATCAAATAGCAACACTGGTAAACTTGTCAAGGAGTAGAGCTACTAATCAGCAATTGACATAATATTTGCCCTGCCTTTTAGTAACTGGCGATAGTTTCAGTTCAACAGTCACGGAAATAATGAAATTTTGCAGAAGTGAACAAGAAAATCTGTGGGAGTTATAATCCGTTGCATAGATTGCTAATATTCCAACAGTGTTTATGTGATACTGATCCAAACTCCTACGATTTTTTTAGGATGTAAGTTTAATTTCTTGCATTATTCGGTTTCTTTTAGCAGCAAATACCTCAAATATAACCTATTTATATAGGTTATAAAGGCTAAGGACAAATAAAAGGATCGAGTTGAGGACACATACTGCTGTAGGGTTCGCTTTCTCCACCTTAAGCTGAGTAAGATCTTGGAATTTCCTTACTCTTTCACTATTTTATTTATTTTTTTGCTACTTCTTTTTTACCCAGGCTACATGATATTCATTAGAATAATAACCCTCTTGACTCCAGTGCATCCAAAAATACGTACAGGCAAGAAAACCTATTTTGCCTGTCCAAATCCAATTATTTCTGGAATGGAAATCACAAACTACTAAACAAGTTATAATTCTGTCCATGTATTGAAACCAATAACCTTAGAAATACAGATTGCTAATATTGTCAGGTATCGGGGCTAATCTTAATTTATTTGGTAAACATTTATTGAGAGCACATCCAGGGCAAGGTTATTCCTGCTGTATCAAAGTGCTATCTTCCAAAATTGGTTTTACCCTGTAATAGAAGAAACCTTTTCAGGAAAAACAGTCTCATCTATTCACCCGATAAGGTCTAAAAGGCATATGCATTCTTGATCTGATGGCACATTCTTTTACGTCTTTTTCCTTCAAAAGAAAGCTTCCACCAGGCATTTGTTGGCAAACACAGCTAGAGCTTTCTTAGAAGCACCAATTCTAACTCAGCACCACCACAACACCTGGAAGCCAAAAACTACCAGTTCTAATAAAACTCAGCCCTTGTGAAGATGCTTCAATGTTTAGGGACGGGTAACAATAGCCATGATTTCCCTACCTAAGGGATATTTCCTGGAACAGGGTGACAGGGCCAAGAAAGAAAGGGGACATGGGCAGGAGAGGGCTGTGGCTGCAGCTCCTTGACTGGGAGAGTCTCGCTCCACTGGAAGAAATCGAAGGCGTGTTTATGTGTGTGCCCAGCACTCACCTGCCACAGGGAAACGCTCAATACACGTTACCTTCACTTCTCTCCCGTAAGCCTGCTTTACGTTAATGTAGCATTTTAAAGAACACGAATTGTGTTCACAGGCGTTATCTTATTTGACACTCACAGTGGAGATAAGCTTTATGTTTGGAAACACGGGTGGCCTGAGAGGTCAGACCTACGGGGCCCTCGGTCACACGGCTAGTACATCTTACAACCCGGATCTGCCGATTCCAATGACTCTCTACCTCTCTTATTGCTCTGAGCTGCAAGTATTCAGTGACGTAGACTTGGGCACCTTCTATCTTATTTTTAAAAAAACCTCTCTTCACTTAACGTCTTCGTACCCTCAAGAGCATTTATCACGTCCTCACGTTTCCTCTCCTGTTCGCTTCTCCGGCTCCTCCGGTTCCGTGTGTAAAAGCGCTGCGTGTGTAATGTTCACGGATCCATGATTAAGAGTCCCTTACGCAGGATCTTGAGCTCTTCAAAGTTAGAGAAGCCCTACAAACAAGGCACATTTCATTCCGGGCCTTGTTTTTCCTTTCAGCACTTTTGCTCAAATACCGAACACAATTTGCGTTTTGCTTGAGATGGAAAGAAACAGTCGTGTAGCTGTAGCTATTATCGGGCCATTACCATCCCGAGGTGTTGATTTTGTGCTTCGCATTTTTCCTGTGTTCTTCCCTTGATGCCCTATCTTGAATTTTTATTTCACTCTCATCATTTTTTAAATTTGAAGTCTTCCCTTTTACTTTGGCAATTTCAGTTGGAACGCTGGGTTTGGAAAAAAACGTTCACAGAAAAACTGAAGGTTAAATCAGTTTTATTCTGTAAACAGTGCCTAAATTATCATCTCCTTCCCATAACAACCCAATTAATATGTTAGAGCAAAGCTGGAAAGCCAAAAACGGTGCTGAAAACGTAGAGTTAGTGTGACACCTTCTGGTGAGGAACGAACTGCATATCGTCAACAGCAGCAAAAAACGGATTCAGACAAGGGCCCTCCAGAGAGCTTTTATTCCAACAAACCCATCTTTTGTGAATACCTGGTGTTGCCCCAGGCTCTGCCACAGGTCCTGGGGCTACTGACGCGGGGGGGGGGGGGGGTCCTGATTCTTACATTCAACAATCTAACCACCTCCTGGGGACGAAATCTCTCTTATCTTCACACCTATTTATAGAGATTACAATCAAGGATGTCAGCACTTCAGAGTGAGGTTGGGTGTTCCTGAAGATTCCAACCCACCCTCGTGGATCAAGGACGGCCTCACAGAGGCAGGGATGCTGAAGTCTTGAAGGCTGAGCAGTTTTTGTGAGGCAACAAGGTAGGAAGTGGGCATGCAGTGGAGACGGTGCCGCACATGGGAAAGGAAGGGGACAGCAGGTGTGCAAGGCTGAATGCGTGTTTCCTGAGCAGGGACCTGGAGAAGACAGCACAGAGAGAGCTGTGGCTAGAGACCACATGGGACCTCAACCCAAAAGGGCTTTGGAAGCTCAGCTTAAGGTGTGGGTTCGATGATCCCGGCTGCAGTTACCCACTGGAAGATGTAAGCATGACGTATGTGATAGGATCAGATTTTCCCACTAGAAAAATCAGCCTGGCTCCAGGGTGGAGGGAGGGAGGAAGACTAGTTAAAAGTTCTGGTCAAGTAGGAAGCTGTTAAAATTGAAGAGCACCTGAACTGGGCAGGGAATGTGGACGGGTGGAGTACAAAGTGTTTAGGTGAGGGCACCAGCCAGTAGGAGAGCACGTTTAAATGTGGACTCTGAAAAAAAGAGAAGGATTATGTTTTATGCTTATATGGCCCAAAATAAAAGGAATATTTCTTTTCCTTAAACAAAGAGAGAAAGCCTCACCTTTTAATGTAGATGTCTTCCTTCTCTTGGTATGTGGTCTTAGGAAAGAGTTAAAATATTTCTCAACATAGGAGAGGATAATTGCTCCACAATCCAAGCATGCAATTTTACAAACTACATTTGGAGACTTTCAAAAAATATTGATCGCACCTGAAAACATTTAATGAATGCAATTTGGAAACAAGGGCCCAGAGACACCAATTTGTATCAACAGTGCTTAAATACTCCCATAAAAACACACCCAGGGCCTTGGGAAATCTGGATCACTATAATGTGTTTTCAAAGGAAGGTTTGAAATTTTTAGATGAACAGCTATAATTATAAATTGAAATTAAATATAATGCCAAAGAGGCCATGATTTCCCTTGCTGTCAAAATAAATCTAAGGAATGCACTGTGTCCACTGACTATCAGACAAGGGCATACACTTACTCCCTGTATAAACTACATTCTGCTTTAGGTAGCAGAGCGTTTTTACTTCTGTATCCAAATGCTAATGGATACATTTTTTCCATCTAACTCAGATTTCCATCTAAACACATCCACTGATCTGCAAGGCTCCCTGTTACCTTGCTGGTGTTAACCTCTGTTACCCTCCTACTTCCTCATTCCACCGCAGTCAGAGCACCTTGCTCTTCCTGAAACACACTCCAGATGTTCCTCCCTCAAGGCTTTTGCACCTGCTACTCCTTCTGCCCGGAAAGCTGTGTCCAGATATCTATCTGCCCCACTGACTCCCTCATTTCCTTTAGGTCCCTCGTTCAAATATCACCTTCCTAGGAAGGTTTCCCTGACCACACTACATAAAATAGCACCTGCTCTCAATATTCTCTTGCCCTTTACTCTGCATTAGTTCTCTGCATAGCTCTTATCATCACTCAACAGTCCATGTACTTAACCTGTTTATCATTGCCTCTCTCCACTAAAATCCAAATGCTATGAAACCACAGGCTGTCACTGACGTAGAAGCAGGCCGTGGAACAGTACCTGGTTCAGAGTAGGGGCTTAACAAATATGTTAAATTAATGATGTTTATTTGAAGTATTTATTAGGTTTTTAGTCAGATGGGCAAGCTAGAGGTTTCTAATCAATTTACCAACCACATACTACGTGGCAGGTACTGTTCTCTACCTTTCAAGAACAGAAGACCACCCATGGATCCCTGGATAAACAGAGCAGTGGGAGTCAGACAAGTCAGCTGATAATTATTGTCAATTATAGTTCAATAAAGCTGGAAAAAACCCACAAAACTGTAATCCATCCGTTCATTCAACATATATTTATTGAGTATTTAATGGAAGGGAGCTAGGTTTCTTTGCAGGCTTTTTATATGCCAGCATCATGCAAAGCACAGAAAGATGCATCTAATATATTTTTTAGAACGACCAGTAAGGTAACTATTATCCCTGATTTAGAACCATGAAACTTGAAGCTATGAAGGCCCAAGGTTGTCATACTAGTGAAAGAGGAAGACTAGACCAGGTCTAGGTCTGTCTAACTCTGTATTACTTATTCTGCTAAAGGAACTCAGAGAAAAGCCATCTAACCTATTAGTGGGGTCAGCACAGCCTTCCAAGTAGAAGTAATGTGTTAGAATTGGGCAAGAGTGGAGGGTAGGGCGTGCTAAGCTGGATGGATAGCACGACATTGTACTTTCCATAAAGAAGGAAACTTCTGGGCCTTTCTTTTTGTTAATAAAGTAGGTTAAATTTTGGCTCTCTGGATTACTGAAATATAATAAAAAATACAAACACACACATATACACCCCACTATGAACAATAGCAAAATCAATTTAATAGGTGATATAACTCAATCATGCAATGCAAATAATCAGCATGAAGAAATAATATAAACACAAGATAGAGGGAGATCTAGTATTCCAGATTTTAACAAAAGAGATGTGATTGCCTATAAACAACATTTTCCATTTATAGCATATAATTAAATAACTTACGTGGCAATTAAATTACATGCCAATTAAACAGAATTGCAAGCTTTAATAAAACAAGTTAAAAACAAGTGGAAGTTATTACTGAAGCACATCGATTGCTTTTTTCCTACTAAGTTGAACTGACATTTAAAAATTAATACTTACCTGTGTTATGTACTTTCTATATTTAAAATATAAGTTTAAGAATTAGGCTGTTAAAGGTTTTTAAGCTAAAATCAAGTAAGGTTTAGAGGGTTGGATGCTTGTTTCATTCAAATAAAATAATAAAGGTAAACAAACGTTTTAATTGATCGGTTTTACTTTTATTTTCTTTAAAATTCCATGTTTTTTTCCTCTTAACCATCCCAAGTGAGATTTTCTTTGAAGCAAGATGGCAGGTGCCAGAGCTGAGCTTTGACAGTGTATAAAGCTTATATCAAGTTGTACGGATCCAAATGTTAAATCTGCAATTTACAGTTAACGCACCAAGATGTTTACGTATCTCTGTGCGTTCTTCCGCGATACAGTTTAAACTTCAAATTAAATAGATATCCATAATATACATTATATATATATCTGTGTGTGTGTGTGTGTGTGTGTGTGTGATACGTGGGACACAGCATTATTTGTAATAATACTTGATAAACAAGTATTATTTCTGGGAGATGTGCTCCAGTCTTGTTTGTGGTTGCCCAGGGTTATGTTGCATAACTGGGACTTCACACGCCTCAAAGAGTTTAGATAAACACTGGCCAGGATTACTGGAAGTTAAATACACACACACACACACACACACACGCACACACATTCATATGTATGTGTGTGTATACATAAATGTATATGTGTATGTGTACGTGTGTGTGTGGTATGGAAAAGCAGGCACACAGAGCACTTGAACTCCTTTGTACCTGTCTCGAGAAAAAATATAAATAGTATACTAAACCTAAGTAAGGCTATTATAGTCAGGTTGTTTGAAGTACCATTTCCCCCTCCTCCTGTCTTTTTTCCCACTTCCCAATGTACTCAGGAAACAGAAAAACTGTAATGGATCAATTTAAAATATTTTATTTTCTAAAAGCCTTTTTTGCCTGTTTTAAGGTGCAGAACCCTTCTCCTTTGATAGGAGAGACAGGTAGTTATCTGAATCCAGTTTGAAAAGGTTATGTAAAAAGAAATTGTAATGAAAGGGATACTCTGCTTTCCAAATCCTCATTTTCTCTTAATCTATATGTAAGGTATATCCAAAATAGATACGTAAAGAAAAAAAATAAAAGTTGTCTTTATGGGAAAAATAAAAACATTAAAAAATATTCATAATCAATATAAATGGCACTATCAGTAGACCCTGATATAGCCAAGTTTACAGGTAGGAAAACCTAACCTGCCACTACAGTCCTTCACACCTCAGACACTTGAATGTCTGTGCTCTACAGCATTGCGTTAGGTTTTAATTCCCCACCTCAACCTAAATTCTATTTAAGCAAAAAAGTTAAATCAAAAGATGAAAACATTCACTCCTCCTGATTAGCAACTTCTTATCACACTAAGCTTCAGCCACTCCACGTTCCTCCCCATCATGTGGTTTATAGCAATTTGCTTTCATTAATGGTTTGAGTGACATCTGATTCATTGCTGCTCCCACATTCTACCCACCTTCCAGAGGGAAAAATGCCTTGCTCATCTTCCAAATACTTCACCGGGGATATATAAAGATCATCTTATAATTAATCAAACGCTTAATTTCTGAGTGTATCTGCAGAAAGGGTAATAAATGGGGCATATATGGCATGGAGGAGTACAGGAAGAAAGTTCTGGGTTTGAAGGGCAAATGAGAGAATGCTCGGCCGCAAATGCTACATTTGACAGGCTAGAGCTTGGGTAGATGAAGTGAAGTGGTGCCTGTAAGGTTGGAAACTGGGGGCTGAGTACAGGTTTGATGCAGGGTTAGGCTTCACTGAGTGATTCTGTACAAGGACGGTGGTTCCCACCACTTCAGGGTATTCCAGTGACCACCTAGGCCTGGTGCAATGTGAGGCCTGCTTCAGGCTAAGGGCCTGAGCAACAAGGGATCAAATGAACGGAAGGACTGAATGCAGTCACAGAGCAGTATAATCAAAATTTTTACAAAAAGGACTTTAAACTACCTCTGATCACTTGAGAAAGGTGTGTTAACTTAAATGTCCCCAGTCCTCATCATAAGGGGGCTGGGAGTAAAGCAAATGAGGTCACAGTAATAGTAATAACACATATTCGATTATTTCAGTGAGTCTAATGTCTGGTCTAGGGCATCCAGCTCCCTGAAAACTCTTCCCCAATATTTCTGGGGGATCCAGAGCTGTCTAGACCATGGCTCTTTCTCTGGTCTTGTGGCTGCCACTTTTCTTCTGAGCACCCCTGTCCCCCAGTCAGCTTCTGACAGGCCTCTAGCAAAAATGGGCACAGAGCTAGGACCCACTGGTTGCAAATTCCCCATTCCTTGGTAAAACCTCAGAATTTTTACTTTACAAATGCATTCTGAATACGCTGTCATGCAGAAGTTAAGGTACATTCCACAAATCAGTGCATAATAAATATTTATTAACTTAGTCAATAAATGTTTGCTAAGTTCCCTCCACCAGTGAGGCCCAAAGACAGGTTTAGGAAATGAAAGACAGAGTCCCTTCACTCAACAAATACACACCACTCTAGTCAGGAAAGCAGGCAAATAAATAGTAAATTGCAACAGTGTGAGGTGTGCTTTTTTGTTTCTATGTTTGAGTGCTGTGTGTGTGTGTAACCCGTCTTCTTCTAAAAAGAATTTAATACCCTAAGCAGGGTGGCAAGCGTTCAGATTTATTCTAGGGGCGGAGAGGAAGGGTGCCTAACTCTGATTAGGGTGGTCAAGGAAGACTTTACTCTGGGGGGTTATCGTATTTAGTAGGGCCTGAAACTCCATGTGCTGTCTTCACACGTTTGAGACTCACGAGATCCTGAAGGCTTAGCTCTGAGCTCCCTACTCTTGGCATATATGCCCTCCCCCCCCCACCCCCTCCCCCAGTGGGAAAGGCTCCCCCTGCCGCCCCCCCCCCCCCAGCTAGTTCCTCTGCCAGCTGGACTAGCTGCAACCCATTCTGTCCTCAACTTAATCCCACACATTAGGAGATTTTAATCAGACATTTCACAAAGATCACTCTGGTACTGTGTGGCCACTTTGAATGGCCCAATGGATTCAAAGTAGGGCAAGAATAAAGGATAAGCAGCCAGTAAGAATGCCATGACGGAGACCAAGCAGGAAGCAATGAGGGCCGAGACCCAGGCACTGACATCGAGTCAGGTTCTGTAGGTACACAGACTAGATGCCATTCAAGTTTGTGGCCAACAGGTTGCAGTACTGGGGATAACGGAGACGGAAGAATCGAAAATGACCGCTGGACTTGCGTATCCAGGTCCAAGCCGTCATCATTCACTGAGGTAGGGAAGAATTCAATTCTGGACATACCAACTCTGAGATGTTTGTGGAACATGCAAGCACTGTCCAGTGGACGGTCCATATATGGGCCTCAGAACAGGGTGGAGAAAAAGGTTTGAGGATACAAAGGAGATATTGATGCCTGGGCTCTGATGCCAGTCAAGAGTAATGTACAGAGATAATGCTAAGTGAAATAAGTCAAACAGAGAAAGACAACTATCATATGGTTTCTCTCATCTATGGAACATAAGAACTAGGAAGATTGGTAGGAGAAGAAAGGGATAAAGAAAGAGGGGGTAAACAGAAGGGGGAATGAAGCATGAGAGACTATGGACTATGAGAAACAAACTGAGGGCTTCAGAGGGGAGGGGGGTGGGGGAATGGGATAGACCGGTGATGGGTAGTAAGGAGGGCACGTATTGCATGGTGCACTGGGTATTATACTCAACTAATGAATCATCAAGCCTTACATCAGAAACCAGGGATGTACTGTATGGTGACTAACAAAATATAATAAAAAATATTATTATGAAAAAAAGAGTAATGTACAGAGAAAACAAGACCAAAAGTAAGGCATGCCGACATTTTAAAGGTGAGTGGAAGAAGAGAGGTTAACATAGGAAACTAAGAAGGGAGCAGGGGTATCAGGAGAACATTGTTTTTAGAAGTCAGGATAGGAAAGAATTTGAGGTGTTTACATGTGTAGGGAGAGGATGAAGCTCCAGGATTCGGGGAATACTTGATGGAGCAAAGCTCCTGAAGAGCCCAGAGCCAAGCGACCCAGAGAAAACACAGAGGAATGAACGCTTAATAAGCAGGTGGTCATCACGTCCAATGAAACAGGAGATGAAGACAAAGGATTCAAATAAATTTGTAAGTATAAACAGCTTAGTGTTTTCTTCATTGTGAAATAAAAATTCCAGAGAAATTGCCTACCACTGGGTGGAACAAAACTGGAAAACAGGGCTCCTCATTTAGCTAACCAGCAGGCTGACGATAAACAGGCAAAGAATTCTAGCAACTTCAGAGTTTTCATTTATGTGGAAATGTAGTTTGACAGACATAAAAAAGGAACATAATCTGAGAAGCACTTAGAAGTGATAGTGATAGGTCTATAAACAAGACTATGTGAAACCAGCTAATAAACTCAAACCTACTTTAGGATAAAAGGAACTGCAAGACATGTAAAAACCCAAATTACATGGATAAACTGTGAAACAGAATTGCAGTGTTAATTCCTAAGCAAAATAATATTTCGCCAAGTAATACATGGGTACAATTTTGTTAAAATGCATTTGTCACACCTACTAAAAGTGCTTTGATTACGAGTGATGCTTCCAATTGGATTTCAAATGTGATGCTGCAAATCAAAATAAACATCCAAGACACACTGATAAGCCAAGTTCATCTTGGGTTTTTTATTAACCGTAAGTTAGATACAAGGGTTCATTACCAGACATGTACAGAGCTTTCGCAGGATCAGATAGTTCTCATCTGAAGAATAATTTTTAAAACAAAATGGAGTATTTTCTGAAGACAATTTATTACTTCAAAAACAAGAACAAAATAAATCATTATGATCCACTTAGTACAAATTTAAACACATGCACTGCCATAATTTTTTACAGAGCATGTCATAAGAATAAATCATAAATTACCAACACAGATTAAAAACTAATTCTGAATATGCAGACATACAATTGCAGAAGATTCAAGATAAGATATATATATGTACTCTGAAACTTAATTAAGTCATTTATTTTTATTTTTGATATTAAACTCTTTAGATCCTAATATTATTTAAGGAAGCATGTCTTTTAAATAAAATTTTGCTGCCGATTCCCCAGAAATAACTTTTGCTAAAAAAATTTGAAAATGTTGAAAAAATGCAAGTGTTGGGGGAAATCTTTATAACTCTACTAAATCAAAACCTCTTGGTAAGTATTTAACAGGCATCTCTTGAAAGGCACAGGTAAACACAATGAAATAGAACTGGAATTATACGTATTTTGTATCTGCTTCTCAAAGTTAATATTCTTAATACTGTGCCCTGAACATCTTCCCATGTTAGTAGCTATGTATCTACATGATATCCAATAGCTACATCATGTTGCACTGTACAAATATATCAGCTTTTTAATCACTTCATTGATGAAAATCTGGGTTGTTTCCAATATTTTACTATGATTAGCTAGGCTGCACTGAAAGCAATCTTGACATACGCCTCCACAGACATGTCCATGCCATTAGGATAAATTGCTTCAGTGGAATTAATGTGTCAAAGGGGATCCACATTTCAAACTTAAAAGACATTGTCTATCTGCTCACCAGAAGAGAAGCAATTGTATACTTCCACCAAAGTCCATGGGTGCCCATTTCTTGTATTACTAATGAGGGTGAACAATCCTTTCCCTAAGTTTGTTGGCTGTATGGATATACTTTTTTTTTTTTTAAGATTTTATTTATTATTTGTCAGAATGAGAGAGCGAGCATAAGCAGGGGGAGCAGCAGGCAGAGGGAGAAGCAGGCTCCCCACTGAGCTGGGAGCCCGATGTGGGACTTGATCCCAGGACTCTGGGATCATGACCCAAGAGCTGAAGGCAGACACTTAACCGACTGAGCCACGCAGGTGCGCCTGTATGCATCCATTCTTGCATGGATTATCCACTCATTTTCACGTCTCTGGTGGGGTGTTTATCATTTACTAATTCTAAGAATTCTTTTAAGATTATTAATCTTTATCTGTTACTACAGATCTTTTTCTACTTTTCCTATTTTGCTCTTTCTTTGGGCTTCTGAGTATTGATATCAGGGGCTGTATACCTTTCAAGATTATAAAAAAAATATTCCACCATGTTTGTGTTTTATATAATTTATTATACTTAAAATTTTGAACCACCTCAAAGTCTATTGATATTATATGTGAAGTAAGATTCCAGCTTTATTTCTTTTTTACAAACGGGCAGCCAGGTCCCTTAATAATTAACTTTTTTCCCCACTTAAAAGCCATATTTATCCCCCCCACCAAAGTGAGAAACATTTCTAGACTCTCTTTTGTCCCATTGATCTTGGACTAATATTTCAATAACTCTAACTTGGGAAAAAAATTTTCGTATCTGCTGAGACTCATTCCAACCCTTTTTTTTTTCCCTTTCTGAATTGTCTGGCGGTTTGTCCATTTTTATCCCACAAAAAAAGCTTTAGAAATATTTTTTCAAGTTTTTAAAAAGTCCTATTGAGATTTTGGTATAAATTACTTTGAATTTCCGGAGTATGAGGGGAAAATCTGTACATGAACCTGACCAAGGAATCTTTGAGTACTCCATTATATCCCCCAGGAGTTTCGCAGTTCTTTTTAAGGGTCCTGCATGTTTCTTGTAAATTTGGTCACTTATATTTCACTGCTTTTTAAATTGGTAATAGTAGCACTTCTACTGTGAATAGATTGTTTTTCCATTTTATTTTCTAACTGATCAACAGGTTTATATTAATCTTTGTGTATTTCTTATGCAATTAGCTATCTTTCTAAACCCATTAGTAGTCTTCCCATTTGTTCTCTTGAATTCTCCAGGTCTTGAATAATGTAACTGCAAATAATGATTCTTCTGTTTTATACTCCCTTCCAACATCTGTGTGACTCTTAAAAATTTTAAAGGATATGTCTTATTACTAGTTTTCATTAATTTTGCATAGACCTAATAAAAACCATCAGTAAATAAACTTAGCTCTTTGGGGTATTTCAGGAAAGTTTTAATTATTGCTTTTTTCATTTTTCTGTTTTCTTTGGGGTGGCACAGATATAATTCAAAAATTGTATTTTTCTTTCTTTTGTTTACTATATCTTAATTTTTTTTTGAGAGTGATCAAATTTATCCCTATGACCTATGAAGTTTTCAGTAGTGTCAGTTATGCTGATTTGTTCCTCCTATGGGAATTTGCTTTCTTCCTTCTTTATGGCTAATAAAAATGAAAGTAATTATTTAAACACTTCTTTGTGCAAGACAGAGCACTAAGTACTTCACAGACTTTAACCTGCTTACTTTCTATAGACACTGAGGCAGATACCACTCCCATCATGTGTGCGAGGAAACTGAAGCTCTGGATGACTAGGTAATTTGCCCAGGACGCTCCAGCTGGTCAGGAGGAGAGCCAGGATTTAAAGCCAGGCCTTCTGCCTCCATAACCCATGCTTTTAACAATCCTGTGAGGAGGTTTCACATGCCCTTGGGCCTCCTCCCTGTTCACAGGAGAGTTCAGTTCCTTCCAGATCTGTATCTGGAATGAGGTGGCCTCCTAAGGGCCTGGGTCAATTCCAGTGCCTGCTGGACTAAGGAGCATCTTCTGCTCCAATTCTTAGATAATGTGCTTAGATAATTGCTGCAGTCAGACAAATGTTCTTTGAACAAGTGTTACACACTCTCACCATTTGCTACAATCTAGGGATCCTCTACCCTCCATCCACTTGCAAGACTTCTTTGTGGTGACTGTATACCCAGGGGTGCAAAGTGCCCCTCACTTCTGAATCTCCCATTGTACCAAAAATTGAAATCTGTAGTTTCTATCATGCAGGTGAAAGAAAGGGGCTGAGGAATATTGAGGGGGTGGGCACAGATCTCAATTCTAGCTAGCTCAGAGGATGTCCAGGCAACAGGGACTTGATTTTCTAGGTTGCCCTGTGTTAGTGATTGAGTTGGGGCTTTTTCTTAACTTCTCTCCAGCTAATTTGGATCAACTAATCAAATGATGGCACTGGAGTTAATTCCCAGTGGATTTTGGCACAGGGTTCCCTCTTCAGTTTGTAGTACTGTTACAATCTTTGTGGGTATTTTTGCATGAAGCTGGGAAAGGATAACCAGGGGTTGCCAACCTCTGGCACGTTTAACAAGTTTGACAAGCATTTGTATCACACAGTGGGTTTGGGATTTAGACTCACTCTTAAGAGCATACATAAGCTGTCCCCATCAACACCTAGCAGTCTGACTCTAGGCCAAAGTGAATCTAGATTCCTTTTTATGACATAACATTTCTGGGCTCTTTTCTTGGATGGAGGAAGTTCCCAAAATACGAGCTATTCCTAAAGCCCTATGGATTAGTAAAATTATCCTACGACAATTTTCAAATGATATATTTTTTAAAAAGTCACTATGCTAAAAAATGGTAGTGTTGGAAAAAGAATTCAGGCTTGAGCTGAGGTGTTTTCCTGTTGGTGAGATATAGCTGAGGAGGCAGAGAGAGCCAGGTCAAAGCGACCTGACTGGTTTTACTATTCTTGAGTGTTATCTTGCACAGAACAAATGCTCTTGACACTGTGGATTGTGGAAGCCGCTTGGCACGCATAGAATTTCTTGCCTCAGGAAAGCTAACCTGAAGACATTATAAAATGTTACCCCCCCCCTTTTTTTCCCTCTTCAGAAGCATGCATGTTATTTTGTACTTGCATGGCCGAAGCTACTGTGGATGGAGGCACCTAACAAATGCATCAAAAATACTGAATGTGTAATTGGGAATCCCAAGCTACGCTAAGTGTCCCTCCTCTGTGTCCCTAGGTCAGCTTCTTGTGATGACTGGTTTTATGTATGAACATAATAACACCGTGTTTTGTTTATGTATTTGCAAAGATCACCGGGTGACTTTAGGCAGATTATCCTCAGTAATGCAGGTGGGCCTCAATCAATGGGTTGAAAGCCTTCGGAATGAAAGCTGAGGTTTCCCAGAGAAAGAATTCTGCAATATAGAAACCCTGCTGGCCCACCCTATAGATTGAGGCTTATCAGCCCCCATAACTATGAGAAAATTCCTTAAATCTCTTTATACCTACATGTGTGTATGTGGGTGTATGTTTGTACATACACAGCGGCGATACGCATTCGAAGAAAGACAAGAACAAAAATAACAATCAAACTTGATTCCCTTGCACATAACACTGATCGCAAGATTTCTAAGTAATCATCCCTTTATTCAGTTTCGATAAGGACTTCCAGCACAGGACCCTGTTAGAAATTAGCCAGAGGAACTATGTGCAGGAGATGTAAGGTGCGGGCTACATAAAGACCAGACAGATACACACAGGTGTTATTTTCCTACAGGATTTACTGCAGGTGACCACGTAATGAAGACAAAACCAGATCACTCTTTATGTGTCAAATGTGTTTAGTAATTTAAATAAAAGCACAGGACTCCCAACACACAGATAATTCTAAATCTACTTCGAAAATCAAATCAATCAAGAAGCATCTACTGGGAGACTACGTACCTACCTATCATATTACACCAAAAGTAAGGCTGCTCTCTTCACAGAATAAGTACATGGATAATGAGTAATCAACCATCAACACAGATGTTCTAATATTTGGGGAAATAGTGGAAAACCATTTGTTAAAAAACAAATTTCTCTGGACACTGTTTATCTTGCCCTTGCAAGGGACTTGTAGATTCAGATGAGATTAGCTTAGAAAAGGGGTCATATTTAGTCCAGAAAATCTTTAGAGTCCAAAACAGTTCTGAGCTAATCAGATGCTAAAGAACCTTTACAAGGACAGGTGGGCTTAGAAATCACACAGCCTTATTTCGTATTAGTTTGCTTTAGTCAAAGGTATAGAATTAATGATCACGTACCAGGAATTTCTGTAATGCACCCAATGCCAAATGACTACTGACATTCTATTTCCTACTATGATGACTCCTTGATTGGAGGTGGGTGGGAGGCGTAAAGACTACTGTGAGCTATAGAATAAATTGTACTCCAGTGCCCAGATCTCTAAATTATAAATCTTGTTTTTTAATATAAGAAACTCACTGAATCACATGAATGCTGATTAAAGCAAAGGTAGTGTAGGTAAAACTGGGGCAGGAAACTTCTAATTGCAGAGGAAATACATGAAAGAATTAATCATTCTAAGAGAAGAATCATTTTCCCACTAGTCCCACTGTTATGGATGATATCTTTGTGAGCCTGGGCCACCTTCTCCAGTGAATACTGAGAACCTATTACAGGTCGCAACCAACCAACTTCCATTCCAGCTTGAATGGCCGCTGCAAATTGCTTAAATTCCTCCTAAGGGAAAGAAAAGGGTCTTTTTGTAGAACACAGGACTTAATTTTCAGAAGCATTAAAAATTTTCAGATTCTAAGAGCACACAGTTCCTTACAAATACGCGGCTTTTGTCACTCGTCCAGAACTATGGAAAAAGCTGTTTTCTATAGAGGAACCATAAGGCCAATTTGTCTGAGGCAGTGTTGGTTTCCAAAAAACCCACTGACCTGAAGTAAATACTAATAGTATGTCCTTTCTCTCTCAAAAGTGTCTTGCCTTGGAAAATAAATGACATCATCCCCCTAGTTATCTTGTAGTGACTAATCCTTAACATACCCATCCAGTCAGATAACTAAGTTTAACATCTCCTGGAACTTTTAGCCTGCCTGACCAGGCAAATTGTATCAATGTTTAAGTTATCAAAATCAGAGTCACTTCTTTTCCTACCTTAGTTGATGAATAGAGAGCAACTCCAATTATACTACATTCCTTTGGTATGGTGTCCCGTGGGTCTATTTCAATAGGACCTCTGCTGCCAACAACCTAGGATGAAAAACAACTTGACTGTAGTTATAGATTACTGCAAAACAGTATTAAATTATGGTATAAAGCTTCAAAGTGGTAAGAAGAAACCAAAATACTTACCATTACTCGTCCTCCATAGGACAGAAGATTCAAATCATTACTAAGATTTACATTAGCCAACATTTCAATGATCACATCAATTCCTTTTTCACCAACAGATTTCTATGTAATAAAAAAGAATGCAGAGTAAGATAAGAAAACAAGTAAAAAAACTGTAAAACAGTTATCACAGTCCCATATATTACAGAAATGTGTTTCAAATGACATAAAATGCTACATTTTTAAGACTAATACTACAAATTTTTAAATGATCTAATTATACAGTGTTGATGTAATTCCAAGGTACCAGTTACAACATCTAAAGTGATAAAGATTTATACTAAATAAATTTCAAGTGCTTTGACTCAACTTGACTATAAAATACTTTTTCCTCAGTTGAAAATTTTCTGTCTTCAAAATGTATTTTCACAGAGACACAAACAACAAATCCCAAATCCCAAAAAAGCTTCCACTTTTGTTTAAAAAACAAAAAACAAAAGAAGAAAATCATTGGCTGTTTGGTGTTGCAGAATTTTTTTTTTTTTTTGTACACTCAGTTTTGTCCCAGGTGGTTTACAGTCAGCTTGGCACACTACTTCTTTTCTTTTGGGTTTTCAGAGATGTTGGTTTGCAACATCCAAAACTGGCTCTTCTCTTAAATAATACCCATTTTATTTAACAACAACAACAAAAAACGAACACCTGTGACAGGCATTGTTAAGTACTGGGAATTCAAAGATGGACACAGCGAGCTCAACACAAAGCTAAGCAGAAAGACGGAAACATACCGCAGTCAAAGCTGTGATGGGATGGGCTAGGGGCTGCGCTAGTGGAAACAAACTCTAGGTTATAGAGAAAAGCAAAGCTATAACTCTGATCACCTGTGATGATCAGAGGAAGTTCCACAGAGATGAGGACCCGGGCCCTGAGGAATGAACAAGAGCTCTTTAGGCAGAAAGGAAGGAAGAGCGGCCAGCAGAAGCTACTCATGAGGCGGAAGAAAGAGAAAACAGAAGAGCTATGGAATGCGAGTCCGAGTCGGGATTAGAAAGTAGCCCAGTGGGGGCGCCTGGGTGGCGCAGTCGTTAAGCGTCTGCCTTCGGCTCAGGGCGTGATCCCAGCGTTCTGGGATCGAGCCCCACATCAGGCTCCTCTGCTATGAGTCTGCTTCTTCCTCTCCCACTCCCCCTGCTTGTGTTCTCTCTCTCACTGGCTGTCTCTGTCAAATAAATAAATAAAATCTTTAAAAAAAAAAAAGAAAAAAGAAAGTAGCCCAGTGGAGCTGAGGCATGTGTTTGGGAAGCTGGGGTCGGGGGGGAGTGGGAAGAGGTAGAGAGGCGACTGTCCACTGCTATGGACTGGGCACACGCATTGAATACTATGTTAAACATTTCAACTTTTGGGGGGCAGGTGTTCATTAACAAATTTTCACGCCAAACCCTGTTTTAGACACTGAAGGTGCAGCAAAGAACAAGAAAGACAAAAATTCCTACCCTCATGGAGCTTCCATTTTGGTTATTTCTGGAGATTTTTTTTTTTTTTAAAGGATAAACAAATAACTTTGGAAACTGAAGACAGAAGGGTCTACTAGGTCACTTATAGATAACAGACAAAGCTGGAGAAGATGAGACGAACTAAGTCACAGCAGAGATGAGAACAAAGAGGGAGACATATTTGAAAGGCATGTCAGAGTCGAAACTGACAGAGGGAGGTGACTGACCTGACAGGCAGGGAGAAGAGCAGTGATTAAAAGACACGAATAAAGAATGAAACGTGGGTCTGTCTCGGGTGAGCAGATGAGTGACCACATCCAGCAGGATGACGGCATGAAGCAAGGGAACACAGGCCAGGGACAGATCAGCAGGATGCGGGCACAGACCGAAGCCATGGGCGTAGACGAGATTGACCAGGAGGAAGGTCTAGCACCAGGGAAGGTACGACCCAAGGGGAAAGCCTAAGGCACAGCAACCTTTAAGTAATATGAGGAGGCAGGGGAGTGAAAATGAAGTCAGAGAAGTAAGAAGAGAACCAGCTTCTAGGAGATGTGGTCAGGGTCAGCTGTTGCCCCAAAATCACACAGCTAATTAGGAGCTCACCAGTGACCTCCGACAAGCAAAATGCAGTGGACGCTGATGGGAGGTAAGGAAGTAAAAGGAGTAAGTACTCACTGCTTTTTCAAGAAGTGTGGTAGTAGAGGGGGTGACAGGTTTGATAAGCGGTTAAGGTAATGATTTGGAGAATGAGAGAGACTTAAGCAGAAGGAGCTAGGAGAAGAGAAAGCAGCCACAAGACCTCAGGGTCTTAAAGTTAGATTTCTGCGAAACAAAAACATATTCTTAAAACAACTGGCTGGGGCGCCTGGGTGGCATAGTGGTTAAGCGTCTGCCTTCGGCTCAGGGCGTGATCCCGGCATTATGGGATCGAGCCCCACATCAGGCTCCTCCGCTATGAGCCTGCTTCTTCCTCTCCCACTCCCCCTGCTTGTGTTCCCTCTCTCGCTGGCTGTCTCTATCTCTGTCGAATAAATAAATAAAATCTTTAAAAAAATAAATAAATAAAACAACTAGCCATTTTTCATCTTTGTAAATACTTCCAGATGATGGTATCAGGAGTGAATATTCAATTAATTCTAGGTTTCCTAGACATACACAAAGGAGTAGCTTTATCAGTTTTTTGGCAAGATGATTAAGTGCTAATAAACTCACTCATATGTTCCTCAATTTGTAATGGCTGAGGTTACACAGTAATCAGTACCTGGAAAATCCTAAGTCTTTCTCAACATAAGCAAGTGATTTGAGGTTTAGCAAACTAATCAGTGTTTAATAAATTGCTACTACAGTACGAACAGAGAACTTCAGAATCTGCTTGAATTCTGCTCTAGCAAAGGAATATATGCAACAACTAACTAAAGCCTACCTCACTGCTCTGGAAGAGGTAACGATTATTCCTCCATGGCATCCAATTAACAAATAAACTGTCTTCCCTAGGCTAGACAGATCCAGTTTGTAATCTATAGGTACCTCACCTTCCACTGAAAAATTACACCAACAGAAATTACATTAAGAAAACCTCGTGGGGGGCGCCTGGGTGGCACAGCGGTTAAGCGTCTGCCTTCGGCTCAGGGTGTGATCCCGGCGTTATGGGATCGAGCCCCACATCAGGCTCCTCCGCTATGAGCCTGCTTCTTCCTCTCCCACTCCCCCTGCTTGTGTTCCCTCTTTCGCTGGCTGTCTCTATCTCTGTCGAATAAATAAATAAAATCTTTAAAAAAAAAAAAAAGAAAACCTCGTGGGTGTCAGAGGCAAGCGGTTGGAACTGGGTGAAATGGGTAAATATAGTCAAAAGGTACAAACTTCCAGTTATAAAAAAAATACGTCATGGGGATGAAAAGTACAGCATGGCGACCATAGTTAATAATACCGTATCATAGATCTAAAAGTTGCGGAGTAGATTAAAAGTTCTTATCAGAAGGAAAAAATTTTTGTAACTATGTATAGTGATGGATGTTAATGAGACTTATTGTGGTGATCATTTCACAATGTCTACCAATATCAAAAAGAGGTGGGGGCGCCTGGATGGTACAGTCGGTTAAATGTCTGACTCTTGTCAGCTCAGGTCATGATCTCAGGGTCATGAGATCGAGCCCCATGTCCGGCTCCATGCTCAGCATGGAGTCTGCTTGAGTTTCTCTGTCCCTCTCCCTCTGCCCCTCTCACTCCTCTGCCATACTCGCTCTACCTCTAAAATAAATAAATCCATCAACAGATGAATGGATAAAGAAAATGTGGTGTATATATATACAATGGAGTATTACTCAGCCATCAAAAGAAAAGAAATCTTGCCATCTGCAACGACGTGGATAGAGATAGAGGGTATTATGCTAAGCAAAATAAGTCAGAGAAAGACAATTATCATATGATCTCACTCATATGTAGAATTTAAGAACAAAACAGAGGATCATAGCAGAAGAAAGGAAAAAATAAAACAAGACGAAACCAGAGAGGGAGACAAACCATAAGAGACTCTTAATCATAGGAAACAAACTGAGGGTTGCTGCAGGGGAGAGGGGTGAAGGGATGGGGTAACTGGGTGATGGACATTAAGGAGGGCAAGTGATGTAATGAGCACTGATACTTAAGTATTATATAAGACGGATGAATCACAAACCTATACCTCTGAAATCAATAACACATTATATGTTATTGAATTTAAATAATTAAAAAAAAGCAAAAAGCAAAAAATAAATAAATCTAAAAAAAGAAGGAACACCTCAGGACTCCAAATACAAAGCTGTGACTTTAATTAAAATGTGACTACATTAAAGAGTATCAATTTTTATAGCTGTAGGACTCTGGAAAGGCTAGGTTTTATTTGATACATATAAATATATGTAATAAACTTAAGGTTCTTCTAGGTCCTACCCTATCCTTTAAGAATTTTGAGTCTAAATGAATAGCTAACTTTCATTGAACAGATGAGCGTAAAGTTCTGAATTAGACATCTCTGCTTTTCAATTTATTAAAACTGTAAAACCCACATAAGCATAAAAAAAAGAAGAAAACTTTAAGAGAGTGGTTGATAAGAAAAAAGAACTTACAAAAAAGTAAGTCTCCAAAGCAATAAAATCTACTTTTATAATACTGTAGAATAATTTTACCTTAATTTTATCAATATAATTAAGTTCTCTGTGATTGAAGACTTCATGGGCTCCATTTTGCAAAACAAGGTTTTGTCCTTCCTCCGTACCAGCTGTGCCCAAAACCTTTAAGCCATAAGCTCTGGCAATCTGGCATGCCGCCAGTCCAACCTGAAAAACAGAATATAAACGCCTAGTTCTAGATTCTTTGCATCCCTGCAAATATTTATTAAATATATGTAATAAACTTAAGGTTCTTCTAGGTCCTACCCTATCCTTTAAGAATTTTGAGTCTAAATGAAGAAATAAGAACAATAACTTTCATTGAACATTTATAATGTGTCGAGTACCACACAAAATACTTTCTATGCATTGCTTTATTTTATCCTCACAATAAACCTAGGAGGTAGATATTATTATTGTCCATATTCCGTAGATGAGAAAACTGAAGCTTATAAAATACAAGTAACTTGCCCAGGTCACAGAGATGGGAACACAGCCAAATCACAGAGCTGGACCAATTCAGTCTGTAAAGCTTGAGCTTTTAACCACTGTATCAAAATGCTTACTTAGCATCTACTTTGAGCAGAAGGGAGAGGGTTTAAAGATATTCAAAACTTCCTCACTGATTTCATATTTTAACAGTATATATAAAATACTAAATGAAAAATGTGACACTATTTAGGCGGGATAGGTATATGAGCAAATTAATTCATTCACCTTTAGGATGACCATTTATTGAGTGTTTACTATGTGCTAGACATGGTACTTCATGTAGGAAACTTATATTCTGAGAAAGGGGGAAAATAATAAACACACAAACAAATTAAATGAATAAAGTAAGTTCTGAAAAGAAAAAGTGCTATGAAAAAAAACCCTAGCCTATTGGAGATAGGGAGAGGGACTAGTGAGGTCACCAAGAAAGGCCACTCTGAAGAGCTGAGACCTGAGCGAGTGAGGGGCGAGCCGTGTGAGGATCTGGAAAGGCTGCTGGAGAATGCTGTAGGTAGAATGGCCATGGCTCACCTGGTGACATGTGAATGAGCTTGGGGCATTCAGAGGACAGACAGAAGGTCAATGCGGCTTGAGGGCAGGGCACATGGGAGATGGTGCAATATGTGGGCAAAGGGGCGTGCAGGGCCTTGCAGGAGCTCACTCTGAAAATGCTGAGCTGTATCGCTCACTTAACTGAGGATGTGCGGCAATTAGCTGAATATGCACGTAGACTTGGGAGCGTCCAGAGTTGGAAATATAAATTTGAGATTCATCACTTTATAAATGGTATTTAAAGCCACGGATTACATGAAATCACTAGATCACTACATACACATGCTTAGGATAAAGGAGAAATAAAAGCATATAAGGAATATAGATAAAAGCAGTTATTGAAATTGCAATACTAGGAAATCTATGTTTGATCACATGCCACATGAATGGTACTGTAAGTGTCACATACATTCAGAGCAGGGCTTCTCAAACTTAGCCCTGACACTTGGGGCTGGACAATTCTATGTTGTGGGCGCTATCCTGTGCTTTGAAGGGTGTTTAGCAGCATGTCTGGTATCTTCCCACTAGACCCCAAAACCCCTCCACCTAGTGACAACCAAAAATGTCCCCAGACACTGCCCCAAATGTTCAAGGGGGAGGAGGGATGATGCCAAAACACCACTCATTGATAACCAATGATTTAGAGGAAGGTAAAATCATTATGGATTGGGAAAGATAGAAAAGAATTAAAATGAAAAATGATAGAAACTGATTAAAATTGTAACAGAATCACAGACTCCGAGGCCTGAAATAAGACTTTAAAGATTGTATGGCATATGGGAGCGATGAGCCTGAACTCAGCTGGGTTTTGGCAGGGATTTGTTTGATTTAACCAAAACAAACAAACAAACGCCTGGGACTCACTGTCTCATGAGTCAGAGAGACATTCAATTCCAGGAAATACAATATACTCCATAATATAGCACTATTGATTTTTGCTACTTTAAATTGAAAAAAAAAACAGGCCTCTAATAAAACTACATCTAAACTAAAGATTTAATGTAAGTATAGCTCCTTCTGCTCTACGTTAAAGAGGCACTTAATAGCTATTCCGAAGGTACTGTCTATGCTATTCTTGTCAACAATTATGCCCGCAACAGTGCTTCAATAGATTATATACCATTATGTGTCAACTATTTTTCTTCTATTTACTTTGCTGACACTAAAATAGGGCACTCCTCACCAACATATCTGGCTAACAGCTGTGTTCATAAATTCCACACCATTTTAAATACACAACATAATCCCAGAGGAATCTGAATTAAATGAGGACAGAAACTACAAACAGAAGCAAGACAAAACCCAGTGCTATTTCCCTCTGGTAGGGAAGGAAGGATCAGAAGCGCTTCACACACCAGGCCGCCAGCCTATCCCTGCCAGCCGAGGATTTAACAAACTCAGCCAGCTCAGAGCACAGTGTGGATTTTACCTTAAAAAAAAAAAAAAGAAATTTAAAAAATCATGGTGAAGTGACTGGGCTTTTTACAAGAGGGTAAAGGGAATAGAGAGAGATTTTCTTTAAATTCTTCTCTCCTCTTCCTACTGAAACCTCTCCCTTTTATACAGAGCACCAGGTTAGCTCTCTGAAAGCCAAAGCAATTTAAATAAATGCAAGCTTGACAGATCCTTTAGTTATTTTGGGTTAAATTTAATTTAACCCAAAAATAGCCTCTTTGGTGAAGCTAGCAATGGAATTTTTGACAAGGTATATCTGTCATATTTTCTCAAGCCCCAAAAAGACAATCTCAGCCTTTTTAGTACAGACTCTGATCTGTGAAACCCTTCAGAAACGATCTGTCTGAGGTAGAGGGGAGGCGAAGTGCGGAACCTTGTGCTTCATCTATTTGAAGTAACGGAAACACAATGGGCCGAATGCTCTGTATTACCTGGCCACCTTTAGAGGTAAATTCACATTTTCAGGATGCCACTCATTATTCCAGGAACAATGTGCCATTTAATAGGCTACTTCTTTCAACTGCTGGGCGGAATACACGATGCTCTGAAAGGGTTAACCAGCTTCCTCAAGGTGAGCCATCTCGCCCCAGGCCCTGTATTTTAAAAATGTGAAATCTCATCTCCAAAATTTCTAAAGCCTCTACATGTAGGATAGAGGTCATGCGGATTTCTTGTTAAATTCCAACCTCCGAGCTCTAACTTTCCCTCTAAGCTCCTCAGAGGCAGATTGACAGCCGGTTTCTTGAAGAAGCTTCTGACAGCCCTGTGTTGGGTTATTTCACCGAAGGGCTTATATTAAAGTTCCCAGCACCCCCCCCCACCCCCATTAGCATTTTAAGCCATGGGTTGTGGTGCTAAGGACACAGCTATACACTGTGCATCCCATGAATGCCATCAAAGCGCAGCAGGCAAGCCGTGGAAGGGAGATAGAAGGGTCTGAGAATTCAATGCGGCTTTGCAGCGCTGTCTGGGGCAACACAGGTAAAGCTTTAATGAGCCTTCGTCTCCTTATCTAAGGGAATACGGAATTAATATTAACTTTAAAAAACTGTTTAAAATTCTAAATAAATACTCTTACGACATATGCTACTTGAAGGCAAAAACAAAGCCAGTTTATTTTGGTCCGCACCCGAAACAAGTGGAACACCTAATACATGCATTTTTAATGGGGTGATCTGTTGAATTTATTATCCAAGAAATGCTAAACTAATGACAAGGCATCACCTTCACAAGATAGCATTTAAAGAAGATTTACTACAGAAAGGAATATATTTACTGAATACAAATACTGACTATATTTATTAACTTGGCTTTTAAAAATGACTGAAAAGAAATATAATGTGAAGCCCCCACACATAAGCTCCTTTAAACATAAACTTAAAAATAAAGCAATACTTACCCCTCCGCTAGCCCCATGAACCAGGACACTTTCTCCAGCCTTCACACGGGCACTGCAAAAGAAGGCAAGGTTCGTCATGTCACTCTGAAGGTAATGAAGCTCGGTGTGTGTCATTCTTCTTCAGGAAATTCTACCCTGAGGGCAGCTAACACTTCCCCAAACAGGAAACTCATTCTGCTCTACAGCCCAAAATACTCTCCAAGCTTCACAGGATCAAAGGAGGGTTCTTCAGGACCACAGACAAAAGAAAACATGAAAGTCGTCTGTTCGTTCAACAAACGTTTAATGGGACCCTATTATGTGCCAGGCACAGTGCTGGATGCTGGTAGCACATCTGGGAGGCTACAGAATTTGGAGGTACGGGAAGCGAAACAGCTGGACCTAGAGAACTGGAGTCTCTCATTCCTTCCCAGGGAGAGTGTGTCAAAACAGGCTTATGATGGCCCAGTCTTGATTCTGTGACCCAGGGTAACGCCCAAGGAAACACAGAAGTTAGATGATTTAAGAACACGTTTCCTTCTCCATGCCTTTGAACATCAGGCCGCGCAGCCTCGAAGCCCCCATTTCAGAGGGCAGTGCTGAGTCTGCAGTGGTACGAGAGCAAAAAATACAGTCAATCCTGTCACAAAGGTTTCCACGCCACACCAAAATATGTCTAGATTCTTCGGTGAGACGACATACTCTTTCTACTTCTGGTTCATCTGACTACTTTTCCATTATACTGAAAGTAAGGCATACGCAACAAGACAGATAGGAAATGCTTGATTATTCCAGATGGACAAGTGCTAATGTCCCAATCTGCAGCTCTTCTGTGATCCAGACCTGACTCTCAGGGAGGGTCTCTTACTTCCCAGAACAACAGGGGTGGACACACAGTACAGACATGATGTTCAATCTGGGAGTAAGAACACAAGGACCCAGACTCGTGCTCAAGGCTGTGTACCAACAGCGGACAAATGGCAATTATGAGCAGTAAATGAAGCTTCTTCCAATACTCGTGTGTAGAGATAAGAGGACCGAGGGCAGTGAGTTAAATGGAGACTCTGAAATGATAAACTAAGGTAACTATTACCACAACACTTTGACATTTTAAAAAGTAAAATACAAATGTAAGGGAGTAGGATTACTAATGTCATACTACGGGATATGAAATACTTTCCCCAATAACGGTTCTTTTGTTTTTTTTAAAGATTTTTTATTTATTTATTTGACAGAGATAGAGACAGCCAGCGAGAGAGGGAACACAAGCAGGGGGAGTGGGAGAGGAAGAAGCAGGCTCATAGCGGAGGAGCCTGATGTGGGGCTCGATCCCACAATGCTGGGATCACGCCCTGAGCCGAAGGCAGACGCTTAACCGCTGTGCCACCCAGGCGCCCCCCAATAACGGTTCTTTTAAGAATCTTACAAACAACCCCTCGAACACTAAGAGCACATTCTCCTAAACCACTGGGCCTGGGGTGGGTGGTGAAAAACCAAGCCAATCCTCTCCCAGACCCCACTGCTCTGATCCTTCTACCCTTGCACAGAGTCATTGTGATGGTTAAATTTTATGTGTCGACTTGGCTGGGCCATGGGGCCAGGATTTGGTGAAACATTATTCTGGATGTCTCTGTGAAGGGCCTCATCCAATCAGTTGAAGGCCTTAAGAGAACAAAAACTACTTCTGGAGAAAAGAAGGGATAATGCCAGTAGATTGGCTTTGAACTTGAACTACAACTCTTTCCTGGGTCTCCAGCCTGCCAGTTTACCCTATCAGACTTCAAACTCACCAAGCCTCCACAAATCAATCTCTCTCTCTCTCTCCCTGTACATATGTATGTATGTATGTATGTAATACGTACATAAGTACGTACACATTCTCTTGTTCCGTTCCTCTGGACAACCCTGACTAATACAGTCATCTACCCCTGGGGCTCACGGCAGGGGCTCGAGCCTTGGCCTGGCCTTCCATGCTGCTGTTCCATACTTCTTCCCAATCACTGAAGATTAGTATCTGGCACACAGGCTTTCTCTTCCACCCCAAAGCTAGCCCTAATCTAAAATATTTCAATATTCCCTGGTTAGAAAACCTTGAATCACAACTCCTGAATTCTCCCTTTTAGCCACTCTCTCCCAAGGCGGAACCTGGTTACCACCCCCAACCACTCTCCTTGAGAAATGTCAGACCCTAATAACTAGTGCTATGACAGTAATCGCCTATCCTCATTCTGTAAGCCCATATTCTCTCAAAATCGTTCCTTCAACCTCCCACAGATTGCTGTCTCTGGATTGCTCAATTTCTGCCCACTTGTTGCTGCTGGCCCCGTTTCCTACACTAACCAGCCTAGACCCCATGGTAGGTTACCCCAGCTCCTCTCTCTTCCTCTTCTGTGCTCTCATTTCCTTCACGCTACTCCATTCTGCCACTAACACTCCAGCCCTGGATTAATGTAACATCTAACTTCCTTGATAATCTACCCAAATGGCAAAGTACTAAAAAAAATAATAATAAATAAATCACGTGACCATGCATTTTGGTGCCACTTCAGTTCTCTCAAAAGATCACTTTGCCTCCCATTTAAATTATGAAAGGTGAGGCAATCTCATACGTGTTCCTTCAACACTCCACCTCACTCTACCCACAAACTTCTTCATAGTTATACCATCTTTACCTCTCCTAGGTTTAGCAGACGAGCTGTCCTTTTGATATCTGAAGCCAGTCTCTCCACATATGTCCTAAGTCTTTCCATCCCGCCATTGCCACTCCATCCTCTCTTCTAAACCTTCCATTGCTCCCTCCGCTAGATCTTTTCCTCAGCTATAAACATATTCAACTCCCGTCCAACCTTTTGTCCCCACAAACTCCTCAAGTACTCTTCTACTCCCTCCTCCCTAACTACCCCATTCGAGGAACCAAATTCTACCTCCTTCCTCAGCCCACTCCAATCAAGCTTCTGCGTCACCACTCTACTGAAAGTGACCTGACTCAAGTTACCAATCGCCTCCTAATTGCTAAGCCCAACTGTTCTTTTTCTTTCCAAACACACCTCACTGCTGCATTTGACAGCTAGCTTCCCTTCTTAGAAGCAACATCAGCTACTGCCCCTAACACTGCCAACGCCAATGCAGTACTTACTCTGCACCAGACTCTGCACTGAGCTTCACAGGTACGACCTCACTGAATTCTCACCACACCCAGGAAGGAGGTGCTATAAGCATTCACGTTTTTCAAACCAGTAAACTACAGCTGACACAGGGAAGTAACTGGACCATGGTTATACGGCTGGTAGTAGGAGACGACAGTACTGTAACCCAAGTCTTCCTGTCCTCAAAGACCATGAACTTAACAGAGGTTTAACAAACACCATGACCTCTAGATGCCCTTGGCCTTGACAAACGCTGCCTTTGGTCTCTTAGGACTCTGTCCCCTACCTCTGACTACACTCCTACATGGTGATGTTCTCTAACATTCTATTCTCGCTCCACTGTTCTTCACTCCCTGATGGCTTTTAGTCATTTTCATCCAGTCAACTCCCACGCCCAGGCTAATAGCCCCATGTTGACATCTTTAGCCTTTAGGCTTCAGATTCTTTTACCCAACAGGTTGCTAGTCTTCTCCATCATGATGCCTATCTTGGGTTCAACTCCAAAACTGGACTAAGCTTCCCTTTGAAACTTTTTCCTTCTTTTCTTTGTCACAGTTAAACGTTATCCAACCTAAAGAGCATAGAAGTCTCCATAAGTTTGTCTTCTCTCTCATTCTCCACATGCAAACAGTCACCAAACAGACCTGATTTTACCCTCTAATACCTGTCCTTCCCTTTCCGCTTTTCTACCATGGCCCTTGCTCTGGCCCTTAAGTATTTTGCCTAAAAGATACTCGTTTAAGATCTCTTTCTCCATTCCTGTCATCAAATCCATCATAGCTGATAGGTGATCTTAATAAAACACTCATATGACAGTATCACTCTGCTGAATAAAACATTTCATGACCCCAATCCCTTAAGGAACAGTGTGAGAGCTCTATCATCTTGCTTTTTACAATCTGAAACCTACCTATTTCATGTGACAGCTAATATTTATTAAAGGATTACTATATTCCAACCTAATTCTATGCAACTCTTTGCCTTGAAATCCTCTATCCAACAAAACCAAATTGCTACAGCTCTCCTTAAATATCATGATTTTCCCCCCTCTGATACCAGGCTATTCCCATTGTCTAGAATTTCCTCTCCCCTTCCAGCTATCCCCCCCAGGATAACTCCCTCATTAAAATATAGATTCTCAGGGGGGCGCCTGGAGGGCTCAGTTGGTGGAGCATGTGACTCTTGATCTTGGGGTTGTGAGTTCAAGCCCCATGTTCGGTGCAGACATTACTTAAAAATAAAACCTTTAAAAAAATATACAGATATATAAATTCTCAGATCCCAGCCATGGAAACTGACCAGTGGGTCTAGGGCAGGGCCATACATGGTATTTTTGAATTGCAGCAATTAGTTTCTAGGGCTGGATAACAAGATTTTTGAACCATGACTTTAAAATAATCCAAGCCTTACATCTTGGCAGGAAGCCCTATCTCAGCACCACTGTTACATCCCTTATGATGCCATAAATCCCTACGTGCATCTACACCACTGTACTTTCCACATTATGCATCAATTATGATTATTCTTATGTCTGTCTCTCTTACTAGACTGTCAGAATCTTAAAGACAAAGACAGTGTTTTGCTCTTCTTTGTATCCCCAGTGATTAGAATAATCTTCCAAATTAGCACAGTTTCCGCTCTATAAATGCTTAATGGTAACTAAACAGTAACCCAGTATGAGAGACATGGACGCATGGTAGGAAGGCAGGCAATACTGGCTGTATGACTGACCGACCGTGTGTGTCATTACCTGTGGAGCAGAGCTCGATAAGCAGTAAAGTATGGGATACCGATGGCAGCTCCTTGCTTAAAGTCCAGTTTTCCCGGCAGTGCGTAAACAGTGTGATCTGCTGCGAGAGCGTACTCAGCATAGCCCCCAGAGATGGTGCTGGTAGTGAAAACTCTGTCGCCTTTCTGGGGAAAGCAATCAATTGACAAATGCACCAGGGATTAAAAATGATGCCAAATGGGTATAATCCTATATAATGCAACTTTTATAACAACAAATGAGTATTTATATATTGTTTTCTACATCTTAGGGTCTCATAAAAATATCTTCAGCATACTGAACTTTTTTTTTTTTTAAAGATTTATTTATTTATTTATTAGAGAGAGACAGCCAGAGAGAGAGGGAACACAAGCAGGGGAGAGGAAGAAGCAGGCTCCCAGAGGAGGAGCCTGATGTGGGGCTCGATCCCGGAACACTGGGATCACGCCCTGAGCCAAAGGCAGACGCTTAACGACTGCGCCACCCAGGCGCCCCAACATACTGAACGTTTTTAAATATTTTATTAATAGAAACCAAGAAGAAAACTTAAGGAAAATAGAAAAAAAAAAAAGGAAAGGAAAGAGAACCTCCAGAATGGTATAATGAGAAGACAACACACCTTTATTGAGAGAGCTTACTGTGCAAGACGCTGTATTAGGTGTCTAATGAGTATTGTCTAATTTGATCTTCTCAAGAGCCTATGAGGTAACTACATTTATTATCACCACTTTAGATTAATTCCACTACACAAATGAAGAAACTGAGGGACAAAGAAGTTCAATAATTTGCTCAGATTAAGCAGTTAGTAAATGGCAGTTAATACAACTATTTTTCTCTCCAAAATACTAGGAAGAAGAAACACATAATATGTAAGGTTTCTTGCACATGTCAAATACCTGTTCTAAATCCTTCCTCTAAGTTTCTTCACCCCTGCATTCTCTCCCTCATTTTTTATGCATACACCAAGAGCAGGTAACTATGCCTGGATCCTGACAGCAAGATGAACAGGGACAGGCTTCTTCACTTGTTACAGCACCAGAAACACAATAAACTCTCAGTAAACTCTGCTGGGTCCTTGCTAGTGAAAAGCAGATGCATGACTGAAGGTGAGGTAAGGCACGAAGCAAGAGTTAGAGCCTGCCTGATACGACCTGCACGCCAGGGAAGTCAGACTGTCTCTACGAACACCTGCCCGAACTCTTCTTTCTTGAAAAAAATGTAAATATTCCTTGGAATAAGCAAAACATTAAGGCAGTAACTCTCAGGATACTTAAATATGTCCTATAAAAATATCTAAAAAAAGTAATAGCACTATATGGTGGGACAGAAACTAAAAAGATTCAAAAGGCATCCAGCAGTCCAAGACAAGCATCACTGCTAAACAGTGCCACTCGCAAATGGTCAAATATGACTGTGTTAAGATTAGTCCAGTTTTTACAGCTTAAAAAGATGTTGCACAGATTGAAATATAATTCAAACATGTTCTAAGAATTCACTATGGAAAGCAGGACTTTCAGGTCTGTGATGGATATTAATAACAAAACAACTTCCCCCATCAAAAGCACCTTAAACTCTAGAAGAGAGAAAAGGAAAGGATAAGAATAACTACAATGCAAGAAAACATGACAAACCATCAAAGATAAGTACCAGGAAGAGAAAGGAATTATTGCTAAGTTGAAGGAATCAAAAATAGCTTCATTGAGAAGCTAATATTTAAGGTAGGTCTTGAGGCATTGGACAAGATTTTGAAAACTAGAACTGAGAAAAGTCGTTATGAGTGAAGGAGACAAAGCAAACAAAGGAGCAGTGGCAGGGGTAATGCTGAGGAACCACTAGCATTTGTGCCCAATGATGAACTAGTCTGATGTGTTGAAGGTAACAGTCTCAGAGATAAAATGAAAAGGAACTAAAAGCTGGAGGGTAAAAGTCCCCGCACCTATGCTTCTAAGTTTCAGTTGAATTCTGCCGAGCAGAAGAAGCAATATGAGCAAAGACAGAGAAGGAAGTGCATGCGGTATGCGGGAAGAACAGCATTACTAAAAAATGAACTACAGGGAGAGCAGGAACGGAGATGAGAATGGAAGGACAGTAGAAAAGAGCAGGAAAGCGTCTTCTCTCACCACATAAGCACTCTCAGCAACCCTCCGACAACTAATGTGACAATTAAACTATACAACAATCAATTACATTTTAGAAAACACCCCTTCTGGAGCAAGGATAGATTCGGGGAGGAAGGAGGGCAGGGTAAGTTAAGTACCCGTTACAGACACCCAGGTAAGGGACCAGGCAGAATAACCTGAACTCCAGGCAGTGGGCACAGAACGAGAGAGAAAACCATCCTAGCGAGGGAAAGCTGAGCGAGGGGGAGTGAAACCTCAGACGTCACCAAGACAGTCACATAAGAGAGGAGCAGATCTGATATGACAAAAGGTAAGCTCGGTTTTAGACACACTGAGTATGAGGTTACCAAGCGTTGACTATGTGGGTCCCACACAACTTTCTGTGATGATGTAAATGTTCTCTATCAGCACTGTCCGGTAGGGAAGTCACTAGAAACAGGGGGCCTAGTAAGCATCTGAAATGTTGCTGGTGTGACTGAGGAACTGACTTCTTTATTTTACTTCAAGTCAATATGAATTTTAAGTAGCCACACGCGACTAGTGGCCACCTTATTAGACACACAGGTCCACAGCTATGTAGATAATTCTAAGCTGAAGGTATCACGTGATCACGGAAACCATGGGGGTGCACGAGAGCATCATGAAGAAGGCACAGAATACCAAAAGCAGAGGTCTAAAGAGGGTCTGAGAACACTGGCCAACATGGAAATTTGAGGCGCATTCTGAGAAAAAGAAGTTCGTAAAACAACGCCCAGGAGGAAGTGGGGAAGAGGACAGGAGAAAATGATGTCATAGAAGCTGAAGAAAAAAAAAATTTTTTAAGAAAAAGTAAGTGGCTGAGAGTGTCAAATGTCACCAAGAAGTCAAGAGAGATAATGACATAAAAGGGCCCATTAACTCCAGCAATAGAGAGGCCATTAGTGACATTAGCAAGAATCATTTCAGTGGAGCGATGGGGGCAGAAGCCAGACCGCCGGGGGCTGAGGAGAGCAGAGCTGTAGGAGTCTGACTGTCTTCCCGCGCAGAGGCTACGTTAATCTTCTGTCTCAGTCCAATTTTGGTAAATGTGCCGCCAAAGTGGAGCAGGTCAAGGAATTATGAGGAAATATGCTAGAACATGAATACGCTATGTTTTAGATTTCTTTTGGCATATAAATAGCAAAAGCCCCGATCATAACATTTGCATTGACTCAATCACCTTGATCCGAGTCAGAGCTCTAAAAATGTATAGTTGACCTTGCGTTTTCATCTTTTACTTATTATTCAAAAGGATTGGCCTTCCCTTTATCTTATGAAACTAAATTTATAAAAGGAATTAAACATTATGTTGGCTTATGTATTACTGAGAGTTAGAAAAGAGTATAATTTCCTTGCCTATTTTCTGTTCTTACATATTTTTGCTACATCAAAAGGATCACAGTTGAAATCTGTGAGGATGTGAAGATACGGAATTTACCCAGTGCTTGTGCCCAACAATGGAAAGGAGGAAGGCCTCTAGATAAAAGGCAATCTCTTTTTTGAATAGAGGAGTCCCCCAAGTGGCAGAAATTGTGTAATGGGACCTTTCATTTTCTTTTTAAGTTTTTATTTAAATTCCAGTTAGTTAACAGACAGTGTAATATTAGTTTCAGGTTTACAATGCAGTAATTCGACACATATGCAACAGCCAGTGTTCATCACAGCAAGGGCACTCCTATCTGTAACGGGGCCTTTTAAAGACTTAAATAACGACACATTTTAAAGCTATGTTACAATATTTTAAGAAAAATATTAAGCCAAAACGGAAATAATTTAAAATGTAATACCTTGAAAGTAGATACATTATCTCCAACAGCTTCTATTACCCCAGCCACATCTGATCCAGGAGTATAGGGGAGGGCTGGTTTTCTTCTGTAAGTACCAGAACGAATATATGTTTCCACTGGATTTACACCACATGCGTGGACTTTGATCAGAACCTGCAGTGACAACGTATTTTAGTTCACACAGAACATTTAGGCATTTATTCAGCATTATGCTAGGACTCTACTGATTATGGGAATTCTAAAAATGGAAGGGAAAACCTCGCCTTAAACGGACTCACATTATAGTTTTGCAAACCAACATATACATAAAAAAGATAAGACAGAAAGGCTTATTACGTGCTATATTAAAAACATTTTAGGAAAACAGTAGCGGAAATACTTAAGAGGATGTGGGACACAAACCTGTATGTAATGCCTCCCCCTCCCGCTACATGGGAAGAGCATTACTTCTTGGTGCCTTAGGATTGAGCCTTTGCCAACAGAATGGGAACAGAAGTGATCAGAGCCACTTTCAGGGCCCACAAAGATGTTGCAGGCTATCCACACCGTGCCTCCACCCTTTCATAGATGTGACCTCAGAAGACAGAGGCGTTGAACGTGGCCGAGCCACACGATGGAAGAAGGCTGGGTCCATAAATCACTCTTAGAGAGTTACCCACAGATGTTTTAGAATTTTGGAATTTAGTGAATGAGAAAGAGTTTTCTATTGTTGAACCATTGAGATTTTGAGGTTACATCTACCACAGAAGCTAATTTTACCTTACATAATACATAATGATTACTTTTGCTGTTAGAGTCAAAGAAGGCCTTACAAAGAAAGTAGCATTTGAGCTAGGCCCTAAAAGAAGAAGAGATGCTATTTCAGAATGGGAGAAAAGGATATTTCAGGTAGAAGGAATAGTCTGTGCAAAAACAGAAGGAATAAAAGGGCCTCTTGTGGAAACCATATAATGCTGCTTGTTACAGCACAGACGATTGAGAAGGAGCAGTAAGAAATGAATCTCTAAAGTTAGGTTATGGCCAAATTGTAAAAACTCTCAGAAGGTTGAAGGTTCGTTAAGGAAATGAGACTTGGGAGTCATGGAAGGTGCAGTAATAAAAATACATAATTTTTAATGAGAAAGTATATTGTTAAAGTCACTGGAAATGATTAAACTCTTCATTTAAATTCTCTTAAATCATATATAGAAGGGCATGTATGCAGAAGAAAATGATTTTCCTACTGTGCACAAAATAGAAATCATGAAAGTTTGTAATAGAATAACTTGTTCAAAACTACTTATGACTCCATGCAGAAAAATTCAATTATTGCACTGCACAGACGAATGTCAAGCTCAAAAATGTTCTTATAGCAAGATATTTTTCGTTCTCATAGATCTACCTCACTGTTATAATTATGCTGGCTCTCTTTGTCAGAGCTCACATATATCATCAGTATAAACTTTGTCCTAATTCAGTGTCTCTACAAATTATTGTGAGTCTGCCTCTTTTGAACAGTAACCTGATGTCCTGGAGACTCACACTCAGTGTAATTATTATCTGTTTTTAGGTAATTATTTCCACCTGATGGTCTTTCGGAATTGGTACAGCAATATCTGAGTGGAGTGTCAGCACTTCTGGTCCACCAAATTGAAAAACTCGAATTGCTCTCATCAACTTCTGTCCAGTCGCCATGATGATCTAGACACCAAGAAAAAAAAAAAATACTGTCATATGGTATCTAGGCTGTATCACTATGCTTTTTCCCCTGGAGGGGGCAGATCAAACAATTTTTCAAACAACAATTTAAATCATGAGCTTACACAGATCTCATTTCATGTTTAAGGACCTTTCATCTTACAAATCCTTCAGCTACAAAGCAAAATACTTGATATTACTTCCTGCAGGGATTCAGTGTCCTTCCACAAGGGAATCAAACATGCAAACAAAAACATCTGGCTAGACATAGCATGATACAGTATCTTAGGTTTCTTTTTGTGTAAGCTTGTGCTGCCACATCTTAGAAATTTGTTAAGTTTTATTAACATCAGAGAAATAGACCTTCTGTTAGATTATGAAATATTTCATATATAGAAAGAAACATTAAGAAGATAATGAACACATTTACCTGCCACCCTGCTTTAATAAATCTTAACATTTTAAAAACCTAGAACATTACAGGTATCATTGAAGCTTTCTGTACCCACCCTCAAACCCATCCCTGGCCCACCCTTTTAAGAGGTGATTATTACCATAACTCAGTGCTCATCATTCCCAGGCACGATGTCTTACCACTACTTCACCCAACAATATGTGCTATTGTGTTGCATATTCTCGAACTCTATTTAGATTGGATCATACTGTACTTAATTCTGCAACTTGCTTTTTCTTTTCAACATTAAGTTTTTGAGATTTATCAACGGTGAAACTCTTAGCTTTATGAAGTTCATTCATTTTAAGAAAGGAGGAAAATATTAAAAACTAAAAACACTGCTTTGTATGTCATCTTTTATAAATTACAAGGGTCATTTACAATTAATTGACTTTTCTGTCCTACCATTGTTGTTGTTGTTTTACCACTGTTATCGCTGAAATGAAAACTCAGAGTTAAAATAAACTCTAGGAAAAGATAAAGAACATTTGAATATAAAAATAGCTAATTATGGAAATGTTCCATACCTACAGTGATGTAACAAAACGGTTTTGGCTGTTATCTCCATAATTCTGCTTGTGGGTTATCACAATTTCTTGAAATTAACCACACCAAATAGTTAGCTAGACTCTTCCACCATCCAGAACATCCTTGCTAACTTCTGGAATAATCATATTCATCAACCATGAGTAGGAGAAAGATCAAAAAGAGTTGCAGAAACTAGGACTTGAGATGAAAGAATTCAGACTTTTACTATACTGAAGCTCAACACAGGGCTACTCAGAACAGAGCATGTGCGAACTATAAAATGGCACTCCAAGTACAGGGGGTAATCGAAAGCATTTTGACAGTGTTTTTAGTGGAAAGTTCCTGATATAATTAATCAAAAGTTGTATCATTTTAAAACCCTTTATTTTAAGCGATGCCATGTAGTACCCAGCACAGAGGAGAAAGTAAATTGTCCATTGCTAGAAGGCTGTTTAGCAATGACATGTCCTGAAGGGCAGACCTCAAATACAAGGGGCAGAAGCAGGCAGAAGACATAAACCTAAGGTCACTTAGAGCAGCTGGGCAGTCCCTGAGGGTGACAGCTATGTGGCATGAGGACCAGGAAAAGGCAGTTACTCCATACCTACCAGCAGTCTCACTACTGAATTTCTATCTAACTCTTCAATTAGGCTGGGTATTTTTCTTAGACAATAAAGTGAAACTATAAAGACAATAAAACAGAAAAAAATGCAGCAACAACAACAACCACAACAAAACAAGGTTGCCCAGCTCAGACTTTTCCATTCTGGAAATAAGAACACAGCTTTCTTTTCCCTTTTTGTTGTCAGTACGTTGTTATGGAAAGAGTATGGGTTTTGGAATCTGACAGCTTTTAGTATGAATTCCAGCTCTATTATTTACTAGCCAGATGGCCTTGGGCAAGGCAGTCAACTTTGTTGTGCTTCTCCATCTGAAAACTGGGCTCCCACTCAGGGCTACAGTGCTAGAGACACAGCAAGCATCGAGCACTGAACCTGACGAACGTTTACTCCTATATATAGTAGGTACCATGATTCCTTTCCCCTCTCTTTTCTCCTTTCCAATTTCTTATTCATTAAAATACTCTTGATTCTATAATTCCATAATCACTTTTGATTTTATGTAACAATATTTACAGGATTCAGATTATAAAAACAAGACCTTGGGCTCAAAGAATTCAGTATGGAGAATCATTTAAACAAAACATTACTATCAAACTTTGGTTGTTATTCACTCAGCATGTATTTTTTGAACATTAACTGTAAGTGAGGTGCTGTGCCAACCCCAGAGAACACAAAGGGCAAAGAGTAATGCCCCAGCCCCTCTCCTAGCTCCTGTTCACTCCGCGCTCTCATTCCCCCACACAGCTACACACATCAGGTAAGATCTGTAGCTCCTTTTCCACTTTCTGCCTATTTGCTACTTATTTATTTCCTCCAAGCACTTGCATCTATCTTTTCACCAGCAGACAGCATTATTATCCTCAAAGAACTGTAGCAGTAAGAAAAGCAAAATTACCCTGAAATAGGATCTGTCAAAATTATCTAACACATACACCCCTCCCCCATATTTTGATATCCGCTAAACTGGGAGAAAAGAACAAAGGAGGATTCTCATCCTTAATACTGGATTTAGAAGACCCTGCTACCTTGCCTAGTACTACCATCTTATCCTACAGAGCGTGTGAGGAAAATGGGCATAATCTTGACAGCGCTGTCTTCTACTTTGCTTCTGTCCATCTCATTTCCCACTGAGCCTTTACCACTAGATCGATCAGGCTCCAGTTTGCACAAATGGTCTTTGAAAACCCCTTCAACTACCCACAGGATCATCATCTGCTTCATAATACATAATATATAAGGTGATATGTCAAAAGGAATAATAAAAAGAATAAAATAATACAACACACTAATAGTAATTATAATTCTTAAGCCCCTAATACCTTGATTTCTTCTAGAAAGCACATCTTTTATGTCCATTGGTATAATTATTTTCACAATAGGTAGAAAAGCAACCGTTTAATCGTATGCAGAAATGGAAATAAAATCGCCATCCATTTTATGGATGCGAAAACATTCCCAGAGGTCAAGAGACTCACCAGGGTCACACAGCAGCAGAGCTAGAACCCAAGCCCTCTATCTTAAATGTTGATCGGTGATTTTTTTCCCTTACTATACAATCCTTTTCATCCTACCCTTTGAAAGGTTGGCATAGAAGACCCTTAACTTCTTAAAAATATACCTTATAATGATGATAGTGAGAGAGGCTGAGCTAGAAATATGAAATTCAACTGAACTGCAGGTAGGATTACATATTTTATGATTAATGCATCTCCTCAGAGTGTGAAATTTTCCAAATGTCTGTAAGTTAGGAGGATCCAGTAGTGATACACAGGACATGACTCTATTAGGAAAACTAGTAATTTCCTTATCTGTAAAATGGGGCCAGTACTCCCAAGCACAGGATCCTTGGGAAGATTAACTGCAACACAGGGTGGGAGTGCTTCCCAGCATGGCCAGCATGCAATACCCTCTATTATTCAGGCTAAATCTTTGCCTGTCAGCAGGCCTGCCACCTTGCTAGTGTTTTTAAACAGATTTTTCTATTCGTCAAGTATAAACTTTAAATTAGAGGCCCTGGATTAATTTTTGGTTATACTTTTGACCTATAAAAAGTTGCCAAGCATACTTTGGAAATGTAGGAAATACAGAATTTAAAATTCCTTCTCAAACAGTGATCTTTTCTATGCTTTGTTTCAATCTGTTTGGTTTAAATAAAAACTAAAGGGATAGGGAAAATGTTAGAACTATATTTTAATATAGAATGAAGAAATCAAGTCACAAAGCCAAAGCAAGGGCACCTATGAGAGAAGAGCATAAATAAAATTAAATAAGAATTTCTGGAAAGACATAAAAAAAAAAACGTGGAAAGAGAATCATCATTACGAAATGTGCTGCTGTTGATCAAGAATGACTCCTGTAAGCCTTTTTTTTTTTAGCCTTAAGCCACAAATGGGGAAAAAAGAAAAAAAACCAAAAAACTAAAAGTAGCCTAAAAAAGTCTCTTCCTGGCTGTGTGACCTTGTCAGGTTATTTCCCTGGTCTGGACCTCAGTGCCCACTTCTGATAAAAGGGGGTGGTGGAGGAGTAGTTGAATAGATAATTCTAAACCCCTCCAGGTTCTTGGATGTAAAGATTGGATGGAATTAGGCCGGCAGCTCTCCACTGCTCAGGAAGAGCTCAGAGGGATTTGCTGCTGCTGACCAGACACACGGTGCGTGCCAGCGGCTTTAGTGGGAATCGCACAACCTTTCCACTAGCAGTCCAAACTTCAGCCTTTAAATCGTTCAATCATTAACGCATTCTCTGGTCGCTGAGATAAGCTTCGTCTTGGAACTAAGTGAACAGCTAACGTGTTTACGCAGTGTTTTGTAATTTTTTTTCCTTTGAAAATTATTCTAGGTGGGGTCCCCGGGGTAGTTGTGTGTGTGGGGGGGGCGGTCAAAGAAACTAGGCCTTTCTCTCCAAAAGTAAGACAGCAACTCTGATGGCAGAGGCGACTTAAGACCGGGCGGGTGGAGCTCCGGAGCAGGCATGCCCCAGCCCAGGCTCGGCGGCGGGAGCCGGGCGCACGCGCCCTGCGGCCTGCAGCCGAAACCCAGACCTCACTGGAGACCAGGCCTGGGAGCTCGCGGCGGGCAAGTGAAGTCCCTGCGTGATTTACGGATGAGGAATTAGCAGCCCCTAGAGGGAAAGGTCTGCGGCCACGAGCTCCTTTTTCAGATTCTCCAGGAGCGAACGCGACCACAATCAAACGCAGCTGCTGTGTAGACAAGCGGCGGGGAGATCCGCTGCCTGAACAACTAAAGGGGACTTTTTAAAACCACTTACCCGGTTCTAGAGTGGAGAAGCAAAACCTGCAAGGGCTCACTCAGATTCCACAAAAAAGGGGACGGACCTGGGCCTCTTCTACATTTGCTGGCTCCGCCTCGCCTTCGCATTTCTCAACACCCTCAGGGGAGGGCACAACACACTCCCAAACGCGGAACTTAGAGGAAGTTTGGGCCTTTCCGGCCACCACCCGCTCCAAAATGGCTTCCCCCAGGGAAAGGCGAGGGCTAACGTCAAAGTATAGACTCTGAATTCTTCCTCGCATGGATCATACCGCAGAGTTCAGGAGATGGAAGGCGCAGTGTCTGAGCAAAGCGGACCTCAGCCGGAAGGGTAGTGTGGACGAGGATGTGGTAGAATTTGTGCAGCTCCTGAATGAGCGAGAACAGTACTTCACCACCAGTTCCTGCGCTGGGCGCATCATCCTCCTGGACGGGGTGAGGCCCTTTTGTTTCAGCTCTGGCCCTGTGGTGTGCAACACCAGGAGCCCTGTACCCACCCGGTGCAGCATCCCAATCCAGCCTGTGTTTGTCCTTCTGATGGGTGGTCTCGGCTTCTTTATGAAACTTAGAGGATGAATTAGACCAGTGCTTCTAAAACTTTAATGTGTCTATTAATCACCGGGTGCTCTTTTATAATACAAATTCTGATTCAGGAATTCTAGGATGGAGCTGATACTATGTATTTCTAACAAGCCCTCAAGTGATGGCGAAACTGCTGGTCTGAGAATACTCTTGAGTTGCAAGGATTAGAAAATTGGATTCTGAATACTAGGGGGATTTAAAGACTTCCCAGCAGGGCGAGGCAGCTTTTCTCTGCAATCGCCCTACGAAATCAACTACTTGACAGAATGTCTCCAGGGTTAGGGCGTTTACTGCCTCCTAATGGCCCACTCCGTTATTACAGCTCTGGTAATTTTTACATTACGCAAAGTACAATAGAATGTGATGTACGGATTAGTCTGAGATAGTGGTCAAGCCCTCAGGCTTTGGAGTGATACTGCTTAGATTCTAAGCTAATTATGGGACTTACTGGCTATGTGATTTTAGGAGGGTTATCTAAACTCAGCCCCTCCCTGTTCCGTGAACTGAGGATAATAAGAGAATTGACTTCATAGGGATTTTGTATAGTAGAAATGGGATAATTTGGAACATTTAGCATCACGCCTGGCCCATATTAAGTGCGCTATAAAAGTTAGCTGCATGTCAATTTTAACATTAGGATTGGATTCAGAGCATGAAAGAGCACACTCATAAGCTCATTTTTTAGATTCCTCATTGACTGGTAATTTGCTGGTCCCCCAGGTTAGCAGGGCCTGCATATTTTTATATTGCCACCATTGCCTCCTGAGCAGTGACACTCTAGCTGGGCTTACTCTCTCTCTTCCCCCATTTCTACTGCCCTATTTTACCTGGATTTCTGCAGCGTTTTCCTAACAGATCACTGATCTACCATTCTCTCTACCCAAACCATGTTACATACTGTTAACAGGCTCACCCTCCTAAAGACAACTCTGCACATGTCACTCATCCATGCTGAAATCTTTTATTACACATTTTTCCAACATCAGAAAATCCAGACCCCTTCTCTAGTATTCCAACCCTTCTGCTGCTCCCATATTTTCTATTTCTCTTCATGTTTATCTCTTTACTAAAACAGAACTATTCTCTTTTTCATCTTATATTTACCTGCCTTTGTCTTTGTTCGTATTTGTTTTTCCTAAAATGTTTACCCCCATCTCTGTATATTTGAGACTCTCCAAACTCCCCTCTCCCATCTGAACACAAACATACACACCCACTTATAAGTAATGACTGCTCCTTCTGAACTGCCTTAGGACTTTTTGAGAACCTCTTTTCATTTTATGTATATTATTTATTTTCATTTAGCCTTATTTCAGGAAGGATTTGCATCAACTTACAGAGAAACAATACAAGAAGAAAAACTAAAAGTGGAAAAATCTGAATGAAGGGAATATAGATCAGATGAAGCTAGAGATGGCATTAGTTCTCACACAGGCCCCTAGATTCTGTAAATTTGCTAGAGGTGAGGCACACCTTTGGCTCTAACATTTAGAGCAGCCAGCATAAGATCAGATAAATGTCACTGAGGTCATTCAATGAAAGCAAGCCAGTTATTTAGGACAGGCACAGCTCTTCCTCTTTCCAAAGCTAGACAGCCAAGTCTCCTGTGAATTCATTATAAAAATAGTTACTTTGTAGAAGTATAGTGATTTAAAAGTAAGTGTGGTTTCCTGCATCCTCTTTCCAGCCTCTTTGAGGGTAGGATCTGTTTATACCCAAAAAATCTAATAGAACTTTACAAATAAACATTTTTCCAGTTAATAAAGAAAACAAAACAAAACCCTGATGTTAAGTTACTAGCTTCTTAAAGCTTTGACCTTGCAGTCCTAGCTCTACCCTTTGGGACTGTATATAAAGTCTAATCCAGATGTTACAAATGCATTAGAGATGTAGAGATATTAGAAACTAGAGATGTATTATAAGGGTGTGAACAGCCCACCTGTCGGTGAAAAGTAATAGGTCCTGTGTGGGACTGGGACAGTGCTTTTTTACAAAGGGAATTCCAAGTTGTTTTGTTTGCTTGTATGCTTTCTTAATATTGTGCAAACCAAGGGGCACCTGGGTGGCTTAATAGGTTAAGCATCCGACTCTTGATTTCAGCTTAGGTCATGATCTCAGGGTTGTGGAGCCCGCTTTAGATTCTCTCTCCCTCTCCCTCTGCCCCCTCCACTACCCCCCCCCCCCATCACTTAGGCTCTCTCCCCTCTCTCTCTCCCTCAAAAAAACAATATTGTACAAGCCAAGTAAAACAACTAGAGTTCAACTCAGGGCTGCTAGCATAGAACCCCTTACAATAATCCCTTTTCTCCTGACAAAATCATGACCATATTTCAGAAAATATTAAGTTTTCATATCTTAATAAACAATTTGTTTTCTTTCTATCTCAAGTAATTTGGTTTCACTTCTGTTTTGGGTTAACTTTACCCAAAGCCTAGTGAATTGTTCTCAGCAAACTTAAAATTAGCACTTGGGATTATTAATCTAAGAAAGCTTACAATTATGCTATGTAATGTACTTATTATTTGTCTAAATATTATATGATTAAATTAAATTATGTTTATTTTTTATTTTAGGGTATAAATGGTTTTGAGGTTCAAAAGCAAAACCGTTGCTGGCTACTGGTTACACACAAACCTTGTGTAAAGGATGATGTGGTAAGTTTTTATATGTAAACTTAGAAATAAACTTGTAATTCACGGTCACATTAAATACATAAGAAAAGAATAGAACATTCAAGGTGGATTTATCTCCTTAGTTATAATGACTGAAGATTAGAAAGCCCGAGGAGAATTCATTACAGTGGCTTTTTTGATTTGGGAGCTAAAACTGTAAATATGAATATAAGCATTACTTATTGCTCAATGAAACACGTCCTCTTGGACATAGAGAGTTCATGGATATTAGACACATAGTAAATCGAAAACTTGAATTTCAGTTCTACCATTTGATAATTCTGTAACCTGCAATAAATTATACAAGGAAAAGGGAGCTTGTTGAAAGGGATTAGTACTATCTATATATTACCAGCATACTGATATAAATAAGTTATACATTATTTGTCTGGATTGCTTCTTGGAAATCTTCCTGTCTGTCCTGGATTATTTCGTTTCGGAAATCAAAATGTTTAGGTGAGTTCCTATAAGTTTGTATTAGTCAGGCACTTTACATTACTTGTTCAAGTGCTCAAATGTTGTCTTAGGGTACTCACTCATTCTTCATCTCCTTCTTTGGGTAGTGGTTCTTTCTGCATATTGGCCCTAATTCTCTTATGCTGCAGACAGTCTTTGTGGCAGGAAAAATAGCTGCCAGCAGCCCCAGCAGAAAAGGACTTCTTGCTAATATCCAGGTATTATTCCCAGAGGAGTCTGAGTCATCCTGCTTAGGTTAGATGTTCTCCCCCTGAGATCACTTACTTTTTCCAGTAGAATGGAATATTGTCCTTGATCAGACCTAGGCACTTGGCATCCCTGAGATTATGATAGCAGGAGTCATGAGTGATAGGGTCATGATTGACAGTCCCACCGAAATCAAATGGTGTGAAAAAGGGAGGATACAGCCCAACGATACTTGATGGACAGAAGTAACAACCACCGTGTATAAATTCTAGCACAGACATACATGCATCTCAAACTTCAATCTAGTAACAAAGCATTTAAACAGACCTTTCTTTTTTTAAAGATGTTTTATTTATTTTTGTGCGTGTGTATGGAAGCGAGAGAGAGAAGGGGGGGAGAGAGAGAGTGCAAGCTTGCTAGTGGCGCGGAGGGGCAGAGGAAGAAGCAGACTCCCCACTGAGCAGGGAGCCCATCTGGGACTGGATCCCAGGCCCCAGGATTATGAGCTGAAGGCAGATGCTTAACTGACTGAGCCACCCAGGCGCCCTAAACAGAACTTTCATACCATATTCCTTTATTTGTTTTTTAAAGTATGCTCTATGCCCAGCATGGGGCTTGAACTCATGTCCTCAGAATCGAGAGTCACGTGCTCTATGGACTGAGCAAGCCAGACACCCACATACCATATTCCTTAATGAAAATCTGTTATGAGTTAAATAGAGTGGTAGTTTACTTTCCAAGGTAGGGCTGGAAAGAATGACAAAAGAGGTTTATGGGAGAATTAGAAATTAGGTCTTTTAAAAGAATAAGCAGATTAATCAGTTTTTGGAGAAAGAGGACCAAGAAAGCAGAGTGGAAAGTTACTGCAGAAAAAAGATGCTGGATGATTGTGAATGTTTCTGGGAAAAACTGAAGTTGTATATGGTAAAGGGTCACCAGAGAAAAGGATCATATATTGGTGTCTGATGCTAACGTTTCTCCTTTATTTAGATGGCAGCTCTGAAGAAAGCAACTGGTGATGCCATTTTGAAATTTGAACCACTTGTTCTTCATGTGCAGTGTCGACAGTTGCTGGATGCACAGATTCTGGTAACATTTTATGATTATCCTTGAATTTATAGGTATGTAGGTAGATTTAATTCTAAGCTTTAAATCTACCAAAAAATAATGTGATGTTAGCTCAGTTAACTAGTTTTTTAATTTAATTATAGATTTGGGGTTATATATGTTTCTACAATTTTTAGAGCTAACCAGTGTATTTGATTAGCCAGATTATCAGAATTTAACCAATTTATTTTTTTACAGCATTCAGTGGCAATAGATTCTGGTTTCAGGAACTCCGGCATCACCGTGGGAAAGAGAGGAAAGACTATGTTGGTAAGATAACTTTTGGCAAAAAGCAATTCTTTGGGCATGAAGTGATTCAAATTATTGAAAAACCTCATTAGAGGTTTTTAGTCTTTAGTCTTTAGTCTCTTCCTACTTAAATCTTGCCATTCTGTTGCTCAGAAATCTTCAGTACTTTACTCTTTCCTACAAAGCAAAGTCTAGATTTCTTAGATTAGCCTTTGAGCTCTTATTTTATAGTATCTTCCTCTACTTACTTTCAACTGGATTCTCTGCGCCCTTCTCGTCCTAAATAGTCAAAGCTCAGTTTCATCAGCACCATGATATAGTAGAGAGACTCACAGGCAGGGGGTCTCAAGTCCTCCGCACGGACACTGGCTGCACCACAGCTGTGCTGTGTGAACTTGGGCAAGCTCCTAATCCCTCAGGGTCTCAATTTTCTTGGCCATATCAGGGGTCCAGCAAACTACTGCCCTGGGACCAAGTCCAGTCCACAGGAGGTCAGATCCCACTACTCCCACTTGATAAATTCCTGTCTCAGGTTGCTTTTGTGCTACAATGGCAAAACCGAGTAGTTAGGACAGATACTATATGGCCACAAAGTCAGAAATATTTACTGTCTATCCTTTTACAGAAAAAGTTTTCCAGCCCTGGACTAGATGATCTTTAAAGCCCTTTCTAAGCCTCCATCCTCTCTCAGTGCTTTCCTGGCTAAGTCAACTCCTAGTGATTTTGCCCTGTTATGATCTTCTATAGTATTTATTAATTGTAATGGTATGTATTCTTTGCTTTTGAACTGTTTCAGGTTTTCTTCCATTTTAGCTTCCTAGACTTTCCTATTTTCTATCTATTTTTCACAAATTGCCCATTTCCCAGATAGAGATGGCTTACAAAAGAAGACACCTATAAAGAAAAATGCCTAAATAGAAAGTCAAAGCCCACCATATTGGTTTGTGTCCCTGTCTCCTTCCCATACACTCCATCTGGTAGCCCAAGCAAGAACAGAACTGTTCATTCACTTTCCATTCCTTTGTCTTCCATATTCAGTTAGTTATAAGTCCTATCACATCTGCCTCTAATTTCGTATGCCCAACTCCACCTTTCCAAGCCCTCTGTCACTGTCCCTACTTAAGCCATCATGATCCCCAGTTTTTGCAATGGCTTCATGACTTATCTTCCTGCTATCCATCTTCTTCAGTCCCCCCAAGCCAATACTATCAGAATCCCCCTTTTAAAAAAGTCAGAGTCTCCATATATTTCCCCTGGTAGTCAAGGCTGTACCCATTTCCCTTATTTAAGTTTCCATTTACCTTATTTAAGTTCCCTTCCTGCTAGCATACTTCAGCTCTAGCCAGATAGAAAACTATTAGCTGTTTCCCAAATGTATCATGCTGTTTCATGTCTCCATGACTATAGATAAGTCGTTCTCTGGCTGGAATGTCCCCTGCCTCCATTTTTACATCTGGTGAAATTGCACTTATCCTTAAAATCCTAACTCAAATGCTACCTTTCCCATAAAGCCGAGGCCTCAGTCTCAATTAGTTGTTCCTCTTCTCTGTTTCCTTAGCACTATGTGTGTCTGTGTCTGTGTGCATGCATGGACACGTTCGCACATATGTGTGTGTCTCTCCTGGCATAGCACCTATGTTGTCTTGTCATTCTTTGTTCACTTGTTTATTTCCTGCTTTAAAGCATGAGCTCTTAAAGGCAAGGATCATATTATATTTATTCTGTGTCTTCCCACCTTTCATGGGGCCTAGAACACTGTGGACGCTCAGTAAAAGCTCACCGAAAGAATTTTTATTTCTCATACTAGTTTTTGTTGCTGTTCTTAACCAATTTCCACTGTTTGGATTGACTTGGAACACATTGACTGTTTCATCAAGAGGTTTACTAAGATTGGCAACCCTAAAGCATGGAGAAAGCAGCCACTTTGTGAGACAGAACACGATGGTTTATTCTCATAATCGCACTCTGCTCAAGCAGCACTAAGAACCTCTTCCACATCCAGTCCATTTTGATTTTCCCTTGAAGCTTCTGTTGAGATTTCATTTATTTTTTTTCTTTAAATAGTATATTAAAGCTTTCTAAGCTTTAGTGAGACTGAAACTGTTAAAGTGATTGGATTTTTGGATATTATCTGCTTTTCTGAAAGACAATGTGTAGAATGAGTTTCTTAAGAAATAACTTCACGTGATGGGAAAATCTATTTAATCTCCTTCGATTTCAGTTGTGTTTAGCTGAAGTATATAAAAGCATAAACTTAAATCCTGTAGTGGAACCAAACTGTGTTTAAACACGGCCCTGACTGGGACTTTTCTTTACTTATCTTCAGTGTCCCTAGTACATAAGTTGTCATATCTAAATTGGTTGTTCCTTGTAGGCTGTCCGGAGCACACATGGCTTAGAAGTCCCATTAAGCAATAAGGGAAAACTGATGGTGACCGAGGAATATATTGACTTCCTGTTAAAGATAGCAAATCAGAAAATGGAAGAAAACAAGAAGAGAATTGAAAGGTATATTAATTGGATATTTCTGTGCCATTCTTTATGTCTAGGTCATCTTTGAAAATACTTCATCTTCAGTTTATACTCCCAACTGCTTTTCTATTTGTAGTCTTATCACAGATTATAAAAACATGATCAAAGTAATAGATGAGAGTAGCCCAGACAGTAAAGGGAACTAAATGGAGTGTAAAGGGGAAGCTCCATGGAGGATAGTGGGACGTGACTGCCAGCTACAGGCGTAAAGGGAGAGAAACATCATCCCTCAGGTGAGAGAGCCCAACAGCAATGGGGACCATAACTGATCAAGTTGAAGGCAGCCAGGGGAGAGGTACATACTGCCCCCTGGATGTGATCTATTGGAGATTATCTAGAATTTCCTTTTGAGGAAAGCAACCTGGTTAATTTTAGCCTAATACATATTTTACATATGTGGCTGGTTCTTACGGATTAGATCTAGAATTGCCATAATTGTCCCAGGAGGAAGGATCATGACTATCAATTCACATCTTTATACTTTCTCTTCTTAAATTTTACCTCCTGGTAAATAAAATTCTTTCTTTTCAACTTTTTCATAAAAATAGAGTTTTTGACATAATGAAGTGACTATGATGCCATCTTTCTTCTATGAAAGGAATGCCGGTGATCTGCCGTCAGCAAGATGTACGCTTCTGAGTTCATCAAGGAGCGATGGCCAACTTGTTGTCATTTATGGTGTCCTTTCCCCTTCTCCCCACCTCCTTGGCTACCTCACAACGAGTCACTCACTGCCTAAATAATTCTTAAATCATTCTTCTCTCCCCATGTGTACTTTCACTTTCTTATTCAATACCAGTGCAATAGCCTTGTTAGCTAGTCTCATAGTAAAATGTTTCTAGTGTGTCTCTCCCAAGCCATTCTTTACGTCACCATCAGAATCCTGTCTGTAAGTGCAAAGGAATCCTTTTGTTTAGCTTGCCTGCTTAAGGTTCTTTAATACCTACAATTTTTTTGGAAGTAGCTAAGGCTGTAAGTGCCAGTGTAGCAGTGTACGACGGTGGAAAGAGGTAGAATTTGGCTCCAGAGGCAGAACTGAATTTGAATCCAGGTTCCACCACAACTTACTCAACGTTCTTGACTTCATTTTTCTTCTATCTTACTTGGGAGAAATACCTGTCTTAAAGAACAGTTTTAGTATAAATAGCATCTATATAAGGACTGGCCCGATCCCTGTCATGTCATGGATTCTCAGGGTAGGTAGCTCTTTTCCTTCTTCATTGACACATAGAAAATAAACCTATGATCACATCATTATAAACTATCCAGGCTTTCTTAACCAGGACTCCTCACTTGAACCACAGAATTCACAAACTTATTCAAGTGACTGTTTCTCAGTTCTTGCAACAATGGTATATATCTTGCATTCTAGATACATTGGAGAGAAGTTAACTCATTACAAACAGTGGATGTCTTAGGGCATTGGAGTTTAATTTGCTAGTAGAACCCTGGTTGAAAAAAGCTGAGGGGTTACCTGGCTACCAGGTGCTCTGAGCAAACATTCTAAACGAAGTGATCATTTCAATTAAGTACTGAGGAGCACCCAGCCACTTCACCAGACTACAGAGTTTGTACTCCATGTAGGTACTTATTGGTACCATTCCACAAGTTTACTACCGGTTCTTAGATTGTATTCTAGTGAGGCTCTTTGCTAAAATGTAGGAAGTAACAAATCAGTTTCTCTGTTTCCTTACTTGAATTTCAACAAGATTATAAATATAGCCCAAGAGCAACTAACTATACACCTGGTGAAGTTAATTGAGCCATGTTCACCAACTATAAAATCAAATTATACTTTAAATCCATTGACTCAAAAATATGTTTTGAGATTATAGTATGCATGCTGCTTTCAAGAGAGCCATGCTCATCGTATAAAATCAGTGAAAAATTAAAGAAGGGTAAAAAGTGTCTTAAGATACTGATTAGAAGATTACTTGTGAATTCAGAAAGGGGAACAAATTAGAGAGCTCCTTTGGGAACAGCTCTACATTCAACCAAATGCAGAGAAAAAGTTACCCTTCTTATGCGGAAAAGTGAAAAAAATAATAAATACTGGAGGTGATAAGTTCTGCAATCAGACTTTGAGTGCTAAAATTGGTTTGTCATAGGACCAAAGTTTCACCATTCAAATAACTATAGGAGAATTTTTAAAGTCATCCTAAACTGAAACTTTGTACCCATTAAACAATAAATCCCCATTCCCCAGACTCCCAGCCTCTGGTAACTACTATTCTGTTTTCTATTACTATGAATTTGACTATTCTAGGTCCCTCACATAAGTGGAATCATAATACTTGTCCTTTTGTGTCTGGCTTATTTCACTCAGTGTACGGTCTTCAGAGTGTATCCGTGTTGTAGCATGTATCACAATCTCATTCCTTTTTAAGGCTAAATAATATTCCACTGTATGTATATGCCACATTTTATTTATCCATTCACTCATCAATGGACGTTTGGGATTTTTCCATCTTTAAGCTATGCTGCTATGCTGCTTTGAATACATACGTACAAATGTCTGAGTCCTGCATTCACTTCTTTTGGGTGTATACCCAGAAATAGAATTGCTACATCATATGGTAGTTCCATGTTTCATTCTTTGAAGGACTGCCATGCTGTTTTCCACAGGCTCCGTGACATACCTGTTTTTTAATAAAAATGCTAGAGTTTAACCAAGTTAAAATATAAATACATGTCTATGCAAATAGGCTTCTTTGTTATTTGCGAATAATGGAAGCCTAAATGGGAATGAAATTGTGGCTGGATTTCATTAATTTTACATTCCTATTTTGGAAGTTTTAGAAATATCAGCTCTTTATTGCAAGTGGTCCTCTAACTGACCTGAAAAACAAGAATTCATTTTCCTAGAGCTGGTCTGAAAAGTTCTGTCGTGAAGAGAGCTAAGTGCAAGTTGCCCCGTGGCATGATAGTCTTGACTGCAGAAGTAGAGAACCGTAAGACAATTTGATTTTCTTTGAGGGTGGGGAAGACAGTTGCCTGCGCATACATTTCCCTATTCTGAGTTCTTTTTGTTGCCTGTGAGAGCTGAGAAAATTGCACTTTGGGAATTGGGCTTCAGAGTGCTGTGTAAAGGGGCACCGTATGAGGGGAGAGCATGTAATTGCAAAACAAATTTCTGACTTACTGAGAAAGATAGTTTCCCAAAGAACTTTTTAAAAATTCCCTTTAAAAAGGAAAAGGAAAAAGTATTTGAAGTATTTATTCTTGGCTTTCAGACAACGGGGTCTTTGTTCCATTTTACCATTGTTTTTGGTACCCCGAGGATGTAGCTTTGAATTCTTAGGTTTTTAATGGAAGATTAAAGTAAAGCACCTGCACCTGTTCCTCTTTAATTACTTTTTTTATGTGATTGACAAGATATTTTACACAAGCTATGAATTCTCTGTGACCGTAAAAGAGCAATTTAATCTTATCTTTAATTTTCTAGGAATAAAGTATAATCCAGAAAAAAGACTTGGTGACCTGAGTCTAAAGTTCAGGGTTGGGTGGAGAATGGTAGAAAATGGAGTTGCACATCATGGATAGCCTCTTATGATCAGATAGGGTGATCATACCACTTTTTGGCATAAAGTTTTAGACTTATGTTTTAGATAAAAGGAGTCATTCTATTGGGTCATTTTGTTAAGCTATTCTAAATAGGCAGTGTGGAAGATGAAAGGGAAACCAGTCATGGAAGTCACCCGGGATGATGGTAAGACCTGGAGAGAAAGATGTGCCAAGTATAGAAGTTTTCATGAATGTAGGAGACTGAACAAAATATCGGTAGACGGCATGAGGGGCAGATGAAGGTGTTAGTCTCGTGAAGTATTGGTGAGCCAGCTCAATTCGGACCTCGTCCCAACGCTGTGTTAGGTGGGATATAGAAAGAATAAGCATCTCCACTTGAGAGGAGTACAGAGCAGACAGTGTCTTTGTGGGGGAACCAGGTTTCAATGAAGTAAGGATATAAGGAAGCATTAAATTAAAAGGTTGTTACCACAGAACAGGGTCTAAAAAATTATACATCAGTATTTTTCAAAGTCTTTTGCTGTACCTCCTACTGTACTATTTTTCCTTGTACTGTACCTCCTTTTTGAGATTTATTCACCAAAGAAATATCTATTGAGTGTCTATTATTTGCCAAAGATGGTGCTGGGTATCAGGGTATCCATAACTGGTGAGTACATAAATTCTTGAAATATGGACAGGATATGTTGTAATCATGTTAGGTACATATTCGACTTGCGTGGAATATTTGGAAACAGGTGAGTATCTTGGGCTTTTTAGGGCAGTTTTAGAGCCTTTACAAGTAGAACTTAGCCTGTTCATTGAATTAAAGAAGAAAATTGATCCAAATAGCAATCTATTCCATAGGTGTCAAAAATTCCCTGCCACACTTTGCCATTATAATAGAACATAAAAGCGTGATGAGATCCCCACAGTGGTGAGGGAGTTCTCAACTTCCAGATGACTCTGCTTGGGGACCTAAGATAACACATCCATATTCACCTTTTTGTTTAGTGGTTATTTGTTCACTTATTTTTACCAAATGACTCAGCATTGTATTGCATGCTAGGAATGTAACAGAAAACAAGATAGATGGGGTCCTTGGTCTCATAGAGTTTATATTCTACATAAATGGTAATACTGAAAACGTACTTTGTGCCAGGTGCTGTGCTAGGTACTTACATATATCTCCTGTAACCTTCTGACAACCCAGCTCGGTACAGGATAATGTCCAGTTTTGTAAATGAGGAAACCGAGACCCAGTAAGGCTGGAATTAGCCTACCTTTAGCTTTCCCAGTGGAATGCGCTTGAAGCACATGCAAGACACCATGCCACCTCGCTGCCTTCCCACACGTGCTGAAGGCTACTGTGTCAGGCAGAGGATTGTATTAGGTGTAAACATGGGATTAGAAAAGACATGAAGTCCAATTTTTGGGGAACTAACAGTTTATTGTACAAGATTAACACTAAAACTAAAACAGAAAAATGAGGAAAGAAAAAGAGTAATTTACATTTAAAAAATCAAGATAGCTGATAAACACCTGAAAAACAATTTCACTTGCAAACAAAAAATGATAATTAAAATAATAAGATACCATTGTCACTTTTCAAAGTTATTTTTAATGGTAATATTCAATGTATGGGTGAAGTGGTCTTTCAAGTACTGCTATTAGAAGCATATTTTTTTGAAATTCTGGAAAACAGGTAGTATTTATCAAGAGCTTTATAATGTTTATCCCCTTTAACCAGGTAATTACATTTCTAGCGGTCTGTCCTAAATAAATAGCTAGAAACTCAGATCACTTTATTTTTAAAACTGTTTGTCACACGTTGTTTGTATTAGGGAAAGTTTGAAAATAAATTAAGGCCAACCTAGATGACATAATGTTGTACGACCATTTAAAAGTGTTATTTTGTAGTTTATTTAATGATATAGAAAATGTTTTCAATATATATTAAATTTGAGAAAACAATGTAAAACTATAATAATTCTGTAAAAGACAGTAGGTCTATGGGTACATAAATAAATACATTAATTTGGAATACATTAATAAACTGGAAAGAAAAAAAATGTTGAGAGGTTATTTCTAGGTAGTTCTGTAGAGGTAGTGTATTTTTAACCTCATATATTTGCCAAATTCTCTAAAGTGAGATTTTATTACATTTATGATTTTTTATAAAGAAAAATAATTTCTCTTCTGGTTTTTACCTTTTTTGTTTGACTCCTACATCTGAAATAGAAATTGAGGTAGAATACAAGTTGTCAAGAGGTATTTCCAACCCAGTTTTCAGGAGTGTTCTTGAAGAACCGAAAACACACTTCCTAATTAAGTGATCATATAAAAGCAAGAAGCATATTATTTCTCTGCTTCATTTTATATTTTAAGGTTAATATGGAACATTATCAAATGTATAGAATTTATAAGTTCTAGATGTATTTCAGCCATTCTGTTTGAGAACACAGATACAACAGTAGTACTTATTTCTTTACAGGTTTTACAACTGCCTACAGCGTGCTTTGGAAAAAGAAACTATTACTAACTTACATCCCAAAGAGAAAATCAAAGACAAAAATAATTCATCATATACTCGTAAGAAGAAAAGAAACCCAGAAGAAGCACATGGCAAATGTCTTACTGAAGAAAATGATAAAGAGTGTGAAAATGATGATGACCCAGGAATCAGTGTTAGTATCTTCCCTGAAGATTACTAAGATTGTGTCTTGGTAGAATAATGTTTCTAATAGATATCACAAAGCTGCTCTTTACAAGAGTATTTTAGTTTCTTGAGTGTATGAGCCATTCAGAAAAGCAAGATTTATTCTTTCTCTATATTTTAGAGAAATCCTTAGCTTTTCAAAATAGCTGTGTATAATATTTGCTCATTAAATACCATCTGTTTTAGTCACATAGAGATTAAAATTGCAAAAATAAAATAGACTTTTTAATGCCTCTCTTTTTTGAGTTTCAATTTCTACTTCTGCAAAACAGAATTATAATATTCTTTCAAGAGAACCTTAACATTGGGAATATTTGAGTAAAAATCATCACATTTTCCTTTTTTTTTTTACTTTGAAATCTCCAGCCTTTATAAGGGGATGAGTTTGCTTCTTGTCGCCGTGGAGTCCAGTAACAAGCCCTTCCCTTTCTTTTGACTTTGTGGAGAAAACAACTGCTACGCTTTTTATTCAGGACAAAATACCTGAACCCTCTTTTCTCATTATTTCTCACAAACCAGAGCTTGCCACTGGCATGGTCTCTGCCACACAGGTGGGCCTGGTTTTTCACTAAACCTGGTCAGAAATGATAACTTAAGACCTAGGAATCTTTATAGAATCTTTATATACTATTTTGGAAAGTTTCAAGGAATCAAAAGACTTGGGTCTGAGTTCTGACTGCTGCACAGAAATTGGGGAGGTCCTTGAACAAATCATTGTTTCCAAGGCTTTCCAATTCCTCTTCTGCATAATAGTTCTGACACCCGCTGTGTTTACATGACAGGAGTGCTGACAGCATCACGTTAAATAAAAATGAGAAAGTTATTAATAGACTTTTGCATATGTGTTCCTATTTATTTCTCATTTGTTTTCATTATAAAATGATGCTTTCATACTGTATTTTCAGAAAGTATCAAATCATAAAAGTTATACTTAAAGAGAAATTATTAGTCCTAGAACTAATAAACGCTAGGATAAAATTACCAGAATGTCAAGAAAAAAATTTTACAACATTGTAAACATTGAGTTGTGATTATGGCATTTCCTAATATTTTTATAATTTGTCAAAGTTTTATTGTAAATTTGTATAGATTTGCATCCCAGATGCTTGCCTTCTGACATGTCATTTTGCACTCTCATTTTAAAAACAGATGGACTTCAAAAACATCTATTATTCTGTAAATAAATTCATCAGGCATGATGTCCAAGGAGTTTTAAAGTTCTTGAGATTTTTCTTCACTCCCTTTTTCTATCATATCTCCAAACTTCTCTCTTTTAGGCCTTTATTTTTTTTTAATGATTTTTTATTATATTATGTTAGTCACCATACAGTACACCCCCGGTTTCCGATGTAAAGCTCAATGATTCATTAGTTGCGTATAACACCCAGTGTCTTTTAGGCCTTTAAAATGAGATTCTAATACTTACTTTTCTAATTTCTTTTAGCATCCCCGCAACCCTTAGGAAGTCTTCCAACACAGTCTTCTCCTTCATTATTCCAGAAAGAAGCTCTTTTGAGTCCTCAATCCCCTTGCCACCAGCAGCATTTGGTGCTGTTAATCACCTTGCACCTATGAGCATCCCAAATGCTTTCTTCTAAATTGCCCTGATTATGGCGAATCCTTCTCAAATCTTTTTCTCTCGAAACTTTTAACCCTTTTCAATATTCATTGTACCTTAGAATCACTTTAGAACTTTGGAAAAATACAGAAAGGATCTGAGACTCCAGGGAGGGGCAGTAAGCATGTGTATTTTTTTTTTTTTTAAAGCTACCAAATTGTTCTCTAATTGTAAACCAAAGGGCAAAAACGTGTAGGCATTCCCATATTTCTGTCTTTGGTTTTCTTGGTATTTCTCTCTTCATCCCAGCCATCTCATCCATTCCAGCAGCTCTGACCTCTGAGACAATAACTCCTGACTCCTGCCCTGACCTGCCTGTCTGCTAAGCTCCAGCCAACTGCGGGGCTTCTCCAGTACAGTTGTTAATTTCTAAGGTCTCTTGTTACACCGTTTCCTGGTTCCTCCGCTGGAGAGAGCAGGCTTTTACTGGGACCTCTTTTTTTTTGGTCTGAGCCCACTGACATTTCTGGTTCCCACTTTTCCAGTTCCCAGTCCAAGATACGTAAGGTAAGAAGAAACCCCAGAGAACTTACCACTGTGTTGTTCTTTAGGTCCTGAGATGCCTAGCCGGTCCACCTTCCCCTCTTCACCTTTCAGTCTTCTTATGTTTGCTTTATTTATAATGCCCAAAGTTTTTAGTTGCACTTAGTGGAAGGAATGGGAAAAAGCATATCTACTCCATCTTCCAGAATCCGAAGTCTAATGTATTTTTAAAATTATTGGTAACATCACATTGTCAGAATATTGTTGACACCTTTGGAACCTATCCCAATAGCCACGGTTCCCTTTATTTGGGGCTGTGCCTCATCTCCCAGCTCCAATGCTGTGCTGCTCCTGCTTTAGGCTTCTTGAGCCTCTCCACTCTAAGCGAAAGAAAAGGCTGGAAGTCTGTTTCCTACCCACCTCCCACCCTGCTGCCACATACACACCCACTGTCTTGTAGCCAATAATGACAAGTGCAGAGCTTCAAAGGCAACTCTGTTGCCCAGACATTGGATAAACTTGGACATGCAATTGCCATTTAAGCTCCCAGCAGTGTCAGGCTGAGGCTGGGACGTCACCTGAATCCTATCATGTTTTTCCCATTTCCTTACCCGTTTCTCCTGGGAGTGCCTGCTTAATAAATCCCTTGCACTAGAATGGTGTCTTCTGTAAGAACCTAACCTAAGACAGGTATTGAGATTACTTCAGATCTATTTTTTTTAAGTGATGACATACATTTAATATAAAGAGTTGATGTTTTACGATGTTAGACATTATATCATTGGTAGTGATTAAAACTTATGATGTAAACATGATGCAAATAAACTTATGATGTTAAGTACATAGTTTTAAAACTTATTTTGGGGGAGTATCTGACCAACAATTTTTGAAGATCACTTCTTTTTAAAAAAATTGTTTTATTTATTTGAGAAAGAGAGAGTGAGCAGGAGGAAGGGCAGGGGCGGAGGGAGAGGAAAGAATCTTAAGCAGACTCTGCGCTCAGCAGGGCAGGGCTGGATCTCACCACCCTGAGACTGTGACCTGAGCTGAAACCAAGAGTCAGACGCTTAACCCACTGAGCCACCCACGTGCCCCAAGGATCACTTCTAGAACACAGACTGGAGACAGGAATAATTGATTCTAGGTGAGGGAGCATTAGAAATCGAATTCAGGAGGATGCCATTTTGTTTAGGTCCTAAAGGTCAAGAAACAAGTTCACTTGGCTGAAAAAAATCCAAGAAAAACTCTTGAGACAGAAAGAATGTGTAATGTAATTGAGGCACTAAAGAGCATTGTATATTCAGTGATGGTGAATATTCCAGAAAGGCTGAAATGCAATATTCGGTGTGAAATGAGTCAAGTTGGTTGAAGCCCAATTGTGAAGGGCTTCTCAGTCCACCACGGACACAGACCAGTGCTGCCTAAACATGACTATGTGTCCGAAATGCCAGCCTAGCAGTGGCTTTGCGGGGCTGCTATTTATTTATTTATTTATTTATTTATTTATTTATTTATTTATTTTTAAGATTTTATTTATTTATTTGACAGAGATAGAGACAGCCAGCTAGAGAGGGAACACAAGCAGGGGGAGTGGGAGAGGAAAAAGCAGGCTCATAGCGGAGGAGCCTGATGTGGGGCTCGATCCCGGAACGCCGGGATCACGCCCTGAGCCGAAGGCAGGCGCTTAACCGCTGTGCCACCCAGGCGCCCCCAGGGCTGCTTTTTAGAACACGCACTCCCAGACTTTACTTGAGACCTTTCAAACCAGAATCATCAATCTGGAGTCCAGGAATCTATTTTTTAAACCCATGTAAGTGATCGTGATAAAATCAGCCCAACACTTTCAGAATCCACTGGTAACAGACTTAATCCTAAAGGTATTGGAGAGAAATTAAAGATTTTTTTAATGAAAAAAAGTAACATGATCAGATGTTGCAATGTACCTATGTCACAGATTTTATGTGGATACATTGTAGGAGGGTAAGCAGGAAGTTCCAATATATTAATTAAGTCACCATCCTTATCCTTAGGTATAAAGCCAGGAAGAATGACAGTATGTTCAGCTGTGCCTTTGAACTCTGTTCAACTCCAGGAGGGGGCATTCCCCACAGATGACACTATGAAGAGCACCCCTTAAAGGTGTGCAGTGCACATTCTTATCTACTAACATTATATAGCAGTCCTGCCAAAGGGGAATTTGGACAGGCAAGAAGTCTTATAGTCTCAGAATGTCTGGAACATTTCTTCTAATTTAATGAATAAAATGTGGAAATACCTGCCAGCAGGTAGATGAAAAAAGAAGAGAAACAATTAAAAAATAAGCCCTAAAATAAGATCTGTAGGAAAAAGGGGGGTGCGGGGGGAGAAACGGGGAGAGGGATCTTGCGGTAGAATAACTCTGCATTCTGTTGTTAAAAAATATCTCTAAAGAACTCATAATCCATTGGTTTTCATAATCCTTCACTCATTTAAACTGAGCCCATAGGGACTTATGTATCCAAAAATTTTATAAACTGAGTAGATATCTAGAATCAGGAAGAGAGCAGCTGCCTCCTAATCCCTTTATCGAAGGTAACAGAACAATCCTGGACCTCTTAGATTAGTAGAGAGCGTCCAGGTGCTGCCCATAAGCCCAAAAGGACATTGAATCCCACTCACTCCTTAACATGGTGTATTATTTTATATTCAATTCACATGCCCGATCAAGAATATTAATAACTGCCGCCGGGAAATTAGTAATAATTTAATATGCAAGATAACCTATTGAGAATTACCTTGTGGTTTGTCTTCATTGTTATTGATCCAACCAAAACAAAGAGAATTCTTTCTCGTCCACCAGGATGGAGGCGGGCATTTATTTCTAAGGCCTGGATTCATTTCTCCTCATCCTCTACAAGTTAACCAACCTTTTGTTCTAAAAGAGAAAAAAAAATTGTTAAGTTTACTGAGAAATAGGAAGGGAATTTTAAAAACATGCTTTTGTTTTTAATATTCTGGGCCAGAGGTCATAAGCTAGTGATGCAAGTATGGCCAAACAGATGTGTTTTGGCCTACACAGAATATATTTTTTCCTCATTGAGCCAATATTTTAAAATACAATGAGGTTTTTAAAGTACATCTCTAGTTTTTCTTAAAAAATTGGAAGATCTGACTCTACTGGGCCAGTGACAACACCTAGCAGACGCAAGGGCTGGCTGCCCAAGGCTTTCTGCTCACCGCAGTTGCAGCGCCTCCTGCTGGCTCCCCTACTCACCAGCTGCAATCTTTCCCACTGGTGCTTGTCCCTGTGGGCACCAGCATTGGTAATCCCTGGTTAGAACTTCAGGGAGAATTAACCTGCATAATGATGTTAGTTATGATATTACACAATAAACAAGAGATCGGAGCAGGACTGGCTACACAATTTGCAGAAGACAGTGCAAAAATTAAGAGGGAAAGAGGAAATCTTGTTGAAAAATATTCAATGACAAAATGGCAACTACAGAGCATAAAGTCAAGCGAAGGTACTTCCAAGCATGGGGTCCCATGCAGTTGCACAGGTTGGACACCCATGAGGCTGCCCTGGATCGAGGGTGTTTCTGGAGTTGAAGAGGGCAATGAGTGTCAGGGTGTTTATCCCGCCTCTCCCCATTAGGAAAGGGGCAGAATGCTACAGATTGTGGGATGGGCCCGCTGGAGGTGCCCGCTTTCACACAACAGCCTTAAGGTGGTGGGACCACATTAGCCATTTGGGAGCATACCAGGACTGAATACTCATCACTGATGTTTTGAAAGGCAAGGCAAAGGGCTCAGTGACTAAACTCAGATCAAGTGAAACGGAGCCTTTTCCAGAGCCACCTGATTTCAAAGGCAAAGGTGGTGAGGAGCACCATGTTCTGAAAATAAAGGCTTTCCCCATTTTGACGGGAGTTGTGGAAACTCATGGGTGAGGTGCTGAAGAACCTTGAGAACTGGCTGCTGTCATGCTTCTGTGAATACCACCCCCCCAACTGCTTGAATCTGGTTGGGGGAGGGGGAGTAAATCTAACACTACTGTTTAGGCTGTGTAATAAGGAACAGCAATTTCGTTAGGATTTTTGGCCTTTAAAAATGGGCTCTGACCCTCAAGCCTCTCTTTTCCCTACTCTACCATGCTGCCCTCAACATGCAGGTTTCTCTTAGTGCAAAAAACTGTAATACCCACAAATGCTTATGTTCTTAAACTCAACCATTTAATGTACTGGGTTTTTATGCATTCGGTTCTTGCTGAGAATTTATCTCTCAGCCCTTTTTCTTTTTGCCTTTAAAACAATTTGGTTTAAACTTTAATTTTAACTCTGCACATGTACTTATTTATTTTAATAATTACTTTTAATCAATTTATTTTAATAAATTTTATTTCTTTGGAGCAGTTTTGGGTTTACAGAAAAACGAAGAAAGTACAGGGGTGCCTGGGTGACTCAGTTAAGGGACCGACTCTTGGTTTCATCATCTTGGTTGATGATCTCAGGGCTGTGAGATTGAGCCCCTGGTCAGGCTCTGCACTCAGTGTGGATTCTGCTTAGATATTCTCTTCCTCTGCCCCTTCCTCCCTCATGCTTGCATATGCGCACGCTCTCTCTCTCTCAAATAAATAAATCTTTAAAAATTAAAAAAGAAGAAAGTACGGAGAGTTCCCATACACTCCCCTCACCCCTGGCCACCCCACTTCAGTTTCCCATTTATAAAATCTTACATTTGGGTGGTGCTTTTATTACAAGTGATGTGCCAATACTGATGCGGTATTATTAACTAGACTCCATAGTTATGCCGCTCCTCATTGCTAGTCTCTCCTTTTGAAACTGAGTCATATACCGGGCCTGCTTTATCTATCCATTCTCCATATCTTTCCGTCCACCCTCCCCTCCGTCTCCTTAGATTTCTGCACTTTATTCCATGTCATTTATTCAGATTCTCTGCCCGCAAACTCATTCTCATTTCAGCTCTGTCTGATCTGTCTAGCTGGCCTGCTGAGTTTTACATTTCAAAGACTGTATTTTATTTCTAGAAATTCTGTTTGGTTCATTTTCAAGTCAGTGGCATATTATTCAAAGGTTCCAAAAGTTTATTTCCTTTTCCATACACCCTTTCCCAGATATTTCTGTCAAAGGTATTAGCACAAACTTCTCATACATTTGTATAGCATAGAAATGACCTGCTTTCTTTAGCTATGCCAATGATGATTAAAAAGAAACTCCTTCTTCTAAATATAAGTCTTGCAAGAGGAAAGTGAAATCCTTCTCAATGGCCAATTGTTTACCTGCCCTTCATATGTGTATCCAACAATTGCACAATAGTTACTTGACAACTATGTAAGGAGTGCCTAACTATGTGTCAGTCACATAGAGACAAGACAAAGCCGCTACCTGGCAGAGCTTTCCACCTCATAACATTATGAAAGACTGTGTCGTGGACGCCTTCACACGGCTGCCTAAGCTCTTCTGTGCTAGGTTCTACTCATCAATCCAAGCCCAGTTCAAACGTGGCCTCTTCCTAGAAGTTTCCTGACAGCCCATTTCAGAATTAACTCCTTCCATCTCTGCTTTCCCATAGCACTTTCTGATGGTTATACTTACATAGCACTTTGTTTATAACTCTAGAATCATAGATATGAAGGAGTAGCTTGATATTTGTTAATTGCACACATATACATCCACCAGCATCACCCTATTAAACTTTGACGACTTGAGGAAGAAAGGTGTATTTCTATCATTTTTCTCTCTCCGATGCCTTGCCTATTGTTGGTTTCTTTTTTTTTTTTTTAAAGATTTTATTTATTTATTTGACAGAGAGACAGCCAGCGAGAGAGGGAACACAAGCAGGGGGAGTGGGAGAGGAAGAAGCAGGCTCCCAGCGGAGGAGCCTGATGTGGGGCTCGATCCCATAACGCCGGGATCACGCCGTAAGCCGAAGGCAGAAGCTTAACCGCTGTGCCACCCAGGCACCCCTATTGTTGGTTTCTAACAAGCACTTTCCTTTATTTTTTTTTTAAGATTTTATTTGAATAAGATTTATTGAATCTTATTGAATAAGAATTGTAGATTATATACTTAGGTTATATAAATTTCAGATTTCCTGATTTTTCTATTTATGTTGATATTATATGAGACTGTCCTGTTCTAAGAAAATATGCATTGAAGTATTTAAGGATAATAAAGCATGGATTATTATCCATAATAAAGGATAATAAATATCCTAAAAGTATTTAAGGATAAATAAGGCATTTAAGGATAATAAATACCATGCTTTATTGAAGATAAATAATATTATCTTCACCTAACCTTTGAATAGTTCAGAAAAACTGTTTATATTTATTCAAATTTCATCAATTGTCTCAATGATATGCTTTTTAGTCATTTGTTTTTCTGACCCAGGATCCAACTCAAGAACTTATATTGCATTTAGTTTCTATATTTCTTTAGACTCTTTTAATCATTAATAATCAGTTATCAAGTCTTTATCCTTCATAACATTCACATGTTTGAGAAATACATGAAGAGGGTTTTTAAAAATAGCTATCAGTTTATATTTTTCTCATATTTATTCACGATTAGATTCAGGTTATGCATTTTTGGCAAGAAAACTACACAATGAGGAGTTCTTGTCAGTGTATAATTTTAGGAGGCCTGTGACTTCAGGTTCTCTTATTGGTGACATTAACTTTATCATTTGGTTAATGTGGTATCTACCAACTTTCTCCGTTCTTAAGGTAATATTTTTTCCTTTTATATTTAATTAGAAATTTGTAGGATGCTATAAGAGTGTGTAAACAACCTGTTCATCAAACTTTCACACGTCGTTTTAGCATGATTCTTGTTTGAATCAGTTATTACCATGATGACTGCAAAAGCGTAATTTGTCATTCCTTTATTCCTTCTACATTTACTAGCTGATATTCTTCTTCAAGAGAAAGTTTCCCCTTCACTGTGTGTGTGTGATCTCTCTCTCTCTCTGATCGATATGGATTCAAATATTTTTATTTTAGTCAATGGATTACAATCTGTTGCTATCATTCTTTATTGTCCCAGATGTGAACAATGGGAGTCACTTCAAGTCAGCTCCGGGGCTCTTTTCACATGTTTCCATCAGGTTTTAAGTATTTCCTTATTATTTTTCACAAGAAGATGTTCCAGGTTCATTGTATGCTGCCCCCAGCCATAGAATCAGCTGAAAAGCCCCAGTTCCTTGGCATTTAGAAATTACGTTCTGAACACTAGGTGTGCTCATGACAGCAAGTTTTTTAAAAAAAAAGCACACATATAATTATGGAATGATTCATCAGTGTATAATAATCAGTTGGTAAGTGATCATTATTCAAAGGCTGGATCTTGTAGTTTACATCATCCATGAGATGTATTGACAGAAATGACATTTCAAACTGTCTACTAAGTTTATTTCCCTGTAATGTAGCGGCAGGAATGTTCACAATACTACACAGAAATGTTGTCTCGTTATATTCATTTAATGAATTCCTTTGTTTCTCAGTTTTTCATGACTTACTATGTGCCTCTACCTATTTTCCAGGGTATGGTGAGCCTTAAATAAACTATTTTTAATTCCTCGCATAAAAAAGCACTGTGCAGAAATCAAGAAATTCTGGCTAATTTCATTTCACTTAACAATTGCCAATAACTCAAACCTCCTGTTAATCTTGTGGCTAATGTGTACTGATGCTTTGAAATGAGGCAAAAGAGAATTAGTAAGTCCCTTGAACTAGCCAGTGTTTTCCACAGCAACAGGCATATTGTCAAATTGAAGTTTAATTCGTTAGTTCTATAAAGGGGAGGGTAAAGAAAGAAAAAGAAACAGACCACCCAAACACACTGTCTAGCGTTTTTACAAGTAGCCACCAGGTGGCAGAACACTACACACAGTGGACAACAGCCGCTTGGGGCTCCTTTAAAACTGAAATGGGGAGCGTGGGCTTTGGTTTGTTTCCTTTTCTTTATAAAACCAATTCCAGAATATTTTGATGTTTTTATTTTTTAAGAAAAAATAACATAAAAAATAACTCTGCCACTTATTCTTCTAAAAATGAAATCATGTAATGCCAAATGATATTTGGCATTTTAATAATAAGAGCTATGTTCTCAGAAGTTTCCACCTTTGCTGTTCTGTATGCCATTAAAATTATGTCTACAGCATAATATGAAAGAAATATTGGGAACAAGTTTTACTTCAAATTTTTAGTCTGCTTGAATCTAAAATCTACATGGTTAGAATTTTAAGACCATCTTCATAACTTTAAATATTTTTCACACACACATAAATATATGTGTAAAGAATGGATAATCAACATCACTTGGTACAAATTCAAAAGATGAATCTATATATTTATAGATGACTCTATATAGGCCTCAAAGGAAATTGCTGTGTCTCTCTGTATATTTGTATTAAATCTACAGATATCCTCGAGAAAGAGCGAGTAATTATAATTGCATTTATTTGGATTATAGATTTCCATGTCAATTTTTTTTCTTAAGTCTTTTTAATGTTACTATTCCTCATGAGGTCCTGTCTATTCTTTATGTTAAATGTAAGTTCAACACTTAGACAGCAATTAGTTACAAAATTTAAATATACAATCACCAAGTCTATAAATAATCCATTGCTATTGGTTTAGAAGAATCATTGTAAAATGGAGGTTCATTGATTCCTGATGACTTACTCTAGACAACACACTCTAGATCTTGTACAACCGTTTACAAGTTTTTTTGATCCCTTTTGTTTTGAGGGGCTTTTGTGACACTTAATTTTCTCTGTGATTGCATAGGTAAAATGTAAATAGTACACTTTCAATTTAGAATGTAGTGCAGAGGGTTTCGAAATACAGCATAACTGGGTAGTTAGGACTGTAACTGTGGTTTGGTGGTAAAAAGTAGAAATAAGAGAATCTGAAGGTAAAGCCCAGTAAGAAATAGTGTTCTTAACTCAAAGATAAAGACAATCAAGTGCTGAGAAGTCTTCAGCGATTTGTCCCCTTCCTAGTGCTATTGTTCAGACTAGTCTCAGCAATGTCTGCTTTAACCCTGTGATCTCTAGTTTACACTTCGTATTTGAAAAAACAAAGGAGCATTTTTCTTAAATATTGCATTTGCATTTTCACTTACAAACTTCTGGAGGTACTTGGCATGTGTTCTTCTGTGAACTTACATTTTTGCTTTCTTGCCTGGATCTCTTTTTTGGATGCTACACTTAACTATTTCCCCAGACTTCTCTATACTCCACTCTAAGCGAATCAATCCTCGAAGTGGGAAAATACTATTTGAGGGGACACTCTTTCACTCAAGGAGTGAAGAATAGTTCTTTAAAAGGGTTACGTTTTATCAGCCATTTCTATAGTCACTTCTTTTTTTCTGTCTTTCCATATTTTTAAAATTGTAAAGCTACACATGATGCTTTAACTCTTGGTTGGTCGGTCAGTGGACTGCTGCCCTGTTGAAGTCGAGCAGCCTAAATATAGAAATGAGCATATAGCTTGCATCAGTTCCAGTATCATGCCTTGTTTCTATGGAAAAGACACGATTCAACTTAATGACATAATCTGTCGTTCTCTAAGACAGGGCTTCCAACAGGGCCAAACAATTCTAAAGCGAGTTCGTCTCTTTTTTAAAGAGGGCTAATCAGAAGGGATTTGTGATATTGAAATCACTAAGAGGTAATTATAAATGATTTTGTGCAATTCAGAAATGAAAAATTCCTCCCCAAAGCCCGAAATCTTTGAGTCTACTTTGTTTTAAAATAATGGAAGTTTGTTTCTTCACTTACCTGTCACGCTGGTGTTGTGCATGGATTTCTTAATGCCAAACATGAAAATATGTTCCTATAAAGAAAGATGAATGGATTCCAAGTGACAATAAGCAATGACATGTAATATACTTCTGGAAGCCGAAATTTTCACAATGATGAAAGACACGGGAATTTATTCCATGAAAATAATATTAACGATGGGTTTCAACACTGTTATTTTTCATTGTTTCTTTACAATCAGAGAAGAAAAACATTTTCCAGAAAACTTTACATAGTCTGTTGACATGCACATCAAATTTTGCTATTAAAGTAGAAACTAGTAATTACATTTTTAAAAATGACATGCTGGTAATTATATATTTTAAATATGAATCCTGATGTTTAATTAGGTCATATGACTGTAATATCAGCTTGCATTAGCAGCAGATTATCAAATCCTAGCAATTCATCCCATAGGGAAATACAAGAAGAAAAGGCTGCTATAATTGTGAGATTTAAATAGAATAAACCATAATGCAGCACAATATTCTTTAAATATTTTAATGTTTACTAATGTTATTGAGTAATGAAGTTTATCATCATGGCATATTCTTTGTAGATAATTACTATGGTAGCAATAAGCACATAGGAAGAAACTTCGTGTTTTTTTTCCTCCAAGAAAGCTTTCCAATTAAGCTCAGAGCCGAATTCAAAACATATATTTGAAAATGGTTTTATATATTTTAATATGCATATGTATGTGGTATTAATTTTTTCTGAAATTAATTACATTGTGCTTGGATGTTAGGTTTAACAATTTTTATTTTTTAACCTATATCGTAAATCTGTATTTTATTAGCTCTTACTTTCACTTTTTTTTCTAATTGTCATTGATAAATAATGCAGTGCAGATAAACCCATTTTGAACAGAAGTATCTATCATTTACAATCAATAGTTTCTAAAACGCTTAACCATATGCCTATATTTTATATAATGTTTCATTTGCATTTATTACAATAAATGCAGGGTTTTTATTGATTTTTGTTCTAATCCCTGCTTGCTTCTCTGAACCACATTGACTGGTATTTACTAGTTTCATTTCTTTGCCACAAACACAAAAATCATAGGAAAGTTTAGTCATTCATTATCGAATCTTAATACAACCCTCTTTCGGTTGTGTTTTTCTTAGGAAAGAGATATCTTTACTACGTACATGTTGCACTTGGGAACTGTGGGAACTGTGTTCCTTAATGTTATATTTTCCCTCCAAAATTTGCTCTTCAAGATATAAAAATGAACTGTTAAGTGGCTACCACAAAATTCATTTGTGCAGGTTTAATGAAACAAGTGCTCTTAAATGCTTACACATTTTAGCATCTCCTTATAATGTGTCTAATGATTTACACAGCTAAAGCAACTTGAGTACTTTTCCATTTAGCCCATAAAAGCTAGGATTTCCCATATATAGGTAACTTTACTATGCAAGAAGCCTGCCTTGAAATTGTTCCACACATTGTCCTATATGATGCTACCAGAATTTTTATTAAAAAGTCTTGCCTTTTTTTCTCCTTGTAGCTACCTCTGCTCTAATTCATAGCTATAAATATGCATTTCCTAATGAGATAAAAGGTCTTTTCTGAATGACAAAAATCTAAAACTGCTTCAGTGGATCTGAGGATAAGATATTCTTTATGGGCAAGAGGAAAGAGATTACTTTATCGCACACTTTGTGTCTTTGTGTTGACTAAAGCAACACAATTGTTACTATTCCAGGCAGTGACAAAATGTGTGTGCTAAATTACTGTGTGCATAACACTATTTGGTGCTTATGATTCACCCTAAAGAATCTATTTCCTAACACTAGGGGTCATTTTAGCTTGTGTTAATATTCTAAAATATTAGTTTTAATAAAACAGAAGGTTAGGAATATGACACTTCCTAGAAGAGTGTTATCCTTGAAAAACATTTTCCTGGGCTCAGATCCTTAAGTTTTTCTCTTACTGGGACTGTGAATAGATTCTGTTACTTTATCTAACTTTAAAACTATAAAACAAAAGTATGCTTTGAGTTTCTTATCTAAAGTTCATTTTTGTTAATTCTTCAAAAATATTCAGGCTACATTGAGGGCATGGTGCTTCATCTTATGATTTTGCCTAAGGTCACTACTTTAAATTTTGTCAACTTTTGGGTTTGCTAGTCCTTTTCTTTAAGCTTTTACATTCTGATCCTACTCAGCTACAGTGAAAGTCATACTTATTTTTCACTAATTTTCAAACATCTATGAAGTATGGCAAATGCATCCATTTGAACAGGGTTTTTCCTTCCCATAACAAAATGAATACTTCCCATTATAATATCTGATTTCCCACTCTTAAAAGTTTTTAAATTCCAAGCTCCTTCCTAAAAATACTTTGCTTTTGTCTCTAGGACTTAATAATATCAATTCTTTATTTCTTTTTTTAAAAAATCACTTTCAGGTCATGGTGGTGAACATGAGAGATGACAGGAAATTTTTTTTTCAGAGTAGCATTATATATTTTAGAATGTGCTATAGATTATGTAATATGAATTACGATCCTGTTTATATTGAATGGAGTGGGTAATTGCAAGCTATAAATCATTTCTGGGTATCTGAAAAATTTAGCCTTCTTGCTCTAGTTACACACATAAATAAAGATAGTTATATTTGTTTTTCTAAATCCAATTTTTAGATCTGCTTAAAATCTGTTGTGCTTCAAACAGCATAGCATATTATGTTTAACATTTTCAATTTAAAATAAAAATATTTCCTTTGGGATATATTTTCTATCCCTAGTATTTGCTAGACATATGAAAAATACCAAAAGAAAGTTATTTTTCCACTGAAAATGAATAAATAATAAAAAATGTTCTTTATGCTTACGTTAATTCAAATGACAGGGAGTTCTAGTCTTTCTAACTTAGATTCAGAATTACCGCCTGGTTTTCCGGACATGTCAGTTGCCTCGTGTATAGTTACAACTGCAGAGACCTACAGTCCGCCCACAGAATTCTGTTGGTTGCCCACCTGAAGAGAGAAATGAAAGAACAATACTTTGTGTTGGTTCTGCTACTCATTGTCGATTCTATTGTGGGCAACTGGTCTTAATTTGGGAAATAAAAGAGAATGAAATATATTTTCAATAGGTGACATTTTAATCTTCTCATACCCAAGGACAAAAGGGTTCTAAACTACAGAGAAGTTTCATTACAAGGTTCATGGAAAGAGGTGAAACATGCAGAAACAGTGGTATTGCTCACAAAAGCATATTCTCTTACAAAAATCAACGATGTCTATACTAGATGAGGCTAACATGTCCTGTTCCTAAAAAAAGCCCCACATAACTTAAAGCCATTTGGAAGAATGGATATAATGCAAAAGGTGTGATGGTGGGAGTAAGGATATCCAGGTTTTAATTTAATTTGTCATTTACTAGCTGTGTGACCTTCAGGAAGTTACTACCCTTACCTGGTGTGTGTTTCCTCATTTGAATAATAATTAAGAGGCTGAATAGGATGGTCTCCACTATCTATTCAATATACCCTCTGTCCTAGACTCTTATCAACAAATTTTCTATTGCAGAAAGCAGCATGATCCTGACCTCTTTCATACAATATTACATTAGATATGTATGATATGTACGCTCAGCTGCTTTGTGAAGAGACTATTATATACACACACATATGTATGTGAGTGTTTTGCTCAGTAGAAAATAATTGCATTAATCTCCAAACTAGTACCTATGCTGTATATATAGATATATCTATATATATCTACATATATATATATTTCATTCTAATGTAGAAATACAAACATAAGAATGTACAAGATGACTCTATGCATTACTGTACTTTTAGTAACAGAAACCTTGCCTGAACCAAGTCCACCAACACTGCAATACTAAAGGAAAAACTCAGTGGAGCATTTAACAGTATTGTTTTTTTATGAAGTCAAATTCTTCAAAAGGTCAAAATCCCTTCTAAAACAGTGATACTCAAGGCGATTCACTCAAATGTATTTGGGAATACTATAGGTAAATGCGTACAGAAGAACTGACATCTCCACTTCCACCCTTTTTCTTTGGAGACCCATAACTTTGACCATATTAAAATATGTAGCATGGCATAAAATATCCCCATTAAAAAAAAATATTTCCAATATATATTCGTTGCTATTCTAGCATGGAAGCAATGGGATTTGATGTCATAAAAATGGTAGCCCGTAAGAGAAACACGTTACAAAAGCAACTCCTTTCTCCCCATCTCCCCTCCCCCTGAAATAATAACAATTTGCTAAATTGTTGGGAAGTTGTTATAATTCCTTTTCCAAATTATTACTCGCCCTTTAGATTAGAAATGAGGCCAGGGTTAGCAATCAGCTATAAATGGTAGGATTTTTCAAGTAAGAAGCACTTGTCTGATTGTGAAGTGGAGGCCATTACTGCCTTGATTGGGTCTTTTTTTTTTTTTTTCAGTTCGCTTGATTTGTGGTTGAGAGCGCATATTCACTCCTGTACTGCGAGCAATCAGAGCCTCTCCTCTCTCATTTTTGCTCAGCGATTTAGGGTCCACTACTTTGGCACAGCTGCCACCTTTTAGCCTCCATCATGCAGAATATATACTTTTAAAAAGGTGGGGGGGGGAGTGGAGGATGGGAGCAGGTAACTCACGTACATTTGGCTTCTTAATGTGCCTATTTTATATTTTCAGAGAAAACTTTTTCACTCAAAATAACAATCATGTTGGAACTTGGACCTCTACACTTCATAAATAAGTTTGGACAGAGACCTGAAGTTTGCGAGAGCATACTTCTCATTTCTTTATTTATCCCACCAGAAAAAAACAGGTGTAGGGGTACAAGCTGACACTAAGGCATTTAGCTTTATTTCGCACTAGCGTAGTCTTTGTTCTCTGGGAAATGATATAGAAACAAGAACTTTCTTCTTTGCCTTTGTTCTGGAAGGCACTTCACAAGTATTTCACCAAATTTAAGGTCTATAGGAAGATGCTATTAAAAGCTCTTGAAATTGGAGTCCTGTTTTGTCAGGTTTAAAATTACTTAATACATCCTCTAATTTAAGACAATCTCTTCTTGTTGTCAACAGTCAGGAAATAGTTTTGTCAGGAGTTAAGTTCAGTGCACCTTTCTCCTTGAAACTCATTAGAGGATCCCTGGAAGAAACTGGAGTTTCAAAGTTGGAATTAGCTGATCATTTTGGGCACCTTCCTGGATCCTGTCAGTCATCATCAAATAACAAGCCCATGTAAGAGCACATGTCCTATCACCCTGTTCTGCTCCTGGTTCCCCAAACCAAATGCCCAGATAACTCCCATAAAATAAATACAAAACTTGCATTTTTCTAAATACACTGACCAAGCTGGGTCTTAATAAACATGTACAATGAAGTGAAGCCCACCAAAATTAAGAATACCATCTGATAAGTGGTCGTTTCCCTCAAGATCTGGGTCAGAACTCATAATAATTTTTTTCATCAGCTTTATTGAGATATAATTTATCAACCATAAAATTCACTCACTTTAATGTACAATTCAATGAATTTTTGTGAATTTATAGAATCTGATTTTAGAATGTTGTCACCATCCTAAAAGGAAACGTTGTGTCTGTTTACAATCACCCTCAATTTCACTCCCAGCCCCATGCAACCAATAATCTACTTTTCGTCTCTAAATGTTTGCCCTTTTGGGGGGCATTTCATAGAGATAGAACTTGTGCTCTTTTATGTCAGTCTCTTTCACTGAGATGTTTTAAGATTCAGAGGCCCATCCACGTTGTAGGGTGTTATCCCTTCTTTGATGAATAGTATTCTATTATGTAGATACACTACATTTTAACTATCCATTCATCTCATGAGAGATAATTGAGCTGTTTTGACTTTTTGGATGTTATTACTGATGCTGCTACAAAAGTGTGTACAAGTTTGTACATGGATATATGTTTTCAATTTTTGTGAGTTAGAGTAGAATTACTGAGCCAGATGGTAAATCTATGATTAACTTAAGAAACTGCCAAACTGTTTTGCAAAATCACTGTATCAGTTTACATTCCCACCAGCAATGTATGAGTTCCAACTTCACCACATTCTTGCCAACACTTGTTACTGTCTGTCTTTTTTATTATAGCCATTCTAGTGGGTGAAAAATTGGTCTCACTGTGGTTTTGACTTGTATTTCCCTAATGACTAATGATGATGATGACAGTCTTTTCATGTGCTTATAGCGATTTGCATATCTTTTGGGAGAAATGTCTATTCAAATCCTTTGCCCATTTTTTAATTAGGCTGTTTTCTATTTATCGACCCATAAGAGTTGTTTATGTATTCTGAATACAAATGCTTTATTGGATATATGATTTGCAAATATTTTCTTCCAGTCTGTGGGTTGACTTTTCATTTTCTTGATAGCATCTTTGAAACCCAAAAGTTTTTAATTTTGAGCAAATTTCTTTTGAACTCTCTTTAAAAAAAAAAAGATTCTATTTATTTGACACAGAGAGAGAGAGCACAAGCAGGGGGAGCAGTAGGCAGAGAAAGAGAGGGAGAAGCCGGCTCCCCCGATGAGCAGGGACCCCAAGAGGGGCTCCATCCCAGAACCCTGGGATCATGACCTGAGCCGAAGGCAGTCACTTAACCAACTGAGCCACGCAGGTGCCCCTCTTTTGAACTCTTAAGGGAACACAGTGTTCCATCAGTTCTGAATATAATTGCTTAAAGAGTCAGAGGAAAAGGGAAATAAAAGGTTAAAAACAAAATCCTTAATTATACTTGGGTCAGTGTAAGGAAAAGAAGACATGGCTTGCTAATCCATTTTATTTTAAAATAATCTGAAACTTTTCACTTTAAAAGAACAGGTTTGTGTGTGTGTTTGTTGTTTTTAAAACCCTTCATTGCTAACTTTATGTGGGTCATTTGAATCTTTTCTTACCTAGGGTCACAGAAATTAAAAATTCAACCCTGCGCAGGTCACAAATGAGTGGGTTTGAACAATGCACATATAAAAATGAACCTGAAGCCACAAACTCGACTCTTTGTGCTTCTACCTCTGAGTAAATGAAAGAAGAAAACTCAGGATGCAAAATCAGGATGCAAGAACATTCAGGCAGGAGACCCTGAACTCTGTGCTCTCAGGCTCCCTGCATTCCTTTATTTTTGAACTGTCTTCTTCTCAGGTACACCCACAGTGGTGATTAGTGGCCACGGCAGCTTTATAACCCCGCTAAATGCCAAGTTTCCCAGACAAATTTGGGACGTGGATAAAACTTTTGGCAACAAATGTATCTGATTAGAAGTTCCTATGGGAGAGAGATAAAAAAGGAAATAAAAGAAACTTGCCTGTGAGGCATACCCAGAACGTGTTTGTAATACGCATGGCTTATCTTTAGTGTGGCAAAGGTGCACATACCTACCGTGCTTTTAGCAGTGGAAGTGGCAAGCATTTTAATACTTTTCAGGGCCTACAATTTAAAAGTACCCAGCAGCAAATGCTTTAGAAAATTAAATACTAATCAACTGTTAATAGGCCTGCTTTGCAAGTTCAGATTTTTATCTGGCATTTGTTATGTGTGATAAACAAGATACACTCCAAATGCAGTTTGGTTGCCCTAGATGTGTCACTTTTTCCCCCACCTTTGTACTGGTATGGATTTGGCCATAAATACTCAAAAAGTGCATACACTTGTACAAATATTGAGGAGTACCCTTATTTGACTTTATAGTAAACTTCAGAGTGTTTTTTAAAACTCAAACTCTGGATACATGCAACTAAGAATTCGGTAACTACCATTGTTACATTTTATCTAATAGATGGAAGAGCTGTTGCAAATATAGGGTTAAAAATCACACAAGGTCAGGCATCTAGGTGGCTCAGTCTGTTGAGTGTCTTGACTCTGATTTTGGCTCAGTTTATGATCTCAGGGTCGTGAGATCAGGCCCTGAATGGGGCTCTGTGCTCAGCGTGGAATCTGCTGGAGATTTTTTCTCTTTCTCTCCCTCTCCCCCTCCCCCTGCTCGTGTACACACTCTCTCTAAAATAAATAAATAAATAAAATCTAAAAAAAAAATTGCATATGGTTCAAGGCTTAAATATTTCCAGGAGATTCCACTGCACGGAAGTAGAGGGAAGTCATTTTCTGTATTATCTTTAGACTCAGTACTATATGTCACCTCTATTACCTTTTTTTTTTTTTTTTGGTATTACCTTTTTAAAAAGTGGCTTTCCATTGAGCCTCTGCTAATAATGTAACTGAGTCTTAGGGACACAGTTAATCCATTTTTGGATTGACTATTTAGCCATTATTAATCCATTTTTGACAGGGTTGCATACTTGTTCAAATCAGTATGCTGAAACCTGAACTGAAGGCTGGTTAAGTCAAAACTACTGATGGTAATCAACCTAGTGGAGTTGAAAGGCAGTGCTAATAAATTAATTAAGGTAGAAAAGATCTATTAAGTATAGGCAAGTTTCACCAGAAATAAAAACAGGTGAGCTGAGAATAAGACATTGTCTAGATAAGTGTCAGGTAACTAAAACAGCTCCTAGTAGCTTTTATAAAATGAAAACAGAAAAGGCCTCACACAATAAGCTGTGCTCTGGGAAAAAAAGAATGCCAAACAAAAGGAGAGAAAGACTGTTGATTTCTCCCAAGAACAAATGGAAATGTTAGTAGAACACCTGTGGTTTAGATCAATAGGACTTATACTAAAACAAGGTGAATATTCTTTGAACTCTTAAGTAAATGTGTTATATCAACTGAGCAACTTTATATGCAGAAGGAAATAAGCTTCTTTCCCTGTCATGAAAGTTCTGGAAGAAAGGAAATTGATTTGTTATAATTTATCAAAACCTGAGTTCAAGCAGGCCTCATCAATCTCTTTTATAGCTTGCATAATATTAACAGTAATCATCCGGGTATCATTGCTTTTTGCCTCCATGTGTTCTGCAAGACCTCAGAGCCCTGCAAAGTCCTCAGTACATGCTCTTGGGAGTCCCCAAAATATACTGTATTTTTATGCATAAACTGAGTGAGTGATCTTGAGATGTTTGCTGTTCTGTTCCCATGGGGTGTTAGCACATTCGATGACCTTCACTGCTGCTTCTATTAGGCATCATAGCGTACCAAACATCACTATTTCTCCTTCTCCTTCTTTCTAACTTAATCCCTCTCTGCATGGGGATTGTTTGGGCATAAATCTAAGTGCCAAGCACAATACATACAGTACTGAGATTTACTCCTCTATCCTAGTTGTGGCTCTATTTAATAGTTTCTATGCCTTTGCTTACATTTCTCATCTCTTCATGCATGTTTTTTACCTTTTCCATGAGATCCTTTAGTATTTGTATAATTGTTTTGTAAAGTTCTGGTGGGATAATTCCAACAGCTGGCTCATTTCTGAGTCTGCTTCTACTGACTGCTTCCTCTCTTAAGCACATTTTCTTGCTTTTGTATCTTATAAAATTCTATTTTATTCCAGATATTTTTTTTTTACTAAAAGAATAATAGAAAATAAATAATATTTTCCTGCCAAAATGCTTGAGTGGGGATGGGGTGCTGAGTGATTCTGAGCTGTGGTCGAGGTAGATCTGGTCTTTTTTGCAGCATCAGTTTGATTCAATTCACAACTGGCTTTAAAAGTTTTCAGGATGGGATTGAGATTTTTCCATCATTAGGAGATAGGCTCTGAGCGCTGTTGAGACTCCTGAGATCTCTTTATGCCTTACAACAATGCCTTCAGCTTTCTGAACTATGGGAGCTCTCTCTCTGCCTACAGCAAGGATGTCAGATTTTGGAATTGTTTGGAAGTTTTCTTTGTTCTCTGGTCCTGCTTCAGGATTTATGCACCTGAAATCTCTCTCCTCCCTCTTGCCCTGCTGCCAACTTCAAAGGATAGCTGCTTATACTCTCTGAAGGTCCAGAATGCCTTGGAAAGTTTTCTCTCGGCTCTCTTGCCTCACTCATCAAAACCTAACTGAAATTGTTGAATGCCTTGCATGGGTCTCTTCAGTGCTCCTGCCCTATTCCTTGTTCTCCACTGGCTGCCTGCCTTGCACGCTCCCAGCTCTCCTGCTCTGCCCTCAGGCTTTGGCACACTGCCCCCAGCAATGCCTGAAGACCTCAGAGAAGGGGAGGTGTGTGGATTCTGATTTTGTCTGAGGGTGTGGCTCCATGTAATTCCAACCTGTGATATCTGCCTATTTGTAGCCATTAAAAGTTCTTTAAAAGTTTGTTTTCTCCTTCTCCTTATCTCTGGTAAATTCTTCCTCCCCCCTGCTTTCCAAAAGGCATGAGACCAGCCATGTGTCTCTTCTCTTCTATGAAGGCATGTCATTTTCTGGAATATGGTTAATTTGGGTTTCTTTGTATTCTCAGCTCCACAGTGGTTTCTAAATCTTACCCAGCTTGTTTCTGGTAATTAGGTAGACAGCAATGGTTTCTCACAACCTTTTATATCCAAACCAGCGATCTCCCCCCCTTGGTTTTCAGAGAACAAAAAAATGCTTTATTTTCATATTTAATAGGTTTATATAATATTCACTTAAGTTAGGTCATTCCTATAACCATATAGTTGCCATGATCAGTTTGAAGACGAAACTAAATCTGAGTAAACACAGTAGTTAACTGGTAGAAAGAGAAATGCAGGAGCACTATTAGCTTCAAGTACTTATGACATGGCATCTGCAAATAAGTTTTAAACTGGGTTGTGGAGAACTCTCAAACAGCCAAAACAAAACAAAAAGAACAAAACTGTAACAAATTTGACTCTGTAGAATACTGACATAAAAGTAGTGCTTTAAATAAATGAAAACTCTCCATCAGGAATGCTAATTATGTATAGTACTCAAACTAGCAAACAAAGTATAAAATCTTTACTGGTTCAACTCAATTGTTAGTTTATACTGCAAACATATTTATACTTTCTATATTGCTCAGTCGTTCTATTTGGCTTCTCTACTGCTAGGAAATTGATTATCCATATGTTGGATTGTCTTTCTCTGTCTTGCATACCTATTAATTAGGTATGTAATTGCTTTAATCTCTTTTTTATCTGTATTTTTTATCATCTTAAATAATTCTGTTATGTTAGCAATGTAATTTTCAGCAATTATTATTCTATTCATAGTCCTTTATAGTTACCCATTGATTTCACAATAATGTTTTAATTATCACTTTCTTTCTTTAGGTAATGAATGACTCTCTTTTTGCCCTTATTCTTTAAGTTCATGACAAAATCACTTAATCTCATGACACACACACATTGATATATACACAAATACACACGTGTATATTCTGATGCTTGTCAAATTTGTATCTCTAGCTCAGACCACTTCCATATGCAACTGCTTAGTTGACTTGACAACTCTACTTCAATGTCTAATAGGTGTCTCAAACATGTCCAAAACTTAGCTTCTTATCTTTCCCACACACCTACCTAAAACTACTCTCCTATAATCCTCCCTAACTCAACTATTGGCAATTCCATATTCTCAGTTCTTCACACCAAAAGAACTTGGGATTATCCTTGACTGCATTGCTTCTCTCATACATCCAATCTTGTAGGCTCTACCTTCAAATTATATCCAAAATTTAATCATCTTTCAGGCTACCATCTACCATCTTGATCCTGATCTATCTATCTATCATCCGTCTCTCCAGTTATATTTGACCATTAGCTCTTTCCTGAGACCTTATCAAATTCCTTCCATAGAGATTACTTGGAGAGGGGATTTGCCATTCCTGTGTGAGAGACACCCTCAAGCTTTGGCTCATTACGGTTTAGTTACTGAAATGGTCTTTAAACAGGGTAGGAGGGGTGTCTGGGTGGTTCAGTCGTTAATTGTCTGCCTTTGGCTCAGGGCATGATCCCAGGATCCTGGGATTGAGCCTGCATCTGGCTCCCTGCTCTGCTGGGAGCCTGCTTGTTCCTCTCCCACTCCCTCTCCTGTGTTCCCTCTCTCGCTGGCTGTCTCTCTCTCTGTCAAATAAATAAATAAAATCTTTAAAAAACAAAAACAAAAACAGGGTAGGAGGGTGGTTGTTTGGGAACCAAGGCTTTTCAGAATGCAGTTCGTATTCACAGTTTCTAGATTTTGAAATTTACTGACCATTATATTTGGTTGTATGGTGGATTTTTTTTTCCCTTAAGGGACACATTTTTCTGGTACAGCTTTAACCTACTACCCTAAACTTGTAATCTTCCTTTGCTACACACTTTGCGTGTACTATCCTTTGAAACTTCACAGCAACCTTGTGAAATAAATAGCATTATTCTCTTTTATGAATGTAAAATTAGGCTTAGAGAAGACCCAGTACTCAAAGTTAGCTCTTCTGATCCTAAACAAGAGGGTTTTTTGCTTTTGCCATTTCTCCATACTGCATGCATGTCTAAAACATCCTTTAAAGGACCAGCTGTCTTCAATGTAGTAAGATACCTGATACACAAGCTGTAGATCCCAATAATCCTTTGTTGGTCAGAAAGGGGAGAGTATGTTCCTCAGTACGGGGGTGGGTCTGAGAAAGATGACTCTTTGAGCATGTTAAAAGTTTGGTTCAGACAGAGGGTGAGATGAGGTGGAGATTGGGGGGGGGGGAATGATATCCCAGTGTAACATCTTGTCATTCCTAGAGAAAAAAAAAATGAGATTGTCAGAAATATGGTAGAATATAAAATTTGATACTGTATGAAATCAATAATGTATATTGAGAACCATCACTTCAGATTAAAAATGGTGCCTTGAATATACACATTTGGATTCAATTCTTCCCTGAAACCTATTGAGTTGTTTGTTTTTAAATAGACAAATTGCAAAGACAGAGAGAATGGGAAAGAAGGCAGCAACAGCAACTTCAGAAGCTAGAAAACATGCTGATGAGTGGTAACTGACCTTGCAGATTTGAGAAAACAGCCCCTTAAGTTATCGGTGGGAAAAGCTGAGAAGCAACTTGATTTATGCCCAGGAAACCTGAAGAGTCTCAGGAACTGGTTAGCACCCCTACCTCTGGAAGTGGGGATGAAGGTGGGGCTAGAATTGGGGGACATAACTGAAAGCGGTGAGTTTGTCAGATTCCCTCCTGCCCTCCAGTCAGCTGAAGGACTTGAGGTTTATTCTCAGAACAGGGGGACACCAAGTACAGTTCAGGGATCCGGTGTACATTTACTCAATCTTGAGGTCTCTAAGCTTCTCCCATCTCTCAGCACCCCAAATGTGTACAGCTAAACATATGCCCTCCACACACATGATTGAAAGAGTCTTTTCTGGAACTGATCAGGGCAAGAAAATAGATCCCAAAATGCTAACAGTGGAAGGGGCATGAAAGCACCCAGTGAGATCATCTTACAGAGAAGAATCAGTAGCCAAATCCCACCCACACTCACAGAACAGTCACTCAGCTTTTTAATTCCATACTCTTAAATACAAGTCAATAGTTAATGATCATTAGATCTTGGAGGCAGGCACCTAATCTGGAAGAGTGAGACCCCAAAAAACAAATAAAAGGAACTTAGAAAAACCAAAGCTATGCAGGAAGGAGAAATATTGAAAAATATAACAATTGTTAAAATTCTTTGAGGTAAAAAGAGATAATATATCCATAATACATGCACAGAATTCTGTAAAAAGGAGAAGGAATATTCAAAGAAAAAAGGCCCTTGGATATTAAAAAATATGATGGAGCCTTAAAAAAAACTTTCTGCAATCATATTTTAATTTAAAAAATGCAAAAAATTAAATTTTAATTTTAATTAGAAATTAATGTAATATAATTTTTAAAAACTTCAATCATATGCTTAATAGCGAAGGCCTCTTTTTATTCTTTGAATGTCTTTTCCCTTTTTATAGAGTTCTGTACATTTGTTATTTGGAAAATATCATGGGTATTTTCTATTTGTCCTTCCACTTCCATTTTCTCTTGCCATTTATAGTGGACAGACCCTAGGTTGACCACCATCCAGTGCTTCACACTATATAATCCCCAGCTTTGAGTGTGAGCAGGTTGTTGACTTGCTTCTAACAAATAGAATACAGCAAAGGTGATGGGATGCTACTCCCATGATTAGAATACATCATATGGCAAGGATGATGGGCTGACACTTCCTTGAGTAAGTTAAGTAATATGGTAAAGGTAATAAGATGTCACTCCTATGTTAACTCGATAATTCGATGTCACATTATGATATAAACATACATATATATCTTCATCTTGTTAGCATGCACTAGAGAGACTCTCCTGCTGACCTTGAAGAAATCAGCTTCCATGCTGTGAATTGCCTATGGAAAGATTGACACAACAAGGAATTGCAGGTAGCCTCTTGGACCAGAGAGGCTTACACCAGCCAACGCCAGCAAAAAGCCAGATCCTTCTGTCATACAGTCGCAAAGAAATTTGGCCAACAAACCTGAAAGCCCAGAAGTGAATTCTTCCCTAGTCAAGCCTCCACACCAACACCTTTATTGTAGCCTGCTGAGATCCTGAGGCAGAGAATCCCGCAGAGAATCAGCCTGACGCCTGAGCCACAGAAACTGTGAGATAATAGATAGGTATTGTTTTAAGCCATTGAGGTTTGGTAACTTTCAAGTTATTTTCAAGTTACCTCAGCATTAGAAAACTAAGGAAGTTTTACAGACCCGCCTCAGTGTTTAAGATGCTGGTCTCTGTGAACAACTGCCTGAGTTCCAGATTCAGTTCTACCACTTACTTGAACAAGTTACTGAACCTCTTTGTTCCTCAGTTCCATCCTGTATAAAATGGGGATAATAATAGTACTTTTCTCAGTGAATATCTTTAAAGATTAAATGAAGAAATATATGTAAAGCACTAGAATAGTGCCTAGCACATAATAAGAACTATGTGTTTGCTATTATAATAATTACAATGATCAACTAATAAATATAAATAAGTAATACAAATTAACATGAAATAATAAAATGAAAGTAAATAAACATAATTAAATAGTTGTGATAACACAAAATAAAAAATAATTAATGCATTGCTATCATTATATCAATTAGGATGGATGAGGTTATGTAGTAAAAACAAAAATCTCTAAATCTGAATGACTATAAACACAAATATTTATTTCTTGCTCACATTAAATGTCCACCGCTGACAGCAGCAGTCTCTGTTTGCTGTATTCTCATAGACCCAGGCTAATGGAGCAGCTACCACTTTCAATGTTGCCAGGCACTGTATCACAGTGAATAAAGCTCTGGAGAGTCTCACCTTCATAATTAAATGCTCCAGCCTGGAAGTGACACACCCTATTTCTGCTTACAACTCATTGGCTCCATCCATCTTCTAAAGGAACCCAACACATGCAATCCTATCATGCATTCAAAAGTGGAGAAAAAAGAAATGTTTGGCAAAAAGGCTACCACTTTTGTTATTGTCAGTGTTTGACTCTTTATTCTATGAACGTGTTTTGATATATAAAAACTAAATTTAAGAAAGAAAATAATGTGCCATCTAGACTCAAAAAGGGTTATAATTATTGTTGTCCAAAGGTTGGTTCAGAAATTGGACTCCTCTAAGCCTCATTTGGATAGAAGTTATTGGAAAACAAATCACTGACTTTCAACATATTTCAAATACACAAGATACCTTTGCATCTTAGTACTACAGACATTTTACTAGACATGTTCTTTTAGAAAATTAACCTATTGCAATTCTACTTGTTCTGCTGCACACTCAAAAGCATAGATTTTTATTTCCTCAAGTTAGAGACGACAACCAGGAAAACTCCAAGGGCCATCATGTGGAAAGCTTCATCACTGCACCTGGTTGAGCTCCCCAAACTGTATAGTCATACTCTATTTCCAGAGCTTGACAACTGCTCCTCCTGCTCCAAGAAACGAGGCCTATAAACAAGGCACATACTGGCTTGAGGGAGATCCTCAGAGGCCAGGAGCAGAGCAAAGTAAGCCGAATTCATTGCACTTTTGTTGTCTTCTGTGACTAACATTGGACCTTCACAATGTGATTTTCTGAGAAAAAGCTATGTCCCTACTTTACACTGTATACTTAAATAATTCCAGACTAAATAACTCTTAAAACATATAAATAGATGAATATATATAAATAGATGATCATCAGGTGGTAAAAGCTTTTCTAAACTTGACTGTAAATAAAATAAACACATTTGACAATGTAAAAAAACTGAAAGACAAATCATAATTGAGAAGGTTTTGTTTCCTAAGAATAATGAAAACGTAGAAAAGGATATTACCACAGAAAACAAGCAAAGAAAGGAAAATTTCCAAAAGAAGAAATACAAATGAGTAATATGATGTATAATCTACTTAAAATTAAAATGAAAATTAAAATGATATTTTGTTTGGACTCTTTGCTAAAAGATAAAACGGTTTATAATAATCATCATCTGTGAGCTTATGGAAAATGGGCACTAACGTTTGTTGAGTAATGCAACTTGGTTCAACTTTTCCAGAAGATAATTTTCAATATGCTTCAAAGAACCTAAAATTATTCTTCAGCTTGGCAATTGTATTTCTATAAATTTCCACATGGAAATAACCAGAAGTGAATTGAAAACAACCTAGAAGACTCCAGGCGGAAGACTAACCTCCTTCAGGGCTCGGAGCCTAAAGTTAGTCCAACAGTGGTCCTTTGGCAGTCTTCATCCTTCAGTCTTTCTTTTAGTCAAAATGAGTGATAAGCCAGACCCTGAAGTGAAGAAGTCTGACAGATCGAAACTGAAGAAAACTAAAACTGAAGAAAAAAAGTAATTTTCCCTCAAAGGAAACTATCCAGCAGACGAAAGTGTGTTCAAACACTATAAAATGGGAATCTTCCCTCAAGAGCAAATTTCAGCATTGCCTGAGTATTTTGGTTTTTGACTTATTTTTTGTAAACCTATGTGTTTGTAGAGATTTTAGGCACCTTCTGTTGCTTTCTCACCCATACTTCCTGGTTAGGAGGTCAGAAGGAGCCAATGTTCCCTTATGTTCATTTTCAAACTTTCCTTTGGTGCATAAACTCCACCTGGCAAATACTGTCAGTAATTTCACCCTTGATGAGTTTTGTGTGAGAAGTCCTTTAACCCCCTATAGGATAAGCCACTTAAAAAAAGGGGGGGGGGGTGCCTGGGTGGCTCAGTTGTTAAGCGTCTGCCTTCGGCTCAGGGTGTGATCCCAGAGTCCTGGGATCGAGCCCCACATCAGGCTTCTCTGCTGGGAGCCTGCTTCTTCCTCTCCCACTCCCCCTGCCCGTGTTCCCTCTCTTGCTGGCTGTCTCTCTCTCTGTCAAATAAATAAAAAAAATCTTAAAAAAAAAAAAAAAGCCCCAATGTGGGGCTTGAACTCATGACCTGGATATCAAGAGTCCCATGTTCCACCCACGGAGCCAGCCAGGTGCACCTAGGTAAGATAAGCCACTTTCTACAGTGGGGGCCACAATTGCTCCATAATCATCATGAAGTGCCATGTGTTTGCACCTTCCCACAGTTAATTTTCATTTCTACTGTAGCAATAAAATAATAAATATAATTTTAAAAAAGAAAACAACCTAAATATTCTCAAGTAAGAGACTGGTAAAATAAATTGCTATAAACCAAATAATGAAACACTAGCAGACATTTTACATTATTTACTAACAAAAACATCAACTGAAATGAGAAAATTATCATGCTTATTGTTAAGTGAAAAAGGAAAACTAAAATATTAAGAATGGTATGATTGGCTTAACTAAATAATAAATAATAAAATAATATTTAAATATATACACAATATATACATGTGTATGTATATACTATATATATATATAATAATAAACATATATAAATATAGGAACAAAAGCTGGAAAGCTATAAACCAAGGTTACCAATGGTAATACATCTCTAGATGAGGAACTATGAAGTGACTTTTGTTCTCTTCTTTTAACTTAAAAACTTGTATTTATATTGAAATAGTCTTAGATTTACAGAAAAGGTATAGGTGCTGTGCAAAAATATTTTATTTCCTGGACCATTTAAGAGTTACTTGCCAACATGTTGCCCAAATACCCAGGAATACTTTAGTGTGTATTTCCTACGAATGAGAACATTCTTTTTTTTTTTTATAAAAATTTTTTATTATGTTATGTTAGTATTCTTATACATAGCTACAATAAAACTATCAAAATCATGAAAATAACATTGATGCTAACATCTAATCCTCAACCCCATTCAATTTCCACTAAATGTCTCCAAAATGCATACTATAGCAAAATAAATCTAGTTCAGAATCACATGTTGCATTTAATTCTCATGTCCCGTTAGTCTCCTTTGTTCTGCAATAGTTTTTTGGTCTTATCTTGACTTTCACGATCTTCACACTTTTAAAGTTTATAAGCCAGTGATTTTGTAGAGTGTCTCTCTATTAGTTTTTGTCTGGTATTCCCTCATGATTATATTCTGGCTAAGCATCAGTGGCAGGAATATCAAAAAGTGATTGTGTGTTCTCCTCATTGCATCACTATCAGGTAGCTCATTATTTTGTTTTGCCAGCATTACAAAGGTGTTCATTCTAATCATTTCATTAAATTTGTGTCGCTCAGGTTTGATCAATGTAAAGTTACTCTTTCCTTATTTGTAATTAAGAAGTACCTTTTTAAAAAAAGATTTTGTTTATTTATTTGACAGAGAGAGCCAGAGAGCACAAGCTGGGGTGGGGTGGGGGGGATGGCAGGGGGAGAGGGAGAAGCAGGCTCCCCTGTTGAGCAGGGATCCCGACATGGGGCTCCATTCCAGGACCCTAGGATCATGGCCTGAGCCCAAGGCAGACACTTAACCAACTGAGCCACCCAGGCGCCCTTAAGAAGTACTTTTATAGGGAGATACTTTGGGACTATGTAAACATCCTTCAATTTTTTAATCTATATCACTAAGGATTCATGGTTTCCTATTTTATTTTAACCATTAATAATATTTATTTGGGTGTTTAGTTTATCTCCTATTTGAGCAGTAGAACCTAATTCATGCTGGTTTCTGTGTGTGTTTTGGCATGCTCCCACGATTCACTGAGTACTTCTTTGATTTCTGTCACAATGTGCTCTGAGCTCATCTCTTATTTTCTTTGCCGCAGTCCTGGAATCAGTCATTTCTCCAAGAAGCCCTGGTTCTGGGGCACCTGGGTGGTTCAGCCGTTGGGTGTCTGCCTTTGGCTCAGATCGTGATCCCAGGGTCCTGGAATCGAGCCCTGCATCTGGCTCCCTGCTCGGCGGGAAGCCTTCTTCTCCCTCTCACACTCTCCTTGCTTGTGTTCCCTCTCTCACTGTCTCTGTCAAATAGATAGATAGATAGATAGATAGATAGATAGATAGATAGATAGATAAAAGAAGCCCTGGTTCCTTTTAATGGAGAACGGTACGTAAAAGCCAAGATCTTGGAGGTAGATGGGCTCCTTGTTACTGGTATGTCATTGTTCTCCAGCCCTCTCAGTGTACAGAGCTGCAGAAGACATGTACCTGCATCTATATCTACTAGTAGATCTATCTATAGTTATTGAAATCTATGAGTGTTATATAATACGAACCTAGAAAAGAATTCTGAGAGGGTGAGACAATGGAAAACTTTGTAGAGATCAAGCAAAAGAGTTTGGATTTTATAATAGCTAGTGGATGTTTACTAATTTAAAAATGGGACATGAGGAAGACTAATCCAGCAGTGATTCAGGGGATGAAAAATGAACTTAAAGCTAAGAGCTAAGAAGTGTTTGCTAGGGCCTAATTAGAATAGAAATTAGATAATAGAAACAATTAGGTCTAATACAGATGAAGGAGGACGAGTCAGTGGGACTGTATCAGCAACATACAAGGAAAACATATGGTGGGGAGAAGGGTAAGGGAGAGGAGGAAAGGAAAGACAGTAAGATACAGAGATGGCTAGGGAGTGGGGTGGGATTTTGTTAGATTCATTTACATAATGAATCTCCAAAAATATTCCCTCGACAGGCTGTAGCCACTCATGCTGAAATTTTAAAAATACTTGAGCTTAAACTGAACATCACACTTTTTGTATCAAGGAAATGAAGCGGAATAGATTTGCCTAAGACTACATTAATTTACTACATTAATTTAAAAGCCTCAAAAGCTAAAGAAGGGAACACCTGAAGGTTTGGCAAGAAATGTATTTAACAAGGTATTGACGTAATAATGAACAAGTTGGTCTCTTGCTACATTATTTCCTAGGGATCTAGGAGCATTAGCCAGCCTTAACATCTCGATACTCTTCCCATTGTTTTTCCAACTTCATATGTTTGTAGACTTCGAAGCTCTTTGGCATCACTGGTCCAGGATTCTAGCTTGTTGGTGAGAATTGCTCAAGATAAAAAGTTTGTCATTTACCTTTTCAGAACTATTCTGAAAACTGTCACAAAATTCTCAATGATCCCAAAATTGGGCGAGGAAGTTTTGGCTTATTAAAATAAATCTGTTGTAACAATGGCATGATTTGGTTTTTAATGTCAGCAAAAAATTAGTTGTGGATCCCAAGCAAAAATTATCATAATGTGGTGACATAACACTTTGAAAAAATAAATTGTTTGTTCTTTCTTTGCTATGGTTATCCCCTATCCCACCTGGAAGAGTATGGCCCTACGATGTAATCTATACCATGGAATCAATTGTCAAAATAGAACTATAACATGACAAAATCTTTTTAATACTTAAGAACAGTGAGCCCAGGTGTGAGAGAGAAAGTGTCAGAAGTAGCAGCAGAAGTGTTTTTTATCCTCTCCTGTTTCTAGTATTGGCTCCACTCCCTTCTTTAGGACAGGACATCTTTTCTTATTCCTGCTCTATTACAGGCATGGAGCACAGGGCCCAGCAATTGTAGCTGCTAAACAATGAATGAACAAATATGTGACCTCAGGTAAGTCATTTACCCTATCTGGATCTATTCTCAAGTTTCTAAGTAACATTCTTACTTTAATTTGCTGGTCTTATAAAATGAATTTGGGAGTGTTCCCTCCTTTTTAATTTTTTGGAGGAGTTTGAGAAGGATTGGTGTTAATTCTTTTTTAAGTGTTTGGTAAAATTCACCAGTGAAGCCATCTGGTCCTGGGCTTTTCTTCATTGAGAGATTTTTAGTTACTGGTTTAATATCCTTACTAGTAATTAGTCCATTCAGATTTTCTATTTCTTCCTTAGTCAGTATTGATAAGTTGTATGTTTCTAGGAATTTTTCCATTTTTTCTATGTTGTCCAGTTTCTTAGCCTATAGTTGTTCATAGCAGCTTATGATCTTTCGAATTTCTGTGCTACCAGTTGTAATGTCTCCTTTTTCATTTATAATTTTGTTGATTTGGGTCTTTTCTCTTTTTTTCCTGGTTAGTCTAGCTTTAAGTTTGTCAAATTTTATCTTTTCAAGTAACTAATTCTTAGTTTGGTTAATCCTTCTATTGTTTTTCTGTTCTTTATTTCATTTATATCTATTCTAATCTCCTCCTTCTCCTTCTTCTTCTTCTTCTTCTTCTTCTTCTTCTTCTTCTTCTTCTTCTTCTTCTTCTTCTTCTTCTTCTTCTTCTTCTTCTTCTTCTCCATCATGAACTTTGGGCTCAGTTTGTTCTTCTCTTCCTAGTTCCTTAAGGTGTAGAGTAAGGTTGTTTATTTGGGATCCTTTTTCCCTCTCAAGCTAGGTGTTTATTACTACAAACTTCCTCTTTTGCTGTATCCCATAACTTCTAGTATATTGTGTTTCCATTTTCATTCAACTCAAGGAACTTTTCTATTTCCCCGCTAATTTATTTTTTGATCCATTAGTTGTTCAGAAGAGTGTTGTTTTATTTCCATGTGTTTGTGAATTTTCCAGTTTTCCTCTCTTGTTGTTGATTTATTTTATGCCATTGTGTTCAGAGAAGATATTTGGTGTGATTTCAATATTCTTGAATGCTAAGACTTGTTTTGTGACCTAATGTATTCTATTCTAGAAAATGTTCCACATGCATCTGAGAAGAATGTGTATTCTGCCATTGTTGGATAGAATCTTCTGCATGTATCTGTTAAATACATGTGGTCTATAGCATTATTCAAATCCACTGTTCTCTTCTGATTCTCTGTCTGGATATTTTTCCATTGTTGAGAGTGTGGTATTATAGTCCTCAACTCTTATTGTATTACTATTTATTTCTCTTTTTAGTTCTGTTAGTTTTTGCTCTTTATATTTAGGTGCTCCAATGTTGGATGCAAAAATATTTACAAGTGTTATAACTTTTTGATGTATTGACCTCTTTATTATTATATAATGATCTTTTTGTTTCTTTTTACTATTTTTAGCTTAATGTCTGTTTTGTCTGATGTAAGTGTAGCTACTTCTGCTTTTTTTGGGGGGGGGAGTATTATTTCCATCCCTTGACTCATAATCTATGTGTGATTTTTAAGGCTAAAGTGAGTCTCTTATAGACAGCTTATTGTTGGATCTTTTTTTTTTTATCCATTCAACCATTCTGTGTCTTTTTATTGGAGAATTTAATGTTTATGTTTAAAATAATTATTGATAGGGAAAGATTTACTCTTACCATTTTGTTAACTGTTGTCTGGTTGTTCTGTCAATTTCTTGCTCCTTGTTTCTTATCCTGTTGTCTTTTTTTGCGTTTTGATGTCTTTTGGTAACAGTATGCTTTGCTTTCTTTATCATGTTCTCTTGTGCAATTACGACATGATTGTCCCTTATGGTTACCATTGAGGATTACATAAAATATCTTAAACTTATAATACCTTGTTTTAAACTGGTAACAACTTAACTTCAATAAAATTCATATACTTAACACTTTTACCTCTTCTCCTCCTCACATTTTAAGTTACTGCTATTACAATTTACATGTTTTTTATATTGTATAATAACAGATTATTGTAGTTATGGTTATTTTCACTATCTTTTTAAAATTTTTTCAAATTAAAGCTGTAAGTGGATTATGTACTATATTACCATATCACAGAATCTAATATATACTTACCATTATCAGTGAGATTTACACTTTTTATGTTTTTATCATATTAGTGCTCTTTAACTTCTACTTAAAAAACTCTCTTTAGCATTTCTTGTAAGGCAGATCTGGTGGAAATGAACTCACTCAGCTTTTGCTTTTTGGGGAGAAAGTCTTTACCTCTCCTTTGTTTCTGAAGGACAGCTTCACTGGATATAGAATTCTTGGTTGCCAATTATTTTCTTTCAAAATTTTGAATGCATCATCCCATTCTCTCCTGGCCTGAAAAGTTTCTGTTGAGAAATCTGCAGTTGCCTTATGGTGGTTCCCTTGTACATAACTTTTCTTCTCTCTTCCTGCTCTTAAAATTCTGTTTTTGACTTTGACAGTTTAATTATAATGTGTCTTACTATAGTCCTGTTTTGGATCCTCTTGAATCATGGATCTGGATGTCCATTTTTCTCCCAGGTTCAGGAAGTTTTCAGCCATTATCTTTTAAAATATACTTTCTGTCCCTTTCTAGTTCTCTTTTGCTTCTGGAATCTTCATAATGTGAATATTGTTTCTTTTCATTGTGTGTCATACTTCCTATAGGCTTTCTCCACTCTTTATCATTTTTTTTCTTTTTACTCCCCTGACCGGGTAATTTCCAAGGTCTTACCCTCCAGGTCACTGATTATTTCTTCTGCATGATTAAGTCTACTTTTGAAACTATTTATTGAATTCTTTAGTTCACTTATTGTATTTTTCAACTCTCAGATTTGGTTGTTTTTTTTTTTAATGTTTGCAATTCCCTTGTCAAACTTCTCATTTTGTTCACACAGCATTTTCCTAATTTTGTTTAGTTGTATATCTGTGTTTTCTTGTAGTTCACTAAACTTCCTTAAGATGGTTACTCTGCATTCTTTGTCAGACAGTTCATAGATCTCTGTTTCTTTAGGGGCAGTTATTGGAGCTTTATTTTTTTCCTTTGGTGGTGTCATATTTACCTGATTTTTCATGATCCTTGATTCCTTACATTGGTATCTGCATGTTTGAGTAATTGGGCTCCTCTTTAGACTTTACAGATTTGCTTTGGCAGAGACAGTTCTTCAGTCAGCTCCGTTTGGGTTTCTGGATGTATCTGCTAGTAATGTCCTTGGGCAAGTGGAGCCTGATATTGTTTCTTTGGGGTGAGGCAACTGGTCAAGCTCTGAGGACAGGGATGCAGATGGTGGTGCCACTGGCTGAGAATAGTTGGATAGGACTACTGGCTTGCTTCCCTACCAAAGTGAGGTTGTAGGATGGGTTCTGCAGTTGCCTAGATTCTGTGGTCAGTTTTACTAGGTTGTCAGGACTCGGTATTATATTCAGTAGCAGATGTAGCTATGAATTAGCTTCCCTGCCAACTAGGACAGCCAGGATGGGACTCAGAACCTGCACAGTTCATTGTTTGGGGACCCAAATCAGGCCACAGTGTGTACTGAATTCCCTGGTCAGGTGAGACCACCAATTTTGCTCCACAGATGGGGGAAGCCACAGGCTGTGCTTTCTTTTTAAGTGCTACTATATGTAGAGCTGTTGACTGGTCTATGCAGCTTTCCATGTGCTCTGGTTAGGTTCCCTGGTCAGACAGGCTGAAGGCTGTATTCAACAATAAACAGGGCCATGAATCAGATTCCCCGTTTGAGTGCAATGGAAGAAGCAGCTCTAAAGCCAATAAGCTCTTTTTGCCTCCACTCAAGTCTACCTCCACCTCAAGTTCCCTAACTGAAAAGGGACACTAACTGCTCTGCAAACCATCAGCTCTGCCCACCCAACTCATGGCTCAAGTGTCACTGAGTCACACTGCTTATGCAGTCAGATAGGGCTAGAAGACACTTTCCACAGTGAGTGGGGTTGTGATTCTGCTTCTTGCCTGGGTGGGGGCAAACTGGTCTCTTAAGTTGGCAGAACTCCTCATTTGAGGATCCAAATCAGGCAGATCTGCATCCCACTGAATTTCCTGGTCAGAATGCATCCCCAGCTGGGTTTTGTAGATGAACTAAACTACTGGTTGGGAATACTACTTGGGCTCTGCCAGTATGAACTCAATCTGCCAAGATCTGTATGCTTGCTGTTGTAAGCCCTTCCTCTCGTCTCTGTCACAGTCAGATTCCCAGTGGTTGACCAGGAAGATTCCCTTGCAATCCCCATGGTTGGGGATCAGAATAGGGGCTCTTAGAAAGTGACCCACAATGCTGGGGTGGGGGGCATGGTGCTGGTTGTCCTCTCTGTGTTCTTCTTTCCCACTGAAGGAACCCAAGGCTCAAGGGAGACCTGTCCATATGTTGCTGCAATAGTCTTGGGGAGGGGTAAAGTGGTCAACAATAGCTGCTTCTTTTACTCTTCTAATGCAGTCTGTCTTGGTCTCTGAAGCAGGGGGGTTCCTCAGCCTCATCCCTGTGTTCTAGAATTCTCTCAGTGGTGTCTTGTTTTTGAATAGTTTTTAGCTGTTCTTCATGAAAGGGGGAGCAAAGTCAGGAATGACCTATGTAGCCATCTCTCTCTCATTTTAATTTGATACAAAGAGATAAAATGTGCTGTATCAATATTAAGTCAAGAGTGACGTTGACTTAATGTGCTGAATAGAAAATGGTATTGTGATATCCTGAGATTTCTCTGCACATTTCTTCTTTTACATAGAAAAATATGGACCCTTGGCTATCTGGAGGAAACAGAATCAAAATGTATAAAATTCTGGAAGCAAATCTTTTTCTGTAATTTAGAGAAAGAATGATGCTCAGGTCCCAAGATAATCCCAGACCCAACATTCTTCTGGATGGAGGAAAGATGAAGGACACAAAAGGAGAAGGGTTGAAACATTCAGTTTTATGTGACAGAAGAGGCCATTAAAATTCTTCAGAAAAGGTAGGGGCAAGAATGCTAATGAACTGGCTCAGACGCTTGCTTTGATGCTTAAGTATAACAAGGAAGAGAGCCCAAGTACCCTATTCCCAGCCCTGTGATACAACTCCTTGTCGCTTATTATACATATTTCCTTTTTAATGAAGTCTAATTCAAGTGTCTATGTCAGATGGGGATGATTTGGAAACATTTTAGGGACCTGAGGCTTATCAAAGTACTTAAATGGCCATGGAATGATTAAAAGGAATGTGTGTGTTCAAATACAAATGAAGAATGATTTGAAGGTTGGGCACAAGGGATAGCAGATGGTAACTATTAATTATTAGCCAATTACGAAGGCTTCAGTCCAGTAAGAAAGAAGGTATTCTATGTCTGACTCATCATCATCTACCCCTTGTAATGCTTTGATTTCTCATAAGAACAGTAAAGGAAGACATTTCCTCCCTCTGTTGATACCAAGAGATCTCTCTGATGTTCAAAAGAGTCAAATTGTGTGGTCATTGATAGAATAATATCACATTAAATTCCTGTACATACGTATCAAGGGCTCAATAGACAAAAAAGGTCAGAGACATTATTACTAATGCATAGTTCTTGAGAAATTATTTGGTATTTCTTATTCCTAATTAATTCAGTTCTACAAGACTGAGCTGGGCACATGGGGATCTAAGACCCCTCCCCCAGCCTTGAATACATTTAGGTAGCACATAATAAGCATGCAGTCAGTTTGTGCCCTAGTCAAGAGCTTTTAATAAATCCCTACAAGCATTTCAGATCTGAAGCCAGCAAGGGTGTGTGTGGGGTAAGGCTAGACATGAGTTGAGTCCAACTTTATGAATGAAGTGCCTACATGTCATTAATGTTTCAATAGGTCTCCTAACAGGGGTAATTGGGCCTCCAGGGAGCTTCTCCAAGCCTCCAAGTTCAATCTGCCAATGGTGAGGATGCTCAGGCCTTGAAGGTAAGCGGAACCATTCCCGTTTTACCCTGAACTCAAGGGTCAAACAGGCCTAAGGGAAATAGTTTGGAACTGTCATCTAACATTATCACCGACATACACTGTGTTTCCAAGCAGCCTGCAAAGGGAGCCAGCGGCGTGCGTGCCTGCCCCGAGCTGCAGGGTGGTAGCATGTCACATGTCTGCTAACAGAAGGGGATAACCATCCCAGTACAAACTTGACATATATAAATTGATTACATAAGTGGGCAGTGGTGGTCCTTTCAAGTACACTCCTTTTGTTTGAGCTTTACAGTAAAATTACCAGCAGCAGTTTACAATTAAGGGGAATAATAATAACTGAATATGCTTTCATCTGCACATACAATTACAATGAACTGCATGCCTTAATAGGATTGTGAAAAATCTGCGTTTGACCCATACAAAAAAGTAAACATTCTTGTTCTGGATACTATATCATTATCACAACAAAGAGAAACTCCTGAAATCTGATGATTTAAACATCTGGAGAATGTTAATCACTTCAAAATGACGGATGTTTTTTATTTCAGCTTTTGACAGACACACTCCTTTCATAGATAGATGATTATTTACATAAATTACATCATCAATGTGAAAAAAATCAGAATAACTTCAAAGGACATAATGCTTAATTAAAAAGAGACTTGTATTTCTATTTTTCTCCCTTTCTCTGTTTTTCCTTTAAAGGAGGAGTAAAATATCCACTTACTTGGAAAAGCCACCAGATCCTTTGTAGGTAAATAAAAAAGAAATTGTCTTTTTGAACTGCTTCATGTAGAAGGCAATCACCTTTGAGAATAAATTACTCTGTTTTTAGTGCCCTGAAACCTATTAATTGCTTCGAGTCCACTTCTAACTTCTAAAGTTTCCCCTTTCGTAAAAATGACAATCTGGAGTTAACTCCAGCACTCCAGTGGATGAAACCAAACAGATTCAACCTCAAGCTGAGTCTGAGACTCACCCTCATTTTCCATTCAGACTCCCCATTTAGCCTTAGTAGATGGAGGGAAATAAAGTGCTTTCAAAGCAATTCAGCTCTGAAGCATTTTATTGCTGATTGGGGTTGGGTGGGGGAGAGATAAAATCCTCGAGCAGCCCAGGGAGAACGTTTGAAAGTCTCCTCTTGAGAGAGCAGCCCGGCCGTAGGGGCTGCGGTCCCTCAGGGCGGGCCTCTGACTTGCGGCGTGCTGCCTGATGCTGGTGGGTAGAGCTGGTGCAATTTGGCTGATCCACTACAATTTCCTCCTACACTCGGAGCTGATCTGCAGGCTGACCTTAGACAATTTGTCTTCTTTCAGGGAGAAATGTCACCCGAAAGGAAGCTATTAAGTCAAGAAGGTAATTCTCTCAGAACAGTCCACTGTATAAACAGAACTTGACCTCAGGTAATTTATTGCTGGTCCCTAACAAAGAGACCTAAGATATAGGCCTGATATAGTTGAGATCTGAATCTGTCAATAAAAAGGGCAAGCCAGAACCTCAGACGGTTTCTTGTGAGTGGCCGTATTTAGAGTATAAGCCACATTAATATATTCTTCGAATAAGAATTAGAGTGGCATTTGGTCGTTTAGAATGAAAAGTTTGTTTCATTAACAAATCCGAAGTTTGTGCTTGAGCAGTCAAGCCACTGATTGTCTTGTTCTTTAATATATTCTCAATCATTCGTTTGTTAGGCTAACATCTAAACATGATATAAAGGTTATATTTTCTTAAAAACACTGAGTTGGATTCAGTGCTCAAGATCCAGGTATGCCCCAGATGGCTAAGGCATTGATTTCCTGTTTTCACAGAGAGTGGAAAATGAAGAGCTAAATTTCTTTTTTTTTTTTTTAAAAAGCTAAATTTCTTAATTGAGTGGAATGAATCGTGTCACTTGGTGTCTGAGAGAACAATGGGTGACAGACAGCATCTCATGGTTTAGGAACTGAGAAGGTGGGACTACTGAGCTGTCTCTTGACAATACATCATGGACCATCTTTAGTGGAGAGTGGAGAGGCTTCTGAAAAAAGTGGGAAGGAAGGAAGAGGAGAAGAACAAGGGAAGGAGGGGAAACAAAAATATCAGAAGTGGTTAACTCACTTTAAAACTCCCTGCTTTGTGGTTACTAAGGTGAATTTTCCATTTCCAATGCCCAAAAGAGATCTTCTGCCTTTTCTATTTCAACAGTAAATACCAGCACCTTAATTAATAGTTTATTTTATGCCTCCCTCTCTAAGGTCCATATTTTCCATGCTGACATCAAGTTTCATCAGGGAAAACCTTCCCTACCTCCAGCACACCATCCAAGTACCTTCTTCCCTGAGTACCTCTCTCCTTTTTCAGTCTCACCCAATTCACCAGCCAGCTCCTCCAGGGTCTGTAGCCTGGAGACCACCCACAGCCTACAAGTGGAGAAGTGCTAAAAACCTGTCAGCCACAGCTGACACAGGGGCCATCAGGTTAGATTCTAATGCTGTGAAAAATTTTCTGAAAATTTTCCACAGAGTATTGCTTGGTGTTGACATTTTAGGTCTAAGAATAGCAGCTTATACTTTGCTTCTTGACTGGCACTAACTTCCAAAACAATGGGTACAAAATTCTGAAACTCCCTGGAATCTCCATTTGTCCAGTCTATAAAATGGAGCTAATGCCACTGCTGAATTCCCTGGACTAATTTCAGTGCTTCCCTTGAATGCATGAAGTGCTTTGAGATCCTCATGGGAAAATTCTAAAGGAGGAATTGGAAAGTATAATGATGTTTTTTTAAATTGAAAGTGACAACCAGCATTTAGTGGGGGAGTCAGAAGATAGAATTGAGGCAGGAAGCCTTATATTCATTACAACAGATGGTTTAGTTTTCACTGAATGATGAGGAAGAAGCTGAGTGAATGAACAGCGGTATGTCCTTAAAAGACTGAGCAGCCATCCAATTACCCAGGAACAATCTAACAGTGACTAAAGACTTGGACTGGTCTGTATTATGCAAAATGAAGCATCCCTACTGGGTTTGACTTTAGCTGGTTGAAGTCATAGGCACAGTGTTCCACTACTAAATAACACTGGTATAATTATCACTGGCATGGCTTTAAAAAATAAGATTTCATTCAAATTCCTAGCACAAAAATAAGTCACATAGCAAATCTGTAATAAATGCTTGTTGAAAAAAATAGGGAATGATTTTCAGTTCAAGGAATTGCTTTCTTTCGCTGCTTTGTCTTTCTTTTAACTCTTGAACACCTCTGCTTTTTTTTCCCTTTTAAAAAAATTGTCTAACATTCCATATGAAACACAAAACATGCAGAAAAGTACAGAATGCAATATAACAGACCTATTTTTTTTTGCCACCAAGATTTAGCAGACATTAGCATTTTTCAATATGCCTTTGATCTCTCTCTCTCTTTATAGACATGCAATATTATATAGATTTATCTTCACCCTTTCATCTGCATCCTTCCTCAGAGGTAAAAACTTATCTGAAATTGTTTTGCATCACTTTTGTGCATATGTTTGTACTTTTACTATATAAGTGTGTGGCCCGAACACTATGTACTACTATTTCATTGAACTATTTTCATACATGTCATTATGTTGTATTTATCCTTTTGCAACCTTCCAATTCACACGTTTTTAAGATTTATTCATATTGATACATGTAGATTTAGTTCATTCATGTAACAGTAATATAGCATTCCTTCATGTATACCTAACGCATTCCACTTCTAAGGGATCAGTTCAAGTTCAGTAACTGTTGGCTGGCCTCATTTAATAGGATGGCAGGTTGTTTTTTTCCCTAATTGAGAATTTTTATTAGCATACATATACGTATGAGAGTTCATAGAAAAATGTGACTCCTGATGGCAGGTTTTTGTTTATTTTTAACTATTACAAACAACACTGAAATGAACTTTTTTGTACATGGAGCCTTGAGGGGAAATCTAGAAGTCAAATTGCTAGATCCTATAGAATGATCATCTTTGTCCTTACCTGGTATTGCCAAATTGTACATTACCATGCTTCTAGCAGTTTACATGCCGTCAGCAATAAGGGTTGTTCTTTCTTTACATCATCACTAACCCTTGGTGTCATCTCACTAATTAATTTTTGTCAATTTAATGGTTGTGAAATTATGTCTCATTGAGGTTTTAATTTTAATTTCCCTGATTACTAATGCTATTAAGAATATTTTTATCAACTCTTTACACTCTTTCTTCTGTGAGTTGTCTGTTTATATCCTTTACCCATTTCCTTTTGGCGTGTGTGTCTTTTTCTTCTTACTGGTTTTTAAGATACAGTTTGCAAAATATGTCCCTGTCAGTCTTTTTGCTTTATTTGTGATGTCTTTTTCATGAAAATGGCTTTCACATTTACAGTGCTCAAACTTACCGATCTTTTCTTTTATGGCTTTTGCTTTTAGTATCCTGCTAAAGAAATGCTTTAAAATGCGATAAAGGTATTTTCTAATTATTCTCGAATATTTTTTTTAAAAAAAGATCTAGCTTCTCCTTTCATACTATTTTAAAAATTTATTTGTGCATAAAAATCGAATGTGGGAATCTATTTATAGCTTCCCCCTGTGCCAAGTATCAAATAATTTATCCCTTACCCTATTATTTGCAAGTCGTCTTTCTAACAGAAAGCCTAAAGCTTCCATGAAAAGCTGAAGGCCTAAGCTTCTAAATATACATGATTTTTTTTTTCTAGGTTTCTCTCCTGATAGACCTATACCAATACCATACTGTCTGATATAATGTAACTTAAAATTCAATATGTGGTGTAGTAGGCAGAAAAATGCCTCCCCAAAGATGTTCACATCCTAATCCTTGGAACCTATGAATACGTTACTTTGCATGGCAAAGGAACTTGGCAGACGTGATTAAGTGAAAGCCCTTGATATGGAGAGGTTATTCTGGATTATCTAGATGGGCCCAATCTAATGCCCAGTCCTTAAAAGGGGAGAACATTTCCCAGCTGAGATCAGAGTGAGAGAAAGATCCGACTATAGGAGATGGGGAAGGCACAACAAACATTCTTGACTTTGAAGATGGAGGAAGAAGGCCATGAGCTAGGAATGCCAGCAGTCTCCAGAATCTGGAAAAGGCAAGTAAATTACTCCTCTAGAGCCTCCAGACATGAATACAGCCCTGCTGACACTTTAATTTTAGCCTAGTGAGACCTGTGTTGGTTCTAATCTACAGAAATGTAAGAAAATAAATACATACACATAATATGTAATATATAATATAATATTTTATATCTGTCTATATGTATATCTGTATCTATATGTATAGATATCCTTTGCTACTGTTTCTTTGGAGCACTCTAACACACATGCTATATTTCTGTAATTATTTGGGTCATCTTTTCTAATGTTTCTCCATATAGATCCTTCGTTTACATCTTTGATTAGATTTAGTCTTGATTGCCATATAGGCTTATTGATATCATAAACAGTAGCTTTTTATTTCATTTTATAGTTTGATGTTTGAGTATAGTTATTACATAAGTGAATTTTGAATATGATCTTATTTTCGGCAATATAACTGAGCTCTGCTATGGCTGGGAATACTCTGTCACTTCTCTTGGATGTTCTACACAGACTACCACATTAGCAAAACTTAACCATTTTATTTCTGCTTTCCAATCTCTGTGTGCTACTTCTCAATGTTACAAAGTGTTGGTAGTGTGTATTTGTGAAAGTAGGCTGAATGATACAATAAATGTAACATTTCAGTGGCCACATAGAGAAAGAGAGCATTTACAAGGTTGTATGGAAGATTTCTTTATAGCTCAGGTCTTGAGGTGGTGAACATCACTTATTTCCACATTTCATTACCCAGAATTCATTCACATGAGTCTACCTAACTGCAAAGGAGACTGAGAGATATGAGCTGTGGTCCCAAGAAGAAAGATAAATAGCAGTTGTTAGTGGTATCCCAGTCTTCTTGGGTATCTATTTGGAATGAGAATTGCTGGGCCAAAGCAATGTTTTTATACTTTGATATTATTTTAATGCTTTATTTTTGCATACAATATGATATGGGGATATGGATACAACTTCAAGTTGGCCTCAGAAACTTTATAACAATAATTAGGATTCATTTAAAAAATTAATCTAACTCCAAAACTGCTATCTTCTATGAAGTTACAGCAACAGCCTAGTATTTCTTCTATCTAGAAACAGACTTTTAAGGGAGAACATTGCTCAGGGGCTGATAAGGAGGTCATCACTAGGGAAAAACAAAAAACAAAAAAACTGTACCACCTTCCACATTCCATTGGAAACATCTGTATATTTATTAAATCAAATGACAATAAAAATGGTGGAGAAGAAAAGTCATGAAAGAACATAGTGAAAGTCTGGGTGAAGAGGAGAATGTCTTACTGGTCACAGACATGGTAGAGGTAAGAGTGTCGGGATGCCTATGAAGTAAACAAAGGCCACCGGCTTTCTCTAGCTCCTACTGCAAGAAATTCCTCTTTCTCTTCCAACAGATGCCTCTCTGATTCTCATCCAACTCCACTGAAAGTCATCACATAAATACACAGTCTTATATATATGAAATGTTAGTACCGAGAAGAAAAGCTCTCTCTCATTGTTTTCACTTGTGCTCTTTAAGCCCTCACTTAGGCATTTCCAAGAAAGCCTCCATACTGTTGGGCAACTAGGCACTAAGTTCTTTGTGATGGGCCTCAAACACTGTTAGGCTGTAGATTTAACAAAGGAATGCTGGGCTTATAACAAGGAAGAGTTCTAGTTTCAACTTATTCTATAGAAGAATATAAACCAGGTGTGATGATGTATTTAGAGATCAAGCATCCAGATTAGAGAGAGTTAGTTGATTAGTTACCTAGGTAACAAGTTATTAACAACAGGAAAAGTAGTGACCTGATGGTTTGTATGTGACCAAATTTAGGTTACCAACCAGGACAACTGTCTACAGCCCCTATTTCAAGTTTTTCAGGTCTTCCCTGTTATTTGAGCTCTGTGGGTTAGTCAGATTAGGAAATCTACAAAAACACCAGATGGGGGTAATTTTGTCATCCTATGGCAAAGTGCTGCAGCAAAACATCTTTCTCTGAGAAAAACTGTGGTTTAGCCAACACATTGCTAGCTGAAATTCCTACCTGTGAGAAAGGGTAGCAAATTTGCTAACTAGAATTGCAAAGAAGGTAGAAACAAAGTGAGAACTGATTCTGAAGGCTAATTTAAAAATTAGGCTGTGGGGACACCTGGGTGGCTCAGTCAGTTAAGTGGCCAGCTCTTTAATATCAGCTGGTTATGATCTCAGGGTCCTGGGATTGAGCCCCATGCCGGGCTCCACACTTAGTCTACTTGAGATTCTCTCTCCCTCTGCCCTCCACCCACTCATTCTCTCTCTCCCCCTAAAATAGATAAATGAGTCTTTAAAAAAATTTAAAAATAAATAAATAAATAAATAAATAAATAAATAAATAAATAGCAGGCTATGCTAATATTCACCCTAAAATATACTTAGACCCTCCTCACATTTTTTGATTTGTCTCTGTGTAACTGTGTACCTCTTTTCCCTTTTTGCTTTCAAGTCTGCTTCCATCTTGTATTCTTATATTTCTCTCATTTTCCCCAATATTTACCTTTTCCCTCTTTTTTCTTCTTCTCCCACTCTTTCTTAACTTCTTTACCTTCTCTTTTCTCCTCCCACCTCCCACTTTCCACCTCCCACCTCCTACCTTTTTGTCATCTCCTCATAAGTAATGACTAATAAGTGGGCCTTTATCACAGGAGTAAATATATTTTTATTATTGGCCATTAATGTTAAAGACAATTCTGTTTCTTATTTCTTGGTCTTAATACAACATTCAAATTCACTGAATGTTCCAAATACAAATTCAAGTTACCTGACCTCATCTGAACACTCAGTTTAGAGTGGGACCGAGTCCTCTCCATTTTTACCAAATGCCTGCAGGTGATTCTGTGGGTGTTTTATAGATTACACTTTGTGAAATCCTGCTTTCACTCATCTTTCACTGCTCTCAATACTACCTCCCATGCTGCCATTTGAAAACCTCTGCTCTTCTTCTTAAATTCCAATGTCCTCTATTTACAGATAACCTTGCATATTACTTTACAGAGAACAAGGTAATAAGGTGAATTTTTTCAGTTTTCATCTTTTGACAATCACTAAGAATGTGTCTTTTTTCCTGAATTTGTGCAACCCTTCTTCTATCAAGGCTGACAGTGTTCCCTGCAATTCCATTGTTCAGAAGACAAGTCCCTCCATTATTCTTTCTCTTTACCTTTCTCTCTCCCCCTTTCCTCTTTTGCTCTCTCCCTTCCTCCTCTCACACTCTCTCTGCCCTAATAATTCCTTAACTTTTTTTGTCCTGTTATTTTTACTACTACTGATATAAAGATTTATCTCTTTTACAAACTTCTTGAGGATAGGGTCCACATAATCATCTTTGCATTCCTACAAAGCACCTAGTTCTATCTTTCAACAAGTATTTGTTGAACAAATGATTACTTGTTCTTTTCCCTAAAACAAAACAAAATTGAATTGGTCACTTTGTCCTCATGCATATTCCTCAACTAAGTGTTTTTCTGAAATGTGGAAGTGACAGTTCCCAGCCTTGTACTAAGGAATAGCTATTCAGAAACCAGTAACATTCAGAAAATATAATAAACTTTTTATTCATAATGGCAATTAAATCTGAAAATATTTAGAAATAACTTTCTCAAGTGTGTTATTTATAGGTAGGAAACCACATTTACTGAAACAAAATGAAACTTTGAATAAATGGAAAGACATATTTATCTCTCTGGCAATTGAAGAATGAATATTGTAACAACGTCACCTTTTCTGAAATTGCTTTATGTTTTTCTGACCCATTAAACACCCAATCCAGAATATGACAATACTTTTGATTTCTTGGCCACAGGGATGGGGCAGTTTCAGAAGCTGTCATGTGGTATTTGTCACTATGCTATCCCTTATCCCACAGGCCAAGGAACCGAGGAATCCATGGGAGGGTTCTGACAATTACTAAGCATGTATATTTCAATTATACACTTGAGACCTGGAGAGCTGGCCACTGGGTTTGTGAACACAGACAGGAGAACCACTGTGAGCAAGACCAAGATTAGGATTCTATTTAATACTGGACCCCCAATGGCTCTAATGGGAGGGGCTATGGCTATACTTCCTTTATGTCAACTTGTACAATCGTTTCAAATAATCTCTCAATGTTTCAGTACTCCCCTCTCCCCAGTGTATAGTCACCTAAGGGAAGGACCTGAGTCCCTTTGGAGAAGGATAAGGGAAATCATTACCATAAACAGCTGCTGTTCTAATTCCACCCATTTTGCTTCTGATGGTTACATGCTACCATTTTGCCTCTATTACCTCAGAATTCCTTTATCCCCATTGCTATTAGGAAGCCTAATTGTGGAACAGCCCTGGACTCCAGAGGAAGCCACCATTGATCTCAGTGATCCTAATGCCTCCTTCACCAGCATATTCCTCACTGCTTTGACAGAGTGTCTTCTGGATAAACATAGTTGACTGGTCCTCTAGCTGCTCACCTCTTTGAGCCTTTTAATCCCTTCTTCCGTCTCCCTTTTCCCCCAAGTTTTCAACAGCCATTCTAGAAGCATAGTAGTGCTGTCTTCTGGGGTCCTTGTCAGGACATTAAATCCTATGGACTGGGAAAATGCTCTTCTACAGATAAACTCCTTTCTCCAATTTTATATTCTATCTCCTTGATTCAGCATTCACAGGATCCATCCCATGTATACTTTCTTGGCTTTTATATGAAAACTGTCCCTTCAGAGAGGGTAACCTAGGGCAAGGCAGCTCTCTTTGGTAGAGGGCAATTTTAGCATCCATGGATGATTCTTGACAGAAACAATTAGCATTATGATTGCTGAAAGGATGTTTTCCACTTCCTTCATTCCTTTAGTTTGTACATCTCTAACACCCCAATAAAACAGAATAGAGAAAATAATGACAAGTACCATTTGAAAGAGAAAATATAAATGATCCCCAAAATGAAAAACATAATTACCTCTCTAATGATCAAATAAATGTGAATTATGACAAAATACAATACTACAAAGTAGTTTTATTTTTGTTTTGTTTTCTTGGTTAGTACCATACTCATTTTCTCATTTTTGGTAAGGATGCACTAAAATATGAATTCTCATTTCCTTGTAAGAAAGGAGTGTAAACTTGCACAATTTAACTCTGTGTATCAAGAAATAGGTAATTTCTTCTCTAAAAACACTCAATAATTCTTTTTGCCTCATTTTAACAGTTTTCTTAGTATCATGTCATCTGTCTTAGTCAGCCCAGGCTGCCATAAAAAAATGTCATAGACTAGGTTGCTTAAACGATAGTAATTTTTTCCCCTCACAGTTGTGGAGGCTGGAAAGTCCAAAATCAGGATGCCAGTATGGTTGATCTCTGATGAGGGCTCTCTTCTGGGCTTACAGATGGCTGCCTTCTTTCTATATCCTCATATGGCAGGAGTGGGGAAAAGAAGGGTGCGGTAGGGGTAGGAGGGGGAGGAAGAAGGAGGGAGATGGATGAGAGGGATGGAGGAGAGAGAGAGAAAGGTCTGTTTCTCCTCTTATAAGGCTACATTCCTATCTGATTAGGGCCACACTGTTATGTCCTCATTTAACTTTAAATACTTTCTAAAGATCCTACCCCAGATCCAGCCACATTGGGAATTAAAGCTGTCTACAGCATCATCTCTTAAAATAATTGTCTTTAAATATCTTCAAAACATATGTCCATTTCATCTCTTCTCTTCATTTCCTCTGTTAATGTCCTTTTCTAAGCCAGCATCATCTATCAACTGGATTCCTACAGAAGCTCTCTAACAGATCTTTCTACTTCTATTCTAGCCTCACAGCATTCTATTCTCACTGAAATTCTTTTTAATACTGTAAATAAGTAATGGTGCATTAGTGAATAAATAAATAAATGAACAACCTTAAGAGTTAGATAGGACTGATATTAATGTATACCTATTTGACAGATAAGTAAATAAAAGCACCAATCTTCATCTCAGGTTTTATACAACATTGTCTTCTTCCAAAGAAAATAGAAACAGCTTACATTACTGAGCTCTTACCAAATGCTAAGCATCCTTCTAAGCACAAAGCATATATTGTATCATTAATCCTCCCAATACTCCTATGAGGTAGGTACTATTATTTTCCTCATTTACTGATGAGGGATCTGTACAACTGAGTAACTAAGAAACTTACCCAAACTTACAAAGCTAGTAAAGAGTGGATCAGAATGTGATCTGATTTAGGAGCCTATACGCTTAAATACTACATTAAATCTATTAAGTTAATTAATAAAGGTAAACCACTTAATACAGTGTCTGGTACATAAGTGCTATGTTAACTGGATATTAGTATTATTATGTTGCTTTGTGGTGAAATGCTTGTTTAAATATTTGCCCATGTTTATTGGTTCTACCAGTTTGTGGTTTGCCTTTTTGTTTCTTAGTGAGGTTTTTCAAAGAGCAAACGTTTTACATTCTGATGAAGTACAATTTATCACATTTTTTCTTTTATGTTTTAATTTCTTTGTCTTATCTAATAAACTTTGCAATGCCAGAGCACAAAGATTTTCTATTTTATTCTAGAAATTCTAGAGATTTAAATCAATACTCATATTTTCCCTTGAAGTTATTGAGTCAATCCAGCACCATTTACTGAAAAGTTTTTCCTTTCTTCCATTGAATTGCCTTGGCTCCTTTGTGGAAAATCAGTTGACTATATTTACATTGATCTATTTCTAGACTTCTCTCTATTCCATTGATCTATAAGTCTTTCTTTTTTATAATACCAAACTGTCCTTATTAACGCAGTCTCTTATGGTATGTCTGCACTATTCAAAACAGTAGCCACTAATCTAGCTATTTAAATTTAATTAAAATAGAATGAAATTAGAATTTCAGTTTTTTAGGTTCCAAGGGCACATTTGAAATGCTTAATAGCCATATGTAACTAATGACTACTACATAGTGCAGTACACAATTATAGAACATGCCAACTGTCATAGAAAATTTTATTAATTTTCTTGAAAGTCTTGAAATTCAATAGAAGTTTTTTTCTTTTAAAAATTGCTTTGGTTGACAATTTTATATACCTGTAACAATTGTAAATACCTATGCGCCAAACACGGGAGCACCTAAATACATAAAGCAACTATTAACAAACATAAAGGAAGAAATTAGCGATAATACAATAACAGCAGGGGATTTAACACTCTGCCTGCATCAATGGATAGATCATCCAGAGAGGAAAGCACAAGGAAACAGTGGCTTTGAATGACTTATTAGACCAAATGGCCCTAACAGATATGTTCAGGACACTCCAGCCCAAAACAGCAGATTACACATTATTTTCAAATGTACATGGGACTTTCTCCAGGATAGATTTCATGTTAGGCCACAAAATAAGTCTCAGTAAATTAAAGAAGATTGAATTCATATCATGCATCTTTTCCAATCACAACATTACAAAACTAGAAATCAATCATAAGAAAAAATCTGTAAAGAACACAAATATATGGAGGCTAAATAACATGCTACTAAACAATGAATGAGTCAACCAAGAAATCAAAGAAGAAGTTAAAAAATATGTGGAAACAAATGAAAATGAAAACACAATGGACCAAAATCTTTGGGATGAAGCAAAAGCTGTTCTAAGAGGGAAGTTTATAGCAATACAGGCCCACCTCAAGAAATAAGAAAAATCTCAAACAACCTAACCTTACATCTAAAGGACCTAGAAAAAGAATAACAAAGCCCAGAAACAGTAGAAGGAAGGAAATAATAAAGAATAGAGTAGAAATAAACAAAATAGAAACAAACAAGCAAACAAAAACAATAGGACAGATCAATGAAACCAGGAGTTGGTTCTTTGAAAAGATCAACAAAATTGATAAACCTTTAGCCAGATTCATCAAGAAAAAAAGAGAGGGGACTCAAATAAATAAAATCAGAAATGAAGGAGGAGAAATAACAGCCAACACCACAGAAAATACAAAGAATTATAAGAGAATATAATTAAAAATTATATGCCAACAAATTAGACAACATAGAAGAAATGGATAAATTTCTAGAAACATATAACCTTCCAAAACTGAAGCAGGAAGAAATAATAAAATTTGAACAGACCAATTATTAGCAGTAGAATTGAATCAATAACGAAAAAGCACCCTACAAACAAAAAGTTCACAAGTGAATTTACCAAACATTTAAAGAAGAGTTAATACCCATTCTTCTCAAACTATTCCAGAAAAGGGAAGACAAAGGCAGGCTTCCAAATTCATTCCACAAGGCCAGAATTACTCTGATACCAAAAACAGATAAAGAAAGACACTACAAAAAAAGAAAACGACAGGCCAATATCACTGATGAACATACATGCAAAAATCCTCAACAAAGTGGGGCACCTGGGTAGCTCAGTTGGTTAAGTGTCTGGCTCTTGATTTTGGCTCAGGTCGTGATCTCAGGATCCTGGGATCAAGCCCAGTGTTGAACTCCGTGCTCAGCAGGGAGTCTGCTTGAGGATTCTTCCTCCCTCTCCCTCTTGTGTTCTCTCTCAAATAAATAAATCATTTTTTAAAGACTTTATTTATTTATTTGACAGAGATACAGAGATACATGAGTAGAGGGAGGGGCAGAGGAGGGATAAGCAGACTCCCCGCTGAATAGGGAGCCCATCGCAGGACTGGATCCCAGGAGCCCAAGATCATGATCTGAGCCGATGTCAGACACATAACTGACTGAGCCATGCAGTCACCCCAAATAAATAAATCTTCAAAAAAAAAAAATCCTTAACAAAGTATTAGCAAGCAGAATCCAATAGTACATTAAAAATATCATTCAACATAGTCAAGTGGCATTTATTCTAGGGATGCAGGGGTGGTTCAATATTTACAAATGAATCAAAATCACATAAATAACAGAAAATATAAAAACCATATGATCATCTCAAAAAAATGCTTTGGTTATTCTAGGGTCTTTGTACTTTCATATGAATTTTAGAATCAGTCGGTTGCTACAACAAAGCTACTAGAATTTGGTTTAGGATTGTTTTGAGTTTATTGATCAATTTTGGCAGATCTGCAAAGCTATTGAGTCTTCCAATTCACAAATATATCTCTCCATTTATATAGGTCTTCTTTAACTTCTCCCAGCGTGTTTTGTTGATTTTAGTATATAGGACTTGAACATCTTTTGTTAGATTTGTTACTTGATGTATTGTTTTTTGGCATGATTGTAAACAAAAGTTTTAATATTTTATTTCCAATTGTTTGCTGTTAGTATATAAGAATTCATTTAAAAAATTTATGTATGTATGTATGTATGTATGTATCTAAATGAGATGATGGATATTAAGTAAACTTACCGGGGGTAATAACTTCACAATATATGTAAGCCAAGTCAACATGCTGTACACTTTACATTTGAACAGTACTACATGTCAATTATATCTCAATAAAGCTGGAAGAAAAAGAAAACATTTTTTGTTGTTTTGAAGTATAATTGACATACAATGTTACATTAGTTTCAAGTGTATGACATAGTGATTCGTTAACTCTATATGTATGCTATGCTCACCCTAAGTGTAGCCACCATCTGTCACCATACAATGCTATTACAATACCACTGACAACATTCGCTATTTGTATCTTTCATCCCCATTACTTATTATTACATATATTTATATGCTTATTTTATAAGTTTTTTATTTTTGCATGTCAATCTACTATCCTTTGAATTTGTTAAATTCATCTATAAGTTCTTAACTGCTCTATAGATTTCCTAGTATTTTCTACATAAATAGCCTATCAACTGTAAATAAGGAGAGTTTTATGCTTTCCTTTCTGTGCTTTATGTCTTGTAAGTCTTTTCCCTGCCTTGTTACAAATCTGATGCCTCTAGTACAATGTGGAATAGAAGTGTGGAAACTGGGTATCCTTGTTTGTTCTCAATTTCAGGGAGGAATGCCCTTTAAGGTAGTTTAAGGAAGTTCCTTACTTTCCTATTTTGCTAAGGGTTTTTACCATGAATGAGTGTTGATGCTTTTTCTGAAAATCTTGAAGTAATCATGTGGGCTTTTTCTCCTCTATTCTGTTGAAGTGATTAATTACACTGATTGATTGTTACACATAAAACCAACATTGAGTTCCTTCTGAGATAATCCTACTTGATCACAGTGTATTGTCTTTTTAAAATATTGCTGAATTTGTTTTTGCTAATGTTTTGTTAAAAATTTTTACATCTTACTATTGAAAAATATTGGCCTATAACTTCCAGCTTTTTGTAATATCTTGTCAAGTTATGGTATTATGCTGACCTCATGAATGAGTTGGGTAGTGATCCTCCATCCTCTATTTCCTGAAAACACTGTGCAAGATGAGACTGGACTCATTACTTTATCCTTACAAACCTTAAATGTTTGCTAGAGTTCACCAGTTAAACAATATTAGGCCAGAATTTTCTTTTGGGGGAAAGGTTTTGATAATAAGTTCATTTGGTTAAATACATAAAAGTCCATTCAAATTTCTCTATTTTTTCCTTGTGTCAATATTAGTAAGTTGATTATTCAGGAAAATATTTTATAAATTAACAAATTTGTTGCAAGAGGTTATTCATATATTCACATATTATCTTTTTAATGTCTTCAGGATTTATGGTAGTAATTTCTTTTTCATTCCTGATATTGGTAAATTACGTTCTCTTTTATCTTGGTCATGCTACGTAGAGATTTGTCAATTTTGTTGATCTTTACAAAGAATCACCTTTTGGGTCTGTTAATTTTTTCTATGCTCTGCTTTCATTTTGTTGATTATTTTTCTTTATTACTTCCTTCACTCTGCTCTTTGGGTTTACTCTGTTGATTTTCATCTGGCTTCTTATAGGGAACAATAAGTCATCAATTTTAAATCTTCTTTTTAAATATAAGCATTTAAAGTGATGTTTTCCTCTAAATACTGCTTTGGCTGCATCCAACAAATTTTAATATGTTGTATTTTCTGTTGTCATTCAGTGCAAAGCATATTGTAATTTCTCTTATGACTCTTTTTTGACTCATGAATTATTGAGAAACATGTGGTTTATTTTCAACATATTTGGTGTTTTCCTAGATTCTTCTTCTTATTATTATTATTTATAAATACTTGATTTATGGTCAGAGAATACAGTGTATGTAATTTCGATGCGTAACTTTAGTGAGGCTTGTTTATGGCACAACATATCATTTATCTTGCATTTATCACAGGCACTTGAGAAGGATGTGTATTCTGCAGTTGTTGGATGTAGTATTCTATAAATATCAATTAGTTTGTTTCTGATTGTGTGGTTCACATCTTCTGTATCTTTACTGATATATCTTTCTTCGTGGTTTACACTTCCCTGATGGCTAAATGTATTGGTTCTTTTCATGTACTTATTGGTTAGGTACAGTCACTTTGGAAAACAGTGTGGAGGTCCCTCAAAAAGTTAAAAATAGAGCTACCCTGTAACCCAGCAATTGCACTACTGGGTATTTACCCCAAAGATACAGACATAGTGAAAAGAAAGGCCGTATGCACCCCAATGTGCATAGCAGCATTGTCCACAATAGCTAAACTGTGGAAAGAGACAGGATGCCCTTCAACAGATGAATGGATTAAGAAGATGTGGTCCATATATACAATGGAATATTACTCAGCCATCAGAAAGAACAATTACCCAACATTTGCAGCAACATGGACAGGACTGGAGGAGATTATGCTAAGTGAAATAAGTCAAGCAGAGAAAGACAATTATCATATGGTTTCACTCATTTGTGGAACATAAGAAGTAGTAGGGAGATCGGTAGGAGAAGGAAGGGAAGAATGAAGGGGTGGTAAACAGAAGGGGGAATGAACTACGACAGACTATGGACTCTGGGAAACAAACTTAGGGCTTCGGGGGGGGGATGGGCTAGCTCAGTGATGGGTATTAAGGAGGGCACGTATTGCATGGAGCACTGGGTGTTATACACAAACAAGGATTCATGGAACACTATGTCAAAAACAAATGATGTGGGGCGCCTGGGTGGCATAGCGGTTAAGTGTCTGCCTTCGGCTCAGGGCGTGATCCTGGCGTTATGGGATCGAGCCCCATATCAGGCTCCTCCACTATGAGCCTGCTTCTTCCTCTCCCACTCCCTCTGCTTGTGTTCCCTCTTTTGCTGGCTGTCTCTATCTCTGTCGAATAAATAAATAAAAATCTTAAAAACAAAAAAAAAACAAATGGTGTACTGTATGGTGACTAACAAAATATAATAAAAAATTAAAAAAAATAATTTTTAAATGTATGATATGAGTAAGGATTGAGGTTCTATTATTTTCCCATATACAGATTAAACTTCTCCAGCACACCGTGTTGCAAAGACTTTTCTTTCTTCGTTGAATTACACTGGCAACATGTAGAACATCAACTGATTTTATTTGGGGGTCTGGTTCTGGGTTATCCATTCTGTGCTCTTGATCTATGTTTTTTTCCTTAGGCCAATACCACACTGTTTTGAGTTGTAGCTTTACAGTATGTCTTAAGAGCAGATACTGTACATGTATCTAACTATATTCTTATTTGGTAATATTTTACATATTCTAGGTTCCTTGCATTTCTATATAGATTTAAAAAAGAAGTTTGTCAACTTCTATCAAAAACACTTGCTAGGATTTTGACTGAGATTGTGTTTAATCTATAGATGAATCTGGGGAGAAGTGACACCAATATTGAGTTCTCTAATTTACAAACAAGGTACATATTTAAATTGGCTTAGGTCTTCAATTCCATTATTATTCACTAGTTTTATTTTATAGGATTTGTACTATTTTATTAGATATAGCTCTTTATGTTTCTTATGTTTATGCTATTGTAAATGGCACTTTTTCATATTTCAATTTTAAATTCCAGGTTTTTAATCCTTGTGTATGGGAATACAATTGGTTTCTGTACGTTGACTTTGTATCCTATGGCCTTATGAAACTCATTCATAAGTTCTAGTAGCTTTTCTTTAGGTTTCTTAGGATTTTCTGTGTACCCAATCATGGTGCCTACAATAGACAGCTTTATTTCTTTCTTTCCAATCTGCATGCCTTTCCTTTCTTTTACTTGTCTTAGCATACTGAGTAGGAACTCTAGTACTATGCTGAATACAACCCTGGAGGAAAGCATTCAGTCTTTCACTCTTAAGTATGATATTACCTGTAGGTATTCCATAAATACACTTTGTCAAAGTCAGAGAGTTCCTTTCTGTTTCTAGTTTGAGGAGAGCTATATTTTTTGTTTGTTTGTTTGGTTGGTTTGGTTTTTTAAGATTTTATTTATTTATTTATTTATTTATTTATTTATTTATTTATTTGAGAGCAAGAACACAAACGGAGCGGAGGGGCAGAGGGAGAGGGAGAACTGACTCCCCGCTTAGCAGGGAGCCCGATGCAGGGCCTGATATCAGGACTCTGAGATAACGACCTGAGCCTAAAGCAGATGCTTAACTGACTAAGCCACACAGGCACCCCCTATTTTGTTGTTAAATCAGTCATGGAAATTGGATTTTGTCAAGTGCTTTTTCTTTATTTATTAAAACTATTTTTTTTTCTTTTTAAATTCAGCTAATAGGATGAATTATATGGATTGATTTTTAAATGTTAAGCCACCTAATCATGATATAGTATTTTTTATGTATTAGTTTTTAATTTGCTTATATTTATTAAGGATTTTTGAGTCTTTGTTCACAAGAGATTATGCTTTATACTGTTCACACCTTTGCCTCCTTTCAGATTCAAGGTAATACAGGCTTCCTAAAATGAGTCAGGAAATATTCACTCCTCTTTGGTTTTCTAAGAGTTTGTGTAAGATTGGTATTACTTCTTCCTTAAATTTTTGATAGTGGGGTATTGTTTTAACAGATGTCAGAAACCAATGTAATGAAATACATACTACATAAACATGTAAATGAAAAATAACATTCCAATTATATAATATAAAGTATAGATCTTATATCTTTTAATGTAGTAAAATAATTTTTATTCTCATCAGATATTTTCTGAGATCAGAATACAACTTGTTCCAATTTCTCCTATAATTAGAGGAGGCCATTCCACTAATAGGAGATACTCTTAAAAAATTACAGAAAGAGGAAGAGAAGGAAAATCAACAGACCGCATTTACTATTCCGTGGCCCTATATACATAAACAGTTATTTTTATGTGCCATTCATACCACATTCAGGTGTGAAAGGGAAGGATATTTCAGTGAAATTGTCCTAACTCCACCTCCCCATCATGCCTCCTATTTCAAATATATCAAGACTATATAAACAGAAAGATTATCATCTGTCAAAATTAATAATGAAAGCAGAACCAGGGATGCAAAAAAGGATGAACATATGATCAATATTTCTTATAGGTGATTCTTTTTCTATTTTATGCAGAAAATGAAGAAGTGTACAGAGCAATTAAGGAGGTTATATATTTGGGGTCATTATTCAAAGAAAGAAATTTTTATTATTCTAGTTTATTACAATAATTTCTCTGTCATAACTTAATACTTCTTTTGTTAATTTTTTAAATTAAGTATTGAACTTCTAACAAATTATGTCCAAATAACTAAGGCTGCTATTAATAGAGAATGAGTGCTGGGATAATGTGCTCTTGAAGAATATTTTATAATTCCATCCCAAAAGAACACTGGCTATTATTATTATTAGTTTTATTTCCTTCCCTTCCTAATATCTACAAGTAAATAAAAATTTCTTGCAGGTTTTTTTTTGGGGGGGGAGCGAATAGTGAGGCAGAGATGTAACTTTTATAAAAAAGGAAATGGCAGAACAATAAACCCAACTTCAAAATTTCCTGTCAATGTTGAGGCTTCCAGTAGGCTTCATATATTTGCTGGAAAGAAACTGACATGCTAGTTTTCAGAGCCTTAGAGCTGGCAAAGTGCTCAGATGGCAAATTTCGTGTAGAAAACTTACATCTAATTTCTGCCTGGTGTCCTGCCTCCACGATACATTGGAGCCATACAACATTATAACACAAATGTCATGCAAATAGTTAGGCCAGCAGCTCTGGGAAACAAATCCTGTCTTATAAAACAGTACACCCTGTATGCTTTGATTGTCATTCATTAACATGGTTTCCAGTGAGAGTGACATTTCCATCTGATGCAGAGCTGAAAGCAGATCCTACATGAAATCCCCTTCCCGTTCTGCACCTGGTTTCCCCTCCCCCCATCCCTGCCAGCCCCTCCACAGTGAAGGGCAGTCCAGGCCTGGTTCCTGTCACTAGCCAGGCTACAGCCTCAAATCCCAGGTCTGTGTTCTGGTTTCCCTCTGGGTCTTACTAGAAGTTTATCGACGAAACACAGGCTCCTCATAATCTGTTTGAAAAGCCCACTGCGTTCAACAGGAAGATATGATCATCCTATAGTGGTGAAGACCGTTCTGTGTGTTGTCATTGTGGAGAAAATGTTCTACAAGTGTGTGTATGGAGAGAAGAGGAATTGGGGAGGTGGGATGTTTTCACTCTACCAGTGAAACAACCTCATCTCTGCCAAAAACCTAAGATCCGGTCCCCTTTGGGGAACTCTCTCTCTAGGTTTTACTTTGGAAACCATCTGCTCTGTCCGTGAGTATTGGCTCCCCAGGGAAATTCAGGCCTCTCAAAGTTTTGGCCTCATGTCTGGGGGAATTCCATACCCAAGCCAGCCAAGACTTGGCTTGTCCTTCTAGGAGAGAAGATTTTGTGGATCTAGCATTTGCATGTGCTTATCCTTTGGGCCAAAAATTATCCAGAGATGTAACTGAGCTTTCTAATTATGCAAATAAATACCAAATATTCTTTTTTTTCTCATGCACTCTCTCTTTTTATTCAAAGAAAGTCATTATCATAGTGTGAATAGTTCCTCAATTTGTTTCAGTTCTGCTAATTACCACATAACCTGGGACAAGTTGTAGATGAAATCTAGATACTGAATGGGCTGAATTCAATAGGATATGAGCAAAAAAAACAACAACAAACCAAATGAAATGACTTTTTCTTGTTCATTGCTCTCTTCAAACTTATTCTGTGGGCTATATCTTGGCAGAAACTTTCCAGTATACTCAGATAACGCAAGTCATTTTTATGCATAATCAGAGTCTCCTCACAGGACTAAAAATGTCATAATCACCGCTCCTTATTCTTATTACTACAACCAGACCTTATCCTACCCTGCTACCTCAGCTTGCTATTGCTCTAGGCCTGGAACAATCGTGGGAGGAAATCTTAGCTTTTCTCTTTACCGTATTTTTCTCCTCCTTTCACTATTTTTAGGACTTCTCTGGGTCCATTAGGGTTCGAGGTGGAAAGTAAGAACAGGTAAGCCAAAGGAAAGATCTTACTTCACTGGCATGGATGTAATCTGTGATGGAACTCTCCGAGTGTGGCAATGTGCCAAAACTGATTCTTCTTCTAATGGGACCTTTCTGTGTGTTCCTCAATGATATCCCCAATGGATCTCTCCAACTGCAACTTCCTTGATGCTTACTTGTTGCTTGTTGCTTGCTGGCTGCTTAAAATTCTTCCCTCAGCCTCTGAACATGTGACAGTCTTCACTTTCACTGGGCTCACATCTCCATCCATGCATTTCTGTTAGGTGGAACGTGGAATTGGAGCTATCAAAGTAGCTCCATATTGCCTCACTCCCATGTGGCCTGTATCTGATCCACAGGAAAAATTCATCCATCCTTGTCCTGTCATGATGTTGGTGGAAGAGTTTTTTATTCCCAAGGTAGTCTTCTTTCACTCCGCTCTACTGTATTGGGCCAATCTACCTCCAGTTTCTCTTGCCATCCCTATGCGTCCAGACTGCATGATACTAGGTCAATCCTAGGTCGATCCCACCAAGTAATTCCCTTGAAGCCCTCTTTCTTATTTAGATTAACAGGGAGGAAAAAGTAACCCTCTTACTCCATAGGAGTGGAAATCCAAAACATGCCAACAGCTATCTCCAGAGTAATCCTCTTTCCCAGCCATTTCAGCTTCAACTCTTTATATCTTCAAGGTGGATGATGGCTCAAGATCTGAAAATCAGATCCATATAACTCCAAATCTTGTGCTCTGAATAAGCAGGTAATATATATTACATCATTAAAGATTAATAGAACTCTATAGCTCTCAGAATGGAAATTACAATTGATGGGGAACATAGCCTTATGATTAGATTCAAGTTAGGCATTTTTGGCAGGTAGGCCACAGAAGTAATACTGTATCCTTCTCATTGCATCACCTCAGGAGGCAAATGATGTCTATTTTCCCTACTATTGTGGAGGTTAACTTTGAGTCCTAAGTAATGTGGGCCAGGTTTCTTCACTATACAGTTTTATTTCTTCATCATAATTAATAAATTTCATGTGGGAGATATTCTGAAACTATGTAAATATCCAATTTCTTGTCAAACTTTCACTCGCTAATTTCAGAATCTATTGACGATTCTTGCCTAAAACCATTATTTCTGTATTAGTTGCCAAATAATGATAAATTCATATGTTTTTAATAAATTAGTATATAAAGTAAAGAAGTGACAATATAAGGGGAAAAAAGGAGAAACTGAAAAAAAAAATACCAGGAATATTTTAAAAAGAACCAAAGAGAATGACCAGAAATGGAAGATAGCATCATTAAAATTAACAAGTTAATGGATGTATTAAATACGTATTAAATACATATTAAATACAGCTGAAAAGAGAATTAACATGAATTTATTCAGAATCCACTCCATTGAGCTAAAGAGATGGAAAATTTAAAAGCAGAATAAGGAGACTTGAAGGGTAGAATGAGAAGTTACCATTTAAGTTTAGCAGATGTTTCAGAAGGAAAAAAATGTAATTTTCAAACAGACAGTGGGTGAGAATTTTCTAAAATGAGGTGAATCCTCAGATTTAGAAAATGTAAGAAGTAAAATAAATAAAATTAAACCCACACTAGATAGACCTTAGAGAAATTCAGGACATAAAAAACTAAAAGAAATTTAAAGGAAATAAACTCTTAAAAAGGGATGGGTTGGCTACAAATATTGAAAATTCAACTGACAGCAGACTTATAGGCAACAACAGAAATCAGAAGACAATGGAATAGTATTTTCCACCTGAGAGAAAATTACTGTCAACATAGAATTCTATATCTACTAAACAACCATTTAAATAAGAAGTTATGTTATATAAAGTATTTAAGTAAGAAGTGAAGTTATATAAAGACTTTAAGACAAAAAATATTACAGATTTTACTGTTTATAATTTCTCCTTTAAAAAATCTTTAAGTCTATGGAAGGCAGAATTCTAAGATGGTGCCATGATACTCTCCCTGTTGTACCTTCTACTAGTTATTCAATCAAACAATAATCTAGGAACTGCTGTGAAAAGATTTTGCTGATATATTGACCTTCCAAAATCAGTTCATCTTAAAATAGGGGGATTAGTGCATAAGTCATTTAAATCTGGGCCCAGCGGGCAGAGACAGAGGAAGTCAGAGAGAGTCAAAGTATTTGAGGGTATATAGAGAAGGCCACGTGGTAAGGGACTGTGGACAGCTTCAAGAGGCTGAGAGTGACCCCTGGTCAACATTTACCAATAGAGTTGGAATCTAAGTCCTGTAACCATGAAGAACTGAAATCCAACAATATAATGAATGACCTTAGAAGCAGATTCTTTCCTAGAGCCTCCAGAAAATAGTGCAGCCCTGATTTCAACCTTGTAACAAACAGAACAGACGTCCAAACTTTGACTTATATCTGGACTCCTAATCTACTGAAATAGATAATGTATGTTGTTTTATTTTATTTTTTTTAAGATTTTATTTATTTGAGAGAGAGAGAGAGAGATAGAGAGAGAGAGCATGAGCAGGAGGGAGAGGGAGAAGCAGGTTCCCCACTGAGCAGGGACCCCAACGTGGGGCTTGATCCCAGGATCCCAGGATCATGACCTGAGGCAAAGGGAGACGTTTAACTGACTGAGCCACGTGGGCGCCCCTGTATGTTTTTTTAAACCACTAAGTTCATAGTAATCTGTTACACTTCCATGGAATAACAATCAGTATATTTTAAGAAGATGGAAACTCAAGATATAAAAAGCAGTAACTCTAAACAAGCCCTGACTGTGTTAAGAAATATAATAGTAAAATGGAACCATAAAAAGAGGTTGGAAATAAAATATTATAAAAAATTATATTTGAAACAAAAAGATGATCAGTCAAAAGCTGGAACTAGGTTTTGGAAGAGGCCAGAGACACCGGTTAACTTCAGATTATGTAAAGTCAGGTACTCGTGTTAAAAATATAAAGCAGCCACTAAAAATCATAAATAGAATATATAACTTTTCTTTCTGCTGCATTCTAGGTAATTTCTTTCATTTATTTTTCACACTACACATTCTCTCTTTAGCTGAGTCTAATCTGCTTTTTATCCTTAAAGACGTTTATTTTGTCTTGTTCACATTTTTTCTTTGCACCATCTAATGTATTTACCAAAGAAAGATGTAGGGTGTGTTTACTATTACTCTATCATGATGTTTAATAAAGAAAACTATGGATACAGAGAAAATCACAAATAAATCAACTGCCATAATTCACCACTATTACCATTACTATATCCCTGTGTTGGCATACATATATGTTTAATATGTTTATATATATTTATACACACACACACAGACACACACACATACCCTTAAATAGATATAGAAGTATTACTTTTGTTAGGTAGTATAGTGTACTAGTTAAAAACATACACTTTGAAGTCACAGAGACTTGAGTTCAAGTTCACGTCACCATTTATAAGCTATGTGTACTTGGCTAAATTATTTAACCTTCTGAGCCTCAATTTCTTTATCTGATATATGAAGAGGATGATAATAATACTTTCCTCAGAATGGTCACTAACTATTAAATTTCAATGACTATTTTTAATTCCTAAAATGTCCTTTTTCAAATAATCTTGTTCTTATAGTGACTTGTAATTTCATAAAAATCCCTATTTCCTTATTTTGTCTCTTTAATCATTTTAAATATATTTATTTTATAGGGTCTTTTGGGTAGTTCTGACTTCTCAGGTTTTTGTGCTACAAATTCTTCTTTTTGTCGTGTTATTTCTCTACCCTCTAATGGATAGTTTCTTTGTATAGTCTGCATTTTTTTTTCATGAGTAGATTTTAGGTCCTTTTTCTAGGTACTAGATGCTAGGTACTCCTGGTGCATGGCTTCATGGGCTCACTTGAGTATCATTATGGCTACTGTTCACTTTTTTTTTCTTTTTTAAAGATTTTATTTTTTTATTTGACACAGAGAGAGAGTGCACAAGTAGGGGGAGCTGCAGAGGGAGAGGGAGAAGCAGACTCCCCACTGAGCAAGGAACTGGCTTGATCCCAAGACCCTGGGATCATGACCTGAGCTGAAGGCAGATGCTTAACTGACTGAGCCACCAAGATGCTCCTACTGTTCACTCTTAATTCCAGCATATGTAGGGTTTTTTTTTTTTTTTCTTGCTTGCTTGGCTGTATATTTAAGTTATTTTATCCTTCACTTCTATGTGTTTGTGTTATCAAAACTATAGGCAGTCATCTCCATTAGTAAAATTTTAGAAATGGCTACCAAAATTAGGAAAAAATTTAGAGTAGACACTTAACTTTGCAACACTCTCATGATATCATGTAAGCACCAATTGTTTCTATCAAAGTGAAAGGCTAGCCTCGATTCACAAACATGCTAAGTGATCAGCTCCCCTTTCCTGAATCAAAAGCGTACATGTCACTATACTAGCTAAGCAATGCGTTCTCATTTATTATAGGAGCTGCAGGGAATAATAAGGAAGGGACTCAAGATGTTTGTAGAGGGCGGGAGAGAAAGTATAGAGCACGAGCCGACTATCATTATAGAGTTCTGACTAAATCAAGAACTTGTGGGTAAATGTGCCTTTGAGCTTTAACATATGACATATTTCCCCTGACTCTTCCCCAGAGAGCAATACTTAGTGAGCTGCTAAGGGAAATGATCAAAAGTATTAGAATCATTTTGTGACAACATGCAACTTTACAAGATACTTTTGTACTAGAAATGTGTACTAGTGTAATAACTGTATTACATTACGTACTAAAGAACGACCCAACTGTTGACCAATAACAAAGCTTTCTATGATGTAGAAACAAAAAAAGTAATATAATCCACATGTACTGGACAGTTGTAATATTACAATACAGACAAATTACTAAAAAATCTTAAATCATGAATCTGAAAATTAGAGTGCAATTCAAACAGACATTTCAGGTTTACCCTGAGCCTGAAATAGTCCCTAATGGTGGTATTTTGTTCTCCAGTTTGCAAACACGCCTCATCGCATCATTACCGCATGCACATTTCAAGTTAGAAGCCCTTATCTGGAGCACAAAAATTACACTGAAGACTTTAGACAATGAATCCCAGACATCCCAGAAAGACCTTTTCTTAGGCAACATTAACATTAGACGCAATTACATAGAATCTAATTTACTTTCTAGCAAGATTGGGAAATGATCTGGCTTGGTGGAAAACTTGGCTGTTATCAGGCATACTACACTTAGTTTTATTCCCCTAAAGGGCCTTGCCAGGAGGTCAAATAGGAACAGAACGCATTTTTTACCAACATGTTAAGAGATCACTTTTTCCTCCCCTCCTGGTCTGCCAAGATTCAAACCCTAACTAATACTGGCACATTACTTAACCTCTCTATGCCTGTTTCCTCACCTAAAAATGCGAATATTACCTGTGTCATGTGCTGACTATGAGGATTCTATGAGCTAAACTATAGTTTGCTATGATCATTATACTATGATGTATATCATAGTATCATTTTATCATTTTAGAGCCTCTAGAAAATATTAGGATGATAATGGTAATAATGAAAAATTACAAGAGAGTTTCTATGAGATGCATCTATTGGGTACTTACATAGTGTCAGGCAATTTATATTCATTATATCTTGTTTTCCTAATAATACTCTAGAGGAAGTACTTTGATCTCCATTTTACATATGATGAAGGTGTGGTTCAGAGATATTAAAGAACTTAACTCTGAGCACACAGCCAGCATGTTGATTTGAAACGAAATCCTTCTGTCACCAGAAGGCCTATGCTCTTTCTACTATTTCTACGGATCCAAGGGCGACACAAACTGAATATGGAAAGGATCCTGGCCACTTCTATTGCCCTGAAAGGAAAGCAAGTCTAATTGCTTTGGAGCAGGGAACCTACATATAGCTATTTATTGGAAAGGGGACTGGAAGGAGTTTCTGCTCTGCCCCTGGCAGGCTGTGTGGTTTCTGTAGTCATCTTACCTCCTTGATCCTCATGTCCTCACCGGTGGAAAGGGGAAGTTGGGCTAGACTAGTGTACCTATCCATTTCATTTCTCTGACTCTCAGTTTCCTTGTTTATGAAACAGGAATATAAGCTTGGCTGCCCAGGGAAATTTGGGAGATAAAAGTGATTTTTAAAGTGTTTTCTAGTTATCCACTGCTGCAGAAAACACACCAAAAACAATTACTTCAAACCATAACCACTAATTATTTTGATAATGAATCTGGGTTTTGATAAGACCCAGTCAGACAATTTTTTCCTCAGGGTCTGTCATGGAGTTGAAGTCAGACAGTGACCAGGGCTTCGATCACCTCTACAGCGTCTTCACTCACAGTGCCTGGGCTGGAATGAATCCAACATCTGGTGAGTGGAGGAGATGGGGCTGTTTCTTTCTTTCCATATGTCATCACTCCATGTAGGTGCTCCACAAGGCAGCCTTGGGATAGCGGGGTTTCCTACTTGGGAGCTTAAGCTCCAACAGTTAGTATCCTAAGAAAACGACCTGGGAGCTTAAGCTCCAACGGTTAGTTTCCTAAGAAAAATTAACAGAAGAGGCACAGGCGTGTCTAACCTAAACCCCAAAGTTACATAGCATCACTTCTGCTGCACTGTATTCATTAAGGCAGTTACCAAGTCCTCCCCAGGTTCCTAGGAGGGGACACAGGCTCCACCTCTTCATAGAAAGAGTGTCAAGGAATTGCAGACATCTTTTAAAACCACCACAAATTGCTATAAAGCATAGGTATTGTTATTACTAATTTTAACCAGCTGCAGCTCATTCTCTCAGGGGATTATTAACAGCAAATGTAAAACATTTCATATCGAGCGCATTCTAAAGCTGCCTTCTCCAAATGTGAAATTGTTGTGTTCTCAGGAAACATCCACCAACTTTTATATCAGCCAAAGTAAAACACAACCTGGAAAGAAAATTCTCATAAAAATACTACTAAGTGTGATGCTATTTCAAGCCAAGTGCATTTTTTAAAGCCCATCTGCTTAAAAAAGATTATTTTCTATTTTTTCCTGTCTGTTAACATGGATAATAGAGAAGTGACTGTAATAAGCATATTGGGGCATTTGGTAACTTTTGCAAATGTTAGCAGTACTTTGATCTATGCTAAGTGATATAGGCCTTTTAGCTAGGAGGTATGCAGCCTGTGGAGCAAGAAAGGTGTTGTCTGGTTTCTCCTAAGCTAACAGAGTCTTAGAAGGATAGCAGTCCCATCACTCGTGAAAGATGAAGTCCTGCTGAGAAGTCTGAATGACTCACTCAGGCTTTCAGGGAGTTATCTGTTTATCCAATACTGAAACCCAGGTCTTTTAACTATTTCAGTGTTCATTCTATTATTATGCAGTTTCTCAAGATCACTGCGAAGCTTGTGTGATTTTCTACTTGGGTATGAAATGCGTTGAGAAATTGCATAGCTCTGAATAGTGATTACATAATAAATGCTAGGCTGATTAAGCCCATTCCTATCAAACTGACATACCTTTTCAATAGTGGCAAGTTCTTATATCTGAGAAGTAAATAAATCAATAAATATCCCCCAATTTCTTTCATTCACTACTATAATTTCCTTTATCCTAATTCATAAATTTATCTAAACCCTTCCTGAATCTATAGTTGACTCTTAAAAACATAGGGGTAAGGGGTGTCCACTCCCCACATCATTGAAAATCTGTGTATAACTTTCGATTCCCCCACAACTTAATTACTAATAGCTAATGTTGGCCGGAAGACTTGCCAATAACATAAGCTGTCCATTAATAGGTATTTTGTATGGTATATGTATTATATACTAGATTTTATAGTAAAGTGAGCTAGAGAGAAAAGGAAATGTTAAAAAAATCATAAGGAAGAGAAAATACATTTACAGTACTGTAGGTATTGAAAAAAATACATTGTTTGGGCGTCAACTGTATTTATTTTTTAAGCTTGTATAAATTCTAGGGACAATCACTAATTCTAGGACTCCATGTTCTTTAACTTAAACTATTTAAAGCTACAAGCGTACCTATAAAGTTTCTGATGGCTGACTCAGCTTCTCTCTCTCTCTAATCCATAGAGATAATATAAAAAGGTATAAGTTTCTAAATTAGAGATTCTGTGTTCTTAATTATTTCTTCAATCCATTCCAACTACAAATTTTCTTTTTACATACATCCTGTACAGAAATGTATTTTCTTTCACGTTCTACTTTTGTATACATCACGATGCATATAGAGACAGCACTACATTGCACAGGTATCACTCTTCTCCCTTCTCCCTTTCCATGCTCCATCATGTAGCCCAAACACTGTTTTACAATCCTTCTCAACACAGTGCCCTAAGTATCCACTATTAGGTGACTAGAACAAGCCCATAACGTGAAGCCCCTTTGAGACTTCTGTATTGATACTATAGAATGGCCTTGTGCTAATAGCCTCAGTCTTTGAGTCTCTGATAAAATAACAGTAAAGCAATTAAAAAAAAATACAACAGAATAATACTACAAGGATGGAGAGAAATGGTACAAAAGCCATGAACAGCTGAAACTTGTTAATAAAATTTTTGGAAAACATAAAATAGAGACGTGGTATCTGAGTATGCAGAGTAGGTGAAGTGATAGCCTAGAGTACACAGAGACAGACAGACAGTGAGAAAGCAAGTCCGTGTTCCTCCAGAACACTGGAGAGGCTCATGACTTGGGACTTGGAGCTGAAGATAAAGGGTACTGATTTAAATTCTGTGTATGATGTCTTTAACCTTCTATACCCCCATGGCACAGAACTCCCAGAAGCTAACCATTGCTCTTCTTATTCCCTTATTTTCCTTTTGTGAAATTTCAGAACACCAAGAATAAAGATCCTGAACACTTCCAGAGATAAACAAAAGAAAACTATAAACGATATGGAAAGAAACTGGCATCAGAATTCTCATCAGCAGCAACAGATACCAGAAGATATTAGATAATGCCTTTAAAAGTATATATCCAAATACAACTCAAGTCCAAAAGAACCAACGCAACAAGGGGCATCTGGGTGGCTCAATCAGTTAAGCGTCTGCCTTCAGATCAGGTTATGATCCCAGGGTCCTGGGATCAAGCCCAGCATCAGGCTCCTTGTTCAGCAAGGAGTCTGCTTCTCCCTCACCTTCTCCCTCTGCTCCTTCCCCTCCCCCTGCTTGTGCATGCTCTCTTTCTCTCTTTCTCTCTCTCTCTCTCTCAAATAAATAAATAAAATCTTAAAAAAACCCAACACAACAAAATCATAAAACAAGAGAAGAAAAATTACTCTCAACCTAGAATTCTTTACCCGAATACATCAAGTGCTAGATTAAAATAAAACACTTGAAATTAGAAGTTCAAACTATGTACTTGCCACATACCTTATCTTAAGAAGATATAATGTTCAGTTAAGTTGCAGGATACAAAACCAATAAACAAAACTCAGTTGTGTTTCTATATGCTAACAACAAACTATCAGAAAGAGGAATTTAAAAATACCATTTACAATTGCATCAAAAAGAATTAAATACCAAGGAACAAATTTAACCAAGGAGGTGCACTGTGTACTGAAAACCATAAGACATTGATAAGAGAAATTGAGTATACAAATAAATAGAAAAATATTCTGTACTCATGGACTAGAAGAATTGATATTGTTAAAATTCCCTACTACCCAAAGCAATCCACAGATTCAATGCAATCCCTATCAAAATTCCAATGGCATTTTTCACGGAAACTTTAAAAATCCTAAAATTTGGGGCACCTGGGTGGCTCAGTCAGTTACGCATCTGCCTTTGGCTCAGGTCATGATCCTGGGGTCCTGGGATCGAGTCCCACATCAGGATCCCTGCTCGGTGGGGAGCCTGCTTTTTCCTCTGCCCTCCGCCTGCTCTGCCTGCCACTCCCCCTGCTTGTGCTCTCTCTCTCTGAAATGAATAAATAAAATCCTTAAAAAATAAAAAAATTAATAAAAAAAATGAAAATCCTAAAATTTGTATGGAATCACAAAAGACCCTGCACAGCCGAACTAACCTTTAGAACAAAACTGGAACAAAACGCTTCCTGATTTTAGACTGTATTACAAATCTGTAGTAATTAAAGCAGTATGGTATTGGCAGGGAAACAGGCACATAGATCAATGAAACAATAGAAAGACCATAAATGGGTCAGGCAGTCAAGTGTCCAACTCTTGATTTCACATCAGGTCATGATCTCAGGGTCTTGGAATAGAGCTGCACATCAGGTTCCTTGCTCAGCGGGGAGTCTGCTTCTCCCTCTCCCTCTGTCTCCTCCCCCCTGCTTGTGCTCTGTTTTTATCTGTCTCTCTCTCAAATAAATAAATAAAATCTTTTAAAAGATAAATAAATAAATAAATTGTCCTGGGAAAACTGGACAGCCACAGGCAAAAGAATGAAACCGGGCCACTATCTTACACTCTATACAAAAATCAACTCAAAAGAGATTTAATATTTGAACATAAAACCTTAAACCATAAAATGCTAGAAGAAAACATAAGCAATAAGCTCCTTGACACAGGTTTTAGTGATAAATTTTTGGCTATGACACCAAAGGCAAAGGCAAGAAAACCAAAATTAAATAAGTGGGACTACATCAAACCAAAAAGCTGTTGCACAGCAAAGGAAATCATCAACAAAATGAAAAGACAGCCTATAGAATGGGAGAAAATATTTGAAATAATAATCTGATATGAGGTTAATATCCTAAATATATAAAGAACTCATACAACTCAGTTACAAAAATAAAAACAAAAAACAAACAAAAAAACCGCACCAAACAGTCTGATTAAAAATCGGCTAGAAGAACTGAATAGACCTTCTTCCACAGAAGATATACAAATGGCCAACAGATACACTAATCATTAGAGAAATGCAAATCAAAACCAGAAAATAAGATATCTACCACTCACACCTGTTAGGGTGGCTATTATTAAAAGGAAAAAAAGAAATGTTGGCAAGGATGTGCAGAAAAGAGAACTCTTGTACACTGGTGGGAATGTAAACTGATGCAGCCACTTTGGGAAACAGTATGGAGATTCCTCAAGAAATTAAAAATAGAACTACCATATGACCCAGGAATCCCACTTCTGGGTACTTATCTGAAGGAAATGAAAACAGAATATTGAAGAGATGTCTGCATTCCCAGCTTCACTGTAGCATTACTCACTACAACAAAGATAAAAACCTTTACCTCCATCCTCCACATTAATAAACTTGATTAGCTCTCGGGCTCCAGATCATTCTGATGAATGAGGATTTCCACAGTTATGCAGAGGACTGGAAGAAACATGGATTTCATCTGGATATTGCAGAGCATTAAGTTTGATAAGGAAATAAAGGTATATAAAAGTATCTGAGAAGTCTGTCTTTCGCTATTTTGGCAATTCTATCCCAGGTGTGATCAAAAGAATCAAAATAGGATCTGTCCATACAGGGTAATTCTCTAAGTATGGCAAATCCAACAATTCACAATGAGGTAGAGAAATGAAAAGTGAAAAATTATTCATATAACCCAACAAATCTCACCAAAAAGAAAAAAAAAATCCCCCACCAAACACCTTTTCTAGAGCAAAGAATGGGGTTTGCACTACATTCATTAAACCAGACTATCTTGCCACGCTCATTAACCCACCTAGGTTATTCTTCATTTCTCAGCGTTGAATATATAATATGTAGCGTGTGATAAGGTAATATGAGTAGAAAAGGCTTCATTCCAAGTTTTCGAAACTCTGATATCTTTTGTGGAAAGAACTAAGCAAATCATGCTCTCTTCTGTGCAGGGCAGAGGGAATAGTGGCCCTCACTCCTCATCATGTGCTGAAGGCTGAAATTAATCACTTCTTAGATCTACAAAGCTTGTCCAGCACTCAGACAGCCTTGCCCTGCACATATATGCACTTAATAAATATTTCTGGATGATGTTTAAAGCTCCTAAAATAAAGTGCTAAATAACAACAATCATAGACCTTGGCAGCATGCCCTGTTAGCACATCTTCAACTGTTACATGAGGAGCGCTAAGCAAAAATTAGCTCATGGGGCCCCTCTAACTACTCTGCTAAAAATAAGCTTCATCATCTCTCATTTCAATGTTTATGAGGTCACAAGCATCTCACACACTCCATCCAAGTGCTGGTCATGTCGATTCCTTTGAGCTCAGGAAGTTGGCATCTAAAATAAAATGCCAATATTTAGATCCTAATGAATTCCAGGAAATATATTAGGTTTTCCCTTCAAGACTGAAAAACACATGGAGCTTTCAGCTTTTTATGCAAAAATCCAAGTATAAATCAATATAGTAGGAAGTGTTTAGCAATGATTTTCTCTTCTGATTTTTTTAAATCGCTTGCTGGCTACCTGCTTGAAGCCTTAGAATGGAGCCTTGTGTTTGATGGAGGTTTAACACACATTTGTTGCTATTGCTATAAACGCCAGACAGACCCCATAAGCAAAAAATTAGAAAGGATCTAAGACATGCCCATCTCCTAATATAGTTTTGAGAGTTAACAGAAGTAAAATGAGTACACAGTATAACACATTATAAAGTTCAAAATATTAGCTGCTAGTACTATGACCTGTCATATCCCCAAAACACTCATCTCTCTCTTTTTTTTTAAAGATTTTATTTATTTGTGTGACAGAGAGACAGCCAGCGAGAGAGGGAACACAGCAGGCGAGTGAGAGAGGAAGAAGCAGGCTCCCAGCAGAGGAGCCCAACGCGGGACTCGATCCCAGAACGCCGGGATCACGCCCTGAGCCGAAGGCAGACGCTTTTAACGACTGCACAACCCAGGCGCCCCAAAACACTCATCTCTTAATGATACCTTTGCAGTATTTTGGTTTCTCAAAACATTTTTTTTTCTCGCGAGTAAGTCATTTAACTTTCTCCAAGTAGGACATTTTAGCTTCCCTCCAATGTCTAAATGACCACGCCTGAATTAAACTTCCTTCCCTTTTTTCTTAGAACATGCCTCCACTGTAGGGATGGCTTGGAATATCAGCCCTCAGCAACCCCAGGCAAATGCTAACCTGATTCCTTGGATGATAAGTAGACATCACTGGCACATCAGAACTCATATATGGTCACATGTCAGCATTAAGTTCAGTGGTTTGATGCCAAAGGCTTCCCAGAAAGGGAGTTAGAGTGTCTCATCTGACTCATTCCAACCATGTCACCTTCTTTCGTTAAAGTGTCCTAAGGACTTCAGTACCTTCTTTTCCATTATTAATGACCCATGATTCATCAGTCTCCAAGACCTGTTACTAAATTAATCTGAATTAAGTTAGATGCCCTTAGTTAACAGAGGTCCCGTAGGTCCAGAGCTGGTTTGAGAAAAAGTAAAATATCAATTCCACATTCTTATAAATATTCAGGTTCACATATTTTCATCTACAGTTCATCTTGTTAATGTCAGCCTTCATAATTTATTGACCACGTAAAAATATTTTAGCATGGAAAGTGGAGAAAATGAGTGAGAATAAATCATTCAGTGCTCTTCCACAAGCCACAGTCCAGTCCAGAAGACCTTCATTTTTAATTTTGCAGTCAAGTGCCATTTGGGACAAATTGGTTAACAGTTCATCATGGGAGCAATTCCAGAGCTCATTCATTTAGACTCTAAGGACTTTTCAGCATCACTAGAGGCAGCCAGCACATAGCTGGTGACCTCAGGAAGAACACAATACTTGGAGATTTAGAAAAACTACAATATATGCTTCAGTCCTTAAAATTCATCATCTAATTTCCTCTATCTCCTTTCCACTGGGTAAGAAACATCTGTCAACACATGTGCCATTGGTCTGTTATTCTTCCTAATGTGGTTATTGAGTTTGACTCTCTACACCCCGACAGAGAGGAAAGACATTCTGACACATACGCAGGCACCATGGGGTAATGTAAAATATGCACAGGTTAAACAATCACTTACCCCTTCCCCCCATCCCTATGACTCTACCTAGAGGGAAAACTATGCCTTGTTTTAAATAACACTACCCTTTCCCATAATCCTGTATACTAGGAATTTACATTATAAAAGTTCGCTTTGTTATTTTTTCTTCCTAACAGAACAACATATGTTACGCTTACATTTGAAAGCAATCTCGGAAAATAGGCCTGCATGTGAATGCAATTGGCTGCTAGTTCACGTTTCCCTTTGACAAAACTGTGAGCAAAACACATGTTTTTCCATCTAAGTTAGAAGATGGAAAATGATGCATTGTTTTTTAGGCTTTTGTGGCATGCACTTTAAAATCAATGCATATTTCTTCATGCACATTTTCACAAATGTCAATGCTGATACATCCATCAGATCTGATGTGTTCAATCCTTTCAGCACCTGGAGAACTTGCACTCTTGAAAATATTTTTTCCTCTTAACTTTTCAATTTGCTCCTGAGAATTGTAATTCTTTTTGGCGAGTGATAAGTGAGAAACAGAATCCTCCATCTTCGTGTCCTACAAAGGTGTAAGACCATTCTTACATGCTCGCTCTTAATTTCAGGTACGTCAAAGAACGACTGTTTCGCTCACTGGTACACAAAGTAATCTCACCAGGTCCTCACAAAACTCAAGAAAAAACTGAAGCTAACTTGCCACTAACATGTTATAGGTGACCGCAGATAATGTGGTACAAGCAGGAATGACCCAATCACAAATACATTGCAAATAAACCAGAAGCGATCATTATTTAGTCAGAAAAGTACTCTTTTCCCGTTGTGGTTAGTAAAAAAAAGAAAGGCTTTTTCTAAAATTCCATTTTTTTAAAAATAAAATTTAGCTAGAAGAGGGAAATTGTAGGCCCTCATTTTAGCTATACACATTTAAGAATAAGGTTACCGGGAAGCCAATCAGACACTGATTGGAAAGGAGAGAAAAAAAGGACATGCCCCACGAGTAAAGTAATCTATTCAATATTAGGAATGGCAGGATGCCAACAATAGATGTGTATAGAGTGACTTCCCCCGATTTATGAAGAAGGGATAGAGGTAAGCAGGCCGTATACTATTTGCTGTACGTAAGATGTGTGGAGTTTTATCTTTACTTTTTTCAAGTACATGATTGATTTTGAAACAGGATGGGCAGAAAAGCTATCCACTGAGCTGAGAACATAAAGAAAGTTGGAACATTTTATTCACTTACTCAATATCTGAGTAATTTAAGAAGCAGTGGCTCTTAAAATCAAGAGCAAAATTTTATTTGGTAATATGCTGTCAGAATCAATGTGCCTTTATTCAGCTCTTTCTGCATATCATTTCTCATGCCTTTGACTAAGACCAAATGTAGCATTTGTAAGTTAAATGGCATTATACACATTAGCAAGTGACTTAGCTTAGAGAGATAGGTATTATCTTGAGGCCACAGCATCAGGGTGAAGTCTCTTGACCTAAAAATATATGAAAATTTGTTCCTTCTCTACTTCAGATTAAAGGATGAATGTGCTTTCTTTTAACCACAAAATAGTATAATGCATGTAAAATAGGTAAATAAGTTAAACTTTATTTTAAAATCTATTATAACTAAAAGGAGCACTGACATAATTAAGTCTCAGTAGTGAACAGAAATAAGTAGGTTGCATAAATATAAATATTTACTCCAATGAGCAGCTTGGTCATCAGCATTTACTCCAGAGTTTTCAGAGCATGAAGTAAAATGAAGTTGGTGGTAAACTAGCATTTCAAATGATAAAGTTAATGTTAATCCTTTTTTGAGCATAAATATAGAGACTACAAATTTCAAATAAGATCAAGTATCTTTCTTTAACAATCCCCACAGGGGTTCTTTTAGCTTGAAAAATGTGTAACAAAAACAAAAAGATTAATTCAAATGACTTGAATCCTTGCTACAGAGTGAGGAATATACAGTTCACCAACATTTAACTGAAGTATAAACAATCACAATAAATTATAAATCACACACAGGCACACATTTGGTGTACCTATCGATCAATCCTCACTAGCAATTGGTGAGGCTCCAAGTCTGGGGTGACGGTACGTTCTAATTCTGTGTCTAGGAATGCTTCATTGTCCTAATGCCCTTGTTATTTTCAGAAGAGTCATGGTTTATATAACATACTTTAGAGCTACATTATCTAAGACCCAGGTGGTTGATACAGTGTCTCTTAGTAGGACTTCTCTTATTTTCTTGTTTTCTATATGTCTTGTCTCCAGCTGGGCCATACAAGTCTGGCCCTCCGGAGTAGCAATGTTAATATACTCAATACACTCAACTTTAATATACTCAATAAAGAGAATGAGAATTTCTCTGTGTATAATTGCTTGAAGCCCAATCCTTCAAAAAGTCTTTATTCTTTTCCGACAAAGAGCTCACCAAGTACACGTCTTATGCTCTTACTATTTCTGTTACTAATTGCTATCACTTAGATGTGTGTAACCTAATTTCTTCCAGATGTGAAAACCTCTGCAATGCCTTGAAGCTTCCATGATTTGGGACTGCATTTACCTGCCCGCAGACTCTCCACCATCACTCAAGATATCTTTCCTCTATTTGTGCTTTTGTTTGCAATTGTACCCCATTCCAGGGCATCAGTAGCTATATAATTATATATTGTTAAAACTGAACATGAAGGGTACAGTACAAAGCTACCCATCTAGGATAAATTGCTGCATAGATGAGGCCTTTGCTATTTACTTCCTCCTGGGCATGGTGGGTTAGTTATACCTGGGTGTCAGAGAAGATATTTGGAGGCTGAAATAATCCTTTGGACACCATGATTAAGATTTTTGGGTAGAAGGAATCAATTTGAGGGCCTCAGACCCAATTCTTGGAAATGGACCCATTCAGGGACACGAAGTATGTTCGTATACAATCCTGAGTGGTGTCTTTCATACAAAATGTACCCATCCAGCCTCTGGAAACTCCTCAGTAGAGCCCTAAAATCTAGAGTTAGGATGGCCCTCTAATCACTGTAAGGAGAGAGGTTTCCCTGGCCGAGAAGATCCAGGTGGTGGAAATACCAGGAGTCATCGTGATAAAGGCAGCAGCAAGAAGTGAAGTCTTGATGACAAATGCCATCAGCAAAGCTGACAGCAATAGCACCTGAGGCATCAGAGCTGGTCATTTCTGACAGGCTCTGACAGCAGCAACAGCTGCTACAGAATGCAGTAGCCAGGGGTGGATAGAATGGAGACTCCACCAGCAAGAGTAGCCAGAAATCATCAACTTTCACTGGTGATGGGAAGATGGCAGGGGATGGAGAGTTAGGAGGATAGAGTGTGGAGTTAAAAACCAGTGTGTCAGATCCCTATACTCTGTGGTCACCAAGCATGGTGTGACCTATAGAAATAAGGATAATTGGGATAATGATCAGTTACCTATTTCACTTACAGCTCTTAGGCAGACACAAGCTTTCGGACACTCACAGTAGCAAGGACTCCCTGCACATGGTAGCCAAGAGAATCATATGTTTCTATCTCATGATGGTTAAGCAACAACTGAAGGAAAAAATAACATCTGTTGAAAGCCTTCCCATAATTATGTAATTTAATCCTTACACCAACACTGCAAGTTCTGTAATCACAAAACCCATTTTATAGATGACTAAAATGGGTCTCGGAAAGATTTAAATGATTTGCCCAAATACATGCAAATAAGGACATAGCTGAGATGTGAACACAGACCTGACTAACTTCAAAGCCAATGCTCTTTCCATTAGACTCTGCTGCCTCCGTGGGAACCTGAGACAAACAATGGAAACAATCACCACAGACACCCAGCCCTACTCCCAGCCAGTCTACCTCCCGCCCCCTGCAGAGGGAAGCAGATGTGGAGCAAAATATCCATGGGCTCTGAAAACTTCCATTTCTGAAGCTGAAATCCAAATGCTGAGAAGTTGCTGACACTGCTGCTGCTCCCTGCCAAGTCCCTTGCTCTGAGGGCAGTTTGGTGTAAAGAATGTTGATAATCACTGTAAACGGAGGAGTATGACTCTCAACCCGGGACATGAGGGTAGTGCATAGTTTTGGCAGCAGCATCTAGACTGTGGTACTGGGAGGTACACGCTTTTCACATAGAAAATAAAAAATAAAAATAAACAGATTGTCTGGAACTTTTCCAGCAGCCCCCCATCTGACCCCCAGGGCTTATAACCCAGTGTTCTGTCCCAAATGTGGTTTTCCCTGTTAAATGCTTGCAGACACCAGGTGAGGTATTCGTTGCATGGGTAGATAGTGATTATATCCCGAGAGTACTGGTGGGACACCACGAATGATGGGATTTGGGTTGTTGCGAATCCAAAGAGGGAAACGAGGTTCTTTCTGAGGCAAACAGCACCAGCAGTTTCACATGGAAGATGGATGTCCCAAAAAGAGCTAGCCTTTCGTGGAAAGGAAGATATGGTGGAAAGTCTCGCTGATGTCTAACAACGAAGGAGAATTTGGAAGAATCATGAGCATGGGGAGAGGGTCAATTTCACTCTCTAGTTGACCAATAATTCTTTTAGATATTTGAATTGGCATCACAGTGATTTTCTCTAATGTCAACACGAACAAAGACTGATTTGTCCTTAAAATGTCATTACATTGAAACTACAGAGAATATTCCTAACAAGTGGGAATCCATTTCTCATATATATATTTTTTTGCATCTTTTCATAGTTGAGTCTGTGAAAACAGAAAATATTTCCATGTTGGCACTCACCTGTATGGAGCATCTATTCCTTTCTGTTCTCTATGCTGGGCTTTAAATGTATTATCTCAGTTACTTTTCATAAAATACATGCGAAGTATTTTACAGGTCATAGTCGACATATATTGAGCATCTACTCTGCATCACTATGCTATTTATATGTATTATTTAACCTAATCCTCCATAAAGTACACGTGATTTTCTCCATTTTATAGACAGCAATAGAAATTATAAGGAAGAAGTCTAGATATAATAATAACTTAGGGGCGCCTGGGTGACACAGTCAGTTGAGTGTTGTAGTCTTGGTTTCGGCTCAGGTCATGAACTCAGGATTTCGGGATCAGGCCCTGCATCAGGCTCCAGGTTCAGTGCAGAGTCTGCTTAAGACTTTTTCTCCTTCTCCCTCTGCCTCTCCAACCTGCACTTGCTCTCTCTCTCTCTCTCTAAAATAAATAAATCTTTAAAAATAATAATAATAACTTAAAAATTACTCTATGACTGGCATTGTTCTAAATACTTCTCCTGCGTTAAATTACTCTGTGAAATAAGTACTATTATTACACCCATTTCACACTTAAAGCATTTGGCTGAGAGAGTTTAAATAATTTGCCCCAAATTATGCAGCCACTGAGGCTTAAAATCCAGTCTGTTGGATTTCAATGTCCATCATTTTAACCTCTGCATAATATTTCCCCACCACTTAGTAAGGTGAGACTCAAGAGAAGTTCAATATCCTACATCAGATCATACATTTATAAAGAATAGACTGAGCCAGGTCCCAGGGTTGTATATGTTTGTTTTTGTTTTTTTACTTCAAAGCCCATATTTTTCCACTTCATCACCAGGCTGCCTTTGTAAATAGTATTTCTTTGGCAGTGAGATTCTACCACAAGGCCCACAACATAAACTCTTAATTATTAACACCCATTGAGTTCTTTTTGTGAGACATTCCTGGACGTGAAGACTTTGCCTGTTAGGCACACTGAAAGGTTGAAGACGGTACTTCAAAGTTAAACAATGAAACTGTGAAAAGGATTACAAACAGTGAAAATAAAGTCAACACTTCTGGCTTAGGCAAAGATAATATAGCTTGAAATAATTCCCTCTCTCTCTCTTTTTTTAAATCTAAAATTCACTGACAGGATATGAAAACAAAATCTGGTTATCCCTAAGAAACAGTATTTTCTAAGTCAGCTCTACATTTGAGCAGCCAAATATTTGATCCATCCTAAAGTAAATTTTCAAATGATTTATTCCAGGTATGTATTCCTAATGATGACAAAATGAGTGATCTGTTCTTGCACGTATTAATATGCTCATATTCATAGGCCTGGGATAGATCCAGAAAAATATATCCATTTGTATTAAAACATTTGTAAATGGGACTTTTAAACCAAAGTAGGCAACATACTGTATCACTTACACATTTTGTTTTGGCATGAATCCACAAGTCATCTTTTATTAGGGGAAGCTTATTCCAAAGTTTTATTGATTATTTACATCTCTTAAAACTGATGAGAAAATTTTCAATGTAATTTATATACCTTTATCATTTTCCTTTCAATCCTTCCATATTATTATCTGTGATGAGCTGCAGTTAGATGTAAGAGTAATTTCATACAGAATACATAAGCCGTGCCCTCACCCTATTGTGAAACAGATACAACACCAAACCTCCAAATAAACGGAGTTTTATTTTATTTTAAAGATTTTTTTATTTATTTGTCAGAGAGAGAGCAAGGACAAGCAGTGGGAGCAGGGTCCCCCCTGAGTAAGGAGCCCTGTGGGACTCAATCCCAGGACCCTGGAGTCATGACCTGAGCCAAAGGCAGACACTTAACCGACTGAGCCACCCAGGTGTCCCCTAGGTTTTATTTTAAATGAAGGCAGTCTTACTAACTCTTAATTCAATCTAGGCCAGAGCCAAATGTGAAATATAATTTTATAGATGGATTTCTTCAGAACCATACTTTCTCATCACACTACCTGTAATTGACATTGGGATAGCTCAGAGGGGGAAAAACCACACTGTGAGAGAATGAATCCCATCTATATCTGTATCTGAATATCCTGTATACTTCTTACCTGCTGTATCACTCTTAATCCATTTCCCAAGGACTTACGGGCAACCACTTACCCAGGATTATCTAGGGTGAACAAATTAAAATATTTTAGTCATGCGTGCAACTAACACACACTGCACTGTATTGTAATTATATGTGTACATATACTTATATTCCTTATTAAATTTTAAGACCTTGAAAGGTAGAGGTCAACATCCTAAGCAACTTTGCATCTTACACGGTACCTAGTGCAGTGCTTTGTACACAGTTGGTCTTCAAATGCATGTTAAATTACTGGATGGTATTCATTATTTGGAATTGGATTTGACTGGATATAATAAAATTCTAAAATTAACAGTGGCCTAAAAAAAAAAAAATAAAAAAATAAAAAATAAAAATAACAATGACCGGAAGGAGATAGATGCATATATCTTTTTCATGTTATAAAGAGTACATAGGTAGGCAGTCCAAGAATACTATAGTAGCTCTGCAGTGTCGTTTTCCTTTGTCTTGGTCCTTTATCATTTACAGTGCATTGCCTCAAGACCTGGAGTGGTTGCCTGAACTCCAACCATCATATCTGTTTTCCATGAAGCAGAAAGAAAGAAGGGAGAAAAGAATATCATGACCTCCTTTTTAAGGAGGCTTCCAAGTATTCCTGTACCACACTTTCATTTAGATCTTCCTGAACAGAACTTCGTTATATAACCACACCTAACTACAAGGAAGGCTGGCAAATGTAGCCCAATAGCTAGATGTATTAGTGTCTCAAATAAGTTTTTTTTTTTAAGATTTTATTTACTTATTTGAAAGAGAGAGAGAGAGAGAGAATGAGCACAAGCAGGGGGAGGAGCAGAGGGAGAGGGAGAAGCAAGTTCACCTGCTGAGCAGGCAGCCAGATGCAGGGCTCGATCCTGGAACTCCAGGATCATGACTTGAGCCGAAGGCAGACACTTAACTGACTGAGCCACCCAGGTGCCCTAGTGCCTCAAATAAGTTTAATTGATATATTAATGAAATGACTAAGATGGACTCTTAAGGAAGACATATATCAGTATGTCACAAGTACCCACCCAAGAAGAACAAAACCATTTCTAATGGAATATAATATTGAGATTTGGAATATGTTCTCAATATTTATATGAAAACCTCTTTCAGTTTATTGTCTTTCAGCACCAACTTATTAACCACACACTATATGACAAGCTCTCTTCTTAGCACTAGAGAGTCTTCGTTTGAGGAATTTAAAATCAGAATAGTCAAAAAATTTTCTATTGACTTTGACAGAAACCCTATTCAAATTAATGTCTGTTGACATTTTAAAAATCTATCTACCATCTATTTATCCATTCATCTAATTTATCTATATACCTCCCTATTTACTTATCTTTAAAGCAAAGAAGGGAACAGTTCCTCAGTCAAATATGCTTATGAGCTATTGAGACAAGCAAGAATGGGTCACTTATTGTGCCATTTTTATGAATTTATGCTTACATACCTGGAATAAACCACTTGAAAATTTAATTCAGGATGGATAAAATATTTGGGCATTCAGTTGTGTTGTTCACTTAGAAAATAGTATTTCTTAAAGAAAACAAGATTTCATTTTCATTTCCTAGATAGAGGTAAGTAGGTAGGTAGGTAGATTGATAAGCACAGATTTTTTTTTTAAAATAGCATGCATGCGTATTATGTAAGCATAGTTCTAAGTTCTTGGTTTAAACTCACAACAACACTATCAAATAGGTAACTACTATTCTTACTTTATAACTGGGGAATTAAGAACAAAAAGATTAGTAAATAATGAACTTGACGTCAAATTCAGATAGGCTGGCTCCAGAGTTCTCCTTTGTAATAATATGCTATTCCACTTCTTGGAATGAATACCTTCTAAGCAACATACAGTTAAAGAAAAAACAACCATCAAAATAATTCTAAATATAAAATAAAATGTAAACAAAGCCTATTATCACCTTTTATATATTACCTTTTTACACATTTTTTATTAACTTGCTTCTTTTAGGCAACTATGAATGCTTGCCCAATCCTAGATTTTACTTGTTTTGATTAATCATAATTATTATTAACTTTGTGATGCTCAGATTGACTGGTGGTAGGCCCCCATTTGGCTCCTTTATATTTTTAACACTGCTTTCCGAATCATTGCACATACACTTGGTTTTTGACAAGAGGATATTCTAGACCCATCCTGAATTTTCCAACCTTTCCGTTAAATGAAATAGGAACTTGATGGCTAGAGCTTAAGCAGCCATCTTTTGCCATGAAATATAAACTGATCTTGAGGATAGGGGAAGAACAAACTAGAAATCTTAGTGTCGTTAGCAGCTACCAAACAAGTCTTAGTCTGCTTTCCATTAGACTTAATTTATTTGAAGAAAGAGAGACATTGACCTTGTTTATGCACTCTTATTCTGATTTTCCACAATTTGCAGCTTTATCTAATTCTGTTACACTGGGGCCAGAGCAGTTGGAACTCACAGTACAAATGTGGCTGCTAAGACCTGGCCCTTCTGCAGGGCTGATGGTTAGGAGCAAGTACCAGAGAAGGGGTTTTGGATGAATCCTTTGTTTCTAAAAATCTACTATGTAAAATGATGTACCCTGAAGTGTCTTATCTTGATCAAGCATCAACTAGGTTATTATCCAGGATTAAGTATATGTCAGGATAGTTCCAAGGCAAGATTTAGAAACTACTCTGATTGTTGCATGTTGTGTTCCTATTCTGGCACATATATCACATATATATATATATCACATCTATCTATCTATATATTACATACATGCACCATATATATATACATATATATATATGTATATATATATATAATAGGCAATAGACCAAGAGTTGGCTAGTTTACACTACTACTGATAGTCATTTGCTTACTCAATCATTAATTCACCAAAAATGTGTTTAGTGACTATGGTGCACCAAGCACCATTCTAAGGATGCAGCAGTAAGTATAACAGATAAAAAATTCCTGCTCTCATGGGCTTAAATTATAGTGGAAGGAGACAGAAACTATTTAATCAAAATAAGTAAAATGTATACATGTCAGAAGGTGATAAGTACAAAGAGAAAAATAATAAAGAAGGGAAGGAGAATAAGGAGCGTCAGGTGGGTGACAATTTCAGATGGCTCGAGGAGAGAGACCTCACTAAGAAAATGGCATTTGAAGGAAGCAGGTGAAGTAGCAAGTCATTTGAAATTTGTATTAGAGCATTGTAGGTAGAGAGAAGAGCAAGTCCCCAAGTCCTTTTGGCTGCTAGGCTGTGAATAGACTAGGCACAGGGCAAGAAACACAGAGAATAGTTAATTCAGGAGAGAGGTGATGGTGGCTGGAACAGGGTGGTAACACTGGAAGTAATGAAGAGTAGCCAAATTCTGGATACCTTTCACAGACGGTACTGACAGAATTTGCTCTGAGGGGTTGGATGCAATTTATGAGTGAAAGAGAGAAATTGAGAATGACTTCAAGGTTTTTGGCCTGGACAAAACCTGGTGATATTATTTACTGAGATGGTAAAGACTTTATGAGAAAAAGGCACTGGGAAGAAGATCCCAGTGTCAGGGAAATATAGAAAATTTTCAACTTTTCTGTTGATATTGTAATTTTTTTTCTGAAGCCAACAGTCAAGTTGACCACTTAGACCCCTTCACTGTGTCCATCCTTTAGGGGGCCCTGACTTGGCCCTCCCCTGGCCATACCCCTCTTCACAGGTAAGACTTTCAAGGAACTAAGAGGATGTGTCACTCAGCCTCTTCTAGATCATTCTCCATGTAGGATTTTGGGATTCCCCATCAAATGCCTCAATCCCACTTCCACAGTCTACGTAGATGTCCATTTTCCAAGAGTGGGCCAGACTATCAAAGCATATGCACTTCTAGGCCACATGGCTGAATGTGAGTAGGAGAGGTTGTAGCTAGAGCTTGGGGTGAGGTGCCCACTCTAGAGGGGACCCTGAGAAGTAGGGTCAGGACTGCATTGCTCTACATGACATCATAACTTTCTCTTTTGTAGTAACAGGCATGGATTTATTTTTTCAGATGAGACTTTAAAAGGAGTACTCTCTGAACATGCTCCCACAGCCCTGAGCTCGGTGTTGACAATCTGTGCCACGCGTGTTGAAAAACTGCCGACCGTCTCTATTCTCAGTTTCTACACCTGTAAAATGGGGCAAACACCTCAAAGGCTGCTGTGAGGAAAAAGTGAACAAGTGAAATGTAAAGTAAATAAGAGAAATGCTAAGCATACTGCCTCACAGATAACAAGCATTTGAATGATTGTTGTTCTTTTCTGTCAAAAGAATATCTTACATTTCCATGCACTCTTAAATTCTTGAAAAATATACGTGAGGGCAGCGGTAATGGAAGAATTTATTTAAGTGTTTTTCTAATGCCCACTGAATTTTCTTTTGCTTGAAATCATGGGACAACATTTAGATGCAGATTAGTAACTCCTGTGCTCTGTTTCAGGAGCTAGTGCTGTGCTTACTTCTTGAGTCAAATACAGAATTCCCATTAGTGTTGATGGTAATTACTCCTGCAGAACAAAGCATGATGAGTGGAGCCCCTGCTGAGGAATTACTTTAATGACTGTGAACTTTAAGAAAAAAAACTTAAGAAAGCTACACATGATGACAACCTCAGGGCCTGAACTCCTGCTGCCTCCCAAACTACTATTTTCAATTGGTGGTTCTGAGTAGGTCACTTCTGGGGCATGTTGTTCTTATGACCAAATAGTGAGAAGCATGTTATAGACAAAGTGCTTTGAATTTGTAGCTCAACGTATGATGGCTGAGAGTGGTACAGGCTCATCACCTACCATAAAAAGTCCCAGCTATCAACTCAAAAGTCAATCTATATTATCATGTAGTATTAGTGATAGTGGTAGCAGTAGTAGTAGAAACTGTATTAACAGCATCCACCTATATTATTATCATCACTATAAATTTCTGATCACTAGCCTAAACTGGGGCCTCAACTCTACTTAGCATCTTTGGTATGATCTTACTGTTTCTGCTGTGATTTCATTCTCCTGCTTACAGTAAAAGTATTTCTATCTTTTATAACTTTTACACTCTTCATACCTTTTGTTGAACCACGTGGGGAAACAGACCATACAGGTATACAAACAAATTCCCAATACATTAAGTTAAATTATACTAAATAAAACTGCCAAAATTAAAAATAGAGTTATCATATTATCCACCAATTCTACTTCTGGGTGTGTGTCCAAAAGAATTGGAAGCAGAGTCTTGTATTTGCACAGTCATGTTCATAGCAACACCATTCACAATAGTCAACAAGTGGAAGAAACCCAAATGTCAGTCAGTAGGTAAACAGATAAACAAAATGTGGTATATACATACAATGGAATATTATTCAGCCTTCAAAAGGAGGGAATCCTTCATACGCTACAACATGGATAACCTTGATGACATTATGCTAGGTGAAATAAGCCAGTACAAAAAGACAGATACTGTGTAATTACACTTATATGAGATCTAAAGTAGTCCAATTCATAGAAACAGAAAGTCTAATGGTGGGTAAAAGGGACAGGTGGAGGGGGGAGGAGAGTTGTTTAATTGCTAGAGAGCTTTATGTAAGCCAGATGAAAGAGTTCTGGAGATCTATTTCATAACAATGTAAATATTGTTGATACTATTCAATTATATACTTAAAAATGGTGACGATGGTAGATTTTATATATGTTTTTACCACAATAAAAAAAAAAAACTCTGAAAAACAAATAAGCAACACACATACACACACACACAAACAAACAAAAAAACCTCCACCTTTTTGTGTTGTGTTATAGCTGTTCAACAAATATGCTCATGTGCTTATTGTATACCATACCCTGTGCAGGTTCAAAATTTTGGCAGTGTGTTTTGCCTTCCTCTCTGAAAGTACAGTGTTCCTATGAAATCTTTTATAAGCTGAAATAGGGTAAAGAGTATCCCTGGTTTTCCAAAAGTGCGTTTTACCACTTTACTTTTATGAAAGACCTACATTAATTAGTATAGTAACGGCTCTTTTCGTAAAACCAAGAATTCTCTTCGAATTACTTTTGGTACTGATGTAAGTCTTTCATGAAAGCAGAGTAGCTTAAGGAAAACCTTTGAAAAGCAAGGGATATCTGTATTTATTTGGAAATCAATATTAGGGAGTTGAGAGTGTGGCAGTATAATAAAATTTAGAAATGTAGCAACATAATTCTGGGTATTTATCCCCTAAAAAATATTATGTGAATATTATGAGATGCTCTCTATTCCTGGGGAAATCTGGTGCTGATTTCTTCCCCTTTCCTTTATGCCCACCCTCAGTTTCAACACCTTTCTTGATTCTACAAGGCCAAAGCTTCTATAAGAAGCACCAATTTTTTATATAACAAGAGGGATTTTAAATCGCCTCTCAGGCATTCCTTGGCCTAAGATCACCTGGACAATTTCTATAAGGAAAAACCAGTTTGGTGTTTACCTATGTACAAGAGCAGTTGTGTTCCTGAAAAATTGCTTTAAATGCAAAATTTTGAGTAGCAAAGTTATTTTCTCGCTTATATTTAAAAATTGGAAAATTGTTTTTCTAGAAAACGTATTCATCCCAAGACATAAGTAGTGTTCTAATTACGTCAACATAGGCAGTTTTTCAAGAATGCTTCTACTCAGTTGGCAGAGCTCTTCACAGAAAGGCACAAACTTAGAAATTCTATCAGCAAATTTGTTGGAAAAGTCATAGGATGACTGGCAAAATTCCTGGCAGACCTAAAAAGTTACCAGTGAAGTCAGAGACTCAAAATTTCTTAACTTGGACTTCAAATAACCTCACCAACTTGTGTGTGTATGTGTGTGTATGTGTGTGTGTGTGTGTGTGTGTGTGTGTGTGTGTTTAATTGCTGTTGTTTTCTTTTTTTCTTTCTTTTTTCTACTCCCAACCCCAGTACCAAGATATCACGGATCTGGGTTGGCAAACATTTTCTTAATAGGCCAGAGAGTAAATATTTTTAGGCTTTTCAGCACATACAGTCTCTGTTGCAACTATTAAATTCTGCCACTGTAGCACTAAACCAGCCATAAACAATAAGTAAATAAATGAACATGGTTGTGTTCCAATAAAACTTTATTTACAAAAACAGGTGTCAGGCTGGATTTGGCCTGTAAGCTATAGTTTGCTCACCCCTGTTTTCCGTCGTGGTCAGGAAGGTGGATTTTATTCTAATGGCAGTGAAAGCCATTGTGTAGTTTTAAAATAGAGAATGAATATGATCTTATTTACCCTTTAAAAATATCACTTTGGCTACTGAACAGAGAATGGATGGAAGAGAGTGGCAAGAATGGAAACAGGAGTTCAGGCAATATATAAGGTAGCTTGAACAGAAGTGGTGGCAGTGAAAGTGAAGTATAATTGAGTTCAGGGGAGAGACCAGGGTTGATAATAAAATTTTGGAGTCAGCAGCATATTAATGGTATTTAAAGCATCCAGTTTCTATCACAAATAGTTAACTCTGTCATTGTAGCTCAAAAGTAGCCATAGACAATATATAGATGAGTGAATGTGGCTGAGTCCCAATAAAACTTTATTTATAAAAACAGGTGGCTGGTATTCTGGCTATAGTTTGCCAACCTCTAACTTAAAATATTAATCCTCGTTCTTCTCTTTTCTAGACTTCCTTTTATATGATCCTTCCTCTTGTTAGTCAAGTTAGTTATAACAATGAAAATTGTTATAAATGGGATGCAAAGAAAAAGAAACTGACAATATTTTTTATCTGCCAAAATGGGTTCTTGAGAATTAAAACAGAAGTTTCAAAGGGAGAAAAGCAAAGAGTTTATGCCACAATGCCAGAAATAGGAAGAGAATAGAAAAAAAGCCAGATAAGCCCACATATACCTTTTTCATCTTCCTTGCCCTACTTTTACCCTTACTCCTCAAGGAAATAGATGATAATCACTGCCACTGAGGACATTAGGGAATTGGAGATGTGTTATCACCTTGGTCAGGAGGCTGGAAATAATAAACAAGGATAAACACAAGGAGAAGACAAGAGTGAGCATTAGAAGGCTCTGAGTATAGCCCAGGGCCAGTGCCAAGGAGACCAACAAAATCTGTGCTAATATCTACAGACCATGAATCACCATTTGTGGGAGCACCATTACCTACTCATTTCATATCTGTAGGGTAAAGGACTTATGTTGACAGCTTTGGTATATTATTTGACATATTATTATTATTTACTAGGACATTTACCCATTTATAGCCTTTGCTGAGCCCTATCTGCTTCATGTGGATATTCCCTTTCTTCAACAGCCAAACACTCTTAAATTGTCATCTGTCAAAATAGACAGTGGGATCCTTGTCACTTGGTAAGGGGCTAATGATATAAGGAAAGTCTTAATGGATGGTTTGGGAGAAAACTGGAACTGTTGAGACCCACTTCTATTATATAAAACTATCCCAAATAGATTCCAAATATATCCTCCAAATTTAGTAAAATAAATCTTAAAAAAAAATTTTTTTTTTGAGTGAAGTAGTACCTGACAAAGATTCAATTATGTCCCATAGATCGCCAGAATTTCAAGTTTGGATAAGGAAATACTCTTAACCAGTTGTGTGATCCACAATTGCTGATTTAGGGATTCAGTTTTCTTAAACCTTCAATGTATTTAATTTTCTGGTAGTTTAAAATGTCTTTACTATTTGCCTGAATCTGATTCTACTAGTTAGCATATTTATTTATTTATTTATTTATTTATTTATTTATTTATTTATGATTTCTTTATCTATATTAGAGAGAGAGAGAATGAGCAGGGTGAAGGGCAGAGGGAGAGAGAGAATCTCAGGCATACTCCCTGTTGAATGTGAAGCCCAACTCAGGGCTCAGTCTCACGACCCTGAGATCATGACCTGAGCTAAAACCAAGAGTTGGATGCTTAACTGACTAAGCCACCCAGGCACCCCACTAGTTAGCATTTTAATTTACACAATTAATTATTATCATTTAGACATCCTGCAAAATTTTTTATTCTATGTCAACCATCTGTGATGGCACCTTGGGAGCACTATTAGTCACAGAATGATGAGATTATGGGAGCTGCAAGAGGATGGAAACTCATCTGTTCCAACGTCCACATCTTACAGCTGAGGATACTGAGGCCCCAGTGAATGAAGTAGCATATCAAACATCACATGTATGGAATGGAGACTAGGATTAAAGGTTTTTCTGACACTACTTCATATTCTTTCCAAGATTCTATGTCACTGGTGATGTCATTTAGTGCAAAAGTCTCCTGTAAAGATTGAAATACGTCTTAATAATTATTTGAGATTTCCTAGGTGTAGGAACCCCCACTTTCAACACAAAATAATTTTGCTAAATAAATATAATCAGTGACCAACTGTGACATTCAACCAACCTATTCAGATGTTGCCAAAGACAATATAACTCAACATTCTTTTTCTTCGCGGTCAGGTCCCTTGAACTGATTTAAGAAAAAACTGAGCCCCATTTAAACTGACCTTAGTAAAAAGAGATTTATTATGAAGAATCAACCATATTCTCAAAACCCTGGGGAAAGAAACTCAGCTCACACTTTATCAAGAACTCTCTAGAATGCCATGGTTTCTCACCTCTTCCATTGATCATACCTGCCTCCATTCTTCTGTTCTGTTTTTGTTGTTGTTTGTTTGTTTGTTTTAATTAAGTGGGTGTCCTCAGGACTTGCTCTTCAATATATACAGTACAAAAATTGCTGCAGAGAAATAGCAGCCTTGGTCCCCAAGTCCACATCCCTTATAGGTAAAGTACTTCTTCTAAAAAAATTTGTGGGAGCATAATAAGTTACTGAAATTTCCAATGCAACTGAGTGTAGAAATAATACTCACTGTGAAAATTCCCTATATAGGTATAAAACTAGAATTTTTTAAATGCTTCCACATTCTCTTATGTTTACCCCACCTTAATCCCATAGAGGAGGCAGCCAATTGTCATTAATCTCATTTTACAGCTGGAAAAACAAACTCAGAGACTTTCAGTCTCTTACCCAAGCAGCAAAGTCAGATCTTGAATCCAGTTTTCTTGGCTTCTAGGCCATTTGCCCTCTCAATACCCACATCCAAAGTCACTGGCTTATGAAAGGAAGAAATAGTGGTGATACCATGGAGATAATGACAGGCCAAAGATGGGTGAACTGAGTAGCCACCTGACTATTTTAAATCTTGGTTTAGAATTCTGTCATTCTGTAAGCTGATTATTATTCTTGGACCCAACGGTACCCTTCTTTTTTCCTGCTCTTCCATGTGACTACGCCAAATTATTTAAATCTGTGTTTTCAAATTTTGCTTAATGTTTAACTTCCTGTAGTCTGACTCCTCTTCTGATAGTGAACCAGAAGTGACCTGAAATACTGGCAGAAAATAATGTGGATGATGATAATAACGGCAATAACAACCCAAGGCCAGGCATCTACAGGATTTGAGTTTCTTCTGAAACTGAAGAACAGCACACATACACAAAAAAATGTGAAGGCAAATGTTAAATATCTGCCACTAGATTAAAGAATTCCATATTCAGTGATTGGTATGAAGTCTGAGGAACGAACTCCATGTGTTAAAACAGAGCGGAAAACATGAGTACAAAGGTATTACGCAAACAAAGCACAGCATTTCCATGTGTATTAGTTTAACCGGGTCTGGCTGTAGTACGCTCTGGGGCACCTTCCCTAACACAGACAAGGGCATCTGCGATTTGTATCTAAAACATTTTGCATGGTTAGATCATTGTTTACATAAATGTAAGGTGGTAGTTTCCGGTAGGGTATCCTGAGTGAGAATCTGCTAGCGAAGAAAATATGGGCACAAATTTTAAATGTTTCCAAGACATATATAAATAAACACAAGGTTAATATAGGATGATAGCATCAGGCTACGACAAGGAAAGCAGATCACATCCCCATGGAAGGTTTGTTCCACCTAGAAGTGTGCCATCTGAGAACACCAGGGATCAAATCTCGAGGAATCAAGTTTACATTCTAAACTTAAAACAGAAAAATCTATTCCTATGGCTCATATACCCAGCCCAAAAGAAAACTGTCTGTAGCATTTTTATTCCAGTGGAAACTACGACTGATCCTGCTTGCTAAAATGTTCATCTACATACCTTTAATTGACCACTATAAAATGGATGTGTGCTTTGTGCTCCTTATAAAATGACTACAGTCTTGAGTGATGTCAATTACTACACAATACACAAGAAGAAAACAAAGTAATGTCTCCTTGTATGTGAAGAACACTCTTACAGCAACTGCTAAACTTCCTTTCATTTAAAACTTCCTCTTTCACTCCGCAGTATACATAACTCTTCCCGCTCCTGATCACTATTCCACCAAGTCTCTGTTCTCCCAATTCACCTCTCCCCAGGCTGACGCACTAGACTATAAGACTAGTGGGAAACAATGGATGAAACAACCAATCCAAGCTATGGGGATATAGGAAAATTGGTGGCCAACAGAAATCCAGTCTTTGAACCCTGAAATTCAAGGTTTAGAATTTGAAAAGAAACTGGAAGAAAGTAGTGAATCCTATGGAAGAAAACAGTGAATTGTGCAGGTGAGTGGCAATGAAAATAAGTATGGTCCTGTCCCTCCTTTACCATAAAGATCTCTGCAGGGCGTGACCAAATCACTTAATTTCTTTTTGAAAGCCAGTTTTGTCATTTGCAAAAAATACAGATGGTCCCTGACTCACAATGTTTCAACTTTGGATTTTTCAACTTTGTCATGGTGCAAAAGTGATATGCATTCAGTAGAAACTGTACTTTGAATTCTGAGTTTTGATCTTTTCCCAGGCTAGTGATGTGGTACAATTCTGTCCCGCAGTGCTGGGCAGGGGTAGTGAGCCCCAGCTCCCAGTCAGCCATGTGGTCACCAAGGTAAAGGATTGATACATTGACAAGCATTCTGTGTCTCACTTTCAGTATTCAATAAATTATATGACATATTCAACACTTTATAATAGGCTTTGTGTTAGATGACTTTGCCTAAATGTAGGCTAAGTGTACTGAGCGTGTTTAAGGTAGGCTAGGCTAAGCTATGATGTTCAGTAGATTAGGTGTATTAAATGCATTTCTGATTTACAATATTTTCAACTTACAGTGGGGTTATGAGGACATAACCCCATCGTAAGTAACGGAGGATCTATGCTTAACCCTGCCTAGTTCAAAGGGGTGTTGAAGGAATAAGTGTAAAAGTTACTTAGGAATTTATTTTGCCCTATAAAGCACTACATAAATATGAATGTAAATATAAAGGGATCATAATAAATTTTTACTGATGGGATGCCTGGGTGGCTCAGATGGTTAAGTGTCTGCCTTTGGCTCAGGTCATGATCCCAGGGTCCTGGGATCGAGTCCTAAAAGGGCTCCTTGTTCAGCGAGGAGCCTGTGGCTCCCCCTGTTTGTGCTCTCTCTCTCACTCTGACAAATAAATTAAATGTTAAAAAAAATTTGCTGTTGTTTATGCCTCTTTTCTGAATCTCACGTTTTTATTCTAACTTCTCATTAACATTGTTTCTTCTTTCTTTAGTCTGCATTTAACTCTAAAATGTGAAGGATTTTCCTTGCAGTTCATACAGAGTTGAAAGACCACTTGGCCTTACATAGTACTTCAACTCCCAGAAGTGGTGAGTTCTGCTCATGCTGGCAAGCACAGTGTCAGATCTCTGCACCAGGGGCAGGTTGAGCCTGTCTTTCACCATGTCTAGCTCATGTGCCCAGTCAAGGATAGGTAGAGTATTTTAAGCCCCTTTTCTTCTGGGTTTAGTTGGTGCTCAAAACCAACTAAAACTCCCCTGGTACTACATAAAGTACAGTTAAATCTGGAAAAAAGTGGAAATAATTATGGTTTTTGGGGTCACTTTAAAAATACAAGCATCTTTTCTATTATTTTCCTTTTCTTTTAAATAACCCAGAAGTAATGAGACTTCCCAGGGATTAACTTGCTCATCTGACCAAATCTGGCTCAACATCCTGACAATGTCTGGTTAAAAGATGTGACTACCACAAATATAGCTTCTCATCCCCTACACCATGTTTTACTCATTACCTGGCAAAGGTACAAGCCAAAATTCTTGTAAACCTCCTGATTTCCCGCTCATAATTTGGGGATGTAAACCATGGCCGAGAAACCACATGAAGCACCATTAAATGAACCTAAATAAATGATATCTCTGCAAATGAATCACTGCTTACCCAAATTCCATGCACTGCAGAGAGACAGGAATGGTCAATAAATACCAGATTCCCAATAACCACAATGCACAGACTTGATCTCAGGGACAACTCCATCCCAACTGCATATAAAGAGGAAAAAATATCCACCATTCCTGGTCACAGCTTGAAGTGTGCTGCCTTCATGGGTCTGTGAGACAACTGCCTTACGTACAGGATAAATTAGAAAAACTGAGTTGGATCATTCAAATGGATGCTGATTTTAGATACAACAAAGAAGAAAAGATTTTAAGGACTGAGGACTGCTTTGAAAAAATGCACAAAAAGCAACTTAAATTGTGCAACTTTTGCATGGTCACAATGAGGCTATTTTCTTGGCAAGGTTTATAAGATTACTCTTTATTCTTAAAACAAATGTTTCTGGAGTTCTTATTGTGTTTCAGGGGCTAGGCTACATGCTGGGGACATAACAATCAACAAGATATATTGCCTACTGTTATGGGCCAAATCCAATCCACTGCCTGTTTTTCATAAATAAAGTTGTATTAGAACACAATTATTTGATCACTTGTTGTCTACGGCTGGTTTGCTATGGCTATGCCACAATGCCAGCATCAAGTCGTTGTGACAGAAACTGTATGGCACGCAGAGCCTAAAATATTTACTATGTGTTCCTATATAGAAAATGTTTGTCAAGCTCTGGTGTGGAGGGAGAAATGGAAAAAAAATATAGGAAATTATAATACTGTTCACTAAGAGCTATGATATGGGAATTTTGCAGTTCCAAATCAGGATCTAAAGAATCAGGGAAGACTGAGGAGGTAACATTTAAACCGAGACCTAAAAATGAGCAAGTGGCTAACCAGTTGATGGGTAGAGAAAGTATCCCAAAGGAAGGTCACATGCAATGACCAGGAGGCAAAAGCGAGCATGTCTCATTCAGAGAACTGAAAGTATACTCTGTCAACTTGGCTGGAACAAGGAGAGTAAAGGGAGGAGGGAGGGAAATGATGTCAAAGAGAGAATCAGGACCCAGATCATAAATGTTCCTCTCTATCAGCCTAAAAAGTTTTGAAATTATTCTGAGGGTTTAAACTGTGAGAGGAAATAATCAAGCCATATAAATCTGTATACATTGGTATTTATGCAAGATTTATAAGTCTCCTCTCTGACATAGTCACCAGGAAAACAAAAACAATGAACTTGGAAATTGAGATTCATCAGGAAATGCTAACATTCAAATTAATCCATCCCTTCAACTGCTACCAACCCATGGCTCTGGGATTAAGTGGCTGTGTACAGTATAATACAGGCATACTTTGCTGTATGACACTTCACAGATATAGCACTTTTTACAAATTGAAGGTTTGTGGCAACTCTATATTGAGCAAGTCCATTGGCACCATTTTTTCAACAGCATTTCGTCACTTCGTGTCTCTGTACCACATTTTGGTAATTCTGGCCATATTTCAAACTTTTAGATTCATTATGCTGAATCTATGATGAGTGATCTTTGATGTTACTATTGTAACTGTTTTAGGGAACCATGAACTGCACCCAGATAAGACGGCAAATTTATCGATAAGTGCTGTGTGTGTTCTGAATGCCCCAAATGCTGTGTATGTTCTGAATGCCCCACGGACTGGCTGTCCCCTGTCTCTCCTTCTCTCCTCTGACTTCCCTATCTCTGAAACACAACAATATTGAAATTAGGCCAATTAATAAAACTACAATGGCCTCTAAGTGTTCAAGTGAAAGCGTTGCACATCTCTCAATTTAAATCAAAAGCTAGAAATGATTAAGCTTAGCGAAGAAGGCACGTCAAAAGCTAAGATAGGCTGAAAGCTAGGCCTCTTACACCAAACAGTTAGTCAAGTTTTGAATGCAAAGGAAAAGTTCTTGAAAGAAATTTCAAGTGCTACCCCTGAACACATGAATGATAAGAAAGTAAAACAGCTTCATTGCTGATGTGGAGAAAGTTTTAGTGGTCTGGATAGAAGATCAACATTCCCTTAAGCCAAAGCCTAAACCAGAGGAGGGCCCTAACTCTCTTCAAGTTATGAAGGCTGAGAGAGGTGAGGAAGCAGCAGAAGAAAAGTCTGAAGCTAGCAGAGTTTGGTTTATGAGGTTTAAGGAAAGAAATCATTCCCATAACATAAAAGTGCAAGGGGAGGAAGCAAGTGCTACAGGAGAAGCTATAGCAAGTTACCCAGAAGATCTAGCTAAGATAATTAATGAAGGCAGCTGCACTAAACTACAGATCTTCAGTGGAGACAAAACTGTCTTATATTAGAAGATGTCATCTAGTACTTTCATAGCTAAAGAGGAGAAGTCAGGCTTCAAAGCTTCAAGGGACAGGCTGACTATCTCATTACAGGTTAATGAACCTGGTGACTTTAAGTCATTTACCATTCTGAAAATCCCACAGCCCTTAAGAATTATGCTAAATCTACTCTGTCCATGCTCTATAAATGGAACAATAAAGCCTGGATGACAGTGCATCTGTTTACAACATGGTTTACTGAATATTTTAAGCCCACTGTTGAGACCTATTGCTCAGAAAAAAAAGATTCCTTTTAAAATATGACTGCTGGTTGACAATACAATTGGTCACCCAAGAACTCTGATGATGATGTACAATGAGGTTAGTACTTTTTCCATGCCTGCTAACGGAACATCCATTCGGCAGCCAAAGGATCAAGGAATAACTTTGATTTGTACGTCTTATTATTTAAGAAATATATCATAAGGCTATAGCTGCCATAAATAATGATTTCTCTGATGGATCTGTGAAAGTCAGTTGAAAATCTTCCGGAAAGGATTCACCACTCTAGATGTCATTAAAAACAGTTGTGATTCATGAAAAGAGGTCAAAACAGCAACATTTACAGGAGTTTGGAAGAAGTTGATTCCAATCTTCATGGATGACTTTGAGGGGTTAAGACTTCAATAGAGGAAGTAACTACAGCTGTGGCAGAAATAGCAAGAGAACTAGAATTAGAAGTGGACCCTGAATATATGACTGAACTGTTTCAATCTCATGATAAAACTTTCATGGAGAAGTAGCTCCTTATGGATGAGCAAAGAAAGTGATTTCTTAAGATGGAATCTATTCCTAGTGAAGATCCTATGAAGATTGTTGAAATGACAAGAAAGGATTTAGAATGTTACATAAATTTAGTTGATAAAGCAGTGACAGGGTTTGAGAGTACTTACTTCAATTTTAAAAGAAGTTTCGTTGGGGTAAAATGGTATCAAACAGCATTGCATGCTATGGAGAAATTGTTCATGAAAAGAAGAGTCAATCAATGTCGCAAACTTCATCGTTGTCTGATTTTAAGAAATTGCCACAGTCACCCCAACCTTCAGCAACCACAACCTGATCAGTCAGTAGCCATAACATTGAGGCCAAATGCTAGAGGCATCAGCAAAAAGATTATGACTTGCTAAAACCTAAGATGATGGTTAGCATTTTATAGCAAATAAAGTATTTTTAAAAGATTTTATTTATTTGAGAGAGAGAGAGCAGGAGTGGGGAGAGAGCAGACTTCCTGCTGAGCAGGGAGGCCGACTCGAGAGTCCATCCCAGGCCCCTGAGATCATGACCCGAGCCGAAATCAAGAGCTGGATGCTTAACCAACTGAGCCACACAGGAGCTCCAAGCATAAAGTATTTTTAAATTAAGGTATGTATATTGTTATTTTAGACACAATGCTATTGTACACTTACTAGACTATGCTATACTGTAAACATAACTTTAACATGCGCGGGGAAACCAAAAACTTTATTTGACTTGATTTTTTGCAATATTAACTATTGAGGCAGTCTGGGACAAAACCCACAATATCTCTGAGATATGCATGTACTACAAGTTCTTATAACACTTAGGTCAGTGCCTCACTCCAATTTGTGCTGACATTACAACGAAGGCACATCTGAAAAGATGGTCAGTGATGGTGCTGAAGAGGAAGCCAATCTTCCCTGCCTAAAAACTGAGGACAACTGAAGCAATTTAGGTCTGATTTCTGCCTTTCCTAGAAAATGACTATATTAATCAACCATAGTTTTCACCCTACCTCATTGGCTGCTCTCAGTCTTACTTCCTTGTTCTTCCTCTCCTCTTAGACCTCTTCACCTTGGCATGCCCCAGCACTCAATCTTTAGACCTAGTCTCTAACACCAGCTCATTTAGCGAATGAATACAGTCTGATTGCTTGAAATACCATCCATTAGCTAGTGATGCTCAAAAGTATCTTTAGCACAGGCTTTTCTCCTGAACTTCAGTCTTGGGTACCCTCCTGCCTATTTGACAACCCCATTTGGATGTCCAGAAGACATCACACACTCAATATGTCCCTCACCAAACTTCTTCCTCTCAAAATTACTCAGCCTGTAGTCATTTCCAACTTACTTGACAGTAACTACATTATTTCCACTCTCCAGCTCAAACATGTAGAATTCATCCTTGCGCTCTCTTTTTCTCACACCCCTCTTGCAATCTGTGAGGAAATCCTCTTGGTCCTGACATCAAAATATACACAAAATTTAATCTTTCTCAACACCTCCATTGTGGCCACTCACTAGCACTACCTCCTACTTGAACTGCTGAAATAGCTTCTAAACTGCTTTGCCTGATTCTATCCTTTTCCCTTCAAATCTATTCTCAATGTAGGAGTCAGAGATTCATTTAAAATATAAGTCAAGTTTTGTCATTCTTCTGCTTATAACCTTGTATTGACCTCCCATCTTACTCAAATGGTTGTGCTCTCCCTCCTTCCCCCATTCACCATTACTTTTCCAATCTCAACTCCTACTACTCTCCCTCTCACTCACTGCATTGTAGACCTACTTTTCTCCTTGTTGTTTCTTAAATATACCAGCGATATACCAGGGATGTTCTTGCCTTAGGATTTTTGTACTGGCTGTTTGCTCTACCTGGGATGCTATCCCCCCAGATAGGCACATGGCCAATTACTTCACCAACTGTAGTAGATTGTATTATTGACCTCAATTCTTCATCCTTCCCTACATCCACACTCTTGCCTCATGATGAGTACAGTGTGTTTCTCTGTCCCTTGACTTTAGACCTGGTCATTTGACTTCCTTTTGCTAATGGTATATGGGCAGAAACAACGGTAGGTCAGATTTTAGCCTAGCCCTGAAGAGGTCTGCTCCCTTGAATTTTTATCACCATGAAAAGTCTTTCCCCTACCAGGTAGAACTACACAGGTTATTCCCTAGAGTAAATATACATGGAACAGAACTGCTTCAGCCAATCTACAGACCATTAACCAACAATAAAGTATTGCTATTTTAAACCAGGGATTGGCAAACTTTTTCTGTAAAGGGTCAGATAGTAAATATTTGAGGCTTTATGATCCATATAGTCTCTATTATCTTAACGACACCATTGTAGCTTGAAAGCAGCCACAGACAATATGCAAATGAACATGAAACATGTCTGTGTTCCAACAGAATTTACAGAAACAGGCAATGGTGAATTAGGATTTGAACTGGGTCTCTCTTACTGTCCACTGTATCACTATAATATCATTTAATTTTATTTAGGTCAGGTGTCTGGAGAAACCTGTGGTATTTTGTTTAAGAAGTAAAAACAACAATGACCAATAAATATGGTTGGTAAAATACACATCCAGCTAGTTTAACTGTTACTTCATTTTTTTTTTTTTGCCTGACAATAATGTAGGATCACTCAACCCCTTGTTCCTTTATGTCTTGTATATGATTATTAATTTTGCCAAATTATCCTTAATTGAATTAGGTCTTTTTGGCTTGTTTCATACCCATGTTCCTGACTCAATCTATGCTTGCCTTGAAGCTATTAGACCAAACATCCCTAAATTAATCCAACATATGTAAACTCTAGCTGGTATTTGTACTTTCTTGGCCTGCTACTCCACTTGATTTTGCATTTGAATTACCTCAGCATGTACTCAATCATTGCCAGTACTCAAGAGTCCCATTCCTCTCTAACTAACGCCCATTTTTTGCGCTTGTCAGCCTTAGACCATATGCAATGCATTATCAATATCTCAATTTTTGAATGTTCACTTTCACGAGATAGAATTAGAACACTGCCAGTCACTATTAGTTTCCATCCCCTTCCCATTTGCAGTAAACTAAAAAACTTTAACCTTCAGCTTCCAGGAAACACAATTTTGGGGTCACTTTTCTATTCCTTGTAGGAGGTTAGGTAGACCTAACAGAAGCCTGAATATACCATTCATACTTGGAGGCTATCAGTGTTCTTCAATGAAAGCCTATTCTATGGAGGCAGGTAGATCTGCCTTTAGATACTGGTTTCACCATTAAATAGGTGTGTACATTTGACCAAGTTACTTAATGTCCTCAGCTTCTTTATCTCCATAATGTTTTAACGAAACTCACTTCATAGGGGTATTTTTTCTCCTTGCATTTTCTACTTTAATTTACTTTCAGGAAAGTTGATGACACCTCTACACCCATTATTGCAGGGAGGGACATGTGGTGAGGGTGAAAACAGAAAGATCTTATAAGGATGACTGGTTTTTGCTTTAAGAAAAAAACAACTTCTAAGGAAAGGGGTTCATGAGCATAGTTAGAATATCTTCAAAATACATGAAAGCAAAATGGTTTTCAGCATAAAATATAAGGATTCCCATGTGCTAGGGAAGGAGAAATAAGGAAAAAGTCTCTGAATCTCAAAGCTAAACAGGATGTATATCCTGCTTCTGGCAGTACCACTGAGATTTGGCAAGATTCCAAAATATTACATATGCCTAGTATGTCAGGTTCATGAAGGATTATAATGAGAAAAAAATCTAGGCAGGTAGCTCAGGGTCAGATTTTACCACCTTAGAGAGTTTACACTTTAACGGAGAGTGACACGTTTTAAGATGAGGTGAGACTTCATTCAAGAGCTATTTTAGGAAGATTAATCTGAGGGAAGTCAGAATTGAATGAGAGAGAAAACTGAAGGAGAGAGAAATCGGTGGCAGAGAGATTAGAGGGAGAGATAGGAATCAGGGTTTATTGTAATAGCCGGAGCCTGAGGTGATAAAATCTTAAACTTGTATTGTTTGAACCTCCCAATTCTTGGACTTTAAAGGCTGGGTGTAGAAAGCACGTTGGCCAAGATTTCAAGATGCTCTTGGCCTTGCCAGACACAATTACAGCCACCTGTGAGCTAAGCTGGAGCTTGAAACACAAAAGTGCTCAGAATCCCATTTAACCTGGCCTCTCTATGCTAGGAATATTACGGGATGGACCTTTTGTCTTCTCTTCAGCAATTCACTTAGTATAACCTCAGGTCTGAGAGGTAGGAAATTGGATGCTACTGAAAAGGGCTACTGAGAGAAGACTGAGTAGCTCACTGATTGTAATGGCTCCAAAATCAGGCTTGCTGCACTCTTAAAGTCAAAGAGAGTATGTGTATGGTGTTTTCTTTTACACAGCACTCCAGAATCTTCTTACCTATTTGAAAGATCATTATTGCCATTTAAAATACAAATTGGACTTGCGTCGGCATTAAACAACATATAGCACTAAGCTTTGACAGATGCCAGTTAGGCTTAGAGAAGCTTTTCACTGTTATTGGAGCTATTTTCTCTTCCCAATAAGAAAGTCAGAATTTCCCTGGTTATAGTAAAGCATTAACAGTAATACTACCTACTGAATCTGCCTAAACATTTAGTAACTGTTGAATATAGAAATAAATATCACCTGATCTGTTATCCGGTAACTACAGAAAGTAGTGCTGACCTAAAGATTATTTACCTAATCTCTATTTTACCTTGGAATAAAATCTATAGATAGGATTATAGTTGAACGATTTTTACTTAAGGAATAAAGGAAAAGAGAATCACATCTTTTGAGAGACTACTATGTTCCAAATACTTTACTAGGTCTTTGGCATACATTATTTCATTCAAATCTTATAACAACCCTATAAGCTAAATATTGCTAGTTCATTTTACAAATGAAAAAATAGAGCCTCAGAGAAGTAAGATCACATGACAAAAATAAAGCACATAAAAATGTATAGAGGCTGGGATTCTACTCCAAGTTTGTCTCTCGAATTTTAGAAAAGAAAGTGGATTTCTAATTTCCAAATGTAATATACAAGAATTACTGATTAGCATTAAAAGAAGAAAGGAAGAAAGGTACTTCAACATGCAAGGTACATCATATCTGCTATATCATTAATATTAGTCCCATGGTATAGGTGTAGAAATCAAAGAGCTGGAACTGAGCTCTGTAACTGCCAAACTCCTGCCATCCCACCCTGCATAGAATCATGGAATGCTGGAATAAAATTTTATCTTATCTCATCCAACATCTTCGTTGACCAGATGAGTGACTAGAGGCCAATATAACCTATTGTGATTTGTCCAAAAGCAAACAAGTTCTCAGTAATCAAGAGTTGTGTCTGCTTCTGAGGTTCTTACTGAAGCACCAAGACCCATTGTTATCCTAAATTATGAGGACTGTCACTCAAGGTCTATCTTTGTTGAACTTTCACTAAGGGTTCTGTCATCTTCAGGATTCCTCCTTTGCTACTCCGAATGCTTGTCTTTCACTACATCTTTCTTCTCAACCTCTCTAGAACAATGATCCCTAATTTCAGGTTTTTAATACTGTTTTGTTAAAACTGCTCCTGTTCCATTCTTCTCCATTTCTGTGCATCCATGTGCCTCCATCTACCTGGTTGCTCATGATAGAAAATGGAAGCCATTCTCTTTCTATCTCATCGGCTCATCCAATTCATCCCATGGTCAATATATACTGCCTTCAGAATTATGTCCCACTTCATTTTGTCTCCACTGACTGCCATTAATCTGCTCCAAATCACCATTGTCTCTCACCTAGCCCTATGTAGTAATCTTCTAATGGATATCCCCCATTGAAAAACCCCATCTCTACTTTTGTTCCTTTGTAATCTATTCTCCGCACAACCAGAAGTCAGAGAATCTTCTAAAAATACAAATCATATATATTTTTTTAGATCTCTTTAAAACCCTTCAATGACTTCCAGTGTACTTACGATCAAATTTTAAAACTGTAACATGGCCCTCAGGTGCTTGTACCATCGACCTGAGTCTACCTCTTGGTTTTGCCCTGTTCCACTCACTCCTTCTATCACTAATTCTTCAGACATACTGGCAAGCTCTTGTTTCTCAAGACACCTTCAGCTCATCCTTCCAGTATGTGACCAGTTCAATTGTAATTTCTAGAGAAGCTTTTCCTGTTCTCTCAAACTAAACTAGGCATTCCTTTAATTTTCAATTGTAGAAATCTATTTTTCTTCTATTGCACTTATCTCAATTTCTAAATACCTGCTTATTTTTGTGGTTAGTTGTTTACTGTTTTTCTTGCGTCTAAACTGTAAAGACTGTAAAGGCAGGAGCTAGGTCTATTTTGTTCTCTGCTAAATCCTTTCTCTGCCTTATCAAAGTGACTTATGCATAGTAGAAACTCATGAAAATTTGGTGAAAAGATGAATGCCTAAACACTCAAGAATGACCCAAACACTTTAAGTTTGTATTGGGATTCTCTCAAAATAAATTTATTTAAATGGATTTACTTTAATTTAAAAAAAAGTCAAAGTTTTTACACTGCTCTTGATAGTGGCAGGGCGAGAATGAAAGAAGTATTAAAAACACACAAGTATAGATAGAAATTAACAGATTATATATGCCTCAAATGTTAGGGAATTAACATTAAATATGTTTTGCTTCCTGAAAGGTATTTAATGAATGACCACTCTGTCTGCTTGGTCCAAGTTCAGTTTCTTTTAAAATAATGAAAAGTAAGAAAGATCTGGCCTTAATCAATTTTTCCCCCAATCTTACTATTCTCTGATTAAACTTCATCCTGGAGATGATAAAATATCCACAAAGTGAAAAAGGATTCCTGGCTTACATGAATAAGGGCAGATGTAGTAACCTAGTCAGAACAAAGGATATATGTATATACACAACAAGATGTGACATCGGACTGGTTTTATATACATAAAACAGAATGCACTGATTCATCAAAGGTATCTGACAAAGAAATACATGACAGCAAAGAAATTAGAAGTTCTGGTCAAGTATTTACTGACTGACAGACCTCATAATTCAGTTGTGTGCTGATGGAATATCCCTGACAAAATTGCCCGACAAATTTTTTTCTGCTACTCTTCTGTCAATGAACCACTAATACTGAGCACAGTAAACAGGAAACCATGAAATTCAGGTAATTCAAGAAAAATCACATATATATATATATATGTCAATGCTACTGACACAAAAAGAATAGTCCTTAACATCTTAAATTACACACATATTCTTCATGTACTTTTCCCTCTATAGACATAGCCACTATAATGTATATTATAGAAATTCGACTCAAAGAATACAACTAAATCAACACTTAGAGCTAATTTCACTATACTTTTGACAGCTTTCTAAGTAAAAGACTAGTTCTCAATCAAGTCTCCTACTTAACTTCTCCAGTTCTTTTATGGAATGAGGCAGAGTAGAAGTATTTAAATAAATAAAATAACCTGCTAACTTTATATTGTTTTATGAATGTTATAAATGGGGTCTCCACTAAAATGCATATATCATTCTCCCTTGTGAGTCTCAACCAGGCTTCTGTTTACCAGATGGAAGTAAAAAGTGACAGTATATGCAACATGTGCTCCAAATCCTGCTGTCAAGACTTTCAAAAAATGATATGTCTCTAAACATCCCACCATAGTCCAGATGTGTTGGGCCTGATCTTAAAAAAGTAAAATAAAATAAAATAAAACAGCCACAGGTACAGGCAGGAATCTGTTCCAGCTTCTTTAAGAAAAATGCTTGGAACTTCTCAATAATAGTTAAAATAAAAGGCCATACAGAGCACAGCTAGAGAACATCAGGGCCTGCCCTATGCTTGAAAACGGCTGGTCATTCTAAGCTTCAATCATTGTGCCCTGGAAGTTAGGTTAAAGAAAAAGTACATTCATTAGGTTACAGGAAACCTCCCGGCCAGCAGAGGGCAAGATCAAGAAAATCAGAGAGATTGCCTTTACATTAATCATTAACAAAGCACTTTGATACACTTTCTGCTATGGTTTGAATGTTTGTTTCCCCCCCAAAATTCATAGCTGGAAACTGAACCCTCAAAGTGCTGGTATTAGGAGGTGGGTTCTTTGGGAGGCTGCACCCTTATGAATGGGATTTAGTGCTCTCATAATAAAAGAGGATCAAAGAATTCCCTGGCCCTTTCTCCCAATTCAGAATACAGTAAGAAGTGTGTGCCTGGAAGAGGGCTCTCGCCTGATGGTGCTGGCACTCTGGTCTGGGACTTCCAGCCTTCAGAACCACGAGAAGCAAATTTCTGTTGTTTATAAGCCACCTAGTCTGTAGCACTTTCTTATAGCAGCCTCAACAGACTAAGACACTTTCTTCAATCTAATTCTTACTGCAACTCTATGATAGAGGTATGACTGTTCCATTTTGCATGAGGAAAATAAGACCTTGAAAACTTACACGATTTGCCCAATATCATCAATGCTGTTAACTGATAGAGTTGGCTTTTGCATACGGTTCTTCATACACAAATAGTGCTTTTCCCACAATATCACCAGCAAGTTCTCTCTACTAAGCTTAAACTCCTAAGGGGTGTTTGAATCTTGCCTTTGTTCTCACAGATTGCATTTCTTAGTTCAGATCAAGTTCAAGCATCTCTGTTAAAACTATACAGCAGTGTGAGTGTGAGTGGTGGACAGCATGGTGCCTGATAACTAATTGAATTGTCCTTTGTAGCGTCTCCAGCCCTGAGACTCTGCCACAATGGGAATATGGCCTTGAATGAATGAGTGTTATCTCCTGAACCCCTTCAGGCAGATGCAATTTTTACTTTTGTTGAATTCTCTCTTTTTTTTCTTTGACTTTCCTAGTCCTGTTCTCTTATTGCTCTTTCATTATTAAAATCTGACCTGTTTTCTTAAGAGACAACACAAGAGAAAATAAAACGAAAACCCACATTTTAGCTAATAGTGACCCACATTATTTTATTTTATTCTAATGTCACAGTCTTTATTTCAATCTGTCCTTTAGGAGTCAGATACAGTCTCAGATCTGTCACAAAACCTTTTCCCAGAACTCTGATCTTCCAAGGATTAAGGAAAAAAAAAAAAACCCATCTCTGCCTAAAGAGATGGTATCAATTGAGCATAACACCATTGCGCAAGAGAAAATATTCTTTTCTCATTACCTCTTCTAACATGTTTTGCATTATATACCATTGTGTTTATGTATTATTAAGGAATTTTTCCAAAGCTTAAAATAAAGGAAAAAGAGACGACATATTCTTTCAACGTCATGTTGCAGCGTTGTCTAGCAGGTCCCCCAACGATTATTTGGCTATCAAAGGTGCTGTAGCATCATTTGACTGTGGGTCAAGTGGCTAAATACCAAAGTTTCATGTTACTTTGCAGATTTTTTTTCCATTCTGTAACTGGAAGTTTGCACCTCTTAATCCCCATCACCTATTTTACACCTCTTAATCCCCCTCCCCTCTGGCCACCACCAGTTTGTTCTTTGTATTTATGATTCTGTTTCTGTTTATTTGTTTTGTTTTTTATATTCCACATATAAGTGAAATAATATGGAATTTGTCTTTCTCTGCCTGACTTATTTCACTTAGCATAATACCCTTTGGGTTCACCTGTGTGGTCATTCTTTTTTATGGCTGAGGAATATTGCATTACACACACACACACACACACACACACACACACACCACATTTTCCTCACCCATTCATCTATTAATGGATACTTAAGTTGCTTCCATATCTTGACTTTTGTAAATAATGCTGCAATAAATGTAGGGATGTACTTATCTTTTCAAATTAATGTTTTCATTTTCCATAGGTAAATACCCAGTAGTGGAATTACTGGATCATATGGTACTCCTATTTTTAATTTTCTGAGGAACCTCCATACTGTTTTTCACAATGGTTGCACCAATTTACATTCTCATTTTCTCTGACACAGGACCAAAGAGTAGCAGAAGGGGAGTGAATATCCATAAGCAAGGTGCTCTTTGTTACTATGGGTTCATATAACATGGACTATTCATTCAAATATTCACTCAATAAATACTTATTTATTGAGCATCTACAAAGTGTCAAGTCCTTTGTTGACTGGGAGATGATAAGCAATCAGTGGTAAAATGGTAAATCAGGCACAGATTCTATTCTTAAGGAAATTATACTCATGAATAAAAATCACTTCAGAGCATCTCCTACTCTATGTGCCTTGAGGACATCTCATTATGTCTCATTATGCCCTTTATCCCTGTTTAGCTAAATCACCACAAGAAACTCAAGACTCCTAATTCATCCTGTATCCCCCAGACTTTCAATACTTTTGGCTTTGTTAATTTTTGTATCTGGCTCTATTTCATGCCTTTACCCAGCTCTGGAGAGATTTGTCCAATCAAATGTCAAAACATACACAAAGTAACAGTAATTAAGAATTGCAGTATACAAAAAAAAAAAAAAGAATTGTAGTATAATTCAAGTTAGAAAAACATTAGAAAAATTGATCAATAAAAAGTGCAGAAGCAAATCCACACGCCCATGAAAAGAGATATATTACATAGATGCCCTTGTAGATACATCATTAAGGTAGTTATTAATATTATTCAATAAATATGTCTTTATTTTCCTTCTAGGTACATGAAAGAATTGCAGTTTCCCCCACTCTTTGATGATGGGTGTGAACTTGTGACTTACGATGGTAAAAAAAAATGTGAGTATAAGTATGTCACTTCTTGAAAAAGCTTCAAAAAGCAGTCACTAATTTGTCTTTCTCTTTCTCTTTCAAAGTAATTCTAGAAGCTTATGTCAGAACAGAGCCTCCATAAGCATGGGGACCTGAGTGGCAATGATGAGCAGAGTCCATGTTGATTTGTCCCATACACATAACATGAACCGAGAAATAGACTATGACCATGTTATGTCACAGGAATTTTTGGGTTGTTTGTTATAACAACATAACTGAGTTTACCTAACTGATGCAGTGGGGACAAGATGAATTGTTTAATAACTTATTCTTGGTCAAGTGAGTATTCATATAGGAAAAAAAACGAAGTGTGTTCCTTACCCCACAGCATACACAAAAATCAATTCCATGTGAATAAAAAATTTAAGTTAAAAGCTTTAAAACTTACAACAAAAATGTAAGATGACGTATTTATGACATCAGACTTGGAATTATATCTTAAACCAAACACAAAAAGTCTTAGCCATAAAAGAAACATCGGTAAATTTGACATTAAAATACATGTTATAGATACAACACCAAAATCCTGATGCATAAAAGAAAAAATAATAAATTGGACTTCATCTAAGTTAAAAACTACTTTATGAAAGAGAATAAAGACAAGCCATAGACTGGGAGAAAACATTTGCAAATCATCCACCTGATAAAGGACTTGTATCCACAACATATAAATAACTCTCAAAATTCAATTATAAGAAAACACAGAGTGGGAATGCATTATTTACAGTAGCCAAGATATGGAAGCAATCTAAGTGTTCATCAATAGATGAATGGATAAAGAAGATGTGATATACTTTATCTAATATATACATAATGGAACATTACTCAGTTGTGAAAAAGAATGAGATCTTGCCATTTGTGACAGCATGAATGGACCAAGAGGATATTATGCTAAGTGAAATGAGTCAGACAGAGAAAGACAAATTCCATATGATTTCACTTATATGTGGAATCTAAAAAAACAAAACAAATGGACAAAAAAAAAAGCAGAAACAGACCCATAAATACAGAAAACAAACTGGCGGCTGCCGGAGTGGAAGGGGGTAAGGGACAGTAAAAATGGGTGAAGGGGAGTGGGAGATACAGGTTTCCAGTCATGGAATGAATAAGTTACAGGGATGAAAGGTACAACATAGTGAATATAATCAATGGTATTGTAACAGCATTATATGGTGATAGATGGTAGCTACAATTGTGGTGAGCATAGCATAACGTATAGAGTTGTCCAATCACTATGTTGTACACTTGAAAAGAATGTAACATTGTGTATCAACCATACATCAATAAATAAATAAATAAATAAATAAATAAATAAATAAATAAATAAAATAAGGAAACAACACAACTCAATTTTTTAAATGGGCAAAGATTTTTTAAAAGATTTTATCTATTTGAGAGAGAGAGAGTGAGCAAAAGAAAGAGCACAAGTGGGTGGTGGGGGGAGCAGAAGAGGGAGAAGCAGACTTCCCACTGAGCAGGGAGCCTGATGTGAGGCTTGATTCCAGGCCCCGGGGATCATAACCTGAGCTGAAGGCAGACCCTTAAGTGACTGAGCCACCCAGGCACCCCTAAATGGGCAAAGATTTAAATTGACACTTCACCAAAGAAGATATATAGATTGCAAATAAGCTATGAAAAAGTGCTCAGCATTAATTATGATTAGTAGCAGTTTTTGTTATTACAAATTAAAACTAAATTGAGATGCCATTACACACTGTTACAATAGATAAAATAAAATAAAAACTCAGATTATACTAAGTGTTGGCAAGAATATGGGACAACTAGAACTCTCATACAATACCAGTGAGAATCTAAAATGGTATTATCAGTTTGACAGTTTGTCAGTCTTATGAAGTTAAACATATCAACCATGTGATTCAGTCATTCTATTATTAGGTATCTAACCCAAGAAAAATGAAAGCATATGTACACACAAACACCTGTACATGAATGTTAATAGCAGCTTTATTTGTAAGTGGTAAAATCTGGAAACAGTACAAAGTATGCAAACAAATAAATAAACTGGTATATTGGTATAGAACACCACTCAGTAATAAAAAGAACAATTATTAATATGTATAATATGGTTGAGTCTCAAAATAATTATGCTGAGTGAAAGAAACCTAGAATTCTATCCCCTAAAACAGAGTATGTACTTTTTATTTCATTTATACAAAACTCTAGAAAATGCAAACTAATCTATAAAGGCAGAAAATAGATAGAAGTGGTTGCCTGGAAGTGGAAGGTGAGTGAAGGGATAGGAAGGGGAATTACAAAGTTACAAGAGGAAACATTTGGGGGTAATTAATTGTCTTAGTTGTGGAAATGTTTTGCAGGAATACATAAGTCAAAATGTATCAAATTGGGTATCTAAGTATGGGTTGTTTTCTTTATGTCAATTATACATCCACACAGGTTTTAAAAAATTAAATTACAAAGAAAGCCAGAGTCTGTCTTTGCTTGCATGTTCCTTGATACTGATATCTAGTTCTTCCTCTGTCTGCAGAGCCACATGGCCCATGCTACTCCTGATTGCTCACCTGCTCTGGACACCATCCTCCTAATCAACTGCTACAAGGTATGTACTGATAGGGAGTCTCAATCCTTGAAAGAGTGAAGAGTGAAGCCGGAGGCCCTTGTCAGTGTTCTCCTGGATAACATCCCTAAGAGGTAAACCTTCTCATGTCAAACACACACCATACAACAGTTAGCTCAGGGTAAATCTGACTTGATGCTCCTGGAGATTTCAGGCTTCAGTGAATAACTGAAATCAGAAAGTGCTGAGGATCCAAGATAGAATCCTTTGGTGGCATGGTATGAGATGCCCCTCTGCCAAGGCACTCCTGACCTGGCAGAAGGAAAACACCTGTAAACCAAAAGAATGCATATACTTTAGTGTCCATATGATGAGGCAAAACTATGGATGAAGTGAAACAGATCATAAATCTCAAAAAGTTGTAAAATATTCATCTCAGATATTGAAGCCAATGTTGCTAAAGCCAAGACAAAGTTTAGGGCAATCCTGAAAATTGTGGGCAACCCTTTGGTTCTGCCCTGGGGTAGTGGTCCTACCTACACTGTTTCCTGTCCCTGCCTCCAGTATATGTTATTAACAGACTTGAAGAAGGGATGTCGGAAGAAAGATCTCCCTGAGTGCTACAGAAAATTCCTTTTGGAGAGGAAAGAAAACAAAACTGACCTTCAAAATGATGGTGCGTGAAGGGGTAAAGCAACCTTTCTCTAATGAAAAGTTGAGAATTAACTATAACACATTTTAGGAAGTTTCTTTCATGCTGTAACTGGTGAGGAAAATAATTTATCTAGTTCCACCTCTTTCTCCCCAAAAATAATACAAGCAGCAAGACAAGGGAGAAGATATCTTTAACAACTATGATCAACAAAGGAATAAGAATTATTATATATTTAAAACAGAATCTTTCAACAATAAGAAGACACAAAACCTAATAGGTAAATGGGCCGAATACATAAACATGCATCTCATACAGAGGAAATAAAACTGGCAAATAAGTATGTAGTAAAAAGCTTAATCTCATTAGTAATTTTGGAAACTAAATTAAGACAACAATAAGATGTCATTTTATACCTACTAGATTGGCAAAACAAAACAAAACAAAAGCAAAAAACAAACAAGAAGTCTGACAATACCATATAGGTGAAGATAGGAAATAACAGGAACTTTTCCATATTATTAGCTAGAGTGTATTGATTTAATCACTTTGGAAAACAATTTGGAATTTTCTTAAGTTTGACATGAGCAATTTCACTTCTAAGTGCATTCTCTAGAGAACCCCTTGCATCTGTCTGCCAGCATTGATTCCAACAGAAAAAAAAAAAACCACAAAATAATCCGCAGCAGAATAGGATGATACATATTCCTACAATGGAACAGTATGTAACAGTGAAAATAAATGAACTATATCCTCAAAAACATAGATTCACTTTAGAAACCAAACTTTAGATTTTTAGGACTAGCAAGTCCAAAAGACTTAGTATGAAGTTACCTTATAAAGTTGAAAAGTTATGTAAAACTAAAAAAATATGTAATAAAACAATTTTTTAAAGCAAGGAGAAGATGATCCAGGATGCTGGTTCTCTCAGGGAGTGGGGAGGGACAAGAGAAAGGAAGAGCAAAGCGTGATTCTGTAGCATGGGCAATGTCTAGTTCTTAAGCAGGGTAGTATATTTACAGATGCTCATTTTTAGCATTTTAGTATGAATAAAATGCAAAAACTAGATAGGAGAAAATATTTTTAAAAAGCAATAGCTGAGAATTTTCCATAACATAAAAAAAATTTCTCAGATTAAAAAATGTACTTTCCAGAGACAGGAGTAGAAGACCCGTAAATTGGTCATAATAGCAAGTAAAGAAATTAATGAAGACTATCCAATAGAAATTCATGAGTATTGGGGTGCCTGGGTGGCTCAGTTGGTTAAGTGGCTGACTCTTGGTTTCAGCTCAGGTCATGGTCTCAGGGTCCTGGAATCAAGCCTTGTGTCAGGCTCTGCACTCAGCAGGGAGTTTGTTCAAGGATTCCCTCTCCCTCTCCCTCTGCCCCTCCTCCCGCTAAGGCTCTCCCTCTCTCTCAAATAAATAAATCTTTAAAAGAATTCATGAGTATTTATCAACATTTGAGAATTCTGTTGGTGCTATGGATGAGATGCTGAAGACCATGATGTAGGTTTCTAGAAATGAGTTGTTGCAGAAGTTTCATTTCTTTGAACAAGCAAAAGTTGATTTAGTTTCTGCTTACACATTAAATTCAATGCTTTGGGTTTATTTGGCAACTCAGGGAGTTAATCCTCAGGAACATCCAGTAAAGCAGGAATTGGAAAGAATCAGAGTGTACATGAACAGAGGCAAGGAAATAACACACAAGAAAAAGGCTGGCAAGCTGGCCAGAGGGGCAGCTTCAAGATTTGTAAAAAATGCCCTTTGGGAACCAAAACCTAAAAATGCATCCAAAGTTGCCAATAAACGAAAAAGTAAACATTAAAAAATGCACTCTCCAAAAGTAATGCAGTATAAAAGTAAAAATAAATAAGTAAATACACACACATATGAAACTTGTAATTTTTTAGAAGCTTCCAAACAGAAAAGACAAATTTTAGACACTCTTCAGGCGAAAGATGAAAGATGTGGGGGCACCTGGCTGCCTCAGTCAGCAAAGCACACGACTCTTGACTGCGGGTTGTTAGTTCAAGCCCATGCTGGGCATGGGGCCCACTTAAAAAAAATTTAAAAATTTAAAAATTTTATTTATTTATTTTTTAAAGATTTTATTTTATTTATTTGACAGAGAGAGACAGCCAGCAAGAGAGGGAACACAAGCAGGGGGAGTGGGAGAGGAAGAAGCAGGCTCCCAGCAGAGGAGCCTGATGTGGGGCTCGATCCCAGAACGCTGGGATCACGCCCTGAGCCGAAGGCAGATGCTTAACGACTGTGCCACCCAGGCGCCCCAAAATTTAAAAATTTTAAAAAAAGATGAAAGATGAGACATACAGGAAAGAATGAAAAATAAAGTAGTAAATACAAAGTAACTTTGCTATATAAAGCAATAATTATAATAGCATGTGGACATTTTAAAAATTGAAAATTCACCACACTAATAAACTACAACAGCAGTAAATAAGTTGAGAGTGAGATACTGAAGTTAAAGTGTCTTAAGGCCCTCAGCTCTCTAGGAGAATAATAAAAATACTGACTTTAAACACTGATTAGTTAAGAAATCATGTAATAACTTCCATGGTAACCACTAAAAGACTAGACACACTGTGTATAGGTTCTAAACTAACCAAAGGAAATACAAATTGAATTTTTAAAAATTTAATCTAAAAGACAGCAAGAAAAGAGAAAAAAAGAAACAAGAGAAGCAAATGCTGTTTACAAAAGATCTCTCTAAAATATGGAGGCACAGAAAAATTGGAAGTAAAAGTATGAAAGTATGCCATGGCAACATTCATGAATAGAAAGCTGGTATAGCTATATTACTATCAGTTAAATAGGCTTTAAGTTAAAAGCCTTCCCACGGTATAAAGAAAGCTATGTAACAATTCTCAATTCTTATATACTGAACATAGCCTCAGAATAAATAAGGGGGAAAATGTGACAGAACAAAAGAAAGAACTTCATAATCATAGTGGGAGACTGTAAAACGATTTTTTCAATTATTGAAAGAATAAGCAGACAAAAAATTAGTAAAGATACAGATTTCAACAAAATAATTACTAAAAGTGACCTAAGGGGCAAATATTGGATACTGCACAAAAGAAGTGTAAAATATACATTTTTTCCAAACATTTGCAGAAATTAACCATTTAATGGCATATAAGACATATCTCAGGTCATTTCAAAGGAATGAAATTATATAGACTGTGTAAGTAAACACAAATAAAATTTTTAAGAAGTAGAAAAAAAACTATGTTTAGAAATTAAGGTACTTCTAAATAATGCATTATTAAAAGAAAGAATTATAAACATAAGAAAATACTTTGTATTGAGCAGTAATAAAAGTACTGGATGCCAAAATGTGTGAGATGCAGCTAATTAAATACATATATGTATCAATATGAAGTATTGATAGTTAATGAGCCAAGCATGTATTATAAGAAGTCTGAAAGATTCATCAGTATTCTGGTGCCACTATAATCCACTGTTCACTATAATACACGGTTTGAAGATACCAAAAATATAGTTACCTATTCCCTTTCAGGGAACATTTGGGATTTTTCAAGCTTTTTCTGTTATTATGTAGCTACAGACTTTACTATAAATATTTCTGCAGTGAAAGCTTGAGTTTCTCTTGGGTAAATATTTAAGAAAAGAACTGTTGAAATGTTGAGTTTATGAACAACTGAAGTTGTTATAATAATTTATATTCCAATGATGAGTAAAAGATATTCCACATCCTCTCCAGCACTTAGGTTATTTGACTTGTTAGTATTTGCTGTTCAAGTGAACGTGAAATGGTATCTCACTGGGGCTTTGAATTGCATTTTCCTATCACTGCTGAGGTTTGAATACCTCTTCAAGTGTTTATCAGCCACGGTTTCTCCTGTTCATGGTTTCTATTCATTCTTCTATTGAGTGGTTTATCCTTTCCTTACAGTTCTGTTTTTTTTAAGATTTTATTTATTTATTTATTTATTTACTTATTTATTTATTTATTTATTTGAGAGAGCGATCAAGAGCACAAGCAGGGGGAGGGGCAGAGGGAGAAGGAGAGGTAGGCTCCCCTCTGGGCAGGGAGCCCAACACGGGGCTCAATCCCGGGATCCTGAAATCATGACCTGAGCCGAAGGCAAATGGTTAACCGACTGAGTGACCCAGGCTCCCTTAGGTCTTTTATATTCTTGAGTTATAGTTGCTATAAATACTGCCTAGTTTATACCATGTATTTTTTAATATTGTGGTAAATTACACATAACAACTATTTTTAAGCGTACAATTCAGTAGCATTACATATATTCACACAGTTGTGCCAGCATCACCACTATTCATCTCCAAGACTTTTTCATTATCTCAAATTGAAATTCTGAACTCATTAAACAGTAACTCCTCATGCTCTCCTCCCCTCTGCTTCTCCTAACCACTATTCTCCTTTCTGTCACTATGAATTTGCCTATAAATTTATCTCATATGAGTGGAATCACATAATGTTTTTGACTACCTTTTTTCACTTACCATGTTTTCAAGGCTCATCCACAGTGTACAGTAATATACCATTGTATGTACAGACCACATTTTGTTTATCCATTCATCTGCTGATGGCCATTTGGGTTGTTTTCCCCCTTTTAGCTATCTTGAATAATGCTGCTTTAAACATTGGCATACAAATATCTGTTCAAGTCCCTACTTTCTGTAATATTTTTTTACCATATTAAAAGTTTCTTTGATGAAAAGAGATACTAATTTTATATAGTCTTAATAAAAATCATTCCCTACACCAAGATCAAGAAGGTATTCTCCCATGTTTTCTTTCCACAGTAATAAGAATGAAGTAATGCAATATTGGTTATAAGTACAAGAATATTATATATGATATAATATCTTTTATACAATTAAAAGAAATTTAAATGAAAATATTCTTTTAAAGGAATACATATGTGTGTTAAAACAATATCTTGAAACATTAAATAAATTATTAAAAACAAGACACAGGGGAGTAGCTTGAGAGGGGATGGGGCAGAGAGATGGATTAGAATAGAAAGACACAGAAAGGTACATGTTAAAGGGATTGGCATGACCTCGTAAGATAATTGAAAAAAAAATCTAAAAAAAAGTTGGAATTAATTAGCGTTTACAAGGTTAGTAAATTTAAAAAAATCCATAAACAAAAATCAGTTAGGTTTTATACTGGCAACAAAGTTAGAGAATGATATTTATAATAAATACCACTTAGCACGATACAAAAATATGACATACATAGGAAGATGTGCAAGACCTTTACATAAAAATTACAAACTTTACTGAAAAACAATAAAAAGACTCTAAATAAGTGGAAAGACATACTGTGGTCATGGATTAGAAAAACAAATTATTTTAAAGATGTCAGTTCTCTCCCAATTGATCCATAGACTCAAAGCAATCTTAGTCAAAATCTTAGACTGTGTGTGTGTGTGTGTGTGTGTGTGCACGTGTGCACGTGAATGCACAAATGCAGGACTAGAATAACATATTCAATAGTGTATGGAAATTCATAGGACCAACAATAGTCAAGATCTACCAAAAATGAAAATGTATTATAAAGCTATAAGTAAGACTGTATAGGATTATTGCTTAAGGAGTTAATTATATGTTAAGAGATGATACAAAAAATACAAGCTATTCAACTTCTGTCTTATTTCTATATGCTCTTTAATGTATCTTGATTTTTCATACGGCATTCAGCTATTTTCCTGTTCAATAATGATTAAACAAGTAAGACAAAAAGTGTTGATATCGGATATCAATTTAAAAGGAAGTTATGCTGTAGGACTCTGTCCCTGTGCTTTTTACATTTAATATTCTTTATAAAAAACATGAAATAATGAAAGTCTTAGGTTTCAAAATTATCTCAATAATTATTTTCTTTAAATTTGCATGTACTATGCATTTTATAAAACACATTTTGTAGACATTATTATATTTAATCTTCATAGCGAACCTATGAAACAGAGAATTTAATTTTGGGTGGAATAAGTTGGAACCCATTATTGCCTAAAGCCAACAGGATTTAAAGGCCTTATTTATTTATTTTTAAATACTTTATTAATCTATTTGATGGGGAAAGAGAGAGAAGAACACAAGCAGAGGAGTGGCAGGCAGAGGGAGAAGCAGGCTCCCTGCTGAGCTGGGAGCCCATTGTGGGGCTAGATCCCAGGACCCCGGGATTATGACCTGAGCTGAAGGCAGACACTTAACCAACTGAGCCACCCAGGCACCCAGGCCTGAATTAATTTTAAAAAATGACTTATGAAAATATGGATGGAGGGGATCTAGTTTAATGGCAGTTTTTAAATGGAGTTGTAAAGGAGTCTTAATATGAGAAAAGATAATACTAAACAGAACCAAAAATGTTTTAGTCTGTTTAATAGTAGCAAAATATAATTTCAAGGGAAGTGATGGCAAGTTGTACTCTGCATTGGTCAGATAATACTAGGAATCTGTGTTCAGTTCTAGGTACCATATTTTGAACAACATTAATAAACTAGAGAACATCTGCTGAGGAAAGACCAAGACAATTAAAAAATTAGAACTGTCATGAGAGCAATGGTTGAGATTTGCCTGGAACATGAAAGCTCTCATCAAATATTTTAAAAAGCATCCTGTAAAAAAAAAAAAGGAATTATTTATAGTTGGCTCAGAGAATAGATATATGGCCAACAGATGAAAATTATAGGAGTGCATATTTCAACTAAGTATAGGAAGAACTTTTCTAATCATTCAAAATGTTCTACATAACCTCAAGGTTTGGTGTTGTGCAGATTAAATTCCAGCTAAGTGCTGATTTTTTGTTCTTATTTATTGAGGCATACATAATCTGCATAGAATCTGCATCGATCTTAGTGGGGTTTTTCAAAAAAAATTTTGAAGATTTATTTATTTATTTTAGAGGGGGGGAGGGGCAGAGGGAGAGGGAGAGAGTGTCTTAATGGCACACTCTGCACAGAGCGCAGAGCCCCAATGCAGGGCTCAACCCCACTACCCTGAGTTCACAACCTGGGCCAAAATCAAGAGTAGGGTGCTTAACCAACTGTGCTACCCAGTTAACCAACTGTGCCACCCAGGTGCCCCTTTTTAAAAATTTTTATGTAGGTAAACCACCATCCAGATCAAGACAGAGTACATTTTCCAGAACCCCAGAGATAAGAGCTATGTGGTCACGGAGTTTGCAATCTAGAGAAGACAAACATTAGATAAGAACAATATAGTGTGACAATGGGGAAGTTCTGAAGCTGCTCTAAGAGCATCTAATGGGGAATGGAGCCTAATCTAGGGGTAAGGGAAGATATCTCAAGGATATGACATTTAAATTGACTAGAGATGAAGAGAAGTTAACCTGAAAAAGGATGAGTTTGTTGGGGAACTTTCTGTAAGGGGTACAGTATGTGCAAAGTTCTACCCTTCAAAAAGCAAAAGAGAGCATGGAGTATTCAAGAAACAGAGACAACTATGAAGGGAAACAATAAAAATTCAGATAAGCAAGCACCAAGCAACTGCATTATTTTCCTTTAGCTGATCCAAAATAACTTCTACCATCTTCATATAATATTGATGAGAAATAAACCAACTGACTTGAACAAACAAACAAAAAATATGGTAATTTTTCTCCTCTTGTCTGAGGTTCCCAGAGCCTTCTGTTTAGGCCAAAGGTCCCTTTCCTAAGCCTGGTCCTCTTACTTTCAGCCCAGGCTTCCTGTGTTTTATTTCTTACATTTTGTGGTCTTCTTACATCTCCTGATCTTTCCAGTTGCTTATTATATAAATGTTTCTCTTGGGATTCAGTATATTTTAAGGCAAAAGACTTGACTCTTACCTCCTCAAGGATGAGAAAAAAAATGAAAGAAGCAACTAATACTTTGTTAGGAAATATCTTTATGGAATAAAAAGTACTAAATTATATCATGTGTCCCAATCTAGAAAAAAAGTCTCATTATAGTGCTACTAACTATAAAGCAAAAAAAGTCCTTATTAAGAAAAATATTAATAATTACTATAAATTAAAACATCAAAAGTTTGGGGTAGTCTTTTCAATTATGTCCATGCTTTTTGTGGCATGCCCTGATTATACTTTTCTGTGAATTGTAATAATATCTAAATTCATTGAAAGCTTACTCTATTCTAAGATCTTTACATGTATTTATTTATGTAATTCTTGCAACAACATATGAGGTAGCTACTATTATTATGACCATTTAACAGAAGAGGAAATTACCCAGAGTCACATAGCTAGTAAGAAACAGAGTCTAACCCAGGCAATCTGGCTTCAGATCCTTCAGCCCTAAAAGAGTGCTTGTTAATGATGATGATGAAAAAATTTAACTGAAAGAAATACATGGTTGGCAGAGATTCTCCTATACGTCATTGAGGCCACTCACAAAGTACTGGTAGAGTGCCATATATCTTTTCTTTCGCCTAAATAAGTCCCATGAAGAATTACTAGAAAAGGTAAAAGTCTAAATCCCCTTTCTCAACAAACCTGTATTTCTCAACATAGAAGAATGGTATTTGGAAAATATCATGGAGCCCCTTAGGAGCTGTGGCAAGAGGAGACTTACTGTTCTTATAGCCATGAGCAATCTTAAAGAGTAAGGTTGGTCATAAGATTTCTACCTCTGTTTTTGCTAACTTGCTTCCTTTTAATTGGTTCCATCTCTCTCCTCAACTCCTCCCCTACCCAACCCTGGGTGCCCAGTGTGCTTGACTGCCTCCCTCTTCACCTTGACCTAAAGCACCTTTTCAACCTCTCCCAACACTGATCCACTAGCCTGCCAAACTATCCCGTGTATTAACTAGTGAGCCAGTAGTCTGTTCTAGCCTTGCTGTAATGCAATAATAAAAACATTAGATTTGGAGTCAGAGGTTTCCACCTGCCATTAGCCATGACCCTAAGCAAGTTATATAATTTCTCTTAGCCTCAGTTCCTCATTGCTAATAGGAAAATGACAGTGGCCCACAAAATTATCTCTAAAGAACTTTGTAAATTATAAAGTATTGGGGGAAATACTAAATTATTGACATGTGAATCAAAAACTCTCTAAGGGAGTTTTATTTCTAGATATACTGTCTAAACTCATAGGGTGAATTTTTATGATAATGTCAGGTGATGCAGGTAACTCAAACAGGGGTTAATTTGGGAGCTGAGAGGATCTTTCTGTGTCCTTTGAACAAACATCAAAAGCAGGTGTCTTGTCTTCCCACATAACTCCATATAGTACTCAGGTGCACAATTTAAAGTATATATATCTCCCATAATGAACATTTATCCTCCAGTCTATTAGCAGGGTGAATTATTGGGACATGCAAAGGACTAGGCTATTCGTGACTGCTTTGGTTTTGTACTATCCTAACCAGACCCCTGAATAGTAAATTGTTCTGCATGCACATCCTAATGAGCACCAAGCTTCAAAGAGGTCCCACAGACATTTCAGCAAGAGGCCTTCATTCGGTACAAACTCCAGATTACTGCTGGAAGGCTGTTTTGTGTTTTTGAATGGCTGGAAAATATACTACCTTTTAAAACTGTAATTAACTATTGTTTTCTTAAGCATAAGTCATTGAATTTGGTCATATGCCACCTCTGGATTTGTTGATATAAATTTGTATGTGGGAATATTAATAGCAAAATATAATCTACAATCCTTGTCCACACAAATTGCAGTAAATTACAGTTCACCAAATTGCTGTACTAAGAGGAAAACAGAAATGGTTGTGGATTTCATAAAGCAAACATAGTATTCCAAAAATAATTACAGAGTTGTCACCTTAAAATATCCAGTTGTTCCTCAAAAGTGATCAGTATTAAGTAAAGACACTTTCATCCATGTTAGATTTCATTGACTTTACAGTTACCAATCCTTCCCCTTCTCCATCTATTTTTTGGTATTTATTTTAGAAAAGTTGGTCCTTTTTCTTTGTTTTTCTGAGGAGAAAAAGGTAATGTATAAAAAAGAATACAAAAACATTTACATGGATACACAAATTTCATTTGCAAAAAATTACATGCCACGGATGTTATGTGACTTATTATCTAATATTGTAATTCATTAACTATAGAGAATTTGCTGTATTTTAAAAGCCTAGAAAGCAAAGTCAGTTTTTTATTTGTTTTATTTTGCTTTTGAAGTAAAGCTCTTTAGAGCAAACTGAAGTTATTAGGAAACAGGCCTTTGCAGCTTCCACTGTCCTATGCAAACTTTGGTTTTAAATAAATTACTCCATGTATATATAAAGCATATGTAAATGCTCACATAATCACAAGTTTCTTATATATTAAGTTTATATTTGAAAAAAAAAAGAAACACATCCACTTCTCAACATAAAACTAAAAAAAACAACTTTAAAATCTATGTTTAGTCCTGAATAACAATGAAAAAAAAGATGACTGAGGAGATCTTGGAACCCAACAAGTACACAAACATGGAAATTAAGAATTGTCCTCTAAAATAAAATTGTAATCAAAATGTTTATCAATAAAAGTCTACAGGTCTCTATGTTTTAATGACTTTCAGAGCTCAGAAGTGATTCAAGTTTGATTCCAAATCTTTTACAACCATTTCATACCATTATACAACCAAAATAAAAGTTCACCAAAAGCTGATGAATCCTATAGTATAAGCGATTGTTTTACGTAAGATCAACTCAGAGGGGAAAAGTCACAAGGGGTTGATTTTTAATGCTAATTTTGATTTCTAATGCTTACAATAAATTAAGTCAACCACTTTCTAAGTTCCGGACTGCCACACATGATCTAAACTGCTCTATGGGGATAAAACACTTTAGAAGCTTATAATTCCTACAGAGTGTTTTGATTATTTTATACAAACTAAACTCAAACAGCAAAAAATTTCACAAGGGAAATTGTTGTGTGGTTTAAGGCCACATAATCTGGTTTCAACCCTTGTCTTTGCCTTGAGTTAAAGGCATACTCATTAACTTGAAACAATAAACTCAAACCTTAACATTTCTGGAAAGAATTCAATTCAGGACTTTGGCAGTATCAATGGCAAATATTATACACAGGCTCAACGTGATCTTATACAGATATACAGGACATGTAGATAATGTAGGCAATGCCAAAGTTGTAAATGAGCAACAGATATATTACATATAATTGCCTTATATGTGGGCATTGTCCCTTCACACACACGCAAAATTTTCTAGCTTTCTCATACTGAATTAGAAGCTGAGGTTATAATTTAAGTATTTATTTAGAGAGGAAATGCAGAATGGAACTGGCGTGGTATTAATTATATATCACATTAGAAAAGCTGATCAATAATAAATTTGAAAAAGAAAGAAAAGTTTGGGCCACGCAAAAATAGACTAAAAAAATAACTACCCACTTAGGGTTTATAGTCAAAAAGGAATGACATATGCTAAGTAAGCAACATCCTAACACCTTAGCTAAATGTGATGGAATTGGATTAGGCATTAACACAGAGAAAAGAGAAAAAATGGATATTTTAAATGGGTAATAGGGTTTTTTTTCTTGTTTCTTTTTTTCTTTTTAACTCTTTGTGAGTTAAATTTAGGTGGAAGAAATAACAGGATGCAGCACATTAAAAAGAGAAGGAAACATTGTAGGAATAAGTAGAGAAAAAAAGAAAAGACCTAGAAGGCAGAGAAGCTCAAGAAGGAAGAATTATGTACACATGTCAGAACAGTCTATATCTTAGCACATATTTCACTATGAAGTGTCTAAAACAATCAGATAGTTTAACTCACTCAAACATAAAATAAGACTCTGAACAGGCAAGAAAATAATGGAATGTGGTGGTTCCAATCAATTTTTCAAAGTCATAACTCTCCCACACTAGCTATGCATTTGCCTTTGTAACAGCAAGGTTGGAAATCACCAATTCATATGGAACTAGCCACCACATATTTTTTGAAGAATTGTCCTATATATTCACCCTTTGTTTTAAAAGTTGGAGTACTATAACAAAGTAAAGCCATGACAAAGAAAATTCCATTTAATTAAAAATAGGTTTGCCGAAGAGAAGACCATCATCACTCTATCTTCCCAAATTTTACAGACTATTTTCAAAATTTTACTGGAGTGTAAACAAAATATCCACTGCTGCCTCTACCCTCCACCATGCTAGCCCCAACCCCAACACTATGAACTTTGAGAATATTTGCAGAGTAAGCTCTATCTATATTATCCAAATATGGTATACCTTATACCACATATGTACCATAAGTTGCACTATCTATTCAAAGCCTTCTACCTTCTACTTCTGTACTATAGTTTCATTTACTTACTCATTTAGTTAATCAGGATTTACTGAGTTCTAGACACTGGCACTGTCCTATGTATTATGTTCCAGACACTGGCACTACAATTAAAACATTCATGAAATCCGATCTTGAGGAATCAAAAGCCTAGCAGGGTATTTCGACAAGTTTCAATATAATATGGTAAGTGCTAGGATAAGGGAAGTGCATATTATTATAGGAACACATAAGAGAAATACCCAAATGTTGTGGTATAAGACAGAGAATCAAGATAGGCTTCCTGAAAGCTGAAACCTAGAGGCTCAGCTCCACCTATGTAGAAGACAAGTGAAAGTTAATTTCTAACTTATTTCCTATACCTTTGTAAAATCTTATGTTACTAAAAGACTCTTCACATATTCCTTTTGCTTAATTAAATCTTTTCATGGTACATTCTGCTTTAAACCCTTGCTATTCTGGTCATTATCTCAATGCTCTTTATCCATCTAAAAAAGTTTACCATTGTCCTTTGTCTTTTTAATTTAATTAATTAATTTATTTATTTACTTACTTAATTTTTGAAGGAAAATTATTTATTTATTTGAGAGAGAGACAGAGAAAGAGAGTGAGTGAGCTGGGAAGAGGAGCAGAGGAAGAGAAAGAATCAAAAGCAGTTTCCACCCCAGCATGGAGCCTGACTCAGGGCTTGATCTCATGATCCTAAGATAATGACCCGAGCCAAAATCAAGACTAAGTTGCTTAATGTACTGAGTCACCCAGGCACCCCCTTTTGCCTTTTTTAAAAAGTAATATCTAACATTTATTAAATGCTTACTGAGGGCTGGGCACTCATTCTATGTATTTTAACCTTTTTATCTCAATAATCTTCTTGACAACTTTATGAGACAGATAATATTACTGTCTTCATTTCACAAATGAGAAGACTGAGGCTTAGGGCATTTTAGTAATTTACTCATGGTCAGCTAGCCAGTCAGTTGTAGAGCCACAACTTCTATCTGGGTCTCATTTGAATCCTTGGCCTGCATTCTTGGCCGCTATCATCTACTGCCTTCTTCTCTTTTACTACTTCAAAGCCCAAGTTAATCCCATCTCCACTGCGCATCTCCTTTCTGCAGAAGTTGAAGTGGAATACTTCCAGGCACAGGAAGAAAATAACACTTTTCAACCAAAACAAAGTGAAAGAGCCCTACACTAGCATCACCCTCCTACCAAAACCAGACAAAAATATAAGAAAACTAAAAATACAGACCAATAGAATTAATAAGATTGATAAACCTCTGACCAGACTTATCAAAAAGAAAAAAGACCCAAAAAAATAAAATCATGAATGAAAGAGGAGAGATCAAAACCAACACCGAAGAAATACAAACAATTATAAGAACATTTTATGAGCAACTATATGCCAACAAATTAGGCAATCTGGAAGAAATGGATGAATTCTTAGAGATGTATAAACTACCAAAACTGAAACAGGAAGAAACAGAAAACCTGAACAGACCCATAACCAGCAAGGAAACTGAAGCCCCAATATTGCTAGAACTCATAGAGCAGTTCAGCAAAGTGGCAGGATATAAAATCAATGCACAGAAATCAGTTGCATTTCTATACACTAACAATCAGACAGAAGAAAGAGAAATTAAGGAGTTGATCCCATTTACAACTGCACCAAACCCCATAAGATACCTAGGAATAAACCTAACCAAAGAGGCAAAGGATCTGTACTCAGAAAACGATAGAACACTCATGGAAGAAATTGAGGAAGACACAAAGAAATGGAAAAATGTTCCATGCTCATGGACTGGAAGGACAAATATTGTTAAACTATCTATGCTCCCTAGAGTGATCTATACATTCAATGCAATCCCTATCAAAGTACAGTCCACTTTTTTCACAGAACTGGAACAAATAATTCTAAAATTTGTATGGAACCAGAAAAGACCTCGAAAAGCCAAAGGAATGATGAAAAAGGAAAACCAAAGCTGGTGGCATCAGAATCCCAGACTTCAAGCTATATTACACAAAGCTGTGATCATCAAGACAGCATGGTACTGGCACAAAAACAGACACACAGATCAATGGAACTGAATAGAGAGCCCAGAAATGGACCCTGAACTCTATGGTCAACTAATTTTCAACAAAACAAGAAAGAATATCTATAGGAAAAAAGACAGTCCCTTCAACAAATGGTATTGGGAAAATCAGACAACCATATGCAAAATAATGAAACTGGACCACTTCCTTACACCATACACAAAAATAGACTCAAGATGGATGAACGATATAAATGTGAGACAGGAATCCATTAAAATCCTATAGGAGAACACAGGTAGCAGCCTCTAAGACCTCGGCCACAGCAACTTCTTGCTAGACACGTCTCCAAAGGCAAGGGAAACAAAGGCAAAAATGAACTATTGGGACTTCATCAAGATAAAAAGCTTTAACACAGCAAAGGAAACAGTCAACAAAGCCAAAAGATAATCTACAGAATGGGAGAAGATATTTGCAAATGTCTCATCAGAGAAAGGGCTAGTATCCAAAACCTATAAAGAACTTATCAAACTCAACATCCAAAGAACAAATAATCTAATCAAGAAATGTGCAGAAGACAGGAACAGACATTTCTCCAAAGAAGGCATACAAATGGCCAACAGACATATGAAAAAATACTCAACATCACTTGGCATTCGGGAAATACAAATCAAAACCACAATGAGATACCACCTCACACGGGTCAGAATGGCTAAAATTAACATGTCAGGAAATCACAGATGTTGGCAAGGATGTGGAGAAAGGGGAACCCTCTTACATTGTTGGTGAGAATGCAAGCTGGTGCAGCCACTCTGGAAAACAGTATAGAGGTTCCTCAAAAGGTTGAAAGTAGAGCTACCCTATGACCCAGCAATTGCACTACTAGGTATTTAACGCAAAGATACAAATGTAGTGATCCAAAGGAGCACCTGCACCCCAATGTTTATAGCAGCAATGTCCACAATAGCCAAATTATGGAAAGAGCCCAGATGTCCATCGACAGATGAATGAATAAAGAAGATGTGGTATGTATATATACAATGTAATACTACAGCCATCAAAAAAAAAAAAAAAAAGAAATCTAGCCATTTGTAATGACATGGATGGAACTAGAGGGTATTATGCTAAGTTTAATAAGTCAATCAGAGAAAGACAGTTATCATATGATCTCACTCATATGTGGAATTGAAACAAAACAGAGGATCATAGGGGAAGAGAGGAAAAAATAAAACAAGATGAAATCAGAGAGGGAGACAAACCATAAGAGACTCTTAATCATAAAAAACAAACTGAGGGTTGCTGGAGGGAAGGGGTATGGGGGGATAGTACAACTAGGTGGTGGGCAGTAAGAAGGGCATGTGATGTAATGAGCACTGGGTACTATATAAGACTGATGAATCTCTGAACTCTATCTCTGAAACTAATAATACACTATATGGTAATCAATTGAATTTAAATAAAAAATAATAGAAAAAAATACAGACCAATATCTCCCATGCAGATAGATGCAAAAATCCTCCAATAATGTATAAAAAGAACTATATACCATGACCAAGTGGGATTTATTCTAGGCATGTAAGATTGGTTCAACATTCAAAAATTCATGTTAATACATTACCTTAACAGGCTAAGGAAGAAAAATCACATGCTCATATCTCATATGATTGTAGATGCAAACAAAACAAAACAAAACAAAACCTCTCAGCAAACTCGAGAGGGAAACTTCCTCAATTTGATAAAGAACATCTACAAAAAAACCTCCTGCTAACATAATGCCTAATGGTGAAAAATTAGAAGCTTTCCCACTAAGACTAAGAACAGGGCAAGGATGTTCCCTCTCACCGTTGCTTTTCAACAGTACTGGAAATAATGGAAGTCCTAGCTAATGTAATTAGAGAAGAAAAAAAAAGGCATACAGATTAAGAAGAAAGAAATAAAACTGTCTTTTTTTACAGATGACATGATGGTCAGTGTGGAAAATTCCAAAGAATCAATAAAAAACTCCTGGAACTAATAAGTGATTACAACAAGGTGGCAAGATAGAAAGTTAACATACAAAAGTCATTTACTCTCCTATATACTAGCCGTGAGCAATTGGAATTTGAAATTAAAAACACTATATCATTAGCAGTTCCCAAAATGAAATACTTAGGTATAAATCTAACAAAATACATATAAAATATATATAAGGAAAATTACAAAGCTGTGATGAAATAAATAAAAGAACTAAAAATTGGATAGATATTCCATATTCATGGATAGGAAGACTCAATATTGTCACAATGTCAATTCTTCCTAAATTGATAAATAGATTAAATGCAATTCCAATAAAAATCCCAGCAAATTATTTTATAAATATCTGACTTATGACATCAAATAACCAACACAATATTGAAGGAGAAGAACAAATTCAGAGGACTGACACTGTCCAAGTTTGAGACTTACTATAAAGTTACTATAAAGTTAATTAGTGAAAAATAGGCAAACAAACCAGCAGAACAGAATAGAAAGCCCAGAAATACACCCTCACAAATATAGTCAACTGATCTTTGACAAAGGAGCAAATGCACAAAACAAAATGCAGCAAAAATTCTCTTTTTAACACTTGGTGCTGGAACAACTGGACAACCACATGCAAAAAATGAATCTATACACAGACCTTGCATTCTTCGAAAAAATTAACTCAAAATGGCTGATAGATTTACATGCAAAATGCAAAACTATAAAACTTCTAGAAGATAACATAGGAAAAAATCTAGATGACCTTGGGTTTGCTGATGACTTTTTAGATAAATCCCAAAGGCCAGATCCGTGAGAGAAATAATTGATGAACTAGACTTCATTAAAATTAAAAACTTCTGCTCTCTGAGAGACACTGTTAGGAAAATGAAAAGACAAGGCACAGAATGGGAAAAAATATTTGTAAACAATATGTCTGATAATGAACTGATACGCAAATATAGAAAAAATTCTTAAAACTCAACAAGAAGTAAAAAAACCTATATAAAAATGGGATCTTAATAGAAACCATACCAAAGAACAAAAACAGATGCCAAATAAGCATATGAAAAGATAGTCTACATCATATGTCATCAGAGAAATGCAAATTAAAACAACAATGAGGTATTATTACACACCCATAGAATGGCCAAAACCTGAAACCCTGACAAAAGCAAATGCTGGTGAGGACGTGGAGCAATAGGAATTGTTATTCATTGCTGGTGGGAATGCAAAATGGAACAGCCACTTTGGAAGACAGTTTGGTAGTTTCTTTTAAAATTAAACATACTCTCTTACCATATATTCCATCAATGTGCTCCTTGCTATTTACCCAAATGAGTTGAAAACTTTGTACACACAAAAGCCTTCACACAGCTATTTATAGATGTTTTATTCACAACTGCCACAATTTGAAAGCAACCAAAATGTCCTTCAGTGGGTGAATGGATAAATGAATTGGTAAATCCATACAATGGGATATTATTCAACAGTGAAAAGAAATGAGCTAAGCCCCGAAAAGACATGGAAGAATCTTAAATGTATACTCTAAGTGGAAGAGCCAATCAGATACATACTGTATGATTCCAATTATATGACATTCTGGAAAAGGCAAAAATATGGAGATTACAAACATCAGTGTTTGCCAGAGGTTGGGGGGTAGAGGGTAGAATAGGCAGAGCACAGGGGATTTTTAGGGCAGTGCAAGTATTCTGTATGATACTACAGTGGTGGATACATGTCACTGTACACTTGTTGAAACCTGAAAATGTACAACTCAAGAGTGAACTCTAGTGTAAACTATGGACTTCGGGTGATAATGATGTGTCAATGTAGATTACCAATGATAGCAAACCCACCACTCTGTTGAGTGTTGGGGAAGCTGTGAATGTGTGGGAGAAGGGGACACATGAAAACTCTGTACTTTCTGCTTAATTTTGCTGTGAACCTAAAACTACTCTAAAAAATTAAGTCTATTTTTTAAAGGTATAAACTCCTGAGAGTCTCAGCCTCATCGCTACTGCTCAGAGAATGCCAAGCCCCCATCCATCCAGCACCCTCCCCTCCAAAACAGAACATCCAGTCATGGGTAGAAAGGAGCTGGTGCAGAAGGCCAAACTGGCTGAGCGCGCTGAGCGTTATGATTACATGGCAGCCTGCATGAAGTCTGTAACTGAGCAAAAAGCTGAATTATTCAATGAGGAGAGGAATCTTCTCTCATTTGCTTATAAAAATGTTGTAGGAGCCCATAGGTCTTCTTGGAGATTTGTCTCAGGAATTTAGCAAAAGATGGAAGGTGATGAGAAAAAACAAAAGACGGCTTGAGAATACAGAGAGAAAATTGAGACCAAGCCAAAAGATGTCTGCAATGACGTACGGTCTCTTTTGGGAAGTTTTTGATCCCCAGTGCTTCACAGGTGAGCAAAGTCATCTATTTGAAAATGAATGGAGATGACTACTGTTACTTGGCCGGGGTTTCTGCTGGTGATGATAAGAAGGACATTATGGACCAGTCACCACAGCGATACCAAGAAACTCCTGAAGTCGGCAAAAAGGAAATGCAACCAATACATCCTATCAGGTTGGGTCTGGCCCTTAACTTCTCTGTGTTCTATTATAAGATTCTGAACTCCCTGAAGAAAGCCTGCTCTCTTGCAAAGACACCTTTTGATAAAGCCATTGCTGAACTTGATACATTAAGTGAAGAGTCATACCAAGACAGCCCTTTTGTAGTGTCTGGGTGGCTCAGTCGGTTAAGCAGCTGACTTTGGCTCAGGTCATGATCTTGGGGTCCTGGGCTCCATCCCTGTATCAGGCTCCCCACTCAGCAAGGAGTCTGTTGTCCCTCTCCCTCTGCCCCTCCCCCCACTTGTGCACGCACGCATGCTCTCTCTCTCTCTCTCTCAAATAAATAAATATCTTTTAAAAAAAAGAAAAAGACAACACGCTAATAATGCAATTACTCAGAGACAATGTGACATTGTGCACATCAGATACCCAAGGAGATGGAGTTGAACTGAAACAAGAGAAGGAGGGGAAAATTAGCTGGCTTTCCAACTTTTGTATTCCTCATTCTAAAATTTACACAGTGGACCATTTGTCATTCATGCTGTCCCACAAATAGTTTTTTGTGTACGATTTATGACAGGTTTATGTTACTTCTTTTTGAATTCCTATTCTTCTCATGAGAAGAGATCTGTCTTGAGATCTGTCTTTTTATGTTTAATATTAGGGAAGTAGAGCTAGCTAACATTTAGGGAGTTACCTGTTTTCATCTTGGGGTGGCCAATATGGGGATGTGGAACTTTTATACTAGTTATAAATGTTTGGCATAGTAATTGTGGCTTCACAAAGGCCAGAGTTGAAACTGGTCCCATGTCTAAGCAGAGAAAACTGCCTACATATTGGTTTGTCCTGGTGGGGAATAAAAGGAATAACTGGTTGCAGACACAGGTACAGTTATTGTGGATATTATAAGTCTGGAGCACTTACAAGGCTGCAGTAGAAATGGGTATCCTGTGGATATTACAGGTTGAACCACGTGTATCTGTGGAATACTCACTCTCAATGTGCACACCTTTGACTACAGTTGCAGAAGTGTTCCTTTCATTGTGACCCAATTTCCTCTGGATAAGGGCAGAAATGGTTCATAATCCATTATTTGTAAAGTTCCCTGCTGTTTGCTTTCATTATTTTTGCAACACTCATTTTATTTGTATGTAAATGTTTTAGGCAACCTGAGAACTAACGTACAAGTAAAAATGCAGTAAAGATGAATTGCTTGATACCCATTACTTTATGTTTATTAAGCACAACAGCAAAACAAAAATCCCATCGATTTAACTTTTTTTTGGTTCTTTTTGTTTTTTGCTTTTGTGATTTTTTTTTTTGATACTTGCCTAACATGCATGTAGTATAAATATAGTTAACAGGGAAATAACTGGAGATGATGACTAGCTTTGTTTAATGTCTTACAAAATTTTCATGAACAAGCCAAGCATAATTGTAGAGTGCATGTATTAAGTTCATGTAAGTTGAATAAAGGCTCGTGAATGGAATTTTCAACTACTTGCTCTATAGTTTTTTATGTAAATTAGTCCTTTGGTTCTGAAACTTCTCTAAAAGAAATTGTACATTTTTAGAAATTTATTCCTTATTCTCTCTTGGCAGCTAATGGGCTCTTATCAAGTTTAAATACAAAGTTATTGTAATAACAACAACAACAACAAGGTATAAACTTCTCAGGACAAAGAGAACAGGAAAGTTTTGAAAGATAGAAAAAAGATGAAACAAATAGCAACTGGCTCAGTAAGTCAGAGAAAGTTAAAGCCCAACTACCTAGAAAGGGAAATGCCAATGAAAAACCAACACATTTGTTCTACTAAACTCTAGAAAGATTCAGGAATTAGAGGTACTAGGTGACTTTGAAGACTAAAGGGCGAGATAGGGTGAACACAAGAGGATTGATTTTTGAGTCTGTAATGGGAGCATTCAGAGTTTAGATGTCCTCTCCCAGCCTACATCCTCTGCCACCAAGAAAAAATAAGACATTACTGTAGGTGGAGATTGACTCAGAAAGGCTCCAGTTTGGGGAACATTATGAGAAAAACATGCAATCCAGGATATAGGAAGTCTAAAACAAAAGAAAGTATCACCAGGATAGGGATGAAGACAGATCTCAAGAAAACTATGGTATAGTTGATTTAGAAAGCAGTCAGTTGTATTGGATTGGGAAAATGGAGAATTCAGGAGAGATGTTTTTAAGGGAAAAAAGTGGAACTTATCTATTACCTGTGAGGTTTGACAATAACAAGAGGAGCTTCAGTGCTTGGAAAGAAAGCTTGGGCTGAATGAGCAACACGTGCAAAGAAAACTAAGCAAAAATAAACAACATGATAGCTGCCTCCAGGAGAAACAGTGAGTTGTTTTATTAAATGCAACAGATTATTATATGTGGATCAACTGTGATCAAATTTATACAGTCCTAATAATTAAATATAAAATTATGTAACCAATAAATTAGGAGAACGAAAGTAGGAAAAATTTTAGTCACAAAGTATAATAAAGTTAAAGCCTGAATTCCATAGTAAAAATCAATAGCTAATATATAAAGTCAATATATTGAGAAATTAAATCAATATAAATATCTAAATCAATATGATGGAGGTGCCTGGGTGGCACAGTAGGTTAAACATCTGCCTTCAGCTCAGGTCATGATCCCAGGATCCTGGGATTGAGCCCCATGTCAGGCTCCCTGCTCAGCAGGGAGCCGGCTTCTCCCTCTCCCTTTGCTCCTACCCCCTGTTCATGTGCTCTCTCTCTCAAATACATAAAATCTTTAAAAAATAAATCAATATGGTAAATATCAAAATCAATATAATATCTAAAATTGAAAAATAAAACATTTACAGGATACATGCTATTTGGATAAATAGTTCTTAATACAATTCCTGAAAAAGGAGCTCACAAATACAAAATACAAAATGAAAACCAAAAAAGCAGCAAAAAGAGTAAAATTGCCTCTAAGGAGCAGGAACTGGGGAGCAAAAGATACTGAAAACAAGGAAGGAATGCTCTTTTTCATCATAAATCAGGTAACCATATATCCCATTTTTCTCAGAAATGTCCTGTTTTATTCCTGTTTTCCCAGTGTCCTATCCAGTTAGCAAGCCTTTTTCATTTTCTAAAGTGCGTGACAAATTAAATGTTCAACCTAATTACAAGATTTATAGAATTACTTTACTTCTAAACTATACACATTTATTACTATTATAAATAAAAAATTTTAAGTGCGGCTTTGAGTTGAAGTTGAAATAAGTAGGTTTATGTACTATTTATGCCTCCTAATACTTGATGATTAGTGGCTAGTTCTGTAACCTCTCTGTGCCTTCTTTTGTATCGCATCTACAAAGTAAGGATTATAAAAATTACCATCACATAGATTTGTTATAAAGATTGAATAGGCCACTTTGCACAGTGTTTTGCACTTACCTGATGCTCAATAAACATATTATTGTGTTAAATGTCTATGAAATTTGAGTTGATTCAGAATGAATCTATTTCCTCATAGTGGATTCTCATCTAGGCCTTGAATGTTATAATTGAAAATTAGTGAAAAGTTTAAAGTTACATTCCTTTTTCTTAAATCAATGGAACATATTGAATAGGCTGTCTGCATGATTGTTTGAAGAAAAGGCCAAATTTGGAACTTTTGATTACAAAGTAAAGAGCCAATAAAACTACAGCCATTTAGTTCTTGTTTTTTTAAATCTTCAGATCATAATTGGAAAAATAAATACGTCGCTTGTTTTCAGATCATAATTTTCCCTATATATTTGTCTATTAATTTTCATTTACTACTTGGGAGTACTTTTTGGACAAATAACTGTGTATAATCACAGACGTCTAGCTATTTTGGAAGTCTGGCTGACTTTCCACATGCTATGGGATCCTGGGAATACAGCACCATAAGGGATCTACAGTCTATGAGGTAATCAGACATGTAAACAGTCTCAAGAAAATCCATCTAAATGCCCTAGGCAATGTTTCCAACATTATTTCATGAGCCTCCTATCAAGAGCTAGCACTTTTTTATAGGTCAAATGAAGATTAAATAGGTCATTTTTGTAACGTTGGTTAGAGGACTTTTGTAACATCACCCAATATCCTTATGGTTATTTCAATAAATTGCTTAATTTAAAGATAATGTTTAATTAAGCTGCTCCTGTGCTTTAAACCTTACATTCTAATTTTTTATGTTCCAGTTTCCCAAATTTTATTCATTTGAAGTCTCACTTCCCCATAGTCTTTTGCAGGAATTCCAGTTTATACAAATCTCCCTTCCTTGAACTCAACTACCATTTTAATAGTTGGGGATTTTTTTTTTTTTTTGGTTGTATAATAGATTCTTTCATAAACTTTTTCCAGTTTTATTGAAGCACAACTTACAAATAAAGTTGTAATATAACTGAAGTATACAACGTAATGATTTGATATATGTATATATTAGGAAACAACTTTCACAATCAAGTTAATTAACACATGCACCATTTCACATAGTTACCTTTTTTTTTTTTGGTACAAATTTTTTTTTCTTTTTTTTTAAGATTTATTTATTCATTTGAGAGAGAGAGAGCGAGCACAGGGCAGGGAGGGTCAAAGGGAGAGAGAGAGAGAAACTTCAGCAGACTCTGTGCTCAATGCTAACTGAAGCAGGGCTTGATCTCATGACCCTGAGATCATAACCTGAGCAGAAACCAAGAGCTGGACGCTTAACAGACTGTGCCAACCAGATGCTCCTTGGTACAAATTCTTAAGATCTATTCTCTTTTAGCAGATTTCAATGATACAAAAAGTATTATTAAATACAGTCACTACACTATCAATTGGATCCTCAGGACTTATTCATTTTATAACTGCAAGTTTGTGCCCTTTTACCAACCTCTCCCTAGTTCCCCCACCCTTCAGCCCCTGGCAACCCCAATTCTTATCCCCTGTTTCTTCAAGTTTGACTTTTTTTTTTAGGTTCTACATATAAGTGACACCATGCAATATTTCTCTTGTTATAATATAATATATATAATAAACATAAATATATAGTATACATAATATAATAAACAATATTTGGTTTATTTCACTTAGCATATAATGCCCTTCAGATTCAACCATATCCCAAATGGCAGTGTTCTTTTTAGAGCCTGAATAATAACCCATTGTGACACATACACAGCACACTGACAATTTTTTTATTCTGACTTCAGTCTTTCTTTAAAAGTTTTATATGTATGATTTTAATTTTAATTTTAACCTAATGTCAGTGGCCTTGTGTTCATAGCATAAACATAAAATAATGCAACTTTATTTTTGAACAAGCATTCAAAAACTTAATACTCACAGATGAAAGTTATGTTCTTTAGTCATGTTGGGATTCAGTCCCTGTTCAATATTGTTGCCATTTTTAGTACTATACAACCTATAATACATTCTTTTGTATAGTGACAGTAATAATGAATTTTCTTTCTCTGAAGATGAAATGTATTTTGCAAATCAGCAGTTATTTGTCACTGAATCTAGCACCAAAGCAAATAAGTAGAGTAGTATTCAGACTGTCTTATAACTTAAATAGTTTTGAATATAATTCCTGAAATAGGAGCTCCTCAATTTTTTTAAATGTAGTAAGCTTAAGTCTACTATTGTTTTTGACATTGTCGTAGTCCTTACTTATTTTTATATATCATTTTAGGATTGTTTATTTGGTTTTAGTCTCGTATCCCCCCCTACACTTCTCAGTATTATGTAAAATGAAGACACATGATGGGCACTCAACCAATGTCTATAATATTGAAACTTCTCTGCCCTTCGTTCTGCAGGAGGCAACCAGCAATCAGAAAGAGACATAATAAAAACCACCTGGGCAACTCCAACCAACTCAGAGCCCCCAGACTGAAATTAGTGGTTCCATTTCCATCAAAAAATTCTGTTTGTTTCTTTTCTTCCATTTTTAGAAGCAAAGACACCCATTCAAATACCTGGGGAAAAAAAATTCTAGACAGGTCTGGGTTTCCAGTTCCAGAAAACTAAGATAGAGCTGCTGGAATATTACGCCCAAATTCTCTTGGCTTTACCTCCTATACAAATAAATCCATCCACTGCTGTGCTTGGCGAGGTGACAAAAACAGCTGCAGGGGAGGCAAAACCTCTCATGGCACAGGCTCTGGGCCGATTTCCTTCGTTAAGGACTCTCATCTTTCTAGCACGTGGGCCCTCTCGGCTGACAGGACAAAGCAAGGCAGCAGTGGGTGGAAGGAGAGGCGAGTCAGGCTCACTGACCCTTGATTGAGCTTGGCTTCCTGGCTTCCAGCTGTCCCCAACTTCTGTAAGATGCTAACCTTTTCTACTCTTGCCCCAGAGATTCCTGTGGAATGGTAGAGTTCCTGAGCCACAGTCCTACAGATGAGAAGAGATGTTATAGGCTCAAATAACTCAGAGATGGGGGGGAGGGAGGAAGAGAAGGGAAAGAGAAGAAAAAGAGGTCAAGAAAAATGAAAAGAAAAAGAATCAGATAAAAGAGGCTATAAAGGACAGATCTGAGATCAGGTAACTAGAAATGAGGTAGGTGTGTGTGTGTGTGTGTGTATGTGTGTGTGTGTGTGTGTGTGTGTGTGTGTGTGTGTTTTAATTGGGAAAATGTCTGAAAATTCTGGAGAATTCTGCCAGTCACAAGAAGATTTTTCCAACCATCTTTTATTCTCAGCTACTCTCAGGGTAATGTGTCCACACCTGTGCCTACGTTAGGGCTTAAGAGCACAGACTTTGGAGCCAGATTTCCCTAGATCTACTATTTCCCAGACTTATGACAATTATTTAATACCTCTGTTTATAAGTTTCCTCCTCTGTAAAATGGGGATGCTTACAGTGCCTACCAAATAGATTATGAAAACTAAAAAGATTAATGCATTTAATACAGGTGTTTTCTGCAGTATATGACATATAGTGCACACTCAAATTTCCTTTTGACTGTACCAATGAATAGCTTCTGACCATTAAGTCACTTGGTGGAGGCGACCCTACTCACCAGGCATATTCATTTGTTTATACATATTCATTATAAGTATTTATTTATAAGTATTGCTCACTTTTGCTATCTTGAAATACCTGGGTTTACCTCTTTATCTCAACCTATCTTTAAGCACTATCAGTTTCACAAATACTTACTGAACCTCCTCCATGTAACCATTCCTGATCTCACCTGTGAACTCTTACAACATTTAACATCTGTAAGTTTGACACTTAGCGGTTCACATACCAGCATAACATACACAGTATCTTTCGTAAAGCAGCGACAGTTCACTGGTAATAGCTACTGATTAGCTTCTCACAGCTTGCCTTGTATTAGGAAGGGAAAAAGAGAATGGTCAAAGAATATATGTAGTGACTCCACGCCAAAGTATTTCTTATGTCTTTGTCCAATGCAAATTATACAGGTCTCCAGTGCTGAAAGACCCTCCCTTTTTTGAGAATCTCTTGAGGTATGAATGAACTCTCTGAATGGTGGTGGGAAAAGGACTAAGTGATCTGGTACAAGTTGCTGAGGAAGGCAGAAATATCCAGAATAACTCAACTGTATCCTTAGTCTGTAATTATAACTTAAAAGATGTCACCAAATGGGCTTTGAAGTCAGAACAGGGGTTCTTCCTTGGCCTTCTATTTACTAGCTGCACAATTCTGGAAAATTTATGAAGCTATATATATACTTTCCTCACCTGTAAAGTTAGGGTAACAATATCTTCTTCATAAGGTAGCTGTGACTTTTGAAGAACTTACTACGGTGCCTGGTCAAGTATGCATTCTACAAATGTCATTTCCTCTTTCCAAGGGTCAGTCGAGGCAGAAAACACCAAACCATTCTTGAACCAAGTTATGTCAACTATTCTATAGTTAGTTTTTCACAGTGTGTCTTTGTAAATTCAAAGAGCCACAAAAGTCACATTAGTCATAGCTGTGACTAAATTAGATAATATTCTGAAGGATCATGGTCCCAAGAGCATATTATCTCAGCAGGCAGAATTAAAAATCACACCCACAATAGGTTGGAGGAATAAAAGAAATAGGTCACAAATAGCTTTATTTTCTCTTTTTAAGCTGTTGTCATAGTTTGTTTGCTTACTTGATTTTTAGTTGTTTGCCAAGCCTTCGATGAGTTTGGTCAATTTTCATCTGTTCCTTTTTGCTGTAAGTGTATCTTAAGTATAATGGAAGAGAAATTAAAAATTTGAAGTTCTAAAACATATTTTTCTAATGGGAGGTTCTTTCTGAGCTGGAATTTATTTCTCACGTCATTTATTGCAAGACACTTGTGAACTAGAGAAACACAAGAAACTCTTTAAATACAGTGTTAATGTTTCCTGTGGAAATACTATTCATTATAACTTTCTGTTAGAAAGCTAATACTTTATCATCCAAAATGAGGGTGGTATATGCATGGTCTTTTCCATCTGTAGATGGACAAAGTTAATACTTGTGGTCAAACTTAGAGAAAACTGTGTTTAATAAAACTAGTAAGTTTCAAGATATGTGAAAGTCAGTGCATGGCCAGCATAGCCCTGTAATCAGACTGACAAGTATGAACCCTATAGCCAGAGTGGTCAATGTGAGCAAAATAAAATGGTTAAATGATTGAGACTGCGGCCAGGCAAAGGTCCCTTAGAAGGGACCTGTGATCTATGCTTACGGGGTATGTATCTGAAAAAGATACAACCTTGACAGTGGAAGGGAATGAAAAGGGATCTATAAACATAATGCATAAATGTGTGGATACTGAGACAAATGAAAGAAGCATAGTAAATGTGGGCCAGAAACAAGAGCAGCCACACAAGTGCTGCAGGAACAGAAAAGACTCAGAGAAGTGTTGGCCCTATAAGAAGAGAACTTTCACTCACCCATTCATTCATTCATTTATTCATTCACCAAATATGTATTGAGCACCACCCTTGTGTTAATGTAAATAAGGCTACAGAGATGAAAAGACAATCCCTCAATGATGTACTATATGGTGACTAACATAACAATAAAAAATAAAAAAAGAAAAAAGAAAAGACAATCCTTGCCTACAGTGAGGAGAGAAACACATCTAGTGTGGATTAGAAGGAAGGAACCCTAGTCTGCCTAGGCTAACGTTGTATTTTTACAGACACTAGATGTCTAAGGAGTTTTCTTGGCAGACAATAGAGAGGTGGGCTCTAGCAAGAAAGAACAATATGTTCACAGTTTCAAAAATGTAAAAACGTCATCGATTTGAGGAGAACTTAAGTTGGTACATAATGGCTAGAATATGATAGTCAGAGGAGTTATAGTAGATATTAAGGCTAGACTGAAACATAAGGGCTATAATCTGAAGAGCCTTAAAGGCCAAGCAGAGAAGTTTAGGTTTTATTCTATAGGTATTGAGGAACAATTAAAATTTTCAAGCAGAGGAGCAATAAGATCAGATTTTTATGGTAGAAATGTCATTCTGGTAGAAGTGGACATAAAAAAAGAACAAGGAGGCCAACAAGGAGGTTATAACAATAGTAGAGGGATGCTAGGTATAGAAATGTTGAGTTGAACCCAATAAAAAGTAGAGGGATGAGGATGAAAAAGATAGATTTTAGGCAACAGATGATAGTGTATATGTGTAAAGGAGAGTGAAGGATCTACAAAAAAGTCCACATTTTAGGCATGGGCAAATGGTGGCAGCTGGGGCTGTTCCCCAAAGTAGGAAATACTGGAGAAAATGCAGGTTTCAGGAAAGGCAATGTACAAGTTTAATTTTCAATACACTGTATTTACATGCTTTTGTGACAACTAAGTGGAAAGGGCATATAATTAGGTCTATGCAAAAATAAATCTATAAGCCCCCTATATGATACAGAGAGGGGTGAGAATTGAAGGGAACCAGATAATGAAGATACTAAGGATTGAAAAGAGGATAGAAATAGATTTATCTATACAAAGTCAGAGTTCTTACTAAAAATGAAACAAAACAAAATGAACAAACAAAAACAAAATTCACTAAATGCACTCTGACTAGATAACACTGACGGGGGACTTAATAGGTTATTAGGTGAAGGATGCTCAAGGCTGAAGAACAAAGCCTGCCAGTTTCTCCATCAAACTCAACCACCACATGGAACTTGACTCTACTGCAATCACTGGTACCACCATTGCCAGTGCTACTCATGCCTCCGAAACACAACCCTACAAATACTAGAAAATCGTCACCACTCCTGCTCCTACCACTTCACCAGCAAAACTGGAAACTTCATTTACAGCATTTTCACCAAAGAGCCTAAATCAAAGGTAACGAGCGCAAGGGAAACTTGGAATTTGAGTTGTGACATATCCCTCGGGGAAGAGGGAAAAAAGGGGCTCAATCTGGACCAAAACGAACAATAGAATAAATGCTTCAGAGACAGAACAAAGGGATTGCATCTCCAAGACTAGAAAGAGATTTTTAACTCTATGGAGAGGAATTAGTGAATATAACAATAAAAACAATCTATTCAATCTATTCAATTTGATTCAATCTAATCAAATCTATTATTAGTTTAGCAACTATTATATGCCACACACTGTATATACACTACTTCTAAACTTCATAATAACCCTCTATGGCAGGTATTACTATCTCCATGTTATAAATGACAAAACAAGAATCCAGATGTGAAATAACCAGTCTCACAGAGCAAGTACAGGAGTTCAAGGCTTGAGTGCAAGTCAGCCTAATTCCTTACCCTCCCCATGCTCTTCTTTCAAATGCTATCAACATACAATACCTATAGTTAGGTAAGCATTTCTCTATGAGTAGTATAATAAATTTATTTATACTTTAACCGTTAATTTTTGTTTTTTTTTTCTGAATAATTGCTTTGATTCTAAAAACCACAGTCAATGACATCTGTCTCAGGTACTGCTGTAAAAATGTCTAAGCCCAAGTGAATGCTAATGAACAAGAAGTCAACAAATGTTACCCTGGCTACAGGGTACAGAATGTTACACAGGTGACTCTAGACATGGAGGAACATGGAGATTTGGCCTAGGAAGGCTATGGATGTACATCCTGCAATAAATGGGAACACTGGATCAGGCCATCATCCCACCCTTTTGTTCTCCTACAACAAAGAAGGTTTTTTAATATAGGGAAGTGTTGAATATATGGTTTTTTAATACATGGAAGTGTTGAAACACTATATTATACACCCAAATCTAATATAACACTGTATGTTAACTACCCTGGAATTAAAATTAAAAAAAAATAAAAGCATACCAGAGTAATATATTTAAAAGGTAAATTGGATCATGTGACTCCCTACTTAAATCCCTTCCATTGCTTTTTTAAAAAGAATCCAAACTCCTTGCCACAGTGAAAAAGGCCCTGCATGATCTGGCTCCTGCTGACCTCCCTAACCTCTTCTGGTATCCCACCATGCTTTAGCTATATAGGTCTCCTTCTGATTTCTCAAATGCAGCAGGCCCTTCCCCACTCTAGGCTTTTATACTTATTGTCCCCCCGCTTAGAGTGCTCTTATCCACTTCTCAGCATGGCTGCCTTTTTCTTAGCCTTTGGGATTCATCTCAGATGCTGCCTGCTCAAAAAGCCCTTTCCTTATCACCTTATCCCTAATGATCTACTCCGTGTCCCTTAGACATTTCTTACACTCTCCATCACTTAGACATTTCAGCAATACCTGGATGTTTCTCCTGCAGTACATATCTCAATAGATTTATTTGTGTGTTTATCCATTTATCGTCTGTCTCACCAAGTAGAACATGGATCCATGAGGACAGGGATATCATGTGTTTCTACTGCTGTATCCTCAGTATGCCTGGCAGGTAGCTGTTACTCAATAAAGTTTAACTCATGGAATAAATGAAGCAGTGGTGGAATAGGATCAGTGTGGCCTGTGCCATCCACCCTTCCTTAAAGTTTTATAGCTTTTTCTTTAAAGATTTTATTTATTCATTTGACAGAGTCAGAGAGAGAGGGAACACAAGCAGGGGGAGTGGGAGAGGGAGAAGGAGGCTTCCTGCCGAAGCGGGGCTCGATCCCAAGGTCCTGGGATCATGACCTGAGCCGAAGGCAGACATTTAATGACTGAGCCACCCAGGCGCCCGAGTTTTATAGCTTTTTATTCCATGTCACAGCTTGTTGTCCTAGTCATATATAACAAATTCTCTTATAGATCTTGGTCGGTTTTTAAGCCCAGCTTTTCCAATCAACAAGAACATCTGTACCTGGTTTGACTCCCTTTTCTTCAAGGCTTTCAGCTCAAAAGCTACTGAGTCCCTATGCCATCCTCAGTTGTTCAGAGAATTGGAAGCTTATTCTATGGCCCATCCTTTATGCCAGCTAGAATGTAATGCAATCTGTGATGTGATCTCTTACTTCAAGGTGGCTATTGTTAGTCATTAGCAAAGCAGTAAGTCTTACCCAAAGTCATGGCATACGTGGCCTTGGTGCCAGAAATATGTCTCAGGAATACTGAGGAATGATTTTAGAGGCTCCTGAAAGCCATAGATTTGGGAGTACCTTGTTTATTTATTCTGAATAAATTCGTTCCTTAGGATATGAAATTATCTAACAATGAAAATAAAGATTTATTCATATAGGTAAGGATTTTTTTTTCAATAGCTGGGCAAGGAAATTCCATTTCCTAAGTCCCACTCCCTTAAAAATTAACCACTGTGCCCACAATACCAGCTGTGAAAATTCCCATCAGGTAATTATAGCTTTAAAAACAAAAACAAAAACAAAAACAAAAACAAAAAACCTCAAATGTGATGAGAGAGTGGCTAAACAGTGCAGAGCAGAGATTGGCGAGTGTTTGAGCATTCTTGTGCATGTGCTTAAAGGCACTAGGGACCTTGCTTTTCATGTAGTATAAAGCTTATTTCCAAAATAATTTCTTTAATTGTACTTCTACGTGAAGGGATAAATTCTATTTGATAAATGATCTTCTTGTGCAAAAATCCCGGGATAGGTATTCAATATCGTATAACACTCACTCTCACTCTCATGGCACGCACTCTTTCCAAAATAGACTAAAACAGTATTTGAAGGAAACACTTCCTCATCATGGCTAAGAGTGATTTTAAAATGGCTATCAGACAACTGAAATCTCTCCTTTCCAAAGAAACTCAGGTTTTCTGCATTAATCTATATGATAAACACTAAAAGTTAATGAGAGGCTACATGTTCTTCAAATACATACAATCCACATTTTTACTGAAGTATGTTTGTAGTGGATAACAAGTGTTATATATTTTACTGTTAAAATATACAAAAATGATTTCCAGTGCTGTCACTCCAAAACATTCCTGTCCTTAGTCTAGCTTCTGTGAAAACCCAACATATACCTCGTCTAAAAACTAAAAAATCCCCTAAGGCCTTTTGTTCCTCAACCCCCACATGTCCCCAATCATTTACTGACCCCTTAATCTTCCAAATGCAGTTGTAATTCTGAGCAGAGTGTGTGTGTGTGTGTGTGTGTGTGTGTGTGTGTGTGTGTGTGTGGTGTCTGGCTGGATAATGATGAGCTAAGCTTAATTACATCATTAGGCAGGAGGCCGCAGATCTCCTGCTGCCTTAAGGGACTGATTGGAATTTTAAAATATTATTTTCACTTAGTGGAATCTAAATTAAATAAATAAGTTCCATTAAAAAGAATGGTGGTACATTTGCTGTTGATTTTTGTCCATTTACAATTGTGCTAGAGGCTGAGGTGCCCAGAGGGGTATACAGTCATCTTCTTGCAAACTCCTAATTACACCATTTAAAATATAACTGACAAGACTTTTTCTGTTGTACCAGAATATACTTATTTTTTTAAAGTATCTTCCTTTTTTTGCACCTCTAATATAGTTCCCTAACAACTATTCTATACCTCTCAAATTATTGTTTAATGTAAGTCATTACTGTATGATGAATAAGCTTATGTTTTTTTACATTTTTATATATTTATTTCATGGTGCCATTTATAGCTCCACCCAGCCAACCACTGCAATATGAGGAACAGAGACCTAATTTCTTTGCTCTGAGTTACTCCTACCTAAGCTATGAGGAAGGTGAAAAGATAGGAGAACTTAGAAATCTGATTTTTGGTCCTGAAAAGCCGAAAGCATAAGTTCCCTTAGCACTCCTATTCAGAGCCAGGCTACTTCTCCTTCATGTAAGCAAGGTTATAAGATTGTCTCTATCCTTCCTAATTAAAGACCTGAGAAACATGAATTTTAGGTTACTCAGAGTCAGGGTCGGGTTTTGAGGCACCACAGGCCACCCAAGGAAAATCCAGCTGCATCGCATTTGAAGCTGTCCTATCATAGTCTGGAAAAAATGTTCCAATCTTAAAAATACGTCTAGACCACTTTATTTCACTCCTGTGTGACTCTTAGGTGAAGTGGGAGGTGGGGTGGGGGTTGATGGGTAGGATGAGGGTGGCAAATGGGCATTCTACATGAAAAGTCTTTTCTAAAAAGAACCCATCAGGAAGCTGATTTACAGTAAAAAAAACTGACATTGCAGATCCTGTGTGTAAGCCCTTCATCAGTCTGCGGTAGGGAGTTTCAGGCACTGCCTACAAATAAAGAGCACGCAAACTGTCCTCCTGTATCTCATAGACTCAAGGCATGGCTCCAGGCATGTCAGGGGCTGAATGTCTTTACAATGGCCTCACTTCCTGTAGGCATGCCCCTCCTTTCCAATCCCTGTGCTCCTCTGATCCTCAGATCTTTAGATTCTACTGTGCAGCGTTTGCCTGGGTCTGGTCTCCACAGCAAAACCACCCCCAATTTAGGATACAGCCATTCTAGAACTATGATCTCTTAGGAAAACTTAACTGCATTCATTTGTGACCCTACTTAGATAAATTTTTAACATTTCTGTTTAGGGGCAAAAATGGGTCTTAGCTAAAAATACTTTAGGATCTTGGATTTTTGTGGAATAGGGCCTCCAAGGTTATTTTACAGATGATAAAGCCAAATTCCCAGAGAAATTGTCTAATTTCCCCAAGGTCACACAGCTACTTAATAATTTAGCTGGGACTAACACCTCTGTTTGTCAATTTCTGATCCACTGTTTTTAATCCATGGCACCAAGCTGCTTAATGTTTCAGCCTTCTAAAGAAATCTTATCATCTAGACAGCTTTTCTAATTCCTTGACCAAATGAATAAGTGAGATGGGAGATTTAGGCTCTGATACACACTCTTAAGAGATAATATAACCAACCCTCTGAGAATTGTCTTTCTTAAACAAATCTTCACACCCCACAGCTTACTTAAATGAATTGGTTTGCCTTCCTGCTCATTTGTGGCTGGCAATGACATCCCTTAATCACAGGAAAGGAGGGACTGCAGGAGTTTCTTCTAGAAATACTGGCAAAAGTCACTCCCCTGAAAAGAAGGAAAGAAACACTGACTCTGGTCTTTGGTTAAGTGGGTCCCTTAATGGAGGAGGTAGGGACTGCCTAGATATCCCATTAACACACAAGAGTGTGCATGAGTGCGGGAGGGTGTCATTAGGGTAAATGAACGGGGTTTGGGGATTAATGCTGTTAACACTGCTGCCTGCTGATAGTAAGAGAAGGCAATCTCAACCTGTTAAACAGCCTACCACCTGGGAAGTTGAACTGCCCACAGTCAGCAGAGACCGGCATGGCATCAAGAATGAGTTTCAAAAAAAATTCTGAGCCACAGGGATAAAGAAAGGGATGTAGAGAGATTTTAAAGGAAGAAAGAAAAGATGGGAAAACCAACAGAATTAACATGTTAAGCTATTTTATGAGATTTAGGAGTAATGTGGTGTGATTGATTTGGTCCTAAAGAAAGTTTTGGGTGCAGATGTGAAGTATTTTGGCTTTTCTATTTCTATTATATGATTTTCTAAGGTCAACCCCTTGTTTAGGGGTTTTAAGTAATTTTTAATTAGCAATTAATTCCAAAATATCTTTGTACTACCACTCTTATGAATATATTCATAAAATATACTTGTGGCTTCCCAACAAGATAATATACCAGGAGAGTGTGAGGTCCTTTCCCCAAAATCAACCCTGGAGAAACTGCAGAGCCAAACAGGGGTCAGAGCAAGTATTATAAAAACAATAAGGAAACTCCCAGGGAGAAAGCTATAGAAACTAGTGTATAGGGTTGCAGCAGCCTGGGGCAAAGGCTACTGTGTCACTGCATTAAGGACTGGTTTAGGGAGAGTTTTAAAACCGTTTCTTATCTTTGGATCGTCATCATCTGCCCCGTCACCAAAGAATCCACAACAACAGTTCAGGTCACTGCCACGGGATAATATAAGGGCAAGATAAAAGTCCTGCTGGAGTGAAACTATATTCCCACCAACCAGTCCCATGCCACGAATCACTCCTACTTCTCCCCTGTCTAAACTCCCTAAGGGGATTGTCCCTGCCCAGGAATATAAAGCAGATGCATGGTGGAGTACCAGTTAACCAAAATGATCTGTGAAAATAAATCCTAATATAATAGTGATTATAATAAATTTAAGTGGGTTTGATACTACTTGAAAGACAAGAGATTCTCATACTAGTTTTTAAATTAAAAAAAATTTAATAACGTGCTGTTTATCAGAAGTACCATTTAAACAAAATGACACAAAAAGGATGGCAAAAAGTAATCTGGAAATTGTTCAAAATTCCAAAGAAAACTGGAATTGCACTCTTAACATCCAACAAGATAAAAGTTCATGGGGAAAAAAAATCATAACAAAGAGAATAATTATACCTTGATATTGGAATAATAGAGCAAGAAGATTTAGTCATCATGAACATAAATGCACCTAACAGTATAGGTAGATAGCACTGGGGGGTAAAATAGGTAAATCAAAAATTGTAGCTGAAGACTTTAACACACACCTCCTAAAACTGGTCGATCAAAAAAAAAAAAAAGATTAACTCCTTGCTTCTTAATCAGATTGCAATAAAACTAGAAGTTAATAAAATTTTCAATCCCATTTGTCTTAAATTTACAAGATATATACTAAATAGCCTGTGGAAATCATAAGAGAGATGACAAAGTATTTAGAATTGAACAATGAAATTCATACTATATGTCAAAATTTGTGGGGCACACCTGAAGCAGTATTTATGGAGAAATCTGTAATTCTGAATACACTTATTAGGGCACAAGAAAGATTGAAGAAAAATACAGCTAAGCAAGAAGATGAAAAAAAGAAAGAACATGTCCTCCAAAAGGAAAGAAATAATTTTCTAAAAAGTAGCAGCAGAATTCAACTAAATAGAAAATTTAAAAGAAAATAGAGTGGATTGGTGCCTGGGTGGCTCAATTGGTTAAGTGTCTGCCTTCGGCTCAGGTCATGATCCCAGGGTCCTGAGATCGAGTCCCCACATCAGGCTGTCTGCTCAACGAGGAGTCTGCTTCTCCCTCTCCCTCTGCCCCTCCCCCCTGCTTACACACACTCTCTCTCAAATAAATAAATAAAATCTTTCAACAAAATGGATAAGCATCTGAAGAAATATAAAATGCAAAAGTATATACAAGAAGAAATAGAAAATGTGAATACACAAATTGGTATTAAAGAAATGTAAGTGGTGAGCAAAGACTTTCCAAAAAAGTCTCAGGCCCATGTTTACAGTTGAGTTCTACCAAACTTGCAAAGATTAAAGTTACTCCTGTAAATAGAAAGGGAAAGAAGACTGATCAGTTCATTTTATGAGGCCAGTACAATCTTTATTCAAAACCTGGGTAAGAATAATATAAGAAAAGAAAATTATATATCATTCCACTTTTAAGTATGGATGGAAAAATTCAAAATAAAGTATTAATTCATGAATCCAACATAGTATTATTTAAGTGCAGCATTATCAGGTAGAGTTTACTCCAAGAATGCAGTGATGCTTAACAGAAAAAAAAAAATCTATCAGTGATATACATAAACCACGTTAATAGACTAAAAAATACAATAATGGATTTTTAAACAAAAAAAAATGAAGGTTCAACACCTTGAAAAAGGAATTAGCAGAAACTTCCTTAACTAGGTAAAGGTTATGTACACAAACCCTTCAACTTTCAACACATTCCCTTGAAGTTCAGAAAAAAGACCAAAATACCTATTGTCTCTGCTACTGTTTAACATAGTACAGTAAAGTATTCAAAGGGAAGAGATAAAACTCTCACTATTTGAAGATTTTCTATATAGGAATAACAACAAAATGAACATATAGATGATACTCTTGAGGGATTTCAGCAAAGTGGCCAGATTTAAACTCAATCTACACAAAATCAATAGCATTTCTCTATATCAGCAATAAGCATCTAGAAAATATAATAAAATGAAGATACCATAAAAGTAATAAAATCTATAAAATTTATATGCATTAAAAAATATCCAAGATTTTCAGAGATAAATTTAGACTCTATTGAAAACCATTAAAAATAGAGAGATAATTCTATACACTTGGAAGAGATAATAGTTTAAGGATCCAGTTCTCTTTCATGGTAATTCAGAAATTCAGTACAACTCCAGTCAAAATTCTAAGTAGATTTTTTAAGGCAAAACATTTTAAAATTGGTTTCAAGGAATAAAAATCTTTAATTAGTTTAAGGCAACTGTGAAAAATTAGACTAAATTAAAAAAAACAGTATGATACAGTATGGGACAAATAGACCAATGGAATATAATAGAAAACTCAAGACAGACACAGAAAGACTCAAGACAGAACGTTATACATGATAAAGTTGAGCCTACAAATTGTGGTTATAAAAATGCATAGATCAGAATTTCTATTGCAGAAACATAGCTGATTGATGATCCCAGATGCTCTCCCTCTGCATCCACAACCACATTCATACCAAGGCCACTTCCTGCAGGGTGTTCCCAGCCAATGACTGAGCACATGGGGGTATTAATTCCCACAAGATGTGATACTCCTAGGACAGCAACTTTGGTTTGAGGATTCCTCACTGGCCTGGCCAAAACTTTCTTAGAACTGCACTGTAGTTTGAGATTCTTCCTATCCAATCCACCTTCTGTCCTTCTCTCCTTCACAGGTGTCAGATGTATAGGAGTGGTCTTTTAGGCACCTCCTATATCCTTCACAGGTGTTTCCCCCAATTAATCTCTTGCGTGTCTAAATCCATTTTGACATCTGCTTATAGGATGACCTGAGTAACATACAAAAAAATGATGAAAAGATAGATTGTTGCATAGACATTATTGGGAAAATTGCCTCCAATATTAAGAAAAATATAATTGCATCCCTCTCTCATACCATAATTGCAGGTGAATTCCAGATAGATCTAAAATTGTATAAGAAACATATAACTAAAAAGTAAAAGAAGATAGTCATCCAGTGGTAGATTACTTAAACAAAACTCCAAAAGCACAAATAAGGCAAAAGTAATAATCTGAGAATATTGAAAGTTAGGATTTCTGTTCAGTGAAGGCCAACGTGGTATGATGGACTGCTGTCTCCCAAATTCACTCTATCACTACACGTAACAGAATTCCTTAATTTTTGGTGGGAGCATGGTCACCTAGGTAAAAGATTACATTGCTTAGCCTTCCTTATATCTAAATATGGCCCTGTGACTGCTTTCTAGCCAATGAAATGTGATCAAACTTCCAACAAATGCGTGTGGCATCTATGTCATGCCCTTAAAACAAAGGGACTTACTACACTCTTACCCTTTTTGTCTCCTTCACAATGGCTGACAAGAACCACCTTGCTGAGAAAGGCAATACCCTTGAAATGGTGGAAGTAAGACAGAAGGATCACCTCCTCCAAACTGCTACTTGAGAGAGAAATAAACCTTTCTTGTTTGAGCCATTGTTAATATGGTGCTCTATCACAGATGCCAAAGTTACCTCCTAATTAATATAAACACCATGAACAAATTAGTGGACAGAGGACAAATTGGGAAAATACATTGGCAATGTTTAAAATCAAAGAGGTATTTTAACTAAGATATAAAAAAAAAAAACTTCATTCAACTAAGCAAGCAAAAAATGAAAATCAGAAGTGTTCAAAGCTATTAACATGCACTAAGGGGACACTCAAAACACTAAAAAGTGTATTAGGAGATAATAAATCTTATTAGTAAATAGAGAAATTAAAATTAAAATAATTACATCACTTACACTCATCAAATTGGCCAATATTGAGCAATGCCAAGGATTACGGATATAGGTAAATAATATAAGGATATAGAGATATTCCTGCACTCTTGGTAGGAATGTAAATATACCCATTCTGAAAAGCAGTTTGATAGAGGTTAGTTAAATTAGATATATACACATGTCCTTTGGTTCAGCAACCTTGCTCCTAGGTAGGTAATCAACAAATCCTTATGCAGATCCAGAAAAAAATACATAAAGGACCGGTTCATTACAGGCATTTCTGGTGGTAGGGAAATGGAGATATTGTAGCTCTCCTAAAGCCAATAGGAACAAGGCATATCTAATACATACAGCACATAGATACTAAAAGCAGAGTGCTGAGTAAAACAAGGAAGAAACAATGAGAGTTATAGCGCTAGAACATTATATAAATAAAAATGTAGGAAAATAAAAATAATCTAAATAATACACATTTATAATAAATAGATAATAAAATAAATATATATTTTATAAACACACACACACAACAAACCACATTAGAATGGATAAGGAATAAGGTTGAAGAGGAGAATAAATAAATAATATGAGAGAGTATTGGCATAGACTGGTGATAGAGCAATGGTATAGACTGGTGATGACAGTGTACCATGAACTAATATAACTAACTCGTAGTCTTCTACAATCTAAGTACCAAAAAACAATAATAAAACAATACAAAATGTATACAAATATTTTGCTACAAAATTAAGTCTGCCTTTCTTTATTACGCATATTATTGCTACCTTTGTATACTCTTCGAAGTATTTTTCTAATATAATAAGCAATCCTGTGAATCTTGTGAAAATTAATTTTCACAGGTATATAATTTAGGAAGTTGACCAGAGTAGGAATATGTGGGATATAGAAGAAGGAACTTTAAATGTTATCCATGTTACTCTGAAAATTTGAGTTATTCTAATACTAGGTCCTGGTATTATCTTCCTTCATTATCTTAGGCTCAGTAATACAAATCTTTGTTTCTAGTGAACCTCTCCCTATTCATAATTATCAAGTCAAAAAAGAAATGGAAATGAGGTTGGGAGGAGAATAAGAAGAGAACCGGAAGAGATGAAAAAAAATATATGACTAGTGAAATAAGTATCTGGTTCTTCCATTCAATGTAGATTCCTTCGTGTTCAGGGTTGGGAGAATAAAAGTAAAGAACTGAGTGCAGAGCTTGATCTTTCCATCAATGAGACACCCAACCATTTAACAGAATCCCTTTATGTTCTATCACCTTAGCCAGCTAACTCTTCTGCTCTGTAAATTCTCAATGGCTCCAAGCCAAAATTGGTTGACTTCCTCCATGTTCAACAGTACTATTGCTACTTGTACTTATTTCCTATCAGAAATGAGTCCACAGTTGTATTTTCAAAAATAGATTTGGCCTTATTTGCATTTCACTTTGTTAATTTCTTACTCCAAAAAACTGAGCTTTGGCCTGTTAACAGGACACCCTCTAGGGGATCTGTGTTCTCCTACAGTGAAAATCAGTTCTCCTATAGTGAAAAGTGTTCTATCTGCCATCTTGTAAAAAGAAATTAACTAACGCATGCTTCAGGTGAGCAAGCACTAATGTTCACTCTACTACAGCAAATGTAAAAAGTAAACAACTACGACAACAACAACAACAACAACAAATGTTTAGGGAAAGAAGGTCAAGGCCACAGTGTGATATAAAGGTCTAGTATATTTTCTTTAATAAAATATATCCTACATCCAGGACCAGCTTCATGGATCTGCAACTCATGCAATCTCATAGGGTCTCATGCTCAGAAGGGCCCTGCTTGGGTTTAATATTCTGTGCTTAGGTTTAAAGCTCTGGGGTAGCTGTCTTAAAATTCTCCCAGCTCTGGCCCTCCACCACTGCCACCCTCTGTCTGGGGTACAGTTTGAGTTGGCTGAGGGAGGTCACATGTCCAATCACCCTCCCTGCTCCTTTGCATGGAGTTAGGTTCAGGATGGGTCTGGATCAAGTGTGCACTTGCTGAGTCTTGGGCTGGCAGAGAGGCAGTGCCTTTAGTGGGTGACTCCGTGGGATCTCTTTCCCAATCCCACAGAAGTATCAAGGAGGCCTGGTGCTGGACCCCAACTGCAATAAATTGGGCAGCAGCAAGTCTGTGTGAGGGGGAGATTGGCTTTCCTGCCCCTGGCTGGGGCCCCGCATTTTCATTTTGCCCCCACATTTTGCCATTTTCCCTGGGTGCTGCAACTTACATAGCCAGCTCTGCCTTAATCTTTCCAGGATCAGTACTGAAAAGAAACTTTCCTGCTGGGAAAAAGCAGCTTACCAAGTAATATGACCCTGTTCCTCTGCATCTGACCTGGGTGAGGGTCTCTCACGTGGGGTCCTGGTGTCACCATCACACTGGCCTCTGGGGTGCACTTCTCACTTAACTACTCTGCAGATTCAAGTAATCCTCTTTATGCCACTTTATGCAGCTGAACCAAGCCAGAAATTTCAGATAGTATTTATTAAATAGTAAAGAAAACAAGAAGGAAAATAAACACATGGCATACAAGGAATAGAAATAACTCATCTGACAGAATAAAGAATCTGGTCACAGTAGAGCAGACTTACTCTTAGGAAGCTAATGACTCAACCATCCCAGTCCTTTCTACTCCCTTTACCTCCCAAACTTTCCCTTTAAATAGTTTTTACATCTTTCAGACAGTCTTCGTTTCCTTTTAGAGAGACCTACCTCTTCCCTGGCTGACTAATACCAGGAATTAAGTCATACTTGAAAGGAAATGCTACCTTCTCCACAAAAAAGAAAAAAAAAAAAGTAGGCCTACCAGAATGGCCAAATCTTAATAAAATATATAAAATTATTTCATTCCTATGCTGGGAAATAAGTGATATAGTAGCAGGGACATCTTTTTCTTTTTCTTTCTTTTTTTTTTTTTTTTGAGATTATTTATTTATCTATTTATTTGACAGAGAAAGACAGCCAGCAAGAGAGGGAACACAAGCAGGTGGAGTGGGAGAGGAAGAAGCAGGCTTCCCAGCAGAACACGGAGCCTGATGCGGGGCTAAATCCTAGGACCTTGGTATCACACCCTGGGCTGAAGGCAGATGCTTAACGACTAAGCCACCCAGGCGCCCCAGGGGACATAGTTTTCCAATGTTGAAAATGTTAGGACATTTTTTTTTTCACTTTAAATCCTTTCTATTCAAACACTGATGTGTTCTATAGGTTTCACTAAAAAAGTAACATGGATTATTAGTGGTGATGGAAAGAAAGTAACACGTTTAAGCTTCTCTCTAGAACTCTGACATTCACTGTTTCTAAAAGTTTCATCCTATTGTTTTAATTTCTGATTATTTTTTTTTCTAAAATGTATGACATAATTCTAAGAGCATTTGATGATTGTTTTCTTTTGGGTGTCACAGCTTGCTAATTTCCACCCCCATATTTCTTCCTCATGTAATTGGTTGACTTACAGCTCTCATAGATTTTTTGTACCAGTTTAGAGAATAAAAGAAAAGTTCTGCTGACTAATTTCTAAATTCTCTTAAGCTAGCAGATGCTTAACTTTTGGATCTCACGGGATACTTTTAAAATGAAAGTGAAACCCATAAATGATTGCCAATTTTTTTTGTTTTATCAAGTAAAGATCTTTAAAAGTAAAACATACTAACCGTATTATTTCATAAAAGAAAGAACATTTTGATTCTAAAGAAAGTCCTTTACCTGAACAAACTGAGCAATGAGCTCACTATATTCTCTTTTCTCCGCGGAACACTTAAGAAGAACATCAAGATCATTACCCGGTAACCTCCTGAATTAGAGGTTGGCTAAATTTTAAAATCCTTAATAAATATTTCCCTGCAAATTTTTCAACTATTTTGAGTATTTCTATGAGTTTTATGAACTTTTATGTATGACAATATATTGAGATTCAACAGTATGCACTCTGTGGCTTTTCAAAGTCACCCTAAATTTAAAAACCTTTGAAGCAAGCATTTCATCATGCTTTTTTTTATGACTAAGAAAACTAAAGAGAAACCATTGCAAAGTGCCATTGTCTTCTCTTGAATTGCTCTTTACACCCGAACTTCCATTTATAAAACAACAGAATGCCACATATACCATGGGTTATTTTTAACACCAAGGACGTTACTTTATAACTGATAGCCTGTAGGCCTACATTAGTAGTCTTGTCACTTGATATCAATATAAACATCTTTACTCTTACAAAGCTCTCTTCTGTATCTACTTCCTCTTGGAAAACACGCTTTAGATGCATTCACATAGATAAAAATGTGTTAGGAATTTAAAAAATTCTGACGAAGATCTTTGCTTAATAAATGTTGCATTCCTACATGTAGTTTAAGCATGGCTGTTTAGAATGTTTTCATTACCTGCACAGAAAGCAGAACACTATATAGAATTAATAAACTCGAACTTGACCCTCACCCTTCGTTGCATAATAATCAATGTAAGGATGTTATAAGGAAGTATTTATTATACTAAAACAAAGGACATTCTTCTGATAGCTGTTGGGTCTAAAATGTAACATTTGACTTTCAAAGCAAGTAAATCAGCAGAGTTCCAAATAGGGGGACTCAACCAACAAAGGATCATAAAGTTAAAAAGTCTCTGTTAATCAATGACAAATTTAGTACTTGTTGCTACAATTACAAAGATAATAGTTCCTTTATGTCAGTGCCTTTGGTTTTGCAGCTGTAAAATAGCTTTGAAATTCAGCATTTCAAGGAATAGAAATTAATAGGAGGTCATTTCTACCAGAGAAATTTTAGGGGCCCATCCTCTCTAATCATCATTAAAAACTAAATCCGTAGGAGAAGAGGCACTTTACTGATTGTCAAGTGGAAGCTATTATTCATTTGATGAAGCTCTTGGCACCGTGCCATTGATTCTGCACTACAGCCTGCTGCTTGTTCTCCTTCATCTCGTGCAATCAGAGTTGTTTCTGCCTGCCAGGAGCTATTTATAGAGTGGGGGGGGGGGGCAGAAAAGCTGATATGTTCTCCGTCTTGAAAAACAACTTTCAAACTTTATAAGTACAAATCTGTTTTTCTTGTCATCAGACTGTCTGCTTTTTCCGTCAATGCAGAAGATAAGGAAGCTGACTTCAAGACAACTGCCCTTCCTAATAATGACTATGAATTTGGTGGAGTCACAGGCTACAATCACACTGCGTCTGACTCCCCTGGATTAATAGTCCTCAAAATTACATATACTGTCATATGTCTATAGTGTAATTTTCTCATTTCTAGACTTCTAAGTCCATTCCAGTTCTGTATCTTAAAATTTTCTAAGAGATACTCCCTGCTTTCCTATACATATTAAAAGCAAATATACCTTGCAAAAAAAAAAAATCCAAAAAACACTAAAAAGAAAAACTTCAAAATATAAGTATAGGAAAATATTTGGAGGGCTCAATTATTTAGGAGTTGGTTCAACAATTCACTGTTGGTGAAATTGTTTTTCTTACAATTCCAAAAGAAGTTGGATTTTCATAAATTTTACTTAAAAGATTGGTCATCCCAAGACAATAAAAATCTTTATGTTAAAAATTATCCACGTGATATGAACATGGCATTCTCAAATTTATCTGCAACTCTTAATGTCTTGAGTTGCAGCTGTGAACATATTTCAAAACCCAAACTATTCAGAATCTTTATTTTTGGAAAAATTTCAGACTTTATCTCAGTACTTGCAAAATCCACTTAAAATGTTTTATCCTCTAAAATAATAGAGAAAATAAAAATAAAATAATAGCATATATTTAAAATCTTAAGGATAGCAAGAGCAATACTTCTGGTTGCTAGAATTTAATATAATGGAAAGGAATTCTATTTGTTGGAATACAAAACAACAAAACCAAAACCTGAGCCTTAAAAAAAAAAGAAAAAAAAAAGGAAATAAAATCATATGGCTGTGAATCGCCTGCTGTAATTTTTTTTGAGAATTTTACTTCATGATCCAATCAAATGTTGTTTTAATAAAGTGCAGTTTTTTAAAAGTAACCATAGAGCTAGAGCATTGCCAATGAATGTTTGGTCATAAATAGAACATCAAAATACAACCATAATCATTTGAAAATACAATAAAGGTCAGCTAAAGTAGTTACTTAACAGAACAACTTGAGTTAGCAGAGTGGAAAAAAGACCATGGATTCGTTTGTTTTGTTTTGCTTTAATTTCATAGAGGACCTACTTTTCAGCACAGCTTTTGGACTGTGGTATTTTCAGAGCCCTGGCTTGCAGCAGAAACCAGAAAGGTATACTTACTAGGGAGTCTATAGTATCTTTTCTCCTGAAAGCTACATGCCTTACCGCCAAGACATTTACCTAGAAGAAGTTAAGATTAGATGAAATGCTCTGTTTCAGACAAAAGCTATAGAATACGAAGTGAAATTAAGTATCATGGATCCAGGTATTTTAGAAAGTCAAGTAAGAAAATTAAAAGTCCATTTGGTTCTGAATTGCCCAGAATAACTCTGCATAGTCTGACCTTCTAGATAATTCAGATTTTCCTCCCCTTCACTTTTAGCTTTCACAACTTTCTTCATATGGTTTTTCATTCCGAACAGTGAAAAAATTGAGGCATTTGTAGAATAGTATTTTGAAATCTCTGCCATTAATTTAACAGATTACCACTGGGCTCAGAAAGATAGGTTTGTGTAGCTTATCCCCATCTTAAACATTCACTAGTTAACTCAACAAATATTTATTGAGTACCTATTACATGCTGGCACCATCCCAGTTGTCAAGATACATTGAGGAATGAGAAACATGCCAAGTTCCTATCTTTGTTTAATTTGTATTCCAATGGAGCTTCAGCGAAAACAAAACAGAGATCAACATCAAAAAACATCTTTCTTTCATGAACATAGTCTTATATTTCTCAAAATTGCACAACATTAAATTGAAGGGCAGCAACTTCTTAAGTTACAATTTCAATGCTTGAGCACTGACCATATATGCCAGATACTGTGTTGAACACTTGTTCGTGCATTATCCCATTTAATTAGTGCCTATCAATCTTAATCTTCAAAAACATCCCCATAATACAGATAAATGCATACTTGGAAAGGTTAGGTAACTTATTAAGTTTACACAGATAAAAAGTGGCAAATTAAACATAGGTCTCTTCCAACTATAAAAATAGTAATTTCAGACAAGTCTACTGAGGACTTGGTAGCATTCATTCATTATTCATTTGGCATTTATTCAACAAATATTAAGAGTGTCTCATATGTGTCAGGCACTGTTTTAAATACATGGGATATATTAATGAGCCAAAGAGGCAAAGATCCTTGCCTTTGGGGAGCTTAAATCTCTGTGAGAGGAGACAGACAATAAAAATAAACATAATAAATAAGGAAATACATAATAAATTAGGTTAACATCAATTCATTGGAAAAAATAGAAAGTCTAACATTTTTCCTAACAATTTGAACTCTTAAGTTAGAGGAAATGCTACAGCCTAACAGTGTTGAAGAACTGACTTCATACTGGGGAAAATGACACCTGTTTGCCACCACTGTAGAGAGTTGAATTTGTTGTAAGTCTTTGTGATTTTGGTCATGAGATGCTTGGAAATAAAGGGCAGAGCAGGGCATCAGTAATTGCCCATCTGGAGTACAACAAACACACGTAAATCACTGGAAAATCACGTGCGGTTTGATGACATTTATCCACTTTGGTTTCCACTGACTGGTATGCCAAACCCCAGACACCAAAATGACTAAGGTTGGGGAATAAATACCCATCATTAAATTTCCAGTGGTTTAATAATTATCCCTCTTCCTGGGGACATGATTAAACCTCACACAGCAGCAAAACAAGAAACTAAGTTGCTGGGCATCAGAAGTGAAGAGAAAGTAAATGAGAAAAAGAAAGAGAGTGAGGGTAACAAGGGAAATGAGAGAAGAAAGGGGGAGAGGAAGAGAGAGCACAGAAGGGAAAAATCTCTTTGGTGGTTACTCTCAACCATCCTTGGGCTTAAGACAACCACCCACAGGCACTAAACAAGTGATTAAGCTGCAATCTGGATGTGTACCTCAGTCTCATAATTCCAGGGGATGGGGCAATTTGCTCCAGTGGGAGCAGAAAGTACAGTAACACAGGAAACGTAATCCCACCCAAGGCCATGCTTTTCTTCTAGCGGGATGGCTGAGCAAGATCCCTCGAACACAGAAATGGTGAGTCTTCTCTCTTTTGGGAGTACTAACTGGCTTTGGTCAATATCGCTTTCTTAAGAGGGAAAAAATGGAATCTTTCTTTTAATAACATGTTAAGTGGTCCCAGAGTTATAACTGACCTAAACCTTAGTCAAAATTCCTTGTAATGGCTGAAAAACCCAGCATACCTTCCTATCCATGGAGTTTCCAGGCGCAGCCTAAGAAAAAATTCCCAATTACTGACTGGAACTAAGGGAAGTAAATTGGCTACAAGATGATGATAAATCCCATTTGAGATATAATACCTAGGATTATATGTTAACTGAGATCAAAGTCAATATTCCTTAAGTAGTTTCCTTCCTAATTTTTCCTATTTATGAACTGAAAATATTCTAGCAGGCCAGCTCCAGAAACCGTGTCTATATTACTCACCTCGTATCTCCTGTACCTGTACAGTACTTAGTAAATAATAGCACTCAATAAACATTTTGACCAAAAAAAAAACCAAAACGAATGAATGTATTGATGAATGTATTATAAATACATGTATTAATATATTAATATTATTAAATAATATTAATGTATTATTATTTTTGATAAATGAATGTATTAATATTATTTTTTAATTGAAGTATAATTGACACACAATGTTACATTAGTTTCAGGTGTACAACAGTCATTTGATGACTCTATACATTATGCTATGCTCACAAGTGTAGCTACCATCTGTTACCATATAATGTTGTTACAATACCGTTGACTATCTTCCCTATGCTATACCTTTCATCCCTGTGAATTATTCATTCCATGACTGAAAGCCTGTACCTCCCACTCCCTTTCACCTTTTGCCCATCCTCCACCCCTCTCCCCTCTGGCAGCCATCAGTTTGTTCTCCATATTTATGGGTCTGCTTCTGCTTTTTTTGGTTTATTCATTTGGTTTTTTTTTTTTAGATTCCACATATAAGTGAAGTTATATGAATATTTGTCTTTCTCTGTCTGGTTTATTTCACTTAGCATAATATCCTCTAGGTTCATCCATATTGTTGTAAACGGCAAGACCTCATTCCTTTTTATGGCTAAGTAATATTCCATTGTATATTTAGGTACCACTTCTTCTTTATCCATTCGTCTATCAATGGACACTTGGGTTGCTTCCATAGTATAGCTATTGTAAATAATGCTGCAGTAAACACAGGAGTGTTTACACAAATATCTTTTCTAATTAAAGTTTTTTATTTCTCTGGGTAAGTATCCAGTAGTACAATTACTTTTCTTTTTTCTTTTTTTTTTTTTTTTTAGGAATCCTCAAACTGTTTTCCACAGTGGCTGCACCAAGATACATCCCCACCAAGAATGCACAAGGTTTCCTTTTTTTGCACATCCTTGCCAGCACTTGTTATTTCTTGTCTTTTTGATACTAGCCATTCTGACTGGTGTGAGGTGGTATCTCATTGTGGTTTTGATTTGCATTTCTCTAATGATTAGTGATGTTGAGCATCTTCTCCTGTGTCTGCTGGCCATCTGTATGTCTTCTTTGGAAAAAAGTCTATTTGTTCTTCAGTTTTGAGTTATATAAGTTCTTGATATAGTTTGGCTATTAACCCCTTATGAGACAAATCACTTAAAATATCTTCTTCCATTCAGTAGGCAGCCTTGTCATTTTGTTGATCATTGCCTTTGCTGTGCAGAAGATTTTTGTTTTGGCATAGTCCCAATAGTTTGATTTTGCTTTTGTTCCTATTTTTCTATCTTACAAGAACATGGTAGCAATTTATATAAAATTACTGGGTTCCCTGACTTAATTAGGTACCCTACAAAGTACAAAATTACTCTTAAAAATTATTATACTTGTATGCTTCATTATTTACTTTTATATATTATTTTATTTTATCTTATTAAACCAAAATACCAAATTACTCTCTGGCTGACATATGACAGGAAGGAAAAGTAACTAATATTTAGTAAGGATTCATTGAGATTGACCTGTGCAACATGTCTTTATTTGCATTGTCTCATGTATTTCTTATGGCAGTCTGATAAATTAGACATTATTAATCTCCTTTAGCAGTGAAAGAAGTATAGACTTAGAAATGTCAATTAATTTGCCTAAGGTCATACAACCAGTAAGCAGCAGAATGCAGATTCAAACCTAGGCCCTTTGACTTGAAAGTCTATGCTCCTTCTTTCTATTATATCAAACTGCCAAAAGAAAACATACTCAGGGGCGCCTGGGTGGCATAGCGGTTGAGCGTCTGCCTTCAGCTCAGGGCGTGATCCTGGCGTTGTGGGATCGAGCCCCACATCAGGCTCCTCCACTATGAGCCTGCTTCTTCCTCTCCCACTCCCCCTGCTTGTGTTCCCTCTCTCGCTGGCTGTCTCTATCTCTGTCAAATAAATAAAATATTAAAAAAAAAAAAAAAAGAAAGAAAACATACTCAAACTGCAAAAGCAAGCATCTATCTGTCAAAAGATAAAGAACATTCTCTTCAAGCTTGGGGTGTGCCCATACTAGCATGGGTGTGTTTTCATTATGATAAACAATTTTTTAAATAAAGATTTTACTTATTTATTTGTCAGGGAGAGAGAGAGAGAGCACAAGCAGGGGGAATAGCAGGCAGAGGGAGAATCAAGATCCCCACTGAGGAGGGAGCCTGACGCAAGACTCAATCCCAGGACCCTGGGATCATGACCTGAGCCAAAGGCAGTTGCTTAACCAATTGAGCCACTCAGGTGCCCCTATAAACAATTTCAATAAAGGAGAAAAGTGTCAATTGAGTCCAAACACCAAAATATCTTTTATTTAGAGATTTTATGTTACAATCATAGGTTAAGAAGTTATTCTTCTTTTTAAGGAGTTATTTCATTAAAAAATATTTATCTCCCTCATGTGTTCTAGCTTGATTTACCCTTAGTCAGATCAATCAGGAAAAATGTAATTCAAAGAAAGTCACAGATGGAAGCAAAAAACACAGAAGAGAATTGGGAGAGACCTGAGCATCCCAATAAATTCACTGATGTCCACCAGGAAAGACATGAAAAGCAAACCTTTCTTGATGGATACCAGTTTCCTGGAAGGGGGCAATTATGCTCTTCTCTTCCAGAAAGTTACTTAGAAAAGCCAGCATGACCTTTGCATAAGTCTCCTGTGAATAAGCTCTGGAAGACATCCATGAAGTGCAATCCTATATAAAGCTGAACAATCCTATGGCAATTAGATTGATAGTGAATTTGGTCTTAGGGGAAAGTGTCATACACCAGTAAGTGAAGTAAACAGTGCTGGTGTCTTAACCACTCATATTACCTGCACATGTACACTGCACGCACCACTGAATTAATAATTACCAGAGTTCAAAACTAAGGACTTCAGTCTGCATATGTCTGTGTATGTCTCGAAAAGAGAAAAACAATCCTGAGGGAGGAAAAATGGCTCATTTTTCAACTGACTTAATATGGAAAACTCCCTGCAGTAAACATGTGTTGAGTTAAATAGGAAATCATTCAGCAAAATTTATAAAGAAAAAACAGTTCCAGAAACTTCTGGCAGCCTCAAATTCAAAGTACTCTGATTATCTAATCAAAGTTTCAGCACTGAGTATTGGAAATCCCTATAAGTGAGACTGTCAAAAGCAGATATTAGGCCATAAACATGAATAATCAGAATCATAGCCTACCAAAAATTGGCTTATGTTTTCATGTATTATACTAGTACCTCAGTCTGCCCTCACCCTAAAATAGAGTTTGTAACAGGTAATTCCTGTATAAAAGAGGATATAAACAGCATCAGTTTTATGCATAAGAACTGATTATGCATATCCTTATCTTGAAGGCTAGCAAAAGGTTCACATGTCCCCAAAATGTATCATCCTTTCTCACACACTATTGGTCTCAAACTAAGAAATTCACCATTAATGACACTTCTTTGGACTAGAACATAACATGTTAATTATCCATACACAAACATACCCTTTCCTTTAAGAGTAGAGTTTGAAGGAATAGATGGAAATGAGGTTTATTTTATAGGGGAAAGAGAACAATTTGGAACATCTATGGAAAAAAAACCAGACCACTAAATGCCAATAAGCAAAGGTGCCAGAAGATATGACAATAGAAAGTTAGAGTGAAGGTAAATTTTTCTAACATAATAACATAATTCCTCTAGCTCACCTTACTCAGGAAGATTAAATAATGTATGCAGAGCTCTCTGAACTCCTTGAAAAAGAAGCACAGACATACGGAGAATAATTATAGCTGCATTTTCTAGTGCCTAAACAAGTCTTGGCTGAATGCCCCATTAGGTCATGCATATCATCAGACTACCATTAAGTAAGCCAAAAGAAAAACTCCTACATGCTAGTCAGGGAGCCAAAGAGTGAAATGCAGCCTTCAACAGCTCTGATTCCAACTAGAATTCAACTTGGGCTCCAAGTATAAGAATCTGGTTTACATATTTTTAATGGGCATCTTTCAGATACTTAAGGAAGAAAGAAATTAATAAATTCTCCCCAAACCTTATCCCTAACATGTAAGGAATGAAAACTGCCACCTGTCTAGGATTTGAGTTTCATAGGCATGTTCACTACATCAAAGCATCAAGGGACAGGCTTTGAGTAAAGGCAGACAAGATCAAGAGACTTGCATATTTTAAATAAGACACAAAAATTACAACATAAAAAAAGATCAGAACCCCTCTTTATTCATCCAGAAATCTGAGGGCCCTTACTGGGTTAGGCTTAAATTTACTATATGTCCTAGAAAAGGTACCCTGTTTAAAAGGAAGTTTAAGGGGGAACAAATGTATTTCATGGGGTTTTATAAATTAATGAAAGTATTCTGCAAGGTGCTTTGAGATTCAGAGATTAAAGAAAACTGTGAAGCAATATAAAGCATTCACTTTCCCCAATGCTGTGAGAATATGAGTAGCTTTTCTCAGCTGTTGTCAAAGAATTTTTCCATATTTATTCTTTCCCGATGCTATCTATACCAGTAGCTATACCAACAGCAATAACATCTTATATTTAATTAAGATTTAAAAATTGAAAAGGAACACTAAATATGGCATCTTTTTTTGATTCTTAGATATATTCTGGAGACAGTTATTTTTATCTCAATTTTACAGATAAAGCAACTAAGTTTAAAAAAGAAATTAGTGATTTACTCAAGGCTACACAAGAGCTAAGTAGTAGAACTGATTGTTAAATCCATGTCTTTCGACTCCAAATCCATGACATCTCCTCCCACCAAGCTAGATTTTCCTACCAGCTAATGATATAGACAACTCTTTTTTTTTCCACTGCTAATTTTGCAAAGAAGACCTTCTAGTCAGACCTGTTAAAATAGTTAATCTTATTATTAAGGCAATATTATGTTAATTTATATCACTGAGTATAGCGAGGGTGCAGACTACAACTCTTCTACATGATCCACACTAAACAAATAGACTGGAGACTTCAAATTGTTCTTGGATCAACCTAAATGTGGCCATCTTGCTGATACAAGGGGATTTCTTTATTATGGACCTTAACTTGTGAAACTGAGTCTCCTAAGTGTTGATGCAATCCACATGTAGTGTTATGAAAGTCTGCCTGAGCCATGCCCCAGGGGCAGGTGGTTCGTTTGATCTTTATAGTTGTAAAGCAAACATTTGGTAATCAGACTAAAAAACTACCCTAGAGAAAAACAGGAAGGCATTTGTACAATGACATGAAATTCTTCTTTTTCTGCCTAAATCTCATTCTGCCTGCAGTAAAAGAATCTGAAGAAGAAACCTAGGAGAATAGAAAGAGCTTTAGAAGCAATTTTTCGAGTGGTTCTGGCAATAGCAATAAAAATAGAGGTAAAGGAAAAAATCAAGAGTAGCTCTTTTTTGACATTGCTTATTACAGAAAGGCTACATAATAGTGTACTTCAGTTAGACTTTGCTGGGTAACAAACCACCCCTAAACTTAATGGCTTAAAAATTTTTTATTACTTTTCTCTATTTTTAGGTGGTTCCTATTCTGACCTCACCTGCACTTATTCATGTGCTGTATTCACCTACAGCATCAGCCATAGTCCAGGTGGGGAAAGACTCCATCTGTTGATAAGAGAAGTCACACTGCAAAAGTTTATGGACACAGGGAGGCATAATTCTTTAGGATCCATTATGACCCTAATCAATTACTCTGGGGTCTTTAATCCCAGTTGTACACAGTATCATCTGGAATATTTTTAAACAAATACAACTGACTAGGTCTCCTAGAAATTCTGATTTAAGTGGTTGGAGGTAAAGCCCGGTCACCAGCATTTCTTAAAACCTTTCCAGGTGATTAAAATTTAGCAAGATTTAAGAACGACTATTTTGGGGGCATCTGGGTGGCTCAGTCTATTAAACATCTGACTCTTGGTTTCAGCTCAGGTCATGATATCATGGGTCGTAAGATCGAGCCCTTCATAGGGCTTCACACTCTGCATGGAATCGGCTTGAGATTCTCTTCCTCTGTCCCTCCCCCAACTCACACGCACGTGTACACTCTCTCTCATTTAAATAAATTTAAAAATCTTTCAAAAAAAGACTTTCTATTCCTATGATTGAATTATAGTAGTTGCAGAATGAGTAAGTGAGAGTACTTTGTAATAAGAATTTCATACTAAGGTAAATGATAGGGGTAATATAAAATAGAAAACAAAAATAGAAGACAAAAAAGTATTGGATCACAGTCAATAACAGAACCAGAACAAAGACACTAACTCAGCAGAAACTAGCTATGGGTTTTTCATCAATACCCTAATGAAGGGAGATTGGTAATTAACAGCAGAAAAAAAAAAAACCTTGATGAACTATTTAACTGTTTTGTATCTGTAATTTGTTGTATACATATTTATAAATATGCTTAACTATTTAAAACTCAGTACACAGTTTACTCATTGGTATTGTTTTAGTCTTCCCCAATTGACTCTTTGCATTTTTCTTCTAACACACTGCTTCTCAACACAAATTGAAGCTAGAATGGTTTTAAAGAATGATGCCCAAACCCGAGTATTCTGATTTAATTGTCCTGGAACAGGACCAGGCATCAGATACCCAGGTGATTATAAGGTGAAACCAAGCTTGAGAACTATTTCTCTAAGATTTATTTATTTATTTATTTATTTATTTATTTATTTATTTATTTATTTATTTATTTAAATAAGATGTCATTTTAAACAAAACTTTACAAGTATTGTTAAGGAGAGTTTGGCATTAACTCTGAAGCAACCAGTCAATACATTAGTCTCCCTTAGGGTTGAAATTAATTCTCTGAGGGCAAGACCTACATCTTGTTCAACTCTGTATACAATCAACAGCATGGTACATGTGTGGTATAAGACATGGACTCGTAACTCTCTTACAGAATGAGCACCCCAACCTACTGTTGTGTGAATTTGGGTGAGAGCTAAATACACTATAGTTTCTAGGAACATCAAATACCTTGAATTCATTAAAAAAATATAAATACACAGTGGAAAAGCACTGTATATATATTCATTGTATTAATACCAGGGCATTGAAAAGATTTTTTAATGCAACTGGCAGTTATATCTAGGGTAAGCTAGTAACTAGAAAACCTCATATTGTTTTAATATCCCCAAGGATTATCTGAAATAGTCCTCTCTATCAGAGACAGAACTTAAAACAGAGCCAATTAACAGTCAATATTCTTACATTCCAGAGCCTCTAATACAGTAGATTGGCATCCCCAGAGACAACAGACTTGGCACCTCTACTTAATAGTGGACAATTATCTTTTAAACTTCTGATACTCCTATCTCCAGTCCTTGCTCTTCACTCCCCTCTGTTCCTGCATTTATCCAACTTCTAAATCTTCCTAGCTTAACCCTCTTTCCTGACTAAACATTTTGCCTTTGGAGTTTGACTTTTCTAGTTTCAACCCTCCATCCTCTCTAGAACACAACTTAGACTGTCTCTGACTTTTCTTATTCTTACCCAATACCAAAAAATCATGTCAGTGGAGCTTCAGCCATGGGCTATCATCCATGATGTTCCACTGGCCTATGCCACATGTAGGCTTCTCTCTCCTTCCCAATCCACATGCTTTCAGGTCAACCACACACTGGGACTGGCCCTCATTCTACTGGTTGGATGTCAAGAGTCTTCAGGATATGTGGACTGAGGGGACTTCAGAAATCAGAGATCATAAACTAATATTGGGCCCTATCTTAGAGAGAAAAAAATTATATAAATATGAGAAATGCTGGGTTTAGCAAAATCAAATAGATTTCTTTAGTATAAGTCTTCATAAAGCTTTTATGTACACTCTATTTCTAGCACTGGTAACTTGAAAAATTCTGATAATTCTCACTAACCATCCCAAATTTAGAGACAAGTAAATTGAGATGAGATGATACCACTCCTCTCTCTCTCTTTCTGTCTCTCTCACTCTCTCTCTCTTTTTTTTTTTTCAAGATTCATTTATTTATTTAAGTAATCTCTATAACCATGTGGGGCTCAAACTCATGACCCCAAGACCAAGAGTCACATGCTGTACTAAGCCAGCCGGGCACCCCTCTTCTCTCTCTTCTGATTAGCTTGGAAGAAAGGCACGGAGAGGGATGGATTAGAGACTGGTGAAATCAGAGAAATTTTTAGGGCTATCTATTAGAAACAAAGGCTCTGGAGCTCGACACTGAATTAAGAGAGTTACTTAAAGCCCTAAGATATCTCCTCACCATGGGAATGGGATAGGTTCATAATAAGGTAAAGTGAATTTTGATACAGTATAGTTTACAATGTCTCAGGAGAGTAAAGCTCAGATTATTACAGTAAAACTTCATACAATTTTGTCTCACTTCTACCAAATTCCAAACACAACCCCATACTCTTAAGCTACAGAAAAGTAGATGGAATACAAATTTCCCATCCCCAAAATTTAGCTTAGAGGGAATGATGAACCAAATCAAGGGAAATTCATCATATTATATCAAAGCAAATAGAATGTCTGGAAAAGTCATACCTATGTTAAACATAAACAACATTTTAGGGAGGAAAATGGTATAGCAACTATAGATACTATAGAAATAAAACTGGATAATAATAAGGGTGTACAAAATGGGATTCACTAGCCTGTTCTGAACAAAAATGTAAATAATGGAAAAAATTCATTATGAATGCATTGTCTAGAAGAGCATAATAAAAAGATTAAATTTAATAAAGTAAGCTCTTCATCAACCTAAAAATGAAGCAAATACAATGATCAACAAAAAGATATACCTGGTAGTTACTGAATTTCAAAAATAAAGAAAAAATTCTTCAGGAGTTCCCTGCAGGGGAGAAAAAAGTCACATTGGCTTCAGGTTTCCCCAAAACAATGATTTCCAAAAGCTGTTGGAGTAATATCTCTAACGTTTTGAGAGAAACAAAGTATGATCCAAAAATATTGTATCCAGCTAAGATATCTTTCAAAAATTCAAAAAGATAAATATTTTGAAAATGAAAAGCTCAGAGAATACAGCATCCATGAACTATTTTTTTAAAAGAAAACAAAAAATCTAGATCATTAGGATAGAAATATTAGAATAAATATGTAAATAAATACACAGACTAACTAAATAAATAGAAATATTTATTTGAAGTTGAGGGGGCAATAGCATACAGTTGTGCAGAATTTTCACAGCCCAAATTCAGGGAGCACCATTCATATTATAAATTGAACAACTGAATGTGGTGGCTCTAGAGTTTCAACTTAGATTTTCTTTCATGAAAATCAAGTAAGACCAAAGTAAATTATCTTATTTATAAAAACATGATATTTATGACCATTTTATTTACCAAATTATTTCCATCTGTCTGGCTATCTATGCCTTTATCAATAAATATGCATAAGATCTATCCTTATGTTCACCACTCTTAAAGATTATTATTAAAGAATAGCTGGATTTAACTATTCAATAATGATTAATTTAATCACATATAGATATGTAGCAATTTACAAGTAATATTTGGTAGTAAGAAGAAATGATGTGATTGTCCTAGTCCTGGATTTCATAACATATCCTTTTTATTTTATAACATATCCTGATTATTTGTCATCCATTTTACCCTTTTAACATTCCATTCTGTCCACATCTGTCTTAATCCTGGGAATAACCCAGCCTAGATAGGTGTTCTGAAGACATCAAGTCCCACACATCTAATTCTTTTTTCTGGATTTAATTTCCCTCTGAGAGAGCCTGGAAGGATCGTCCCTATATACCATATGATCCTACCACCATGGCCACATCTTGTTAGAGAAGAATGGACACCAGTTCCAAGACCAGTGCTTTGCTCAGCCACAAGTAAATGAAGAATAAATAGAGACTATATAATTAGTGATAGGACTTGAATTAGACAATCAGGGCCAGGACAGTCATATTGGACCATATAAAAAATTAATAAGAGAAAAACTTGGTTGCTACAAAGAGGAAATAATTAATTAAACACACTTAGAGAAGCAAATAGAAGTATATGCCATTGCTCTAGAATTAAAGATTCCACCTTCAATTTGGGGGAAAGAAAATAAAAGGAATAGATAAGGATTTAGAAAATAGATGAGGACTTAAGAAAAGGCAGCAAGGGGCCTCATTTTGGCCTTAGCCTCAGCCAGGTGCCCCAGCTTGGTTCAACCTGTATTTAGGGGTACATAGTACTTACAGAGAAATCAATGTATTCATACTTTATTCCTCACTGAAGTGTTATTAACTCTGTATAATTCCTTTGGAGAGAAGAATAAATAAGCAATAGGCTTCAGGTAACTGAATCCTTTAATAAGAAATAGCCATGGCCCCTGACATTTAGGGGGTCTAAAAATTGGTATGCACAAAATTAAAGCCTTCCTAAATTAAAAAAAAAAAAAAACAAGGGGTGCCTGGGTGGCACAGCGGTTAAGCGTCTGCCTTTGGCTCAGGGCGTGATCCCAGCGTTATGGGATCGAGCCCCACATCAGGCTCCTCTGCTATGAGCCTGCTTTTTCCTCTCCCACTCCCCCTGCTTGTGTTCCCTCTCTCGCTGGCTGTCTCTGTCTCTGTCAAATAAATAAATAAAATCTTTAAAAAAAAAAACAAACTATGGTATAAGAAAGAGGAAAAGGGGTGCCTGGATGGCTCAGTCAGTTAAGCGTCTGCCTTTGGCTCAGGTGTGACCCCAGGGTTCTGGGATCCAGCCCCCATTGGGCTCCCTGCTCAGAGGGGAGTCTGCTTCTCCTTCTGTCCCTCCTCCTGCTTGTGCTCTCTCTCTCTCACTCACTTACTCTCTCTCAAATAAATAAACAAAATCTTAAAAAAAAAAAAAGAGGAAAAGTGTAAACTGCATTTTCCCCCTATGTAAACTGAGAAACCACAAAAAAGAAAAAAAAGAGAGAGAGAATATGTGCATACAGAGATAAAAAGAATACCTCTACCAATGCTAAGACATATGAAAGCAGGCTGTTTTTCATTTCTTGTTACTAAATGTTCCTAGAATTACCTGCTATATCCTCACAACAACTCTCCTTTACTTGGGCTAGCTTGAATGGGTTTGTTTCTTTACAAACAAAAGAGTTTTGTTTGGACAAGTAAAGCATCAATCAAGAAAGTCTATTGTGGGGGCTCCTGGGTGGCACAGCGGTTAAGCGTCTGCCTTCGGCTCAGGGCGTGATCCTGGTGTTCCGGGATCGAGCCCCGCATCAGGCTCCTCCACTATGAGCCTGCTTCTTCCTCTCCCACTCCCCCGGCTTGTGTTCCCTCTCTCGCTGGCTGTCTCTCTCTCTGTCAAATAAATAAATAAATAAAATCTTTAAAAAAGAAAAAGAAAGTCTATTGTGGTGTTTGGGTTCTAAAAAGGCCTGTGATGATTAGGATTACTACTAAAGGCAGTGAGGAATAAGTAAAACAGAGACGTGAATCCAAGCCAAAGATTTTAGGAAGTGTGAAGATTAAACCAGGAAAACCAAGATGAGTAGACAAGATTCAAGTGCAAGGACAGGCCTAAATATGAGAGGGAGTTAAAGAGCAGGACTGGGACTAGGCAGAACTGAGTTATACTTATAGCAACAGCTGACCAGGCTGCTTAGGTCAACCTTACTGCCAAGAACAGCTAGAAAAGAGGGAAACAATTTTTAATATCCATTAGAGAAGAGACATCCAGTTTCTAGTTTCAAATGTAAGGAGTGTGGAACTTACCACTCTGTCCTAACAACAATAAAGGCTGAATGGACTGAAAAATCAACAACTTCTTGGATCCCCACAGAGGGGAAAACACAGAACAAACTCTTGTCCCAAGACTGAAGAGACAGGCAAATACAGGTAATCACAGTTTACCAGAGCAGAACTCACAAGCAGAAACTGCCTCAGGAACCAGTATGAGGGTAGGAAACCTGAACTGTAATTGATGAACTATTGAAGGCTAACTATAGACAGCTCTGAGAGTTAAAAACCCAGGGGGACGCAGTCATAGGAGGGCCCCCACAATATTGTGAGATTTACCTCCAAGAGTTCAACCAGATTCCCACAGTAAATATTAGAAAAATTCCCTTGGGTTCTGGCAGGGGAAGGGGAAAAGGAACCGTTTTGGAATACACCAGAGTCCTTCGTTCTCAACAAGGCCTGCCCTCTGGAAACTAGTTAAGCAGAGCCTCACCTGATGGGGTATTATCAGAGCCTAAATGACCTGGGAGAAGGGAAATACCCAACTCCAACTTATTGTAATCATCCTGTCTTACCTAAAGGGGAAGAAAAAAGCAGAAGCATGTGGTGTTCACAGTCCAGAAGCACAGAATCACTGAAAAATTGAGACTTAATCATAAAACTATAGAATGCTTCTCTCCCCCCACACCTCACCACTAAATTACTAACGGCCTATTTATAAAAGTTCCTTTTACCCAATACATGTCTGGCTACCCGAAAGAAATTAAAGGCCTATCAAAGGGCAGAAGACAGAGTTGCAAGAGACAGAGCAAGCATCAGAGCCAGACATGGCAGGATGCAGGAATTATCGGGCTGAGAATTTAAGCAACTATGATTAATATGCTAAAGGCTCTAATGTATAAAGTAGAGAGCATGCAAAAACAGATGGGCAATATAAACAGAGAAATAGAAATTCTAAGAAAGAACCAAAAAGAAATGCTAGACACCAAAAACACTATAACAAAAATGGAGAAGAACTCTGATGGGCTTATTAGTATACTGGACAGAGCTGAGGAAAGAATCTCTGAGCTTGAGGATGTATCATAGAAACCTCCAAAACCAAAAATCAAACAGAACAAAGACTGGAAAAAAAATAACAGAATATCCAGGGACTATGGGACTACAAAAAAGGTAAAATATTCATATAATGGAAAAACCGGGAGAAGAAATACAGAAAGAAACAGAAGAAATAACTGCAATAATAATAACTGAGAATTTCTCCAAATTAATATCAGAAACCAATATATTCAGGAAGCCCAGAGAATACCAAGCAGGATAAATGTAAAAACAAAACAAAATAAAAAAACTACACCTAGGAATATAATTTTCAAACTATACAAAACCAAAGAAAAAAAAATCCTTAAATTAGCCAGAGGAAAATAAACAATAAACACCTTACCTACAGCAAAACAAAGATAAAAATAATATCCAACCTCTCAGAAACCAAGTAAGAAGAAAGTAGAGTGGAATATTTAAAGTGTGGAGAGGAAACAAAAAAAACCCACCAGCCTAGAAATCTTCACTCTCTGAATTTATCCTTCAAAATGAAGGAGAAATAAAGGCTTTCTCAGACAGACAGAAATTGAGGAAATCTGTCACCAGTCGACCTGCCTTTCAAGAAATGTTAAAAGAAGTTCTTTAGAAAGAAGGAAAATAATATAGATCAGACACTAAGATCTACATAAAGAAAGGAAGAACATTAGAAAAGGATTGATAAGTGAAGATAAAAGAAAAACTTACTTCTCTTATTCTTAATTGATCTGACAAATGAGTTTGTTCAAAATAATCATAGCAACAGTGTATTTGATTATGTGTGCATACACACACACGCACATTAAGATATACATGTAAATATATTTATATCCTAAGATAGATATAGGTATAGATATATGCAATGATACAAATGGCAGGAGGGAGAAATTAGGATTATTTTGTTAATAAGGTACTCACACTACCCACTAAGTGGTACACTGTTATTCAAAAATATCATTGCATTAGTCATAAATATATATTGCAAACTCTAGGGCAACCACTAAAAAAGGTTAAAAAAATAAAAGAAGTGATATGCTAAGAAATATGATAACTGATATACTAAGAAGAGAAAATGGAATCACTTTAAATTCTCAATTAAATATCAGTTAGACAGTATTAGAGACCAAGGCAGTGAGGATTTGTGGGACAATATCAAGAAGAAGAGCGAAGCCAAGAAAACGGAGCACAAATATGAGAGCTGCTTATTCTCTGAGGTGAATATTAATATCAAACAGCAGCACAGTGGCTGAAAGGCTAAGAAGCTGAGCAAAGATTTCAGCAGTTTCATGACTCACATGGCCAAGTAATAGTTCAAGGACTTTCAAAGAAGCGCAGCCCTATTAAAACACCTCTAGCGTTTGGTTAGGAATCTGAAGGGCCACATGGTAAAGAGTAAGAGGTAGATCAGTCCTCAAAAAAAGCCCAGCTTTGAATCATTTCAGTTTTTGCTGGATTATGGTGATCTTCCCAGAACTTGATTGTCTGTCAGAAGTAAAATTAAACTGTATCTGGAAGAAGATATCATCTAGAGATTAAACTATGTTTGTAATTTTTCATGCACAAACAAACAGAAAATAGAAACATACCCATAGGATATGTAGATACTGATATGTTAGATACATGCTATAAAATCACTATGATTAATATGTTCAAGTAATTTACTAATATGGTGGAGAATTCCATGAGATAAATGGAAATTATGAAAAAAGAATCAAAAAATTCTAGAACAAAAATTAAGCATTGGAAAACTTGGTGATGGGCTTCAACATAGCTGAAGAGAGTTTCAGTGAATGACATAACATGGCATAAGAAAAAAATCCAGTCTGAAACACTGAGGGGAAAAAAAGAGACATGAAATACAGTATAAAAATCTAATATACCTGTGACTGGAACCTCAGAAGAAGAGAAAGGGAGAGAATGGGAGCAAGTGAGAGAAGAGAAAGGGAAGAGATAAAAGCAATATTTCTAGACATAATGTTCAAGAATTTTTTTGAAATTGATTGAAGATATCAAGTTACTGATCAAGAAGCAATCCAAAATCTATTCAGAATAAAGAAAACCACATCCAAGTCTATCTTACTAAAAACCAAACATTAGAAGAAAATCTTAAAGGCAAATGAGAAAAAAAAAATGTTATTACTTTAAACAGCAACCATAAGACTTAAAATAGAACTTTTAAATGGAAATAATGTTCAGTTGTTTGTGTTTTCTTGTAATTCACTGGATTTCTTTAAGAGGAATATTCTGAACTCTCCGTTAGACAGTTCATATATCTCCATTTCTTTAGGGTCTGTCATCAAAACTGTATTAGATTACTTTGTTGATATCACCTTTCTTCAGTTATTCATGATCCTTGTAGCCAGAGGCCACAGGAGCCAGCCTGGAGTCTAAGTCTGTGGGGCATGCTGCTGGGGCTTGCCACAAGACTGGGGCCACAACAACTGGCTGGGTGCGAGGGTGAGGAGCTCACAATAGCTAGTTTGGAGTGTAGGTCCATGGGGGCCAGCCTGGCACTGGAGTGGGCTGGAAGCCTGGAGCCATGAGAGCTGCCTATGACTACAGGAGGCAGTCATGCATTGGTGTGGACCAATGCTGTTAGGCACTTACTTCACTCTCCAATCCCCCCATGGAGAGGTCATTCCTCTCCACACTGGGCTGCCCAGGCTTGGGGGAAGTGTGATGGGGTAATAAGAAACTGTCTTTTCTACCTTCTTCAATGCATCTTGTCTTACTTCTATATTCCATCCAGCTTCTGTTAACCCTCACCTGGAATCATTAGCTCTTGTGAAGGTGTTTTCATGCCTGGAGAGTTATTCAAATTGATGTTTCTGGTAGGGGAAGAGCTCTAGAAACTCCTACACCATCATCTTGCTGATGTCACTCTCAATGACTAAATAATTTAAGAAGAACTAGGACTCAATTCTAGAGAAAGTGGCTCACTGAAACCCAATGAGGAAGTTAGAATCTCCAGCCTCCTGGCTAGGATTTAAGGTTAGACTTCGTATTCCATGAAAGAAGAAGCAAAGGGAAAGTTGGTAGAATATCCAATTACCAGAGCCCTAGCAAGGGTCAATTAAGCAGACTAGTCATAAGTGATGGAGGTTATGGAAGAGACTTCTAATGCATTAATCACTCTCCATGTCCTTACATAACTGTAAAAAAAAAGGCTAGAATAATCTCTTTTCAGGTCCTATTAGTAAGTGGACAGAGAGACTCTAAATCTCATTGGACTGTGAACAGCCTGCAAATGACGTACCTAATTATAGACCATGGGTGGAAGTAGGGCAGGCAGGTCCTGACCAAAGTAGTATTTCTTCTGGGCTAAGTGCTACCTGGAAGACTTTCTCCTCAGAACTTGAAATTCTTTTTTTCTAAGGTGGTTTCTTGCCTCTTATTTTCAAGTTTTTCTTAACCACCTCATCCCCAGCTGAGCTCTCTTCTTTTTAACCACTTCATGTCCACAACTTATAGGCTACAGAATTTGTCTGTGTTAAGGCTGAGAAAGGAGGAAAAAAGAGAGCTGAACAGGCTGTAAGCATAAGAATACAGAGTCCAGAGAGAAACACAGATTAATTAGCAATCAGAATTGGATAGAAAGAAAAATAGGAAGTGACCACAAGGGGATGAGGTGGTGGAAAGCTTGACTATGGAAAGGTGACAGATACTGGAGATATAAGTGCATATCATAAGCTCTAAGAATTTAGCAACTGGTGGTTTATTTTGGAAGAATGATCAAGAAAAGGAAAGAATGCGAAAATTGTCTGGACTTATACCAGTAAGTCTAATAAGAATCAAGAACTTTCACATACTATTTAGGAATCCATGGTTATGTGGTTAGAGAAATCTTAAAATGCTACATGTCAGTCATGTGAAATTTTGGATAATTTTTTCCTGTGGGTAGGGAATTTAAGTTCAAGCTGAACTTTTGTGAGGAGAAATTGGCTGGAATTCTTTACCCTGCAGCCAAGAGAGGAACTTCAAATATGCTACTCAGTGATATATTTGTGAAAAATATGAATCTAAGGAATTTTAGCCTATCATCATATGCTGAAGTCACAGATAGAGCTTAGCTTGAACAAAAAGGTAAGATTTTGTGTTTTACAACCTCTCACTTCTTGTATGTCTGTACCCTATCTCCCATTACATTTCTTCTCTATCCTGGAGACCCAGGCATTTCATACTTCAGTTCAAAGCTGAATTTTATAAAGGCCTGGATTCCTTTCCAAGTGTCTTATAAACTTAGGTTCTTATCTCTGCTTTTCAGGTGAAAAAGAATGCTCAGAGTAGTTAGTGACTAGCAGAAGAAAATACAGATTAAAGTTGTAGAGCTAATTTCTCAGTATTTTGACTTCTTTCCATCTTTGGTGAATCCATTATTTTGTTTATTTATTTCTTTAACAAATATTTACAGAGAGCATTCTATGCACAAAACACCTAACTTTTACACAAAATGTCATAACTTTTCATCTATACTTTTCACTTAATCTCCACCGTAACTCTCTAAGACAGGTAAGTTATTAACCCCATTTTACAGATGACATGGTTAAGGTTCAAAGAGGCCAAGTAATATGTCTTAGTTTACCAGGTTTATTAAGTGTCAGTGCTATGACTTTCATACAAAGTTCAGTGAATTTCCCCTTAAATAGTGCTAATGACATAAAGATGCTAAAAGAATATTTTTCCTACCTTCACAAATTTTATCTAGTTGAAAACGAATAACAGAATAAAGAACAACATAAAAATATAGTTACTACAAAACAGTGTATTAAGTGCCAACTAAACTACGTAGGCATTAAGTGCCAAAGATTCATAGAAGGATCACTGATAACAGGAATCCTGGAAAGCTTCACTGAGGTGGCCTTGAAAGTTTAAGAGGATTTTAGGACTCTGCAGAAATCTTCTCAGGCCACTTCAGGTCTCCTTCCACAGGGAACCAGCAAGAACCTTGCTAGTCCCATGAGCCCCGCCCCTGAACTCTCCTGTGGACTCACCTACCCCTCTAATACGCCCTTGGTGGAGCCCATCTAAAGCAGTACCACAAACCTGGCAGTGTGCCACAAGCTGTAACAGTGGCCAGCACAACTCCAAAGTGACTCCTGCCCTAAGAAGAGAGGAAGATAACCACAAGCACCAGTCTGACTATAGCCCGTACAGCATGCTGGGGGTAGACTTAGGATCTGAATGCAGGCCCTGCTCACCAACAAAAGCTTCTCAGGGGACAATATAGGGAAAATGCCCTGAAATTCCATGGTACTGCATTTTCATCAAATGCCTGTCTGATTCAACTCGAGCCCAGGGTGGCACCAGACTGGCCTACAAACCAAACCCTGCCCACAATAGGTAAAGAGAGCCATTGCAGACAACTGGACAGAAGCCAAACATGGCTCAGCCACAATAGTAGGACGTACCCAACACATATAGGAGACACCCCTGAAACACCAGGTTCTGGTGTATAGGGGACATCACATTGCAGGGCACAACAGGACCTCTTCTTCATAAGGCCATTACTTCTAAGAGCAACAGACATAGCTGATTTTCCTAATACATAGAAACAGACACAGAGAGTTACACAAAATGAGGAGACAGAAGAACTTGCTCCAAACAAAAGAATGAGACAAAATCACAGCAAGAGAGCTAACTGTAACAGAGATGAGAAATATATATTCCTGATAGAGAATTTAAACTAATGGTCATAAAAATACTTACTGGACTTGAGAAAAGACTAGAGAACTTCAGGGAGACCCTTAACAAAGAGACATAAAACATAAAAAAGAACCAATCAGAGATGAAGAACTTAATAGCCAAAATTAAAAATACACTAGAGGGAATAAATAGTAGCCTAGAGGAGGGACACCTGTATGGCTCAGTCAGTTAAGCATCTGACTCTTGATTTCAGCTCAGGTCATGGTCTCATCATGAGATCAGGCTCATGCTCAGGCTCCATGCTTAGGAGGGAATCTACTTGAGATTCTCTCCCTCTGCCTCCACCCCACTCTCTTTCTCTCTCCCTCTCCCTCTAAAATAAATAAATAAATTTTTAAAAAAATAGTAGACAAGAGGAAGCAAAAGAATGGATCAGTAATCTGGAACACAGAGTAATGGAAAGCAATCAAGGTGCAAATAATAAACAATGAAAATAGACTAAGGGAACTCAGTGACACCATCAAGCATAATAACATTTGCATATCAGGATCCCAGAAAGAGAAGAGAGAGAAGAAAGCACAGAAATTTTATTTGAAGAAAGAATAGCTAAAAACTTCCTGAATCTGGAGAAGAAAACAGAAATCTAGATCCAGGAGACACAAAGAGCCCTCAACAAAATCAACTCAAGGAGGTCCACACCAAGACACATAGTAATCAAAATGGCAAAAAAATAGTGATAAAGAAAGAATTTTAAAGGCTACAAGAGAAAGAAAGACACTTATATACCAGGGAAAGCCCATAAGGTTATCAGCTGATTGTTCAGCAGAGCCTCTGCAGGCCAGAAGAGAGTGGCATGATATATTCAATAGGATGAAAGAAAAAAACCTGCAACCAAAAATACCTATCTAGCAAGGGTATCATTCAGAATAGAAGGAGAGAGAGTTTCCCAGACAAACAAACGTTAAAGAACCACTAAATCAGCTGTACAAGAAATGTTAAAGGGGACTCTTTGAGTGGAAAGGAAAGACCATAAGTAGGAGTAAGAAAAGTAGGAAGCACAAAGCAGTAAAGTATATCTATAAACATCAGTCAAGGGATCCACACAATAAAAGGATGTATATAAAAAAAAAAACAACAACAATCATATACCTAAAATGTGGGGAGGAGAGGAGTAAAGCATGGGTTCAAACTTAAGTGACCATCAGCTTAATATAGACTGCTATATGCATAACACATTATATACCTAGTGGTATATACCTAAAGGTAACCATACATATACAAAAAAGTTAAAACATGAAAAAAATAAAGAAAATGGAATCCAAGTGTATCCCTAAAGAAAGCCAACAAACCATAAAAGAGAGCAAAAGAAGAAAGGAACAGAGAAGAACTACAAAAACAAACATAAAACAAGTGACAAAATGGCAATAATTACATACCTATCAATATTTACTTTGAATGTAAATGGACTAAATGCTCCAATCAAAAACATAGGGTAATGGAATGGATAAAAAAGGAAGATCCATTTATATACTTCCCACAAAAGACTCATTCCAGACCTAAAGACACAAGCAGATTGAAAGAGAAGGCATGGAAAAGTAGTCATCATGCAAATGGAAATGAAAAGAAAGCCAGGGTATCAATACATGTATTATCAAAATAGACTTTCTGAGAGACTGTAAGCTAGAGACAAAGAAGGACACTATATAATCATAAAGGGAACAATTTAATAAGAAGATATAACAATTGTAAATATTTATACACCTGACATGGGAGCACCCAAATACATAAAGCAGCTAATAACAAACATACAGAAAAGAATCACTACTAATACAATAATAGTAGGGGACTTTAATACCCCAGTTACATCAATGAATAGATCATTCAAACAGAAAATCAGCAAGGAAACAGTGGCTTTGAATGATACATTAGACTAGATGGATCTAACAGATTTATTCAGAATGAATAAAAAACCTTAAACCAGCAGAATACATGTTCTTCTCAAGTACACATGAAACATTCTCCAGAATGGATCACATATTAGACCACAAAATAAGTCTCAACAAACTCAAAAAGATTGCAGTCATGCCATGCATCTATTCTAACCACAACACTACGAAACTGAAAATAAACCAAGAAAAAATCTGGAAAGAACACAAATACATAGAAGTTAGATAACACAACCCAACAAATGGGTCAACCAAGAAACCAAAGAGGAAATAAAAAAATACACAAAGACAACTGAAAATGAAAACACAATGGTCCAAAATCTTTGGGATACAGCAAAAGCTGTTCTAAGAGGCACATTTATAGCAATACAGGCCTACCTCCAGAAGTGAGAAAAACATCAAATAAACAACCTAAGCTTATATCTATAGGAACTAGAAAAAGAAAAACAAAGCTTAAAATAAGAAGGAAATAATAAAGATTAGATCAGAAATAAACAAAATAGAAACTAAAAACAAAACCAAAAACCAAAAAACAATAGAACAGATCAGTGAAACCAGGAGCTGGTTCTTTGAAAAGATCAACAAAATGGACTCATTTTGGACTTAGCCAGACTCATCCAAAAAAAGTGAGGGAACTCAAGAAAAATCACAAATGAAAGAGAAGAAATAACAACTGACATCACAGAAATACAAAGGATTATAAGAGAATATTATGAAAAATTATACTCCAATAAATTGGACAGCCAAAAAGATATGGATAAGTTCCTAGAAACATATAACCTCCCAAAACCAAATCAAGAAGAAATAGAAATTTTGAACAGACCAATTACCAGCAAGGAAAATGAATCAATAATCAAAAAACTCCCCAAAACCAAAAGTCCAGAAGCAGAGAGCTTCAGAGGTGAATTCTGGCAAACATTTAAAGAAGATTTAATACCTATTCTTCTCAAACTGTTCCAAAAAATAGAAGATGAAGGAAAGTTTCCAAATTCATTCTATGAAGCTAGCATTACCTGATACCAAAACAGATAAAGACACTACAAAAAGAGAGAGAGAGAGAGAGAGAGAGAGTACTACTGGCCAATATCTCTAAGGAACATATAGATGCAAGTATCCTCAACAAAATATTAGCAAACCAAATCCAACAATAAATTAAAAAACTCATTCACCATGATCAAGTAGAACTTATTCCCGGGATGCAAGGGTGGTTCAATATTTGCAAATCAATCAATGTGATACACCACATTGAGAGAAAAGATCAAAACCATATCATCGTTTCAGTAGATACAAAAAAGCATTTGACAAAGTACAACATGCACTCATGATAAAAATCCTCACTAACATAGGTTTAAAGGAAACATACCTCAACATAACAAACTCCTAGACTATGGAATTCATATAGAATATATGAAAAACCCACAGCTAACATCATACTCAATGGTGAAAAACTGAGAGCTTTTCCCCTAATATCAGGAACAAGACAAAGATGTCCACTCAGCACTTTTATTGAACATAGTATTAGAAGTCCTAGCCACAGCAACAAACAAGAAAAAGAAAAAAAAAAAACATTTGAATTGGTAAACTTTCACTATTTGCAGATGACATGATAGTATATATAGAAAACCCTAAAGACTCCACCAAAAAACGAGTAGAACTAATAAATGAATTCCATAGGTGACAGGATACACAATCAATATACAAAATCTGCTGCATTTCTATACAGTGAAGTAGCAGAAAAAGAAATTAAGAGAACAATCCCATTTTAAATTACATCAAAAATAATAAAATGCCTAGGAATAAACCTAACCAAGGAAATGAAAAACCTGTAGGGGAAGAAAAAGAAAGAAAAGATGAAGAGGACTTGGATAGAAAAGGACAAAGAACTTTCCTGGAATAGTGGATGATATGAATATTAGCAAGGAGGTAGAAATATGCATAACACGTTAAAGGACAGTAAATAGAGTATTAACACAATAGTTGCCATTTATTGAAAGGTAACATTGTTTAGTGATTCAACGTATGGCCTCCAAAGACAGACTTCCTGGGTTTGAAATACACTACCACTTATTAGCTGTTAACATGGTAAGTTAATTAATTTCCCTATATCTTAGTGATCTCTTCTCTAAAATTAAGATAATGATATTACCTATTTTGGAGGCTTGTAACAAGGATCAAATGAGCTTACAAAGTGTTTAGAACACTGTCTAAACACTATGTAAGATGTTGAATTAGCTAAGTGAAATAATAAAAGTATTGTAAATATACTGTTCTCCAGGCACTGTACTAAGCACATTATGCTATTTCATTTAATCTTCATCATCTTATAAGGTATATATTATTATCTCTGTGTTATTGGTGAGAAAAATAGAACTAAGATAGTTAAATTTTTTAGGATCACACATCTGGTAGTTTTTAAAGCTAGGATTCAAGCACAAATACAAAGCCTGTGCTCTTAACCACTAAACTATACTTTCTGAGTTTAGGAAGCAGTGGGAAAATAAAGAAAAGCAGGGTGAGGCCAAATTATGGAAACCTTGAAATCATCAGGCTAAAACAATTAAATCATATACTATAGGCAGTGAGAAGCTGCTGAAGGTTTTTGGGCAGTGGTGTGTTTTAGAAAAATTTATTTGACCACAGAATTCTGGGTGGATTAGAAATCTCTGGGCCATAGGAGCATCAAGTAGACACAAATATACCTCACGTGAACCTGCAGAAAGTAGGTCAATTTTTCTTGTTCTTCAAACTCATCCTTAGAGATTCATCCATATATGCAACCCTATTTGATCTCTAAACTATAATCAATAATAGCTTCAGCACCAAATAATGAAAGAAAAGTTGGGACTTCTATTGGCTGATTCCCAAATCCACCCAAACCCAACAATAGTGTTCCATTCTACTGCCTAAATGTAGGTGCAGACATTCATGTATATCCATAGTCTCTTTGTAATCTACAACTGAAAGGAATTTAACAACTAGAAAATGAATCACACGTGTAATGCCTCTTGATTTAAGAGCCCAATTCAATCCCCCAGATGCTATTCCCAACTATAAAGCATTGCTGGAGAAAATCACAAAGCCAGGGGTGCTGCTACTACAAATTCATGATCTTCAACCTTAGCTGGGCCTGAAATACTGCCAGGCAGCCTTAGTCAGACATCTCTTCTATTCCCCTCAGTGGCTATTCCAAACTTTCACCACTCTTAAGCCTTTTACACCTCTCCCCCATACTACCATCACCAGCACCTTCTATTCCACACACACGCTCAACAGATGATTTTTTCTGTATTTTACTGAGAAAATAAATTTAAATGCAATCATGTAGGAATTCCTCAGCTCCTCACTTGCCACCACCATGAATTTGTCTGTAAACCCACTTATTTCTATGTCTTTCCCTCCTAGATCAGTAAAATGTGTCCTTCCCTGTGTCCAGAGCTAACTGTTTCATCTGTACTCTGGATTCCCTGACAACTCGTCGATATCATTCTGCCAACCTGTTCCTCTCATTTCTAAATGTTCAACCTCCCTTCTCTACTGGTTCTTCTCCTTTAGCACATTCCCACAAGCAGCTCTATTATTTAAAATTCTCTTTTAATCCATGTCCTCCCTCACCAAACCCTCCTTCTCTTTGTCCTTTCAAAGTCAGGCTACTTGAAAAAGGAACTATGAGTTCTTTCCTCTCTTCACCCACTCTTCTGATGTTTCTTGGACCACATGTTCATAGAATAGGATTAGTCATAACCTTTGGTTCATGACACACTCATTACTGCTTCTTGCACGGTCCACTTTTAATAATTTAGTTGGTCAGACTACCTGTTCTCTTCCCTTCTCTATACTGCTTCACACTTTCCCTTACAGGTTTTTTCTGAAGAAGAGCATTCCCTTAAAGAAACTCATGACCTGAAACATCACCGAAAACACAGCTCCTAGGAAACCTGACTGAAGACACTAAGGATCATAGATCAGAAAGATTAAAAAGAGACTGAAGTGCCAGTGAAATCATGGAACTATCACACTAGTCCTGAACTACTTTACTCTGGACTCTTGTTACTTAAAAAAAGAACTATTTTGGTTAAGTTCCTGTAGCTGAGTTTGTTAGACTTGCACTTGAGAATAGTCCCTAAATGATCCACTCCTAAACCTAGCTTCTCCAGTCCAGATCATTGTCCAAATTCCAGATACACACATCTACATACTTTAGTAACCTCTCCACTTAGTACCTAAATCCCAACCTGCCCAAAACTGGACTTCTAAATTTCTCCCAAAATAGATACTTCTTTCTGTATCTCAAACAGTGAATGTCACCTCTAACTGTTCATTTACCCCAAACAAAATTCTGAATGACAAACAGAGCCCTGCATCCCCTACCAATCTTTTCACACCTCTCCATTATCATGTTCCCCTGTACCATTGCCCCAGATTGATTTAGTCACTGAGTCCAGTCCCGTGGATTCCCTCTCTTAAATATATCTCAAATATATTCTTTTCTCACCATTCTTACCGCCAATGCCATTGCCTTACCTCAGGTCTTCAGCATTTTGCTCTCTGATAATAGCTTCCTACCTGGTCTACTTGTTTCCTATCTTGATGATTTCCAATTTATTACTTACCCACACTTCCAGCAGACAGACTTTGTTTTTGCAAGAGGCAAAAAATATTTTCCTGTCTCCTCACAAGTAGTTTTCATGGCAGAATAGGATAAATTTAAAATGGTTGTTCCCTGAAAGAGAAAAAAAACAAAAGGATAAAAGTAACTAAGTTCTACATCTGGTTTTACACAATAAAGATTAAGGAAATGTGCAGGATAAGAAGAGAATCCATACATTAAGCTAATTCAGCAGATGCAGACACTTTGAACCAGAAAGGGCTATGAAATCCGACAGCCCCCTTCTCTTCCCTGGTCTTCAACCAAATCTATAGAGACTGAGAAGCACAGTTGTGGTTTGAACTTCAAGCAAACTTCATTTTACCCTCAAATGTCCTTGTACCTCGCTGACTGCCGAGTTACTGCCCAAATCTGGTATCATTCCTCTTCTTAGAATTTTTCAATGATTTTCTACTACCATCAAGAAAAATGTGAACTTCAAAGTCAAGTCTTATGATCTGGCTGTATTAAACTACCCAGAGTTTGCGACACCAAACTATCCAAGTGACTATTTTCATGCTTCCATGCCTTTTTGCATGCTGTTCCCTCTCCCTGTCACACCATTTTGTTCTAACCTTTCCTCTTTACTGGTAAGATCTATTTACCCTAGATGATGCAGTTCAAGCCTTTCCTAACCTACTAAGTCTAAATACCCTACAGCTGGACTTCAATATCACTCTAGGTGAACTTTTGTTGAAGCATTTCTAAAACTATATAGTAATAATGATGAATTCCTTAGGGGCAGAGACTATAACTCTGTAACCCCAGAATGAATCTGGGCCTCATACATAGTAAGAACCCCCTCTCAAAGTGTGTTTAGTGTGATATTTTGTTGTTTTGTTGTTGCCGTTGCCACCATTAACTAAGAACTTACTATTTTTAGGTTCTGTAATAGGAGATATTTGTGCATTTTTAAAATCCTCCTCAAACCCTATGAATTATGTACTATTATTAATCTCTGTTTTATAGATGAGGGAAGTGCTCACATAGAGCTTTAGTGATATATCCAAGTTCACGCAGCTAGTGACTAAGCATGTGATGGCAATCTACATCTCTATTAACAATAAGCATTTGCAAATGCTTGAGGTAGAAATGGCTATATGAGAACACATACATGTAAGCTAAAAACTATGCTCATTCATTTATTCAACAAATATTTAATGAGGAAAGAGGGGTAGGAGCTGGAAAGTCATGCAACTATACTTCAGTTTCTCTAAGCAAGTGTCTTAACCATTTAAAACAAATTCACAAAATAAGTAAAATTATTAAACTCCTTTTCCCCTCTAACATCCGTCTGATGTCTTTCTTACTTCCCCCCTCCTTCCTTTTTCTTTCTTTGTCTTTCTTTCTTTCTTTCTTTCTTTCTTTCTTTCTTTCTTTCTTTCTTTCTTTCTTTCTTTCTTTCTTCTTCTTTGCAGGGTGTATCGCCTAATTTCCTTTGGACTACCACGATTTTACCCAGTCTCTGGGCATACAGGTGAAAGATAATGCACATATCTCAACTGATGTTCTGCATAGTTTTTTGGAAATGAGATAATCTTGTTTATTTAAAAAATATAAGATGCTTGATCAAGAAAAGGATGAAAAAGGGAAAAATACAAAAAGAATTCATCATGCATGAAATATTTGAAAAAAATAAGTAACCATGTTAGTTTACTAACAAAGAGAGCTAGAATAAATTAAAACCGAAAATAATTGTACCAAAATAAAAACCAGGTAAAATTGAAGCTTCAGGACCCTAAATCCACTACTAAAAATAGCCCGACACCAACTGAAATGGATGTCCAGTCCAAATATACGGCAAGAAGTAGGTGTATTCAAATAGCATTTAGTCTAAAGCTGAGTGTTCATTTGCCAGGCAGACAGGCCATTAAAAAACTGTGGTTTTGGGTGTTTTCGACTGAACCTGAATTTTCAGATGTATAAATTAGTTTACCTCCTTGGAAAGACATGATTTCCTGTTTTCAGGAGAAATGCAGGCTTCTAAAAGCTTATTTAAAAGGTTCAAAAGGCTACTTAGGCATCAAATAACTATTAAAAACAATATTTTGACTATTTAAGTGTAAACGAATCAGAAACATATGGATTAAATTTCCCTTAAATTGCACATGCTCCAAACTGAAGAATATAAGCATGGGTGAAACCTGTTTTGGATTTCAGTGAGCCCAAAACATTTGAAAAATCATCTGAGATGTTCAGTGAACTCAAGAGTACAGCTGGATTCACCCATCCCTAATTCATCCCTAACCTATGCTTCTGGTCTTAATATAAGGAAAGGTGTAAGTACACAAGTAGCTTACAGGTAAAATGTCTATATCTAAATTTAGAGGTGATTAAAAAAGATCTTTATAAATCTTTTAAAATCCTGTGTTTTAAAAGAAAGTCTTCCACTTTTAAAGAAAATCTAAACTAGTCTTTAGACTCTTCGTATAATTTTCTTTTGAGTCTCTTCCTAATTAATGACAATTTATATGAGTCTAGGATTGAGAATTAAAAAAACAAAAATTTTTTGAGCTTCCACTATGTGCCAAGCACTGTGCTTGGTATTTTTACACACATTATTTCTTTATTCAATCCGCAAACCAGTTTCAGTGGCTTATGCACAAAGACAACGCATCTGTATTTCACTCAGTTTTATATTCTTCATCTTGATAAGTCAGCCTGTTTACAATAAACAGCCTGAGTCTAATAAGTCAACTAAAAAAATACTATATTTTCTCATCGAATTAAACTGATAATATTAAGAATTAAAGTCCTTAGCTACCAGATGAACTACATAAAATTAGGAGGCAGCAGAAAAAGTGATTAAGAGCACATGTTTTTGGATAAAAAATTACTTTGTCTTTTTGTACCTTCTTTGTATAACGGGTAATAAAACCTACCTTATAACATCATTGTGAATATAAAGTATGAAGTTGTATGTAATAGGCCTGAGAGTAAAGAGTGCTCAATAAATATTACTAAGAAATATATGTATACTGTTGTATGTGCTCAAAACTTCTTTTCTCCAACAACCAGTCAGGTCCAGATTGTGACTGCCTATAACCATTACCAAAATGAATCACTCTGATCTCTCTCCAGACTCTCTGTGATAAACACGTCACCATTCACCCAGTAGATAATGAATGGTCCCCATACATCCTGAAGAGGGTGCTTGGAAGCACCTCTGTCATGAGTTACAACTCTTCACAACATGGGTGGACCTAGAGGGTAGTGTGCTATGTGAAATAAGTCAGACTGCAAAAGATAAATACCATATGATTTCACTTATATGTGGAGTCTAAAAAACAAAACAAACAAACAAGCAAACAGAAATAGACTCACAAATACAGAGGACAAACTGGTGGTTGCCAGAAGGGAGGGGGTTGGAAGGATGGGTGAAATAGGTGAAGGGGATAAAGAGGTACTAACTTCTAGTTATAAAATAAATAAGTCACAAGAGTGAAAACACAGTACAGGGAATATAGTTGATAACACTGTGATAACTCTGTATGGTTGCAGATATAACTAAACTTATTGTGGTACATAATTGTTGAATCACTGTGTTATACACCTGAAATGAATACAATATTATATGTGAACTATACATCAATAAAAAGTGAAAAGTAAAACAAAACAAAACAAAAAAACAAACGAGTTACAGCTCTCCACCTCATAGTGCCCTGTAAAATGCCATGCCAGCTACTTGAGGATTGAGGCTATCCCCACACTTATCAGAAGTTACCTGTGTCAAATAGCATGAACTGCCATGACCCAGCCCCTGCTAACTGAGGTGTATCACACCGTTACAGGAAACTCCCTTTCCCCATCAAAATCCAGGGGCTCCTCTACCATTAGTTCAGGGAGTTTACTGGGCTCCAAGAAGTCATAGTTCTTTCTTGGGTATACCTCAGCTCCAGCACTCTGGCAACCACTCTGTCACCACTGGAGAAGCTAGCACAACCCAACGTGCAGGCTCATTCAGTGTAGCTCCAATGTTCAGATACACTACCTTTGCGAAAGAGAAGATATATTGACAGTCCCCTTCCCACCCACCGCTCATGCTTTCTTATCTGAGGGTCATGCCCCTGCCTCCCTATGACTTCAATTTTTGCTCAGAGAAATGGAAATGGGGTGGCTAGGAAGAGTTCCCAGAACCATACCACAGTTCCACATAGGAAAAATGACCATAAGACATTTTTCTTTGACTGTTCCCCCCACCTCCTTGCATGCTTTTTCCCCTCCTTGGGAAAAGTCTGATTTGCCACTATGGCAGCCTATAAGGTTTTCAAAAAGTCTCTGTGAAGATTTTAAACTTCTGAGTTATATCAAACTTTGTCAGATTTGCTGGTTATTCAACTTTCCATTGTCTGTCAGCAGTGAAAACCTGACCAGAAGAGGTGTTCTGGCCAGCAGGGATCTATGAGTCACTTATCTCCATGAGGTTTTAATGAGCTGCATTAAGTCAAGCACTCTGACAAATCTGTACATAAAGTAATTGGTTTTAAATGCTCTGTGAGAGGCTGCACATGGAGCAAAGGTACTGAATGTTGTGTACTCACCACAGGTAAGAATTTTAAGAGGCAACCTAATGGCTTAAGAGCCTTCTAATTCTCATTAGGTCTCTCTTTGGTTGGGTTGCTCTTTGTTTTAAGTGTACAGGACCAAGAACTAGCTTCAGACCATAGCTAAAGTGAAAGTGACTGGTACTTAATCGAGGGCTCACCTTTCAGCTATGTGAGAGAGAGAAGGGAAATAATGGGAAAGTACAGTAATCCTCCCTTATCTGTGGTTTTGTTTTCCATGGTTTCAGTTATTCATGGCCAACTGTAGTCCAGAAGCAAATGACTCTCCTTCTGACATATCACCAGAAGGTTAATAGTAGTCTAAAGCTACATCATAATGCCTACATAATTCACCTCATTTCATCTCATCACATAGGCATTTTATCATCTCACATCTTCATCATCATAAGAAGGGTGAGTACAGTACATTAAGATATTGTGGAGAGAAACTACATTCACATAACTTTTATTACAATATATTCTTACAATTGCTCTATTTTATTATTAGCATTGCCATTAATCTCTTACCATGCCTAATTTATAAATTAAACTTTGTCATAGTTATGTATGCATAGGAAAAAAAACAATATATATAGTGTTCAGTGCCATCCACAGTTTCAAGCATTCACTGGGGGTCTTGGAATGTATCATTTGGAGATAAAGGGACTACTGTATACTCTTCCTTATTGCACCTCCAGTGATATTCCATTTTAGTTCATCTGCCAAAGGTGGGGATAAAGCTGGCAAAGTAGAATTTTGGGTGCTGCTTGAGCTTCCATGCCCCTTTATCCACAATGTTGTCACTCATGCCAGTTTGGGACAAAGCTGCAGGGTTGTTGGCAATACTAGGTTACCAAGGAAGGAAAAATTCATTACTGGAGATGCTGGCCTGCTAATAGAAGGTAACTGAGTGAAGACATAGGTCAAGGTCATGCAACATTAGGCATAAGACTGTCAGTACCAGGGGTACATTTGTCAGACTTAGCATTGCAGAAAGGTATCTCAGCAGGAATTTACACTGATGTCCTAGTGTGTTGTAACTGTGATCCAAGGAATTCTATCCATATTGGAGAGGTCTCCAACCAATGGAGGTGGGGACTATGGGCTTGTTTCCAGGGGCACAATTCTAGCCATCAAGGAGACAAATGAGATTTTCAGAACACTGCAACAGTCTGAGTTCAGGGGGGATGTTAGATCTCTAGGAGACCTGACTGGAATACTAGGAAGGATAACCACACAGGCTACCAAGTAGGAGATGAAAGCTCCCAGACTCCTCTTTTCCCCATATTTCCCTCTCTTGTCACTGGCCCTAATATCTCACTCAAATGCCCAAGTCAGAAACCTAGGCACTATGCATGATACTTCCCTCTCCCATCTCTTCATATCCAAATCAAACACCAACCCTTTGTTCCACATTCTTAATGTCTTTTGTCACTTCTCTCTATCCCCACTGTCATTACCTTAGTTCAGGATACCATCATCTTTCCTCTAGATTACTATAGTAGCCTCCTAACTATTCTTCTTGCCTTCCTACCAATTCCCATTTCCTACCACTACATCCCTTCTACTCATGCTCTGGCCGTCCCTAATTACTTGCAGCTCCTTACATGTGCCATGCTCTCTCTTGTTTCTAAGCTTTGTATGTCTTCATTTGGCGAAGTCTTACACTTCCATTTCTCAAAGAGGATTCCCAATTCTCCAGGACTGGGCTCAGTGCCCCACCCCCATGGTACTACAGAACCCTATAAAAAGGGCTATGAATACCGTATCACAGCGCCTCTTTTCTTGCTTTGGTCTTTTTGATCACCTTTGTACTCCAGCTTTTAGTGCATTACCTAACACACAATATGCAATCAATGAATCTTTAATTAGTGGACTGGATTCTGTAACTTGGGGGCTACATTCATCACATACCAGATTGTGAATCTAAATGATATTATAAAAAAGAATTAGACAAAATATTAAAAATAGAACTACCATATGATCCAGCAATCCCTCTTCTATACATATAATATATATTATATATATTACATTCATATAATACATATTATATACATATAATTATATATATTTTTATATATAATTTATATATATATATCCCAAGGAAATTAAATCACTACCTTGGAACTCTCTGCACCCCATGTTCACTGCAGCATTATTCACTATAGCCAAGACATGAAAACAACCTGTGTCCATTGACATATGAATAGATAAGAAAAATGTGGTGTGTATGCAATGGAATATGATTTATCCATAAAAAAGAAGGGAATCCTACCTTTTGCAACAACACAGATGGCCTTTGAAGGCATTACACTAAGTAAAATAAGTCAGAAAAAGATAAATACTTCATGATATCACTTATATGTGAAATCTTAAAAAGTCAAACCCATAGAAATAAAACAGCATGATGGTTGCCAGGGGTTAGGGGTTGGGGAAAATGAGATGTTGGTCAAAGGGTATAAACTTTCATTTATAAGATAAACAAATTCTGGTCATATAAAGTACAACATGGTGACTATAGCTAACAATATAGTATTACATACTTGAAAGTTGCTAAGAGAGTAGATCTTAAATGTTCTCACCACACACACAAGAATAATTATATGAGGTGACAGATATATTAATTAATCTTATGTGGTGATCATTTCACAATATATACATGTATCAAATCATCATGTTGTATACCTTAAAGTTACATAATGTTAAACATCAATTATATCTCAATAAAACTGGGGGGGAATTTAAAAATTTCAAACAGACATCTAAGGAACATACTAAATCCCAGGAATTGCAGCTATGTCTCCAGATTCTGAATCTGAGGAGTGTGACTATACCTAATGAAGACATTAATCTTCTATTAATTTTGGTAGAGGGGCTACATGAGTAGTTCATTGATCCGAGAATGGACAACTAAAGAAGCAAAGAAAAAAGCAAAATAAAACCAAACCACCAGGCAGAGGTAAAAATACCTCCACATCTAAAAAAGAGCTCCTTGAACTTCCTTTGGTGACAGGAAATAGTAATTTTTCAGGAAAATCCTCCTATTAGTCATTCTAACACTGAGTCTAGACCAGTATTTGCTCCAAGCTGATCATAAATTCTCTTTGCATTCCCACCTCCATATATAAATCTCACCTATCCCAAATTGAGGCTACCCCAGACACAAGGAAAACCAACACCCAAACTTGATAACAAGTATTAAGATGTTATTTTGCTAAAATGAAAGCAAACATTTCTTGCACATACCCCCTTTTGTATAGAAAGTTGAACAAGTTGAAATAAAACAGCAATTTTAAATGATAATGTGGAAAAAAAGGCAAGGATCAGGGCACAATAATGTTGCATCTAAGATTGGTCAGAAAGTAAGGCTTCCTAATTCTGTCTTCATTAGTTAGCTAATCAAAATACTTTCTCTCGATGCACTTGATACTCTCACACATTGAGATTTGCCAAAATCTGCTAATCATGGTCAATTTCATGTACTCTCTGTAAAGCCTGGGCGTTATCCTGTATGGGTGCACAGGTTGCTCACCAGATAAAAAGGCCCACCTAAAACAATGACTAGAGTCTGAAATCAAGCCTGAACTCTGCTCAACAAGCTTTGTGCCCTCACTTGGGGCTTGTATCACCAAGAGGACAGGATACATTTTCCTAATCCATACAAAAGTACTATATGGGTAGTAGGGATCTTGCTTGAAAGGGTTAAGACTCAGCATTGTCACAGCTCTCAAGTAACCCTAGAAGATCAAACTTCTGAATTATATGTTCCAGAGATCCCAAAGGCCTTCATCAATCTCAGGATATACCATTCTGCCCTCTAATCATCATGACTTTGAGCCTGAACCATTAAATGAATCCACTCAACTTCTGCCCATCAGGACTTCTGCTTATAGTAGAAACTGCCAGACCTTTAAACCATGCAGAACAAACAAAGGCTATAAAAGTCAGCTTGAGGCTAGGGAGTAAGCAAAATCCAGCCTTCTGTTTATATTTCAGACCTGCTTGATTCCAAGTGCTTTGAGCACACTTGTGTCTTTGGCTGGTAGTACAATATCTCAACTTTCTTGGAACCCCATCTTTCCTGGGACTCAGCCCCCTAGATATCAGTCTTCTGACTGACTTCCTGGATAGGGTTTAGGCCCCTGGCTCTGCCTTTCCAATCCTACTCTCCTCTGAGGCTGACCACCCTTTCCACTAGTGATGAATGAGATCCCAGGCCCAGAATTCAGCCCAATATAGATATTGATATGGCCCAAGTGATGAGGTTAACAATATGGTATATTTCATGGGCTCCAAAATACCAAACTGCACAAAAGTGGGAGTTTTCCACATATTATTTCTTTGTCTTCCTTCACTACTCATCATAAATATCTCATCCGGTAAGACCAAAATGTCTCATCTTATCTTTATCTTTATCGGCAACAATAAAAAAACAACAAACGTCCACTCTGGTGAAGACCACAGAGCTAAATTCTAGAGCATAAAATTTTATGAAACCCAGACCATATTCTTGAATGCTGCCCATCAATACCATATTGTGTCTCAGAATAGCTCTTATCAGTGGAAAGTTCTGGTCATAACCAGGATGCCAGAGGAACTGCAGGAGGACAGCAAGATTGAGAAAGCAAGGGTAGGGTTCCTGGTACCTGTTGAGAGCAGGATAGCAGACTTAATTCTTTAGGCCCTAGTTTTTCTGAAGGCTGGCTCTGTTGCTGAATCCTCTTCTTCCCTTAGTATACCTCATCTAAAATCAACCTAATCTCTTCCTTACTGTCCGCAATCTTCCCTCTCCCACATCTCTCTGTATTCTCCTCTAAATGCCACATTTGGTCTCTATGCATGCCTTTAAACTGACCCTTTTTTAACCACAACTCTCTTCCTTAAGACCCAGAACGATTTATTTTATTCAGGATCAGGCTCTAAAGTCTCTACAAGCTTTTCTGGGACCCTTTAACAAACCAAGAGTTTTCTAGAGATGATGACCAAAACTCAATGAATTCTTATTACAAGTATAGGCTTGCACTACTCTGGTGGGGCCCAGGAAGGTCTGAGTTTTCTGCCACTACAGCCCTGCTGTCCTTCCAGACAAACCTAGGCTGACACTGGTTGATGTGTCTCTGGAAACCAAAATCCACACTGACATGACTTACTTTTCTTGACGTCACTATTTTTGGCTGTGATCTCCATGTCAATATCATTCCTCTTCCCCTCCTGTGATTCTGTTGGTCTCATAACTCAGTTACAGTTTTTGTCATCTGAGGGAGGAGGATGAGGAAGGTAGAAATAGCTTTACAATAAAGTTGGTGCTGTGGACAGCAAAGTGAAAGAAGGGAAAAAACCTGGGTCTTTGATGACTTTTTTTTTATTATTGTGGTAAAATACACGTAACAAAAAAATTGGCCATTTTAACCATTCTTTTTTTTTAATTGGTATAGGGTCTTTATTTTTTAAAAAGATTTTATTTATTTACTTATTTGTCAGAGAGAGAGGGAGAGAGAGAGCACAAGAAGGAGGAGCAGCAAGCAGAGGGAGAGGGAGAAGCAGGCTCCTCACTGAGCAGGGAGCCCGATGAGGGACTCGATCCCAGGACCCCGGGATCATGACCTGAGCCAAAGGCAGACACCCAACCGACTGAGCCACCCAGGCACCCCAGGCACTTAACCATTCTTAAGTGTACAATTCAGTGGCATTAATTATATTCATGATGTTGTGCCACCATCACCACTATCTATTTCCAAAACTTTTTCATCACGCAAACAGGGACTTTGTAACCATTCAGCAATAGCTCCCATTCCCCAGTCTCCCCTGGCCCTGTGACCTCTAATCTACTTTCTGTATTGATAAATTTGCCTATTCCAGATATTTCAAATAAGTAGAATCACATAATATTTGTTCTATTGTGTCTGGTTTATTTCACTTGGCATAATGTTTTCAAGGTTGAAGGTTTGTGAAGTATGGCACCCATTTTCAACAGTGTACTCATGATTCAGTTCATATTTTGTGTATATGGTTATAAATTTTACACAGCATTTATCTTATTGCTTAATATAAATCCATTTGATTTGAATAAACACGCACAACTTATTTTATTGCATTTGGCTTTATTGCATTTCACAGATAATGCATTTTTTACAAATTGAAAGTTGGTGGCAACCCTGTGTCAAGCAAGTCTATTGGCACCATTTTTCTAACAGCATTTGCTCACTTTCTGTCTCTGTGTCACATTTTGATAATTCTCACAATATTTTAAACTTCTTCATTTTTATTATGTTTGAATTGCTGCAGTCTCATGATAAAACTTTAATGAATGAGGAGTTGCTTCTTATGGATGAGCAAAGAAAGTGGTTTCTTGAGATGAAATCTATTGAAGATTCTGTGAAGATTATTGAAATGACAACAAAGGATTCAGAATATTACATAAACTTAGTTGACAGAACAGTGGCGAGGTTTGGGAGGATTGATTCCAATTTTGAAAGAAGTTCTACTGTAGGTAAAAGGCTATCAAACAGCATCAAAGGCCAGAGAGAAATCATTTGTAAAAGACAGTCAATCAATGTGGCAAACTTCATTGTTGTCTTATTTCAGGAAATTGCTGCAGCCACCCCAACCTTCAGGAACCACACCCCGGTCAGTCAGCAACCATCAACACTGAGGCAAGACCTTCCACCAGCAAAAAGATTATGACTCACTGAAAACTCAGATGATAGTTAGCATTTTTTAACAATAAAGTATTTTCTAATTCAGGTATATACATATTTTTTAGACAATGCTATTGCACATTTAATGAACTATAATATAGTAAAAACAATTTTTGTATGCACTTGGAAACCAAAAAAATCATTTGACTCACTCCATTGCAACACTTGCTTTATTGTGGTGGTCTGGAACTGAATCAGCATTATCTCCAAGGTACATCTGCAATGAAGGGTAGTATGTGTATGTGGTGTGTGCAGACTTTAGTTCCATGAACCTTGGGAAACTGGTTCTACAAATGTCATAGAGAGAGAGACCTAAATGTATAGCCTTCTTTTTTTGCAAAGTGATGCTATTCCTCTTATTTATAAAATGACTGGCTTCAGTGTTATGCAGACCTATTTGCAGATCAATTTCAGAAAAGAATAAAAATATTGTGAAAATTTCAGTTTCATAAATATTTATATTAAAAACTTCAGAATTTTGTTCCTTTTTATTGCTGAATAGTATTCCATTCCAAATATACAATATTTGTTTATCCATTCATCTGTTGTTGAACACTTGGATTATTTGCACCTTTTGGCTATTGCTAATAATGTTGCAATGAATACTGACATACAAAGTATCTGAGTCCCTGTTTTCTACTCTTCTGGTTATATACTTAGGAGTAAAATTGCTGGCTACGGTAATTCTGTCAAGCTTTTGGAGGAACTGCCAAACTCTTTCACAGGGGCTGCATTTTAGATTCCCCTGGCAACACAAGAAGATTCCAATTCCTCTACATCCTTGCCAATATTAGCTATTTTTTTTAAAGAAGTATATTATTATAGTCCTCCCAGGAGATACAAAGTTGTATTTCACTGTAGATTTGTAGTTTGGGTGTGCATTTCCCTAATTCCGAATGATGCTGGTATTTCCCTAATTTCTAATGATGTTGAGCATTTTTTCATGTACTTATTGGTCATTTGTATTTCTTCTTTGGAGAAATGTCCATTCAAGTCCTTGCTCATATTTTAATTAAGTTGTTTGTGTTGTTAAGTTGTAGTAGCTCTTTATATATTCTGGATATAGACTTTTATCACAGATATGATTTACAAATATTTTGTAGATTTTCTTTTCACTTTCTTAACAATGTCCTTTGACATACAAAAGTTTTTAATTTTGTTGTGGTCCAGTTTACCTATTTTTTCCTCTTATTATTCTTGCTTTTGGTGTCATACCTAAGAATCTATTGCCAAATCCAAGGTCACGAAGCATGCTCCTATGTTTTCTTCTAAAAGTTTTATGGCATCAACTCTTACATTTAGGTTGTTGACCCAATTTAAGTTAATTTTTGTATATGTTGTGAGGTAGAGATCCAACTCATTCCTCCGCATGTGGAAATCCAGTTGTTCTAGCGCCTCTGTTGAAGAGAAAATGCTTTCTTTATTGAATGGACTTGGTACTCATGTCAAAAATCAAGAGGGCATGAATATATGGGTTTGCTTATGTAATCTCAGCTCCATTCTATTGGTCTATATGTCTATCTTCATGCCTTTCATGACTTTTTGAGTTGCTTGATTACAGAAGGTTACTTCATTATCTATTGCTGCTATAACAAATTATTACAAATTTGGTGGCTTAAACAAAAACAAATTTATTATCTTAAAGCTCTAGAGGACAGAGTTCCACAGTGGGTTTCACTGACATAAAACCAAGGTTCCAGCAAGGCTACATTTTTTTCTGGCAACTCTAGGAAAGAATCCATTTCCTTATCGTTTCAAGATTCTAGAAGCCACCCACATTCCTTAGCTTATGGCCTTCTTCCATCTTCAGAGACAGCAGTGGTAGGTTGAGTCCTTCTTACATTGAATCACTCTGACTTTTGCTTCATCATCACGTTTCTGTCTCTGTCTCTGACCCCTCTTTTGCCTACCTCTTTTACTCTTGTGATTATATCAGACCCACTCAAACAACCCAAGATAATCACCCTATTTTAAGTTCAGTTGATTAGCAAATTAAATTTCCCTTGACATGTAATATATTCACCAGTTTCAGGAATTAGGACATGGACACAGTTAGGGAACTATTGTACTGCCTTCCACAGCCATTTTAGTTCTGGACTCGTAGTCATTTGATACAATAAATTTCCCTATAGTTAAAGCCTATATAATTTGAGGCTGGGCCTGATGTACTCACTGGAGTCTCCCTATCACCACTCACCACAGTGCCTGGAATATAGTATATGATTACTATACTATTGAAAAATATATTTATTGATGCTAAATATATTTATTGGGGCGCCTGGGTGGCAGAGCGGTTAGGCGTCTGCCTTCGGCTCAGGGCATGATCCCAGCGTTATGGGATCGAGCCCCACATCAGGCTCCTCCGCTGTGAGCCTGCTTCTTCCTCTCCCACTCCCCCTGCCTGTGTTCCTTCTCTCGCTGGCTGTCTCTATCTCTGTCGAATAAATAAATAAAATCTTTAAAATATATATATATATATTTATTGATATATTTAGCGCCCAGATCATTTGTGCCAGTGATTTTCAAACTAGGGCCCGTAGAATTCTAAAGTTTCATTCCTGTGCTTTAGGAATCACTTGAGGTGGGAAGGAGAAACTGCTGAGGAAGGAGTTGAACCTTGCTTCAATCTAAGCAGTTTGCCTTTGTCTATTTCATATTTTGAGGTTCTATATAAAATTATATTTATAAGAAGTCTACTGATACAGGAAGTTAAAAAAGAAAACACTGGGATTAGGTCATTGACAATACAGCACAATTCCAAAATGTTTGCTTCATGAAGATGTTGATTTTATAAGATAAGCTGAACCAGCTGTCTAGGTGAGTTACCCTTGTAGAGAGAAGGACGTGCTTCACGTGGTGCCCAGCTGAAACTGGGCTGAGTAGAACTGGAGCATGAGAGAGTCTCTTTACAACTCAGCATTCTAAATATAGTTTCCTGTTCAATCCCCAAATATTTTCTTCCAATTAAGCAATTCCCTTGGCCCTATAATTTCAGAAAACTCCTTGGAATTCAGTTGGAAATGAAGAACTGCCTTTTCCAAGCTACTGAGAAAAGAAAAGCAATAGTGAGCATGATTAAGTGCTTACTCACTCTGTGCCAAGCACCATGCTAAACCATTTACACACATTATTCCTCATGTGTATGCAATCTTTGCCATAATTCTGCAAAGTACACAGTATCTCCATTTTACTGATAATAAAACTAGGACAGATAAATATTAATCTGCCCAAGGCCATAAAACTTGGTAGGAGATCTTTTAATATTTCCCTCATACACTGGACTCAAAGACACCCATAAGAATAGGGGTCCTTTTTCCTTGCTGTCCTTAAATGACCCTTTCATTTACACAGTGTCCAGGGCATTCACAGAGATTTCAGATGTAGAGTTATGTTTAAGTGAAAAGTAAGCTATATGCAGTGGGAAATCTGCCTAAGACCACACCTTCACTAAGACACACATTTCTGGTTGATTTAGGAATAACTAGGAAGTTATCTGTTGAAATCTCCACAAGAAGTTTAATATGCTTCCTGAGTGAAGCACAGTAAGCAGTTGAGTAGAGGCCATTTAGCAAAGATTAACAGCCTACTCTGAAGGCAGCCAAACTTGGGTTTGGGTTTGAACCGTGGCTTCAACTGACTGCATGCCTGTGCGCAATTCTTCACTCTGGTAAGCTTATGTGTTCTCATACTTTAAATGGGGGTGGTAATAGAGGCATGGAGAGGATTAAGCAAAATAATGACAATTGGAGTAGTTGAAATAGTCCCAGTTATAAAGTAAACAGTAAATACTGGCTTTATGAAGCTTTTGGATATGAATTTTACATATCGGTTTTCATGTAGTAGCAATAATAATTAGCAGCAATGATAATGAATCAGTAAAATAACAATAATAACTGCTCCCTCCCTTCCCTGATGGTCTATTTTTCCCTCTACAGGAATGGTCCTGCCAACATCAAATCTGCTGTAATACATGTCATCATAAAAAACAACTCTCCTGTGTATCACATTTCCCTCTAGCTATCACCCAATTGTTATGCTCCCAATAAAACAAAAATTTTCCAAATCATGTTGATACTCACTGTCTGTACTTCCTTTTCTTCTATTCTCTTTCAAAACCACACTAATTAGGTTTCCTTTCCAACACCTCTTTGAAAACCTCTTTTGTCAAGATCACCAATGACCTCCTCATTGCCGAATCCAATCCTTATCTTATTTGTCCTCTAAGCAGCATGTGACACAGATGATCACTTCTTCCTTTTTGAATCATTTTCTGCACTTGGCAACCATACCAGCACTGTGTTTCTTCTATTCTCTCAGTTCTTCTTTTCAGTCTGATCTTCTGGTATCTTCCAGAATTCTTTTACTAGAATGCCCTTGGCATCAGGTCTCTCTGTCCTTTAGCTAACCCCACTTTCCAGTGATCTTATCCTGTTCCATGCTTTAAATATCATATATAGGCTAAAAGCTTTTAACTGTATCTCTCTAACTGCAGGCTCTCCTTTGAATTCCAGATTTGTATTCTAATTGCCCATTGGACATTTCCATTTGGATGCCTAATAGGTATCTCGTATATAACATTTCCCAATCTGAACTCTATTTTCCTATTTCTACTCTCCACCTCCACCCTTCCTTAACTCTATAAATGGCAACTCCATTTTTTTTTTTCAGTTGCTCAGGTCAAAAACTTTTTTGACAGCCTCCCCCCATGATTCTCAGCCACACCCAATCCAAGCAAGTCCTATTACCTCTACCTCCAATCTGACCCCAGTCTAATAATTTATCCTAAAATCTAAAAACAATCAGAGTGTTCCTTATTTTAAAATTTACACAGGGTAGTGTCACTCCTTTGCTTGAACATCCTATAATGGCTCCCATCTCATTCAGAATAAAATACAAAGTTCTTACTATGGTCTACAAGGCCCTTCATGATGTTATCCCTATTATTCTGATTTCATCTTCCAGTATTTTCCTTCTGTCTCACTCCACTCTAGCCAAACAGAACCCCTTAGCATTCTTGAATATTCCAAAGCTTTGCACTAACTTTTCTTTCTACTTGAACCGTTCTTCCCACTTATTTCTATGTACCTTGTTCCTTCATTTACTTGTCTGTTCAAATGTCACCTTATCAGAGAAATCTTGAAATAGTCATCCCATCTCTATCACTCTCTATTCCTTGCCTTGCCTCATTTTTCTTCATAGCAGTCATCACTACTTAGAATATAAAATTTTTTTAATATGTGTCTTCCTCATTGTAATATAATTTTCGTAAGTCCATGGACTTTGTCTTTATTATTCATTGCTATAGCCTAAATGCATAGAACAGTACACAGCACATTGTAGAAACATTCCTAAATATTTATTGAATTAACAAATCATTTGTTAAGGCCCTACTATGTAACCATTATCTTAGTCAATCCTTACAACCCCCTGGGGTTAAATGCTTGGGTGCTATGTCAGAATGTCACAAGTCTGATGTTCTACTAGTTGTATCAAATTGGACAAGTTACTTTGCCTCCCTAAACCTGTTTCCTCATCTGTATAATAGGAAATAATATCCATTTCAAGGTATATTGTGAAGATATAAAGGAATAATATGTGAAGAGTTTTGCATAATGCCTAAAAGATGTCTAATATTAATATAGGTAAGAAAAGTAAGAAACAGAAAGGTTAAAATCTACATATGTTATAAAATCCACAGACAGATTATAAAAATAGAAGCAGAGGGCTGGATAAGGAATCTAGAGCTCTGATGCTGGAAAATTTGTGTTTACTTTACTGTTCTTGAAACTAAATCTAGACAAACAGTTTTTCCCTTCCCATTTGTTGCTAAATCTAAAGAGCAAAGTGAAGCCTTTGGGGTTTTTTTTTTTGGTTTTTTTGTGTGGTTTTTTTTGTTTTTTAAAGATTTTATTTATTTATTTATTTGACAGAGATAGAGACAGCCAGCAAGAGAGGGAACACAAGCAGGGGGAGTGGGAGAGGAAGAAGCAGGCTCATAGCGGAGGAGCCTGACATGGGGCTCGATCCCATAACGCCGGGATCACGCCCTGAGCCAAAGGCAGACACTTAACCGCTGTGCCACCCAGGCGCCCCCAAAGTGAAGCCTTTGTTTTCAAGTTTTATGAGATCCTGCTGAGGTGTCCTGTTTTCTGTAATAAGTATTAACATTTTTCTATTTTTATTTATTCACACAACAAACATGAATCAGAATTTATAATCTACTTGGGAATATAAGCCACATGTTTTGATGACAAGGAAATTAGGAGAACTGAGGGAGTGCTAAGGAAATTCAGGGTAAGAGGCATACCTTTATTTCTTTGTAGGTGAGGACTCTCCTATTCCTTCCCTCACTCCCAATCCATAGGTCAGTTTCTTTGTAAACTCCTTGCTATGTAAACACAATACATGAGACATACATACATACTTTTCTCCTAAGTGTTAAGGATTCCTGTTTAAGTCCTAATATCAATTTCTTGAAACAAAAATGCACAGATAATTTTTGGGGGAGTTAACCAAAGTGTTTTCTATTCCTCTCATCTGGTTTGCACACATAAATGGTGCCTCTGGGTACATCATAAAAAGAGCTTTAATTAAGAGCAAACACACTTGGGTTTTACTTATCTTGGGTCCACTAATCAGATTCAAGATAAAGAGTTCCTTGCAGGGAGAGGGTTGTGGGGCAGATACTTGTTTTTCCCAAAACTTTCTGTCTACTTCTGCAGTTATATTTAAAAAAAAAAAAAAAACCACATATATTCTGTAGGATTATTTACGACCTCTGGAGACAATGAACACGCAGCATTAGTGTGCATGGATACTGTCATGTGTTAAAAGAAACACACGTGCAGTGGGCCTGTAACTACAGAATTCTGAGGTTGAATTTCAGGGTTTATTGGGGTAAGGGAGTGATTCATAGGGATGTTGATATTTTAGCATTTTCTATTCAACATGGGAATTCAGAGATTATCCTAGGAGAAATGAAGGGGAAAGCTATATGTCTCAACTCTTATTTTTAATGAGGATGAATTTGCAGGGATGTCAAAAATTGGATAGTCTATCTGCCAAATCTCTGTTTTACATATGCACTTTTTTTTTTTTTTTGCCATCTTATTCATGTCAAAAGGTATTGCCAAGAATCATTCCTGTCATGGTGTTTTGTGCCAGCACCGTCCGAATAAGAAGCTGTTCAATGTGAGAAAGAACTGGCTTCAGAGGCACAGATGCTGTATTAGTGTTGGAAGTATTCCTGTGTGGAAGCTTCTCCCCTTCACACTGAATAAAACTGTATGATATTTACCACCATTTAATCCAGAGACACCCCTCCCTCCTTCTACTTATAGTAACTGCACTGTGTTGTTGTTTTTTTTAACTACATCTGGACTGCAAATACAAAAAATGCATCAGCTGCAAGTAGAGTTGTGACAATAAGACAAAATTCTTGCCATTACTGCTTTCACTCAAAGCCCTGAAACTCTTGCTTATGATTCTATCTCCTAAAGTGAAACCCCTCAGCAAACCTCTCTAAGCCTCAGCATCCACACTGGAAAATTAGAAATTATAATACCCTCCACTCACAGAAAAAAGTTGCCAAGACTTAAAATTATAACCTTCATATGCCATTTAGCACACACAGCACAGGAGACATAAACAATAAATGCTATTGGAAGGGAAGTAGGGTGCAGAGGTTTGTCAGCAAACACACCTAATTTCTATCCTGCTCTACTACTTATAAACTGTGTAACCTTAACCTTAAACTGGCCGACATAATTTCTCTGAGCCTCAGTTTCTCAGAATGAATCAGAATGATATATTACCTATCTCATAGACGTGGGATAATGAAATGTGATAATACATCTAAAGTGCTTACCACAGTGCCGACACATTCTAAATGCTCTGTACATTAGCCATTATTATTAATTCATTACTTCTTGAATGTTTGGATAAATAACATATTTTAGCATACTTTCAGTAAAATCTTTGTGAAATAAGTGCATTCATAAAGACTGATATGGGACCTTCTATATATAAGTAGAGAATTATACAGCTCTAAAAAAGAGTAAATTATAGAGTACTCCTAACTTGATTAGATCATTTTAAAATCTTTCAGTCTGGATATATCCATCCTTGCATAGAGGTATACATACATTCCTGGTCCAAGTCCTATTGAGAAGTCCATAGGCTTTCTGAGCTTCCAGCTGTGTCTTCCCCTGGAACAAGCTAGATATCCAAAGGACAAGTAGCTCTTATCTGGCCCTCTGGAGTCTCGGCCTCAGCTAAACTGATCTCCTAAATCAGTTCTTTTGGCTCCTTGCTCAACAGCTCTTTGGATCCCAAATTTCATGAACTTAATCTCCTGCTAGAGCTAGGCTTTTGGTCTCTAGTTCTCCTGGAATCCAGAGTCATTTTGTCTTATATACATGCTTGTTTTCCTATTTCCAGTTAACTCTGAATAAAAAACTACAGACATACAAAAACTATCCATCATTCAATACAAATACACAGAGACACTCCCACCAAAAAGACCTAATGAATGCAGTCAAAGCAATGAGAAGTCAGTCACTGAAAATGCAGTTGGAATCACAAACCTTTCAGCACCAACAGGGTTTTATGGTTGTTCCCATGTTCAGTGAAGGATGTGACATTCTGAAATTTAAATAAATTATATATATATGTTTTTGCATACACATATATTTAATAAATTTAATTTAATAAATTAAATATATATATATATATGTTTTTGCATACACTACCACATGAAAATCAATCCAGAAATATTTAAGTTCTAAAAAAAAGAAATATTTAACTTCTAAAAATTTTTTAAAAGACATTTGGTTCGTTAATTCACTTTTTCAAAAAATGTATAGAAAAGTAAGAACACTGGATAACATTTATTGAGCATTTTCTGTGTCAGATACTGTTCTAAGCACTGAATAATGATAATCATAATAGGAAGTTAATAATCACAAGATCTCCTCCACCTTACTAAATAAACTGAAGCACGGAGGGGTTAAATAATTTGGCCAAAGTTCCAATGGCTAGTAAGTGATAAAACCAGGTACTTACCATGTGCAAGGCACTTTGCCAGAGGCAGAGCGTACAAAAGTAATAATATCTAGTCTCTGCTTTCACGAAGTTTATGTTCAAGTGAAAAAGTCAGACAAAAAGAGTAGACAAAATAATTTCAAATAAGCACTATAAAGGGAATAGAAAGTAGGACTATGCTATGTTATGAACTGAATGGAGTCTCTCCAAAATTCCTATATTGGAATTCCCTAGTACCTCCAAATGTGACTGCATTTGGAGATGGGGCATTTAAAGAGATCTCTAAGACTAAATGAGGTCATATCATTGGGGCCCTAATCCAACATGACTGGTGTTGTTATGAGAAGAGAGGTTGGGATACAATCAGACATAGGGAAAAGAGTACGTGGAGACATCTGAAGAAGACAGCCATCTACAAACCAAGGAAAGAGGACTTCAAAAGAATCCTACCCTGCTGACACCTTGATCTCAGACTTCCAGCCTCCAGAACTGTGAGAAAATAAATTTCTGTTGTTTAAGTCACCCAGTCTGGGGTCCCTTTGCTATAGGAGCCTTAGAAAATAATATAGCAATCAAAGAAGGCCTCTCTCTGAAGTGAGAATATTTAAAATTAGGATTCGCAGAATAGAAGAAAGTCCCAGACAAAGGAAAAAGAGCAGAGGCCTTCAGGGGAGAATTAAACACTTTGAACATTCTTCTGGTCTCAGAAGTCATCATAGCCACTTCATTAAGTGATTACTCACAAAACACTTTATAATTTGGGAAGTGTTTTACAGCATTATTCTCAATTAATCATCATAACAGTCATAGGAGGCAGATATTAATAGATTCATTTTGCAGATGGAAACTAAGGCACCAGAGATGCCAAGTGACTAGAACTTGCACCTAGTTCCTTTGATGTCAAAACCAATATTCTTTTCATTATACTGAGGTTTCCTCTTAACCAAGACCATTCCAATTTTGTATAAAAGGCTCTAGTAATCGTAAGGCCATATCTCACAGGGAAAGACGGATTAAGAGTTGAGAAATTATAAACAGGGTAGAGTTCTTCTTCATCTCTTCATGTTTCGCATCCCAACCCCCACACCCTCTTCTTATTGTCCTCAATAATGATGGTGTTATATTATGGGTTTTATTGGTTTTTAAAATCTGTTTTCATGAATAAGATATTTTAATTGCTTTAATTGCCCCCTTCACTTAGACTGGGTAGACCCATGAATTCTCTTCAAAATGGCTTTGAGTTTAACTGTAGCCTTTGCAAAATGGAACCTCAACAACTACCTACAGTGCCTGCCAGCAGGACATGGGGAAGTAGTGCAGGCAAGGGAGATTTCCATATAACACATGTGTTCTAAGTACAAAATTACAATAATTAGAGATGGCAAAGACTGAGAAGTCTATCTCCAGGAAGGTCAATGAAAGATTATAAAAATGTTTAGTCTAGGCTGGTCCCATTCTCTTAATGGTACATGAAGTGAGCAAACCATATATGCTTTCTCTAGCAGACTATTACATGATCTAATCAAATGTAGTTTTAACATATTTGTACAATGTCATGACCCATAACTCTATCATATTTCACAATTAGTTTTTCCCACTGAAGCTTGTGGGAGTCAGAAAGTATAAACAAAACACACTGATTATCTATTAAAAGTTATTCAATAAATATTTTTGAGGATCTATTTTGGAGAAGACCCTCCATTGGTACTGTGAAGGTCATAAAAATAGTTAAGATTAAGACAAGCTCGCAAAATGAATGTAAAACTCTAACAGAAAGATGTCATCCTTACTTATACCTATAATTCAAAGGCGGAATTTGTAAATGGTAGAGGAAGCATTGAGAAGGGAAAGAGGAATTCACATCTGATTGTGAACATTAGGGAGCCCTTTATGGAAGAGAAAGTATTTAAACTGGGCCTTGAAAGGTGGTTGGGATTTCAACTGGTACAGATGATAAAGGGCCAACTTTCAGGTAAAGGGAAAAAAACACGAGCAGAAATAAGAAAAAGCAAAGCCAGGGGCACCTGGGTGGCTCAGTCAGTTAAGCATCGGTCTTTTAATTTCAGCTCGGGTCATGATTTCAGAGGTGTGGAGCCGGCCTAACATTCTCTCTCTCCTTCTCCCTTTCTCTTTCTCCCCACCTCCAAAAAAAAAAAAAAAAAAAAGCAAAGCCATGTCAGGGGATAATTTGATGAGAGTTGGTGTATGGGAATGATTATTTGTAAACAATATAGAGACAGCACAAGCGTTTAAGTAAGGGGGGATCTAACAGTGAATGCCTACCATGTACCAGGCCACAATCTGGACTATTACATATGAGAGTTTATACTTCAGCCCCCAAACCCAAACACAACACACTAATGTGGAGAAACCGAGGCTTAGGGGATTCAAACAGAGTCAGCAATGGGAATGACATGAATAGAACTGTGCTCCAGATGATGAGTCTTACAACCATTTAGGAAGAATACCTATTTATTATCAGAAACAAGGAAGTGAAGAAAAGATGATTTAGGATCAGGATAATGACATCCTGACTTTGAAATAAGTAAAAGACAGGTAAGTAGAGATTTCCAAATAGTAATTTTAAACTTAAGTATGGAACTGATTTGAGAGGTCAGAGCTAGATATAGATTTGAAATTCAATCTTACAGAGACAATAGTTTAAGTCATGGAAAGCACAAGATAGCAAAAGGAAAAATTAAAGATGATGGAAGACACAACCTTGGGAAACACACTACTGGGGGCAAGAGGAAGAAGGCATGCCAGTGAAGCAGAGAAAAATGAAAAAATGAAAGAAATACTAAGGTGGAGAATAGCAAAGCTCAAATTCTCATCATATAATAATCATAAATCTCTCCACAAAATTGGAGATGAAGATGAAAGGGATGAAGGAAGAGGAAAGGAGAGTAAAGAGGCTTGAGAAAAACACAGAAGATTTTGAAAGGTGTGGGAAATGGAACAGGGAGTCAATCTGACAGGAATGAAAATATTGCCAAAAGCAGCAATGAGTTCCAGCTAATGTTAAAGCAAGGATTTGTGGTGGAGTCAAGAGAGGGGATACCGGGACTTTGTCTAGGAATACGGATAGCCTATGAACAAAAACAAGTCATGAAATAACAAGAAGTCAAGGGGAAAGGAAAATAGATGGTTGTAGAACCCATCGTGGAGCCCAGAATGAGAAGAGAGACAAGTAAATTCTGCTTTTTCCCTTTGTCTCTGACATTCCCAATTGTGGCTGAAATGATTTTTTTAAATGCAAAGATCAATGACATTCAAACTTTAAATATTCAAAATAAGCCTCTGAACCAACTTTGTTTCCTTTGGGAAAACAGGTACATCAGCCATACTAAAGGAAATAAAATATCTATACCGTTCAACAGTGTTGAATTTGACCAAATTACCCCTTGTGATTATCAAATTCTGACTTCATATAAGGCCTAGTGGCCTTCACATTTTTCTGTATGGAAGGCGGCATGATCAGGTAGAAAGAACTCAAGTTTGGAGTCAGAAAGATTCATAAGGAGATTCTTTGCATTATCATTTACTAGTAATGTAACATGAGGAAGTTATGTTTCCACTGTGAGTTCATTTACTTAGAGATAGGATTTAAAGGTGCACTCACTAGATATATACAAACTGAACAAATATGTACTCCAATGATATTGATTAAGTGCCTTTAATATGCCAGATTTATGTAAGAAACTGGGATTTAAAAAGATGAATAAGACATCAAAGAACAATTCTACATACAAGGAACTAGCAGTCTACAGAACAGGTATTTAAATAAATACAATGCAGTAACAATAAAAATATGCAGAAGATGCAGATGAAATATAGAGGTGGGAATGAATATCTATTTTAAAAGGTGTGCAGGAGGTCAGGTGTTTAGGAAAACTTCCTGGAGAAAGTGACAGCTGGCATTTCCAAGTACTCCATAGATAAATGTTCCCTCCTCCTTGTATACAAATTTATAGATAGGCCTTGAAAACCTAAAGACCATTACTTCCAAAAGATTATTTTGTGTTGCTTGAAAGCTGATCATAATCTTCATGTGTTTTTCTCCTCTTTAATCTCCTCTAGACTCCTGGAATTTAATTTAATTTTATTTTTATTTTATTTTTTTTTAAGATTTTATTTATTCATTTGACAGAGATAGAGACAGCCAGCGAGAGAGGGAACACAAGCAGGGGGAGTGGGAGAGGAAGAAGCAGGCTTCCAGTGGAGGAGCCTGATGTGGGGCTCGATCCCAGAACTCCTGGATCACGCCCTGAGCCAAAGGCAGATGCTTAACGACTGAGCTACCCAGGCGCCCCTAGACTCCTGGAATTTTAAAGATGGAAAGGGCCATAGAGATCCCAATCCAAATCTCTAATTTTATAGGTGAGAAAACCAGAGCCCAGAGAGCTCCAGTGACATATTTGTCCATAATTACACAGGCGGCAGGGCTGAGCCCAAACTAAGATCTCTCTTGTTTCCACTTCATAAACCCAGAATCAAGTGCAAAAAAAATCTCTTTAGAAATGTTTTTGACACCAAATGATAATTATCTTTGGAGTAGTGATAGCACTGCTTCTCTCCCTCCGAAGGGTTGCCAGGCCTTTCTTTTACTAAAATCTTGTTATTGTCCACTCCCAATGATATCTCATCTACTCTGAACTCCTTCTTTCCTCTGTCAATTATCCCTCAGTTTTCTAAGGGATTAGGTTAAATAATACCAATAGGAAATGATGCATTATCAATCTTCGTTAATACTGATGATAACTACTGTCTTCAGATTATGTTCCCTTTTTTTCATAAATCCTAAACATGTTCTAGGCAGTACAGCAAATGGCACAAATAATACCTTGACCTGTAACTGACATAACATAAGGAGCAATGGAAGCACTTTCCGTGCAACATTCATATATTTTTAAAGCATAGGAAAGTGCTGAAGCCACTTAGATTTTGAAGCCTGACACATGGGGAAAAGAGACTGTTTCCGTCAATCATTTGATATCTGAGATACCTATCTCATTAAAATCCAGGCTTCTTTGATGATCCTATTCACTGAGTGAAAACATACCCATGGTACTCTTAGGGAATTAATATGAACCAAGAATGTTTTTCATTTGGTCTTTAAACTTTGCTTTCTAGATATGCAAAATATCTTCCTTAAAGTCTTCTTACTTTTGTCATCTTCTTCAAGCACAGTCTTTAATGAAAATAGAAAAAGGCTTATTCTGATTTTGCAAAGAGATATGAGGGAATCAGGTAAAAGAATTCTAGAATTTTAATTAAGTTAAATAAAGTGTGTGTTTTTTTACGTATTTGAATGACTGACGTTTTTGTTTTTGAACCTGGCCAACACTGGTTTTGATAGTCTGCAAAGATCCAATTTTCTAGATATTTGCCAACTCCACAATTCACTTTATGTAATAAATATTTACCTAAAATCACACATATAAGTCTTCTGAATTTGCATGACATATGTATTTTTGAACAGTGTAGATTCATGATTGAAAAAAAAAAAAGAAGAAACCACTTGTGCTCACATTGGTCAACAGCTCTCCTTCCATCTTTCTATAAGAAAGGCCTGAAAACTTGAACATCCACTTTATACTTATCTCAAGAATTATTTTAGAATAACTACTTACAAACCCCCTAGTACAAGGAATATACAAATTTATATATTTCCAAAAGGGATGGGAAGGATCAGAAAATGATCTTGCTATCCTCTTGCATGTTTGTAAATGTTCTTTCCTAACTGCATATGTCAAACAGTATTCAAAGCATTATAATAAAGTGCTCCTTTACCTATTTTATACGGAATGATAGTTGCTTACCATATCCTAATTGTTTCCAAACATCCCACCAGTTTGCCATCCAGTAATTCACTAAAAAGAATTAATGGAGAAGAAAAAATCTGGTGCTCAGTTACTTAAAACACAAGCCACGTTATCAAGAATGATGAAAGATGGCTAAGAGAAAGTAAGACATGCAAATGTCCTCTATTAGTACAAAAGAAAAAGAATGCATATTTCCTCAATAAGGGGGACAGTCAGCTACACTCAGTACTGTCTAATTCAGGGCTATCTGAACTTTTTGGTCCTTTTTCCTACTCTCATCCCACTTCTGGAAAAGAATCTATTCATAGTGGAGGATAAAGGTTACTGAATAAGACTATTATAGAAAGTATATAATTTAGAGTCATTATATCCTACATCTGTATAATTTCTATAACTGTTTAGTATAAATAATAGAAAACACTTCAGTATGTTGGCTCTGTGTGTTTCCCCATTATACCATTTGTAAGTTACAATCATTCATTTTTAGCCTAAACTTTTCTTTGTACATGGTATTAAAAGCCACAGTCAAGTTAGATTGTTGGGATATACTTTATGCAAGGGTCATCTAGAAGATTAAGTACACAAACACAACCAACCCTCAGAAGCTAACTCATGTAATTATTACTTTTCTAGCTTCCATAACTTGTGACTGGCATGCTATTTCTTATCTCAAAATTCTGCTAAAATCACTTGTTTAGCAACAAGAAAATCTAACAGATGTTTTAAGTTCTGCAAGCGTACTGTTCACATTCCTATTCCTCAAAGACAGATCTACAGCCAATGAAATTTAAATACACTGTAAAAAGCCTAGCAATGTGGAATGTGATTTGTCACCATTACATTCCATATGACAGGCAAGCTGACTGCATGGTGAATTTTGCATCAGCCAAGCAAGAGACTAATTGAGAGAATACATCAAGTTTTAAAAGTCTACTACAAATGCATATGTTTGTCAGTCATATTCTAAGTGGAGCTTAACTCAGAGAGAATGACATGGCTATTAGGCTTTATTGGGCTGGATTACATAATGCAAAGAGAGCTGGATCTACAGCCAAAATAATTGAGTTTGAGTCCCTCACCATTGATGTGCTGTGTGGCCTAAAGTAAAACTTAACTCTTAACCTCTCTGTATCCTAATTCTTCATCTGTTTTTTTTTAATTATCAAATGAAACTAACTTACAAATAAAATAAGGTAGGTGGAGAGCACTTGGAAAATTTGGACACTCCATATACACACAGATAATTGCTATTGTTATTATCCAGACATTTCAAGAAAAGGATTCTTGGCTTGTGTTGTAGCTATTGGCTACATACATATTTATAGACAATTCAATAATTTGCTCATTTGGGATTTGGAGTTTGAATCATCTGAATAATGACAGACTTTCACTCTTCTAAGACCAGTCTGTACAACACAAAACAGCATGGAGCATTTGTGCATGGGAACCTCTAGATAGCCAAACTCAAGCCAAGCTAGAAAATCTCACTGTCAAGTAGCAATGACTCTGAAAGTTTAAGTTCTTTGATCATTGCTTCAAATATCCCATTAGTTTAAGAAACCTGGCCATAATTGTTCTGGTAATTCTCATCCTGATTCATTTATTACTGGGAAACTTGGCTATTGTCTTAGTCCACGCAAGCTGCTATAGCAAAATGCCACAGACTAAGTGGATTATAAACAATAAAAACTTATTTCTCTATAGTTCTGGAGACTGGAAGTCCAAGATCAGGGTGCCAGCATGGTTAGGTTCTGGTAAAAGAACTCTTCTGGGTTGCATATTACTGACTTCTCTCTGTATCCTCACATGGTGGAAGAGGCTAGAGAGTTCTGTGGGTCTCTTCTTATAGCCCCATTCATGAGGGCTCCACCCTCAAGACCTAATCACTTCACAAAGTCCCTACTTCCTAATACCATCACAGTGAGTATTAGGATTTCAATGTATGAAATTTGGGGAGACACAAACATTTAGACCACAACACTTTCCAAATAAATTGTAGTCCTAATGAAAAGAAAAAAACTGAATGTCAAAATTTATAAAAATTGAGTAACTTAGAACAAGAGACATAGCTAAAGATGCTGTCCCCTCTTCTTCCTATTCCTAATATCATCTGCTAGCCAATTTTTCCAAAACTCAGTGTCTGGTCGTATTCCACCATCCAACTACCCAGCAGAGAAAACACCTGCTATGGTTTTACAAATACAATACAAAGGAAAATTAAGAGGTTGTAACTAGCCAGAATATCTTATTAGAAACAGAAAACATTTTGATATCCCAGGAGGTACTTCAGTGTTCTTCACTGCTGAATAAACCACAGTAATAGCCCCATATTATTAGTTATATATATATATATATATATATATATATATATATATATATATATATATATATATATAAATATATATAAAATATATATATATTTATATATATATAATATATATATATTTATATATATATAAAAATACTGGTAGGTCTTCAGTGGAAGCTCCATATATGATTAAAACCCCAAGAGAAGTATGAGGCCTCAAGCCCAGTGTAATATCAAAGTACTGCTCCAAATTCTAGAATGCTAGAAGTAAGCTAACTGGCTTCTCACACAAAGCTAAAAAAAGAAGGTTACAACCTCTTCTAGAACAGCAAGCATTCTGCTTCTTCTGTTTGCCTCCTTACACCTAATCTGGAGGTATATTACAAATTTACTAAATGGCTATTGCTCTGGCCTGAATGTTTGTGTCCCCCCAACATTCACATGGTAGAATCCTAATGCCCAATGTGATGATGTTATGAGGTGTGGCCTTGGGAGGTGATAAGGTAATGAGTGCATAGCCCTTATAAAGGGATTAGTGTTCTTATAAAAGAGAACCCAGAGAGCTCTCTAGCCCCTTCCACCATGTGAAGATATATGAGAAGTCTGCAACCCAGAGAGGAGCTCCCATTGACTATGCTGGCACCCAGATCTCAAACTTCCAGCCTCCTGAACACAAGATAAATTTCTGTTTTTTATATATGATATTTTGTTACAGCAGCTGAAGTGAACTAAGATAGTTATTGTTTGACTAAAGGTTATAGTAAACAAGATTTCTATACATATTAGAATTAACGTCATCTGAAATGGAGTATTCTTTTTAAAAAATTTTTTTTATTAGTATGTTCAATTAGCCAGCATATAGTACATCATTGGTTTTTGAGGTAGTGTTCAACAATTCATAAGTTGTGTGTAACACCCAGTGTTCACCACTACAAGTGCCCTCCTTAATACCCATCACCCGATTACCCCATCCCTCCACCATCCTCCCTTCTGTAACCCTCAGTGTTTCCCAGAGTCCAGAGTCTCTTGTGTTTTGTCTCCCTTTCTGATTTCTTCCCATTCAGTTTTCCCTCCCTCCCCCTATGGTCCTCCACACTATTCCTTATGTTACACTTATGAGTGAAACCATATGACAATTGTCTTTCTCTGCTTGACTTACTTCACTTAGCATAATCCCCTCCAGTTCCATCCATGTCAATGCAGATGGTGGGTATTCCTCCTTTTGATGGCTGAGTAATATTCCATTGTGTATATGAACCACATCTTCTTTATCCACTCATCTGTTAAAGGGCATCTCAGCTCCTTCCACAGTTTGGCTATTGTGGACATTGCTGCTATGAACATTGGGGTGCAGGTGCCCCTTTTTTCACTACATCTGTATCTTTGGAGTAAATACCTATTAGTGTAATTGCGGGTCATAGGGAAGCTCTACTTTTAAGGCCTTGGGGAATCTCAAAACTGTTTTCCAGAGTGGCTGTAACAGTTTGCATTCCCACCAACAGTGTAAGAGGGTTTCCCTTCCTCCACATCCTCGCCAACACTTGTTTCCTGTCTTGTTAATTTTGCCATGGAATGGAGTATTCTGATTAATCAACAGCTTGGACACAAAGTGAGATGTATCTCATATAGTTAACACCATTTGTCAAATATTAGAATATGTTAGAACTTTCCAGAACAAATTGAATTTTTATTTGCCAGATACTATGTTAAACCCTTTATATGCATTAACTAGCTTAAATCTTTTTACAACCTGTGAGAAAGATACTACTATCCCTGTTTACAGATGAGAGAACTAGTCAATAACACTTGTAGGTATTGAAACTGGGATTCAAATCCAGATTGGCCTAACTTTGCAGCTGATAATTCTATTATACTACAACCTCCTGCTTTTATGAACCAATGTCTTTGAACACCAATTACTATTTCAATGTCTTGAAATGCACAGCAGAAAAACACCTGAAATTGACCTGAGGGAGTACACTTTACTGTTCCAGAGTCTGTCCCCAGAGTTCAAAGGCTGGTGCAACACCCACAGGAAAAATCTCTGGTTAAATCTGGCTAAATGAGGCAAAGTCTGAAGCACCTGACAAGGCTGCAATCCAGAAAAATGTTGATCCAATAACCTGCCTAACAGTCTATAGCAGCTAATCTTCCAGCAGGATTAGCAGACTGCAACTCTGATGTGAAGCAGCTGTGTAAGGTTGCTTCTGGGTAGCCAGATTTCTATTATCTCCCTTTTATGGAGGGCAGCAGTAAACCGCCCCATGCTCTAAGGTCAACAGCAGTCCTCAAAGATATTTCTAGCCACTTCCAGGCCAACTGGCTGGGGACACATGACTAAGAGCTCAAACTAAGCAACTTGAACACAGGCTTAAGAGCTAGAATTTGTTGCTAAAAGAATGCACATCCACCAGACTTCCAAAACAGATGTGTAAGCACAAGACCATAATACAAGGATTGTTTCCCTCTGTTCTGCATGGTGGCCAGGCAGAAGAGCATGGTTGCCAACAACAAGCCAGCTACCACAGGTGGAACGTCCAGTTACTCTAATCTGAAGAAATATTTCAGAACATTTCTTTCACTGTTTGGTCCCTTTCCATTAGTTATTTAGAAGCTGCTTGGCTAAATCTTCATGGATGCCTTAAAGAAAATGTTATTAATACCTTCATCCATGATAAACTGAACATGACCTTAAAATCTCTGAGTGTGATTTACCTTTCAAGTGGAAGGAAAAATAAGGACATCAACAGGATAAAAAATTTAATTCAAAATACCACTCTTTAAAATGTTAAGTACAGCTACATGATATCAATGCTCTCATTAACGAAGAGAATATAAGTTTGTTTGTTTCAAGAATATCAGTGTGTACATACATATAATAAGAAATAAAATTTGCATTCTTAAAATTTTTATTTATTTGTGAGAGAGAGAGAGCACAAGCAGGGGGAGCAGCAGGCAGAGGGAGAAGCAGGCTCCCTGCTGAGCAAGGAGCCGGATGCAGGACTCAAATTCAGATCATGACCTGAGCTGAAGGCAGACGCTTAACCAGCTGAGCCACCCAGGCATCCCTTTTTTTACTTTCTTGAGCTTGGAAAATATGTTTCAATTCAGTTCTCCAAGCTATGTAAGTTAACTTTATTTCTTTAAAATGAATAAAAACATCATATGTACATAAATATTTTTATATGGCTCCCAGAGTACAGCATTTTTACCTAAAAAATTTAAATATGATTGCATTTAACACAATAATTTCAAGCTGAGAAATCTGTGATTATAAACATCACTAAAAAAAATCATAATTTTCTCAGGGAAAATAAACAACTTAGTTATAACCATTCCAACACAAAATCCAGAAAAATATATTTACCTTGATTTTTAAAAATTGATTGTTTAAAATATAAACTCCCTATAAAACATTTCTCATTCTTTCATCCAGTATACTGTTATGTAAAAGGCATATATGTGGCATTTTAATTCTCTTTATCCAAAAATCACTATAATTATTCTACGCAATAGAAATATTCTCAGCCTACAAATTCCTCTTACTTTCATCTTTACATTTAAATCTCAAAAATAACTTAATATGACATTCTGTGTTCCAGAATGTCTGCTTTCCCTCTAACTGGTTAGCTTAACAAAGCAGCTCCAATTCTCATAATTTCTCATAGTGGTACTGAATAAAGGATCAGCAAAGGTGAAGAATATACACTCATGGTGCCAAAAATGTCTCCACCAAGAAAGTCCCTCAAGATTAATTTAGTCTGCCTCCACATTCCAAACTCTTCCATTTTCTCATTCTCTGTGAGGTAGAAATGAGCAGAATGTAGTCACTGCACATGTCTCCACAGGGAGACTTCCTGGGTACCAGGTTTGCTACTTACTAGCTGAGTGACCTTGGACAAGTTGCTTGACCTTTCCAACTTCAGTTTCCTCTGCTGCAAAATAGGGCTATCAAAAGTACCAACAACATAAAGTTTTTGTGAACATCAAATAAAATAATGCAAGTTAAGCACTTAATAAAATTGCTGACTAGTAAATAGTGACAACACTTGGATTTTATTATCTCTATAAGATGGCCCAGGTGGGTTAAGCAAGGCATATTTACATTAGTGAGAACTAAAGCAGTTCTCACAAGTTCTAACGTTTCTAATGACATACAGTAAGTACTCTTGAATAATGTCATACAAATATGAATTCAAAATAAAATTCTCTGCTCACAAGAAGACAATCTGATGTTCAGATCCACAAACTTTAAAAGCATTTCTGGAAAAAAATGATGTGAGGCAAATGGAGCTAGGAATCCTCAGGGGGGTGCATTTTTCCATTAGTCTTGGTAAAACTTAACAGAAAATAATGCAAAAGCAAGCACTTCTGGAATGGTGAGGAAAGACCTCAGAAAATCCACTCCCCTGTAAAAGAAATGCAAATACTGGCAACAATTGCCAAAATCAACTTTTTCAGAACTCTGGATATTAACCAAAGTCTTGTAACAATTCGAAGAGAGTTAATTTTTTTAAAAAGACAAAACTGGATTTCCTTGACTGTTAACCCAACTGAACAGAGATGTGAGTGGCCGCATATAATAAATAAAACAGATTTTAGAGAATTCTTTCCAGAAAGTCACTTAGCAAACAGAGATAACAATAACCAACAGCAACAACAAGTCCTGGACAGGAGAGAATCTGATCTCAAGAGTTGTCAGGTTGTATCATTTAAAATATCTAGTACTGAGGAAAAAAAATTATGAGATATACAAAGAAAGAAAGTATGGCCCATATAAATGGGAAAAAAGCAATCAATAGGAATTATGCCTGAGGAAGTTTAGATATTGGACTTACTGAAAAAAGACTTTTAAAAAACAATCATAAATATGTTCAAGGATCTAAAAGAATGGTGCCTAAAGAATTAAATAAAACTATGAGAACAATCCCTTACAAGTAGAGAATATCAGCAAAGAGATAGAAATGATTAAAAAGAAGCAAATAGAAATTCTGGAGTTTAAAAATATAATAACTGAAATTAAAAAATCCATTAAAGGGTCTCCGTAGAAGACCAAGCATACTAGTCACAGAAAGAATCAGCAAACTTAAAGACAGGTCAATTGAGATTATCTAGTCTGAAGAACAGAAAGAAAAAGAATGAGGAAAAATGCACAGAACCTCAGAAACATATAGGACATCATCAAGCATACCAAGATATGTATAATGTGAGGAGAAACAGAAAGCAACAGAAAGAATATTTGAAGAAAAAGTGGCCGAACTTCCCAATTTGATAAAAAACATTCATCTAAACAACCAAGAAGTTCAATGAAGTCCAATAAAATAAACTCAAGGAGATCGGGGCCTAAACACACCATGGTCAAAATGTTGAAAACTGGAAAAAAAAAAAAAAGGAGAGAGAGACTATTCAAAGCAACAAGAAAAAAAACAACTCATCATATCCAAGGGATTCTCAATAAAATTAACAGCTGACTTCTCATCAGTAACTATGTAGCCCAGGAGGGGACATATACAAGGACATATATAAGAAGGACATATACAAAGTACTGAAACAAAAGGAAAGGAATGCCAACCCAAAATTCTATAAATACCAAAGCTATCATTCAAAATGCAGAAGAAATTAAGACACACCAGATTAAGAAAAAAAAATATATTTTGTCACCAGCCCTACAAGAAATAGTAAAAAGAGTCTTTTGGGCTAAAATAAACGCATGCTAAACAGTAACTCAGATGTACACAAAGAAATAAAGTACACTAGTAAAGGCTAACTACATAGGTATATATAAAAGACCATAAAAATATATGTTTGTAACTCTCTCCTTATCTTATTCAAAGGACAACTGTATTAAGCGATAGTTATGTGCTGATGAGCTTATGTATAAAAATGCAATCTGTATGATAAATAGCACAAAGGAGCAGGAGGGAATGGAGCACTATTGGAACAAAGTTTTTGTATACTACTAAAATTAACTTGGTGTTAGTCTGAACTAGATTGTTCTACGTTAAAATGAGAATTATAATTTCCAGGGCAACAACTATGACAATAACTCAAAAATATATAAATAAAAGAAACAAGTAAATTAAATTGGAATACTAAAAAAAAAAATCTATTTAACACAAAAGAAGGTACAAATAAAAAAAATAGAGAAATAAAAGAGGACACAAAACAGAGAGCACAAATAGCAAAATGTCAGGCATAAATACTATTGTAGCATAAATTACATTAAATACATGTAATTGAATTAAACACTCCCATCAAAAGGCAGAGATCAGCATAATGGTTTTAAAAAAAATCCAAATACATGCTGCTTAGAAGACACATTCTTTAAATTTACAGACACAAATAAATTGCACCTATAATGACTGAAAATTATATAACATGCAAACAGTAACCAAAATAAAACTAGAGTGACTAAACCAAGATCAGACAAAACAAACTTTAAGATAAAAATGGGATAAACTCTACTTGCTGATTTTTAACAAAGAAATCCTCATAAATGCATCAAAAAAACTATGGAACTAAAAAGAAATTTCAGTAAGTTATTAAGTACGTGATCAATATATAAAAATCCTTAATTTCTAACAGTAAGCAATAAAAAGTCCAAACATGAAATTCAGAAAACAATTCCATTTACAATAGCATCAAAAAGAATTAAATACTTAAGAATAGATTTAATAAGAGAAGTGCAAGACTTGTATACTGAAAACTATTAAACACCGCTGAAAGAAATCAAAGAAAATCTTAAGAAATGGAAAATCATCCATGTTCATGGATCTGAGGATTTAATATTATGATGGCAATATTTGGTAAATTGATCTATAAGCTGATCTACCTATCAAATCCCCAGCTGCTTTTTTGCAGAAATTAGCAGACCCATCCTAAAATTTATATGGAAATGCAAGGGACCGAAAATAGCCCAAACAATCTTAAATAAGAACCAAGTTAGAGAATTTATACTTCTTAATTTCAAAACTTACTACAAAGCTATAGAAACTGAGACAGCATGGTACTGGCAAAAGAACAGACAATAGATTAATAAAATAGAATTGAGAGTTAAGAAATAAACCCAGACTTTATGGTCAACTGATGTTCGACAAGGGAGCCAAGACTATTCAATGGGGGAAAAGAATGGTCTTTTCAACAAATGGTGCTGGGTCAACTGGCAATCCAGATACAAAAGAATAAAGTTGAACTCCTATCACATGCCATATACAAAAATTAACTGGAAGTGCCTGGATGGCTTAGTGGGTTAAGTGTCTGCCTTCGGCTCAGGTCATGATCTCAGGGTTCTGGGATGAAGTCCCACATCGGGTTCTGTGCTCAGCGGGGATCCTGCTTCTGCCTCTCCTGCTCCCCCTGCTTGTGCTTGCCCTCTCTCTGTGTCAAATAAATAAATAAATAAATAAATAAATAAATAAATAAATAAATTCTTTAAAAAAATTAACTGAAGATGGATTATAGACCTAAATGTATGATCTAAAACTATAAAATCCTTAGAAGAAAATTTAGAAGTATTTCTTCATGACTTTATGTTAGGCAATGGTTTAAGAAAAAATACATAAATTAGAAAAAACAAATCAAACACTTTTCTCTAAAGGACACTACCAAGCAAACAGTCCACAGACTGGAAGAAAATATTTGCAAAGCGTATATCTGATAAGGGACTTGTACCAAGAATATATAAAGAACTCTTACAAATCAATATAAACAACCCAAGTGAAAAAAATGGACAAAGGATTTAAATAAACATTTTTTTCAAGAAGATATGCAAATGGCAAAAAAAAAAAACACATGACAAGATGCTCAACATAATTTCTGTCATTAGGGAAATGAATGTCAAAACCATGAAAAACATTGCACACCAACTAGAATGGCTAGTATAAAAACTGAAAAAGACATACTAGTGTTTAGAAGGACTATAGAGAAATTGAAACCCTTGTGCATTGCTGGTGAGATTATAAAACAGTCCCGCCTCTTTGGAAAACAGCTTGACAGTTGCTCAAGATGTTAAACATAGAGTTACTATATGGCCCAACAATTCCAGTCCTAGGAATATATCCAAGAGAAGTAAAAATATATGTCCACACAAACACTTGCACATAAATGTTCATAGTAATAATATTCATAATAACCAAAATACCGAAACAAGCCAAATGGCCATCAGTTGATAAAAGGACAAACAAAATTTGATATATCCATACAGTGGAATATTACTCAGCAATAAAAACAAATGAGTACATGTTATAATGCATGCTACCACATGCATGCTACAATATGAAATATGCATTCTACAACATGGATGAACTTTGAAAACACTATGCCAAGTGAAAGAAGCCAGTAATAAAGACCACATATTTTATAATCCATGTATATGAAATATCCAGAATAGGTAAATCCATAAAGACAGAAGTAGATTACTGGTTGCCAGAGGCTGGAGGAGGGATATGAAAAATGACTGCTAATGGATGCTGGTTTCTTTTCAGACTGATGAAAATATTCTAAAATTTGATGGTGGTAATGGTTGTACAACTTTGTGAATATACTAAAAACCACTGGATTGTACAATTTAAGAGTGTGAATTTTATAGGATATAAATTTTACAGGATATAAATTATATATATAAAGCTTAATAACACTATTATAAAAATAATACAATGAAGAAATGTAGCTGTCATAATAATTTCTTTAAAAACCGAATAGGCACAATAAGATATCACCTCACACCTATTAAAATGGCTATTATCAAAAAGACAAGAAATAACAAGTGCTGGAAAAGATGTGGAGAAAAGGGAATCCTTGTGCATTACTGGTGGGAATGTAAATTGGTGCAACCACTATGGAAACAGTTGGAACCTTCCTCAGCAAATTAAAAACAGAACCACCATATAATCTAGCAATTCCACTTCTGGGTTTTTATCTGAAGAAAGTAAAAACACTAACTCAAAAAGATACATGCACCCCTACGTTCACTGCAGGATTATTAATAATAGCCAAGACATGAAAACAACCTGTATCCAGTGATGGATGAATGAATAAAGAAAATGTGGTAGAAAAAAAAAATATATATATATATACACACACACACACATATATAGACAGATATCTATATCTATTTATATCTGTGTATAAAAAAGTGTGTGTATGCATGTTAGGCAATGGTTTCCTTATGAGAAAAAATAGATAAATTAGTCATATACAAATAAACACTTTTCTTCAAAGGACACTACCAGGAATAAAAATATAGCCTATATAATATATATAATGGGATATTATTCAGCCATACAAAAGAATGAAATCTAGCCATTTGCACCAACATGCATGGACCTTGAGGACATTGTGCTAAGTGAAGTAAGTCAAAGAAAGACAAATACTGTATGATCTTACTTACGTGCAGGATTTAAAAACATACCAAGCTCATAGATGCTGGGAAAAGATTGGTGGTTGCTAGAGATGGGAGGTAGGGATGGGAAAGATGGGTAAAGGGGGTCAAAAGATACAAACTTTACTGGGGCACCTGGGTCGCTCAGTTAGTTAAGCGTCTGCCTTTGGCTCAGGTTATGATCCCAGAATCCTGGGATCAAGTCCCTCATCGGGCTCCCTACTTGGCAGGAAGACTGCTTCTCCCTCTGCCACTCCCCTTGCTTGTGTTCCCTCTCTTGCTGTCTTTCTCTGTCAAATAAATAAAAAACATCTTTAAAAAAAAAAGATACAAACTTACAGTTATAAAATAAATAAGTCATAGGGATATAATGTATAGTGTGGTGACCATAGTTAATAATATTGCATTGTATATGTGAAAGTTGCCAAGAGAATAGATCTTAAAAGTTCTCATCACAAGAAAAAAATTTTCACCATAGATGGTGATATGTTAACTAAACTTACTGTGGTGATAATTTTACAATGTATACAAATATGGAATTATTATGTTGTACACTTGAAATTATGTTATATATCAATTATATCCCAGTTTTTTTAAAAAAAAAGTGAATAGAGTGTGGTTTGCCTTTGAAAGCGTGAATAGATGCCACAGTTTGTTTTCATTCTTGGCCCTCTTTGACAAATAGACCTATGTAAGTCAGGTCCTAACTTGACAAAAACAAGCAGAGAGAAGGAAAGTAGGAGGGTTGCACTTGAACGAACCGCCAAAAGCATCTCCAGCCAAAATCTCAATCATTAGGAGCACTCAACAGATTCAGAAAACAATTTCTGGATCCATCCAAAAACCTGGAACTGTCATGAGAAAAATTTATCCCCTTTACCTTTTCCTAAGAGAAGTTCTGAATGCAAGAAAACCAGATTGTTCCATACCAGAAGAGGTAAACAGACTGTCCTAAAAAACAAGATTGAAAGTAGCTCTAAAAACAGATCCAGGTTGTCCGGAAAGGTTTAGTGCTTCTGCTTACTTCAAAAATCTCCTTAGCATCCATTTTCCGATTTGAACTTATTGGACCCTCTTTTCTTAGCTCTGTTAGTGTGTGACTAACACAGCTGTGTGACTAGCAGAAGTCTTTCAACCTCTCTGGACCTCAATTTCTTCATACCTAAAATAAGGATACACAAGGTCTGGTCTGCCTGTGAAACCAGGTGGTTTAAAATTAAAAGACAATATATGGGAAATAACTCTATAAATTATTAAATTCCACATAAAACAAAGTAACTAATACGAGCAGTAGAATTAGGCTGTAGCTAAGGTATCTTGTGAAATTCTGCACTTTGCTTTAGCGAACAAAGAGGAGAAGAGGAAGGAAATTTTGCTAATCCTGAAAGAAACAGTAATAGAGGAGAGAGAAGAAGGCAGCAAGGAAGCTCCTTATGGAATTATTACCACTAAACACTGATGTAAAAATTTTCCCCCTGAGATTCAAAAGTCATATTCTTCCATTCCAAAAGTCAGGATGTTTAATTGTACATCTCTGAACTCCTTTATATTACTAGGGAGGATATAAATCTAAAATATTAATAATTGTTTGATTTAGAATTTCTAAATCTATGTTTTCATAGATTATCCAGTCAGCCAAAATGGACTTCATAGTCCTTTAGACTCCTACATGTATCATGAACCTGTGACTCCTCATTTTACAGTGAGATGTTCTAAGAAGGAGAAGGCCATGGTTGAAGGAACTAGATGACGAGAGGAGACAGGGAAATGTGATCATAATTTGCTCTCCAACCTTGGGTGAATCACATAATCTCTTTGTTTGAGTGGCATTACTTGTATGACAGTAGCAATTCTATCTGCCTTATCTGCCTCACAAAGTTAGGGTAAAAGCCATGTGAGATTTTATGTGAAAATAAGTTCTTTAGAAGAGGCAAATAATTAGGAAAATGCTATGAACTAGTATTGTATGGTTTGTAAGTAAGTGAATGAGTGAATGAATGAATGAAATGGCAAATATCAAACATCACTCTGTATAAGTTCTACCCATGCATTCTTTCCAGGGCAATACAAAATACGGTATCTTCCACATGATAGCTTTTTATTAATTTGCTGTTCAGACTTTTATTAAGACATGCAAGATATGTTCCTTTATAGAAAATGGAAACAATGAGCTTTGAGAGAAAAGTACCCCAGTGAGCTGGAATTTCAGACGTGCCATTGTGTGACTTTGAATCAATAACAGAATGTCCGTCACGGTTACCTCTACTGAAAAGTGGAAGGAATACCACCCATTTTGCAAGACTGTTGTTGCATCCTAAAGGAGATACTACATATAAAATTGCCTACTAGAGCACTGTAGCTATAGAACAGTTCACTAAAAGTGGTTCTTATTATTATTTAAAGCATGTTTTTCCATTTCCTCCAACTCAAGAATTCTTAATCTAGATTCCATGAACCATGAACCTTTTGCAATTTCATACAAAATTTTACATATATATATATACAGTGTATATTCTTCCAGGAGAAAGCTCATAGCTTTCATCAAATTCTAAAAACGGTAAAAACAGTTACTACAATGTAACCCTTCAAAATGGCGATATCCAGCATAGAACACAATATTGTGAAAGGTGACCTACCAGTGGGTAAGGCTGATGTTGTTATCTCTCTTGGTACCACTCCCTCCCACACTCATATAATGCTAATCAATTATTAAACTATTTTCCATCGAGCACCAAAGCAGATTCACAATTCTCAAAAAATAGCCCTAGGCAGATACTACCATTATAACAGAAGAATCTCTAAAGGTGAAATTAACCTGATATCTGATCTGGAATCCACCTAGACTTTTCTCTTCTTTTCTTTCATTTAGTTCATTTTGGGCTTATGGTCATCTAAAACCCTTGTGTCTTTATAAGGAATTGCCATGCCTTATAGCCCCCCCAAACTTGTCCTTCATCCTATTACTTGGTATTAACTTTTTAAACACTTATTAAAATGTCAAAGTTGGCTTGAGTCTTTTGAGATCTTGTTAAATGATAATATAGTTATCCATTCACTTAACTATTCATCCAACAAATATTTACAGGAATAACTACTGTGTGCCATTACTCACTGTGTCACTCTTAGCCAGCTCTTCCAGCTTTAAGTCATACATAAATTTTATTTATATGCCTCCAAGTCATTGATAAAAATATTAAAATAAAATATTTATTGTAATCAGTATGTAGGTGTGAGGCAAGACACCCACAAAATTTCTAATTCAGGTTACTTACTCAATGTAGAATTAATAGAAATAAATATGTAATGGTTGGCTTCCAGTTACCAATTTATTGCCTCTCAGCTCCAAATCCACCCTCCACTGTCTGCTCTGCAACCTGTAAATATTTCTCCTTTCTCAGGTGGCGCAGTTTAAACTTTGTCAGCAGAAGACACTAAAGGAGTTTCTGTATCTGGTTCCAGTGTACTTCTCTTGGAAGGGTCTGCAGTGTGCAGCGTGAGCAGCCACTGTAGCATCCAGAGACTGGTACCATGGGACACATCCCCATGAATGGCTTCCTTCAGCGCCCTCTAAGGTGACTTCCACAGTGCTTAGCTCCTGAAGGACATGAGGCTCAGCAGTACCTGGAGCCAACAGCACTTGGCACCACCTATAATGGCAACCTCCTAGGTACCTCCTTGGATGGCTTTGCAATGATTTCTAAAGTATGAGACATCTCTTTGGAAGGCTTTCTTTGGCATCTTTTGGGAAGCTCTGCAGTAGGTTCTGGGGTGCACCACCTCTCCACAGATAGCCTTCTCCAACAACCAGAAAGCATATCCTCAGTGTGAACTGCTGGCACTGTACCTTGGCAAACTCCTCCATTACCCAGTGAACTGCACCCTTTCTAATAAGATCTGGATCTCAGCCCAGAGTGGTGGGGGGGGGCTCTTCGTTGATGTTCTACCGCAGTCTTAGAGGTAGTAGCTATTCCCTAAGCCTGCTGTTCCAGTGTCTTTAGAGTTCTCTTTACTGAATTCTAGTCATTACTCCAACTGCGTGTTAGAATTATTAATTCCTTATGTGAAATGTCCCCTGTTCACCATGTGGTTTTGGTCTCCCGACTGGACCCTGCCTGATATATAAGTGAAATCACAATTGGTCCAGGAGATAGACCTACACAGATGAAACTTAAAAAAAAAAAAAAAAAAATCTCACACAGCTCATAATGAACAGGCACAATATTTGGTGGGTTACCTTGGGTTCTGAAGGTAATACGTCCCATATCTGGGTGTGATTTTCTAACACAGTCACCAAATAACCCATAAGGTTGCAAACTGGAGTAGGTCCCTTAACACTTCTGGGCTGGTGCAAACTTTTCAACCATCACATATTTATTTCTATTAATTCTATATTGAGGAAATAACCTGAATTAGAAATTTAAGCCACTTGGGCTTTTTGACTCCACGTATCCAATGGTATTTGAAGTATCTACGTTAGATATACGCATATTTTATTATTCCTCATGACTCTGAGTCAGAAATTTACAGGGCATAACTGGAAAGGCTCATTTCTGTTCCACTTTATGTCTGTTGGGGCTGGCATGTCCAAGATGGCTTCTTCATATATATTATCTGGTGCCTCAGCTAGAATGATTCAAACAGACTGAGAGTAGATAGAATGACTCAAGTGAGATTATTCGTCTGGGGCCATGGTTCTCACAGTCACCTAAGGTAATCACTTTTCTTCCATATAGTCTCAGGACCTCTTCTTCCCATGAGACGTTTCCAATAGGGCAGCTAAAGTTCTTATGTAGCAACTCGAGGCTCCCAAATATTTAAAACTAGGGACTGCCAAATCTTCTTAATGACTAAACTTGGAAGTCTTAGACTGCTAACCCACACTATAGTCTTCAAAGCAATCTTTAAGCCAATCTATAGTCAAAAGTGTGAATACCAGATGGCCTGGTCCATTGCTGACCAACAATGTAACAGACTACTAACTCAACCTCTCTGCCCTGATGATTCCTCTTCCTCCCACAAGTAAAATACACTCACTCACTTCCATTACTTCCAAAATCTCACCCCTTACAGAATTGGGCTCTAATTTGAAGTCCAGGATCTTATCACTTAAATCAGGTCCAGGTGTAAACAGGGATCTTCACTACAATTCTTTCAATCTGAAGACCTAGGAACTTAAAAAAAAAATTATCTTCTTTTGCATACATGTATATACTTCCTTGTATAACTGTATACACCCATATACGAGAGAGAGAGAGAGAGAGAGAGAGAGAGAGAGAGAGAGAGAAGACGACCACCATAGACACTCTAATTCAAAAAGGAGGATAAAAATGAGAGGTATAAGACTTTCAGTTTCCAAGTCCACATGTCAGGGTCTTAGAAGTAGCCGCTCCATCCTAATAAGAAGTAAAAGCTCAACATACTAAAAATTCAAAAACTCTTTTTTAATCCCTGGGAGAGGGAAGACCCAGGGAAATCTGCTGCCCCAAGACTAGAGACATAGATAAGCTAATACAGGAAGGCACAGCTTATCAAAGCAGAGACTCACAAACAGAAACCACTACAGGAACCAGTGCCAGGGTAGGAAAACCTGAACTGTAATTGATTAATTCCTGGATGCTCACTGCAGACAACTGTGAGAAGTAAAAACTCCAGGGGGACCCCATCATAGAGGTGGCCTCACAATATTATAAGATTTTCCTCCAGGAAATATCAGAAAAAAGTTCCCTCAGGCTTTCAGCAAGGGGAGGGAAAAGGAACCATTCTGAAATGTATCAGAGTAGTTTTTTCTTCTCAACAAGGCCTGCCCTCAGTGGAAACTAGTTAACCAGAGCTTAACTGACCTGGGAGAAAGGAAATACCCAACTCCTATCAGCTCTAGCCCTTCTTGTAGAAGGGAAATACCCAACTGCAACCCACTCTACCATCCTGCCCTTCTTCAGTGGGGGAAAACAAAAACAGAATTATGCATGATGTTCACAGTCCAGAAGCACAGAATCACTAAAAAACTGAGACCTAACCATACGACTATAGAACTCTTCCCTCTCACCACACCTAACCACTGCATTACTAACGGCCTATTTACAGCAGTTCCTTTTACCTGATACATAATGTCTGACTATCCAGAAGAAATTACAAGGCCCAGCAAAAGGCAAAAGACACAGGTGCAAGAGACAGAGCAAGCATCAGAACCAGACATGGCAGGATGCAGGAATTATCAGGCTGGGAATTTAATCAATTATGATTAATATGCTAAAGGTTGTAATGTATAAAGTAGACAGCATGCAAAAACAGATGGGTAATATAAGCAGTGAAATGGAAATCCTGAGAACCAAAAAGAAATGCCAGAGATTTAAAAAAAAAAGACTATAACAGAAATGAAGAATGCTTCTAATGGGCTTATTAGTAAACTGGACAGGGCTGAGGAAAGAATCTCTGACCTTGTGGATGTATTATAGAAACCTCCAGGGGCGCCTGGGTGGCACAGTCGTTAAGCGTCTGCCTTCGGCTCAGGGCATGGTCCCGGCGTTCTGGGATCAAGCCCCACATCAGGCTCCTCCACTGGGAGCCTGCTTCTTCCTCTCCCACTCCCCCTGCTTGTGTTCCCTCTCTCACTGGCTGTCTCTCTGTCAATTAAATAAATAAAATCTTTAAAAAAAAAAAAAAAAGAAAAGAAACCTCCAAAACCAAAAATCAAAGAGAACGAAGACTGAAAAAAAACAGAACAGAATATCAAGGGACTATGGAACAACTACAAAAAAAGGTGTGACATACACGTAATGGAAATACCAGGAGAAGAAAGAGAGAAAGGAACAGAAGAAATATTTGAAATAATAATGACTGAGAATTTCCCCCAAATTAGTGTCAGACACCAAACCAGAGATCCAGGAAGCTCAGAGAAAACCAAGCAGGATAAATGCCAACAAAAACTAAACTTAGACATGTCATTTTCAAATTACAGAAATTCCAAAATAAAGAAAAAATCCTGGAAGAAGCCAGAGGAAAATAATATTTTACCTATAGAGGAACGAAGATAAGAATTACATCCAACTTCTCCTCAGAAACCACACAAACAAGTAAAGAACAGCATGAAATACTTAAAGTGTTGAAAGAAAAAAACCCACCAACCTACAATTATGTCTCCTGTGAAAGTATCCCTCAAAAGTGAAGGCAAAATAAAGGTTTTCTTAAACAGACAAAAATTGAGGGAATTTGTTGCCAGTAGTCCTGCCTTTTAAGAAATCGTAAAAGTTGGGGCGCCTGGCTGGCTCAGTCGTTAAGTGTCTGCCTTCAGCTCAGGGTGTGATCCCAGCGTTCTGGAATCGAGCCCCACATCAGGCTCCTCTGCTGGGAGCCTGCTTCTTCCTCTCCCACTCCCCCTGCTTGTGTTCCCTCTCTCGCTGCCTGTCTCTCTCTCTCTGTCAAATAAATAAAATCTTAAAAAAAAAAAAAAAAGAAATGGTAAAAGTTCTTCAGAGAGACAGAAAATAATATAGATCAGAAACTCAGATCTACATAAACGAAGAGCATCAAAGAAGGAATAAGTGAAGGTAAACAAAAAACTTTTCTTTCTCTTACTCTGTATAATTGGTCTAACAGATAACAGTTCGTTCAAAATAACAATAGCAATAATGTATTTGTTAGATATGTTTATATATATATCTCTTCTGTATGTGTGTATGTGTGTTTATGTATATATGCTTTTGTATGCTTCTATATTAGTGAAATGAATGACGGCAATGAGACAAATGAGGGGAGGAAGGAATTAGGATTATTTTGTTGATAAAGTACTCAAAATGCTCAATTAAAACCACAAAAAGCAGAAAATGAGTGGAAGGCAAAAATAAGAATAAAAACAGGGGCAACAAGTAGAAAACAGTAATGAAAATGATAGATACTAATCCGATCCAATTACACTAATAATCACTTTGAAAGTGAAGTAAAATAAATCATTCTGAGAAAGACAAATACCATATGATTTTACTCATATGTGGAATTTAAGAAACAAAACAAATGAACAAAGAAAAAAGAAAAAGGCATACCAAAAAACAGACTCTTAACTATGGAGAAAACACGGATGGTTACCAGAGGGGAGGTGGGTGGGAGTGGGTGAAATAGGTGAAGGGGATTAAGAGCACACTTACCATGATGAGCGCTGAGTAATGTACAGAATTGTTGAGTCACTATATTGTACATCCGAAACTAATATAACACTGTATGTTAACTATATTGGAATTAAAACTTTTTTAAAAGGCCCAGATGCATACATACGGGTAATTAATTTATGACAGAGGCAACACTACAAACCAGTGGGAAAAGAATGAAGAAACAGCTATCCATATGAAAAAAGACAGGTTTTTTTAAAAAAAGCTTTCTTTCTTTCTTTCTTTCTTTCTTTTTCTTTCTTTCTTTCTTTCTTTCTCTCTCTCTCTCTCTCTCTTTCCTTCCTTCCTTCCTTCCTTCCTTCCTTCCTTCTTTCTTTCTTTCTTTCTTTCTTTCTTTCTTTCTTTCTTTCTTTCTTTCTTTCTTTGACAGAGAGAGAGAGCCAGGCGAGAGAGGGGAACACAAGCAGGGGGAGTGGGAGAGGAAGAAGCAGGCTCCCATCAGAGCAGGGAGCCCGATGCGGGGCTCGATCCCAGAACGCTACGATCATGCCCTGAGCCAAAGGCAGACGCTTAACGACTGAGCCACCCAGGTGCCCTAAGATAGATTTTTATGTATGCAACTTGCCACACAAATAAATTTTGGATGGACTAATATCTAAATATGAAAAATAAATATTATAAAAGCCTATAGAAGACTTTCTTCCAGGCAGAAAATGCTGTATCAGTCAGGGTTTCAATCAGAGAAGCATTAGGATACACACACACACACACACACACACACAAATATTTGTTACATAAATTTGGCTTTGGGTAATTGTGGAAGTCATGTAAATCTGCTATCTTCCCACGTGATGTTGGAGCGTTAAGCTGGAAGGGCAGAAGGCAACATAAACGTGAACTGGGAACAGAAAGAACAACCTGGAACTCAAAAGCATGAGCTGGAGCCAACTCGGAACAGGCTAAAATCTCTTTTATTTCGTGGTGCCTCTGACCTTGTTGGAAAACATGCCCTGCAGAAACCAGGGCTCTTCTTCACAGAGCTAAAACCCACACATCCGGCCAAGGTGTTAGAGAAGCTAAAGAAGGATCCAGGAAAACATATAGCAATTACAGCCTGACAGCTGCTTCCTGCCAATGAAGTGATCTATCAGATAAATGATAAAAATGTATGGGCTACAAAACTGTTGTTTAACTTCAGCCCTTTAAATCTCACAGAAGAATCTCTCTCTTGGCCTACCTAGCCACAGAAACATGCAGAAGGAAATTCTGGGAAGTATAGTTCAGCCTAGCAGAACTGACATATTAGAAAGCCACCACAATTAGGTAAGAATTTCCTATGACCACCAAAGAAGGGCATAAATCATATGAGAAAAGACAGATCAACATGAAAATTATAAGTTCCATATGTCAACAGATATAATAAACAAAATGAAAAGACAATCTTCATCCTGGTAAAAGAAATTTTAAATATTTTTAATGATAAAAATATTCATATTCAGAATATTTTAAAATTTCCTTCAAATCAGTAAGAAAAATGCAAGCAACCCAATAGATAAATAGACAATTCAGAAAAGGAAAATCTATAATGGACAATGTAAGGATGATGAATCTCACTAATAAATCAGAAAATAAAAATTAAATAACAATACTCTCCAGATGGGCAAAATGTAATAAATCTGAAAACACCAAGCATTAGTGATGATCGGGGAAAGTATAGTTCTTACAGATTGCTATTAAAGTACATAATGGTACAAGCAGTGTGAAGAGGTTGTAATTTAATGCTATGTAGTATATGTGAAGGCATATATACTAGAGAACACAGCAATTTCACTTCTAGTTTCTATAAAAGAAACTTGTGCATATATGCAAGAAGACATGAAAAGGGATGTTTATTGTACAATAAAAAGTGACATCAATCTAATTAGTCTCTCAGTTAGGGACAGAAAATAAATTGTGTTTATTCATACAATGAAATACTATTGTTAAATTAATTAAGCAAGGAGGCCATTAGTCTGAAGTGGCTTTAATACTTTAGCAACATACTAAGCAAACCAAAACCTAAGCCTGAAATGCCTTAAGGTTAAGAAATAAAAAAAGGGTAACCAATCACAAACACTCAAATAAAGCAACCACTTAAGCTATAGCCAGTCAAAAAATTTCCTTGCTTTGCTTCTGCCTTTTCTCTATAAAAGTCTTTGCCCTAGCACCTATTGGTGGAGAGTTCCTAACCACTCTGGCCTGATTCAAATCAATTTTTGCTTTAATAAATTCATAACAATTTTAATGTGCTTCAGTTTATCTTTTAACACTATATAGCAATCAAAATAAATTAACTGTAGCTAACTGGATAATTTTTTAAATAATATTAATAAAGTTTCAAAAGGGTATACAGAGCAGAATAATATAAAATTCTGGGTATGTATCAATAGCAGATATATGCATAATATCTGCATGTATGCATATATATTCTGGATACATACATATGTAGTGGAAAATATGCATAGAAATGATAAATTCCAACCTCAGAACAGTACTGTAATTTCCTCTGGTGCAAGAGAGAAAAGAAAGTGCTAAGGAGAGGAGAACTTTCTGCCTGGTTCCCTCATTAAGTGAGTTAAATTTTTAATACGTGTTCATTTTTATATCTATAAGAATCATAACTTTAGGGGCGCCTGGGTGGCGCAGTCATTAAGCATCTGCCTTCAGCTCAGGGTGTGATCCTGGCGTTCTGGGATTGAGCCCCACATCAGGCTTCTCTGCTGGGAGCCTGCTTCTTCCTCTCCCACTCCCTCTGCTTGTGCTCCCTCTCTCGCGGGCTGTCTCTCTCTGTCAAATAAATAAATAAAATCTTAAAAAAAAAAAAGAATCATAATTTGATTTTTGTTAATTATCTTTTAGGACATTGTAGAGGGGTATGTCAAAAGAGCAGGAGAAACAATTCCTTTAGGGCAAACTTCACTTACTGTAATATTTTACTTGATAGGAAGATTTCCTGCCCTGCTATTCCAAGGAATATTCTAGCAGTGTAGAAAGCTCAAGTGTCAAGTTCAAAGACTTTCTTTTTTAAATATATCAACATGAATGAAGGGGAGATATCTGAGCAGCAATCTGGAGAATAATCAAAATTAAAATTCAAAATCTTTTCTCTTGGCCACAGGGGCACTGTCCAGTTGATCCAAATACTAGTTATATAATATTCACAGGCACAACCTAAAAGCATGTTTTCTTTTCAAATTCTGAAATCTTAACAGCATTTGTTTTCTTTTAAGATTTTTGAAACCTTGGCTCATTTTTAGGAGGTTCCTTCCAGATCAGCTTTCGCTGTACAGCTTAGCATCCATTCACAGGATTTGGGGGGCAGGCTGTGTATAGCAGACTTTCCAACTGGGAAGGTTTATGTATGCCATCAAATACCTTCACCCTACACTCCCTACCCAAGCCACCTACTCCCAAGCCACCAGCCCCACCCCCACCACCAAATTCAAGAATCTTGTTTCTATACCAAGGGAATAACAAAGGCATGGGGTGTTTCTTTGGTTTCATACTAGTATGGCAGTATGACAAAGAACCCACTCCCATAAACATCGTTAACTAAGTCACAATTTTATTTAACACTGACCTAGCTGCTTAAGATAAGAGAGTAAAAGATACCTCAAAATAATTTTTAAAGAAATATATAAACGATGCTAGTCCCTGGGTCTCACAAAGTAGGTATCTAATTAAAGTTTTTTTAAGACTCCTCACACTCCCATCCCAAACCTACTTTGTAGAGTTACTTTTTAACTGCAGAGCTTTCACAGCGAATAGAAAAGAGAAAGGAAGAGAGGATTTGTAAATACACAACCACAAAAGTCTGAGCTCATCCTCAGTGACTCCTGGGCACACTCTTGGAGAGGGGCTGGGCCAATTAAGGTGATTGTGGAGGTCATAATCACTATGAGCTTGTTGGGAAGTTCTTGTGAATATTTGAATATCAATGCATGTAATATATGCAGAATGAATTTTCAGAAGCCAGACTACATTGTTTACATAGCACTAGAAATCTCCTCACTGCCTAGCTTGTGTGCACGCAGTTCTGAATTCAGAAACAAAAGGAACAGTTAAGATCATATTTAATGGGGTCCTAAAGGCAAATTTTCAATGTGAAGCAGTCATGATAAGAAAATTAGCAATTTGCTCTTGGTATAAGTAATATTTTTTGCTTTTAGATTCTCTTTATCTCCCCTTTCAGCTACTCATTCTCAGAGATCATTTGGCTTTTGAAGTTATTTATTGTTCTTTTTAAAACTAAACAAAATTAACTTGGTACCAGGAGTATCAGGTGCTTTCACATTTTATTCACTTCATGTTTTGGATGAGAAAATTGACCCAGAGAAGGTAAATCACAGGTTGGTCCAAGGTCACAAATGACAGGGGTAAGGTTTGAATTTACATATCCTGACTTGGTTTTGTCTGTCAGACAATTCCCTAAAGTAATTTTGTTGGAATATCTTCCGTATTCTCCTTTTAGAGGTATTTGTATTTGGAGACTCCTACGCATTGCAGTTTAGTATCTTTCCACGCCTACACACAGGCAGCTGCATATTGCTCCAAAATACATCTCAAATTACCTTATTTCAAGATAAAATCATCTTATCTGAACTACTACAACAGATTTTTAACTAGTCTCCCTGTTTCACTTTTCCCTTCCCTTCATGGTTTTTTTCTTTACCTTAAATTGGATTCTGTAATGCTACTGGTAAATTCCTTCATGGATTTTCCACGGCGCTGAAAATAAAATTCAAATTCGTGACCAAGACTTACGTGATTTGACTCCTGACCCCCTTCTGTATTACACCCTACTTTGTATTACTCCCACCAGCTATTTATACTGCAGTCATACTGCCCTTCTTTCTACTCAGTAAATCATTAAATCAACTCTGTCTCAGGGCCTTTGCACTAGCTGCTTCAATTTCTTGCCAATTCAAGTTTTAGGTCAAATGTCACCTCAAGGATGTCTTCCTCTCTACCAGAGTTCCTTATTCTAGTTTCTTCATGGTGCTTATTACTATGAAATCTCATTCATTTGTTGCTAATTTATTTTTTGTCCTCCCCTTTTAGAAATCTGTCTTCACTGTATCCCTTGCTGATGGGAAATTCAATAAATATCTGTTAAATACATGAATGTGTGAATAAATGAAATTAACTTGTCAAGGCCCAACTGGTTAACATTGCACAAATAGTCATATCTATTGGTGGGGGATGGACATCAAGGAAGAGATTTTTATTTTTAACTAGGAGAGTGGCTTGTCAGAACCCTCTGAGAATCTGTTTATGTACAAAATTTTCACAGACAATTCTCTGAATTCTCTCATCCATGACTCCCTACAAGGCCATGGAACCCAAGTTTAGAACTCCTGTTTCAGTGTATTGTTCAAATACATTATCTTGACTTATATGATACGAACAATTTGACTTTTGTTTAATGCTCCCCACCCTCTTCCTTCAAGCTACACTGGATTATTTTTAGTTCTAGGCTCTTACTAGGATTGCACTTGCCTCTAGACTTTGCTCTCTATCTGGAATCATCTCCAAATCCCCAGCCCTCACTTTCATCTAACTTTCACTCATTTTAGATCACTACTTGATGTCATTTTCTCTGGGAAGTCCTCCCTGATCACTATGTAGGAGTTGGGAGCCTTAAAGAGCTCCCACAGTTTATTCTGTACTTCTCTTATTGAAACACTTCCACAAACTACTATGATTGTCAGTTTACATTATGCATACCTACAAGTTCAGGGTATATGTCTGTTTTATTCACCATGGTATCAACAGCGCCCAGTATAATACCTCACATGATGAAGAGCCCAACTAATATCAGGGTTAAAATAAACTCATTTTTCTTGACCTCCTATTTATTTCTTATAAATGGTGGTTGTTTCATATCAGAAAATAGATGTTATTAACAATCACATTTTCTAGGACTTTCAAATTAGAGGTTCCAAATATGCTCACAAATTTTCTTTCTGACTTTAAGGAAAATCCTTTCAGAGACTAATACAGGCTGTGTCAAGGTTTAAATTGTGTCTTTCAAATGTTTTGAAATAAGAAAATAAAAGGTAGTAAAACAACTAGTATGTTTAGTTGCAATAGAACATAAGTTTCTCCACTATCACATTCATATTAATAGCAAATTTTCCTGCCTGTGGGATATCTATTGCCATTTAACAAAAACCTAAGAGGCTGTATAAATTACTCAGTCTGCCTCTAAACTCAACTAGCTTAAAGATTTTTTGTGTGAAAGTTGAAATAAAGCAATACTATAGCATGAATGTATACTGGATGAGGCCAATGATCCTAATGAATTAACAGTGTGATCAGAAGGTAGAACTAGCAAGGAATTTAGGGCCATAGTAAATGTTGGTACTAATCTCTACGTGGCTTCCTCTGTGTTTTCATAGCAGCAAAAACACTTTTAAAGGCAAAGGATTTTAATACTCCAACTAAGAAAAACTCCTAATAATACTACACTCTTCTAGCCCCATTCATCTCCAGACAGGCATAAATATACTCCCCTTTTCTCTTTCATATATCCATGGGGACCTCGACCAAATAGTGACTCACAATTCCCAATGCAAAAGTTCTAGTATTATGGAGGGGAACCATCATTTTGGAAAAACATGTGTGATTCCTAAAACAACTCGTTTTTTAGTTTATATGAGAACAGAGATGAAATATGAATATGAGCAAAATAAGCAAAATCACAATTCAGAGATATGGCTTGGAAAAACAAAATAAAAGGATGTGTTTACATAAATTATAAGCACTCCAGGGCTGGGATATTATTCTTTCTCCAGCACTGTCAACCATTTATATAGCATTGTGTACACTTGTGGCAATATAGAATGAATAATAATAATTAATACAGTATGTTTATCCTGAATCCCACAGACTTTTTCTTATCGGATTCTTGCAGCCTACTTTTTTTTTTAAAGTCAATTCATAATTGACCATATGTATTTCTCAATCCTTGCCTGTTAGGCTTCTTTCTCTCTTATAAACCCACTAGTGATTATTTTGGACAAATATCTGCTATATCATTACTAGTAAGGCATGGACTTCAAAGAGTTCAACTTGGATAGTGTTGAAATGATTGGAATGTTGGCCAAGAGCTTTAACCTCAAAGGGGTGTGATTTCAGTGATTTCTGGTTTCAGAGGGCTCAGAAATAGAGAAAAGAAAATGGAGAATGGGGTAGGGGAGTAAGGAGAAAGAAAGGTTAGAGAAATTAATCATGAAGCCATACCAGTATTATTTAAAATACCGAGAGATCAAAATTCAAAGGTATCTATTTTGACCTTAGGCATGTATCTGTTGAAGGAATCAACAAATGAATGTGGAGAGTCCCTAACGAAACAGCTTTTTAGCTGGTTTCCTGACCGAAATCTTTTCCCCCCTTCAATCTATCCCACGCACTTCTGCCAGAATAATCTTCCAAAAGTATAGTTCTAGCAATAATCTTTCTTTAATTTTTAAAGAAAAACAAGCTAATCACTGCCTGTACAGTAACTCCTTGGCATGACCCTCAAAGTGCCAGGACGACTTTTCCAGCCTGATCTCCTTCCACTGCCCTCCATACATCCTACGTGCCCACAATATTAATCCTCCCTGAGTTCCCACAAACACCCCCACTCCTCAGTAACCAGTGCCTTTGTTTCTGTTACTTTATAACACTCCTCCTAACTTTGTGAACCTAGAAAATTTAGCACTTAAGATGCAGAATAAACGTCACTACCTCCATGTTATCTTTCCTGACTCTCCTCTTATTAAGATAGTTGCTTCCTCCTTATCAACTCTTAGCCCACGTTACAAGCCACTAAGCACATTTGCATGTTATATGCTTTATGTGGTAGTCTCCTTCAATAGGCCAAATTTATGGGCAGAGATCATCTTTTTGAGCCCTGAGTAGAGTTGATCTGATTCAGCCCTGGGTCAAGCATAGCGTCTGACACATGGTAAGTACTCAGTAAATATTTGTTTAATAAAAACACGGAAATAAAATACGAAAATTATATTTTCTTAGCAGGTAATACAATGAAGTTTCTGGCAATGCAAAGTACTCACTGTCCTTAGCATTTGCCTTTAATCAGAATAGTAAACAAAAAATGTCTGGTAGAAACAATTAGCTTTATAGCAGGTGTTGGCTCAATCCCTCCACAAGCTCTATATAGCGGTTCCATTCTGGGTTTCATTTAGTTTGTGAAGCCCAGAAACGGACTGCCACCCCCACTGCAGCAGTAGGCATAAACAATACCAAGAGCTAAATCCAGCAGCCTCTAAGTGCACTTAAGTCTCATTCAAAGTCAAGGGAAATTATGCATACATGAGAAGTAGAAGGGGAGGGGAGGTAAGAAAGATGGCTTGCTGCTTCTTGGAAAACAGTCAGGAAAAAAGACCACAAAGGTTCAGTTCCTGAGAAAATTGTCACCTATTTGCTGTTGCTTTTTCATCTTCATAGGAATTTATTGGATTAGGAAAGACCTTTGCTACTTCACATTATCCCAAGCTCCCAGTTGCCTTTGCATTAGTTAATATCTGAGCTTCCTGGTTAATTGTGGCAGGCGAGCAGCAGGCTGCACAGATGTCAGATGTCATACTCTATCAGATGAAGAGGTTCCTGCCTCAGGCTGTTTATATATGACCTACCAGGATTTCCTGCTGCATGATGAAATAATTAGGGGGCCGCCATGCAGGGAATAATGTTGCAGCTAAGTTGTAACAGCATTACATTAAAAAATGAAAATGAAACATTTGTCCTTATCTGCATCAGAATCTTCCTAAGGTTTGCTGTGAACATGTTGTTCCTTATTTTTATAATATTCACATGGGTACTAATTTTAATGTTCACTGGAGAACACAATGAGTTTAGTAAGGCTTTCTTTAATGCTTGTACTGCAATTTGAGTCAAGAGTAAACAGAGTTGGGAGATGTCTTTTTTTGTGTTTTTCTAAATAAAGTTTGTCTTTTGCCTCTTATAACAAGCCAATTTTACAGACTTAACAAAGTCTGGATGATCTTTATAAGAAAATAGTAATATTTTCTAAATTGATTAATTCTTAAGTCTTACTAAATTCTAACTTCTGACTTTCTGACCCAGAGAATAAATGTACATCCTGTTTATAATGTAATATTTTAAAATATTTTTATCCATAAGAGTATATTATAAGACTATAAGCTCTTATCCACATACGGTTTCCATGAGTCAAGGGAATTATCACATATACAAAGATGATTCAAGATTAAGAACAAAAATTCTAGGGGCGCCTGGGTGGCTCGGTCAGTTAAGCATCTGACTCTTGATTTCAGCTCAGGTCATGATCTCGGGGTCATAAGATCGAGCCCCATGTCGGACTCTGTGCTCAGCAGGGTGTCTGCTTGAAATTCTCTCTCTCACTCTCCCTTTACCTCTCACCATACCTCCCCACCCCCACTCTCTTTCTCTAAAATAATAAATAAATAAACCTTTTTTTAAAAAGAAGAAAAATTCTAAGTGGCTTTGATTGTTAAAAGATTAGCAATGCTCTCCTGAATTCTAGCAACACAGCTAGATAAACAGGACCATTCAGACCAAGCTATATTAGCATATGTTCCACTAACATCCTATGCATCCCACCGCTTTAGTTCTTAACACCTTCCCTAATAAGATTGTTAATTCCTTGAAGGCTGTTTTCTTCATGCATTTTTTTATTTCCTGTTCCTAATACAGTACTTAACACAAGTAAGTACTCAGTAAAATTTTGTTAAACTGAATTATATTGTGTATAGTGAGAAATGGAGAACAAGGGATTAAGAAAAAGATAATGATCATGATGATTCCTCACCTGTCCATATTGTTTTTCTGTGTAGGCATGATATCATCATTCTTCTCCTCAACATTCCCCCTGCTGCAATCCTTCTAAAGAAGTTAATGATTCCGAGCTCCCTCATCTGAATAGTGGAATTCATACTATCTGCTTATACACAGAAATATAATTAATATCATAAAGTACTAAAGAAAATGAAAATCCATCTGACCATCATTGCTTAAAGATCATATACACCTGAAGGTGGCCCAGGTGGATTCATGGGGAACCCAGGGCACACAGTTTTAGAGCTGAAGGAAGGTTTCACCTCTAAAAGAAAAGGTTTAAGAAAAACAAGAGACCTCTGTGTGATGTACAAGAACAGCAAATAGTTTTCGTCCCACGTGTCAACTCTGATCCATTAATAATAGCTACCATGTAAAGAGGTGGCATCCAGGTTGTGTAAGAAAGTGCAGTCATTGACTAATTGTGTCTGCCTTGGCCTTGGAACAAGTGACAATGTAAGTACTAGCTATCTTTCATAGCAGCACCTCTTCTTATTAACCCAGAAGGTTGTGGTTATTTGGGGGGAAAACTGGGGAACAAAGAGACATTTGAACAAGGATCTTTGAAGCAAAGCAAATGTTCATTTAGGTACCACTATACCCAAGTGTTACCCTCTTTGTCTTGTTTAATAAACATTTATCAGGCATTTATTTGTCCAGTAATGTTCTCTAACCTCAAGGAATTAATGGCCACCTGTAGGAGGCAGACAAATAAATAGGAAATTTTAATGCTATGTGACTAATAACATAAAAGGCTACAAATAATGTTAAAGGAGTTCAAATTGAAATGGATAACCCCGGCTGAGTTGAGGGTAAGGATGGGGATGTCAGGAAATGTTTCCCAGAGGAAGGGATCATCTGAACAAGCCTTTAAGGATAAGTAACAATTAACCAGGCCAAAAAAGAAGGAAGAAGGAAGAAAAAGAGGAGGAGGAGGGGGGAAGAGGTAATGGTCATAAAGGAAAGGCATTTGGGGCAGCACATACAATGACATTCAAGTAAATGTCCAATGTTGCACAGCATAGTTCAAGTTCAGGTAGAAGATGATTAGAGATAAAGCTGGAGAAGTAAAGAACAGTCAGAACTCAAAAGATTTTGTATGTCAAGCCAAAGAGACCGGAGAATTTTGGGCAGGACAGTGGCTTGCATCTCTTTCTTGGACTGTATCTACTATCCCTTTTTTACGTCTCTGTTCCCTCAATATATAAACATACCAATGTCTTTCCTCCTTGAAGAAGAAAGTCGCTCTTGACCCTATATTTCTGTGTCTTTTCCTCTATCTTTCCCTCTCTTCCAAACCAAGTAGCCAAGCTCCTGAAAATAAGAATCTATACTTCCGGTCTCCACTTCACATTTACTGCTAAAATCTACTGCAGTATGTCTCTTGTCCACCAGACTTCATGAGAAGTCTTCAATTAACTCTGTTGTCTCTTCTAATAGACCTGAGCTTTAAGTAGTGACATCTGACATGGCTTATGAGCCCTCCACTGAAGCTGTCTTTCTTAGCTTCCAGGACTCTGGACTCTCTTGTTTTCCCCCTTACCTCTCAGAACTCCTTGAGCCTCCATCATGAGCTCTGCTTCCTCTACACGGGCCAGATGTTGATAACCCCCAGAGCTTCAACCTGTTCCCTCTCTCAGTACAGACTGCTCTTTACTGAATTCCTTTCCATTCTTTAAGATCCAAAATGCCATCTCCTCTGTAAAGCCTGTTCCTGAAGGTCTTTGTCTACAACATTTATCACGTTTTGTACATATTGTATGTCAACCCCTCCCAGTAAACAGGAAGACTTTTGAGGGCAAAGGCCATACGTTATTCAGTTTATATCTATAGTGCCTGACTCTTGATATGTCTACAATCTTTCCTTTTTACAGGAAGGAAAGGAGAGTTAGTCAGTGGTAACTTTTGCGTAGAATTTTCATCTCTTAGACCTCTAAAGGGTAGTAACCCCTCATGCTACAAATGAGGAAAATGAGATTCAGAATGGCCAAGTAGTTGACCTAAAATTGCAGAGCTCATCAAGGACAGAATTTCAAAATTCTACTTTCTAGCTCTTTCGCGGCTTGTCTGCTCCATTTAAAAAATATATATATATATATATATTTGGGGGGGGAGGCAGAGGGAGAGGGAGAACCCCAAGCAGACTCCCTGCCTGATGCGGAGTTCGATCTCAAGACCCTGAGGTCGTGACCTGAGCCCAAATCAAGAGTCAGTTACTTAACCAACTGAGCCACCCAAGCACCCCTTGTCTGCTCCATTTTAAGTAAAACACACAAATGAACAGTTTGAGAATTAGGAAAAGAGTATGAACGTGACCGTTCTGAATTTATGAATGACAGAATCACAGAGGAAATGAGAACAATTACTTTGTGTAGACTGCGGTGGCTTTTGTTTCTCAGGAGTGTTAAAGCTGAGTAATATCCTACCCTGATACAAGTTTCTATAAGGAACATTCCCAGGAGCTGCAGAAGCCTCTGCGAAATGTGTTTAAAGCAGTCAGGAGATCCTCAGAAATGCAAATTGCCCTCTTGAAATAAGAAGGCACCTATAGTTTAGCCCTGATTGCCTCTGCAGGCCTCCAGGCGAGGGGAAAAAAATCCTCGAAGGAGGAGGCAGTCTAAGTAAACTGCACACATAGAGGAAAAATAAAAATGAAGCCAAACTCCAACAGGGCTTCCATTTATCATCTGCTAAGCAAGCAGGGCTTATAGAGCAAAAACCATTTAAGGTTCTGAATTCTTTATAACTTCACTTTCTGTGTTCCTTTTTGGTTTCCCCTATTTTCTCATAGATGTTGATAAATCTGAAATCTTTAATGTGTCCTGTAAGCCCTACCTCACCATCAATGAATGCATAGATGAGAACAATTAGAGATTTCCTTTAGTAATATAAAATACTTTATACCAAGAGAATATACTTACAGCAATGGGGGAACTAACAGCTTTCACTTTTTTCCTTCATTTAGACATGTCCTTGTTTAGATTTTTTGTTCCTAACTTGCTTCTGCAAGTTCTGTTCTTTTGCTTTGGAGGGAAATATGCTGATTTTTAAATTTTATTCCTAACTTAATTTCTTTTTGTAGGAAAAGGCTTAGTCACAAAGAGAAAAGAAAAAAAAAAGAAAGCATTAAAACTTTCAAAGTCTGAGTTTAAAACAATGAATCTTTCAGGAGAAAATAAACAAGGTGCCATTTTTTAAAAAATAATCTTCATCTAACCTGTTTTCCAGCTGAGAAATAAAAGACGTGGTATTTAAATTTGGAACTTTCTTCATCTCTTTATCCCATCTCCTTTTCATCTTTATAAACAGAAGAAAGTCTATAATTACTATACTAACAAAGAATACAGCTGAACTGTACACAGGTTAAACCATTCTAAATAAAGTCGAGAATAATAAATAATAGAATAGTCAAAGGAGCTAGCATAATAAACACACGAAGAGTAACACCACATCCTACAATGTAAGATGTCTCCCATTTCTATGTATTTTAAACTTTCAGAGTGGAAAGTGACCTTAAAAAGCATAAGCTAACAGTCTATTCTCATAGAAACTAGAGAGATCATAAAGTCCAGCTTCTTAGCTAACTTTAAAATTCCCATTAATAATAGTAATGACAATAATTGGTGATGGAGGCGATGGTGGTTGTGGTAGTATCAACAATTACCATTCATCAAATATTTACATGGTGTAAGGCACCAGGCTGAGTGCCATACCCACATTATCTCATTTAATCTGTATAACAATCCAGTCGAATGATTATTAGCTCCACTTTACATGGGAATATACAGGGACATTTCTGATTAGCGGTGAGCTAGCTTCTGCTGGAATATTTTTAGTGTTAGGAAGTTTATTACCCAATAAGACAGCCCTTTCTATTTTAAAACAGTTGTGGTTGAAAACTTTTCCTCATATGGAGCCCAAATTGCCTTCATGAAAGCTCCAGTCATTCATCTTAGTTCTATCTTATAGAAATAAATGAGTTCAATAGTTCTTCCAACTGACAACTCTTCAGATCTTTTAAAACTGCCATCATGAGGTCATTTCGGCTACCAACCTGTTCGGTGCCCCTGCAGCTAGAACTATCCCCAGAGCTACTCTAACCACCTGAGTCCTCACTTGAAAGCTCAGTTTTGAGCCAAATTATGAGACAAAACTAGCTAACAAGCAGAGGTGAGGTATAGAGAATGCCACAGCCCTTCCCCTTTATCGCAGCCAGTTAACCCTAACACTGCCCTTTCTCCAGTTTACCGCTCTGGGGCCTAGGACAAATCCGCTGCCTTAATTTCATTCTACTCTGAATCCTGGAGTGATTTCTAATAAGAAATGTAAGGCATTAGTCAACTCTACAGGGCAAATAATTTGAGGTATTACTCTTAAACTCTTTAAATAGTTTCTTGCAGGTGACGCTCACTGTATTTTAAAAGAACTGGAGGGCTTACTATTCTAAGCATTTTTCATATATTAACTCATTTAATCCTAGCAACCACCCTATGAGACAAGTACTGTTATTATCATCACCTTCATTGTGAGGAAACTGAGGCACAGAAAGACATTAGCTATCTTACCCAAAGCCTTATGGTCCTGTGGGAGTTGGAACACAAATCCAGAAAATCAGATTTTAGTACTTTTAATCACTATGTTATGCTGTCTTGCAGTAGAGGCTAAACTCTTCCCAGGCTGGGATCTGGGAATTGTTTCCTGTAGTTTCCCATGTTTCCTATGTTTTAGCAATTTTCCAGAGAAAAGAGAAAGAGCAGCAAAGTGCTTTTCCTGGGCCTTACCACTTCCTCTTTTGTGAACTAATGCGTCTTTCTGCTTATAAGGGTGGCGCTGAGTGGGCTGGGAGCAAGGACACTGACTCAGCATTCAGCAATCAGGAATGCAGGCCGACCAACAAAAGACTCGGCAGGAACCACGCCTTCATGAGAAGTAGAAGAGGAGGGATGCCACAGCTTCCTGTGGTACTAAAGACACTAAAGACATAGTTTATAATATATACTACTGTGGCCACCACGGCCACAAGCAGCTAGGCTCCGAAATGAAAACCCATTGGCCAACTGTATCTGTATTTGGTTCAATCTGTATCTTTTTAGATCTGTCTCCTGTCAGTTGTAACCAGGAGATTAGGTCTGCTTTGCAAACTCATTGTTCTGGATCTGAACATTAAAAAAAAGCCAGTTTTGCTTGGAATGATGCCCACTTGAGTTCTATAGCCTTGTTCCAAGCCCAAAACTAGAGGGAGTAGAGTTGTATAAACTGGAGATATTTAACCTTATGGCCTTTCTTATCTCAACTGTGAGGATATGATATAAGAAGATAAACTCTGCCTTTCATATTCAACACAGATATGGAAATTGAAGAAAAGAAAAATGACTCTTTATAGGGATTTGTCTGTTCATTGTAGGCAAAAAAAAAAGTAAATGAAAAATAAGACTATTTTTAAGGTATTTCTCCTTCTCTTTAAGTATAATTTTGTATCACACTCAAATGTCCCCACAATTATAATAACACAGTATAATAACAATCTATCTGTATAGTTAAAACTCAAAGAAAAAACTTAATCTACTTTGATCAACCTAATTATAACTGAATGACTGGTTCAGCTCTCTCAAGAGAAAGTTTATAGTGAGCTATCCCACATACAGGCAATTTTAGCATAAACCTTCTCTCAACTCAACAAAGCAGTGGAGATACTTATTTTAGAATGGAATGAATCTTCCAGATCTTGGCTCTGTTTTTCCTTCTTGGCTCCCTCCTAACTATTTGCAGCCTGTTGTTGGTTACTCTCCCCCCTTCACATCCTTTTCTCCACTCCCACTCAACTCTAACCCCAAAAATACAAATCTTTCTTATACATCAGTCTCCATTTGGCAAGCTAGATTACAGATTTAGGGTTTTTTTTTTCATGACTTGAAAAATCACTTATCAGTTATTTTTCTGTCCCTAGATCACTATGCTGTGATAGGGAAAATAAGGAAACTTTATTCTTCCATTATCTTTTTAAAGAAAACCATGCCTAGTTATCCTACATGTGTATGTATGTACACACACACACGGCACACCCTAAATCCCACAATCTGCTCAAGTTTCAAATGGACAATGATTTATTTCTTGAACAATACAAATATATCTTCACTTTAAGAAGAGATATGGACAATTTAACCACATGTATCTTTGCTGCTGGTGAAAAGAAGATGAAGTATATTGAGAATTCAAGAACTTTCTCCATTTTTGTTATGTGATAATTCTTAGTCCCCAAACAGTGACTTTTTCTCCATACACATCTGTGTCCTAGCTCTGGCTACATATGTTCTTATATTTTTTTCATTCAATATATCATCTTCCCAAATAGTTTCTCATAACCTATTAGCACTTCTCCACAAATTTTAGCAGCCCACAGCCCACAGCCCACAAAATATTCCTAACCATCACAGTAGTTGGGTTTTTTACCCAGTGTATACAAGGCTTACTCATCAGCATTTCACCTTCTGGGAAACAGAAAATAGAACAATTTCTCTGACCTGTAGGATAGAATTACGTTTATGAAAACCTGTCAAGATAAATCCACCAGCTTTATGGGAAAAGGCACTTAGTAGTGGACAGTATCAATGTTCACCTTCCCAGCTTCTCCATTCTCTGGTATACGCAACTTTATTTGGAAATGGAGCTTGCTTTATTCAAAAATCCAGAAAAAGTTTCGGTCCCTTTTTCAAAGTAGAGAGATGTGCTGAAGGTCCTAACTGCGAAAACCATCATTTTGGCTACAAAATAATCTTGAGACAAAGCAGGGCATCTGCCTATAGCTGTACAACTGTGCACAATTGTGCCCAGCTAAAGGAGAAGTGGGGCTCAAATCCAGCTTTATTCAGCTGGACAAACCCTGTGTCCCCAGACTGTGACAGCTGAAAGGAGGCACTTTTTACTAATTTCTGCAAAGGTACTCTAGAGAAAAGACTCTATCTGCCTCATCTACGGCCATATCTTCAGCATTTAAAATAATGCATAGCAGATAAAAGCAACTTAATAACTATCTGAGGAATGAAGGGAGGGAAAGGAAAGAATTGTCTATGTGAAGTGCCAGTAAGTGCAAAACTCAAGCAAAGAATCTGAAATAAGTGCTCCTTTCTTTGGCTCTAGAAGGAAAGTCAGACAGAAAAGAAAAATGAACATCATACATCGCTGTTATGTTCTTATTCACAGATCCAAAAAATCATGACAAACATAAATTGTATTGAGGTAAATTAAATTACAACCTAGTTTTTATCATCCTGACACATTTGCTAATCTAGCCAAATTTTTTTTATGCCAAGAGTATATAAGACTCTTCATTATTTAAAAAAATTGAGAACATATAACCTTACAAGCCTATAATGCATTTCATCAAAGGCACAACTGTATACTTTCCACCTGTAACCCAATACTGAAAGAAGTACCAAGACTTTTAAGTTGGGGAGGAAAATAAAACTTCTGCAAACCTATACCTACTGTATTAGTTTCCTGTGACTTTTGCAACACATTTTGCAAACTTAGTGGCTGAAACAACAGGAATTTATTCTCTCGTAGTTCTGGAGGTCAGAAGTCCAAATCCAGGTGTCAGAAGGCTGCACTGTCTCTGCAGGCTCTGTGGAGAAACCACTCCTCGCCTCTTGCAGCTTCTGGTGGCTGCTGGCATTCTCCAGTTTGCGGCTGCATCTCTATCTCTGCTCTGCCTTCGCATTGCCTGTCCTCAGTGTGTGTCTTTTCCCTCTCTGTTTAATTCCCTTCTGCCTCTTACAAGGACATGTGATTGCATTCAGGGTCTACCCGATAATTCAGGATAAGCATTTCCTGTCAAGATAATTAATTTAATCACATCTTTCACCAAATAAGATAATATTCAAGAGTCTGAGAATTATGAAGTGAATATATCTTTTTCTGTCTGCCACACCAAATGTTATATTTTACTGTATATATATTTTTTACTGTATATATTTTTATATATATTACTGTAAATACTGTATATATTTACTGAATATATCTTTGGTGAGTATATCTTTTTCTGTCTACCACACCAAATGTTATATTTTACTGTGATTATATTATCTGAGTAAATATTTACATTCATCCTAGTTTTCATAGTACTGGAAATAAATTACAATAGTTTTAGGGACTCTTGAAATAGCAAGGATTCCTTATCTAAGATATCAGAATTTCTCATCCAAAACCTGAGAGTCCAAATTCAATTACAATGCTTAAAGAATGTTTCACTTACATACCGGGAATCTCCTCTACACATTCTGAACTAAGACAACTTTGTACAATTCTGAAATATTTTCTTTATAGATGCTATCATAAATTGCTTTGTTACACAGTTATTGTTGAGCCAATGACTCCAAAATACTAGGCAAATACACAATTTGACAAGCCAGCCCTTGCTTTGTCAAATTCAGCTCACATCTCAGAAAATTTTTATGAGCTGAATCAACTAGTACTTTGCTATTGCTAAAACTGTGTGTTCAAATTAAAATTTTATCAAATAATGGTGATGGTAATAACTATCTACTCACTGTATTGACAACTATAGTATAATGCTTTCCAATGTTTAGAATAAAGTTAAATGAGAGATTAGGGAGGTGTTAGCTGTCCACAGATATTTTTAAAGGGCTTATCATGGAGCGCCTGGGTGGCTCAGTCACTTAAGCACCAGCTCTTGGTTTGGGCTCTGGTCATGATCTCAGGGTCCTGGAATCCAGCCCCACACGGGCTCCGTACTCAGCACAGGGTCTGCTTGAAATTCTCTCTCTCCCTTTCCCTCTGCCCTACCCCCTGACTCATGCTCACTCTAAATAACAAAATAAATCTTTTTTAAAAAATAAAAAAAATGAAAGGGCTAATCACACCTGTATCTTTACACCTGAAAAGGTTATTGCTTGGTATTGTTTTCAGCGCACTAAAAGTTGAATAGGCTAGCTAAACTCAGAGGCTGATTCATAAAGCAACCCATTAATTTACAATGAGGAATATGTTTTTTCCAGTGACCATGGACACAGGTCTGTCTCTTACTCAGAGAAATTGATCTTGCAGGTCAAAATACCTGAAAGACTGACTTATTAACTGGAAAGTATCTCTGTAAGCCAGGAATCTGAGCAAATTGAGTTTGGAAGGATATTTTATCTAAACTATGGGTAACTTCAAACACACAGTAACAGTTTTTACAGATGGCTAATCTCTTGACAATTCTTACTTGCCTTACATTTAGAAAGTAGTCTTATTTTCAAGTTATAGGGGATCCTCACTTTGCTCTAATATACTGATGACACCTGAATTAGTTGGGCTGCAATCAAATAATGGAGTTGGGACTTTCTTATGCAAGAAATGGCAGCATTAACAATAGTTCCTCAATGACCAGAACAAGTAAGTAGATTCCACTGAAGGTTAACATCAAAGCTAAAATCACCTCACACAATAAATAGCTTCAATGTAAAGTAAATCTTTTATCTTTAACATTCATTCTGTCAGTTACTACAAGCTTAATAAAATGAGGCTAAACCTACCTATACAATAAACAGTTTTAATAAATTCCAGAAAGTACGCAGATGATGTAGTAAGAAGTCCTCATTCTGAACCAGACCTAAATCTAATGATTCCCATATGGAAAAAAGAGGTGGTGTTTTGTTTTGTTTGCAAGAAGAATTACCCAATTCTATGGCTGACTTTTATAAGAATAAGAATAAAGAGGCTATCCTTGTCATGGGGTCTTTTTTTTCAGTTCATAGGATTGTTTTTGCTCCACTTTCCTTTCCCACTGGACACAACATACTTTTCCTTTTCATGATTTAAAAAAATGCCCAAGGCATTAGAGTAGCGCTCGTTCAACGAAAGACACACATTGTCAAGTGGCATAGGGATGGTTCACTAATTTGTTCACAAATTTTTTTTTCAAATTTTTGTTTAAATTCTAGTCAGTTAACATATAGGGTAATATTGGTTTCAGGAGTAGAATTTAGTGATTCATCACTTACATACAACACCCAGTGCTCATCAGAACAAGTGCCCATCTAGCCCACCCCCCCCACCTCTTACGGTTTGCTTCTCTTTTTTTTTCCCCCTTCCTCTCTGTTCATCTGCTTTCATAAAATATTCGAAGTGTTGGGATACATTTTAAAAAATAAAAAGTATTGGGGGTGCCTGAGTGGCTCAGTTGGTTAAGCGCTGACTCTTGGTTTCAGCTCAGGTCATGGTCTCAGGGTCATGGGACTGTGCCCCACTTAGGGCTTGGTGCTCAGTGCAGAGTCTGCCTGAGATTCTTTCCCCTTCCTCCTCCTCCCCCTCTGCTCCTTGTGAGCTCTCCCCCTCTCTAAAAATAAATAAGTAAAATCTTTAAAAATAAATAAATAAATAAATAAATAAAATAAAAGTATTATTTTCCACTGGTAAGGTAAACTTGCAATTTTAAGAAAGGAACAAATCCAGGATCTAGCAAAAAAGATATATATGCTGAATTGAGCCATATTCATTCATTCATTCATTCATTCTTCATTCAACAAATATTATGTGCTATGCAATTTCCCAGGTGCTAGGGATATAATGTGAGTAAAAATATATAAAAATATATAGCGCCTGCCTTCATGAAGTTTATAGTCTAGTTAAGGATTAAATTCAAATTCTATCAGCTTGAGTTTTATCTGTATTTCCAAGTCATATTTTGGGACTGCTTTTACAATAGCACAGTAAGGCAAAATGAAGTCCTAAAGAAGTAGATAGTGGCAATGAATACTTTCTGTGAATAGCCTGGATCTCAGTATATATGACATGGAGAAGGCAAGATGAAGGTAGATATTTAAGGACTGCTATGTAGAAGTAAAAGTAGATTAACTATTTGGTACTCTAAAGGCAGAAATAGATGGATTACAAAATGCTGTATTTTGACTCAACATAAAGAAAATTAAAAAACTAGAATTGCCCAACAACAAAAATATTCAAGTAAAAGGTAGACAGCTACTAAAAAACTGTAACATTATTGTATAGGATAGAAGACTATCTCACTGCCAAAGTATCTTTCAGTTTTAATGTGCTAGGCTTCCATTGATTCACTTTGTTTTTGTGGATGAATCAACAAAGGAAAATAGTTACTCAAAAATAATAACATTTTTTGTAATACCTGTATATTCCAGATTGACTATATTATAAACCCATTTCATCCACCAGAAAATACCTAAACTCTACCTCACTTTTGTGTAGATTCATACTATGTGCATTAACTCACTGTTAAAGCTTTTTAAAATGGCTTCAAGTTCCTTTTCATGCTCAGTTTTCTGCCTAAATTAATCTTTGATGGAGAATTTTTTTAACCCAAAGATGAATTTTTCTTAACATACTCTTTCACTAAAATACTAAAATCCAACTTAATTTCTTCACGCACCATTAAGCTATTCTTCATCATTCATGATTTTTAGTAAAAAACAGAATGTTTTCTTCCAAAAAGAATATAAACCTTGTTTTCCACAGCTACCCATACCCTTATGTCTCAAGATCTAAGGCTATATATCAATGAAACTTATTTTCATTCTATGGCAGTTTTGGTTCAATATTCTGTCAGATTCCATTATTGTCAACCTATTTCTAACGGTCACTTCTTTTCTTTTTTTAATATTTCATTTATTTGAGAGAGAGCGAGAACGAGTAGTGGGGAAGGGCAGAGGGAGAGAGAGAGAGACAAAGAAGCAGACTCCCTGCTGAGCAGGAAGCCAGATTCGGGGCTCAATCCCAGGACCTCAAGATCATGACCTGAGCTGAAGGCAGATCCTTAACCAACTGAGCCACCCAGGCACCCCTCTAATGGTCATTTCTATTATTCTATTAGAATTCAGCAAAGGTGATTTATATCATTAAACTGGAGTTGACCTGGATGATATTGAAGAAGTAATAGTATGTAACTTCTGATGCTAAGTCATAAAAAGCATTACAGCTTCCACTTTAGGTCCTTGGCTCATTAGCTGTGGGGAAAGCCAGTCATCATGTCCTAAGAACAGTTGTCCAGCCCTGTAGAGAGGACCAGGAGGGGAGGAACTGAGTTCTCCTACCAATAAGTAGGACTAACTTGTCAGCCTTTTAAATAAGTCACCTGGGAAGTGAATACACCTTAGTAAAGTCTTCAGACATCTTAACTACAACCTCATGACAGAGCAGGAGCCAGAACCACCAAGCTAAGCTGCTTCTAAATTCTTGTTTGGGAATAATCATGGGGGATAATAAATGTTTATTGTTATTTATGTTTTGGGGTGATTTGTTTCATAGCAATAGATAGCTAATACACAACATAATCCATATCCCACATATATTTGTGCCATCATTAATACACAGAGGAACAAACATTGCTCACTTTGTAAAGTCTATTTTATGATTTTTTAAGTTTTTATTAAATTATCTTTTTGTTTTTATAAAATCCAAATTTTGAAAATTAATTGCGTGAGGAAATAATTCAAGATGACTAAAATCAACATAATATGATCAAGAAACAATACTAGAAGAATTTCACATCAGAAATGAAGCATAAATGGGTGGCTCGGTCAGTTAAGCATCTGACTCTTGATTTTGGCTCAGGTCCTGGTCTCAAGGTTGTGAGATCAAGCCCCACTTCAGACTGTGTGCTGGGCATGGGGCCTGCTTGGGATTCTCTCTCTTCCTCTGCCCCTCCACATCCTGCCCCAATCTCTCTCTCTCTCCCTCTCTAAAAAGAAAGGAAGAAGGAAGAAGGAGGAAGGAAGGAAGGAAGGAAGGAAGGAAGGAAGGAAAGAAGGAAAGAAGGAAAGAAGAAGGGAGGGAGGGAGAGAAGGAGGGAGGGAAGGAGAAGGGAAGGGGGTAGGAAGGGGATGACTGGGTGGCTCACTTGGACTAAGCATAGGAGGTTATACTTTTTTTAAATTATGAAATGTTAGGAATTAAAAAGCTTAGAATAAAGTAATCATTAGAAATAGAACAATGGTGGCCACCATTTACTGAACTCCTGCATATATCATTTATCACTCTAGGCACTATAACTACATTATCTATGAATTTAATGAGGAAGATATTACTATAACCCTTGTCCCCTTTATATATAAAGAAACTGTTTAAGTGACTTTCCCAAAGTCATCCAGGTTGTTAGTGGTACAGCTGGGATTCCAGCTTAATCAGAGCTCTTTCCGTTTATGCTATTTAATACCTTCTTAATTTAAATAAACAACTCTCTCAAAAAGCAACCTATTTGATATAAACAACTATTTTAGACATATAAATCAATCTGACATTCTAAATTATTCTATTGGTTTTTCGGGCATATATAAATTGTCATCATCCTGAGAAGTTTTCTACATTTCAGATAGATAATGACACAAACAACTTAGCTAAGTTCTTCTACCTGATATTTCTTGGTCATCATCAATACTGTTTGTTTTGCAACCATTCCTATAAGACAAAAGGTATCAACTGAAATTTATTGATTGAATGCATAAATTCTATCTTCAGCTTTTTAGTAAATAGTATCAAATTAGAGTATCCCATAAATATTAGTGATTATTGTAATTACTTCAATTAAAAAATGCCAAAAGAACTAATGAGGTTTGGGGAGCTTTTTCAAGTCTAAAGGTTTTCAAACCTTAACTTCAAGCCTGTTACAAATATTTTTGAGTTGCATATTGCTGATATCTTTCTATCTCTATATTCAGAATTTTTTTACTAAAGCTATAGGGCTCTTAAATGTATTCATTCTCCAAGTACACTTGAAATTCTCAGCCCATGTTTTCTTATTAGATTAAAACTATGACTTTTTTTAAACTTCTTTACATTATGATTTACATATTTTATTGACTGAATCTGAGGAATAGTGAGTTCAAGAGATAAACTTGCTAGAAATTACATTTAAAACTACTAAAAACAGCGGTGAGAGAGTAAATCCAAGAGATTTTTCCAGGTCATAGAATTGATTTGACCAAAATGTTGGAGGAAATCTATTCCTAGTGGTCCAATTAATAAAATAAATTTAAAGACTAATACTTGATATGTCAAGGGCAGGCGAGGGTAAAAAAAAAAAAAAGAAAGAAAGAAAGAAAACTAGCCTAGAGGGATTGAGTCCTCTTCTTTTTCTAGCCCCCTTTAAGTTATTTCTGGGAGTCCATTACATCCCAGATTTTGTTTGAGTTTGTCTCAGCTTGCTTCATTCAGTATATCTCCAAGTCTTTCCTTGATAATAATTTTATTCCCCTGTCTGCCTTCTCTTGGCAACAGCTGACCTGGCTATAAGCCCAAAACATGGTAAATGACAAATCACTACCAGATGAATCTGCAAGTTTTACATAGAGTGCTTCCTCCAGGCTCAGAACACTTTGAGGCCCAATAAAATTACTGGAATGATTCAGAATCACAGTGAGATCCATTTTTTCGTGGAAATCCTCTAGTTCTGCTAGACAATAAAGCACTAATGAAGAGTCCCATTAATTTTCAAAATCAGAATATAGAAAATAAGTTATGACAGTCCAAGAAAAATTGTAATGGTGACTAGAAAGAAAGTTACTAAACAAATGATATCATGATGAATTATCAGCTTTTAAATTATTTTCCTAAGCAGTTGGTTTATATTTTTAAAAAATCACTGTAAAAAATTATGCATGATAATTTTTTATTGAAAGAGTAGAAACTGACTTCTCAAAAAAAGATCCCACAATCTGACCATTAAAATGTTTGACTATATATATGTTTTAAATATTTGTGATGATGCAGCATTGGTACATCATATGAGTTTTTAGTTTTTTAATTTATTCTTTCATGATACTACTTTTTAAAGTTTTACTTTTTAAGACTTCATCATTGGGTTTATGGATGAGTTTTTAAGGAAAATTTTTCTAGGATGTAATGAATTAAAAATAAACTAAAATAGAAAATTCAGTCTATAACTGAATCCACAATAAAACCTATGCATTTAAATCACAAAGTAACTCTTCTGGATATTTATAATATGTAATTTTTCATTTCTTAGGACTCTTAAGAATCTAACTTTCTTAGTCCCCAGCCATAAATTTCAGATTTAAAATTTTACTTTATCCCTCATGCTACAAAACTTGTTCTGAAAAATAGCGGGAAACCACCTCTTAAACATATGTGGTATAATTTGGGGGAAATGTTTATGACATATTGATGGTTATGTATACAAGTAAAAATGGCAAGATCTATCAAAACTGAACACCTATAAAATGGTTTGTAAGAGAACATTAAAAAAAAGTTATAAATCAATTTGTGGGTGTTTAAAACAATGCTTCCTTGCCTTGTGCTTCACAGATTTGATCTGTTCTCAGACTTGATGCTTACAATAGGTTTAGCCATTGGCAAATCTCAAGAAACCAAATAATGCCCTTCTCCCTGAGGTATCCTCATTAAATTTTGGTCTACTGGCAAGATCCTGCAATCAGAAGGCGTAGGTTTTAATCCTTTGCCTTTTACTAACTATGTACATTAAGAATGTTAGGAAGCAGAAGCCTCAGCTTTTGTACCTTGAAAAATGGGAATTTGGTAATGGCTACTTATGATTGCCTATTTAAGGATTATTTTTAGGAACAAAATTGAAGTGAGATTATATATAGGCAAAATGCTGTTTTAAACTATGCAGTACTCCATGTGATCAGGAGTACTATTCCTCGGAGTGTTCTCTCTGGCCTAGCAATATTTACGCTGCACCATCACTTCCGTTTTCATGCCCCTTTGATAGGAGTTAATCCAAAATATCATCCTCCTAAATACTGGAACTCAATTCAACTATGTGATCATAAGAGACCTAGAGCATTACCTGAGAAATGTAGGTGCTTTTCTTGGGGCTTTCTAAAATCCCTTTTCCCACCATGTTGTCTAACTTATTAGAAAGTTTCCCCATTGGAATTGAGGCAGAAGAACTGTAAAGCCCTACCCTCAAAAGACTTCTGCAAACTGACTACTTCCATATTTTCCCTGAAACTATAACTCAGACAAAGCAGATGTGAATTTAAAGTGAATAGACCTTTTTCCTGCAGCTGGAGGAACAAATGCAGGAGAGTTGCTGACTTAAAACAACAAAATGGGCATGTAAAGTGAAACACTGAAGTTTATCTTATTACCAGTAAAAGAAAAAATCTAGAATTACAATGCCACTCCAACTCTATCCCCATCTTCCTTAACCCTCTCAAACAGTACAGGCTGTGAGACTAACTCCTAAAAACTGTCATTTTTTTCTAGGTGAAAGTCTGAAAGAGTTTCAGGGTTTATTAAGGTTATCATTTCTTTAATGTTGTACTTAAAATGTACAAACCAAAGAAGATGTTAAACACAGAAATATCAACCCCTTTTCCACGATCTACTATATCAATTGGAAGAAGTGGGTACATTACAGGGATGAGCATTTTTCCTAAAGTGACAATATTTTTTGAAACTTTGCCCAATGTACTAATATCAAGAGAATTTAAATATATTGTTTTATGGGGGCAATGTAAAAAGAATAAAGCTAAAACAATGCACACTTTTTAAATTAGTTAAGAAACTGGTTGAAGCATCCTTCTTTTCTGTCATTATTGATTATTAACAGGTTTAAACTGCAAATTTGTAATGAATGCTCTGTTCCTCAGAAAAACAAAACAAAAAAATTACTTTTGCATGACTGAGATAAACTCCCTTGGACCTTCCCAATTTGCAAAGTTCTCTTCCTAGCTTCTCCCTGTCTTCCTCCCTGGCTTGAAGCCATTGCCTGGGTACGGGCCACCCAACGCTGACACCGAATGAATTCCAGGCAAATTTCATAGGCCAGGCTGACTTTTTCTCCAGTACAGTGTACAAGAGTAAATCGTTATAATAACTAAAGCAGCATTGTCCACAGGCTCTGAGTGTTTAAGGTTGATGACCCTCCAAAATGAAATTTCAGTGAGCTAAAGATGGAAGTAAAAGAAACTTCAAAGGGTCACGTCTAGACGACACCTTCCTGTCTCAGGGAATTGCCTGCAACCTCCACTCAGATACAGATGAGAGAGAAGGAAAGCCTGTCAAACCTCATTGACCATAGGTAATGGTACAGGGTAATTTCTTCTGATAATGTCACCCAAAAAGGAAATCCTACAGACTAAACCGATTAAGACCTCAAGGGAAATATCATATGAACAAAATTGTTTTTTGTTTTTCGCTTTTGGGGGATTGTGGGGAGGCAAAGGGGGTTGTGGATGGGATTTTTAAATTGACTGGGGTCTTTTTATGTAGTTGGAAAGAAAACGGAACTAAATTTGAGAAAGAAATTATTGTGATATGTAACAACAAATACATCTTTTACAAGTTCCCCCATTAGGTATTTATGAACTCTTAAATCTTTGGCTCTCCACAATCAGAAACCACGTGCTTTTTCTAAGACAGTTATTACTTTTAAAAGAAATAAAGTTGATTTTGGTAAGATGGGTAATTTAAATCTTACTGTGTGTTTCTGAAATGAGATAGGAAGATATGACTTGTGAATGAACTGGTTTTATGTGAATATATATTTAATATGAACACGTGTTTATAGTATACATGTATTCATCTACGAACAGAGTGACCAAAGAAATTAGTAGGAATATGGGACGCTGGGTGGCTCAGTCTGTTAAGTGTCTGCCTTTGGCTCAGGTCATACTGCCAGGGTCCTGGGATTGAGTCCTACATCAGACTCCTTGCTCAGCTAGGAGCCTGCTTCTCCCTCTGCTTCTGCTCCTCCCTGCTTGTGCTCACTTTCTCTCTCTGACAAATAAATAAATAAAATATTTTAAAAAATAAGTAAGAACATTTAATTCTAGTATTTTCAAATTATTATGTCTTACATGAGTAGAGGTCTTAGCGTATTATGGTATTATGCATTTGTATGTGAAATTGATTTTTTAAAAGAAGACAAAAACTTTGTTTTAAATTATTTCATACTCTCCTTTTGTCCAAATTTCCCTTCTAAAAATAGTTGTGACTATCATATGTAGGTCTTATTTTACAGAGAAGTACAGTCTCCTGGGGGAGGTGTAGAGGTGGCTATTTCACTGTCCTAGGATAACACATGGATGGTACCTATTGCAGTGTCAAACTGAGTGAGAAGAAAGGTACACCAAAGCCTGTTTTCAAACAAGGCAGGATAGTGTGGGGCCCACCCTGGGGAACAGTTAGGAAGACAGACCCACCTGACTAACTACCATAGGTCGTAGCTAGCCACAGAGTCTGAAAAATGTAGATGATTCTCTGGAACTGTGATGTAGTGAGAAGCATGAAACCATACTGTCAGTCACATTTGCTAGCCTTTTTGATCTGGTTTTCTGCTTTTCTTTGAGTATGTTTTAGAACAATGTGATTCAGGTATCAACATTTTAATAGACCATCAGTTATTTGTTACTAATGAAATTACATGTTTAACCTCCTTAATTCAGGTTAAAAGAAGAGTTATTGCCACTGGTAAAAATCTGATTGGAAACTTCAAAGCTGTTATTATTTTTAAGTTACTACTTTTCTAGCTATTGCTTAAGTTATAAGTAATATATGTTATTAACTAATTACTTCAAGGTTAACAAATTTTACCCAGGAGAAATCTCTTAAAAACTTGCTTATTAAAAATTCCTGTTTTCCTGACTGTAAAAAATAATTTGGGACACATTTTGAAAAAATTTGAAAAATGGAAAAACATTTGAAGAAGAAAATAAAAATCATTTGACACATTTTATTCTATTCTTTTTTTCTTTCCATAAATTATTTTGCATATGGTTGAGATCACACTTTATATACGACATTTTTAAACTTATTACATAATTTTTTCATTTGAAAATCTCTTCAGAAAAATTACTTTAATAACATACTATATTTTAATGATTCACCTATTTTTAATATCTTGCTTGTTCCAAATAGCATGCTCTTAAAAGCAACAAAAAAAGTTGCACTCCTTTTGCACAAATCTGCATACATATTTAAAATTATTTCTTCAGGATACATTTCTAGACAGACAGCTGAGGGAAAGGGTATGGATTATTTTTTTAAGGTCCCTCTTCCCTAATTCAAAAAATAAGATAATGCTCTTTGTCAGTAGTAACAAATAAAAAAGCAGTAGGAAAAAAATACCCATAACTTCCTCCTTGTGCAACCACATTCTTCCATATTTCCTTCCAGTCTTTTTTCTTTCATTTGAACATACTTGAAATTATTTTCTATATATACTTTTGTATCCAGCTCTTCTAATCAAATGTATCAGAAGTATTTTCATGTAGCATTAAAATCATTTACACTTATTATTAATGATTGCATTATGCTCCATCATTTGAGGGAAGCATGATTTACCTAACCACATCCCTGAGAATGTAGATTATTTACAATTTTTCTTTGTTATAAAAAAGGTCATGCCAAATACCTTTGAGTATAAACCTCAGTGAAAATTTTATATTATTTCCTTGCATAGATCATTTAAAAAGAAATACTGCCTTATAAACATTTTATAAAGCTTTTTTGCTACATATTGTTAAAAGCTGAACCAGTTTTTACTCCCAGCAAGGGTACAGATGACCTTCACCCTCACCAGCATTAGTATCTTTTATGATTTGCTAACCTGATTTGAGTAATGAATAATCTCATTACTCTATTATTTGTATGCTTTCAGAAACTATTGTGGTTGAAAAATCTTTTCATATGTTTCTTAGCCATTTGTAATTCCCCTTTTATAAAACAGTCATGCTTTTTGCCTATTTATTTATGAGATTTCATATTTATCTTATTGAGTTGTAGGAGCTCTTTAAGAACAAAGTTATCAATTCTTTGTCATATTTATTGCAAATTTATTTCATCCTGTTACAAAATTTATTGCTTAAATAATACACAAGACAATTTTATTTAACATGTCATAGTTTATATATAATACATAAAAATTCTCTGAAATATTTTAAATATTACTAAAATAATATTATGCAAATTATTCATGTGTATTCTTTTTTAAGAAAGGCTAACTTCCATTTATATGATTATCAACTCTAAATAATCAGCGTTTAATTAATAAGGCTTTTCTGAAAGTAAGTTAAGTGTACTACCTATCTTTTGTTACTTTAAAGACGAGGGATGATTACAAAATAAACGATAATTTACACGCTTGCTTGTTTGTTTTTCTACATAGGAAAGCTGGTGAATGTACAGAGATACTACCAAATCTGAACACTCCTACAGGGATTTCTTTTACAGATATTCCTTTACCTTTTCTTTCTTTCTTTCTTTCTTTCTTTCTTTCTTTTTCTTTCTTTATGTGGGAAACTTTAGACTTGGGTACATCAAATAAAACCAATTTCTGAGGGAAAAAATAAAAATCCGTAATACGAAAAAAGAAAAGGTTAATACTATCTGTTTAAGAGAACCCAGAGATTATATTCTTTTAATTGAAAAATTCTAGGTGTTCCATAATTGGCCTTTTGATACAAAATGACCTATTAAATTAGCAATTTGTGGTTCTCAGTGTTGAGGTCTGTAGGACAGCTAGGAAGGAGCATAAACGTATTTCCATAAGGTAAAAAACAATGTAGATATAGCATCAACTTCAGGTCCTCCACTGTATCCTTAATTATGAAAGAGGAAAATAAGCAAACAAGTTTTCACATAATGATTTTTTTTAAGTGGAGAAAAATCTAAACAAATTTGGCAAAGCTCTTCCTTTCATTACATTAATAGTAGGAAATAAATTTCACAAAAATACTATTTAATTCACTCAAGATTATAAAGAAAGTTATTTTAATCAAAAACATAGATATTAGGTCAATATAGGCATTTATCATGATTCAACAAAATTCTCAAGTAACAGATTGTTTTTCTAGCTTCACAAAGTCTTTTTGAATATCTTTACTTAATTGTATCATACATTTTGAAAACTATTTTGTAAATTCTAGAGAGCTAATCGAATTATTATTATGCTTCTTATTTTGATGTTTTGGGGGGTTTACCAAATTTTGAGTAAAAAAATTACATTTTAAAATCTACTTGGGAAAGGAGTTTGAATCATTCATTTTATAAGTAAAATATACTTATTTCATTTTATTAGGACCTAAGCTGGCCAATGAATGAGTTTAACCAAGCATACATATTAGAATGCATTAGGTAAAACCTTGCGAAAATAATCTAGATTATATTCAGAAATAAAGCAATTCCAAATTGATTTACATCCTTTTCCTAATTGGAAAAAAATACGATGCAAATTAAAGCTAATTCAGATATTCTCTATCAGTAATAAATTGGAGGAAGGGGAATGGTAAAAGGTCAGCACACATATAATCTAGTTTCAAGATATGGATCTCCCTAATTTCAAAAAAGATTGGAAAACATCCATGTTTTTCCCTCACAAATACGCTCATATATTAACATTTTACTGACTGAAAGCACAGCCATTTTTCTCATTAACAATGAAATCAATGATATGCATCTTAAGAATCTATACTTTTTCCATAGGATACAACAAAGGAAACAAACAACCTTTTACTATTTAAAATGCATCCCAGTCTGCATGTGAAATACTGTGTAGGTTTTTTTATTTGTATGTTTAATATTTTAATTTCACAATGAATATATATATATATTTATAGTTAGAAAAATAGTATTAATTTTTAATTAGCCCCAAAACATTTTTTTCTGATTTACTTTTGTGAATAAATAAATAAAATGTTTCTTAACACAGCACTACATGTTTATATCTAATAGGGGAGAAAATGTTAGCAGTCCTAAAAATGAACCCATGAAGTCATCATATCTACTGTTATAATTAATCGAATCAAATAGTTAAGAAATAACAATCTGGCTCAAAATTACACTTTTTTTGAACAATTGCTATAACTAGGGATCCATGTATGGCTTTCTCTTCAAGCATATTTGAATTATCTAAGCACTTCATGATCATTGCTGTTCTTTCCTCCAAAGTAAGTCAAACATAAAACAAATCTACCCTGATTCACATACATACAAGAGCTTTGTGTCTAATGATTTGGATATCATGAAACTGCTTGAGTCATGCCTTTGACAAAACAGATGGAATGCAGCTAAGAAAATAAAAAGTAGTTTCCAACTCTGAATACACTGTTACTTTGTCTAAACATAACTCATTATTTCAAATTATAAATGTAAAAATATATCTAGTGTTGGCATACCTTATGAAATGCAAAAGAAAACAAAATAACCTAGGCTCTTCATTGCAGTGTCTTTGTAGTTTGATTGAACACATCAATTATTTCAAAATGCCTTTGTCAAGGTTTTTAAGTTTTTGTTTTTTTTTCCTTCACACTGGCTTTGAACATTTTGGAGCAGATTCATTTCTTATTTGTGGTCACACAGAAGAATTCATGTAAAAGTAATGCCTAAATTGTGACCCAAAATTTTAATGCCAAGATGTTGATAATGACCTATAATCTTCATTATTGAATATGTGTTATATTTTTGTTAACCAGATATAAATATAATTAACAAAGATTAAAAATATTATCTTTATAATTCCACCTACATTAAATATTTTGTAATCTTATACAACTTAATTATAATTATTTAAGTATATTGATTATGAAGAATGAAACTGCGTCTTCTAATAATTTTTTAAATATAAAGTAGTATTTTAATTTTTATTGTTACTTAAGAAAAGTTTAAATTTAAGAGCATTGTTTCCTTAACTGTTCAATGTTGCTTATCAGAAGAGAAATAAACTGCTATGATTTCTACTAAGTCTTTATTTCTTTTTATTTTTTATTTTTTGCAATTTCATTTTAGTAATGACTTCAACAGTCTATACACAAAATATCCAAAGAAATACATGACTATTTTTAAATGGTTGTTTTAATATCCTTTTTTCCTGAAAACATTTTACTATGCCAGCTCAGTAAAACGTTAGTCCTCAAGACCTAATACTGTATTTCCCTTCACTATAATAACAGTTTAACAAAGAATAAAGATGTTAAGAAAACAACAAAAAATACTAACTCCCCTTGCTATTTCATCTTGAATAATGGCTCACTTTCCAAATTCTTTATCAAAAATAAAGAATAAGAATGTACTTGGAACAAAGAGTCAATTAAAATCTACCTTATTTACACTGTAATTCTGATCAATTATTTTTATACTCATAGATAACAAAGTTAAGGTATTACTAATCAATCTTGTAAAAACACTTTAATATATTTCCTACAACGTTGTTGTTTTGAAAACCTTTTCCAAATAGAATATCAACCCTTCATTTGGGTAATTTAAATGAAATTTCAGTTATTCCTGCTATCATTTTAGTCATTCATAAATCTCTACCTAGCATTTCTCTTTGATAATTTAAGATGTTTTCTGAACAATATTATTTTAAACATTTTCTTGTTTTCCAAGGAGAAGAGAGAGAAAAAAAAAAGCCCTAAATGAGAGATGTTTTACTTGAAATTTAAATTTTGCTGAGACTTTGGGCTTAGTGCTCTCTTAAAAACAAAACAAAATAAAACAAGGCATAAAACAAACCAGCTACATTTACCAACAGATACAACAGCAAGGCAATCAAAATAAGTTATACTTCAGTATTAAGAGTGTTTTTTTATTTCCCCTTTCCAGCAGACGCCTAGAAGTCCTTTCTAAAGACAAAATGTTGATTAAACTATAATATCCTAGGTGGATCTAACAGTAGCATTGGCTGAAAGATATATAATGAGACTTTACCCATTACATTTTTATTGAACATAAAAGATACAAACTGGGTTCTTGTGAACATTTTAAATGCATTAGATAGCATATGTACATAAAAACTGCTAGATTTGTAATGAAGCATTTTCTTACACTTAAAGATTAACGAGGAAAAAATGAAAGGATACTAGAGCTCTAAACTAAAAAGATTAGCAGTGAACATGTTTAAAATTGCATGTACTATACATTAACAGCTTACTTTAAAGCCACCAATATTCTGGAAATATTACTAATTACTAATACATAGGCCTTTAGTCAATTACCTGTTGCCACTATGACTGCTGACCATCAGAGAGACTAAGAGGCTGCCAATTGGTAAACCTTACAGGAGCAAATAGTGAAAAGAACCTGAGCCTAAATAAATAAATAAATAAATAAATAAATAAATAAATAAAATGTGCCATATAAGTCCAGAAAAGTTCTCTACCCTAATTGTGTGCTCTAGAACTCAGTCCTCATACTAGAAAACTATAGACTTTTCCACTTAACCCGACCATTAAAGATTTTTCAAAAACCAGAGTTCAAGCCAAAAAGAGGCAAACACCTGAAAATAGAGGCATTTGTTATAAAGTTTCTTAAATGCATTTCCCCCGCAATTAAAATAATGAGAAAGGTCTAGATGAATGAATATATAATTGTTAGAAAGTTTCAACTATCAGAGCTGAAGCATAACTCATTCTAAATTTTTGGCTGGCAAATATCAGCAAAATATATTTACCTCCAGGATTTCATCATTTTCAAAAGTGCTCAAGTGAGTTTTTAATTTCCTCTTGGTTCTGTTTAGGGCAGATGTACATGTTAAGACACATGCACAAAAATAAGAGATTACTACGCTTTACTTTAAAACACAAATGTCCGTGACTTTTCTCTTTACAACACTAAAATTTATGAACACGTCAAAATTTATTTTAATATATCCTTTATTTCTTAAAAACTAGGAGAAAGGAACCAATGAGGAGTATTTGCCCCATGTAAATCCACAAACTGAGAAATATAAGCAAAACAAGTGAACAGTAACTCAATAGAGAGAGGAGAGGCTATATACCCCAAAGCAAACTCCCAAAAGCATTTCGGAAACAGTTTACAGTCCAGCAAAACAGAAAGACTAAATTCTTTATCAGACACTGAATTAACGACTGAGCTGCATACCCAACAGCTTAAAATTATTTTGTAAAGTAAAAAATGGTGCAATTGCTTACTTGATGAAAGTACTTTAGGAAGTACTTTCCTAAAACTGGAAGCTTCAGATGCATCATGATAAACAAGCCAGTTGGACTATTTATTTTTCTCTGATCTAAATGACTAGATGAGCTAGTAGCCAGAAATAATTGAAAGATGTGAAAAACCTCTTTGCAAAACAGCTTGGTAAACAGCATGTTTGTGCTGAAAGCGAGATAAGTAGTAAATACTTAAGATTAAGCATTCTGAGATTTACAACTGACTCTCAAACCAGCAACTTCTAAATAGTGTTTATTTGCCTTTGAGGTTTTTTTGGGGTTTTGTTTTGTTTTTGTTTTTGTTTTTTTAAATTCATCCTGCCCTGTAGACTGTAAGGTTTTGATATTACTGTTCGTTCTTTAAACTACACTCATCAGCTCTATAGGGTCATGGCCTGTAGGAGGGAAGTAAAATTGCATTTTTTTCTCACTGCATTTCCACATTCTTCAGGATCTGACCATGAATTTATTCATTTATATAATAAATAGTTATTGAGTACCTACTAAAAGTGAGATAAATAAGAATAAGAAATAAGTAACAAGAATTATGTTTTAGTGGACTTTTTACCTTTAAAAAATCCACTAAGATTTAAACTCAAAAATTTGTAAGAGTGTTTATAGTTAAACTATTTATTATAACTTGGCTTTGTTTAAAAAAAAAGTAAAAAAAAAAACTTGGCTTTGTTCTTAGTTCTTTTGCTTTTTAATTATTTGCTTTATTTACTTGGAGATATTGGAGAATTTTCCTGTCTACTTTCAGGGTTGAATTAAATTTTAAATCCTTAAGCACTCAGACTTAGTAGTAACCTTGAAGAAGAAAAAGAAGTACTTTAAAATTTATTTTGAAAGATGTAACAAAATTCGTTTGGAGAGAAAAGATTGGAAGGACTATACTACTCTACATTAGAGAATAGGTTCCTAAGTATTTTCCTATTATCATCTATTCCCAGGTATGGGAAAAATTATTTGCAAATTGTTTAATGTCTTCATCAGCAACCTGACTGTAAGCATCAAGGGATCAGGAAGGACTATGCCTGTTTTGTTCATCAGTATGTCCCCAGTGTCTGTCACAGTGCTCGGCACCCAGCACGTACTCAATAAATATTTTGATAGAATATCTGCAGGCCGTTCTTACCGTTCTCCTGCTGCCAGAACCCAAGGTCTACTGCTGCTCTGCTCATCACTTAGGTTATCTATACTCTGTTTTTAAAAACAAGTTCTATCTATCTACTTCCCCTTGGGGGAAGAAGAACCTAAGTGCCACAGCTTTTTCCTTTCCCATAGAAGAGTTTTAGGCTTTACCTTCCTAAGAGCCTGGCTGTGAAGGGAAGACCAACAATCTGCACAAATCTGGGGGGAGAAATGTAGTTAACCCTTAGGTATGTAAGCTTCTAATTCAAGCAGAGTCTGAATGCATTTGCTATTCCACCAGGACTTCCCAATGAGTTTTCTCTTAATAGGAAGTCTTTTTGGACCTCATCTTATGAACTCTTTAGAAAGTCCCAAGTAGTTTCAAATCCTTAGGTTGCACACCAAGTACCAAAATCAAGTCATTTGAATTTAGATATGAATTCCAATAGAAACCACTATCAGACTTCTTTGTTTATGTTCCCTAAGTGCTAATGAGCCCTTATCACTGTGGCTCTTTTTATTTGCACTCAGAATATCCCTCATAATATATGCTTCTACAAATTCATAGGGTTACCTAAGAATTGTTTATTGCTATACATTTTTTTTGAAATCTCTGATACATTATCTTCCCAATGACCCTACAAGTTAGTCAAAGAAGTTATTATCTTCACTTTCTAAATAAAAAACAGGCATAGAAAGGTCACAAGGCTAGCAAGTAGTAGAGCTGTCTTTTAACTCCAAGTTCAGATTTTTTTAAAAGATGATCTAATGCAGGGATCCCAAACTAGCAATCTTCTTAAGTATCTTGACACTCAGTTTTTAAAATGAAAATTAATTTCTATGTGCCTAAGCAACGTTATGTCACAGGCCTACCACTCCTTTTCCACATTCATGTTACTACCCAGTCACTGAAGTTATTTGCATTGAGATCTCATCAAAAAGAACAGCCATTCATTTATTCAATGATCCATCCAATTGTCTTCACAGTACAGCCATTATTTGAAATACTAGGAATCTCAAGTTTCATAAGACATGATCACCGCCCTCAAAAATTTTCAAGCTAGTGAGGAACTCAGATAAGCCCACGTGGACAACTGGGTAGCAAACAGAGGAATGGACAAAGTGCCAGGCCAGCACAAAGATCAGGTATTTAAATCAGAATGTGGGGATCAGATCATGGAAGGTAATCACTGTATGGCTAGTATAAGTCTCCATTATCTCTCTCACTTAGGTTTTCAAGTGGCAATCCAGACTGCAACTTTTAAAATTTAAATTCTCAGTATTTATTAACATTCTGTCATATAGAATGAAAACTACAGACATAGCTTTAACCTAAAGCTAAAGTTCAAATCGTTACAGATTCTTGTTAAATTTTGGTAATGTTTTGGAGGAGAGCCCAAGGCTACAGTTCTACCATAGATACAGAAATTTTAAAAATAGATCTTCAAAATACAATGAAAAGACAGGTAAGAGACATGCCTTATTTCTGATCAATAAAGGAAATTATATTCAATATTGTTGCTAGCTTAAAGCCACCTTAAATGTTTCATCTAGCACTATGTATACCACTGTGTTCTAAGTACATATGATCTTATACCAAATTTAGGGAAGGTAAAAAGCCACATAACCAAAATTTACCTAAAAGGAACATATCCAGTTTTCTATGTATTATTACCTAATACTCGCTAAGCTCCTGGATACAGAAAAACTAAATTATATTTTTAAAACTATTTGTTGATTTGTTAAAAAGGGCTCTGGCCCAACCACAACATGAAAACTGTTTAGATTCCACATATCTTGGAATTTTTACCAAAAACCCTAATTCAGTCAAAGATTGTCATGTGATAGTTTTATATTCAAGTCTTTAAACTCTTAGCTTCAAGAATCAGTATGTATAGAGAGAGAGCTAAAAAATATGCTAACTGTTCTTTGCTATAGACCTTGAACCATTCTCAATGTATCATTTTGGATGCCCTTGGTTGAACCAAAAACACCCAATTCAAGATAAACCACAGGAGTAATATAGAGGCACAGATTAACACAGAAGCTGTTTCTCACTCATTTTCCGAGTTTTGCCCCCATCTCTCCTCCCTGTGTCAGTTTCATCCTTAGGCGTTTCCTTCATGGCCACAAAATGAATACATTTGCTATATGCTTCCTTGTTTATATCTACAGAAAATAGGGACACTCTACTAGTCTAAGGATCAAACAAAATTCCCAAGGATCATTTTGATCAATCTTGTTTCATTCATTCAACAAATATTTATTGATCACCTACTGTATGTCGGGTACTATTCTTGGTACTGGGAATATAGCAATGAACAAAACATATTCCCTATTTTCGTGAAGCTTAAGTTCCTGTAACCATCCCTGAATCAATCACAGTGAGGACTGGTTTACCCCCATTAGTTTGGCACTTGTGGACTTAGGGTTAGGATCAATCCTAATCAAAGCACATGGCTACAACACAATGCTCCAAGGAACAGATGTTGGTAAGACAATTGCAATGTTCATCACTCAACCTGGTAATATTTGGCAATGGATATTAAAAATATTGAGATAAACTAATACACAATTCTGTATGAGTTGAAAAATACATATACAGAATTACTTTATATGGAAATAATCTATACCTTGAGGAGAATGGAAGTAATCTCCTGCAGTTGTGAAATGTGTTGCAAATCCCATCCCCAGGATGAGACTTCTGTTTTACCCAGTTACTACCAAGATGTCGGCCACCTAAAAGAAAACATTAGCCATGCTAGTGTTTTTACCACCATGATTAATGTCAGGAACTATATAGTAAAACTTTTTTAAAAAATGTGTATTTTTACGGGGGCGCCTGGCTGGCACAGCGGTTAAGCGTCTGCCTTCGGCTCAGGGCGTGATCCCGGAGTTATGGGATCGAGCCCCACATCAGGCTCCTCTGCTATGAGCCTGCTTCTTCCTCTCCCACTGCCCCTGCTTGTGTTCCCTCTCTCGCTGGCTGTCTCTCTCTCTGGCAAATAAATAAATAAAATCTTTTTAAAAAAATGTGTATTTTTAGTAAGTAAAATATCACCATGCTCCAGACCAAGCCTACAGTGTTCTAGTTCCCCCTTCAGTTTCTTCCATGGCCACAGTCTTCATCCTTGTCCTCCCCCTGAGGGGCCTGAAGAGAGGATGGCCAAATTCATTATAACCACCAAAAAAACCAACAAAAAAGTTAGTGTGTGACATGATGGGTAAGAAGTCTTCTTGAAATAAAGGACACAAAGAAGAATATGTTGAGCTTATTAGCAAGTGACCTATCAGATCATGTTACCAATTTTTAGCTCTGCCTCATCTGCATCATTAGCAGGGTTTACTTACAACAAACTCTAAGGCTGAATCACCAAAAATAAGATGTCAGAGCTATAACATCAGAAAAATCACATTCAGCTGTGCCTGTAGTGGACGTTCATGAAACAACCTAGCAACTGCCCAACTTGATGAATATGGTTACTCCAAGAAAAATCACCTCCAGTTGGGATGGAAATGCTTGAGAAGGCAGCATTTAAGCTAGGCTTTAAAGATTGAGGGAGGAGCACTGGGAGACGAAAGCCTGTTTGGGAACAATCTCATTTTGTTAGATCTGGATTCATACTCTTGGCTGGAGTCAGCTAACTTTTCCTAAGATAATTCTGCCTAGCTTTGGAGAAGGAACTGCTGTTGGTTAGAGATCAGAGTTTAGTCTCAGTAAATAAACTATAATATGATGGTACTCTTAAACAGAGGTATAACCTGAAGAAAAGTTTCCCTCTGAAGGACAGTCATAACTAAGATTTCAAAGCTGTTTTGAGAAAAGCTCTTGAAAATCTGTGAACAGTAATTTACCATTAAAAACTAGAAAGATTTTCAATGATAAGTTAGTCTTATGACCCTTATGCCCCCCCCACCAAACTGGTGAAACTTGGCTCAGAAAGGTAAGTGATTTGCCCAAGGTCATCACACAGCTAAAAAATCAAAGGGGCTGAAAGTGAACTACAGGTCAGCAGACTGTAACTGTAAGAGCTTTCACTTCTGCTGGAGTGGAAGCAAGGGACTGAGGAAAATGGAAAGAATCAGAAATGAAATGTGTGACAAAACCCAGTAGGAATCAACTGATCACATAAACAGATCTGTGATTATGGTGAGGCAAAATGAGATGCAATATCCTCTAAAAGGAAAGCATAATACAGACTTACTCCAAAAACCATGATTAAACAGAAGACAATTAAAATGCAACGTCTCCTCAAGGGTAAAAGGCATTCAATTAATTCAATCAAATGATTGCTCCTTTCTCTCCTGATATTTTTCATCAATGTATATAAAAGAAGAAAATTATACTCTAAAATTATACTCTAAAAATTAATCTCTAAAAGTATTACAGAGTAATTAAATTTAACTTGGCTTTAATTCTTGTAAGTGCTAAAGAAACTTTAAATATCACTTTTTACTCTAAATTCCCAATAAATCTTTTTATAAACAAAACTTTTTTAAAAGTCTGCTAAACAGTTAATCCTCGTTTTGTTTGTGTGAAAAATAAACCCAGCCTTGTAGTTCTAAGATAATTAATTCTCAAAGTTAGCAAATATATGTTGGAAAGGATAGCAAATTGACTTAAATGATAGTCTTTGCAGAATCCTCCTTTCCTTTCCCAACTACCTATAAAAGTTTACAGTGATGAAAATATAAAATTATTTTGTAGGAGAGAGAGAAGTGGTAAGAGGAAAAGAACTATTTAAGAATTAAACAAAATAAAAAATTTCTAGCTCAATACAGTGCCCCACCACTATTCTTTCCACAGATTTTACAACAGACCCAAGAAATAATTGTGATGCAAGACTCAAAATAATTGAGATGTCTCAGGAACAAGAAGTTAATACAGTCTCCTTCCTATACCTGAAAAAGTACAGAAGATATAAGTTATCTCAGAAGCCATACAGCCTTCAGGGGATAGTTTACATTTGTTCCACACAAATGAAAGCCTTAAAAATGTTTTAAACATATACAAAGTGTTGTGATGGGATCATCTACTTTACCAATTCAGAGCCCAAGGAGTAGATAGAAATCATTATAGAATCGTAGGAATGATTTAATTATATTTTTGTCAGTCTCCTTAATAGGTTGGAAATTTTCTGAGAGCAAGGACCACCCATGTCTTTCTCTTCTTTATACCCCCAGCACTGGTACATTGTCGGTGTTTGATAAATTGAACTCACAAAGATGTATACAGTGTTCTTTCAATAATTATTGACATCCATTTTGAGATCATCTCCCTTTTATACTGCTGTAACTGCAGAAAAATTTTAAGGAAATATATCTAATTATTCTTCTAATCCCGGGTTTTATATGAGTATAACTATGAACTAAATATGTGTAGGAAAAGGCATCAGACCTTAAAGAAGCACATAGAAAATTGGTGATGCAAAACTCCAAATTGACTAAATCAGGTTTGTTATTTTATCCATTAAATAGTCTAAGCAGATTAACTGGAACCAGACATGTGAAGATTCATAAGGTTTGCTTTTTTCATAACATCAGTTATTAAAAACAAAATTATAGGTTGCTTTTAGCGCATCTAACTTAATAGTTTAAGGAAAATACAGATCTTGATAAATAATTTTCTAGAAGTGTACATAGGCAGAAATGCTATAAGAATGGTGCCTTTTTCTACAACCAAGTGACAAAGTACTGAATTCCAGCAATCTTAACATAAATAATGCCAATTACTGATATCACCACAGATATATTTCATATGCAAATTACTGATATCACCACAGATATATTTTATATGCAAATTAAGTCCAAAACAAAGATTCGTTTTCCTAAAAAACCAACTAGAAAGAGACTATATACCTCTAAGCAGTTATCTAATAGGCATAACTTTAATCATAGCATCTGCAATAAAAGCAGTCTCTCCAGGTAACGACTGAAAGAATGTGACAACCTGTTTTGGGTAGATTTCAGTCAAAGAAACTTCTCTGTCAATTGAAGAATACTGATTTCCCAGAATGAATGTCAGAAGCTTATTAACCCAAATGTCAAGACATATATTTCTGGGCTTATAACTAAAATACCATGTGAAACTATCTTTAAAGCTTTACACTAGGATATACACATTCAGTGTAAATAAAATAGGTAATGTATCAATAGAAACGTTACATTTTAGAAAAGATTTTGAAAACATGCAGCCAGTATTCACATTTTCAAGCCAATTCCAGTCTTGTAATTGTGCCATTATTAACTATATATGCTTAGCCAGCAAATATGATACTTGAATACTTTTTGAATTGTCACAAATAGCTCTACTTTCAAATATTTCAGAAGTGGGTAACATTGCCTGTTAGCTTTTGATAATGCTGTGTAAAACCTGTATGAGTGGCCACAGGATAAAAAGAAAAAAACACCACTCTAGTTAGGCTCAATGATTGTTTATCTGCATGTGTCACACTTAATATATATTTGATACAGTCACATTACAATGTTATTCTACTTTATTATTTAAACCAGTTTACACCCTTGGTAATAGTGTCAAGAACACAAATTCCTAGATTTTATATATATATATATATATACATATATATATATATGTATATATATATATAGTGAAACATGTATATATATATATTTCAGAAATACATAAATCATCAAAACTATACATTAACTCTCAATAGCCACTGTGTCCAAATGTGTGTGTGTGTGTATGTGTGTATAGCAGTTGTTTATTTTGGTGATTATTTGATTTTAATTTAATAGTTTTGTTTCCAAATATTTTTGTTTTTAACTTCTTTACTATTTTAATATTGTTCTTCCTACCCAACATTTAGCTAAACTGCTGTTGACCTGCATAAATGTGTTTCTGATGTCTGTCAGCAAGTATAAAAGCATAATTTCATTAAAGTGCATTATATATGCTCAGGACTGAGAGAACATTATAAAATGAAGAAGTTTGGCTAAAGTTCAACTGGGCATCAAATAGCACTGGCAAGAATTTTCTTAAACAGATGGTGTAAAATCTTGCTAACACAATAGTGTGTGCTTAACACAGGAACGATATCAGAAACAGATGTGCCGCAAATGACCAAAGTACCAAACAGAAACAATAAACATGGATATATATTAAAAACGCTGCCCTTGCCAACTTAAAAAAAAAGAAAAAAGAAAAAAGAAAAGAAAAAGAAAAACAGTGAACAAATGCATTTCCTTGTCAAATAAGAAATGCTACCGATATTTTTCCACACCAAGGTTGGCACACACATACTTCTTGCTTTGGTTTTCCCTTATGCATTGATATTTTACCTACTGTCAGGGTGGCCAAAATTAAGAACATAATTTTATTAGACACATTAAAAAACCTAATCATATTAAAAGAAAATAAGAGAAATTTAGCAGATCTGTGGCTCCTAGCCATCATTTGAAACTGAAAATATTCTCATCAGTCCAGAAATCTCTCTCCTTCTCTCTCTCTCTTACACACACACACACACACACACACACACACCCCTTTTGGAAGAGTGTATACAAGTGCCTGGTCAGTTAAAATTATTTGTCCAAGCGTTACACAACAGTATTAAAAGTACTAAGGGCCAAGCAACCACGACTGGCACAGAAACTAAAGCCAAGTAGAAGAAACTCGAATCCCTGCACAGGCCTTCTGAGGCTGTAATCATTTCCCCACTGGGTTCAGGTCAGGCCTAGTGCCCCTAGGACCTGGAGAGCCAGGCCTGCCTGAGTAACCTCCGAGCCTGGAGGCAGGCTCGTCCACAAGGTGACCTGGAATCCGCAGCAGGTCTCGACCCCGATGCGGATCCCTGTGTCTCCCGCTCCAGCCTGCGTAACTGACTGGGCGTCCTCAGCCTGCCCACTTTACTGAACAGCTCAGACAAACGTTGTTCTGGCCTAGTCAGGCCTTGTCCCATTACTTTCTTTGTTGTTGGCTTGGGGTTTTGGTTTTACCTTTTCATTTCACAGCTTTCTGTGGGGGTACTAAGATGAGCACTCGGGGCTTTTGAAGGCTTGAGCAAGAGTTACCTACCTATTTACAGGCAGATACGGTGAGGGGAAGAAGGGCTTGGGCCTTGGGTCTCCTCCAGACGCTGACTTTCTCAGAAAAGTCCTAACATCCTCTGGAAGCCAGAACTGATTTCAGGAGACGAATGTTTCGCATTTGAAACCCAAGCCTCCGCCCTAGGGTCGCCCACGGTAAAGGGCGCGAGGAGGGCAGTGGGCAAACCCACCAGGGCGATGAGACTGCCTCGGAGGCTGGCCTGGGCCAGGCATTCTGGCGCTCAGAGCCGCGGCCACCCTCCGCCCCAGTTTGGATTAGTGAGGTGGGGGTTCACGTAGGGTCCCCGCCTGCCTTTCGGAGCAGAGCACGTTTCTGGGCGTTTGCCCCTGGCGGCGCGCTGCGCCCACACGCCGCGGCGCTTCCCGGAGTGCACCGCGCGCAGAGGACGCTCCCGGCCAGTCCCGGGCTGCAGGCGGCCTGGGACCGAGACCCAGGGGGCTGAAGGACCGGGTCCTGAACGCCGTGAGGACCTGCATGGGAAGGTCGCCTCCAAAGGCCGCCGCCGGCGGGAAGGGCCTCACCCCCACAGGAGGCAGCCTGCAGGCCTCCGCCTCAGGCCGGGGGGTTACCAAGGAAATACAACAATATTTATGACCAGCAGGCGATGAGAAAGTGTTTTCCCAGCACGCGATCTACCCCCATCCTCCGTCAACTTCTCATCCCTCTAGTCCGTTTTCCCCACGGGCTCCACACGTGCGTCTGAGCCTTACATAACTGACCACAGGCAGAGGTCAGGTTCCTCCAGCCGTGTCCCCCCTCCCCCGCTCCTAAGAGAAATCCAGCTTCCAGAACTCCAGGAGAAAGGGAGGAGCCACACATCCAACCAGCCTGGAGTGAGGACTTCACTTTATACTCTGCAAGGCTCACACAATATCCTTTATATAAAGCACAATGGTTAAGACCTTGGAATAGGTTTGCATCCATACCCTGTCTCTAATTTGCCTGACAACTTGGCCCTTCTGTCTGAGCTTTGAGTTCCCCATCTGTGAATTGGGCATACGAATATATACCTCATAGAAAATTGTGAGGAATATACTTTACAACATATTTGAAATCTGGACGATGTGAAACAATAAATGGTATTTCTTATAAAAGGGTAGTACATGCATATACACATTCATCTCTAAAAATTCAAAGTCTTTTTAGGAAAAAAGATATCTCAGCTGCGAGGCGAGCAGTGCAAATAATCAGATGTTATGACTTCCTTTACTAACTGCTTTTTTCCCCCCACACTGACCTTTAAAAGACAGATTTACGTGGGCTGATGCGGATTTTTTTTTTTAATACCAGAGGTTTTCCCCACAATATCCCTAAAATTAATTATTGAGGCAGGGCAGAAGTATTCTGAAAGGACAACGAGGAGGAAACCTTGAAAAGAGACCACGTGTATTAAAAACCTCCAAGAAACTGCTGCCCATTGTGTCCAGTGACTTTGAAACTCAGTAACAAAGGCAAACTATAAAGCGCTGAGGCAGGTCAAGGCATTATTCCTGAAAGATGGTGCAACATGAAGGTGCCCTTTCTAAAAATGACCCTCTGAGTCCCTCCAGAGGAAGGGGTGGCTACTCAAAGGAAATTGGTAGGATTACACTCTTTTAAAATGATTTTTGACACATTGGTATACCTGTAGCAGCTGTGACTCAGTTGGCAAACTGTCTTGGTGTGTCTGGCAAGAGACTCAAGTCTTCAAGATAAAGCCCTAGCGTTTTCCTCCCTTAGAGTCCAGGTAAATTCAAGACCAAGGGGGACAGTGCAACCATCCCAGGTCTAGAGACCTCTTCCAGCTTTTTTCCAGGACTCCGGGCTAATTTCTGAGTCCTGGGGCTACTGTTCCTGCTCAGGACCTGTTCCTGCTTGAAACAGGGTAGCACTGGGGAGAGACTAGGCCAAGCCACTCAAGTACCCAAACACATGGTTATGACCTGGCACAGAGACTGGATCAGTCCTGTTTCAGACTCCACCTACAGCCCACACGTCTCCTCCATGTTCTTCTGCCTTGTTGCAGTCTGAAAACAGGCATGCATCTTCTTTCCAGGCCAGGGAAGTCTGAGAGCACCAGTATCTGGCTCCGCATGACCTCAGCTCCCATCCTGACTGTCCACCCAGGCCCCCTTCTGGTTCCACGGCAAGCCCAAACTTATGCTGACTTATGTCTGGCCAACACGCACAGCGTTTCCATGTGTGCAATCAGAATGGGTCCATGGAAGCTTACCCGGCCACTTTCACAATATTCAGAAGTTTGCACAAACTGACAGGAGTCGGGATGTCATGGAGACTTCTGAGGTCTAAGTCGTTCCAGCTCTGACTCCCAATAGCCTCCTTCTCTATAACTGAGGTTCAGACCTGGATGGTCTCTTAGGCACCCAGAGTAGTTTTCCAATTTAACTGAAAACATTGAGGTCTGAAGGACCCTCAAGTAGGGTCAAAATGAACCACCATGCCATAAGATCCAATGGAGGCTGCAAGTCCTTCACCCTAAAAGAAAAGTGAAGTTCAGGAATTCGCTTAATTTAAATTATCAGGATCTCCACCCCTTCCTTGCCTCACTCTTCTAAGGGACTAAAATATTTGAGTTCTGGACAAGAAAGTGCCAATGTGAAGAAGTAGCAAGCTTGAACTAAAAATACACAGAAAAGCTTGAAACCCTCCGTACCTGCCAGCACATACTTTCGTTCAAAAAGCCATATTTATTGCCCAGTGCCATGCACTGAACTAAGTTCCAGAGCCAGGAACAGCCCAAGGACCTGCCTCCAGGGTGCTTACAGCCTGCTGGAAGATCTGGTGGGGTCAACTTTATTCACCCATTTTGTGTCCAGGAAAACTATTTCCAAAGACTTCTCTGAAGTGGTGAGAGAGGGAGCGAGAGGGTGCATCGAGATGACCTGTGCACAGCCAGAGCCGTGCACCATGGCCTCTGCCAGACTCCATGCAGTGACCTGAACTGTGGTCCAAGCCAAAGGAAAGTTCCAGAAGCGAGTGCGGGCCTTTGCAATGCAGGCGATACAGAGAGCCATGTTCACATGTTTAATCCAGGCTTTGATCCACTCGTTGATGATTAGTCACTGGATTCTGTAATTCGCAAGAAGAGAGAGGTTTTACCACCAAGTTAAAGGCTCCGTGGGCTCCCTTTCCCGCTTTGGGCTGGTTTGACACTTCAAATCCCTATGCTATTTAACCTCCGCACAACGAGAGTGGAGGTAGAAAGGGGGCGCTCTTTCCCACTGGATACCAGCAGGGGAAAGCCTGAAGCTCGGCTGGAAGCCGGTGCCAGCAAGAGGCCTGTAGCTGGACCACCTGTGCTGAAGCTGCAACCCAGGTCAACTGGTCTACCTAAAGAACCATTTGAGATGGGTAAATGAATCCATTAACTGAAGGTGTCTGTTTTTTAACTCACCGCAAATAGGGCAACACGGGAATGGTTAAAAGGCAGCCTCAAGTCTGGCCTCTGGGTTTGAATTTCAACCCACTTCCCACTTTGGTGAAATGGCCACAGGCAAGTTACTGAAGTAGGGTTTTACACCTCAGCACCAGAGGGGCATTTGACAAGTAATAAGCAACAACTATGATTACTGCCACTTTCACAATATTCAGAAGTTTGCACAAACTGACAAGAGTCAGGGTGCCAAGCATTTAAATGTGCCAGATTAACCCCCAAATAAACTAGTGACAAAAGAGGAGGAAAAGGTTTTCATTGTGCCTCCTTGAAACAAACTGCCATGGTAGAATAGCTCCCAGCTTCGAGCTCTTCTCCAGTCTCTGCAGCTCTGGGAGGCTTATCTGGCACTGGCCACCGGATCTGTTGAATTCCCAGAAATAGCCAACTGGAAGCCAGGTCGGTGCTGAGGAGGAACATTGGCCTGTCCCCTTCAGCTAGGGAATGAGGCCTTTGGTGACGCCTTTTCATCTAGACCTCTCTTTGAGCAGCAAAGGAGGACGCAGGAGGAGCGTAAGATTGAGAATCTGCGCATCAGTGAACGCATTTCAACATCAGTGCTGTCATCTCCATTTTCTGGATGAAAAAACCGAGGTGTTAAGTTGTTAAATTGCTCTGAAATCCATTACAGGTTTGACTAATTTCAAATCTCATACTCTTACTCTAATAGCACGTTGCCTAGCTTCTTAAACCTTGAGTTCCCTCTAAGGCAGACAGGCAGTCAGGCTAGTAGGGAAGAAGGAAAGGAGGAAGGGAAAGGGGAAGGAGAAGAAGGAAAGGAAAACACTGCCAAAGTTACAAGAATCAGTCTCCTGAAGCGGAAATCCATATAAAAAGTTATTTAACTTTTTTTTAAAAAAATTATGTTTCAACATTATTCTGCAGACTTTTTTTTTTTTTTTAAGCATCATTTTACAGGATACATCGGTAAAGCAACGACACATCATCGGTAAAGCAACGACGGGATGTGTCAGTGTTGCCGGGAAGATGTTACCGAGATTGTGGGCGGGACGACCCAGGTTTGCTTGGGGCACATTCACACCGGCTAATAACCCGAGCTGTGTGTTCCCTTATCAAAACCGGATTGAAGCCGGCGAATAGGAGGCTCACACAGCTCCCCGCCACCACCACCACCCCTCCCCACTCCACCCGACAAACACTCTCAGGCGCCCGTGTTTTTACACTCAAATCAAATTTGGCTTTTTTGCCTCCCTGGCCGGGTTTTAGTGCGCCTCTCAGGGATTCCTGCGGAAGAGAAGGGTGGAGGAGGGGAAGTCCGCGGGGCTAGAGTTTCCGTCCTCCTTCTAGATTAGTGAGCTCCACTATAGATCCGCCCTGTGAGCCTAGTAGGATGTGTAGAAAAACCCAGGGCGGGGGGAATTGGGGTTAAGGAACCGTCGGGTTTTGAGTTGTTTCCCAACAACCATCCACCTCCTAGTTCGGTTTTTACGGAGTTGTGTGGGCCGAGGTCTGCAGAAACAGGTTAGAATCAGGTTTCTCCTGGTCCTGCCGCGTTGCTTATTCGTAACGATAAAATGCATATAAAATTAGCAGCTCTAAACCACAAGTGTGCTTAAGGCGAAGATTGTGGGCTTGGAAATGTCACAATGGGTAGATAGTGTAGTGGACTTTCGCGCTTTGCGCAGTAGCATTTAGTCTGGAGCGTCCCAGACTGCGTCTTGACTAATTTCGGGCTCCATAGGGCTCCCAATTCTGTCATTCGTACTACCCGTCCTATCAGGCGAGAAACGCTTCCCCCTTCTCCTTTTGCAGAGGACTGGGCAAGTTTACTCGCGTTCTGGCGGGACAAGCGCACCCGCTGAAAAGAGACACCGAACCCACACGTACGGCTTTCTCGGGCAGGCGCAGAACGTGGTTTTCGGTTGTTGGGTCTCTAGAACCGCTGGAGACCGCTGGCCCCAACAGACGCGCACCACTGCAGCTAGCGCAACAGACGCCCGGCGGGGCGGCATAGGCCAGGCGGTGCCTGCGCGCCAGTGCGTTCCCGGCTGTCCCACGCTGAGCACGGTAGCCTCGCCCGGAAGTTTAGTGAGCCTCGGCTCGGCCCGCAGTGGGGCAAGAGACCGGGAGGTCCCAGGCGGAGGCCCTCGCCACCTTTGGGCGTCCTCCACTGGCGTGAATAAACACGTCCCTCCTTTTCCCTCAGAAACTGAGAAGGAGCCTGGGACCGGTAAGTCCCAAGGTGAGCGCGTTTCCCGCTGCGCTCTGAGGGGTGACGCGGGTTCTGAGCGGGCAAGTTGGCGGGAGAAAGCCTCTGGAAGCTATCTCCTTCAGTCTCTTTCCAAATTAGTATTAGTAATGGTTAGACGGGGTGGGCAAAAATCAAAGGACACACTCATAACCCTGAACCAAGTGTGACCTTCGCAGTTTCAGGGCGCTCTTGGCTGAGATTTTACCTTCATGCGTAAAGAGGCCGCCACAAGAATCAGCCAGAAGTTGCGCTTTTTTTTTTTTTTTTTTTTAATCCGCGCGGAGGTCTCCCCTGCCTCACCTTCCGACTGGGCTCTGGCCGGCCCCCGGCGCGGGGGTCGCTGGCTGGGGGAGGGGGGGGCGTAGCGGTGCCGCGGCTGGCGCTGACCCTGAGCCTGCGGCCCCAGCTGTCCTCGCCCAGGTCTCCACAGGTCTGACCCGAGCGGGTCCTCGAAGGCTCGTGAAAGGGCTGGGAGCCAGGGCGCGCGGATTCAGGAAGCGAGATTCCGGAGGTTACTTGAGTATTGCGGAAACTCCAGGTTAAGTTCCCTCAAACATGTGGTTACTCACCGCGAGGAGCTCAGAGGCAAAGGGTTCAATAGTCAAGTTGGTGGAGACTTTCCCTACTTAAAGTAATAATTTGCTAATTCGGATCTATTGCTTTTAAATATCGAGTTCCAGAGACCTTTGTCAATGCAGGCTTAATTTCATCCTACTGATGAAGGATGTTTATAAACGGCTCCTGTGGAGGAAGCCGAGTGTGAAAATATCAGTTTTATGCCTTTTGATAAGAATTACCGAGGTGGAAGGCTTATTAGGCGATTACAAATCTCGCAGCTGCTCGCAGCCCAATTAGGCAGCTCTTCGCGGTGAGTGGAAACTGGAGGGGTCAGAGCGGGTTGGTGTTCCCGCTCTCCGTCCCTGGACCTCCAATCAAGGCCTGGCCCCAGGGGACCCAGACCCCTTCCCTGACCTCCTCCGGCTTTAGGGAGACACACCCAGAGCCTCCTAACTTGCCAGGCCGCCCTCCCAAGTCTCTCTGGGTTTCTTCCTCGGGCCCTGCAAAGAGCCTTTGCAGTCCAGGGGTGTTGGTTAGTCCCCTGGGTGGGCTTGCGGTCTTCGATTTTCATTTAAGGAAAGATGACCATCTAGAAATTTCAAGTTAGTAGGTAGGAATCGACCCGACGTGGGCGATTCCTCTCCCACCTGCAGAAACACAAGATGATGTTTTTTGGTATCTCCTCCTTCGACCAGAATTGGTTTCAATTGGAGTTTGGGCCAAAAACCCTTATTACAAAGACAAAAAGAGCCCTGATTTTTAGCACAGGAACCCAACTCTGCGAAGCAGCGGGTGGACTTTTCCTTTGCCCTAGCGGAGGAGGAGCGTGGGTAAGAGGTGTGACGCGAGCTCCAAGAAGCCGGGCCACGTTCAGGAGCAACCCCTCGGCGTGCTCGCCCCTGACAAAGGGTCAGGAGGTCCTTGGGCCCAGCACCAACGGGACGCTCAGCCCCGACACTCACAGCAAATACCTGCACAACCCCCTCCTCCCACCTCCGCACACGACCGCAGCCAAAGGCTTACAATGCAGAGGATACAGAAACAGACTCACCGCCGGGAGGCCTACAGAGCAAGGCTGTGTGCGCACAATCACACCCCGGGAAAAGGTCCGCGTCCGGCAGTGCGTCAGCAGTAAAGCGAACGCCAGACCAGTGTTTTAGTTCTGAGGTCTGACGACCATTCTTCTTCCCCATGCCCAGAAGCCTCTAAAAATGATCATTTCCTCCACTGATGCAGAGATAGGGGCTCTTAGATCAAGATTAGTATTTTGAAAACCTGATTGAGAGCCGAGCCGACTGATTAGCCGAGGGTGGGTGAAAAGACCGCATAAACGCACGCGCCCCCGCCCTACTTTCCCAAAGCAGTTCCTGCGCTCTCCGGATCTCCAAATGACCCGAGCGATTAATTCTCCCGGAGAGTAGCTAAGCAGTACCCCAGATTATTTTGCAGACCCTAATGAATAGTAACTAAATCTCTGAACTGGATCCTTATTTTTAATTCCACTTTCAATCCTGCTCTCTATAAACACCCTGATAGGACCAATGTTCTGACGATTCTTTCCATTCGGAAGAGCCATCTCAACACCAATGCTATTTCATGGAAAATGCATTATGTGAATTTCCCCCCAAATACTAATTTTTGCACTTGATGAAAAACACAAGACTTTCTGTTCTCCACGCACAGGTCAGCTTTTCGAGAAGTAGGTCCGCCCCAAGCCTTCAGCTGTGTAAGAGGGCACAGATCCCAGCGTCCCCTACCCCCCCACTTAATAAATTTAAGCGAGATCTCCCAGAAAGGACCGGAAGGGGGATGGCTAATATTAATGTGTGCGCAGCTGCGCGAAAAAGAAAACAATGGCAATAGGAAAATGCTCTGGGGACCCTCGTGTTTATGGGAGAAAAATGTACTTGAGGGAAAACTAAATTTGCAGTCGTTGCTCGGTCCCAGACTGTTACACAGACTCACTTCATTACAGGAAAGGCTACCTATCTCTGCTCACCGCCCTTCCTCTAGTCTGCTGTTGACCTGTCTGGGCGAGAGCCCTTCGATCTTACTCTAATAGACAAACGAGGCAAGGAGATAAGAATATATAAGATTATAGATAGATATGTAGATATATATATCCGTCTAATTGGAGCAACATCACATGATTTTACTAAAGGCCTTCAGGAAACAGACTCCCAGGTATTCTTAAATTGTGTTTTGCTTTGTTTCGTTTCTTTAAAAAAGGGAAAATTGGAAATAAAAATATTGTTAAATAGTCTCTTACTAAATTCCCCTTTACACACTAAATAAGGAAGTAAAATTTGCACCATAAAGAAGCTATTTAAGCAAACACACCCTCCAATCCTAATCAAAATTACGGTATTCTGAGAACACCGCCCCCCTCCACAAACCGGCAGCCAACATTTGAGGCAGGAACTGGCCCCTTCTAGGGCTTAAATTTTGTCTAGGACGAGATGAAAGAGTAATACTATTAGCAACATACTTTTTGTCTTTCTTGTAGCCTTGGTTTCAAATCTAGTCGCAAATCATAAGCTTTTGTGCTGCTCAGATGTTCCTTCTTTATCTTAATGAGAAAACTTTTCGCAAAGGGAGCGCGAATCGTTAGATAAATCAGCCCCCAGGCTGCCAGGGAGCGGTCGAGTTCCTCGGCTAGACAGGAGAGTTGCGTGTTTCAGGAGAATGACTAAAAAGTTTAAGTCACTCAGACCGCTGCTTCCCCTTCTGCTTGCTGCAGAAAGAGATGTAACCTGAATCTTTGTTTAGGTTTTGGTTGGGGAGCGAGAATTAAAAAGCCACGGCAAATGCAGAGAGCAGACTTTTTTTTTTTTTAAGTCAAAAGTTAACAGGCCATTCCCAGTGTTGTTTTTTTTTTTTTTTCACTCTTTAATACTAAATCTGGAGTAAGTTGGCTTGCTCTGATAAAGATCTTAACATGTACAGAAGGCGGGTTTTCCTTAAGGAGGTGAGGCTATTCCTCCAGGAGAGGACTCCCCCCGCACACACACCCCCTTCCCTCCCTTTATGTAAGGTTCCACCCTCTGGAAAACAAAACTTTTTTTTTTTTTCTTTTCCTGGAGGGACAGACCTCAGTGAAGTTGGGATAAGAATCTTAAGAACAGTTCACCAGAGTGGTAACGGCCACAGCGGCCTCTTTGGACGAAGACTTGCTTGTAGCATTCTCACTCTTCTCGGTGTCAGCTTTTATTAGTGCTTTGGGGCGGGGGAGGGGGGAAGATCGGCAGACACGGACGGCCGCTGACCCTCCGGAGTTGGTATGTGATAAGCAGCCCTAGCAGTGCCATGTATTGGAAAAGCGATCAGATGTTTGTGTGTAAACTAGAAGAAAAGGACGTGCCGGAGCTGGCAGTTCCCCCTGAGAAGGTGAGCGAGCCGACGCCTGGCCAGACCAGCTGAATTGCAGTTTCCTTGAAACGCGAGCTGTTTGGGCTCCTAAACGAGGTTCAGAAATTACCTGTAACGGCCTCATCTTCAGACCTGGCATTTTTTTTTTTTATTACGTAGTAGCGTTAGTCAGTAATCATTGCCTCCCCTCCCCACAAGCTCACTTAACCTGAGGCATGGAGACTGTAATTTGGGAGACGAAGCCTCGAGCCTAAGGCGTTCTCGGGTACATGTGAGTCGTGCTTTTGTTCTTTTTGCCGTGGTGATCGTGGCGGTGGGGAAGAGCGAGTCGGGAGGTCCGGGCGGCTGTCGGGTGGGATCGGGGGCTTGGCTCCTGGTGTCCAGCAGCTCGCGGGCGCTTGCCGGCCCGGAGGCGGCGCCGCGGGCCCACCGCGGAACGGAGGGAGTGGTGGCTCCTGGAAGGCCTCGGGGGATTCCAGGGCCGGCCAGGAGGGCCATTTTACTTATAATACAAAAAAAAAAAAAAAAAAAAGGCAAAACCCAGGGCGAGCGAGTCACACCTTTCGTCGAGTAGATGGGGAAAACTGACAAGCGCTCACCTCACTCTGGAGGCAGGACCCGTTGGTGTCTCGCGTTTTAAGTTTGAAAATCTTCGGCAGCCTGTTTGAGCGCCTCAGAGGGACCCGCGTTGAGTACCGCTGACTTTGTCGGACGCTGGCGGGGAATACCCAGCTAACGCGGGACTTTTCTGCTTAAACCCTCTTTGTGTCTGAGAGGATGCGGCCTCTGAGCGGCGGCGCTGGGACCAGCTTAGAGAGCGCAGTGGAGGGTCCCCCTTTAGGGCCGGGCGGCGAGGGGGTCTCCGGGGTTTGGACGGTATCTCGCCTGGCGCAGCCAGAAGGAGGGAGATGAAGAGTCAGAACCGCAGGTGTGGGCTGCTCGAGTTCGGCACTCCCTCCCCCCAAACTAGAGTTTTCGTAAACGAAGACAGAAAAAGCCTACAGAGGCTGCGTTTTCGTTTAAGAACAAAACTCCAGCAAAGGCTTGGAAACACTTGAGTAATGCGCGCTGTTGCTTTAAAACATTTTGACCGAGGTTGGGTGAGTTTTAATGGCACAAATTAAATTCAGCTGGATATTTTCCATTATTCGTCCCGCTTTTTGCGCTGGTTAAAAATAATCCTTTAGTAGCTCAAATGTTGACTTACTGAGCAATAAGTGGCAATTTACACCTTAAAGAAACGAGTGTAAATCACTCGCAGCTCTAATTGCTGTAAGTTTACGAAAGAGCTGCTAGCTTGGTTTAATCTGAAGCATTTTCATTCAAATTGTCATCGGAACAAACACCAGGCTTCTTAAATCCCGCTGTAATTAGCTTTCAAGTATCCTATTAAACCTCTTCACCTTTCGTGCTATCCAATTCAAAAAGCTCCCTTTTAAAAATATATATGTGTCTTGCTCTTTTAATTGAGGTTATTAAAGAAATCAAGTTTCTTCTCCCACCCCCTCCTCAATCCTCTTTTCTTCTCTCCCACTCCCCCCCTCCCCGCCCCTTGCACCCGCTTTAGCCTGGTGATCCCCGCTCCGCCGTGATTGACGTCTAGAAAGAAAATGCTTTGTGCTGGGATGATTGTTATTAACTTGTTACCCCCGGCAGGGGGGCGGGGAACCGACTTGCTCCGGTGAGCTCTAGGGACCCGCGCCCCCGAGAGCGCCGCAGCGCGCCGGTCGAGCCCTCAGCGCTGCGGTGGCCGACTTGCCCCGCGCTCCGGCAGCGCTGCCGCGGCTCGTGGCCGACAAGGGAGGCTGCGCTCCCGCCGTTTTGCCCGCGGCGCCGGGGCCCTGAAGCCTTGACGGCTGCACGCGCGGCCCGGCGCCCTGGGGGCCTTCATTAGCCCGCTCCGCGTGCCAGAAGCCGAGGCTCTGGGCTGAACGCGCCGGCTCTGAACTTCTACTCTCCGTTTTCCCCCATTTTCCCCTCCTCCCGCCCCGCAGTGCCAGGGTCTCATGTCGGAGGAGTGCGGGCGGATTGCAGCCCTGGCGGCCGGGAGGACTCGGAAAGGCGCCGGGGAAGAGGGACTGGTGAGTGGGGAGGGACACAGCTATTGGCAAGACTGGACGTGTGGAGGCAGCCAAGGACGAAGCGCCGCTGTCCCCGAGCTCCTTCGTGGGCCCAGCTGGCCCCTCGGGGAGCGGGTAGAAGGAGGGCTGGGGCAGGGCGGGGTGGAAAGCTGAGCTGGCGAGACGGGCTGGGCAAGGCTGTAAGGGCTTCCAGGGTCCTTGAGGTCAGGGGTCCACAGCCCCAGTGGGTGCGTGGCGGGAGCTTGGACCGAGGGGGGGGGAGAGCCGGGAGCGAGACCTCACGAACTGGGGGTGGCCCGGGGGAAAGGAGGGGAAGGGGTGAGGGAGCCCCGGTGGTTCTGTGGGATAAGGAGAGGAGGAGGGGTCTAGAACCGCGTGCGACTGCGCCTCACGGCTTCCTTCAGGTGAGCCCCGAGGGAGCGGGGGACGAGGACTCGTGCTCCTCCTCGGCCCCGCTGTCCCCGTCGTCCTCGCCCCGGTCCATGGCCTCGGGCTCTGTCTGCCCCCCTGGCAAGTGTGTGTGCAACAGCTGCGGTCTGGAGATCGTGGACAAGTACCTTCTCAAGGTAGGGTGGAGCCGAGAGGCCCAAGGGGAGCGGGGTTACCTTGGGAACTCTGGGAAAAGAGAAAAGTTTCCTCCCCCCTTTTTTCCTTTCAAGTTCTCGTGCAGGTTGTAGGCTTTCTCAGCAAATCAGCCCAGTCTAGGGCAAGTCGAAAGAGTGGGAGAAGAAGTCATAGAATCTCCCACGTTGCAAAACAGCTTGTGTATATGACACGTCTGGTCTAGAAGTGCCGATACCCCGGGGTGGTTGCACTAGAGTCAGCCACCGACTTGTAGAGGAGCAAAAGTGGGTTAATCCTTTAACTCCTTTTGAAACAGGGTCCTGCCTGATTATTTTTACCGAGCCTGGGTTATGGTCCCTCCACCCCCAATAACACCCCTACACCTGCCTTCTTCTAAGAGTTCCTGGTCAGTATATGTTGGCTGATTCCCCTTTGCAGTGTCTCCTTTGGTAAGGACCACTGTAAAGTGCCTTAAAGGGTGTTTTCTGGACAGAATTTTTACGTAGTTCCACGTTAGTAACAGTCACTCGAGGCTTTTTCAAAGTAAGAGGTTGTGGGACCATTTACATGAAAACCATTTTCAGAACCTCCTTCCCCTTATTAATATTTGGAGGCCACCCAATGCTTTTTTAATGTCCCCTCCAGTTCTTGTGAAAAAAAAAATGGAAATCAATGTAAAGCTAGCCCCCCCCCCAAAAAAGAAGGAAGGCAAGAGGGAAAGAAGGCAGGAAGGGAAGCTAAAAGAAAGAAGAAAGAGAGATGGATAGGTGGATCCTGGGATGAAGTGCTAGTTTGAGAATTGACTGTCTTAATTTGTTTCACTTCTCTCAAAATATTGTACGGGAATTTTGGAGTAGAAATTCTGGCAGGCCACAGTGAAACATGTCACTGAGTGCAGGGTCATGGTCCCATCTGTCTTAATCCTAATATCATGGGTTTTCAACTTCAACAGCTCTTTAAAACCACTATTTAAAATAATGATCTCTCCTACACTGAATTAATAGCAAACCAGTTCACTTTCTATTCCCTCCTCATCAGTCTCCCCCACCACCCCCTCCCCCCATTTTTTCAAAAGATTTAATTATGGAGAGTATGAGTTCAAAAAGCAAGTTATTGGGCTTCTTTAAATTTCTACCTCAATGTATAAAGCTGTTTAATCTGTAAAGTGGGAATAATACCCTATAGATACAACCCAGATAAAGCACCAAAAGAAGTTTTGGTGAAAAATTGAAAAGTAACTAAATTAATTTTAATTGAGGATTGAGTGTTACAGCTGGCAAATTAACATGGCTCTCTCTTTAAATCTACATTCTTAAGATACCCTTTTCACTGTTCTAGACCTGAACCTTTTTGGATATCTCAAAATCATCTTTTGGATCAAAACTAGTTTGTTATTTTCAATGAGCCCTTTCAATAATTAGCATAATCTTTAAGAATGTTTCTGAATGGGTCTATAAAGGCTTTTAACACTTCACACCAGCGAGGATTTAGAAAAAAAAGGGCATTATAAAGTGACTCTTAACACACCTCTGAAATAGTTTCTAGTATTCACTTTTAGAATATATTTGTATATTATATTTACTTCTATTATATAAAATACCTAAGTTATCTGAGTAACTTACATAAAGCTTTTTGTTGTAGGACTGCAGTCCTCCCAGTGAAGTCTTCTATGTACCGTCTTATTCTATCGCTTTTTGTACATATTAGTATATTAGCTCTAACTAAAGTTTGACATTATATGAGTATATAAAAATTTTGAGTTTTTTTTTTTCATTTGAGTACTTATTCTAAAAGAGAAGTTTAAATTCAATTTGAGACACTGGTGAAAAATAATTGTTAGACCTAGTAGAGTTTTTGAGTGTACAACTGCTTAATATAGAAAATATAGAAACCATTTAATATAGAAAAACACCATCTCATGAGGCAAGTAAAATGAAGTTAAAACCAGAAAGTAGGAGAGGAATTAGATGTGTCTTTTGCCTCATCTAAAATTTCAGTGCCCTGTTGTTTGGATGGTTTTTCTGGCTTGGTCGCATATACATAGACAGATTGGATCGATAACAGCCATCAGGAAAGGTCTATATTCTCTAGAATTTTCTCTCTTTACCTTTCTTTCCTCCCTGGAAAAAAATGGAAGACAAATATATTTTTTCTTTTTTAAGTAAACTTTAAGGGAAGGTGGCAAACCAGGCATTAGGTTTGGTTTTAGGGAGTTAGAAGATAGCCATGACTCTGCTCTGAAGCCTGAATTTACACTTGCTTGGAGAGAGTGGAGAAAAAAAAAAAAGAGCCTGGATAAGATCAAAATGTAGAAGTCCCTAAACATTGGAATGCTAAAGGAAGCCTGTATTTTTAAATTTTAATTGGCCCATTTTAGGAAAAAATAGAAGGAAAATACATATTTATTTCTGGGTTGTATTAACCATTGTTAATATATTTTTATTCTGATTTCATGTTTGTTTGTTTCTTTCTTCCAAGTTTTCTTATGTAGTAAGCATGTAGTCCAAGACCAAAATTTAAAATTTTAAAAATTTCACCAAATTGATATTCTTCATTAATGCTTTGGAAAGAGGCCCATAACTGCAATTAGAAGCAAGTGAAACTTTTTCCTTCAGCTTCAAAGTACCTTTTATATTTTGTATCACAAACATTTTGAAAAAAAAATTTTGAACAGTAGTGCTAATCTGATAGAATCGTTGGACAGATAGGGCTTTTGCTACACTATTTCATAATAAAGACTATTTCACAATTTCCCCTTTTCACAGTTTCCTAATTACTATTTTAGATGTTAGATCCATTTGTAGGGTGTAACTGGTGTTTTTGCATCATTGCTGTTCTTTTACATGAAATGAAATTATGCTTAATTGGTTAAACATAAACTCAATTCTTGTGTCCATTTAACAAGAGCAAACGTTGGGAGCCTGTGTTATAAGCAAGTTCAATCCAATACACATCTTCATTCTTGAAGGCTGAAGTGGTGGTGCTTATAGTATTATGGCAACAGTTTAAGGTGAGGGTTATTATGATTTGTTCCCTGAGTTGACAATATTTCATGTGCCTATTTAGAAAATATAAAGTGTGATTTACTAGACACTATTTTATGCCTTACTACTTGGAGTATAAATGGCAAACAATGCTTGGCTGCCTTTTTAGAACCACTTATAATCAGATTAATTTTTTTCTCCATTAGCTAAATCATTAGGGTTTCAATAATTTACTCCTTAATTCTATTATTTAATGTTAGAAGGTAGCCAGGGTTTCTGCCATATCAACATTTAAATCTACTTTAGCAATTTCTGTTTGGTAAGGGAAATGGATTGCCTGGCTTCTTTATAAGGGTAAGTATCTTACAAAGCTGCTTTTTCACTTTCTTTCTCTCTCACTTCAACTACTGCACCATTTATAATTGGCCAAAAAATAGATTGAGAAGGTGTGTGGCTTGACTTCTTTAGCTACCAGTTTTCCTGCTGGGAAGAATTTCGTGAAAGAAAAAATAAAACAAGCCTGTATGTAGGACTTGAAAGTGACCAACATTTTCCGTGTTCATAGAAGTTCAATTTCAAAAAGAAAGAAAAGGACACGCCCTGAATTCTTCAAAGGAATAAACAATTTAACACACAATGTAAAATATGCTGTTGTGATTTTTCTGGTTGGGGTCTGAAAGAGAATATATCTAGACACATATTTGTGTAAATGACATCTTTTAGATAGAAACATTCAGAGCATGTGTTAAAATATTAAGGACAGTTTTTAAAATTGCTTAATGCACAAAACCAATGAATGATACTGTGAGTGTGGTATTAAAATTGTTTCTTATCCTGCCCCTTTTTCCTTTACAGGTGAATGACCTGTGCTGGCATGTTCGGTGTCTCTCCTGCAGTGTCTGCAGGACCTCGTTAGGAAGGCATACCAGCTGTTATATTAAAGACAAAGACATTTTCTGCAAACTTGATTATTTCAGGTACACTGTGGAACATTTTTTAGTAGACACTCCACGATAATACGGAAAGAGAATTTTGTAAACAAGCTTTCTTGTCCTGTTTTATGTATTGAAACCCAGCTTTTCTTATATAATGGATTTCAAAATGAGAATGCTTCACATTTTTGAGGTATCACTTATATCAAAACAAATAAAATAAGCATGTTTATGTGTTTTAGAAATTCAGTGTACAAAAACTAATTTAAGATAATTATTTCCTCTTTGGGAATGAAAGGTTTAGATATTAAAAACAGGGAAACTTCTCCTTGCTGTGCATAGGTAAAGTATAAAATATCAGATGACTTATTGTGACAAAGTCTGGTATTTGCAGGGGATGCTAAGATGAAATGAAATAATTATGGTGGGAAAAAATCAAGGTTTTGTTAAGTGTGTACCAGTTTACTATAGAATGATCCCTAGTTATACCTACAAAATGTCAGCAGTTTGGAGACTGTGATAAACCATATAATTTATAGAGTATTCCAGTTTCAGAAATATACCAAGTCTGATTATTCTATTTTAAAATTCTGTTTCTTTTTGTCTGTTCTTTGATCTTTGTTTTGTGAGATTGTATTTGCCTAAGATATTAAATGTAACATTTTTTCTGTGATCTCTTTATAAACTGTTTAAATGTACAGTTTCTTCAAAGATATAATTCAATTGTTAATGGATAGCTGTCTAGAAATTGAAATTATTTCTAAGCATGACTTTTTAAAATTACCATATTTTTTCTTTATTTGCATTTCCAAATGAAGAAATATGTTCATCATGAAATTGGGAAATTAACACTATATAATGAAGTTTGTAGTACTAATTATGTTGTTTATACTCAGTTTCAAAAACTGGTTTCAGAGAGTTTAGTGATTGATTTGAATAAAATTGCTAATTAAAAGCACTTCATAAAACCCAAATCCTTTATTTTATAAAGTCACAGAATTTTATAATTACCAAAAACATATATTTCTCATTAGGTTTAGTCTCCATTTCCTCAAAAATCATAGCAATTTGTCTCCTCTTTGACTTAAGATATGCAAGTCTTAATTTTTTTAAGATAATTTAAAGCTTTTTGAAAGGTTTAGTTTCAGCAAGTTATTGAAAGTCTAGTTTTTCAGGATTTTTTTTATACTTCATATTATATTCTGAAATTTAGTTTTAGGATTCACTTTTTCAGATTAGCTTAAAACTGGCAATACCTCTAAAGATATGATGATGAATAGAAACAGACACATATCTAGTTGATGTGGATATGCAAGTCCATGACTGTGATTATGATAGGAGACATTGCAAAGAATGTCCTGTTACTCAGGTCAGGAGAAAAAAGAAATATTTACATCTGGCATTTTGTTACAATTAACGTGCATTTAATGTCCAGGTAGGTCTCTGAAAGTTTTAGATAATATTTCTCCCCCTCCTGTGACTAGCAATGCAATAGCTTTTTCACCAATGGAAACATATCTGAGTTTTCATTCCTCACTCTCAGAGTGAACAGTTTCTGTTCTACCCATTCTTTGATAATATCAATTTTAAATGTTTAAATATTTTAACTTAAAAAATCATATTTAAAACATTTTGAATTATCTCAATTTGTTTTTAAGGAGTCATTATATTTTCACTGTATGCTTTTGCACTTTTAGGTTTCAATCTGGAGTATATGTGTGTTTGTGTCTTGAATCTCTAATTCATAAAGGCGTTGATATTTGTTACAAAAGGGATATTGAAACTCATATTGCTTTTATTTTAAAAGAAAAAATCCAGTCTTCCTTTAAAGTAACAATGAGAAGTTTTTGTCTTATGAACAGATTTGAAGTATGGCTCTATCTCAAGTCTTGATTGCTTACCATATTGACTTTTAGAAAAATAATTGATTCCTGTTTCATTTTCAAAAGATTTAAATACTTAGGTTAATCCAATGAGTAATATAATATTTTAGTTTACTCAGGCTGATGAATATCTCACCAAATATTAAAATCTTCATCTCCTGCTCTTCTGTTTATGTAGAAGGTATGGAACTCGCTGCTCTCGTTGTGGGAGGCACATCCATTCTACTGACTGGGTCCGGAGGGCCAAGGGGAATGTCTATCACTTGGCGTGCTTTGCCTGCTTTTCTTGCAAAAGGCAGCTTTCCACCGGAGAGGAGTTTGCTTTGGTGGAAGAGAAAGTCCTCTGCAGAGTGCATTATGACTGTATGCTGGATAATTTAAAAAGAGAAGTGGAAAATGGTAAATATATACTTAAAATACTTTGGAGTCTTTTGGGACAGTGAATACAGGGAATAAAAATGATTTTTCCTAAGGTCATTTTAATGCATTATTTTGTGCAGTGTAATTGTGGTAAAACTCATTAAGCATTCTACTGTTAGTGATGATCTCCATGTGTTTATATGCAGGCAAAGCCATGGCATGTGTATTAGCCTGTACCATATTCTCAGGCAGCAGCCTTGAATTTAAGGTTCTGTTTTGCTTTTTGTAACCAGTTGTTTTCCTGTATTTGCCTTCTAAGGATGAACCTTAGATGTGTGATCTTCTAACTTTTTGCACTTTTGAGTAAATATTCAAGCCTGTATATTGTTTCCACAGAATGTTTCTAGTGTGTTTCAAAACTTAACTGACAGATTTGGACAATCTACAATTTCACATGAAGCCAAGAGATGCAGGAAACATTGCTTGATCAGTGGACCCGTTTGAGTTACCAACATGTATGCTGTTGTTTTTTAAAATGCAGGCAATGGGATTAGTGTTGAAGGCGCCCTCCTCACAGAGCAAGATGTTAATCATCCAAAACCAGCAAAAAGAGCTCGGACCAGCTTTACAGCAGATCAGCTCCAGGTAGACATGACAATGAATTTATGATTTTTTTGAAGTCAGTCCTGACCAAAACAAATAAACAACACAAACAACAAAAAAAGCCAATTCCCCTGCCCCATCCCCAAAACGCCCCAGACAATTTCGTGCTGCCTAAAAACATTTCCATGTTTTCAAAAAGGTTTAGCCTGTGCTTTTAGTGAATGCTAACTTGGCGAATGTATGAACACATACTTATAGCCATGACCTGGTATGAACTAGTCATTCAAGCTTTGTTTCCCTGGGTTTTATTGGCATTAATGTCACAATGCAAACAAAATACTAATCGGTCCTGATTTCCTGATAAAGTCAGTTTAACCTGGGCATTTATTTACGTTACTACATATAGTGGGGATAGAAGACAAAATATTTTAAGACTATAAACAGAAAGAGATCTACAGTATATGGGCCTATGGGACACTAATGTGTTCACATTTTTAACAAATTACAATGAGCCTTTTATTGGCTAAGTTTGTATAATTTTCTGAATAGGAAAGACTTGAATATGCCTTACCATAAACAACAGGAATCTAGTTACTGACTCCACACCAAGTAAACTTTTTCTTGTTTTTAAAAGGGATAATGGGAGCTAATTCTATAGTTTGATGCTAAAGGTTATGTTCTCTGAAAAAGGAGAGATTATTTTCAGTTTAGTTGCCCTAAATATAATTGTTATATGTTCAATTCATGTCAATTGTCAAGAAAATAATTAAATAATTACTCCTTGCTTTATCTTTAAGTCTACACATATAATGATTCTTTCTGGCATTTTTTCAGATAAAGAAATCACGTTTTCTAAAAGATTAATGTGGATGAGGTATTTGTTTTATGTTAAGGTAAAGTAACATTTATTGAGCGCCTACCATGTACTACTGGGTGCTTTACACATAGGATGTATCTTAGCTCAAACTTTAAAGGACATTCATACAATATTAACAAATGAGTAAAAGTAATATTCTGAAAATCACGTATGGTATCTAAGACTTGCCAGTGTTTAAGATGAATACGGTAAAGGGGTTTCAAGAGAGAATTTTTACTTGGGGAATGATTAAGAAAGAAACCTTGATATGGTACAAATATTTCAAGAGAACTTAGATCACATAAAGTCCTAAATTAGGAGATATGAATACCTTTCGGAGACCTGGCAGCAAAATATGCAGTAGCTAAAGGATGTCTGAGTTAAAATAGAATTTCTAGTATAAATATATTGTTTACAAAATGGGCTGTTTCCATGAAGGACTGGCTATAATTTTAATAATTATAAGGCTGACAGTAAAAGTTTATATGAAATTAAAATTATTGAAATTATAATAGTGAAAGCTTGAAACAACTTTAGGTAGATATACAATTTCATATAGGAAGATAATTACAGGTACTAATTAAATAAAGAGGTAATAATATTTGTGATGGTTTTTGTGTATCAAATCCTATGCTAGGCATTTATCTACATTCTCTCCTTTAATTCTTAACAATAATTCCTTGATGTAGGTAGCCTCGTCCAAGAGGTGCAGGAACTCCCCTCAAGGCAGACAACAAGGGAATGGCCGAGAAGAGATTTGGAAACTTCCCCAATCCTCTGGTCTTTTCATTTTGCTTGGCCATCAGACTATGAGTGGAATAAAAGCTCCACTTAATGGCAGTAGCAGCTAAAACAAGAGTGAGATTCCAAATCTTGCAGATAGCTTTATAGTTTCAAATTGCAAACATCCATAAGCTATTCGCATCCTCATATGCATTATTATATGAAAATGTGATCTGAATCATAAGTTTTTAAAGATGTATATTGAAATCATAGGTTTTAGAAACGACCACAGAAAAAATGAAAATAGAAGTGATATGCCTTTAACGCATATACTCAGTTTTTCAGTATTTATTAGTATCTATCTTATACCAGGGATGGCTGAAACAAATGAGACACAATCTTTGTTCTCAAGTGGTTCTTTATACTCTAGGAATCTGGAAAACATAGCTGTCAGTTTTTTAAAAACTTAAATCATTATATTTTGCTAGAACCTCTAATAAATCAGGCAGTGTACCGTCATGGCCAAATTGTCCTTTCGGAAAACTGAGTATGTTCAAGCAGTGCTTGAATTCAGCAAAATAATAAAATATTATAGGTGATCAATAAGTCCAGGCTATTCATGAGTACTGCTTTGGACGAGGAGAGTTAAGATGGGAAGAATAAACAAGATAATTTCCCAAAATTATTTAGAAATTTACGGGAAGAAAAAATAGTTTAAGGCTCACAACAGAATAACATTTTGTGTTGGCAAGAAAATTTCAAATATTGTCCCATTTGTAGAAATGGTATTTAAGAAGTTCCTGCCAATATTGTGGTTTGCTTATTGTAGTTGGAAGCTCTTGCTCAATGATTATTAATATTAAACACGCCAAGGTTAGCACCTATTTTAATCTTTCAGATTGCCTTGCTCAGCTGCTACCATGCAGATACCTGTCATTTCTGGGATTTCCTGGCCTTAAAATGATGAGTGTCTACAAAGGCTCACTCTTTGACCATGTTTAAAAAAAAAAACTCAGAAAAGAAGTGGGGTGGTTTCAACATCATTAGTGACTGGAGAACAACGAAATTAAGTTGAAACTAAAAGGCTTTTTGTGTGTGTGTGAGATTAAACATTGATAAGCACGTCTTACGTTTCCTTCAGCATATACTGATTCTAAATCATCAGTGTTCATTTAAGGTTTTTTTTTAAGTTTTATTCCTCGATGAGAAATTGCTTTATTAAGTATAACTTAGTTTCATTATTAAACTTGTGAATTTGAAATGCATTTGTGAAAGAGCATGCTGGTTTTTGTTTTATAAATTATCAATAATGGCCTAACAAGCAAATCCTTAATTATCTGTTTAGCTTTTCCTCTTGAAATATTAAAAAAGCAAAGATCATTAATTTGCTCATTCTTTTTTTTTCTTTGGGATATTACATGCTAAACTACATATGAACACAACTATTTGTACATGACAAATTTGAAGTAACACATTTGGAATAAGAAAGGAAGAATAAGGTGAACTGAGCAAAATTATAAACTTTTAGGCCACTTCTGCCTGTTTTTTAAAGTAAAAATACATGTGCCGTTTACAGTGAGTGTGTGAACAAACATGGTTGGACAGGAAGCCAGGAATACCTTATTCTAGAAGTCATTAATCAGAGAGAACTTAACTGAAAAAATTACATAATTTGTAAACTTCATAAGGTTTCCTGGAACAACATTGATCTTTCTTCTTCACAATATCTTCAACTTTTCCTCACATTGTCCGGGTTCATTGTGTTACAAACCCTTAAGTACATATTATGTGATAGGAAAGGATATTAGCTCCTGGGGATATGAAGAATAAGACATTCCCTTTGCCCTCAAAAAGCTTACTTTCTGCTATGGAGAGCTAGACTTGCCAGTGAATTATTTAGCTGCCTTGTGATGTGTGCTGTGGCAGAAGACTGTCTTGTATGAGGAACATAGTGGAGAATGCAATTAATTTTGCCAATGGAAAATGCTGCTGAGGCCAGTGGTGGCTTAAGGTCTTCAGGTGGATTTGTTATCCCCATCCCACACCCATAGACATGTACAATTATGTTGGATGACAAACTCCCCTCTCCCATTTTTTATAATACTTTTTAAAATATTTTATACTGCTTCCCTCAGTTGACTGACTTTTAAGTAATAAAATTCAAATATCCCTCTTGATTCCCATGATTTCCTCTTCAGTTAGAATCCAAAGCCTTTGGCTTGTGATTTATTCTGGTATTCCCTCCACTCTGTGCTTCTCCCTTTACCTCGTATTGTAATTATCAGCATGTCCATATCTTTGTCTCAAAAAGTTGAGACCAGGGACAATTTTTTCATGTATCACTGTCTCAAGGCACTTAGCACAGTGATTCTAATCCAAAGGTTCATATCAAATCACCTGAAGGCTTTTTCAGAATACAGATGTTTCGATCCCAGGAAATTCTTATTCACTGGGCTGATTGATATCTTTTTTAAGATCCCTGATTTTGTTTTGCATGGAGCAAGTGCTCAAAACAATTGATGTTGGATTATTACAACTAAATGGAATCCATGTGTTGCACTGTATACTATTTGCTGACTGATAAAATTGTAGTATGGGCCTATTTAGCTCAGCAGAGGTTGGAGGTAAATTTGATAGGATTTTTGTATTTTTAGAAGTTTTCTAATGCAAGAAATTTTTAACAAAATGGAAGAAATAGTAAATAGACATACTGTTTGTTCATTTCATTTGTGTGTAGAGGAATGGAAGAAGAGCAAAGGTGAGCTCATTTTTAGCAGCATAGTTGAGAGACAAGTTTTATGTTGAAATGGATTATTTTTTTTAAGATCTCAATGTAGTGACTTGTTTGTAAATTTATAACATACACTTTCTTTTCATTTGTACATATTCATCCATATTGATTTTCAAGTAATAAAATACAAGTATCTTATTTTCTTGAGCATGTCTTATCTCTCCTGTCATTGAAATGCAGAAGATTGAGTTTCTTATATTTAGCTGCTTACTACCTTTATTTTATTATTATTTTTTTAATAAAAACAGGTTATGCAAGCACAATTTGCTCAGGACAACAACCCAGATGCACAGACCCTCCAGAAACTGGCAGAAAGGACAGGCTTGAGCAGACGTGTGATACAGGTGATTATTTTAAAGGTTAATCAGGAGATACTAAAAGGTCTATTCTAGGTCTTTATGAATGTGCATTGTGTGTGTGTCTGTCTGTGTGTGTGTAGAAATATCAAAGCATTCGCTTCCCATTTTAGGTCTCTACACTCTATATCAATTTTTTTTTTTAACCTGATAATTAGCCTGCTTGGGCTGGGCTATCAATTGTTAAATGACTTTGTGTACAAGTTACTTCATTCAGTGCTCACAGCAACCCTAAGATCCTCAAGCTAAAAAAGACAGCTGTGGTTCCAAGCTAGATCTGATTCTGAAAACAGTAATTTTTTTCCCACTTTTCTGTGATTGTATATGTGAGTGTGTGTGTGTGAGTGTGTGTGTGTGTGTGTGTGTGTGTGTGTGTGTGTGTGTGTGTAGAGGGACTTGATGACCTTTGTTAAAGATCCAGGCAGAAGGAGTGGTGGGAACAAAGCTAGGGAAGGATAATTAGAGCAAATTCATTGAAATGTTAATTTTATATCTGCAAATTGTGAGAGATGAAATTGTTGGAGCTGAACTTATAGGGGCCTGTGAGTATAGAGTTCTGTCCTGAGCAGGTGAAAGCCATGTAGCTGGAGGCACTAGATGGCAAGAATTAGGGTTGAAAGAGGCTAGAATAGAGATATAAAGATTAGTTGGGATACCCAGCAAAGTAGTGATTTTTTTAAAAAGAGATTTAAATGGGATAGTGACCTAGGATTCATTGAGAAACATTTTATTACGTGCATGCTGGTGGCAGAGACACAAGAGAAGGACCTGGCCATATAATGCGGAAGGAGAGAGAAGTGAAGGATGACTCTTAAATTTGAAGTCAGAGTATCCACAGGAATAATGCTACTGACAGGAATATTCAAGTCAAAGAAAGGTGATTTAGTAATTGGGAGGGAGATGAATTTCCTTTTAGCTCTGCCAAACATGCAGCGATGGTGGCAGTTGGGCGTATAAACAGGTGTTTTAAAAGATGAACAGGACTCAAACAAAAAGATCCAATGCCATGAAATTAGTAAGATCCTTTAGAATGAGATCATAGACAGTAAAAAGAGAAAAATGGACTTTAGGGAGAGAGAAGGATAAGTGATGCTATTTGAAAGGGACATAGTAACGGCCGGGATCAAGGACTGAGTCTGGTAGAAAAGCATCATGGAAGCCAAAGGAATGTGTTCAAGCTGGAGCTGGCCAACTATGTCAAGATCTTATAGAGAAATCAGGGAAATGGAAAATAATTTTAAATTACATTCAAGGTTCAAAAAAGTTTGTGGAATTAATGCAAGTAACCATAACCAGCAAGGTGAAATTTAGTTGGTGGGAGGCGAGGTAAAATCCAACGTTGTATATATGTTTTATTTCTTAAATTGGGTGGCTGATATTTCTTAAATAGGGTGCTCATTCTTCAATTTATTATTAAGCCTGAGGTATTTAATAATTAAATTATCTATACAAAGAAGCTGATGGGACAAGACCTGATGGTACTGCAGTTTCTCTAAAGACTTAGATTCCCAGTAGATTTGGCTGATTCCAGTATAATGGGGATCTCTGAGGAGTTGGGTCATACGACCTCAGTGCTTTTCACATGTCCAGGGTATTGTGTTTATTTCAGAGTGCAAAATTTTAAAAAGAGGTCTAACAAGAAACCAATCTGAACAGACTGCTTCCTTTAGAGACAGGCTAATAAGGTCATGAAAGAACTAGAAATCATGTGCTAATATTAACAGCAATAGGAATATCTGTCTGGAGATGAGATGGTAAGGGAAGGAATAGTATAAACAGAGTAAGTATCTTTAAACATATGTGGAAGGCTGTCCTGCAGATAACAGAATCAGGTCTTTGCAAGGGAATGAAGGAAAAGGCAGATTTCACTCATGATGAAGAAATTTCTCAGCATAAAAGTCTACAAAAATGACATGGGCTGCCATTGGAGGTGGTAAGTTTCCTGAGCCTGGAAATGGAGCTTCTTTTGTTGTGATAGTACAGACTCAATGGGCTGAGGGTTCCTTCTAATCTAAGAGTCTATGCATTCAATGACAATGACTGCTCCAACCAAGTCAATTCATGACTAGTATGTTTTAGATTATTTTGAAGTTGGAAGTAAAGGAAAATGATGCATTTTCTGAGAGCTTTTCTTATTATGTGAATAAATAAGGACCCCAGACAATGTCACAAAATTTCCAAGTATTTAGGTCACCAGTAGTATGGGCAAGTTATCTTGATTCCAAGTACTGGAACTTGGAGAATATATTGTTGGATGGTGGTTTTTAATATGCAAGGATTGAATTTAAATATTTTTGGTTGGATGGCAAAGGAAGGAGTACTAGCATGCAAATATATATTATTTGTATATATACATATAGTCCTTCATGGTATTTTTGAAGAATCAATTGCTGTGATATCAGATAATAATCATAACCTCTTTGTCCAGTCTACTTCCTGGCATTGGGCACACTTTAGAAAAATTCTCTTACTAGGCCTTGACTCTAATGTGCAAACTAGGTTACCCAAATATTAGGTAGAAACAGTGGTCTGATACACAGAGACAATCTCGCCTTCACTGGCTAAATTTGGCTTAGTGAGAAATTAGTAACAGAGCAGATCATTGTCATAACTGAAATCACAAAATAAAGGTGGATGATTTTACTTTTCACGCTGCTTCCAGATACGGTCACTTTTCACATGCCCTTTCTGATAGGTGAATTACGAGTTGTGTATCTTACAGAAACAGGATAAAACATTGTTCTTTCTTCCTATCAGTGTCCTGGGAGTACATGTCCATATTAAGATTTATGTCATTTTTATTGCTGCACATCTTAAGCACGACACAATTTATTTTATTTCCAATTTTTCATTGTCCTAAAAATGCTGCAATGAATAACACTGTATGTACACCCTGCTCGCTTGTTCCTTATGATAAATTTCCAGAAGTGGGGTTGTTGAGTCAAAAGATAAAACATTTTAAACGTTTTCAGGGCCTTTAGCTGATTAACTGATAGTACAAAAATGACCTTCCAGAAAGTTCGTACCAGTTTATTCTGCCAGGAGCTACATATGCAAGTACCCTTTCACCAACCCATGCAAATCCTGAATACTGTCATTCTTTTTACGTTCTTTCCAATTTTGGTAGAAAATAATTTTTGTTTATATTTCTTTGATTGTCAATGAACTTTAACATGTTTGCTTATTTTGTAATTTTAGAAATTGTATGTTTTTAGTCCTTTTTTCTATTGGGTGGTTCCTTTTCTCTCCATCTTACTGATTTTTATTCTATTTACCATGTTAAACTTATATAGTTCAGTTTCTTTTTCATTTATTTTCTCTGCATTGAACTTTTGTATATATATATTTTAAAGACTTTAGTTATTTTAGAGAGAGAGTGAGCATGAGTGGAGGGAGGAGCAGAAGGGAAGGGAGAAGGAAGGGGAAAGAATCTCAAGGAGACTTCTCCCTGAGTATGGGGCTCCATGTGGGGGTCGATCTCACAACCCTGAGATCATGACCTGAGCCAAAATGAAGAGTCAGATGCTTAACTGACTTGAGCCACCCAGGCGCCCCAGAACTTTTATATTTTTATGTGTTCAAATCTCTCAATATTTATTTCTTTTAGCTTTGGCCCTTTTTATGCTTCTTCACCTAGAGAGTTTATCAATATTGACTCGTTTCCTTAAATGTTTATGGTTCTAATTATTTACACCTAATCTTTAATTTATCTGGAATTAACTTTTGGTTGTTAGTGAGGTAGGAATGTTACCATTTTTTTTCTCAGAAATGATTAGCCAGGTTTCTCTACATCAGTATTACGCCATGCTTTCCCAATAATTTGAAATTCCGTCTTTTTTGTACGTAAAAGTCTGATATTTGGCTCTTCGGGCTTTCTTAGAGATCCATCTTATGGATTAGTCTTTTCTTTTTATGAATGTCTATATAGGCTGCTCTTACCTTACGTAGTTTACAATTTGTAACTCCAAAAATTTTAAAGTATGTTGCTCAAAAGAAATTTTAACTCTTCTCGGAGGTTTGTAAAACAGAAGAAATTTTAAGTCAGTGAGGAGGGTCAAAAGGACTTGTATTTGAATCTGAAGTTGGGTAGCCCCCATGCCAGAAGTTATTTTCTGATGTCTGGAATTGTCAACTATATTTTTCTGTGCAAGTTACATGACATTTTGTGTTTATAAACCCCTCTCTGCTGGATTACCTATTGATGATCGTTCCAAGGAGCTATTTGAATCAGCATTAGGGTAGTGTTTTTGCTGACAAGTCATGCCTTTTTCATATTTCCAAAGTCTGGATTTTTTTTTTTAAACAACCAAGTAGTTTCCATCCAGTATATAATTTATTGGAGACATAAGATACTTTGGAGAAACTCTGGGAACCATAGTGCCATGTTCATTAGGTTATACGTAGCCCACTGGGGTGCCTGTCTTCTGGGTACTGTTGGGGAAAAGGCTGGTGGCAGTAGTTCTCTTTTACAAGTTGGAGAACATGTGAGTATATCTTCTTGACTGGGTGAGTGACAGTAGCGACACCTATTAAGGAGCCTGTGGAGAGAACTGTGACTGAAGACTTTGGGTTTGGTCTCTGTGTAAGTATCTAAGAGTCTAATACTCCAGAAATGGAGGAGAAGGCTGTGACTCTCTACTCCTTTTCCTTTATATATGCCTCTGTCTTGTTCCTGAAACATTTCTTGGGTGCTACCTTTCAGCCACGTGCCCCGGGCTGCATACCCCATTACATGATCCCTTTTTGTTACTTTAGTTTTAACCCCTAGAGTTTATACTTTGCCAGCCCTCTACTTTTGAGTCCCAAGGGCAGGATGTGTCTTTGAAATCAGGTCAGCTTTTTTTGTACAAATTCTTTTGCAGATTCCCTCTGTTCTACATTATTCAGCCCTGATTCCCTTTTGCTATCAAGTAACTTCCTACCAGCCTTGAGCAGAGGCTTATGCCCCTGATCTCTCCCTGGACTTCTCCTCTGACACTAAAATGTTATCTTTATTTCCTTAAACTTTTTATTCCTTCACTTCTTTTTCTCCTCATGACAGACTTGTTTGGAGTGATAGCAAATAAGTGCTGTGATATTTTAATATTTTAATAGAGTAACAGTCTGTAGTCAAGTTTTATCTAACAATAGAGAGTTAAAACACAGGCAGAATAATTACTGGGAACATTCTGGGCAGCCTAGCCTCCCTCACCCTGACCTGGATACAAAGCTATGCTTGCTTTAAATATGTTTCCTTTATATCTGTGATAAGAGTAGACAACAGGATGATTAGCTCTTTACATTTTGTGAACTGTTTTTACCAGTCGATGTTTATTCTGCTTAAGTATTACTCATTTTTTCTTATTGTAAGCCTGACTTTAACATACTTCTTAGGGAATAAGTCTATGTATTCACTAAGAGAAATTCAACTCAGCAGGTTAAAATGTGATTGGAATAACTGAATCAAGAGGTTTGTAGAAAGCTTTAAGTTCTCAGTAGGATTTTAGTCATTTGGAAAAGGATTTGCAATAAGTCCAGCAGGTGTCTAAGAATAAATTTAGTTGAGGTTTTTGTTGTTGTTGTTGTTGTTGTTAAGTTCTGATTTAAAGAGCTTTTTTCCATTTTTCTTCTTGTCCCAAATGCCAGTAGTTAAAGCCAAGGAAACTTTTCTGGAATTCTTGAACTTCTTCCCACCCTTTTTATTTTGGAAGATGCTGGTGTAGTATAGAATTGGCTTTTAAGCGAATCACCAGATAGTTATTTGAGCAAAGAAAATGACCATTGATATTTGTGCAAATGTTTTTCTTCTGTCTACAGAACTGTTTTATAAGCTTGGTTAGATTTGTACCATGTCTATATGGTAGAGAGATTGAGGATTCATTTCTTTTTAAACTGAGTTGATAATGTACTCAGAAGCTGACAGGTGACGTACCTACATTGCTTTTCTCCTCCCTCAGGTGTGGTTTCAGAATTGTCGAGCACGCCACAAGAAACACGTCAGTCCTAATCACTCCTCCTCTGCCCCAGTCACAGCGGTCCCGCCCTCCAGGCTGTCTCCACCCATGTTAGAAGAAATGGCTTATTCTGCCTATGTGCCCCAGGATGGGACGATGCTAACTGCGCTGCATAGTTACATGGATGGTAGGTATCCCAACCTTTAACAGCTGTTGCCCAAGCACAATAACTGATAACTGCTAATTTTAGCTGATTGATTGGATTCATATTTTGAAATATTACCTCAGTCGTAGCTGAAAAATTGTGCGTGGGGGGTGCAGTAGGGAGTAGAAATATCCAAACATTCTTATTTCTGTGACTGCATTTTAAGGGACAAGTTTAACACCCACTTCACAGCTAAAATACAAATATTGATAATGACTGTTAGTGCTTGATTTTTTACTTAGGAAAACAACTTTTTTTTTCCTTGGTTTTCACCTGATATTTAAATAATTTATTTTCCTATGGTCAGAGAAAGTATTCAGACTCAGAGTTTTATTTTTTTTTTAATTTAAATACAATTAATTAACATATAGTGTATTATTAGTTTCAGAGGTGGAGTTCAGTGATTCATCAGTCTTGTATAATACCCAGTGCTCATTACATCACGTGGCCTCCTAAATGCCTATCATCCGGTTACCCCATCCTTCCACCTCCAACCCCTGCAGCAACCCTCAGTTTGTTTCCCATAGTTAAGAGTCTCTTATGGTTTATCTCCCTCTCTGATTTCGTCTTATTTTATTTTTCCCTCCCTTCCACTATGATCCTCTTTTTTTCCCCCTTAAATTCCACATATGAGTGAGATCATATGATAATTGTCTTTCTGATTGACTTATTTCACTTAGCATAATACCCTCTAGTTCCATCCATGTCATTGCAAATGGCACACTCAGTTTTAGATTGGAGTTAGTATACTGAGTTTTGTTAAAGAAACTTTTTTATTGAAGCAGAACATACATACAGAAAAGTGCACACATAACAAGTATCCAGCTTGATGAATTATTAAAGTGAACATATCCATGTAAATACTGACCAGATGAAGTAGTAGAACATAATTAACACCCCAGAAACCTCTCTTATGTTCCCTTACAGTTATTATCCTCTTCCTCCAGAGTAACATAGCTTTGACTTCTAAAATCATGTTTTAGTTTTGCCTGTTTTTTGAGCTTTATATAAACTGAACCGTATGGAATGTATTCTTGTGTATCTCACTTCTTTCAACTACATTGTTCGTGAGATTCACTTGTATTTGTTGCAAGAATCAGTGATTTGTTTTATTGTTATATAGAATTCCACTGTGGGGCTATCTCACAATTTAACCATTTTATGGTGCCTCACCATTTGTGTTTGAGCATGTTTAGGCTTTTATGAATATGCTGCTGTGGACTTTATTGCACATGCCTTTTGATGTACATTAATTCACACTTCTGTTTGGTGTGTACCTGGGAGTGGAACTTAGGGTCATAGGCTACCCATACGCTCAATTTCAGCTGGTTCTGCCAGTTTGCCATAGTGGTTGAACCAGTTTACACTTGGCCCAGCACTATGTGAGAGTTCAAGGTGCTCTACATCCTTGCCAACACTTGGTATGGTGTGACTTCTTAATTTTAACCAATGTGATGGTTGGGTAGTGCTCATTATTTTAATTTGCTTTTCCCTCACGACTGATGAGATTGAGCATGTTTTTACTGGGCATTTGTATTTTTTTTTTTTTTTTTTTTGCGAAGAGCCTGTTCATGTCTTTCGTCTGTTGGTCTGTTGGCTGTTGGCCTGTCGTTTTGGTTTTTTTCCTTGATTTATCTTAGTTTTTACTATATTTTGAATATAAGAAAGTTTTTTTGATGATTATGTGTGTTGTAGATATCTCCTATTCAGTGGCTTGCCTTTTCTATTTTCTTAAGGGTATGTTTTGTTGAGCACAAGATCCTAATTTTAATGTAGTTCATCAGTTTTTTTTTTTTCCTTCATGGACAGTGCTTTCTTTGTGACCTATTCAAGACATTGTTTCTCCTCAAAGATAGTGACATATTCCTCTTATCTTCTAGAAACTCATCTTACCTTTAACATTTAGATTTACAGTACATCTGGAGTTGAATTTCGTATGTGGTATGAGATAGGAGGCAAAGCTCTTTTGTTGTACTGATAAAAAAACCAATTTCCCAGCTGTTTTGTAGTGCCACATTTCTCATAAATCAACTGTTCATATAATGTAGGTGTTAATTTCTGTACACTCTAATGGACTATTTTCATTTATTTTGTATACCTAATTGTTTCAATTATGCAATTTTTACAATTCTTGATAGCCAGTAGAAAAAGTTGTCTTACTTTCTTGTAAGTTTGTATTGCCTATTCTTGACCCTTGCATTTCCATAAGCTTTACCAGCTTGTCAATTTCCACTGAAAAATAAATTGAAATTTTGATATAGTCTATTAGATCACATTGTAAGAAACTGCCATCTTACTAATATCACCTTCCATCCTATGAACTTTTTCTATTTATTTAGACCATCTTTAAATACTTTTTTATATTCTAGATTTTTTGGCTCAGTAATCTTGCACATCTAAAGTTCATTCATAAGTATTTGTTTTAATGCAGTTGTTAATGGTATTTCCTGTGTATGTGGAAATCTAGGTTGGCAGCTATTTTTTTTTTTCCAGCCCTTTGAAGGTAAGATAACATTGGCTTCCGGCTTCCGTTGTTTCTATTGTTTAGAATATGGATAGTTACTCTGATGCTACTTATTGTTGAAATCAGCTCTTGGTCTTATTCTTGTTCTTTTGAAAGTAAATATTGTTTTATCCCATCTTTTCTCTTTCTGTTTGGTTTTCAGTTTTATTGTAATGATATGCTTCTTGAGTATGTAGTTTGATGTATTTCATCATGGAGAAGTCTCAGTTTTGTCTCTACAAATATTGTTTCTGCCCCTTATGAAAAAATTCCATACTTTCCAGCCTTTTGACCTTCCATGCTTTAGTCTGGGTATTTTCTTCTAACTTATCTCCAGGTCACTAAGTCTCTATCTAATATGGTGTAAAACTCACCCACTGAGTTCTTACTTTCGGTTATTTTATCTTCAGTTTTAGAATTTCCATTTCATTCTTTTATATAGTTTTCACTTTTATGCTGAAATCTTCTATTTTTGCCACTTAATTCCTTAATAAAATTATTCTTATATTAATTTTGGTTATACTAAAGTTTATATCTAATAACTCCAATATCTGGATCTTTGTTTTCAGTCAAGTCGTGTCTTCTTATTTGCCTTTTTATTTTTTATTGCACTTCAGATGTTGGGTTGGGTATGAAAACCTAGAAAGAATTTGAAGCTCTGGATGGTCTCCACCAGAGAGGATTTGGTTTTGGCTCTGGCAGGAAGTTAGGCTAGGGTAAGATCAACTTAATCCAATTAGCATGAATCCTCATGAATGCTGGTATATTTCTGGGTCACTACTTGGATTTCGCCTTTTGGGATCCCAGACAAAGCTTGCGTTTTGTTGTGTTTTGTTTCTGTTGTTTTAAACCAGGCCTTCTCTTCAGTGGTCCCTGATCTTCTGTGTTTGTTCCCCATCTCCCAGCCAAAGTCAAACTCCTGAAAGTCTGCTCAAATTCTCAGCCTCTCAGACAGCCCTTTTCTTTTAAAATTGTCACTAAATGTGGGGCGTAGATGGTGGAAAGTAGCCTCTTTTATTTCCATTCTCTTCTGGGATTGCTTTGCAACTTCTCATTGTCTTGGTATCTTTCAGATGCCTTCCAACAGATTTTTAAAAATTTTGGCCAGCTTTCCTAGTTGCTCTCAGAGGGAGGTTTGGTTTGAAGCATCATAGACCTTGCTGAGAATGGAAACTTCATTTTAAGTGTTGGTTAAATAAAAAACCAGAGCCTATACCATTGTTGCTATTATACTAGCATTAAAATTGTGTTCACATGAATGACTATTGTGTTGCCTGGGTTAAATGTGCTTTGATGTATGTTTAGGGAAGAGGCGGTTAAGCATTCATAAAGGAGAATGTGAGGGGGAGGTCATCCTATAGACACCTTTATATGGAAGCTAGCAGCATCTCTGCAGACAAAGCTTTTGTGTTTTCTAGCTGCAGGATAAAGTGCAGTGAATGGGGTATGGATGGAGGACATTAAAGTGTCAAAAGCTTGTGGCCCCAAAAAAGGTTTTGGGGTAAACTATTCCTGGACTCTCATTTAATACTGTACTCGCTATGCTGAATAAGTTAATGCTTCTGCTGAGGTTAGTGGAATGAGTGTAGCTTGGTGCCCTCAGCTATAATGAATAATGAAAACGCATTGCCTTGGATTGTTTTTGTTTGTTTTTAAATCAGTTTTATTCACCCTACAAAACTGATCCACAAATTTCTTTCTATTTTATAGCTCATTCACCAACAACTCTTGGACTCCAGCCCTTGTTACCCCATTCAATGACACAACTGCCAATAAGTCATACCTAATTCCTTTTTTCAGGGATAGAAATGATTAAGGATATAATCTTGTCATTTATTATGTATAATTAACCATTGAAAAGATATTAATGTTAATTTTTTATTTAACACTCAAAGCATTTTCAACATCACTTTGCTAACCAGGTATGTATCTATAGTTGGCCTGCAAGACACTTTTACTGATTCTTCATTTTTTGTAAAATTTATGTTTACAAGAAGAAAACAAATCAAAACTTTTTTTTGTATTGTCTGGAAATAGTTCACTCTAGTGTGTATCTGTTAATTTATTTGTCATCAAAAGAGCACTTTGCCTAAAAGAAAGGACTGACAAGTGTGCAAAATGTTTACAATCCTTTGTGAAATCGTAGTTTATCATTAGTTTGTATCTGTAAGTTATTGTTATAAATATTACCTGTATTTTTTTGTTATATATCAACTTTATACTTTGAGGCTTGTATCTGTGAATTTGCAACTGAAATTTATTTGGCCAATGTTTTCTGAATGAAATGAATAAAGCTTCTGTTGTAGCATGCCATGCAAACACATTATTGTGTTTGTGGTTGATGAATTATGGCTGTAAATAACACTATAGTTTAATAAGCCCACCACTCTAAGTTTATTAAACATTTTCCATTCTTGTGAAAGTTTCAACCGATTTGTCCTTTTTTGTGCGTGTTTTCAGCATTAAGTCGACGTTAGTCTCAAATATAACAACTCTTAATTTTAGAGAATCATTTTGTTTTGAGCTGTTTTGAGTACATTTTAGTAGGAAGCTTATTTGTAGATGATTGCACTTAACAAAAGAACACGTGAAAACATCTAATTTGGCAAATTATCCCTTTTAGTCTAGTTAATAAAATTAATGTGGAAGAAAAGACAGAGCATTTTTCAAAATGACCTTTTTGGGTATCCCGAATCAGAAATGAAATATGGGCCATGAGAATATATATCTTCAGGGGTGAAAAAGGAGAACTAAAGTATTTGGAGTTTATGAGCAATGTTTCTAGAGCAGACTCTTTACTTTTTCTTCCTAGTGAACACTCTTTAGGGATTGTGGTTCTGAGAGCTGAAATCTAAACCCCAGGACTTTATCCTATGTAGCAGTGGACGCTTGTCTTGGAATTACAAAAGTAAGTGGTGCCACCCTCACTCATTTTTGGATTTAAAGAACTTAATCAGTACTCACTTCTTGTTTTTCATATACCAGTAAGGAGAAAAAAAAAAAAAAAGAGGTAATGGAAAAAAAAATCCCAAGAATCTTAAGTTTAAGTCTTTGTTTAACTTAACAGATTCACATCTGGCTGAGGACTGGAAGTAATAGTGGAGTATTTGTAATTCTATTCTAGTAATCATAAATGCAACCAGAAAGCAATCACGTGGGTGTAAGTAACTCACTATCTGCCTCAACCCAGAGGCAGTAAGCCTAAGTTTCACTATGGGAGAAAGGAGGAAAAAAAGCTTATTTTCCTCTTCTTTTTAAACCTACTACTCCAGTTAGAGGTGTGTTTGTTTTGTTTTGGTTTTTGGATTTTTTTGGCCAAAAGCAAAGAATGAAGCCAATAGTCTACACTCTATCTGATCTTGTGCGATTGATGCTAATCTCCTTGGGTTTCTGTCTACCTGTCCCAGGCACAAAGTGGTGAGGTCAGCTTTACCTCTACCAGATGTCGAGGAAAACTCTTGTAGTCTAGCCAAGCTCTGCACTGTTAGCAGCTTATAGCATTTCCCAGCTGGATATAATTGGCATCATTTAGCTTGGGAGGTGCTTGATTGTGAGTGTTCTCCTCTCTTGTCATTTTCCTGTGCTCACCACCCTCTAACTGTTGAGAGAGTTTTTACAAACCACATCACTACACTTTTTAGTTCTGAAGATGAATGCCCAAAGTTGAAGTAAAACTTCCATAACAAAGAGGTTCAAAGCTGTCAAAGTAAATGAGATGTATGTATCCTGCATATAAAGTTAATATTAATAATGAAATGAGATAGATATGAAAGTACTAAAAAATTCCGTGTGATACAAACATAGGCCTATGTTTCCATTTCTATTGGTGGAAGTCATAGGTCTTAATTTTATAACCTTAACAAAGAATTGAAGTATTTCCATATTAGTAATAGAGTACACATGTAGGCACTGTACTTATTTGCTTGAAATTGGGGGTGATCAAACAACTTTTGTGAGGACTGGAGGGAGGCTTTTTATCATTGGATTAGCAAAGACCTGAGTAACAAATAGTTATCTCTTAGGGATTCAGAGATTCATAATCTGTGAGAGAGTAAGGATAAATTTTTGTTATGTAAGTCAATTGAATCACCAATTCAAACACTGAAACTGGAGTCATGCGAAATCAGTACCTTTAAGTGAATCTTGTTAGTTGGACAAGGTAGCATTAATATTTAGCAGTACTTTTATATTATGCAAATGTCTTTCTTAAAATCCCACATTATTGTAAATTATATCTAAGTATCTCATAATAAACATTATTAGAATCATAGTTCTTGCTTTTAAAAATTGTTATAGGAACTTGAATGCTGGTAGCTAGAGTATTTCTTGACTTGGTAAATTATGTATATGATTACTCTAGCAGCATTATGACACTAGGTAGTATCTTGGGACTTTGTTATGGCATGGACGACTTCACCTGTTAGTAAAAGAAATACTTCTACTTTATTATTAGGAGTCATTTGGATTGCAGCACACTAAGTACCAAAAGTATATTAGCCCAGGAAAAATTCTTTTTTTTTTTTTTTTTTTAAGATTTTATTTATTTGACAGAGATAGAGACAGCCATCAAGGGAGGGAACACAGGCAGGGGGAGTGGGAGAGGAAGAAGCAGCCTCCCAGTGGAGGAGCCTGATGTGGGGCTTGATCCCAGGACCCCGGGATCACGCCCTCAGCCGAAGGCAGATGCTTAACGACTGAGCCACCCAGGCACCCCTGCCCAGGAAAAATTCTTATTGACCCCCACCTCAGGAGGTAAAGGAACTGAAATTAGCACTATTTGATTTTTGCCCTTGTGAAATACAACTAAATTTTTAGAGACATAAATACATTTGAATTCAAAACAAGTTCAGGTACACTAGATAATGTCTGATAAACATCTGCTTGGATTCAGTCACATAGTAAATACTATTTTATAGCCTTCTTTTCCCCTTTAACATAATAATTATCTTTCTAAGTCAAATATTCACCTACAGTTTCATTTTAATTGATATATAGCACTACAATGCTAGGATTAAACAATTTATTAGATATGTAGATTGTTTCTAGTTGTTCATTATAATGAACATAATCCAACACCATGAGCACTTTGTCCTAAGTGTCTTAGATGTAAATCGTTAAGTATGTTAAGTATTTATGTTATGTTATGTTAGGTAATTATAGCCACCTCATGAAACAGGTTCTATTATTATCAGCTTTATTTTATAAATGTAGAAGTTAAAAAGTGATATATCTAGAATCTCAGTAAGAAATAACAAAACCAGGGTTTGAATCTTGCAGCTCAGTGATACCAGGTACCATATTCTTAACTTCTGTATTTTAAGCACTATTTTAAGTAATACCATGATGAGTGTCTCATAGCTACCTTTTTATTCACATTCGTATTTCCCAAGTATTAATTCTTAGAAGTGGAATGGATGTGCATGCACATTTTAAAGACTCTTGAAAATCATTAATTGTCCCCAAATGCTGCACTAATTTACATCTCCACCAGCAGTGTCTGAGGTATTTTCCAGAGCACTTGTCTCTCCTGCCTACCAGTGGAATTAATATCTTAATTATTTTTCCAATTTGAAAGAAAGATAATTTTTAAAGTCTTATATTTCATTTATTTCTTCATACGAAATTTTAATTTACATTTCAGAGAACTAGTTTCTTATAAAAGGGGTAAAGTTAAACACAAGCTACCACTTTTGTGACCTTTCTTCCTTTAGGTATTCTGCATACCTAGCTAAATGAACCTTCCATGGGATTTGTTCAGCTGAGGTTTCATTACTTGATACCAAATTTTTTACTTTAGTACTTGGCACTCTTTATACTATACTATTTTATTAGCTTTATTGATCATTACATTGGTACCTTCATTTACATGGTCCTTCACAACTTTCTAATGCTTTTCTGTACATCACGTCAAATGGGGACCTGAAATTTAAGGAACGTTAACATAATTAGGCCTTTGGTTTTAATATGCAAGAGTTCTCCAGAGCACCAGATTATTTTTATAAATCTGTAGATATCTCAGGAGAATAAATTTGTAAGAACTTTCCAGTTGTTTGGGTTTCATAAGCAACTCCAAAGAAGATAGACTTCCAGAGGCTCAGAGGATGTGAAGCCCCTTTCTAAATTGCCTCAACATTTACAATACGTACCAAGGATCTACCTAGACTCTGTAGCTGGTGGGGGCTGAGAGCAGAGTTTAGGGGTGGACAGTGTGGGTGGGTGTGGGTGTTGGGTGTGTGTGTGTTGAGGGGGGGGATATCACAACAAGAGAAAAGATGTTAAGAAATAAAGGATAGTGAGCCCTGGAAGGGACTTGCTTTCCATTGTATTCCAGTGTGTAATATGGTAAACACTAGATAAATACTGTTAATTGAATGAGGTTGAAAGGATAATAATCAGAATAATACACTTGAACATCCTAAGAAAACTTCAAATTCCAAAAGAGCTCTCTTAAATTCTCAAAATATCCCTCCTTTTTTCAGCAAATACCTTTTCTATACCTGTGGCATTTTACATATTTATATATCGCTTAGTATGAGATAAGGACACCTGGATTTTAGCTCATTCTTTGACACCAATAAACTGTGTAAAAAGGATCCACTAACCTCAGTGGAAGCCGGTTTCCTCAACAGTAGAAGGAAGATTTTTATGAGGCAAAAGTGAGATGATGAATGAGAAACACATAGTAAAAACATGATCTATTAATTTAGAAGGGTGGAGCTAGTGGCAGGAGATCAGGCAAGGCCAGGCTGGGCTGTTGGAGCACCAGAAGTCTGGCAAGCACTGCCCTACCCCAGGCAACCCCAGGAGGAGAGTGCTTTATCCATTTCTTTAAATAAAGTCAGAGGTGGAGTATCTATGCTGGTAATGAGTTCCATGTTCTCTTATGAAGTTCTTCTATTATCCCAACCTCAGCACAAATGGAAAACATCTATTTGCTTCCCACATAAACTCACTTCTTAATCTTAAAGAGTTTTTCAGACTAGTAGAGGTGTCACCTTCTGTAATTTAGGTGTAGAAAATCTCTGTGCAATTTAGACTGCAGAGGTGATTTGAATGTTTGCAAAAATATTTTTTAAAACCCAAAGGAGTTATGATGCTGTATTTGAAAATGGAAACCATTGTTACAGATTCAATTTCAAAATATTTATTTCCCGGAACCAGAGTGAAGTCTCTAGAGAACCACTACTAGTTATTAGCTCATTTCTTTCAGATGCACTGGGAATGAGTCTGCTACTTTGCCAGTATGGTTCTGAACCACAAAATTTCATCTTTGGTTGAAACTCCTCCAAACGAGACCATGTGCAATTCTCCTAGTTCATCATTTATCTTTCAGAACATGGCCAAGTGCATTTTATGACAACTGTAAAAACATGTCTCATGAGTCTTGGTGGGCAAAGCTAGCTTCATAGGCTCCTCAGAGCCTGGCACTTGCAGGAGATCAGTAATGGAAGGAAGGTGGGAGAGGGATCAAGAAAACTCTAACAAAGACATGAATCCCACCCTCTGGCAGGCTTGCCCTCCTGTTATGATGGAAGGAGGGAGGCTGTGGTGGAACTAAGTGAAGGCAGTCAGAGTCTACAGGGAACTCATGGAATCCAAGGAGCACATTGAGCTCACATGGGGCTGGGAACAAGGTGCCACGTACCGAAGAGGGCAGAGTCCAGGTAGTGTTGAGCTGACTCAGGAGCAGGCAGGCCATTTGGCTGCGAGATTTCTACTCTAAGAGCAGATTTTTGGCCTCTGAAACATGAGTTTATTCTGATCTGTCATAGACATGTCTGGAAACTGCATGGCTGTACCCAGGGCTACAAAAGCCGCATTACTGACAAAATCAAAACTGAAAAACTCTGAAGTCCTACAGTCTGAAGTCCTGATTTTGCCACACCCCACTGGTGTGATTGTAGGCAAATCATTGAACTGTGCCTCAGTTTTTTCATAAGCAAAACAGAATAATAATAGCCCCATTTCCAATTGGTTATTGTGAAGATGCAGTAATATAATGCCTAAAAGTGCTTAGTTAGATGTCGTGGGCATAATAAAGCCTGAATATTATCTATTAATTATTATTCTTTGGTAATCTAACTTTTTACCACCAGTGGGGAAAAATGCCACCAACCTACACACTAGCTTTCACTCTCCCTTCCCCATCTCTCTTTTCTTGGCTAATAACTACTCATCTTCTGGGACCCACCTCAGGCATCATCTCCTCCAGAAAGTCCTCCCTAGCTGTTCCCCACCTCTACCCCATCCCAGTGTGTGTCAGTTGTCCCCTTTGTGTTCCCTTCTTTTCTTCAAAGAATATCTCTATATTTCACACATTTTTTTATAATTATCTTTTCTCAAGTTTGTTTCAAGACTAGACTTTGAGAAACATCAGAAGAAGGATTGTTCATTTTTGGGTCTCTAGAACCTAGCAGAGGACACCAACAGAGCACTCCACCAGGGCTGACTACCTCATGCCAGCCGGAAGGCAGGTTCCTGGGGGCAGCCTTTCCCCTGCTGGCTCCTCAGCCTGGGCTGCACCACGGCCCATGGAAGGTCTCCAACTCAGATGGACCTGTTTCTTGTTCTCTTCAGCTAAGCAAAACAGACAGTTGGGCCATTATCGAGTAATTCAGGCAAGAGAAGCAGCCAAAGCACATGTTTTTATCTGAGTTACCCAAATTGGCTGACTCCCCAGCCTGCAGTTACTAGGTAATTGCTCAATCTTCCACTTGGCTTTTGCTGTGTAAATGTGGCCACAGAGTCTTTTCATTTGTTGAGTGGCTCCTCCCATCCTAACTGAATACAGCTTAAAACATAAAATTTACCTTTCACCATGACCACGGTAGCTGTTCTAGGTTGTAGCTGACCTCCATTAATCTTCAAAGTAGGCTGACATGTTTGGTTTATGGGGTTGGTAATTGGTTTTTTAATCCGTGTTTTGGATAATCTGCTGTCAACTCTCCTTTTTTTTTGGTACGAGGGGAGAAGATCCAGGGACATACAGGATATATACACATGCATACACACAAACACAAACAACTCAGTCATAAGCGTTACACACTGGAAACTGTCTATATTTTGGCCTCAGGTTTGGGAAATCCCATTCTCAGTAACCTGTGACCATGACTTGTTGTAGTCAGGGAAAGATCACAGGGTTGGGTTTCAGATAGTCAGAGCCTTGTTCTGAAACAGGCCTAGTCCAACCTTATTACCTGTGTGACCTTGGACATATCTATCATTTACCAATTCATCACATGCTGTTTGTTGTACACTTGAAATGTTTCTAGCATCTACCTCCCTCCCTATATCTTTAACAGTGCAAGCCACCATCTCTCATCAGGGCTATTAAGATAGCTACACAATTATTTTCCTGGCTTCCACCTCTTCTCCCTTAAAATATGTTCACACAGATCTATTTGAAACCTAGGTTAATACATTTCTGTTCAAAATTCTCTCATGGCTTCCCTTCATATTCAGAAGAAAATCCAACATCCTCCATGGCCTTGAAAGGCATTTATCACCAGGTGGCTGCCCCCAGTTCCAGCCCATTACTTTTTGACCTTGTCTTTTTCCCTTGTACCCACTCACTTAACTCCCTTGCTCTCTTGCTTCCAGCCACACTGGCCTCCTGGGCTTCAGACAAGTAGGCAGGATAAAATAGTGCTTCAAGATTAGAAGACACATTGGGTCTGCCACTTTGACTCTGTGACCCTAGAAAAGTTGCTTAGGCTTTTGGAGTCTGTTTTCTCTTCTATAAATGAGCATGCCACTACCCACATTGTAGGGCTGCACAATGAAGATTAAATAAACGAGAAAGGACAGATAAAGCAGTTAGCCCAGTATCTGGCATATTGTCAGCCCTGAAACAGGAACTGGTGGCTCCTGGAGTGAGAGGTGAGGCAGAGGGGAGAGGGTGCTCTGAAGCAGGAAAGCAACACTAGAGCTTTCTCTAAAACACTAAAAACAGAATAACACTCTCCCTTGTGACCAGGTCTTCAATTTCAAGCCCAATTTCTGCTGAAGTTCGGCCCAAGCTGCTTCTTTTGATGTTGTTATTAGAAACATTTACAGTCCTAACTATCAGTTAGCCATCTAAATGCACTGTTAATCTCCTCTGCACAGCCACCCTCCCAGCCCAGAACTCCTTGCTCTGGTCTAAAGGAAGCCAATCCTTCCAAGAATGTATTCCTCTGAAGCCTGATTGATCTTGATTGCCTTTCGTGGCCTCTCTCCAAGTTCTCCATATCTCTTCAACTTTGGGTCCCATTCAGTACAGGCTTCACTAATGCTGAGGGGGAGCTTCCAGTCTTTGCCAGGGAAATTGGCTCATATTTCAGGCTTCATGGGGCTTCCTTGGTTTCACTGCTATGTGAACACTGGTAATCTGACACCTCTGCCAACTTCATTTTTGCTTTTTTCAACAGATACCCTAGGGCCACACTTTATTGCCAAAGGACTGGCCAGTGTTTGCTGTTCAGACTCTTACCTTAGTGCTAACATGTATCCACCCTAGCCCAATGTCTCCTGTCTGCTGAATAATTTTCTCTACTGAACTGTAAAGTCAAGACTTCAGTGCTCCAGGTCAAGGGTTCCTTTTGGACTATTGAGTGTAAGAGTAAGTGGATTTGAGACCAAGTGTCTTCTATAGCAGTTGGAGTTTTATTAAGCTAAATGAACAAATAATATAAAATTGTGTTTAATAGCCCAGGGAATTGAGTAAGTGCTATCTATTGGGCCTTAAAAATAGCACAGAATTACTCAGTTGGCCAGCAAATCAAGGAAAAATAAAAAGACAGCTTTCCTACAAAGTACCTTGACTGGCTTTTGAAACTTTCCCAAAATGACAATATTATCTAATCTTTCGGACCTGTGGATCTCAGGACTCAGAGAGCGCTTTAAATCATTGAAACATATGACCTATCTATGTCTTTACAAACAAATGACTAAAAAGGATAATAGGTTTTAGCTAGTGCTCTAATTCAGTGGTCTTCAAATTTAAGGTACTCAAGTGTCATCTGGAGATTGGGGCGCTGGGCGGGGTGTTAGAAATGGTGATACCCAGAGATCCTGATTTACCATATCTGGGATGGGGATCAGAAACCTCTGTGTCTTACAAACACCCTGAGGGTTTCTACAGCAAATGGTCAGAGATCACACTTTTGAGAAACCCTGAGGCAGTAGGAGAGGATTTAAACAGTGAAATGATTCTGCCCTGTGCCAGTACTCATTCACACTGTTTGCCCTTCCTAAGCTGTTATTTACTTATCAAGAGTCTGCTGTAAACTGGGGGCTTAAAGTACCTTATGTTTACTCCTCACAACAATATCACAGAGTAAGTTATTCTCATTCCCACTTTACAGATGATACAACTGAGGTTCAGGATAACTAGAAATGTTCCTAATAAACTGGAATTTGAACCCAGGTCTTAGATTTTTTTCCATTGCATATGTCACAGTAAAGGTTGACAAAAGTGAGACAGGTAGCCAGGGAACAAACCAACCAAGGCACATTCAGAGCTAAATCAACCGTGGGGGTTCAAAAAATTGTAGCAAACAACTGAGTCTATTTTGTTTACAACAAATATTCCTTTTGCTGATTTTTTTTTTTAATTCCACGAAATTTTTGACCGAGATGCTATTTGGCATTACCCAGTTGCCAAAATGTGAGTCAGTCCTTTGGATGACTGCACTTGGTACCCTACATCCACATATTTTTAAATATTCAGACATTTTGGCTAGTCACAGAGATACTGGCTTGAGACTAGTTTTCTAATTTTCAGGTAGGAAATCTGAGTCACTGAGTGACCAAGAGATGGGGCCATTATTTATTTATTTACTTTCTGGGTACATTTTCTCTACCTGGTGTGCATGAATATAGCTACTTATTCCAAAAACGGTAAGGTCCCAATATGCTCAGTGTTGTTGGAGGTCATTCCCATATGAGAATCCCTTTCCCAAAGAGGCTGACAGCTGGAGATAAAAGGAATCAGTGTTAACAGGCGTGTCTTCTATGTCTCAAGAAAAGTTTGCCCAAGCTGGAGTCGTAACAGGAATGGTTTGCTTTGCTTTTTAAAATTGTGCTATGCTTTTAAGACAGTGAAACTTGGTGTGAGCAGGAAGACGCTGTCTCGTCTCAGATTTCAGCTGATGCTTTTTAACATTTCTCTTTCCTTCCCTTCTTCTTTCCTCCAAAGAAAGAATGATAAGCAGGGTGACAAAGGCCACATTAGAGACTCAATGGCTAAGAGAGAAGGAGCATGGTGAATCTGAGGTTTTGCTGAGCAACTGAATAGAGTGGCTGCAGCTCCTACACTGAATGTGGAGTCAACATCTTGGCAGAATGATTGGTGGTTTTGTAGGTCAAGAGATCATGGACTGGAAACTTCAGGGATGCTCTGGTAAACTAATAGCATAGAGATTTGTACAGCAGCTGCTTGTCTCATCCCTGGACTTGCCAAAGCTTCCCCCATCTTTCATCTCTTGAAGCACCAGAATTCCTCTCTTGCAACAATACTTTAATTCCATTTTAATATCCTTATCCATCAAACAGTCTAATTTCATGACCTTATAGCACACAAAGTATACTGCATATCACAACTATTTGGACTGCTTCTTAGAGACATGTGGGACCATTACAGTAGTCCTGAGATCTTCAGACAGTCACAATTGAATATAATTTGTGAATTATTTTACCCTTGTACGTCTGGACCCAACAACCATTGCTTAAACAGGAGATTTTAAAACAGAATAGGGATAATTTGTATGGAGCCACTGTTGAACTTGTCCATCCAAATCCTTTTAAATTTTTCTTTGACAAAACATAACTTCTAGTCATGGTGAAATGAGACTGGCTGGAAAAGAGGCTTACCTCTTGCCAATGTACAACTTCCCCAACCTTTTCTGCTTCATTTTATTTTCCGTAACTCTGGGTATGAAACTCATGTCATTTCCCTTACCAGGGTATTCTGAGGCTCAGCAGGAATTTGGTTGGGACATATTTTCCTGAGCATCTGCCTGAATTCTCCTGCCTTGAATATTTTTTAATCCCCTTTCTTTTAGTCATGCTCAGAGACTCAGTGCCTTGCAGAATGCTGGAACAGTCTTTCGAGATCATCCCATCCAATACCCTCATTTTATTCTCTGAATCCAAATGCCCCTCCCTTCCAGTTTCTCTTTGGAAATGGAAACAAAAATAATCCAGTTCGGGGCCCCTGCCCGAATCTCCAAGGACCACCCTGGGCTCTGCTAAATGATTTGTTTGCCAGTGGTGTGTCTCTGTGGAATCACTGAGCTGCTCCCAAGTCTTCATGACACTACCTGTTTGTACCTTAAAATAACTCTTAGCCAGAAACCCTAACGTCGAACTCTGAATTTTGTCATTCTGACTCTTTTCAGCCCAGTCTCTTCCTTTTGAAGAAAGGCTCCATCATTGAGAGTTGATTATGAGTGTGTTCAGCCTGTTCTGGGAGGCTTTTGGGGAACCTCCATTTCCATGAGGGAAGGAAGATCTCTAAGGAAAAAACAAGACTATATTACTACCTGACATTCAGTGAACATTTATTATGTGCCAGACACTGTGCCAAATGCTTACATGTGTTAACTTTCTTTAATCATCCCTATATCCCATGAGTTAGTTACTAGGATCCTTATTTCACATTTGAGGAAACTGAAGCATAGGTCATAAAGTTTGTAAGTAGCAGAGCCAGGCTTTAAATGCAGACAGTTTAACTCCAGATTTTATTTATTTATATATATATAAATTATATAGAGAACACTCAGATACATGAATATATATATATTTTTTTAATTTTTTTTTTAGAGAGAGAGAGAACATGCATGTGAGTTAGTGGGGAGGGGCAAAGAGAGAATCTCAAGCAGGCTCTATGCCTGGTTCAGAGCCCAACACTGGGCTGGATCTCAGGACCTGAGATCATGACCTGAGCTGAAATCAAGAGTCGGCCACTCAACCAACTGAGCCACCCAGGTGCCCCCAGAATATATATTCTTTTTAAGGTTTTATTTATTTATTTATTAGAGACAGAACAGAAGCAGGGGGAGCAGCAGGCAGAGGGAAAGGGAGAAGCAGGCTCCCCACTGAGTAGGGAGCCTGATGCAGGACTCCATTCCAGGACTCTGAGATCATGACCTGAGCTGAAAGCAGGCACTTAACCGACTAAGCTGCTCAGGCACCCCAGAATATATATATTTCAATTATGCTATCCTGCTTCCAAAATACTAAGATACAAACAAGAAATCATCTTAAGTTACCAACACAGGGAATTACAAAAGGACCTGATCTTTCAAGTATTCTAACGAAATAACTCTAAGACCTCCTTCTAATATCAACAAGGGTGTCTTTCTTCCTTCCTATTGTAGTAGCTTCTAGACTCCCAACTATAGTTCCTCAGTCTAAGAAGGTCTCTATATTGTTATGGTCCTGAAAAGAGAACACTTTTTGTTCTGTTGAAGACTCCCATTCTTCATATAGTATTATTGAAACATTGGTAGCCTAGAGATTTGGTTATGAATCCTCACCCCACAGCCAGGAAATCCTGGAGCCTGGTATAATCCCTGTCCACTGAAGAAGGGCGGTGACAAGAGGCGTGTTCTGTCCCTGGTGTAGCTGGGTGTAGGTACAGAGAAGAGGATACCTCTTTGCTGATTCCCCACCCTGGGTACTCTCACTTATAGAATCTCCTTACCCCCATAACCCCAAGTTCTCAAACATTTTATACCCTTGATTCTGTAACTACTCTATTTAACACACACACACACACACACACACACACACACGCACGCACGCACACACACACACACACAGTCTGCAGCCATTTTCCCCAAGATAGGTCTGCAAGGGCTTAGAGTCTGAACCAACTCCTTCCTCTAATTCTGTACTCTAGCCCTGAACTCCACCCTCAAAATCCATCCTATTTCCTGTTTCAGGATTAGTGACATTTCCTCTAGAGAAATCCCCTCAACCCCACCCCAACAACTTTTTATTCAAGGTAGGACATGATAAAGTGTTACGAAGCAGGGTAGCAGAGGGAATATGTCTTCACTCCTGGTCTTTGTGAAAAGGCACTTTCTCTAAACACTGCCGGCTGATTGGCCCATCCTTCACACCTCCCAACTGAAACAGAGATACCAGATGAGTGAGGTTAGGAGGAATGCTGGGAATGCCCCCTTCATTCCTCTCTCACTTGGGGGCCATCTGCCCTTAGGGAATCGGCATTCTGCTCTGCTGATCTTACAACATGTGGTTTATGTGCACAGCAGCAACAGGCTTGGCCCCAGAGTTAGACAGATGAAGTCATTTGGTCACTGGCAGCCTTGGAAAGCTTTAGCGCCTGCTCCATGTGGGCTGCCCCATGCACTTTCTATAGAGCGTAGCAACATAGTTGTCATTCATTAAAAGCATCCCCAAGAGTTGTGCATTATCCCATCCAACCCTCAAAACATTCCTACAGAGAAAATACTCTTATGGTTTCCATATTAAAGATGAGGAAATTGGAGCTTAGATTGGTCAAATGATTTACTAAGGTCATACAGCTAGTGTCTTAGCCCAGGTCTTTTGAAGACAAAAATTAGAAAAAACGTAAGTGCCAACACTTTGGTTTAGGGGAGTGGGTATGCAATTCCAGGGGATCATAAATGAAGGAAAAGTGAGGCAGAAGAAGGGATAGCAAATTCAAAATGGTGCTTTACTATGAGCTTTTCTCTACAGCTGTCTACTAAGTCACATGGGCTTCTCTAAGGTGTCTAACCATCCATGTGGAGCCATTCTATCTCAGAACAACACATCTTTGAGAGGGAAAGTAACAGTTCTCTGTTGGCTCCTTCCTATCTCCAGTCTTTCTTTTTATCAGTATCTATCTCGGGTGACATTAATTTTCCTGCACTTGCAGTTTGTGTCACCTATTCCCTCTTGGCAACCTCACTGGGAAGACAGTCTCCATGAGTCCTGTCAGTTGGGCTTTGGTGCTGAAGTCATTGTGACTTCTGCCATGAAGGGCTTAATGTGGGCAGAGACCACATTAGGGAGTGACCTAGGCTACATGTGGCTGAGCTGCCAAAAAGATGTAGCGCTGAGCTAAAGATGAGTCTGATACAGGTAGTAAATGGCAGGGCAGAGTCGAACCCGGAGCAGCACTTTTCCAGATAGAGTTTAGACACTTATGTTATACTCCATGTTCAAAGAATAAAGAACTTCTCCCAAGGGGCGCCTGGGTGGCACAGCGGTTAAGCGTCTGCCTTCGGCTCAGGGCGTGATCCTGGCGTTACGGGATCGAGCCCCACATCAGGCTCCTCCGCTATGAGCCTGCTTCTTCCTCTCCCACTCCCCCTGCTTGTGTTCTCCCTCTCGCTGGCTGTCTCTATCTCTGTCAGATAAATAAATAAAATCTTTAAAAAAAAAAAAAAAAAAAAAAAACTTCTCCCAAGAAAAGCCAGTTCAGCACTGTGCTGGATACTGTAAGAAGTGCAAGATGGGCTCTCTATCAGTCATGGTCCTCCAGAGGAATGACCAATCAGATATATGCAAATATAGAAAGAGAACTTTATTTTAAGCAACTGGCACATGTGGTTTTTGGGGCTGACAAGTCTGAAATATGTACAGGAGGCCAGAAGGCTGGAAATGAAAGTAAGAGTTGATGTTGCAGTCTGAGTCCGAAATCTATCTGTAGGGCAAGTCAGGCAGGCTGGAAACTCAGGCAAGGTTTCTATATTACAGTCTTGAGACCAAATTTCTTCCTCTCCAAGAAACCAGTTTTTGTTCTTAAGGCCTTGGAATGATTGGATGAGGCCCACCCCCATTTATTCAAGGTCTACCGATTAAATATTAATCACATGCAAAAATACTTTCACAGCAACATCTAAGCCAAACAACTGGGCCCTATAGCCTAGCCAAGTTGACATGTAAAATTAGCCATCACAGGATCCATTCTTCATTTGGAATTTATGGTATTGGGAATTACTCTTTGGGGACACTAAGCGATATGGGGAATTAGCAGACTAGAGGTGACTGCAATTTCCAAGTAGAATCTGTAACAGTTGTTAATTCTTTTATCATAAAGCTTCCTTCTAATGCCTTGGGGCTGGTCTGCAATCAAGTTGGGAAGGACATTTCTGGGCTACCAGTAATGAGGTTTGCTCAGGTTTCTGTTTAGGAACAGCTGCCCCGGTGGGCTCTTTGTGCATGTACCCATGATAAAAGTCTCCAAGGAAACTCTCTGAGAAGTTTAAATCTCTCATTTAGGGAACAGGAGAAGGAAATGTTTTGAGAGGACATGGTGTCCCCTTGGCACAGGTATCACCAGGGCAAAGTCCTTCAAACTGATAATATAGTAGAGGATGGTTTCTGGAAACACAGCTCAGTGACTTCCCAGGCAGCTTTGAAAGGGCCATATAACTGCTTTCCTGAATACCAGCAATGATTATGACATCGTGTTAGGTACTCAACAGACAGGATTCAAAACATTTTACCAGATCGGTTTTTAACAGATGAGAAAGGTAAGATTTAGAGAATTCCAGTAACTCATCCAAGTTCCCCCAGCAAGTAAATGGCCTAACTAAAAAGAGGTCTTTTTCATTATAATTAGAATTGAAAACAGTTGATTAGCTGTAGCTTAAGAGCAGAGTAAACTTGCCTGAACTTCTGTTTTGCTTAGAGTGGGCAAATAAGTGAATGAGTCGTCAGTCAAGATGTTTTTAGCAGGTAAGCCACCTTTTATTTGGCAGCATAACCCTCTTCCAATGAAATCTTACACAAAACCTCAATATATCAGAAATATAATAGTGAAGATGCTCCAGTTGATGCAAGGGTTAAGGAGCCAGAGCGGCATTTGAAACATTCCTCTTTTTTTCACCTGAGGCACTGCCATAAAACCATAAAACAAGGCCAAAATGAAGTTTGGAAAGTACCAACTGACCCCAGTCCCCAACTCAGCATGATAGCGTACTACATATCTAGAAAAGTCCTGTCTTTTTTTTATTAAGGTGTGAATATGGAACTCTTCTTACTTCAGTTTCTGTTGACAATAAACACCAAATTCCAAAGCGAATTGTGAGACAGACTGCTATGGCTGAGGAATTGCTGGAGGACTTGTCTGCAACATATAGGGTATACCAGGGTCAAGTCCTTAGAAATTGGAAAGGATCTTGTGGAAGAAAGTCCAGAGAGTCTCCTCCTTACCATCATCTCAATTCAAGGGAAATGGGCGTCAGTGGTCCACTTGCCTCTTCCAGCTGGCAGGTGCAGGGTGTTAAAGTCCCTTCCTATTATTGTATTACTCTTGATCATTTCCTTTATATTTGTTATTAGCTGCTTTATGTATTTGGATGCAAAAATATTTACAATTGTTGTATCTTCTTGTTGGATTGTTCTCTTTGTGATTATATGGTGTGGTTCTTTATCTTTGTTAGTCTTTGTTAAAAAGTTTATTTTTCTGTGGTGTGAGTATTGCTACCTCAGCTTTTCACTTCTATTTGCATGATAAATGCATTTCCCTACCTTCCCTTTCAATGTACATAACATTTTAGGTCTGAAATGAGTCTCTTGTAGGCAGCCTATAGATGGGTCTTGCTTTTTTTCCTTTCCATTACCCTATGTCTTTTGATTGGCGCTCTTAGTCCATTTATATTCAAAGTAATTATTGATAGGTATGTCCTTATTGCCATTTTGTTACTTGTATCGTTTTTGTAGTTCTTCTCTGTTCCTTTCTTCTCTTGCTTTCTTTAATGGTTTGCTGGCTTTCTTTAGTGATATACTTGGATTCCTTTCTCTTTATTTTTTGCATATCTATTACTGGATTTTGATTTCTGGTTACCATTAGGTTTGGTATAGCAGTTTATACTAAGTTGACAGTAGTTTAAGTTTGAATTCATTCTTCCCTCTTCTCACTCCCACCATGTTTTATGTATATGGTGCCATATATGACGTCCTTTCATTTTGTGAATCTCTTGACTGATTTTTATAGATATACTTAATTTTACTGCTTTTATATTTCCTAATTTTCTTCCTCCTACTTACAGTCTTTCTTTTTGACTCAAGGAGTCCCATTTAATATTTCTTGTAGGTCTGGTTCAGTGACCATGAATTTATTAAACTTTGTCTGGATTCTTTTTATCTCTCCTATTCTGAATGATAGCCTTGCTGCATAGTGTATTCTTGGTTGCAGGGTGGGGTTTTTGTTTGTTTGTTTGTTTTTTGGTTTAGTTTTTTCTACAGCTCTTTGAATATATCATGGCAGTCCCTTTTGGCCTGCAAAGTTTCTGCTGAAAAATCAGTTGATAGGGTTCTGGGGTTCCCCTTGGTCTGTCTTCTTTTGCAACCTTTAAGATTCTTTCTTTATCACTATTTTTTGCCATTTTAATTACTATGTGTCTTGGTGTCGACCTCCTTGGGTTGATTTTGTTGGGGGATCTCTGTGCTTTCTAGATCTGAATTTCTCTTTCCTTCCCCAGATTTGGGAACTTTTCAGCTATTATTTCCTCAAATGAATTTTTTGCTCTCTTTTTTCTCTGTTTTCCTTCTGGGATCCTTGTAGTGCAAATGTTACTATGCTTGATAGTGTCACTGAGGTCCCCAAGTTTATTTTCATTTATTATTATTTTTTTCCTCTCTCATGTTCATCTTGATTGCTTTCCATCACTCTGTCCTCTAGGTCACTAATTCATTCTTCTGCTTCCTCTTGTCTACTATTTAGCCCATCTAGGGTATTTTTAATTTCACTTATTGATTTCTTCATCTCTAATTGGTTCTTTTTTAGGTTTTTTATCTCTTTGTTAAGGGTCTTACTGAGGTCCTCCACTCTTTCTCAAGTTCAGTGAGTATCTTTATGACCATTACTTTAAATCCTCTATCAAACATATTCCTTATCTCTATTTCATTTAGTTCTCTTGCTGTGATTTTGTCCTATTCTTTCATTTGGGACGTATTCCTCTGTCTCTTTATTTTGTTTAATTTTCTGTGTCTGTTTCTATGTGTTAGGAGAGTCAGCTACATCTCCTGTTCTTGAAAGTAGTGGCCTTATGAAGAAGAGGTCCTGTAGTGCCCTGCAGTGCACTGTCCCCTGTTTCTCAGAACTTGGCACCTCTGGGGTTTCTCCTATATGTATTGTGTGCACCCTGATGTTGTGGCTGAGCCACTTTTGCCTTTAGTCCAGGTATCTTCAGTGGTCTGTTGTGGGCAGTGCTTGGCCCTGTGTTGTTAGTAATCCAGCCCAGGGCAGCGTTGGGCTTGAGTTGAGTCAGATCTGGTGTTTGCCAGAGATTCAGTAGCACTGAACTGTAGGAGACCATGGGGGTGGGGTGCACAATGCTAGCAGGGTCTGCACTAGCTGGGGGCACCTGAAGCTGTCAGGACAAGGTGGGCCTGTTAGGAGGTGGTGAATCTATAGAAGTGTGCAGGGGCAAGATGCATGGTGTTAGCAAGGTTTGCACAGGTTTGCACAGGTATGGGGCCTGGAGCTGAGGCCCAGCTAGAAGGAGCTTTGTCTGCAGGAGAATGCAAGGGCATGGCGCATTCTTAGCAAGTTAGGTACTGGGTATGGTGCCGCACAGGTGTCTGTGTGTTTATGCTAAGGGACAAGGGAGGGAAATGGTGCCCATCAACTCCTTTGTTCCTGGCTCTGAGATTAGTAAAAAAATCTCCCTCCCATATATTTCAGGTGTTTTTCAAACTACTGCTTCTATGCTGTATCTCCATAAGGCTGTTGTAATATCTTTTTAAGGGTGGGGACTTTATTTCCTTTTACCTTCCCAGCTCTCCCATGAGCCTGTTAATTTTTAAGTTCTAGGTGTTAAGCCCCACTGATTTTAGAAACTCATGAAATTCGGCCCCTCTGATTTTCAAAGCCAAATGTTATGGGCATTTGTCTTCCTTGAGTGGATTCCCTGGTGTCAGAGTCAGTTTCTCTCCAGCTCTCCATGTCCACAGCATCTCTCTCTCCTGTGGACAGTCCCATGGGTCCGTTTAGCTCAGGACACCAATCTCTGCCCTTCCTACCCACCTTGATGTGGTCTCTTCTCTATATTTAGCTGTGGAGAGTCTGTTCTGCCAGTCTTCACATATTTTTCTGTATTATTTATACCGTCATGTGTGTTATCTAGTTGTACCTATGGGACAAGGTGAGCTTAGGGTCCTCCTATTCTGCCATCTTCCCTGGACCCCGTTATTTCTAATTACTTGTTTAGGCTGTGTTTTGTTTTGTTTTGTTTTTTATGTTATGTTAGCAACCATACAGTACATCATTTATTTTTGATGTAGTGTTCCATGATTCATTATTTGCATATAACACCCAGTGCTCATTGCAACACATGCCCTCCTTAATACCCATCACTGGGCTAACCCAGCCCCCCAACTGCCCCCCTCTGAAACCCTCAGATAGTTTCCCAGAGTCCATAGTCTCTCATGGTTCATCTCCCCCTCTGATTTCCCCCCCTTCAGTCTTCCCTTCCTTCGCCTCATGTACTCTATGCTATTCCTTATGTTCCACATATGAGTGAAACTATATGATAATTGACTTTCTCTGCTTGACTTATTTCACTTAGCATAACCCCCTCCAGTTCCATCTATGTCAATGCAAATGGTGGGTATTTATCCTCTCTCATTGCTGAGTAATATTCCATTGTTTATATGAACCACATCTTCTTTATCCATTCATCTTTGTCCATCCATTTTGAGTTGATTATTGGTTTTTTGGGTGTTGAGTTTGAGAAGATCTTGGATACCACTCCTTTTATATATATATATATAATATATATAATATTGGATATATATTGGATATATATATACATATATATAATAATTTTTTATTATGTTATGTTAGTCACCATACAGTATATCCTTAGTTTTTGATGTAATGTTCCATGATTCATTATTTGCGTATAACACCCAGTGCACCATGCAATATGTGCCCTCCTTAATACCCATCACCGGCCTATCCCAGTCCCCCACCCCCTCCCCTCTGAAGCCCTCAGTTTGTTTCCCAGAGTCTATAGTCTCTCATGGTTCATTCCCCCTTCTGTTTACCCCCTCTTCATTCTTCCTTTCCTTCTCCTACTGATCTTCCTGCTATTTCTTATGTTCCATAAATGAGTGAAACCATATGATAATTGTCTTTCTCTGCTTGACTTATTTTGCTCAGCATTATCTCCTCCAGTCCCGTCCATGTTGCAGCAAATGTTGAGAAATCATTCTTTTTGATGGCTGAGTAATATTCCATTGTATATATGGACCACATCTTCTTAATCCAGTCATCTGTTGAAGGGCATCTCGGATCCTTCCACAATTTAGCTATTGTGGACAATGCTGCTGTGAATGTTGGGGTGCATATGGCCCTTCTCTTCACTACGTCTGTATCTTTGGGGTAAATACCCTGTAGCACAATTGCTGGATCATAGGGTAGCTCTATTTTTAACTTTTTAAGGGACCTTCACACTGTTTTCCAAAGTGGCTGTACCAACTTGCATTCCCACCAACAGTGTAAGAGGGATCCCCTTTCTTCACATCCTCTCCAACATTTGTTGTTTCTTGCCTTGTCCATTTTTGCCATTCTAACTGGCGTAAGGTGGTATCTTAGTGTGGTTTTGATTTGAATTTCCCTGATGGCTAATGATTTTGAACATTTTTTCATGTATCTGTTAGCCATTTGTATGTCTTCATTGGAGAAGTGTCTGTTCCTATCTTCTGTCCATTTTTTGATTTGATTATTTGTTTCTTATGTATTGAGTTTGAGAAGTTCTTCATAGATCTTGGAAACCAGTCCTTTATCTGAAGTGTCATTTACAAATATCTTCTCCCATTCTGTGGGTTGCCTCTTAGTTCTTTTGACTGTTTCCTTGGCTATGCAGAAACTTTTTATCTTGATGAAGTCCCAAATGTTCATTTTTGCCTTTGTTTCCCTTGCTTTTGGAGACGTGTCATGAAAAAAGTTGCTATGGCCGATGTCGAAGAGGTTACTGCCTATGTTCTCCTCTAGGATTTTGATGGATTCCTGTCTCACATTGAGGTCTTTCATCCATTTTGAGTTTATCTTTGTGTATGGTGTAAGAGAATGGTCCAGTTTCATTCTTCTGCATGTGGCTGTCCAATTTTCCCAACACCATTTATTGAAGAGACTGTCTTTTTTCCATTGGATATCCTTTCCTGATTTGTCAAAGATTAGTTGACCATAGAGTTGAGGGTACATTTCTGGAGACTCTATTCTGTTCCATTGATTTTTGTGTCTGTTTTGTGCCAATACCATGCTGTCTTGATAACCACAGCTTTGTAATACAGTATGAAATCAGGCAACGTGATGCCCCCAGCTTTGTTTTTCTTTTTCAACATTTCCTTGGAGATTCGGGGTCTTGTCTGGTTCCATACAAATTTTAGGATTTTTGTTCCAGCTCTTTGAAAAATGCCAATGGTATTTTAATAGGGATTGAATTGAAAGTGTAGATTGCTCTGAGCAACATAGATATTTTAACAATGTTTATTCTTCCAATCTATGAGCATGGAATGTTTTTCCATCTTTTTGTGTCTTCCTCAATTTCTTTCATAAGTGTTCTGTAGTTTCTAGAGTACAATCCTTTACCTCTTTGGTTAGGTTTATTCCAAGGTATCTTATGGTTTTTGGTGCTATTGTAAATGGAATCAATTCTCTAATTTCTCTTTCTACAGTTACATTGTTAGTGTATAGTAAAGCAACTGTGCATTGATTTTGTGTCCTGCCACATTGCTGAATTGCTGTATGGGTTCTAGTAATTTGGGGGTGGAGTCTTTTGGGTTTTCCACATAATGTATCATGTCATCTGTGAAGAGAGAGAGTTTGACTTCTTTGCCAATTTGAATACCTTTTATTTCTTTTTGTTGTCTGATTGCTGATGTTAGGACATCTATGTTAAACAATAGTGGTGAGAGTGGGCATTTCTGTTGTTTTCCTGATCTTAAGCTAAAAGCTTTCAGTTTTTCCCCATTGAGAATGATATTCACTGTGGGCTTTTCATAGTTGGTTTTTATGAAATTGAGGAATGTTCCCTTTATCCCTACAGTCTGAAGAGTTTTAATCAGGAAAGGATGTTGTATTTTGTCAAATGCTTTTTCTGTATCAGTTGAGAGGATCATATATGGTTCTTGTCTTTTCTTTTAGTAATGTGTTCTATCACACTGATTGATTTGCGAATGTTGAACCACCCTTGCATCCTAGGAATAAATCCCATCCGGTCGTGATGATATTCCTTTTAATGTACTGTTGGACCCTAATGGCTAGTATCTTGGTGAGAATTTTGCCATCCATGTTCATCAGGGATATTGCTATGTAATTCTCCTTTTTGGTGGGGTCTTTGTCTGGTTTTGGGATCAAGGCAATGTTGGCCTCATAGAACAAGTTTGGAAGTTTTCCTTCTGTTTCTATTTTTCAAAACAGCTTCAGAAGAATAGGTATTATTTCTTCTTTAAATGTTTGGTAGAATTCCCCTGGAAATCCATCTGGTGCTGGACTTTTGTTTTTTGGGAGGTTTTTGATTATTGGTTCAATTTCGTTACTGGTTATTGGTCTATTTCAAATTGTCAGTTTCTTCCTCTTTCAGTCTTGGTAGTTCATAAGTTTCCAGGAAGGTATCCGTTTCTTCCAGGTTGCTAATTTGTTGGCATATAGTTGCTGATAATAATTTCTAATGATTGTTTCTTTTTCCATGGTGTTAGTCATGATCTCTCCCCTTTCATTCGTAATTTTATGAATTCGGGTCCTTTCTCTTTTCTTTTGGAGAAGTCTGGCCAGAAGCTTATCAATCTTATTAATTCTTTCAAAGAACCAGCTTCTAGTTTTATTGATCTGCTATACTGTTTTTCTGGTTTCTATTTCATAGATCTCTGCTCTAATCTTTATTATTTCTCTTCTCCTGCTCGGTTTAGGTTTTATTTGCTGTTCTTTCTCCAGTTCCTTTAGGTATAATGTTAGCTTGTACATTTGGGATTTTTCTACTTTTTTGAGTGAGGCTTGGATTTCCCCTTTAGGACTGCCTTTGCAGTATCCCATAGGTTTTGGACTGATGTGTTTTCATTCTCATTGGTTTCCATGAATTGTTTAAGTTCTTCTTTAATTTCCTGGTTGACCTAAACATTCTTTAGCAGGATGGTCTTTAGCTTCCAAGTGTTTGAATTCCTTCTAAATTTTTCCTTGTGATAGAGCTCCACTTCCAAAGTATTGTGATGTGAGAATATGCAGGGAATAATCTCAGTATTTTGGTATCAGTTGAGACCTGATTTGTGATGCAGTATATGGTCTATTCTGGAGAAAGTTCTGTGTGCTTTTGAGAAGAATGAGTGTTCTGTTGTTTTAGGGTGGAATGTTCTGTATATATCTGAAGTCCCTCTGGTCCAATGTGTCATTCAAGCTCTTGTTTCTTTGTTGATCTTCTGATTAGATGATCTGTCTATTGCTGAAAGTGGAGTGTTGAGGTCTCCTACTATTAAAGTATTACTATCAATATGATTCTTTATTTTGGTTAACAGTTGACTTATGTAGTTGGCTGCTCCCATGTTGGGGGCATAGGTATTTACAATTGTTAGATCCTCTTGTTGGATAGACCCTTTAAGAATGATGTAGCATCCCTCTGTATCTCTTACTACAGTCTTTAGCTTAAAATCTAATTTGTCTGATGTGAGAATTGCTACCCCAACTTTCTTTTGAGGTCCGTTGGCAAGAAAACTGGTTCTCCATCCCTTCACTTTCAGTCTGGATGTATCTTTAGGTTCAAAATTAGTCTCTTGCAGACAGCATATGGATGGGTCATGTCTTTTTATCCAGTCTGCAAACCTGTGCCATTTCATGGGAGCATTTAGACCATTCACATTGAGAATGATTATTGAGAAATATGATTTTAATGCCGCCCTGTTCCCTGTGAAGTCCCTGTTTCTATAGATTGTCTCTGTTTCTTTCTGGTCTATGGTACTCTTGGGGCCTTTCTCCTTTTATGGAACCCCTCTTAATATTTCTTGCAGGGCTCACTTGGTGGTCACAAATTCTTTCAGTTTCTGTTGGTCCTGGAAACTCCTTGTCTCTCCATCCATTCTGAATGACAGCCTTGCTGGATAAAGTATCCTTGGCTGCATGTTCTTCTCATTTAGTACCCTGAATATGTCTTGACAGCCCTTTCAGGCTTGCCAGGTCTCTGTGGACAGGTCTGACATTGTTCTGATGTTCTCCCTCCGTATGTAAGAAATCTCTTCCCCCTAGCTGCTTTCAGGATTGCTTCCTTGGTTCTAAGATTTGCAAGTTTCACTATTATATGTTGAGGCATTGATCTGTTCTCTCTGAACTTGGGAGGGGTCCTCTCTGCCTCTTGGACATGAATGCTTGTTTCCTTCCCCAGATTAGGGAAGTTCTCAGCTGTGATTTGCTCAGATATATTTTCCAGTCCTCTCTCCCTCTCTCCAGCCCCTCAGGGATCCCAATAATTCTGATACTGGAATGTTTTATGGCATCATTAATCTCTCTCAGTCTCATCTCTTGGGCTTTCAGGATTTTATCCCCGGCCTCCTTGGCATCCTTCTTTTCTATCATCTTATCTTCTAGCTCACTAATTCATTCTTCAGTCTTATTTACCCTGGCTGTCAGAGTTTCCAGTTTAGACTGAATCTCATTCATAGCATTTTTAAATTCGGTCTGATTAGATACCATTTCTGCCCTTAGAGATTCTGTATTGTTGCTAATATTTTTCTCAGGCCACATATCGATTCCTAATTGCTACTCTGAAGTCTATCTCTGACATCTTGTTTATATCCATATCTATTAGATCTGTGGCAGAAGCCATAGTCTTTGGTTCTTTTCTTTTTTGGGGGTTCCTCCTCTTAGTCATTCTGTTGAGGTGACTGAAGGAATGTACAGAGTCCAAAGTATTAACCACAACCCAAGCAAGACGCATCTGTTTTATAGGGACCCTAGGGTTGTCATCCTCTTGTTCTTCCAACCTGTCTTCTGGGGGGCGGGGGCCTCCCACACTGTTACTCAGACAACCCTGCTTGGGCAGAGTTGCCCTGCTCCCTGCACCGGGGCGGGGGGGAACTCAGGGAAAACTGGTTTTTTTGAGCTTTTGTTCTCTTGCACCTTTCCACATCTCTTCCGTCTCTTCTGAGAGTCAGAGCAGAAATGACTGCACCCAAACCTATGACCCAGAGCAGAGAATCATATTCCACTCTTCACTGAGCTCTCCAGGACACACAGTCTCTGTTTCTGTCTACGCTGCTAAAAACTGCAGCCTCCTTGGTGGTACAACCCACAACAACTCTCCCAGAGGTCGATCCCAGTGCCGGAGTGTCTCTGCCCTTTGTGCTTCTAAAACTGGGAGCTCCCCCCAGTTTGGGCGGGCACACCCGCAACTCCTGGATCCTGTTTGGGTGCTGCACTAAAGTCCTTTCCCCACCGCTATGGGTCTGTGAGTCTGTGCCTGGTCCCCAGCGTGGGATGCTTTTGCACTCCAGTGTTATATCACTTTCCTGGTGCCAGCTTATGGCAGCTCCCTATACCTTCTGTTTATCTTCCGATATCTGCCTGCAGAATCACGTGTCCACCCTTCATACCTGGTGACTGCCGGAGATTTTCTGCTTGTAGAGATCCAGATATATATTCTTACATCTCAGGCTGATTTCGTGGGTATTCAGAATGGTTTGGTAGATATCCAGCTAAATTCAGGGGACCAGTTGAAATAGGGCCCCCTAATCCTCTGCCATTTTGCCTCTCCTCTCCCTGAGGCTGTGTTTTTTACTTTAAGTAGCTGTAGAACTCTTTTTTACCTAAAAGAGAACAGAAAAATCATGGAATTGCCCAAGTTTTCAACCAGGATAGAGAAAGACTACTCTCAAAGAGCAGGTTTAAAGAGATAGTGTGAGGTGAAAGTCAACTTTCATTTGTGTTTATGTCCCTACACTTTGCTTATCCAACTACTGGTTAAACTTATGTTCAGATGAATTATACACGTTGTGACTCCTTTGTATGGCTTCTAGCCCAGCCTCCAGGAATTCACAGACCAAGACTGTATATGACAGCTCTTAAAACATTTGATGGAAACTTGTCCTGTTTCTCCTCAACCCCTTGTCTCTCTGTTCCATTTCTCATGGACCTTAGCTTCACAGTTCCCTCTCCCCGGGGCTCCCTTTTCCGGAACTGCTGCCATCATTTGTCTTGCCTGTCATCCAATTGGATCCCAGGCCTGGGTCCAGTACTGCATATGTGGAAGGTTGATTCTTCTTTGGTGACTGTGAGGAGAATTCTTAATGTTCTTCAGTGGAAGATCAACCCAGGTAAAATAACTTAGTCCCAATCATGTGAAGACTTCTGGGCTTTGCTTTCTCTTTCCTCCATCATCAAAATCAGTTCCCTAACCTCCATTCTGGAAACATCTGCTACAGTCTGGCACCAGTGACTGGGCCACAGCTTTTTCACTTTCAGTCCCACTATTAGACAGTTTTACCAGCCCCCCTTTCAACACACTTTGTGGGCATTGCCTGCTTTTAACCATCTTCTGAACCATTCCTCTGTCCTTCAAAGATGACTTTATGTTCCTCACTACTTATTTGGCATTGGCTTTGGCATCAGCACATATATTCCTGACATCTTGGTCTGTTCTATAGAAAACCCTCTTACTATGCTTCAGCAGGGACTACCCCTTAGAAATGGTATCATATAGCATCTGCCATTGTAGACAACACTACTGTCATTTCCTAAGATATGTTTATGGTAAACAGCTGCCCCCTGCCTGCACAGGCACATCGGCACATCTGACAGGTAAATAGCATTATCAAAACATAAGAAGGCTGCTTCTTTTTTGGGATGAAGGAAAACAAAACACCAGTGAGTAAACAGAAAATTAGGATGCTTTCTTTCCCCTTGCTTCCTTGTATTTAATCAAACCATTTTCTAAAAACAAAGTTGCCATCGACATTTGGCTGATTTGAATGCAAGTTACTAGATCAGCCAAGGAAACCACTAGTTTATAAAAATACCATCATAAATATAACTCAAGCCTTTTGAAGAGAAAGGCACTAGCATCCTATTCTATTGATGTCACTATATTCAGCACACGCCGCTGTGGCTATTATGTAATGTATGGATTGCGTCTCAAAGGCAAGTTTTCAACATCAAGCTTGTCATACCTCAACCTTCCAGAGATTTTCAAATTTCACCAGAATTTATAGAGTAAATAGGTTGAGGTAGTAGTTTTATTTTTTCACTTGCACTCATGTAAGTCTGATTTAGTGTTAAATTCCAGTATGGAACAAAAATATAAGTTAAAGGCTCTCTGGTGGTTAAAGCTTGTTTTTTTTCCTCCCACCTGCTTTACCAAGAAACCCCACCTGACAGGTGTACCTTCTCCACTGAATGACCTGTTTGAAGGCCATCATTTATCCACTGATGCTAACAACATTAATGCTTAGAGCATTTCTATATGATACAGTCTCAAGATGAAAGTTTCTTAAAACCTTGAAGAATAAGTTATAATTTCCTCTGAGTCTATATGCAGTAGGGATTCCTAACTCAAAGTGGGCAATCCCTTCAACTGTGGGCATTGTGAATAATGTCAAGAAGTATCTCAAAACTCTCCTGCGAGAACTAAAAGTATAAATTAAAATAGAAAACTAAATGCCATTTGGACTTTTGCTGTCCTCTCCTCTTTTTCCCAAATAAGTTGTAGTTAATTCTAAAAAAAAATATAGAATCAAACTCCTTTTCCTTTCTCTCTACAGAGTAGCTCCTTTCTCCAGATTCCTCATCTATGTTAACTGGGCCAGTGTGCCTAACAGAGAAGACACTCAATAAATACTCCCTTGCTTGAACTGGATAACTTATCAAAAATTTGCAATATCATTGTATTTTTAAATTTATTAGATTTTACAGTTTTTATCTGGGCCTCATAACATCCTTTTTTAGAGCTCTGTATGTTGAGAAGAGAGAGATCTATTAACATTTAAGGACCCAGAGTTGCTTAGTAGCAGACCTGGAGTTAGAATTGTCATCTCCTAATTTGAATTCTTTGTTCTCTTTACCAGATTCCATTAATATTAAATACATAAAACTTTATATATTGTAACTTATTAACTCAAACAAGAAAACCCAAGAAATAAAAACACCCATATATTTTCTGATTATTTTAGTGTCATATTTAGTATCCCTTTGCTGAAACTAAATTCTCATCAGAGTAATATCAAAACTTAGTAGTGCTATAAAAATGATAATGCAAATTATATTAACTCACTTCATTTAAAATGCATTCTACCAATCATAAAAAAAAAACACCCTCTCTAAAATTGATGATACGTATTTAGTTCTTCTCCCTCACCAGATTGTAAGCTCCACAAGGGGAAGGACCAAGATAATTTTTTTGTTCATCATTGTATTCCCAACATCTTGCTGTGCCTAACTAAAAATACTGATTTGAATGAGTATGAATATTGGCCATTTAATCAACTTATCAGTGGTATTTATTCATTCGTTTTTCATTCATTAACAAGTGGGTTCTTTGCTAGGACTCTGTTGAAACAAGGGTGAATAAGCCACGGCCCCTTACTCATGGAGTTCACAGCTCACAGAGGAAGACAGGTTTATAAATAGAGGTTTATTGTACATGATGGTTATTTCTAGAAGATGTTTGAGCTGAGCACAGATGAGAGAATGGCTAATTCCACCCTGAGGAATCAGAAACGCTTTTCAGAGAAAGATTTCTTGCAGCTAGGTCTTGGAGAATGAGAAGCAGGAGAGAGAAATGGATGGAGTATACCAAGATTCTTCAATAAAGAAATCTAAAGAAAAAATATTTTTTCTCAAGAACTTAAAAGTCAAGACTAAGTAGACTTTCTGAGCCTTTGTTTTGTTTTGCCATTCAGAATCATACAGATTATTCTCCATTAATCAAATTCTTTTTTCCCCTATATTTTTTGGCTTCAGATACAAAGCTGAAAACAGATTGTTCCCCTTAGCCACATTCTCACGTGATGATTACTTTTCCCCAAATCTGGAAATTGTGATTTGAAGTGAGAGTCAAATTTGACTACATTTGTGTCCCTTATTTTGTTTTCACAGCATTGTTTTTTACATTATGAGATGTAAGCATCATTTCTCAGCTGGATGAGATTTATTTATCTTGCTCTAAATAACTAACTGCTCAAAGTAATAAAAGGAAAAAGCAAAAGTAAAAAAAGCAAAAGTAAAAAAAAAAAAGCAAAATTAAAACAAATCATCAAAACACCATTCATATTAAGTAGTCCAAGAAATTTAAAGGTACACTTCGTAGAATCAATTATATTAGACCATAAAAGTGTTAATCTTGTTTATTTATATCTGTATATTCAGGAACTAGAAGTTCCTCTTAAAGAGAAACAAAACATTGCAATATTTAAAATGTCTTGAATAACAATCTTTATGGAAAGAAAAGCCACAAGTCTTATGCTAATAATAGTTTTATTATGTTATGGAGTATTAGCATGTTTGTTTAATATTTTGTTCCAAGAGTTGGAGTTAAAAAAAAAAAAGAATTGATTATGCTGGTGGTTACATAACTCTACATTTGTTCAAATTCATAGAATCGTAGATTTAAAAGGTCAATTTTATTGTATATAAATTTAATTTTTTTAAATTAAGATGAGAGGGAGAAAGGGAAGATAATAGACTTTGTTTTATAATTTGGAGAAACTAAACTTTGGGTCCTTCTCCTGACACTGCTTTGGACTCTTTTCCAGAAGGCAAACACTTGGTACATTTCAAGCAGAATAATTAAAATCAATCACCCACACAGCCAGGCCAAGAATGAAGAGCAGAAAACTTGGGATTTGACAAGAAGGAAAGAGATCCAAGACAGGAAATTGACTTGGTCAGACGTGTGGAAAATCAAGGCAACCCACAAGGCCATTAATGAAGGTCCCCATAAGACAGTCTCTGCTTCTGCACCCCGCCCTCAGCCCAGGCTCTCTCTCCAGCTGAGAGGATTTATTTTGGGGAAGCTGTGCCAGCATCTTCCAAGGGAAACACAGTCGGAGCACGGTTACCAAACAGTGCTGCAAAGGAGGCACAGGTGGCACGCTGGAAGAATCTTCCTCAGGATCGAAAGAAGGAGCCAACCACAGCCAGTGCCCCTGGTCTCAATCTAAGGAAACTCAACTCCGCTGAACAGATATCTCAACTCCAAAGCTGAAGGAGGGAAAACCCAGTTAAGAAGGCTTTGTCCATGGAAAATAGAAGCAGTCCTGTTACCGAAGCACAATGAGAGGCAAACACATTAAGGTGGTCACCAGAAATGACCTAAAAATAATGGGACTGAAAAGCGTTAAAAAGGATATGGAAGTGGATTAACATCACTGGATAGAAGCCAGTGTTAGATCAGCACTGCACACGGATTAACCAAAGAGGATATAGACTAATGCATGACCCCAAGCCAAGCACTTCTGTTAGCCCAACAGCCTGTGGAGTCAGAACTGAGTGTTGCTGAAAGTTCTACAGTTTTACATGAAAAAGAGGAAAAACATATGATCACCTCCTAAGCTGTTGCATGTTTGAATCCTAGCTGCACCACTTACTGGTTGTGTGACCATGGATAGGTTATTTCATGTGTTTGTGCCTCAGATTCTCTATCTGTAATATGGGGGAGAATGTCAGTGCCTATTTCATGTAGTTGTTGTATTAAGTGAGTTAATATTTTATTTATATATATAAAGTCCCAGGCACATAGTAAGTGCTATATAATGCTAGTTAGTATGATTATCATATAATAAATATTTCAGATTAGAGTTGGTCTTCATATGCCAATACTAAGTATGCTCTGAAATAACCCGAAAACCTGACCAAAGTGTGAACCATACAAAGTGGCTAATTTACAAAATTCCTGACGTTTTCTTGCTGAGGTACTTGCTAAGACTTCTATTGATTCTCTTGGGATTTCTAGCCATATCTTCCTTGAAGCCAGTTTCAGCATTCCTAGTTCCCAACGCTGGTATTTTTAGAGTCACGGTGAAGTGGAAAACACCCTGGGTTGACAGTCAGATGACAAGTATCTGGGTGAGGTGTTTTTCTGAGTCACTTGTCAAAATCACTTCCCCTTCCTGGGCCTACAACTCCTCCTGTTACAAGACAGGGTTGGACTAGATAACATCTGTGTTTCCTTTGAGTTGTGACATTTTCTTATTTTATTCCAACACTTCTGGTCACTTCGTGATCTAATGTGCTCCAAATACCTTCTGGGCATCTATACCTAGGTATTCCCTGCAGGCTCCTCCACCTCCGTACGTGAAGGCAAAATTTCCCCTTTCCTGTCACGCCATGAGCTCTGCATCCTTTCCTTCCTGAGATTCCTGAGAATGACCCCACCATTCTCTTGGTCCCAGTGCAAACCTTCAGATACCCTAGACGCCCCGCATTGCATCTCCACATCTCTTCTCTGTCTCCTCTGTCATCTTTGAGCAGCTACTTATGTTCAGTCTCCCCTCAGTCCTCCTTTGACCAGTTCTTCATATGTTTTAACGAACATGCCAATCACCTGGGGATCCTGTTCAAATACAGATTCTGATTCTGTAGGTCTGGGACAACACTTTCCACATTTCTAACAAACTCCAGGTGGTGCCAAAACTGCTGGTTACCTACCACACTCTTGGGAGCAAGGCGCTCTGTCTTCTAGTGAGAGCCCCAGAATCCAGATGTTTTCTTTTTTAATCTAATTTTCAGGTTAGTATTCCTAAACTTTGATCCTTTTCTTCCTGCTAAAATATTATGGCTTACATAATTGAATAGTAAATAAAATCTCTTCACAATAAAACCTCAACCTGTGCTTCGGCCTTAACTCCTACAATCGCCAGCCTACATTTAACCTAATTTATCTAACTAGCCTACATCTAATCGGACTAGTTGCTTGCAGGATGTGTTCTTCCCTTTCTCCCTTCATGCCTTGCTCAGGCTTTATAATTTGCTTAAGATGTCATCTTCTTCCTTCTATTTCTGTTACTCAAAATCTTGACACAAATACCGCTCAGTCCACGAAACATTTCTGTTTCCTTGAACGTCACCCTCTCCTTTAAATATTCATGGTGCTTTGCTTACTTTTTTATGATTCACATTCTGCTCTGTAATTTCTGTTTATGCATCTGCTACCTCTCCCATCAGACCCAGGGCTTCTTGAGGAGATGCTTCAAAGCAGGAAAGAACTGTTCAAAACAAATGAATGGAAGCACTCTGTCACTAATTATCTAAACTCATATAGGCTGAAAATATGAAACATTTTAAAAACTCTTAGATAGCTTCATACTGCATTGCACTGCTAGCCGTTACTGAGGGTGACTAGGACTTTTGGGGCATGCCTCCTACCTTTTATTCATTTACCCTGCGTTTCTGAGTGCTGTCTCTATGTAAGACCCCATCCTGAGAGGGCTGTGGCACGACCCAAAGAATAAGGCCAGCATCATGAAAGTCATCATTATCTGGCAGGAGGGACTGTAGGGGCCAGACACTGAGGCATTTCACCATGGGTTGCTTGGGCCCCTGCCTGAGGCAGAGTCCTGGGATGGGGCAGGGGGTGGTGGTGAGCAGTAAGTCTGATTCGTGACATAATTGTTATGTTCTGAAAACCTATGACTCTGGAGATAGTATACTTACTAAACAGACACCATGAGGATTTGTGTAGAAATGTGCTTTCAATGTAATGCCGTCTCTGCATTTGATATCCTTCCTCCCCAGCATTTATAGCCACCACCTGTGCTTTCATTATTCACTCCAGTGTCTCTGTCTGAGCCTGACACACTTAACTTTACAGTGTCTCAAGGGAAGGCAGGGAGTTTCTCTCACGGACTTAAGTCCTTCTATTCACTCATGGGTGATTCTTCTAAGAATTAAGTCTCATGGACACATGCATTGCCTGTGTGACGAAGAAGATCAGAAAGTGCTGTCACGGCGTCCTTAAAGCTTATTGAAGAGGCTAAGAGAAGGCTAGTTATTTTGTAATTTCTGCCTCTCTTGAGAAATCACATTGTTAAAAAAGCTTAAAATAGTGATCCCCAACCATTCCTCCTTATATTCTGGGAATTAGGGAATTTTAGAGCTTGAAGGTAGTTTCAAGATAGACCATCCTATTCCCTCATGTTTCCTCAGTGAGGAAACTGAGGCACGTGATCACACATTAACTTAGTGGCCAAGTGAGGCCTTAAACTTGTCTTCTGATACTAGGACTAAGTGGTTAAGTGGGAGAAAGAAAATGATATTTGTATCTATATTTATATGTATTTTATATTTATGTCTATACCTATATCTGTCTGTCTATCTATCTATCTATCTATCTATCTATCTATCTATCTATCATCTATCTATCATTGGTCTCTTCTGTGATATGTCAGGTACTGTGTGTTTGATGCTTCAGATACCTTATCATGTTTAATTTCAACAGTTTTATCCCAATTCCAAGAGGCTGGTGTCATCCCAACTTGACTGAGAAATCTGAATTTCAGAGTGGTGAAGTAACTAGTCCAAGAGTGAGTGTGCAGATGTTGTACCATGCCCCCAAGCCCCTTCTCAAGGGAAGACTTTGCCTGGTAGCCAGCAGTAAGGGGCCCTGCCAGCTGGTGATATGAGAGGGAGATAAACAGTCTTTATCCTTAAATGATAAGGATGTCTTTATTCTACCTTTTGGGTTACTCTCTCTCTTTCTCTCTTCTGGTCCCTGAATCTTATTGCTGAGTCTTTGTGGACTCCGTGCCAAGGCACTTCCCCAGTCCTCATGCCTCCGCCTGACACCCACTCTCTGAGATGGTATCTACTCCTGGGGCTTCAGCGGTTCCCTTGCCTCAAATACTTGTTATGCTATACTTCAAGCCCCTATAGTCATTCATCAACAATTGTCTGCTACGCCTGCCCCAACAGGGCACAAACCCATGTTCAAAATGTGGAATTCATTTTTCTCTCTCCGTATCCCTTTTGGAATTCCTATTTTCTTTTTATCTATAGCATCTTTCTTCATTATCTTATACCTATGCTCAATATCCTTCCAAAGACAATGCAAGTGCTACTTTTTCCATGAAGTCTTCTCCCATCTCATTCACTTATTAAAGAAACATCTAACGAGCAGCTATAAATGACAGGACCGGGAGAGAGTAGAGAACAAGACAGATGCAGTCTGTGCCCTCATTGAGCTTATAATCTAGTAGGGGCTACAAATAAGTACTTGTAATGACTGCTCTGGAGGGAAAGCATAGGGCAGGGACAGTTTAATATACTTTTAAATCTTCTACATTACTTCCATCCAGAAAGAGTTTAACTATCAAGTTGAACTTTTTTCAAAGCTGGGAAAGATCTTGTGGCAGGATCTATCCCCATGCATTTGCCGCGGGGTCCTGTGAAGACCATTGCCAGTACTCTGGGGTCTTTGAGGACTGGGACACCTCATGGATGCTTGATATTCAAGTGGTCAGTGCCAGGTGGGAAAAATTCTTGGAGCAGTTCTGTACAGATATAAGCACATCCTGGATCAAGCAGCTGCTTCTTCAGGAGCTTACTGGGTGGTACTGGCAGAAATTCCAATTCTCCGGAGCTTGAATGAAATACACATGGCACACTTTAATGCGAATTCAGCTAAAAGCTGGCTGGAGAACAAATGACAGCGAAATAGCTGGCGCTGCCATCGTTGTGAATCTTCCCTTTGAAGATCGTGTCAGTACTGTTCTTCCCTCCAAAATCACCATGTTCTAAACCTAATGAGGGTTTCCAGTGGCTTGGGGAGAGATAGCAGAGCATAATAGGAAACATTTTAGGTCGGCTCTTATTTCTGTTCTTAATCTTAAGGTAATTTTGGTATCTGGCTAAGCTTCTTATAGAGATTGTTTTAGTATTTCTGAGACACTAGCAATAGATGAGATGGACTCACATGCTCTTCTGTATGCCAGACACACACCATACCACTCTCTCAATACACACACATTTGCCCATCTTGCACACGTGCAAGCACACACACTGCAGGCCCAGTGCTCTGAGGCAATCAAGGCCCATCAAGGGGCCTCCCTAGTTGTGGTTTATTTTCTGCTTTTAAGTTCCATTAAGTATCATTTGAGAGTACTATTTCATAATGGCCCACACTTGATAAAAACCAGCTCAAGAATAGTTTATATGCCCAAGACTAACATATGCAAAACAACAACAAGGACAATAGATTGTGTCACGAACAAATGAAAACTATTTAAAAAAGAAGTTCCAAATAGCAAAAATAAAACAACTTTGTTTTCCAAAAAAATTCAAATTAAAAATTCAAGAAATAATTTAATTTTAAAATTATAAATTAGGAAAATGTGGGAACATTCTTAACATTTAGTATGTTTTGTACCAAAGTTTTTGTTCCTTTGACATGTACTTTTTGGATTAGGAAACATTTTGTGCTCAGATATTCTCTGACCTCTTTCTATCATATAAATGCTAAATTAGCAGTCTAAAAATAAGGGTATTTTACTTCAGCAAGCCTTATTAAAAAGAACACGATTGTACAATTTCCAAAATCTTTTAGTAGTTTGATTTCTCTTGATGCCATGTTCCAACAACACACTGATATTTAAGGTTCCATGTTATAGATGGCAAAATGATTTGCCTATTCATCAGTTCACATGGCGTATTGAAATAAACACTGCTAATTATTTAAATGACATGGCATAAAATGATTTTTGGCCACTCCTTTTTTTTTTTTAAATGGCCACAAAAGCTAATTAGGACCTGCCAAAAGAAAAGGAATATTTGCTTTTAAGCATGATTTCTTTTTTTTTTTTTAAGATTTTATTTATTTATTTGACAGAGACAGCCAGCGAGAGAGGGAACACAAGCAGGGGAAGTGGGAGAGGAAGAAGCAGGCTCCCAGCGGAGGAGCCTGATGGGGGGCTCGATCCCAGAACGCTGGGATCACGCCCTGAGCCAAAGGCAGACGCTTAAAGACTGCGCCACCCAGGCGCCCCAAAGCATGATTTCTTTCTCAGCTGATTTTATTTAAGATTTGTGGGGCCATATTGTTCTGCCTCAGGAAAACTGAAGCCCTCAAAGAAGCCTGAAACAGTCCCTAAGAAAGGCTTAAAACCTGCAGTTTATTGAAGGCTTCCTGCCTAGGAACCCAATGTAGGGAAGCACAATGAAAGATCTTCCATAGATCTACAGAAACTCATGGAGCAACGTCTGCAGAGAAAAGCCACCAACCAGACATATGAAGTGTAGATCTATGGCCCCAATTTTGAAGGCCGCAATTGCTCAGTTGTGCAACATTAAATTGAAATGTTACCGGTTTTCAGCATTACCTAAAGAACAAATAAAGTTTAAGAGACCATAGAAATGCCATCCAATTTGCCAACTTTGCAAACCTGGTTTAATGCTAGAATTTAGAATAAAAGAGGAAGGTGATAGTGACAAAGTATGAATCAGAAGAGCTGAAATCTCAGTGAAATTTCCCTCGGCTACTCAAAAAGGGTCTGCATTAGTGAGCCAAGAATTCAAGCTTTGTTAAGAACATCTCGTGTGGGATTTGGAATGAAGCTCCAGGAAAGGATTGAGAGCCACCCATGGACTAAGGACATTTACTCTGGCCTGGCTGTGGGGTTGGCGATGGGAAGAGGCCCCCGCTGCTATGATGCCCTTCACCAGCTTCTCAGAGAGGCTCAAATAAGCTGCCTGCTGGATAGAAGGGAGTGGTAAAGTCAAATAATCAAGGGCATGGAAAGTCCTCAGTCAGGAGAACATCATTAATGGCTACTAGGCAGGGGGTGTTTCTGTGTACCAGGCCCTCTCAATCAGAGGCACAATGCACATGATGCCATTTTCAGCTAAGAAAGCTTCTGAGCAGGGGCGCCTGGGTGGCGCAGCGGTTAAGCGTCTGCCTTCAGCTCAGGGCGTGATCCCGGCAATCTGGGATCGAGCCCCACATCAGGCTCTTCCGCTATGAGCCTGCTTCTTCCTCTCCCACTCCCCCTGCTTGTGTTCCCTCTCTCGCTGCCTGTCTCTATCTCTGTCGAATAAATAAATAAAATCTTTAAAAAAAAAAAAAAAGCTTCTGAGCAGTTAAACACTGTTCATGGTCATGTAATAACAGGGTAACTTAGAATCAAAGCGTATCTGATTCTAAAGCCCATCCTAACAGCCTGTGCCCTACTCCTGGTCTCTGTCATTTGCCATCCCTGGTGCCCTCGTGCTCAGAACTCATTCCATGAACCTGATACTTTATAGCACAACCCAGGCTTCTAGTGGAAGTCTTTACTTTTATTCTTTCCTTTCCTCTCCCAACCCCGTTGCTTTTCAAAGACTTCAATTTCTTATAGGCAAGGAGAAATGAGATAGAGGGAGACAGTGAGTTGGAGTGAAGAGAAAAATACACCAGCTTATCATAATAACAAAACTTTGGCTAACATACAGGAGCAATGAGAAAAAGAGGCAGATGTTCTTTAATCCCTTAATCATAAATCATGTTGGGACATCATTTTTTTTCCTTTGTTTGCTTGAGCTAAAAACATCTATGTGATAGGTTTTATTATGTTTCAGTGTTGTTTATCGGAAGATGAAAAATTTTATTATTAGCTACTGATTTGTTATTGAGCTTCTTTTTCAATAGATTTATGAATCGCATTCAGAAGGCACCCCACTTTCTGTAATGTTGCCTTCTTGAATCCTATTAGAGCCTTTTAAAATCTATCCTTAACTTTTTTCTATTCTCTCCTTGGATACCAATGCTTTTCCTAACATCTTCCTTTCATTTCCTTTTCTGTACAGACACCATTGCAGCAGCACACATTCATCTGGCTGGAAAAATGTAGATTTCAAGGTTAACCTAACAATGAATCAAGTCTGGGCTCCCTTGAATTTACATGCAAAACGGAACATTTTTTCTTGATAAGCTTCTCCTGTCCCTTTTAAAATACAGTGATTTTTATTTTTATTTTTTTAAGATTTATTTATTTGAGAGAGAGAGCATGTGAGCAAGCACAAGCGGGGGTAAGGGGCAGAGGAAGAAGCAGACTCCCTGCTGAGCAGGGAGCCTGACTTGGGGCTCGATCCCAGGACCCCGGGTTCAGGGACTAAGCTGAAGGCAGACACTTAAGTGACTGAGCCACCCAGGTCCCCCAAACACAGTGCTTTTTAATAGCAAAGGGTCAGAATATTAACATGCCCATATTTGCAAGCCTTCAGTAGAAGGGCACTTTACTTCGTTCACAGGATTGTTTTCTCCACTTACTTAAATTATTCCCAATCATATAGTAGATATAAAGGACTAGGAAAAAAGAAATAAGACATTAAAAAAAAAAAGGTAGTGACTTCAAATAGTAAAATTGAATTGATTGCTTTTTAAAATTTTTCATTATGTATAGTTAACATACAGTGTTATATTAGTTTCGGGTGTAAAATATAGTGATTCAACAATTCTATATATGACTTGGTGCTCACCATGATGCGTGTGCTCTTAGTCCCCTTCACCTATTTCATCCATCCCTCCACCTACCTCCCGTCTGGTAACCTCGGTTTGTTCTTCATTGCTTAGCGTCTGGTTTTTTGGTTTGTCTCTCTCTCTTTTTTTTCTCTTTAATTTCACATATGAGTGAAATTATATGGTATCTTTCTCTTATTTCACTGAGCAGTATATTGTGTATGGAATATTACTAGGCCATAAAAAGAATGAAATCTTGCCATTTGCAATGATATGCACAGATGTAGGCAGTATACTACTAAATGAAATAAGTAGACATATGCCACTTCTTTAACCACTCATCTATCAATTGTCACTTGAGCTGCTTCCATAATTTGGCTATTGTAAATAATGCTGCAACAAACATAGGGATGCATATATTTTTTTCAAATTAGTGTTTTTGTATTCTTTGGGTAAATACACAGTAGTGGAATTACTGGGTCACATGGTAATTCTATTTTAAGATTTTTTGAGGAATACTCCTTTCCACAGTGGCTGTACCAGTTTGCATTCCCATCAATAGTGCATGAGGGTTCCTGTTTCTCCACATCCTCATCAACACTTGTTTCTTGTGTTTTTGATTTTAGCCATTCTGACAGGTGAGGGGTAGCATCTCATTTTGGTTTTGATTTGCATTTCTCTGATACTGAGTGATACTGAGCATCTTTTCATGTGTCTGTTGGCCATCTGTATATTTTCTTTAGAGAAATGTCTGTTCATGTCTTCTGTCCATTTTTAAATTGGATTATTTTGAGTCGTGTAAGTTCTTTATATATTTTGGAGACTAACTCATCATTGGATATGTCATTTGCAAATATCTTCTCCCATTCATAGGTTGTCTTAGTTTTGTTGATTGCTTCCTTTGCTGCACAGAAACTTTTTATTTTGACATATTCCCAATAGTTTATTTTTGCTTTTATTTCCCTTGCCTCAGGAGGCATATCTAGAAAAATGTTGCTACGGAGATATTACAGCTTGTACTCTCTTCTAGCATTTTTATGGTTTTAGGTCTACATTTAATCCTTAATCCATTTTGAGTTTGTGTATGGTGTAAGCCAGTGGTCCAGTTTTATTCTTCTGCATGCAGCTGTCCAGCTTTTCCAACACCATTTGTTGAAGAGACTTTTTTTACCATTGCATATTATTTTCTCCTTTGTCAAAGATTAATTGACCATAAAACTGTGGGTTTATTTCTGGACTTTCTATTCCATTGATCCGTGGGTCTACTTCTGTGCCAGAACTATACCCTTTTGATTACTACAACTTTATAGTATATCTTGAATTCTAGAATTGTGATACCTCCAGTTTTGTTTTTCTTTTTCAAGATTTCTTTGGCTATTTGGGATCTTTTGTGGTTCCACACAAATTTTAGCATTGTTTGTTCAGTTCTGTGAAAAATGTTGTCGGGATTTTGACAGAGATTGCATTAAATCTGTAGATTGCTTTCTGTAGTATGGACATTTTAACATTTGTCCTTCTAATCCATGAGCATGGAATATCTTTTCACTTGTTTGTTTCTTCTTCCATTTCTTTCATCAGTGTATTATAGTTTTCAGAGTACAGGTCTTTACCTCCTTGGCTAAGTTTATTCCTAGATATTTTATTACTGTTGGTGCAATTGTAAATGGGATTGCTTTCTTAATATCGCTTTCTGTTGCTTCATTATTAGTATATAAAAATGGCACAGATTTCTTTACATTGATTTTTACCCTGAAACCTTGCTGAATTCATTTATCAATTCTAGAGTTTTTTGGTGAAATTTTTAGGGCTTTCTGTATATATTATTATGTTAGGTGCAAATAGTGTGAGTTTTACTTCTTCCCTACCAGTTTGGATGTCTTTTATTTCTTTTTGTTATCTGATTGCTGTGGCTAGGACTTCTAGTACTATGTTAAATAACAGTGGTAAGAGTGGACATCTCTGTCTTATTCATAACCTTAGGGGAAATCCTCTGAGTTTTTCAACATTGAGTATGATGTTAGCTGTGGGTTTTTCATAGACGTCCTTTATTATGTTGAGGTGTGTTCACTCTGTCCTACTTTGTTGAGAGTTTTTATCATGAATGGATTTCGTACTTTGTCAAATGCTTTTTCTGCATCTATTGAAATGATCATATGGTTTTTGTCCTTTTATTGATATGATGTCTCCCACTGATTGACTTGCGAATATTAAATCACCATTGCATCCCACAGCTAAATCCCACTTGATCATGGTGAATGATTGTTTTAATATATTGTTGGATTCGATTTGCTAATTTTTTTTTTTGAGAAATCTTGCACCTATGTTCATCAGAGATATTGACCTGTAGTCTTCTCTTTTTGTAGTGTCTTTATCAGGTTTTAGTATTAGGGTAATCTTGGCTTTAGAGAATGAATTAGGAAGTTTTCCTTCCTCTTCTATTTTTTGGAATAGTTTGATAAGAATAGGTATTAACTTTTCTTTACATGTTTGGTAGAATTCACCTGTGAGGCTGTCTGGCTCTGGACTTCTGTTTGCTGGTAGTTTTGTGATTATTGATTCAAATTCATTGCTGGTAAATTGATCTGTTCATATTTTCTGTTTTTACCTGATTCGATTTTGGGAGGTTATATATTTCTAGGACTTTATCCATTTCTTCTAGGTTGCCAATTTGTTGGCATGTATTTTTTCATAATACTCTCTTACAATCTTTTGTATTTCTGTGGTATCAATTGTTATTTCTCCCCTTTTGTTCATGATTTTGAGTCCTCTTTTTGTTTTTGTATTAGTCTAGTTAAAACCTTATTGATTTTTGTTGATCTTTTCAAAGAAGCAGCTCCTCATTTCATTGATCTGTTTTATTGTTTTGTTTTTTAGTTTCTATTTTGTTCATTTTGGCTCTGATCTTTATTATTTCCTTCCTTCTGCTGGTTTTGGACTATTTTGGTCTTCTTTTTCTCATTCCTTTATGTGTGTTATTTGTACGTAGGTTATTTATTATATTCAGGTTATTTATTTGTGATTTTTCTTGCTTCTTGAGGTAGGCCTGTCATCCTAACAACTTCCTTCTTAGAACACCCTTCGCCGCATCCCAAAGATTTGGAACAGTTGTGTTTTCTTTCTTTCGTTTTTATTTTATTTTATTTATTTATTTGAGAGAGAGCACATGAGTGGAAAAAGAAGAAGAGAGAGAGAATATCCAAGCAGATTCCTGCTGAGCCCAAGCCTAATGTGGGGCTCAATCTCATGACCCGTGAGATCAGGACCTGAGCCAAAACCAAGAGTTGGACACTTAACCGATAGAGCCAGCCAGGTGCCCCAGGACTGTTGTGTCTTCATTTTCACTTGTCTCCATATATTTTTTTATTCCCTCTTTGTTTGACCCATTCGTTGTTTAGTAGCATTTTATTTAACCTCCTTGTGTTTGTGTTCCTTCCATATTTTTTCTTGTGGTTGATTTCTAGTTTCATAGTGTTGTAGTCAGAAAAGACACATGGCATGACTTTTATCTTTTTGAATTTTTTGAGACTTGTTTTGTGGCCTAACATGTGATCTCTTCTGGAGAATGTTCTCCATGAGCACTTGAGAAGAATGGGTACTCTGTTGTTTAGGATGCAGTGTTCTGAACATATCTGTTAGATCCATCTTAAATATTGTGTCACTCAAAGCCACTGTTTCCTTGCTGATTTTCTGTTTGGAATGATCTATCCATTGATGTAAATGGGGTGTTAAAGTCCCCTCTTATTATTGTATTACTATTGACCATTTCCTTTATGTTTGTTATTAGCTGCTTTACGTATTTGGGTGCTCCCATGTTGGGTGCATAAATATTTATAATTGTTATATCTTCTTGTTGGATTGCACCATTTATGATTATGTAGTGTCCTTCTTTGTTCCTTATTACCATCTTTGTTTTAAGTTTATTTTGTCCAATATAAATGTTGGTAACCCAGCTTTCTCTTACATTTTCACGATAAATGTTTTTCCATCCCTTCACTTTCAATCTATAAGTGTGTTAGGTCTGAAGCGAGTCTCTTGTAGGCAGCATATGGATGGATCTAGCTTTTTTATCCATTCTGTCACCCTATATCTTTTGATTGGAGTATTTAGTCCATTTACATTCAAAGTAATTATTAATATGTGTGTTTATTGCCTTTTTGTTACTTGTTTTATGGTTGTTTTTGTAGTTCCTCTCTGTTCCTTTCTTCTCTTGCTGTCTCCTCCCATGATCAGTTGGTTTTCTTTAGCAAAATACTTGGATTCCTTGCTCTTTATTTTTTGTATGTCTATACTATTTTTTGATTTGTGGTTACCATTCATTTTATATTTAACACCTTCTGAATACAGCAGTGTATATTAAGCTGATGGTCGTTTCATTTTGAACTCATTCCTTACTCTTCTCCCCTCCATGTTTTGGATATTTGGTATCATATTTTACATCTTTTTGTGTTTCTCTTGACTGATTTTTACAGATGTACTTAATTTTTTTTTTTTGCTTTTGTGCTTCATATTTTTCTTACTCTTACTTATGGCTTTTGTTTTCCACTTTCAGAGTCCCCTTAACATTTCTTGTAGGGATCATTTAGTGGTCATGAATGCCTTTCATTATGTTTGTCTGGGAAACTCTTTATCTCTCCTTCTATCCTGAATGATAGCCTTCTGCATAGTGTATTCTTGGCTGCAGATTCTTCCCTTGCAGCACTTTGAATACATCATGGCACTCCCTTCTGGCCTGCAGTTCCTGCTAAAAAATCAGCTGATTGCCTTATGAGGTTTCCCTTGTATGTAACTGTTTTCTCTTACTGCTTTAAAAATTCTTTATCACTACTTTTTACCACTTTAATTACTATGTTTCTTGGTGTAGACCTCCTTGTGTTGATTTTGTTGGGTGCTCTCTGTGTCTTTTGGATCTGGATTTCTGTTTCCTTCTCCAGATTGGGGAATTTTTCAGCTATTATATCTTGAAATACATTTTCTGCCCCCTTTTCTCTCTCTTCTCTTTCGGGGTTTTGTATAATGCAAATGTTATTATGCTTGATAGTGTCACTGAGGTCCCTAAGCCTATTTTTATTTATTATTATTTTCTCTCTTTTCAGCTTGATTGCTTCCCATAACTCAGTCCTCTAGGTCACTGATCAATTCTGTTTCCTCTATTTTACTACATACTCCATTTATTGTATTGTTAATTTTACTTTTGAGTCTTCATCTCTGATTTGTTAATTTTTGTTTTCTCTTTATTAAGTGTCTCACTGGGGTCCTCCACTCTTTTCTCAAATCCAAGAAGTATCTTTGTGACCATTACTTTAAATTCTCTAGCAGGCATATTACTTACCTCCATTTTGTTTAGGTCTCTTGCTGTGATTTTGTCCTGTTCTTTTATCTGAGATATATTCTTCTGTCTCATTTTGTTTAGCTGTGTCTGTTTCCTTGTGTTAGGAAAATCAGCTATATCTCCTGCTCTTGAAAGTAGTGACCTGCAGTGCAATGTCACCCATTCCCAGAATCTGGTGCTTCAGAAGTATCTTGTGTGTTGTGTGCATCCTGCCGTCGTGGCTGAGCTGCATTTGCCTTTAGCCCAGTCATTTGCAATAGCTCCCTTTCCTTGTTGTGGGCAGGGTTTGGATCCTGTGTCATTAGTGGACCAGTCTGGAGCTGCCTTGGGCTTGAGTTGCATCAGACTAGTCATTTGCCAGAGATGTCGTAGCACTAAACTGCAGGGTGCTTTTCCTTGTTCTCCCCTGAGAAGCTGTTGTTGGTGGGGGGTCCACAGTTGGATCAGAAGTCTGCCCCCAGCCCCTTGCTAGGGCTGCAGTTGGAATGGTGGTTATTGTCCCCTGTCCCTGTGGCAGGAATCACTTTGATGTGCTTCTGACCCCTGTTGGGGTGCACACTGCCAGGCTTTAGCACTGCTTTAGATGGGCTTCAGCAAATGATGTAATGGAGGGGGCAGGTCTGCAGGAGAATGCAGGGGCAGAGTGCACAGTGTTAGCCAGGTTTGCACAGATCTGCTGTGGGAGGGGACCTGGAGCTGCTTTAGAAACTCCTGGCACAGGGCTAGAGGGGGCGACTCCACAGGAGAGTGTGGGAGCAGGGTGCATGGTGCCAGCAAGGTATATAGGTTTGCTATGGGAGGGGACCTGCAACTGTCAGACAAAACTCTTGCTGAGTTGGAGGAAGTGAATCCGCAGAAGTGTGCAGTGGTGGGGCACACTGTTAGTAAGCTAGGTAGTGTGTGGACACTATGCTTATTCCTGCAGGTGTCTGTGTATCTAGACTGGGAATTGGGGAAGGGAAATGGCACCCTCCAGCAATTTTGTTCGCAACATCTCTCAAAGATCACCTGCCCCTCTAGCACATGTTCTGCGATTAGTCAGCAAATCTCCTTCCTGCATAGCCCAGACTTTTTCAAACTGCAGCATCTGTGCCGTATCTCTGTGGGCTATTTGTTGTGCTGTCTCTTTAAAGGTAGGGACTCAGATTCTTATTGCCCTTCTAGCTCTCCCAGAGGCCAGCCTGCTGATTTTTAAAGTTCCAGGTTTTAAGCTCCACTGACTGTAAGACTCACAAAATCTGCGGCTCTGGTTTTCAAAGCTGAATGTTATAGGGATTCCTCTTCCTTGTGCAGGTTCCCCATGCATGGTGTGCCTGGTGTGAAGGTCTACTCCTCTCCCCCTCTACACCCAGGGCTTCCCTCCCTCCTGCACACAGTTCTGTGGGTCTGTTTAGCTCCCAACCGCATCTCTACCCTCCCTACCCTCTTTGATGTGGCCTCTTCTCTACATTTAGTTGTAGAGAGTCTGTTCTGCCAGTCTTTGGGTTCTTTTCTGGGTTGTTTACACTGAGGTAGGTGTTATCTGGTTATATCCCTTGGAGGAGGTGAGCTTAGGATCTTCGTACTCTCACCTTCCCCAGAACTCTTGATTTGATTGCTTTCAAGTGTGTCACACAACAGTCCCCATTCTTCCCAGCACAGAAAACGTTAGAGAAGATATTTCCAAATACTGTGCTGTTTTAGCTACCTTTTATTCTTAGAAAGCTGTGGAGAAGTTGGTTAATTTGACCTGATAAATTTAAGAGGGTCCATGACCTTGACATTATCCTGATGTCCAAGACTTGTATAATGTGGTACTCAATTTTCATGAGTGAATCAATCACGTTTGTTTTAATGGGGGATAACTTTGTTTTCTGGGAGATGACAGACTCACTAAGGGCCAGAAGTAACTCAGGTCCTGAGAGACGTCTTCAATATCCATGTTAGTTCTAGTAGAAAAAACATGATATATGGAAAGTTACTTTGGAAAAGTAAATTATTCCTGCTATATTGGTAAGCTATTTCATCTGTGATTTATTGAATTGTAGTCTTATAATCGTATAGCTATATTTTAAAAACAAATATTTAAGGATAATATTTGCAAGAAACTGGGAAAAAAACGTCAAGACACCGTTTCATATACCATCGTCTGCAATAATAATTTTAGTTCAATTTTGTCCCATCTTATGCCAACAAAGACTAATTTATAAAGCATGTTCCCCAGTCCAGAACCAGATAATACTGGAGATAATTGTTGTGCCTGGTTAGAGTTTAAGAGCAATTTCCTGAGGCACCACTTGTAAAAGTGAAAGAACATACATTGGAATGAGTGCTGTTCAGCTGTACAGTAAAAGAAGAATACTGAATTGTTACACAGAGCCTGTTTTCCAATATTCAAATAATAACCGCATTATGCCTGGTGATTCCCCAGAACCTTTAATAGTGTAATTTTAGTGTATGGATTCACAAACTTTTTAAATTTTGTAGGCAACACAGAAAAATCTAATCATAGTCCAATTTCAAACACTTTAGAAATAGGATTAGTGCTTTATCATCTAAAAGTAAGAGTTACTAAAATCTAAAGCAGAATTTAGATTTCTTCTGGAAACCAAACTATATTTTTATTTTAAATAAGAATCATTAATTGTATTAACATCCAATTAGATTTGGAACATTTTAAAAGAACACTGAAAACTGCAAGAATATTGTTTTATGTTTTCATTGAAAGAAATCTATTAAATTTTAAAGAAAAATTAATTTAGAAGATTTAACATAATTCAATTAAAAAACAGATTCTTACACATTTGTTAAGGAAGAGCTCAATGTAAGAAAACTTTTAGCTTAAGATAAGCCAGTGATAGTGTTCACATTTTTCAAAGGTTCTCTAAATTCATTCCTGACTTTAAAATAATGAGATTTGCTTCTTCCAATGTTGGTAAAACCAAATGAGGGACTGAGCAAACCTTTGGTAAATTAAAACAAAAACCAACTAATTTGGGTTTTAAAAATCCATCTCTTATCCATTTAGTTTTGACTTATTTACTTCATATAAATTATCAGTTAAAATTATCAGTTTCAGTTATTTGACAATGTGCAGCTAGAGAAAAATGGAAATTTTTTAAGAGATATATCTAGATATTAAAAAAAAAAAAACCTTAGTTGATACAGAGAAGATTCTGTCAGCTTATGGTAGGTTTTAAAAACTAAAGCTTTTCTCCTTTTCTAGCTTAAAGAAATAAAAAGACAGTTTTTTTTATCTAAATCTTTATTAGAAGAAAAAAAACCAGATTTAAAATGATGAGTAACAACAAATTCATTAAATATTAAACATTTTAGTTATCAAAGATATTTAGACAATATGTTCCTAATATTTCTGCACAGCAGAAGCAGATTGATTATAGAGCTCAGACTATCATGTGCTCATGTGAGTTTGTTTTTGGCATAAAAGAATATCTAAAGTCACATTTAAACCAATGTGATCATGATTCTCAAAGCTTTCACAAATTATCCTATCTGACTGACATTCCCTAGGGGTGAATATTCTCACACTGAACAACAAACTGAATTCATTTTCTTTAAAGTTAGTAGTACTAGCAAAATTACTTAAAATTGAATTAGAAATTATGTTCCTCTTTATATTAGCACAATAGAAGTTAACATTATAAATAAACTGATTTCATATCAAAAGTTAAAAAATGAAATACATACAACACTTCTCGATGATCATAAACAATCATTTAAAACAGAAAGATTCAGTACATGACACCTGTGAGCACCCTTTCCAGGGGTAAATTTTCCCTTTGTAATTTCTCAAAGTGTCCCTTTCCAAACTGTAAAACACTGAGAAATGTAGTCTTATACCTATTTTCAAAGATCTACTATAGAAAAGATTAGATTTTTAAACTTCTTACATTTAGTAAAAAAAATTAACAAGCATCCTTTCACTTTTTTTTTCTTGCGTGTAGTACACATTCATGAATGTCCACTAGGCGCAAGGGAAATTGTTTATGCTGCAAAATGTACTCTCTACAGTGAGGATATCAAACATACTGAAATGACAAGTGGTTTCCAACCAGTGAGCTAAGAGGAAAACAAATTCTTGAAGACTTGTTTCAATCACTAAACATTGCAGGTTTTTTTGTTTTTTTTGTTTTTTAAACAAGGTTTGTAAACTTGCCCACAAAAGCTGGGTAGTATTAAACAGCCAGTAAGGCACTTTGTCAGAGAGGACTAAGTAGTAAAGGCTGGATGATTGGCAATTTGTTTAATAGGAAACATTCTATACTTAAAGAGAACAAAATCTGGAGCAGGCAGTCCTTTTACCAATTTACTGTCAAACAGGAGTGGGGAAAACTTTAAAATTTTCTATTTCACTTTGTTGACCAATTTTCCCTGCAGAAGTCTTTTAGTTGTAATTTAAAAAATATATTAGGAGCTATCGATTTAAATAACGTTTCATTTTTCAATGTAATATTTAAAAGAATATGACCATATTCACTAGTGTTTTCAAAGCATCCTAGCCACTATATTTGAAAATGAATTCCAAAACAAAAGATCCTTAGTATAAAAATGTACCATGTTATTAACAATTCCCTTGCGACTTCTGATGGCTTCACATATTACAGTATAAGCTTTGGTATTAAACATGCAAATAAAAGCCAACAAGGTGGTGAATACAGTGTTCCGAACACAAAGCACTTTTGAAACGTGTGTTGTGCGGACACAGCAGATGAAGATTAGGTAACACACCGCTGCAGGATGACCACAGTTTGTACTTCTAATGCTTCTTAGTTTGCATACTTGGCTCGTTCAGAATCTTCAGCAGAGACTGACTCATGTAATAGGGCCTTTCAGCAGAGCCATCGTTTCTTTCTACATCTTCCACTAGGAGGAAGAACGGCACAGAGTAAATATCAAAGCAAAACTGTAAGAGAAGTAACGTCGCCATCTGCTGCACACTTGCTTTACAGCAGTTCAAAACTTTTTTTTTTTTCTTTTTTAAAGAGCATAGTTTGGCATTATTGTAAACATACCTATGAGAAAACAAGCAGCCCTTATCAATACGTTAGTAGAGTATTATCTCATTCTGTGTACCGGGTCATATTCTGCCAATAGTGCATGCCTCTCAGATGCATGATTGAGGAAATAACTTTTACCTTCTTTCGGATAGCAAACTTACTAAAAACAAAACAAAACACAACCTCATCCGGTGTTTCCAAATTCACCTTTAAATTCCTGAAAAGTAGTATATACTCAATTCACTTTCTAAATTATTGTATTTGTTCAAAATTGCTTTTGTTTTGCCAATTTAGTTAGCATCGTTTTAAAAAATAAGATTTGTAAAATTTCAATGTATTTCGAAGCCTTAAACTGCAAGTTTTGAGAAAGACTGTTTTGTAGTTACTTTAATCGCTTTGTAAGATAATAGCGTCTATTTTTTTCCCTCAAAAACAATGCTCATTTTTACTCTCTTCTACACAAAGAAGTAACGAGTGGGAAAAACTTTTTCTGACTAGAACTAAGTCCATAATATAGTTAAAACTTCTATACTTAGAGATTCTTCCTTTAAGTACTAAGGAAGTTATTTAAAAACACTGAACCAAATAGCATTTCTTTTCCTATGATTTTGTACCTGTGGGTTAGATCCTTAAAATCTAGCCAGCTATAGAATATGCCTCCATATAGTTCAGTGAACACTTTTCCTCTAGTGAATTTTTTGGTCTGATCACCTGTATAATGTTAAACACGTAATACATGGGCCCCTTTTAGTCTAAGAATCTAAAATACAGAAGAAGTTATGATTATTAGAAGTCTCCAAATTAATCTTTGTCTTAATTTTCTGACTCCTGGAACAGCCAAGAATATAAGAATATAGGCAACCAGTTTCTTGCATGTTGATTTATATTTTATTCAAGTGATTTTCCAACTTTTATGTATCAGAATCAACTAGAGAACTTTATAATAATTCACAAGCTGCCCCACACCCAAATACAACATATCAGAATCTCTTAGGGAAGGGGACAGGTGTCTATTAGAAGTTCTCAGAGTGATTCTGATGCCTACAAAAAAAAAATTAGAACTGTGTTGTTTCATCAGTATGTATCATCATCCAACTACTCCTGGAGGGGATGTACTCCCTATCATTTTTTAACACTTAAGAGAGAGGTAACTGGGACACCTGGGGGCTCAGATGGCTAAGCCTTTCACTCTTGATTTTGGCTCAGGTCATGATCTCAGGGTTGTGAGATCCAGCCCTATATTGGGCTCTGCGTTGGGTGTGGAACCTGTTTAAGATTCTTTTCCTCTCCCCCTTTCCTGCTGCTTGCATGTGCAAATGCACACTTGCTCTCTCTCTCTCAAAAAAAAAAAAAAAAAAAGAAAGAAAGAAAAAAAAAAGAGAGGTAACTATTTACTAGCTCTTGGTTTTGACCTCTGTATTGTTGGATAATAATAACCATCCAGAAAGATACATTATCACTCTTCTCTGAATTATACTTCAAGGAGAATGAGAGTGAAGAAGGCCCTTTGCCACGAGGTGAAGCCAAGTGACGCTTTTGACTATAACAATCTCAAGAAAATAAGCCAAGAACAAGACGGTGGCCATTATAAAAACCACTATTTTGTAGAATGAAGTCAAACAAGCTCTATAATCTAGAAAAACAGGTATGCTTGTGAAAGACAGAATCACTCTTCTGAAATAAATCCATTCCAATTTTCTGTATGGTGGGAATAGGAAAATAGGAATTTGTCTCTGAGTTAGAGACAAAAGGCATGAGTTATGTAGCCATTTCAGTTTTGTTCAGAATATTTTCACAGTGGCTAGAGGTTCGTATTATTGGAAATCATATCCCAAAACTCAGATTCAACTTTACTATGAATATAATTTCACTAAAACAAAGTGGGCTATGAGGTTCCCCAGTAATTTTTACCTAGCAGTGTTCTCCATGGAACTTGTATAACATTAACATCTCTGTTTGTTATGGTCTCGAATCACATACTGAAACAAAGGATACTTCCTAAGGAAACATTTATACAAGCTTAATCACAGTTGAGAAAGCTGTCCACTAGCTGGAGCAGCTGTGTAGCCATAGCACCATATTTACAAATGTAGTACCATATGCTGGTTAACTATAGCAATCTTTCTTATGGCTAATTGACTATACATTTATAGTACTTTCAAAAATTGCCTGAATATCCTTTACAAATATACATTTATAAAAAGAAAGGCGATCAAAGTGCTGCAATAGGGAACAGCACTCTGAGTTATAAAAGTCTCATTTAAAACACTTTTGGCTATAGGCTTTAAAAATATGTTTGCCGTTTACACCTTGCTCTTCAGCTGGGACCGCAGTCTATAAAGTATCCTAGTTTACAGAGGCTACTGGTACCTCAGGTGGTACCAGGTTCTGGCTTTTTAGGAATAAGCACAGAAATTTCACATTACTCAAAAGCATCATTTTCAAGTTACAAATGATCTAATTTACAAAAGTTCTATTTAAAAATGAATGTCACTGTTTGAGCTTTTCTACTCTTTCTGCTTCTGGGAAACTAGTTCCATCCTGTTCAGAGTTCCGTGCAGGGTAGGGGCTATGAAGTAGGGTTTTTCTGTGGATCCATCATTTCTTTCCAGATCTTCACCTGTATATGCAGCAGCCAAAGCAGGCAAAAGCAGCACGCGGCAGCAGAATTAAATGTATTTTTATAAATTGGAGAGTCAAACAGGGAAAAATCAGAGAAATTAGTGTTAGAAAGTCAAATATAAGACAGTTAGTACCGTTAAATTGCTGATGCTGGACAAAGTAAGAAACTTCAAACTCTGCCAGGAGGCACTGAAACTTCCTAAATCCCACCAATGCCCAAAGAGGTTTATTTTGATAGTTTAAAGGTTAATAAGGTCTGTCATGTCCTTTCAAAACTATGATCTCTAAATCTGTGACTCTTCATTTCAGAAAGGTAAAACACCACATCTTCTGAGATGAAGCCGAATAAAAAGTCTGTGATAAATGTAGAACAATAATTTAATTTCAGAGTTCAGAGTCCACACCCATAACATTACAGATGAGAAAACGGAGACCCAGGTATGTGAAATGATTCTCCTGAAGTCAAAAGCTCTGGGGCAATCAGAATGAGGTGAGGACACAGCCTCTTGACATGTCATTCGGCTCTTGTCCTACTTAACTATAAGGCATCCTGGCTTAATCTCCTCAGGTTGCATTAGAAAACTAGTGGCAGTGTTTTCTGACTTCATGTAATACGTGCAGTTACCTTCCTGCTTTGCCTCGGCTAATAAGAAAATGGTGGAGTGTTCACTGTGCACACACCTCTCGGGTGATACGGGGAAAGCACCAGAACGATGCTGAGGAGCAAGAAGCTGGCACAGAATTAAGCTTCCTAAAGATAGAATTCACAGCAGATAATATCTTTCAATAAGCATTCAAGTACAACTGAACTCTGTGTTTTCACTAGCGTATTAAAAAAGATTTTGTTATTCATAGCCTTTATTATGACAAAGGTAAGAAATATTATATAAAAACATAGGACAATCATAGATTTATGGAATACATCTAAATTATTTTTCATACTTTTTTGGGAATGGTTGGATTATTGATTTAGATTTTTACATTAGCCCTCACAGTGACCTTCCTCAGACTTTTGCTAAGGAGAGAATATGCTGGACACTGAACATTTTTGTTCTTTCTTCCTTAACCATATTTCTATATCATGTATAGTATATCTATACTGTTATTACCCTTGAAGCATTATTAGGAAGCCTGGTATGGATCACATTAATAATCATCTGCAACACTACTTTTTTCTCATACTGGGACCAGAATTCTCATTGCCTTGTAATATTAAAAATATGCCATGTTTCTATAAATGCAGTGTTTGCAAATGGTTTGCATTTTTAAAAACATCAGTTGTCTGGCAGCCAAGAGAATAGGTATAAAAAGATATACATATGTATGTATAAAGGTATAGTTCCACACAATCAGAATTTGGCTTACAGCACCATTTAAGAAGAATGTTTTCTGAAGTAAGATGTTGCGCATAGTAAAAGTTGGGGAGAGAGGAGAAATATAATTTGGTATCCCTTGTTCTTTATTCTCAAAGACAAGAGTCTCCAGAAGGAAACTACTCATGTTCTACACACAATGTATTGAATAAAGCTGGAATTACACCTGGTTTTCAAGAAGTTGGCAATTATTAATATAAGAGGGTAGAAAACATTTCTTACTGCTCAAATTTAAAATCCACTGTCAATTTAAAAATCCATAAGATTTTCCTGAAGCTTCCGAAGACTGGAAGCTAGTAGCTTCCATGCATTTCCTGAGATACACCTTGAGAAACATTTTCAGTTATAAGAATGAGGAAGATCCTAAAGGGGCCTCCCACTATTGCTATGATTAGCGTCTGAGATGAAAAAAGAGATCTTTGAATATTTGAGACCTCTGTTTCAGGCACTATCATATTTCTATGCACCTTCCTCCATCTCCAACATGAGCTGAAGTTTGTTCATGTGGCATTTTGTGGATGGCTTTTCCTAATAAACCACTGACAGTGGCATTAGAAGGTAATTAAACATTTCTGTTCCATTTATAGCCAGAGAGAGAGCTAACTCGTACGCACAGTTCTCCTGATTTCTGAATTGTCCAGTTATTGAAAATAATTTTTAAATGTTAAGAAAAAAAAAGTCAAACCACTTTCTAGTTTGTTTCCTTGAATATGTCTCCTGACCCCAGTGTAAAGTTGGTGCTGTGAGTTATGCCAAAAAATAAACTGTTAATTTTATACAAGTGGATCACTCAGTAATGCCCTGTCATAGAATGTTTTCTCTGCTTCTCTTAAGAGCAATGTACCAGAGAAATAATCTCTTGGAGGGTACAGCTGGAAGGCTAACAATTTGTTCTTTCATCTGCTGAGCCTACTTTCTCTAGACTGAAGGTAAGGGCCAGGTCAAGCTCCTAGGGCACTAGCTTCTCCAAGGCTTTTAAGATGAGCTACTAATAGAAAACCTATCCATTAGGAGTTACACATGCCACATAGAGGCACAGCAAATAAGTCAGTGATGGAAGCTCTTAAGAAGTATTTTAACTCTACGCATCACAATTGATGGAGCTGTTTCCTAGACATTCTCCTCAATGAATCTAGTGTGAATTGGCCCTATGTGTCTGAAACCATTGCCAGCTTGGCTTTATCAGAACTATAAAGGCTCTCCTCAAAGAGTTCCTGAAGTCCAGTCTCAAAGCCCAGTTTCGTCCTCAGTTCTGTTAATGATTAGATTCTGTGTGCTTTATTATTAAAATTTGAAAATACTAAGAAATGAAAAAATAGTTTCATGCTAACACCATGCCAGGGAGCCTGACGGTCATTTCAGTAGCTGACTCTCCTGTGTTTTGCAAACTCCATTCTCTCAGCTGTTAAGGTTTAAAGAGCATCTACCTAACATGAGTCTCTTTCCTAATAAACACTATTTGGCAGTTGCAGCCAGGCCATAGCAAATCCACAAGCCAGCTAAGGACATGGGTCTTAACCTTCTTATCTTTTAGTTACTCTCCAAACGGGGAAAACACATATACTGAAAACTTACAGAAGCAGATGAAAATTGTATCAATGCACATTGCATAGACGCTGAAGAACCCATGTGCAACTAGGTAAGATCCAATAATGACTGTCTGTAAATGAGTAAAGAACAAAAGAAAATGTCATTAACTTGTCCAGAAGAACAATAATGCAGCTTTAAATGAAAGTCATGATGAGAAACGTACCCTTAGAAAAGATTTCAATATAGAGACCAAAAAAATCCAGTGATAACACTTTTGGGTGCTTTGTACTGGGATTTAAATGTATTATATTACCTGCCAATTTTCTTACCACTATCCCCAATGCATACCAAAAATATCCCAGATTTAGGATTCTATACACTGAGGCAGGAAAGCACGGGAGTTAAGATCACACACTGCCTAGGCTTGAGTCACATGTTAGGCACTCACTCAACACGTTACTTAATCTCACTGTGCCTCCTGCCTCCTATAAAAAATTACTGGTGGGCAAGAGGAGAATGTGAATAATAATAGTATTTATCACATATGGATTGAATGAGTTAATTAAATCCTATAGATACTGCAGGGCTCCTACCAGGTCCTCTCCAGCTGCTACATCTATCCTCCCCTTGTTGGGAATGTAGGCTGCTGGTGACTGAGCGGCTTCCCTCACTAGGAATCGCCCTTGTCGCAGGGAACCGCCTCCCCCAAGGATGCACTCCCATCCAGGGGGCAACCCCTGGCCAACGGCTGCCTGATGCAGCATACAGAGGCCTAATTCTGCCTTCAGAACTTCCTGTCAATATGTCTGAGGCCTCCACTATAACTGCAGCTTTTTCCTTTGCCCATGCCTGCCCTCCTCACTTCGTTGTTACAACGGTATCTCAGGAGAACAATTCTAATAAACCTTCTGCATGCAATCCTGTCTCAGAGGTTGTTTCTAAGGAATCCAATCTAAAGCAGAATAAGGCCTGGCACAAAGTAGGACCAATGATGTTAGCTATTATTATTTTCTTATTCCTTTTATTTTATTCTCTGATAAATCAGTCAATATTACCCAGTTGCTATGAATGAATTGTGTCCTTTCAAAATGCATTTGTTGAAACCTAATCCCCAATGTGATGAATCTGGAGGTGAGGTTCAGGGGAGGTAATTAGGTCATGAGGGTGGAGCCCTCATGAATGGGATTAGTGCCCTTAAAGGAGGAGACAGGAGAGATGATGAGCTCTCTCCACCAAGTTAGGATACAGTGAGAAGGGGTCCCTTTGAAAACCAGGAAGAGAGCTCTCACCAGGAACTGAATCTGTGGGCACCTTGCTCTTGGACTTCTCAGCCTTCAGAACTGTGAGGAATAAATTCTTGTTTAAGCCACCCAATCTATGATATTTTTGTTATAGAAGGCTGAACTGACCAAGACACCAACTCTTACCAGCAAAGGTATCCAGTAGTAATTTAAAGATGTTGGTCCTTCTATCATTGTTGGCAATCTGTGTGTGAAGAGTAGGAAGGCCAGCACACCTACGTTGGAAAGACAGAACATGTGTATTATGTATTTACAAAGGAATATAGTTTTTTTGTAGCAAAGAAGTTTTTCCAAGTACCTTCTAAACTTATTATGTTTATTATTATTACTTACCTATACATCCAGCAACTAGAATTTTCCCCAGGATTAGTACAAAGTCTGTAACTTTATCCATAACTGCAACTCTGAGAATCAGAAAAAAGTAAGTATAATTTTGTGTTTAAATTACATTTGTCACTTGAAATTTATGAAAGTAAATAATTCATGAGCTCATTATGATGTGTCTTCCCTGGAAATTTTATTTGGCCTTTGTTAAATGCAGGAAATGAAGGTAGACCCCAGGAATGAAGTTCTGATTTATTTCTGATGAAGTGAACAGAAGATGGCATTGTGGGGCTATCAGGCTCTATTAGTTATGTCAGCCTCTGTTTCAAAGTTTAAGACACCCTGAATTTTGAGGAGGTTTCATTTCTTCCCTGCTTTTGCTCACTCAGACTCTGTCAATTTGTGGAGGGGGAAAATGGTAAGAGACATGCTGTTTGTGTGGAGAATTTCTTGAGCAGAAGGGATAATTAAAATCAATAAAATGCCAGTGAGTGTGAAGATGTAGACAGATGATGGAAGCAACATTCTAAGATATAAAAAGACATGGTGTGAGAGAGAAGATTTAAATCTATCCAATTGAAAGATAATATTCATGTCTGATAAGGCTACCATCAATTTAAATCACAACATGTGAAGTATGTGGTGCTCAAGGTTCACCAAATTGTCTTTTGCAAATTCAACCTGATTACTTACTTTAAAACATTTCTCATCAGCAGATTGAAAGCATCTCTTGCTGACCTGCAGAAGTTTTTGCCATATATTGCAATCTGAGGGAAAGAGTTGTTAATATTCTGGAGTCAGTAACATACCCTAACAAGACCAATAGACAATCCAATGACAGGAAAATGAATTAATTCTCTTATCACCCAAACAGCTATTGTCATTCCTCTTTCCATCATTTGGGTATGTGGGAGACCCGGGAACTGTATATTCTCAACTCTGCACAGCTGTTAGGGGCGTTGACAAAAAGGTGTGCTTCAGATGCTATATGCCTGTAAACTCCGTGGGAATTCACACAGAGGGAGATCTTTTTCTCAAATCCCAGGATATGGCTTCTGTCTTTGAAGTGTTTTGGTTAGGGTCTGTTGTGAATGGGATAAATGTTGCAGCATTCACATTAAAAATCATTCTCAGGAAACCAGCACCTTTCAATACATTGATTTGCTGATTAAAAGGCTCAGTATGGTATTCTCATTGGAGGTAAATTAATGACTATTTAAATCTTCATGACTATTTGAATCACCCCTGCAGACTCTGTGTCATGGTGAAAACAAGCAAGTATCTTAAGGCTGTAGTTACTAAATTTTAGAAGAGTTATGTTTTTAGAACCCCTACTTTAAAAAAATCTCCATATTCCCCGTAGGAAATAAGTAACACATTCAGTTAGGCCTTGTCAATTCCCACACATTTCAACATAAGATTTATAAAAAGAAACAGACCATTCCCTAGAAATATGTAAATCCCAGAAAGATATTTTTCTCACAGAGTGAAATATAGACTAACCTCTCCTTCTACCAAACTATATCAAAGACACACAAAATCTTTTCAATCTAGCATATTTAAAAATTTCTAAGGTAAATAATATTTTCCCTCTTTAAAAAGATATTAACAGTAATAATGAAGATATTATCTCAACCAGGAAAGCATAGCCCTGAATCATGCATGGGATTCACAAATCCTTATATCAACATGGTGATAAATTCAACTGCATGATGTAAAAATTGTTAGAGATGGAAATGGACACATGGGGTTTGGGTTTGCAAAGAAGAAATTTAGTAAATAAAAAATAATCTACTTACCATAACATAGGCATTTCTGTTAAAAAACTTTACCATTTTTTCCACACACCAGAAACAGCATTTCAGGCAGCATTGTAGAAATTTAGAAATGTTGTTCTGGGCCTCTATGAAAATGAAATATTCAAATCTATTAGTGATTTGTAACTAAACTCTATGATAAAAAAAATAGATCTTTTATTTTTTTTTTAATTTTGGTAAAATATACAGTTACCATTTTAACCATTTTAAGTGTACAATTCAATTATGTACAATACTGTACAATTCAATTCAATCCATTAAGTGCATTCACAGTGTTGTGCAACCATCATCACTATCCATTTCTAGAACTTTTCATCATCTCAAATAGAAACTCTGTACCTATTAAACAATAACTTCTCATTCTCCTCTTCCCCAAGCCCATGGTAACTTTTATTGTAGTTTGTATGAATATGCCTCTTCTGGACACCTCCTTTAAGTGAAATGATACAATATTAATCCTTTTGTGTCTTGTGTATTTCACTTAACAAAGTTTTCAAGTTTCATCATCTCATTCCTTTTTAGAACTGAAAAACATTCCATCATGCATATATAAATATATATATATATATCACATTTTGATGATCCTTTTATCTGTTCATGGAAATTGGGGTTGATTCAACCTTTTAGCTACAATGAATAATGCTAATGTGAATACTTGAAAGTATCTGAGTCCCTGTTTTCAATTCTTTTGAGTATATATCTATAGAAGTGAAATTGCTGGATCATATGGCAATCCTATTTTTAATTTTCTGAAGAATCACCATAATGTTCTCCATAATGGCTATACCACTTTACATTCCCACCAACAATACACAGAGGTTCCCAGTTTATCCTCATCCTACAGATACTTGTTATTTTTCATTTTTTAAAGTAGTAGCCATTATAATGGATGTGAAATGGTAACCTTATTACAATTTTGATTTGAATTTCCTTAATGAATACTACTGAGTATCTTTCCATGTGCTTATTCACCATTTGTGTATCTTCTTTGGAGCAATGTATATGCCAGTCCTTTGTAGAAGGGACCAAGGTGGTGACATAGGAGGCCCCTGAACTTCCCCCCTTCCACAGATGCACCTAAAGTACTGCTACAAATGGAACAATTTCCTCTGTGAAAGAAACAGAAACTAGCTGAGTGACTCCTACCACATCAGGCAACTAAAAAAATAACCACAGTGAAATGGGTAGGAAAGGATGAGACAAACATATTGTAAACCCCATTTCTGGCACAGAACCATACTATAAGGAAGATAGCCTCAACTCTCAGCCTCTTTCTGAGAAGTAAAGCATTTGTACAGTACATATAGGATTCCGGCTTTTAAGGCTCCCACCCAAGGGACAGGACCCCAAAATCCGTACCTCTGAAAGCCGGTGGAGTTTATAACCACAAGTCCTACAGCACTACAGAAAACAAAGCTAGTTCTTTACATGCTAGCACTCACTGTGGCTGTCCTCCCCAGGGCTTAGCACAGAGAAAACAGGGGAAAAATGTCCATTTTCCAGTCTTTTCCTGGAAGGGTCTGGACTACATAACAACCCACTGCCTAAGGGTCTGGCTTATAATTTGTAGGTGCTAGCTGCAATCCTTCATGGAATTGTCCAGGGGAGCTAGTGGGCACTTCTACTACTTTCTCCCTCTAGCTAACTCCAATTATATAATTAGGCCACAAACATCTGTTTGGAAGATTTTAAACATACCTACTGCCCTAGTTTTTGCAGCTGTTGCCCAAGGGATGATCCACACCTTCCCCGGCTCTGACAGCTAATGGGTTGTACTGAAAAGTCCCATGGGACTATAATGAACAAATAAGCAGTTTATAAATGGTTCAGGGGCACCCTCCTACAATCCCAGTATAGATGTACACCCTGGCTCAGTTCAGAAGGAATAGGCAAGAATACCCACTTTCCAGTTTCTCTGTGAAGAGGCTTAACTACATATTTTCCCACCTGCTGGCTGAGGGTCTGGCTTCTAATCAGCTTGCATATAGGTTCTGACTGTGATCCTTCTCTTTGGAACACTGGTAGGTCTTGACACATTGTGGACCATTAAGAATAACTGGTGGCTAGGACAATCACAAATACTTGAGAGACCAGAAGCTTGAGCTGGGCTGATTGATGAAATTCATCTCCTGTATGAGATCAGTCTGTCAACACCGGGAGAAGTGACTGTTTTATCTAATACAATGAATCCACCATAGAGAGTCAAGAAAAAATGGAGAAAGAGGGGAATATGTTCCAAACAAAAAACCAAGATAAATCTCCAGAAACTGATATTTCAGAAGTAAGTGGTCTACCGGATAGAGTTTGAAATAATGGCCATAAAGATGTTCATCAAGGTCAGGGGAACAATGCATGAACATTGAGAATTTTAACAAAGGGACAGAAAATATAAAAAAGCATTAAACAGAATTCATAGAACCAAAGAATATGGTAACAGACTTAGAGAATTCAATAGAGAGTTTTAATGGCAGACCAGATCAAGCAGAGGAAGGGATCAACAAACTCAAAGACAGAGCAGTGGAATTCATCCAATTAGAGAAGCAAAAGGGAAAAAGAATGGAAAGAGTGATGGATTTACTGGACACCATCAAGCAGACCAAAATGGAGATCCCAGAAGGAGAAGAGAGAAAGAGAGAAAAGGACAGAAAGCTTACTCGAAGAAATAATGGCTAAAGACTTTCCTAATCTAGAGAAACAAATGGACATTCAGATCCAGAAAGTCTAAAGAATCCCAAAAAAGATGAATCTAAAGAGAACCACGCTGAAACACATACAATTAAATTTTCAAAAGTTGAAAAGCAGTTAAAGGTAGCAGGAGAAAAGTGACTTTTAACTTTTTCAGGGTAAAAAAAAAGTCACAGAAAAGTGACTTTTTCAGCAGAAATTTTATAGGCCAGAATAGAGTGTAATGATATATTCAAAGTGATGAAAGAAAAAAATTGCCAAGCAAGAAACTCTATGGGGCAAAGTTGTCCTTAAAAATTGAAGGATAAAGTTTTCCAGACAAATAAAAGCTGAAGAATTCATCCTCACTAGACAGACTTACAAGAAATGTTAAAGAGAGTTTTTTAAGCTGAAACAAAAGGATGCTAATTGGTAACATGAAAATACGTGGAAGTATAAAATTCACTGGTAAAAGGCAAATATATAGTTAAATTCAGAATACTCTAAAAATAATGGTAGCAGGTAAATCACAATTCTAGTATAAAGATTAAAATATAAAGTGTTAAAGATAACTATAATGACAATAAGTTGTTAATGGATACACAATGTAAAAAGATGTAAATTGTGTCATCAAAAATGTAGCATAAATGTGGGGAAAGTGTAAAAATGTAGAGCTTTTGTACACATTTGAAATTAAGTTACCAGCTTAAAATAGATTGATATAACTGTAAGATATTTTGTGTAAGATATAAAACAGCCAGAAAACAATTAACAAAATGGCAATACTAAGTCCATAAGTGTAATATAAATGAACTAAATTCTCCAATCAAAAGACACAGAGTGGCTGAGTGTATTAGAAAAGAAGCAGCAGCAGCAGCAGCAGCTCTCAACTATAAGCTATCTATAAGTCTCACTTTACCTGTAAAAACACATATAGAATGAAAGTGAAGGTTTGGAAAAAGATTTTTCATGCAAATGGAAACCAAAGTGGGAATAGTTATACTTATATCAGACAAGATAGACTTTAAGCCAAAAACTGTAACACTAAGGTCATTATACTGTGATAAAGGGGTCTATTCATCAAAAGAATATAAAAATTGTAAATATTTATGTACCCAACATTGGAACACCTAAATATACAAAGCAAATATAAACAGATATGAAGGGAGAAATATACAGCAATATAATAGTAGAGGATTTCAATACCCCACTTTCAACAATAGATCATCCAGATAGAAGATCAAACCGAAGTACTGGACTTAAACTATACAGTGACCAGACAGATTGGACATTTACAATACAGTCCTTCCAAACATAGCAGAATACACATTCTTCTCAAGCGCATATGGAACACTGTCCAGGATAGATCATATGCTAGATCACAAAACAGTTCTTAATAAATGTAAGAAGACTGAAATCATATCAAGCATCTTTTACAACCACAATGGTATGAAACTAGACATCAATTACAGGAAGAAAATTGGAAAATTCACCAGTGTGTGGAAATTATACAACATGCTATTGAACAACCAATGAGCCAAAGAGGAAATCAAAAAGGAAATCAAAGAGTATCTTGAGACAAAACTCAACACAACATGCCAACATATGGAATGCAGCAAAGTAGTTCTAAGAAGGAAGTTCATATCAATGAAGATCTATATTAAGAAAAACAAAAGATATCAATCTGACTTTACACCTTAAGGAAGTAGAAAAAGAAGAACAAACTAAGCACAAAATTAGTGGAAGGAAAGATATGGCAAAACTCAGAGTGGAAGTGAAAGAAACAGAGATTAAGAAGACCACAGGAAACATCAGTGGAACTAACAGTTTGTTTTTTTTTTTTGAAAAGATAAACAAAATTAATAAACCTTTAGCTAGACTAAGGAGCAAAGAAATAAATACAGAAATGAAAGAGAAGATATTACAATCAATACCTCAGAAATACAAAGGATCATAAGAAACTACTATGAACAACTGTACACAAATTAGATAACCTAGAATAAATGGATAAATTCCTACAGACATACAACCTACCAAGACTGAATTATGCTGAAATAGAAAATCTGTAAAGATCAATTACTAGTAAGGATTTTGAATCAATAATCAAAAACTTCCCAACAAACAAAAGGCTACAACCAGATGGCTTTACTGGTAAATCCTATCAAACATTTAAAGAATTAATACCAATCCTTCTCAAACTCTTCTAAAAAACAGAGGAGGAGAAACATTTCCAAATTCATTTTACAAGGCGAGCATCACCCTGATAACCAAAGCAAGAAAAGGACACTACACAAAGAGAAAATTATAGGCCAATATCCCTAATGAACATAAATGCAAAAATCCTCAACAAAGTATTAGCAAACTGAATTCAGCAGTACAGTAAAAGGATCATACACCAAGATCAAGTGGATTTATCCAAGAGATGCAAGGATGGTTCAATATACGCAAATTAATAAATAGGATGTACCACATTAACAAAATGAAGGATCAAAATCATGGTCATCTTGGTAGATGCAGAAAATTTACTTGACAAAATTCAACCTCCTTTCATGATAAAAAAATCTCTCAATAAATTGATTATAGAATGCCTTAACATAATAAAAGCCACATATGACAAGGCCACAACTAACATGATACTCACTGGTAAAAAGCTGAAAGCTTTTCCTCTAAAATCAGGAATAAGACAAGGATGTCAACTCCTGCCATTTTTATTCAACATAGTACTAGAAGTCCTAGTCGGAGCAATTAGGCAAGAAAAACAAAATAAAAGGGATTAAAACTGGAAAAGAAGAAGTAAAATTGTCTTCGCAGATCACATGATATTATTTATAGAAAACCCTACAGTGCACCAAAAACAAAACAAACAAACAAAAAACTCCAACCTATTAGAACTAATAAGTGAATTCAGTGAAGTTGCAGGAAAGAAAATCAATGTACAAACTCAGCTGCATTTCTGTATATTAACTAACTAATGAAAAGAGAAATTAAGAAAACAATCCCATTTACAATTGCATCAAAAACAAGAAAATACCTAGAAAGAAAATTAACTAAGGTGGGGAATTACTTGTGCATTGAAAACTGTAAGCCATTGATGAAATAAAGACAAGTAAATGAAAAATATCCTATGATCATGGTTTGGAAAAATTAATATTGTTAAATGTCCATAATACCCAAAGCAATTTACAAAATCAATGTAATTCCTATCAAAATTCCAATGGTATTTTTCACAGAAATAGAAAAAACAGCCCTAAAATTTGTTTGGAACCACAAAAGACTCTGAATAGCCAAAGCAATTGTGAAAAGAATAAAGCTGAAGGCATTACATTTCCTGATTTCAAACTATTACAAAGCATGGTAATCAAAATACTATAGCATTGGGAAAGAAAAGACACATAGATGAATGGAACAGAATAGAGAACCCAGAAATACACCCATGTATATATGGTCAATTAATTTTCAAAAAAGAAGTCAAGAATATACAATGGAGAAAGGTTAGTCTCTTGAATTCAATGGTTCTGGGGAAACAATGCCCACATGCAAATGCATAAAATTGGACTCTTACATCACACAAAACAATTCAAAATGGATTAAATATTTGAATGGAGACCTGAAACCATAAAACTCCTAGAAGAAAACACAGGGGCAAGCTCTTTGACATTCTTCTTGGCAATGATTATTTGGAACTGATGCCAAAAGCAAGGGCAATAAAAGCAAAAATAAACAAGTGAGACTGCATCAAATTAAAAAGCTTCTGCACAGCAAAGGAAACCATCAACAAAATGAAAAGGCAACCTATGGAATGGGAGAAGATATTTGCAAGCAATGTATGTGATGATGAGTTAATATCCAAAATGTACAAGGAACTCATAGAATTCAATAGGAACAACACCAATAACCCAATTAAAAAAATGGGTAAAGGACCTGAAAAGACATTTTTCCAAAGAAGACATACAGATGGCCAATAAGTACACGAAATTGTGCTCAACATTACTACTCATCAGAGAAATGCAAATCAAAACCACAATGAGGTAGAGGATAGGATGTCTATTATCCAAAGACAAAAGATAAGGATGTGCAGGTGAAGATGTGGAGAAAAGGGAACTCTTGTATACTGTTGGTGAGAATGTAAATTGGTGCGTTCACTATGGAAAACAGTATGGAAATTCCTCAAAAATTTAAAAATAGAACTACCATATGATCCAGAAATTCCACTTTTGCATATATTTCCAAAGAAAATGAAATCACTATCTCAAACAGATATCTGTACTCCTATGTTCACTGCAGCATCATTTACGATATCAAATGTATGAAAACGTGTCATTCAATGGAACAATGGGTAAAGAAAATGTGGTATAGATACACAATGGAACATTATTCAACTTTTAAAAAGAAGGAAATACTGCTTTTGCAACAACACAGATGAACTTGAAGAGCATGATACTAAGCAAAATAAGCCAGATAGAGAAAGACAAATACACATGATATCACTTACATGCAGCATTTTAAAAAATATTGAACTCATAGAAAGAGCAGAATGGTGGTCACTACAGTCTGGGGGAGGGTAGGGGAAATAGGAGAGGCTTGTAAAATGGTATCCATTTTAAGTATAAGATGAGTAAGGTCTTTTGATCCAATGTGTAACAGTGATTATAGTGATAATACTACATTGTATAATTTAAATTTGCTTATAGAGAACTTAAGCTATTCTCATAGAAGGAAGGAAGGGAGGGAAAGAAAGAAAAGAGGAAAAGAGAAATATATGAGGTAATGGACATGTTTATTACCTTGAATGGGGGACTCCTTTCACAATGTATGTGTATATCAAAAAACCTGTTGTACACTTGAAATATATTACAGTTTTGTCAATTATACCTCAATAAAGCTGAAAAAATTTTCCATAATTTAAAAAATCCTTTGTTCATGTTGAATCATATTGTTTATTGTTGAGTTGTGGAGGCTCTTTTTTAAATTTAAATTCAATTATCCAACATATAGTACTTCATTGGTTTGGTTTTTTTTTTTTTTTACCATAAAATGTTGTGCTATTTTTTTATTATAATATTTTTTATTATATTATGTTGCAGTGCTCAGTGATTCATTAGTTGTGTATAATACCTAGTGTTCACAACATGTGCCCTCCTTAATACCCATCACCCGGTTACCCCATTCCCCCCACCTTCTGTAACCCTCAGCTTGTTTCCTGGAGTCCAGAGTGTCTCATGTTTTGTCTCCCTCTCTGATTTCTTCCCATTCAGTTTTCCTTCCCTTCCCCTGTGATTTTCTCTGGTATTTCTTATATTCCACCTAATGAGTGAAACCATACGATAATTGTCTTTCTCTGACTGACTCACCTGACTCAGCATAATGCCCTGGAGTTCTGTTCATGTCGATGTAAATGGTAGGTATTCATCCTGATGGCTGAGTAATATTCCATTGTATATATGAACCACATCATCTTTATCAATTCATCTATTGAAGGGCATCTGGACTCCACCCACAGTTTGGCTATTGTGGACATTGCTTCTATGAACATTGGGGTGCAGGTACCCCTTCTTTTCACTACATCTGTATCTTTAGAGTAAATACCCAGTAGAGCAGCTGCCAGGTTGTAGAGTAGCTCTATTTTTAACTTCTTGAGGAACCTTCATACTGTTTTCCAGAGTGGCTGCACCAGCTTGCATTCCCAACAGTGTAAGAGGGTTACCCTTTCTCTGCATCCTCAGCAACATTTGTTGTTTCCTGTCTTGTTAATTTTAGCCATCCTAACTGGTATAAGGTGGTATCTCATTATGGTTTTGATTTGTACTTCCCTGATGACAAGTGATGTGGAGCATTTTCTCATTTATCTGCCAGCCATCCATTGGAGAAGTGTCTGTTCAAGTCTTCTGCCCATTTCTTGACTAAATTATTTGCTTTTTGGGTGTTGAGTTTGATAAATTCTTTATAGATCTTGGATACCAGTCCTTTATCTAATATGTCATTTGCAAATATCTTCTCCCATTCTGTGGGTTGCCTTTTAGCATTGTTAACTGTTTCCTTTGCTATGCAGAAGCTTTTTATCTTGATGAAGTCCCAAAAGTTCATTTTTGCCTTTGTTTCCCTTGCCTTTGGAGAGGTGTTTTGCAAGAAGTTGCTGCAGCCAAGGTTGAAGAACTTACTGCCTATGTTCTCCTCTAGGATTTTGATGGATTCCTATCTCAAATTTAGGTCTTTCATCCATTTTGAGTTTACCTTGTGTATGGTGTAAGAGAATAGTCGTTTCATTCTTTTGCATGTGGCTGTCCAATTTTCCCAACACCATTTATTGAAGAGACTGTCTTTTTCACATTGGATATTCTTTCCCAATTTGCCAAAGATTAGTTGACCATAGAGTTGAGGGTCCGTTTCTGGGCTCTCTACTCTGTTCCAATAATCTATGTGTCTGTTTTTGTGCCAGTACCATGCTGTCTTGATCACAGCTTTGTAATATAGCTTGATGTCCAGGATTGTGATGCCACTAGCTTTGGTTTTCTTTTCCAAGTTTGCTTTGGCTACTTGGGGTCTTTGTGGTTCCATACAAATTTTAGGATTGGTTGTTCCAGCTCTTTGAAAAATGTTGATGGTATTTTGATAGGGATTGCACTGAATCTGTAGATTGCTCTGGGCAGCATAGACATTTTAATAATGTTTATTCTTCCAATCCATGAGCATAGAATGTTTTTCCATTTCTTTGTGTCTTCCTCAATTTCTTTCATAAGTGTTCTGTAGTTTTTAGAGTACAGATCCTTTACCTCTTTGGTTAGGTTTATCTCTTTATCTCTCCTTCCATTCTGAATGACAGCCTTGCTGGAAAAAGAATTCTTGGTTGCATGTTCTTCTCATTTAGTACCCTGAATATATAGTGCCAGCCCTTTCTGGCCTGCCAGGTTTCTGTGGATAGGCCTGATGTTAATCTGATGTTCCTTTCTCTGTAGATAAGGAACCCCCTTGTCTCAAGCTGGTCTCAGGATTCTCTCTTTTTCTCTAAAATCTGCAAGCTTCACTATTATATGTCAAGGTGTTTATCTATTTTTATTGATTTTGGGAGGGGTCCTCTCTGCCTCTTGGACATGAACACTTGTTTCTTTCCTCAGATCAGGGAGGTCTCAGCTATGATTTGCTCAAATATATTTCTGGCTCGCTCTCTCTCTCTTCCCCCTCAGGCACACCAATAATTCTGACATTTGTTCATTTCAAAGCATCATTAATTCTTGAGGTGTTTCTTCGTGGGCTCTGAGTTGTCTTTCTCAGACTACTCTTTCTCTGTTCCTTTCTATAAGCCTGCCTTCTAGATCACTTACTCTCTCTTCTGCCTCATTCACCCTAGCTGTTAGAGCATCCAACTTAGACTGCATCTCAGCTATAGCATTTTTAAGTTTGGCCTGATTAGATCTCACTTCTACACTTAGAGATTCTCTACTGTCTTTTATGCTTTTTTTCTAGCCTGATTATTAACTTTATAATTGCTGTGTGTTAGAAGACAGTACCTCCCAAAACTGCAAAGAAAGGAAAACTTATCTATATACAAAAATAAAATTGAATAGTGAAAAAAAGGACTAAAATGAAGCATATATCTATTAAATGTATATGTAAAAACTAAGTTAAAAAGCAATTTAAAAACATAAGTTGGTTAAATAAACTAGTTGAAATGGGGAAAAGGTAAAAAAAAAAAAAAGAAGAAGAAGAAGAAGAAGAAGAAATGGAAAATTTTAGACTGAAAGATAACCAAATCGTGAGAATAAACCTCAAGCTCAATATACTATTTTCCCCTGGTGCTGGAATTTTAGTCCTGTGGGATCGGTGAACCTAGTTTGCACCTGTTCTTCCAGATTATTTTCTAGGGGAGGGGCCTGCTGTGCTGCTTCTCAGGTCTTTGCCTGGTTGGAGTTGCACCTCCCCTTGCCAGAGGGCTGGGCTCAGTAGAAGCTGGTCCTCTGTGTGGCTTTTGTTCCCTGGAGGCTTTCTGCACCTCTTTAGAGGATCAAAATAAAAATGGCCGTACCAATCCCCAGCCCCAGAGCTGAAAGATCGCAGTCCCCCCTCTTCAATAAACCCTCTGGGTCAAATAGTCTTCACTTTTGTTTGTGCCAGTCTCCACAGTCTCCTCCAGTGCGGGGGCCCACTGTAATCCTTCAGTGGGTGGCCAAGGGACCTGTGTCGCTGCCTCTGTGTGCCCAGGGACTGAGAGTGGTTGTGGGCTCGTGCGCATACCATGCTCCACTGCTCTCGGGACTGCTGGGTGTTACCTTAGTGTCCTTTCCAGGGCCACTGCCCTGAGAGCTGTTGCTCAGTCGTGGGCGCACCCTTTCGCCTTTCCTGGGATATGGCAAATGGCCATGTGTTCCAATCCTTTTCAGGGTGCTCAGGCAGAGCGGTCACCCGACCAGCTCAGCTCATGGTTTATGGCAACATGGGCTGAGAGTCCCTTCTGGGCTCACCGACCATAATAAATTTCCCCGCTCCACTGCTTGGGCACCCCCATTCTTTCTGTGTCTCCTGGGATCCTGAGACCACAATGACCCACCCAGAATTCTGCTCTTTCCATCCCCTGTACCCCTTTAAGAAGGGGATGTCTCTCACTGGGGCAGATTTCTAAGGGTTCCAATCTTGCGCTCCAGTGTTATATCTCATTTTCCAGTAGCTAGCTTATGGAAGCTCCCTCCCCCTCCGTTTATCTTCCGACATCTCCCCACAGATTCATGTCTCTGCACCTCCTACCTTGCAAAAAAAAAAAACCCAGTTCCTTTTCTACTTGTAGAGTTCCAGATATATTTTCTTACATCTCAGGCTGAATTCATGGGTGTTCAGAATGGTTTGATAGACATTCAGCTAAATTCAAGGGACCAGATGAAATAAGGTCCCCTATTTTTCTACCATCTTGCCACCGTGGAAGCTCTTTATATATTCTGAATATTAGTTGCTTATCTGGTAGATGACTTGCAAATATTTTTTCCTATTCTATGGGTTGTCTTTTCAGTCTCTTAGTAGTGTCCTTTGATGCACAAACTTTGTGTGTGCGTGTGTGTATGAAGTCTATTTAATCTTTTTTCTTTTGTTATCCGTGCTAAGAAATCTTCATCAAATACAACATCCATGAAGATTTCCTCTTTTGCTTTCTTCTAAGAGTTTTACTTTTATTTTAGCTTTTAAGTATTTGATCCATTTTGAATTAATTTTTGTTTATTGTGTAAGGGTCCAATTTCATTCTTTTGCAGGTAGATATTCATTTTTCTAGTAATGTTAGTTGAAAAAACTGTCCTTTCCCCATTGAATGGCCTTATATGTGAGGGTTAATTTTGGGGCGTCTATTCTAGTCCAGGTCTACGTGTCTGTCCTTACGCTAGCACCACACTGTTTTGATTACTGTAGCTTTATATTAAGTTTTAAAATCAGGTAACTGGGAATGTTCAACTTAGTTGTTCTGTTTGAAGACTGTTTTGGCAATTAATAATAAAATGCATTCAAAATAGAGTTTGTCAACTATATGTGTTATGTGTAAAGATTTATGCTGATGACACCCATTTATATTTTAAGCCTGTCTCATCCTGAGCTTCAGACTTAAACTGCCAGACGTCTCCACCATGCTTCTCAATATTAATACGCCAAAAACATGGTTTTTCATTTCTTCTTTGAAATTTGCTTCCGCCGGTTTCTACATCTTAGTAAATGGAATCACACACTTTTTCTTTTTTTCACCACTGCTTCTCTTTCCATCCTCTCCTGTCCCATATCCTATCTCTCAGCAAGTCCTGTTGGCTTTTCCTTCCAAACATATTCCCAATCTGACCACCTCCATCCTTATTATCCTAGTCCAACTTGTAGTCATCACATTTCCCTTAACTCCTTGCCCCAATCCATTCTCTTTACGGAAGTGAGGAAGTCTGAGAAAAGATGAATTCTGGAGTCTTACCTTTAAGACGGCGGTCCAAGTATTCTAGGACGAATTTAAACATTTGAACTAATGCAAGAATTAAAGATCCAAATGCTAGGGATCCTGTGTGATATCTGGGCAAAGATAAAATGAGAATCAGAGTTAAAATATCGTTGCTACTAACTAAAAGGATGCTAAACAATTTTAATAGGTAGAAAGGATCTGCAGAAAGACGGGAAAGAGTTTATTACACTTTCTTATTCAGGTTGAGAAAGGTCTTCTTAGAGGATTTTAAATGATACACATCTATATTGCCCTTCATCTACAAAAATGATACCAGTAGCTTGTCATCATAAAATAAAATGTTTGGGCTAAGCAATGGGAGACAGAGCCAAGTTAAGTCTTAATTTTTATTTTGGTGCCCTCCCCTACTACTTATCTTCAGCAACCTATGGCTTTTAGAAGGATGTTGGCCTCGATAGGGATTGTAAACCTGTGGCTATAAAACCAGACATAGCCAATGGACATCCATGAATCTTAAATCATACCTTGACCTCATTTGTACTTTGCCACTTGAATTATATAAGCATAAGACTGAATTATAAGCACGCTAAACATAACTGGGAAGATAGATGTAGGATTCAACATGGAACTTACCGTATGGCTCGTCCAAATGCAGTAAAAAGTGGATACGGTGGGATGTCATCAGGTTTTTTCAAGGCCCAGTAATAAGAAGCAAAGGCACCAGCAAGGGCACACTGACCCAGGGCAATGACAAAGTTTATAAGCCAGAGAAAGACAAACAGATTGAACATCTGGAAGGTAGGGACATACTGATGGTACAGGCTCTTTCCACCATAGAAAGCAAAGTTACACTGAGCCCCAGGGCAAGCTTTGGCAATTTCAGTTGTATTAAAAATCTGCACTCAGAAAAAAAAAAAATACAGATAATATAGTATGAAATGCCATTCCAAGATAACCATTCCTGCCTTCTCTTCTTGTGAAACCCCCCAACTGCATGTCCTACTCTTTTCCCATTAACTTCTGTTTGTCCTATTTTCTTTTTTTGAATATATAGGGTTTTTTTTTTTTTTAAAGATTTGAGAATGAGCGAGCATGAGAGAGAGCATGAGCACAAGTGCAGAGAAAGGCAGAGGGAGAGGAAGAAGCAGACTCCCCGCTAAGCAGGAAGCCCGACAAGAGGCTCCATCCCAAGACCCTGGAATCATGACCTGAGTCAAAGGCAGATGCTTAATCCACCAAGCCACCCAGGTGCCTCTGTTATTCCTATATTCTATCCCATCACTTTATATTCCTTAATGAGTGCTGTAAAGTATTTCATTTTCTATCATATGTTTACCACTCTACACCCACTAAAATTTCACATTAATGTTGTTGACCATTCCTGCTTCTTGGGCATATGACAGAACAAATGGGCTCAGGAAATAATAGTGCTTTCTCTCTATTCTGCCCACCATTTCAGTGCTCACTTGTTAACACCTGATCCACCATTCCCTTCTTAACAGTGATCCCCGTTAAGGTCTCTATTTCTGAATGATTTTTACAACTGCTAGGTGAAATTTAGTAGAGTTCTGTATTGAAGTAAGTAAAAGAGAGAGAGTTGCTTTGACTTACCTCTGGGTCACAGGTTGTATTTTCATGTTTACATTTCCCTTCTGGGGATATGACTTTGTATACAGGTACCCCTGATGTAGCCAAGTAACTGGGTTAACCTATTAAGGATAAACTATTTGCTGGTAGATGGAAAGTAAATGGACAAGAAAATAATACAAATAACTCAAAAGTCTACAGAGAGATTAACTTCAAAAAACTTCAAATCTTTTAATAATTCATACATTTTTTCAGACCTGAAATAATATAACATGGGTCAGCTATACTGAGTGGCCCCTTAACAGAATACAAAGGAATTTTCTTAAATTATTGCCAAGAAGTAGTACTGTGAAGACAAAATAAAATCTACCATATGACCTACCTGGGGGGGGGAAATTCAATCAGTAGACAAAGGTTCTTAGAGCTTAGCAAAAAAACAGAAAAACAGAAAACCTTTAGAATGTTCCTAGTCTTCCTAGGATGGAAAGCACTGGACACAAACTCCTGGTTCTTGAATAGTAGTGTGGACCTGAGGTTTAAAGATGTCAATTACCAAAGGATACATTGCTGTCACTGCCCAGTAGGCAATACATATGGAGAGGAAAATGAAAGTTAAAACTGGATAAATTAATGTAGTAGGGAGGTATCCAATAGCTCTGAAATAAAGCAAATAGTTGAAATTCAAAACGATTCAGAGATACAATCTCTCAATTAAATCTTTATCTGTTAAAACTAGAAATAAGCTTTAGACTTAATCCATTCTAAGAATGGTAGTAATAACCATTGACTCTTTTTTTGCTGATTATTCTGGCATTTTCTTTAAAATTTTTGAATTTTTCAATTGGTTTTTAAGTTTTACTTAAATGTTATTTGTTTTTAGTAATTAGAGGCCTTCTTTTAATGTTCATATTTGATTCCTGTCAAAAGTTCCCCAAAGCTCCCCCAAGGTTCTGTATGACTCAAAGATTTGATACCCTAAACCTTCTCCTCTTTGGTTATTTCTGTATGATTCATAAAGATTTGCTACATTATAATCATAGTTCTTCCTTTTGTTTAGAGTCTTACTCTCAAAATTGGAGCGGACCTTGAGATCATATGATCAAATGTGAGAATCCCTTCCTAATTCAGGAATCCCTTCTATACTATCTTTTAAATACGTCCATTAGTTCTGGTGACCATATAGAGCGATAAAAACTTACTTTGTATGACAGCGCTTATTCTATTAACAACCAAAATATTAGAAAGTTCTTCCTTATCTGCTAGCCTGTTACTCATATACATTACATTTTGGAGGAGAAATGATCACCTTTTCCATATAGCAGCCCTTCAAGGAACTCCTTATTCTTTTATACTCCAGTATAATCACTCCTTTAATATTTCCTCATTAAGTCATGGTGTGTGAAATGTTCACCATCCCAGTTGCCCTGTTACTACTTTTGAATAATCTTTTCAGCATATGACACTGGCAACCCAATACTGTTTGATATAGCCACTGAGAACTATAATGGAACTATTTCCACTTCTAATGCAATGCCCTGGCATATCTTAGATGCCTTTTGCATTTGTTACCTCGTTCACCTCACTATTTGAGCTAAGTTCTCTCCTTTCTCCAAATACTGCTATTAAGTGAATCATTGAACATCTCTATGTTTACCCTGTATTCTCACGCCAATTTATTCCAGCTGCTACTTTCCCTTGAAAAAAATTATCAACCTGTCACAGTTGGACTGGCCCTTTCACACACACACACACACACACACACACACACACACACACACACACACTAGTGGGGCAAGTTAGAGTGAACTGTACAATATCATATTATTTAAGAAATAAACCCAGCAAATCTGGAGTTTTCAGTGGCTAATGATAGGGTTTCAGTTATGGGAAGGAGAGAGAGTTAACAAAAACTGCTTGTTAACTGTTTAAACCATTAGATTCAAGTGGCACTCTTACTATTATAGATGACAATTTTGTTAAAATAATCCTTACAGACTATTTAAAATAATTTGGTCTTTGGTCGTTAATAACTTAGTTTTTCATCATTCTAAATAGAATGCATGGTCTGTTGGCTTTATAGTAATGCTTTTCTTGTTTCTTCCATGCATTATTCAAAAGTTTAAAGTATTATCCTCAAGTGACCTTTGGAATAGTTTAGAAACTGTAGGTATTATTATCTCCCAGCATGAATTTTAGTGTTTATTTTATAGCCTTTTTTTTAACAAAAATGGCTCTGGGTATAAAGTGTTCTGAATTAAGAGCTGTAGATAGAAAATGTATAGTCTGGTGCTCCTAGGATCAATTATTCTGTCTATTAGCAAATTTTGCCACTCGTATAGAAATGGCAATAGCACATAATTGACTTTATAGAATTATGGTGATTTAAAGTTTTGCAAATGATCTCAACCATCAATATTAACGTATGATTCAGCAGGGGAATAATACAATATATAATACAAGTTACTTTCATATAGCAATTTTCACTTACTTTCACACATTATTCTAACATACATTTGGTGTTCAAAAAGTGCTAATACATACACCACACAGGTTTGAACCTTAGTTCACACTATGATAATTGAGGTTTGGGGACACTGAAGGATTTGTTAGCATGACCTTTCTAATAAGTGCCAAAGTCTGAACTTCAGTCTTAACAAGTCTTAAAGGGGAAGTCATCTGGGGGCATCTATACAATAGGCAGTGACCGATTTGAGTGACTGATATACATTATGGGAGTTTCTCCATCAGGGCCTTACTTGCTCCCTTCCTTCAGCAGGGCAACAGAGATGCGGATTCGTTCCCTGAGGAAGATCAGCATGAGGATGATAAACACTTCAAGAAGGCAGAGTATTATCACTTGAAACAGGAAAAAAAAAAATTAGTGTATGATACAAATCAACCCAAAAAAACAAACTTTCTCTCAAAAGTTTAGGACTGAGTTTCATGATTTTTCTCTGCCAATTCTGACACTCCATAATTCAAGCAGTACTACCTCTCCCAAAATGCTAATCTTAGAAATTCACTTTCAAAACCTCCAAGAAATGCTAAGAAATCTAGATTAAAACATTTAGCTAGAGTTTGAGCAACTCAATTGGTCAGGCTTCATTTTATCTACAGAAATATTTCACACCATTTGTAGAAATGAGAGAAGGAAGGACTGCTGTAGGCAGCTCTATTTTAGATATTTTCACGTTCACTTCTTTGAGTAAGAGAATCATTACAGAAGACACTTTTTGAACTGTTCACCCTGTTCACAATCCCTCTTCATTAAGTGACCTTGCTGACTGGCAGGGCAGGCTCTTGGCTGCCACATTTTTATTTTGTGACTCTACCCACCGTGGCTACCATTGATGGAATCAGGATGTAAACCCAGCGCCAGTTGTCTAATAAAAGTCTCAGGATTAGAGCTAAGGGAGTCTATTTCAGTTTTGAATGGAAGGTTATGAACTTCATGAACTTCAAGTTATACAGGCTTAATGAACTGTGTCACCTTTATGTGAAATAAGTGAATTTGCAAAGACAGAATAAAGTGTATGTGTATTGAAGACACAGAGCAGAGAGGCAGTTTTGAGTTCTTTTGGCTTTCTGTTTCCTGGATCCGAGTACACTTGAAAGTCCAAGGGCTTTTCTGCTTTTTTGAGTTTGGTGAGACACTTCTATATTCTTATAATAAGTACCAATGCCTTACCCCCAGCTTGTTCCAATTTGCTTTTCTTTTTGGCTACCGTCAATTAGTTTCTTTTTACTTTAAGCCAAATGGTCCTAATTACTATATTTTCTCAATTCCAAGACACATCTTTAATTTAGTAATAACTTTTCAGGAAAAATAAAATCCTTCATTAAACATCTTTTCATTGATTATAAGATGCATTCCTGACTTCAGAGATGCTAAAAAGTGAAAAGTTTCAGTCTTAAAATTAAGGAAATATAGTACTGCTAATCATAGAATCTGAAATTATAGAAGAAACTTAATGGAAATTTAAATTCCCACCTGTGAAAGAATCTGTTCTATTTCATCCTTCGCTAGACAGTTATTCTGCTCATGTCTGAGCAGTTTGAGTGGTAGGGCACTCATTATCTCATTCAGTTGTTACACCACTAAGATTCTGATGTCACAGCACACATCATCAGTTAACACCTCCTAGTAGAATCAGTTAACCCAGAGATGTGAGAGGATCTAAGTATCATCTTGCCACCTCGTCTTCTTTTAGTAACTTATGTATGTATGTTGTCCTGCATATTTGATTCTCTTAAAACAATAAACTGAGTCCAAAATTACGGGGTATGGCCATATTAAGCTAAAATCATTATCTTTGGACAAACCTAAGAATACGAGATATACCAAGAATCACTTTATATTCTGAGATTGCGTTGATAAACAGCATTGCATATGAAACTTATACCTTCACAAAAGTGCATATCCAAAATGATTAGAGAAATTTTATTGTCTTTTGAATTTATGTATTATATTCCTTTCTTGTGTTTGAATAAGAGCTAACAATGGAAATCTATTTTTTGAGACCCTGTAGAGAAGTTGGTATGACTCTTACTTTTCAGAGGAGGAGACTGGGATAACTAATAGCAGAAATGAGAACAGAACCATCTCATAACAAATCCGAGACTCATAAAAATGATAGTTTGTGTATATTTAACTCTGCTTATTTTCAGTGTTTCCATCAATGAGTATAATTTCACATGTTGCCCTTCTCTCTGATACCTAGAATTGTGTCCAAACACAGAGCAAGTAATCAATTAATGTCCAATAAATGGGTTGTGAAAGTGGGGGTTCATTTGGGGAGAGACTGGTATTGCTAGACTTGAAAATAAAAGCAAACTCTATATTTTCCTCAAAGGACATCCCTTAAATTCTCCAGTGGCGGATTCTGATCATGTCAATAATTTTTGTGTTGAAAGCCCTTAAGAGACAGCAGTGGAATGACCACAGAACCTGTAATTAAGAGCCCCTTGAGAATAAAACTAGAGGTTTCGATACATAATGGATGAGATTCATCATCTTTAGACATGATAGATGATTGCAAGTGGATTGGTGAGAAGGTATGGAATCACTCAAATTCAGGAAAAGTGATGAGGATACAAAGTCCCAAGATGCGTGATAGAAACAACTAAAATGGCACACTGGTTACATAACATGAACCTGTCCTTGAAAGCCTGAAGACTTCTGGGGGAAGTGGCAAAAACAAGTTTTCACATTTATGGAGATGGGACCCATACCTGGACCCATGATGCCCCCATCAAGATAATGCTCACCCCTGAGGCTATCTCTGGGATTCTTACCAGGCCTCCTCGAACATGCCTTGTGTGGCTCTCTAACTTAAACAATCTGAAGAATTTTTTTTTAAACAACATGTAGGTAGAGATTATTTTTAAATCTTGATTAAAGAACATGAAATGGAAGGAATATTATAATAAAACCATTTTAGGAATATGAAATTAAAGCATCTCTGAAATCATCTTGCTATAAAAATTTTGTTAATATACCCTTAACTAATAACCGGAATAAACACTTCAAAAATGTAAATTTATTTTATTACTCATTATTCCAATTCCTGTAATAGTTTAGAAGTCTTGTTATGAAAAAACTTGGTCATTCTTTTTCTGTTTTTAAAACAATTTTGAAAAATCAAACTTTTTTTCCTTTTAAAACACCTTTCTTGGATATCAAGGTAATGGCTATAAACATCCACATCCAAACCATTTTAAGGTGAATGCAAATAGCATGACATCATTGTAAAGTACTATTTTCTTAGATTATATAATAAATTCCCCTCAATGACTTCGCCATTTACTGTAGCTATTAAGATTATAGACGTATTTACTTTAATGACATTAGTGATAAGTGTATCTAACAGGTTATACCAACCCAAGATTTCCTTTAGACAAAGATTCTCTTTCATTATTATTACTTTAAAAAAAACAGTTTTTAAAATCCACTCACTAAATGCGAACCATGTTTGTTTCAGTTGGAAGTACATGCTTATATCAGTCTGAATCCCGATGTCATATATAGTTAAGTGAGAATTTGGCCGTCCCTGAAGATTGCTATGTTCCTGGTAACAGTGCCATATTCCTTGAAAAGAAAAGAAAAGTAGACTAATATAAAATGCTATTTCCTGAAATATATGCTATACACTTATACATATCTACATGAAATTGAACAGCATGGTCATTTCTACAAAGGCAAGATTCCTGTTTACATAGTAAACATTTTATATGGATCTAATATTCTAAATGTACTATATATTCAAAACAAATGCTATCAATATTTGCCTGGCTGACTATGACAACATCTAGCTTTAAATGTCCTTTTGACTAGAAACAACCTCAGTGTCCATCAACAGGGTTAAATAAATTATGATATATTTGTACAGAATACTAGCTTTTCATATAAAGAGAAAGTACACTGATATTCAATGATCACTAAGCTATTTTGTTAAGTGAAAAAAGCAAGGTACAAAATGACATAAAAAGTATGCTGTAATTCACATAATAAGAATACTCTATATATATTTTTTCTTACACACATAAAGTGTCTCTGGAAGGGTACACAGCAATGTATTTTTTACTTCCAGGGAAGGAAACTTAACCGACCAAGGAATAGAACAAGAAGGAAATTTCACTGTATAGACGTTATACCTTTTAAAATCTGAAGCACAATATACAGTCAATGTAAAAAGCAAATTTGTAAAAATCATTTAAGTTGAAAAAATGCTTTTGAATTAAAAAAATGTTTTTGGTAAAGTCATGTCTTCATGGAATTACCTAATGCATGTTCTTATCAAAGACTGTGTCCTGCTAAAGTAAATACGGACTAACTAGATTTCCCCAGGACACTACATTTCAGACTGTATAATGAATTTTTTAAAAAGATTAATTTATGAGAGAGAGAGAAAGAGGGAGAGGGAGAACAAGTGGGGGGAGGGACAGAGGGACCGAGAGAATCCCAAGCAGACTCCCTCCTGAAGGAGAGCCTGATGCAGGGCTCAATCTCACGACCCTGAGACCAAGAGTCGGATGCCCATCAGACTGCATAGTGACTTTTCACATGATCTAGACAAAGTGAGAGTAAAGAAAAAAAAACAAAAATTAAGGAGTTTATTTTTATGACCAATGAGTCTGCAAATGAGAATAATGAGAAAAACTGCTTTTTAAACCCCAACTATAAACTAACAGGTTTTTTCCCTAGAAAAAGATAAGAGAGTGAGGTCCATGGAGAAAGGCAAGACTAGATTAGAAGGGACATTTGTTTCTCAAAGAGATATAAGACAAATCTCTTTCAGGCCCTGCTTTTTCAGCGTACTTTTTAAAATGCTTTTGGGAGGCACCTGGGTGGCTCAGTCAGTTAAGTGGCCAACTCTTGATTTCGGCTCAGGTCATGATCTCAGGGTCCTGGGATAGAGCCCATATTGGGCTCTGTGCTCTGCGGGGAGTTTGCTTGAGGATTCTCTCTCTCCTCGTCCCTCTGCCCCTCCTATCACTCACTCTCTAAAATAAATACATCTTTAAAACAAAAATGCTTTTGGAATATTTGATACATACAAAATTATATGTAATAACAGATTTAAGTTTTAAAACATATAGTCAAATCAACACATATGGATGCATCACCTAGTTTAAGATTTTATGATCTTAAGTTTGCTCTAATTAAGCAAAATAAATTTTTTTCTTTTTATCATACCTCCCTGCCTCTGTTCACCAAAGAGTAATTATTCTGAATTTTGTGCCTATGATTTTCTTATTTTAACAGAAAGATTTGTTGAAATCTCCCCTAAGGGAGAGTTATAACTCATAGAAGTTTTTTAAATGATTTATCCTTATATTTTTATGAATTTTGAGTCTATTTTATTAGATGTATATAATCTATTTTATTAGATTCATATATGTTTAGAATTGGTATACCTTTTAAGCAAATTAAATCCCTTCTAGCTCTAATAATGCTTTTTATATTAAAGTCTGTTTTGTCTGATTAACATAGCAACTGCAGCTTTCTTTTGGTTAATGATTTTAAATAAATTTATATCCCCTTCACCAATTTCTTCCACCCACCCCCCCAACCTCTCACCTCTGACAACTACTCATCTGTTCTCTGTATCTATGAGCTTAGTTTTTAAATTTTATATTCTTAATTTTTAATTGAAATATAGTTGACATACAATATAATATTAGCACAACAGTGATTTGACAATTCTATACATTACAAAACACTCAAGGGAAAGTATAGTTCCCATCTGTCATTGTATATAGTTATTACAAAATTATTGATTATATTTCTTATGCTGTACTTTGCATCCCCATGACTTGTTTTGTAACTGGAAGTTTGTACCTCTTAATCTCTTTCACCTATTTCACCCAGCTCCCCCACTCCCTGCCCCTCTGGAAACCACCAATTTGTTCTTTATATTTATGGGTCTGTTTCTGTGCTTGTTTGTTTTTTAGATTCCACACATAAGTAAAATCATATGGTATTTTTCTTTGTCTGACTTACTTCATTTAGGATAATACTCTAGAGATTCATGTCACAAATGGCAAGGTTTCATTCTTTTAAATCCATTTGTTAAATCAATTTCTTTATCCATTCATCCATTGATGGTTGTTTCCATATCTTGGCTATTGTAAATAATACTACGATGAACACGGGAGTGCATATACCTTTTTGAGTTGGTGTTTTCATTTTCTTCAGGTAAATACCCAAAAGTGGACTTGTTGAATCAGATGGTATTTCTATTTTTAAGTTTTTGAGGAACTTCCATACTGTTTTCCATCGTGGCTGAACCAATTTACATTCCTGCCAATTGTGCACAGGGGTTCATTTTTCTCTACATCCTTGCCAACACTTAATTCTTGTCTTTTTGATAATAGGTATTTTAACAGGTATGAGGTGCTATCATATTGTGGTTTTGGTTTGCATTTCCTTGATGAATAGTGATGTTGAGTACCTTTCATCTAACTGTTGGCCATCTATAGGTTTTCTTTGAGAAAATGTCTGTTCAGATTTTCTGCCCATTTTTAAGTTGGGTTGTTTGATTTTTTTTTAATTTTACCTTTTTTCTACTAAGTTGTGTGAATTCTTTATATTAGCTCCTTATCAGATACCTGATTTGCAAATATTTTTTCCCATCCAATAGGTTGTCTTTTCATTTTGTTGAGGGATTTCCTTGCTGTTGAGAAGCTTTGTAGATTATGTAGCTCCACTTATTTAGTTTTGCTTTTATTGCTTGTGATTTGTAGGTCATATTAAAAGAAATCATTGCCAAGAACTGTATGAAGGAGCTTACTGCCTCTGTTTTCTTCTAGGAGTTTTATGGCTTCAGGTCTTACATTCAAGTATTTAATCCATTTTGAGTCATACACTATGCTGTAAGATAGTGGTCCAGTTTCATTCTTTCTCATGTGCCTCTCCAGTTTTCCCAACACAACTTATTGAAGAGACTGTCCTTTCCATTGTTTATCTTGGCTCCTTTGTCATAAATTGATATATGAATGGGTTTATTTTTGGGCTCTCTATTCCATTCCATTGATCAATGTGTCTGTTTTTATGCCAGTGCCATACTGTTTTAATTACTATAGCTTTGTAATATAGTTTGAAATCAGGGCCTATGATACCTCCAGTTTTGTTCTCCTTTCTCAAGATTGCTTTGGCTTTTTGGTTTTGTTTTGTGGTTTTTTTTGGTTTTTTTTTTTTTTTTTTTTTTTTTTTGTGGTTCCATACAAATTTTAGGATTTTCTGTTCTACTTATTTTAAAAGTGCAATTTGAATTTTGATAGGGATTGTACTGAATCTGTAGATTACTTTGGGTAGTATACAGATTTTAATAATATTTATTCTCCTAATCCATGAGCACAGCATATCTTTCCATTTATTTGTGTCTTCTCCAATCTCTTTTATTAGTGTTTTATAGTTTTCAACACATAGGACTTTCACCTCCTTTGTTAAATTTATTCCTAGTTATTTTATTCTTCTGATGCAACCGTAAATGTTATTATAAATGGATAGACCACCCAGACAGAAAATCAGTTAGGAAACATCAGCCTTAAACAACACATTAGACCAGGTGAACTTAACAGATGTATATAGAACATTCCATCCAAAACCAACATAATACATATTCTTCTCAAGTGCACATGGAGTATTTTCAAGGACAGATCATATGTTAGGCCACAAAACAAGTCTTAATAAATTTAAGAGAAATGAAATCATATTGAGTATCTTCTTTGACCACAATGGATGAAACTAGAAATTAATTACATATGGAAAACTGGAAAATTCACAAATATGTGGAGATTAAACAACATGTTACTGAGCAACCAATAGGTCAAAGAAGAAATCAAAAGGGAAATAATACCTTGAGACAAATGAAAATGAAAATATACCAAAATTTGAGGTACACAGTATAAGCAGTTCAAGAGGGAAGTTCATAAGGACACAGGTTTACCTCAAGAAACAAGAAAAGTCTCAAACAACCTAACTTTATACCTCCCTTGAAGTATAAAGAAAAGAACAAATGAAAGCCAAAGTTAGAAGGAAGGAAATTACAAAGATTAGAACAGAAATAAATGAGATAGAGACTAAAAAGACAATACAGAAGATCAATGAGACTAAGAGCTGGTTCTTTGAAAAGACAAAAAAAACGGACAAGTGTTTAGCTAGACTCACCAAGAAAGAGAAGACTCAAAATCAGAAGTGAAAGATGAGAGGTCACAACTGATACTACAGAAATACAAAGGATAAGAGACTATAGTCAATCCTTAAACAACAGGGGTTTTGGGCTGCCCACTCCAACGCAGTCAAAAACCCATATATAAATTTTGACTCCCCAAAATTTTAACTATTTATAGCCAACTGTTGACCAGAAGCCTTACTGATACCTCAAGCAGTTAACACTTAACAATAACGCTTACTACTTAGTATGCTATATGTATTATGTATTCTTATAAAAAAGTAAGCTACAGAAAAGAAAATATTAAGAACATAAGAAAAATAAAATTTACAGTACTGTATTTAATTTTTAAAAATCTGCATATAAGTGGACATATGCAGTTCAAACCCATGGTGTTCAAGGTTCAACTATACCATGCCAACAAATTCAACAACTTAGAAGAAATGGATAAATTCCAAGAAAGATACCACCTACCAAGACTGAATCATGATAAAATAGAATATCTGAACAGACCAATTACTAGTAAGAAGATTGAATCAGTAATCAAAAATCTCCCAACAAACAAAAAGCCAGGACCAGAGAGCTTCACTGGAGAAGTCTACCAAAATTCAAAGAATTAATACCATCCTTCTCAAGCTCTTCCAAAAAAAAACAGAAGTGGAGGGAACATTTCCAAACTCATTCTACAAGGCCAGCGTTGCCCTGATACCAAAATCAGACAAGGAAACCACAAGAAAAGAGAACTACAGTCCAATACCCACGATGAACATAGATGTACAAATCCTCAACAAAATATTAGCAAACTGAATTCAACAGTACATTAAAAATATCATACACCATGGGATTTATTCCAGGGATGCAAGGATGGTTCAGCATCCACAAATCAATAAACGTGATACATCACATTAATGAAATGAAAGATAAAAATCATATAATAATCTCAAGAGATGCAGGACAAGCATTTGAGAAAATTCAACATCCATTCCTGTGTTAACAACTACAACCGAGACTTTTTACTGAACAATTACTAGGTGCTAGGTAGCTTTCAAAGGTCTTTATGTACATTATTTAAAAAAATATTCATAGAATCCTATTGTATAGTTGAAGAAACTATTAGACTGCGTGCTTGCAGAGGATCACACAGTTAATATGCAATGAATCTGTGTCTTTTCAATCTCCAAATCCATGCATGTAACCCCACTGTTCTATGATCTCTCCTTTATAAATCTTAACTTGTTCTTGTCAATAAGAATTGTTCCACTGATGTTCAAGGCCACTTGCCCACAAACAGCCTGGCTGTTTCTCTGCTCAGTGTGTCGTTTTCCCTAGTAACTAAGCTGCTATTAGTAGGAAATGATTGGTCTTCCATGATATGGAGGAAGTCAGTTGTCCAAGATAGTAGCAGAGGTCAGTTATACAGTGTTATAATTCTCAATCTAACTGGACATTTCCCCACCCAATGAATGGCTTTAAGCTGACTTGCCACACCATTAACCGCTGAGTTAGCACTACCTAGAGAGTCAACAGGGAGCTGAAATTGGTTTTTTCACCTGTATTTGTGATATATTAACCATCTCTCTCCCTCTTGCCACTGTCAAACTTGCACTATAGCCAATCTCACATTTTTTTTGCTCCTTATGACAAGTCACTGAAATCAATAGCAGACTTTACTGTCTTTCCCTTCTTGATGACAATAAGAGAGTGGCTGAATCACATGCCCAGGCTCGACAGTAGTAAAGGGCAGAGTTTATTTCAAGCTCCAAGCAGAAACATACACAAAAGACTTTTAAACAAAAAGCTTTCTTGGGAGTCTTCGATTAAGCAGTAGCAGCTCTTATGTTCCCCCACCAGACTGACCCAACCTTTTCACATGCAGCTGCACAGAAGGAGCCAGTAAGGAGACCCTGAAGAGACCTGAAACTGTCTAGAAACCTATTGAGGATAACAAGGGGGATAGTAACAATAAACCAACACATATTGAGTGTTTATTGTTTTTCAGATACTGTTCTAAGAGCTTTATACTCATTGTCTCAGTTAATCCTCACAATCTTGTGAGATGGGGATATATACCATTACTGTGCTGATGTTATGGATAAGGAAACTGGGTCTTCTAATCATTAGGAAGCATTTCCAAAGTGCCTCAGTTACATGTTACGGAGCTGGGATTAGAGTTCAGGCTAACTCAGAACCTGGGGATTCAACTGCATCCTTACGCTGATATATGTGTAAAGCTCTTCTTCAAAGGGTGACAATAATAGGAAATTGCTATTTTTGGTGTCTGCTACCATAAAACTGCATTGTCAATCCAAATAGTACTGAAGGGGAAATTACTCTGGAATAGAAACCTCACAAACATTCAAATATTGTCCCCTATGTTTATTAGCACTCTGAAGGAAGCTGCCATAAATGCTATACTGTTCCTTGAGAGAAACTTTAGTTCCTTTTTTGGTGCTCGCACTGTATCTGTACTGCTTTTGAGGGAACTGGGTTACTGGTTAGATTTCAACCTGGATATAAAGTAACTCTCCACCCAAAGAGTGTAATTCAGAATACTTGCCGCTAGAGGGTGATGTCTCATTATGGAGTACTGGTCAGTTATAAGAAAGTGTGACAGGACCTGGATTAAAATTACTAAATTGAAAGAGAAAAATAGATCACACTTCTGTAACTATACAGATCCAGCCTTTGATCAGACAGAAAAGTTAAAGGAATAAAATAAGTTTTCTGAAATGTTTTTCATTAACCTAAATGGTGTTCTTTTTACCTCCTTCTTAATAACCATGAGGCATGGGAGCAAAGGTCAGTAAGGAAAGAGGGTAGAACATTTGGATAGCACTTTTTCTTCAAGATAAAGAAGGTAAAAGTTGGAGAAATAATATACGCAAAATTAAATAATTTTTCTCAATTTAACACTTTGGGGGGGGAAGTAAATAAATTCACCACAAGTTAAACGGTTTTGGGTAATTGATAATGGCAACTGAAAAGAAAAGGACTATTTTTATATTTAGTAATTTTAAAGAAGGGCAATACCTACCATAACCTATAATTCCAATCACACCCACCATGAAGACCCAGAAGAGGACTCCGGCTATGAACCTCAGGAGTATCACAAACATCCAACTAAGGAGCATGGCGACAGTCAGGCCACTGGAGGAAAGAGCATACGACACACGCAGGGGTCAAGTGTGTTAAACGTAACATAAAGTGAACAGCAAGACAACATTTTCTGTTCAAAATAATTCTCAGATTATTTTATTTTAGCTGGCTATAGAAATATTGATAATATTAAAAAGTACAAACAATAGTTCCTATTAAGGCTTTCATATGAAAGAGTAGGACCATTGGGAACTTCATACCTGAGTCAGTATTTGTGTACCTGGGTAAACAGAAGGCCGGTAGCAACTACTGTTCAAAGAAAAACACAATTCTTCCAATCTACAATTTTGGCCTATCTGCCACAGTTGCCATGCCATATTTCTTTTTTCCCTCCACATGTCTAAGTGATAAATTATTAAACATATCCATGATATTAACAGAAGGAAACCTTATACAACAGAACTATCTAGAAGTAAGTGAGCAGTCTTAGGGCAGAAAAGAAAAATAATTGCCCCACATAGTTCCTGAATCCATGATTTTGTAGTCATTATTATGGTCTAATTACCTTTAATAATTTGTGCTGTCTGACATCACCAGACATCTATTTCAGGTCCTCAGTGATCTGTGGGCCATTGTATGGAGCCATGATACAGCTTCTGTATCTCCTGGGCCATATGACTTTATCAAGCAATCAGCAGCATGACTGTTTTTTTTGTTGTTGTTTTAATTTTTTCCTGGAGTTTGACTGAGATACTGGAGATACTTCTCCCCCCAGCCCATATATCCAGGTTAAATCCATATTGAATTCTTCTAGGTAATTTCATTAAACAGAATTCATTAAGATTAGAAATTTAGACACTTCCATTAAGAAATGATACCTCCAATGCTCTAAGTTTCCAAACAGAAACATTGCCTGGTATATTTACTAAGTTTATAGTCTCTAAGTATTATCTTTATTTAAAAAAAAATCTTAATTGCTGTCAATGGATAGATGACAGCATTGTATGAAAGTAACTTTTTTTTTTTTAAGATTTTATTTATTTATTTGACAGAGATAGAGACAGCCAGCGGGGAACACAAGCAGGGGGAGTGGGAGAGGAAGAAGCAGGCTCATAGCAGAAGAGCCTGATGCGGGGCTCGATCCCAGAACGCTGGGATCACGCCCTGAGCCGAAGGCAGACGCTTAACCGCTGTGCCACCCAGGCGCCCCAAAAGTAACTTCTAAGGTCACATTCTTGCAGAGCCTATGCTTTCAACTCCAGAAGCCATTCCCTACTAAAATCACAGACACTTTAATGCTTAAATATTCAATATGGTTGAAGGATTATTCTATGGCACAGTCCAAGAGGAATATTCAAAAAGGTCAGAGGGAAGAAAAGAAATACAGCTGTTCATTCTCTGTGTTTTTAATTCCTGCATAAAATTCTAACTGAATAAATTAAGTCACAGCATATTAGTCTTGGCTTTATATTTATGGGATAGATGGAGAACAGAAGAGTCGAAAATAAAGAGAGTGTTTATATTCTAGTGGTGTGAGTGGTGCCAGGGTGGAGAGGGTTTCATTGTGTGTTGGGAGTGAGGTAAACAGGAAGGTCTATCATAATGTATACTTTTTCAAATAATAGCTTAAAAGCCAAAATAAAGAAGAAATGTGCAAGTTATCTAATGATATTTGAGTTTGACAATAGGGGAACCAGTTTGACTACTGTCAGGTGTAGACTACAATCTCTGGTGTGGAGAGAGATCCTGAAATACTGATATGCACTGAAAATAATTATTGTGTTTAAGACAAAGCATCGAAATGAGTAAAATCTCAAAAAACACTATTTAGTTTTACAGCTCTACAAACTAGTCACTGGTATTTTACACACAAAATAATTTTGACTTTATTAAGCATCATACAGTTGAATATATCTATCTTGTTCCCCTAGTGGTTTTATTACTGTTCCTTGAACCCACATTTTCTATGCATCTTCTATGTTTCAAGGACCACACTAGGAGTTACAAAAATAGAGATGAGTTAGACATAGTTACCATGGCAAAGAATTCATGGTTTATCAGAGAAAAAGAGCCAGGTGAATAACATATAAAATTCTAGGTGCTATATAGATGATAGGTCTGTGTGTATATATACAGGTGTATTAGTGTGTGTGTGTGTGTGTGTGCGTGTGTGCACGTGTGTATACACATGTGGGTAGGAGGAACACAGAGGGAAAAAGTAATTATATCTGGAGAAGTCAAGAAAGTCTTCATAAATTACACAAAAGCTGATTTTATTCTTATTTTTTTAAAGACTTTATTTATTTGAGAGAAAGAGAGAGAGAGCACAAGGCAGGGGGGCAGAGGGAAAGGGAGAAGCAGGCTCCCCACTGAGCAGGGAGCCTGATGCAGGCTGGATCCCAGGACCCCTGGGATCACAACCTGAGCTGAAGGCAGAGGCTTAACCAACTGAGCCACCCAGGCGCCTTGAATGGGGAATTTGAAGAAAGTGTTCTACAAGGATAAAATGGGGCTGGAGAAGAAATAACGTTTGCACTTACATGAGAATCCAATACCAAGTTGTTGCATAGTCTTCAAATACTTTCATTCCAATTGCCCTTGCATCAAGGATTTTATTGACACGACTGAATTCAAAGAAGGAAAAATCAATTATTTTAACTATCACTAAACAGAAATGTTCTTGTTATGATAAAAGGGGTTTTGCAAGCTGCTGTTCAAAACATATTTTTAGAAACCATTTATCAAGAGTCACTCTTTCCCCAGCCACAACAACATGTGAGATGTCACTCTGGTAGACTACCAAGGCGGCTATAGCTACACACACAGAGAACGTGGCTTTCAAGAATGGTGAACAGATCCCTTTTCAATGAATGTGACATGTCCTCAATATTGCAGAAATCTCACTGTAAGAAATGAATTTAAATAAGATCAGTTTTTAGCTTACAAAAATCCATAGAGTCAAGAAAGAACATCATCCTTAATTCCCGTTTCTAATCCTCTGACAGCTGGGTAGCAGGAAGGCACCACGGGGCACATACAGAACAGTGCAGGAATCACTAGTGTCCAGTTTGGTGAATTATCAAAGTGAGGGCACTATGTAGCTACAGCACTGTTGTCCCTTTCCCCATGTGCCCCAGTTACGACAGCCCCTCCTCCCCAAGGTAACCACAATCCTGACTTTTGTGATAATAATTTCCTAGTTTTTTCAGGTTTACCACTTACACATGCATCACAGGCTAATTTAATTTAGTTGTGCTTGGTTTTGAATTTTTCTAGCAATGGAACTGCACTTGTACTATTATTCTGTAGTTTCACATAGCTTTATATTTGTGAAATCCATCCATGTTGTTATTATATTTTAAATATGCAGGACCTGTAGTATTCTCCTTCGACTGCTAAACTCAAGGAAGAGAAAAACGTTATTAGAATGTCTTTATGTGTCACTTTTAATTCAACAGCTGAGCTACACAACGATACTCTGTTTGTTCACACATGTGAGCGTACCCATCCACATCATGATGTGTACACCGAGAGAGAGTAAATGGACTTCACTGTAGTTAGTACGCAGAAACTGATACGGTCCTGAGACAGCATTACCATGCTTGTCTCACCTTTCTTAAGGCCTTCTTCCCTTTAAGACATCTGGCAGTTTCATTTTTTTTTTGAATGGTGATTTAAAAAGCATCTTTTTATTGTGTTCATTCAACAATTAAGGTCTTTCAGTATGTTTACTGAGATCCCATTTCTATACCTGTTGATAATGAAAGTTTTAACCATTTTAAAAGAACATCATTGCACTTTCTAATTCACTTTGGTTTCTCCTTTACCTGTTTCTCTTCACAAACACACACCAAGTTCTTCAATCCACGGTGACATGTATATTTCATAACAGTGCATAATTCTTCCTCTATAACTCTCAACCTAATGAAGCTTTAGTTTGTGTACAGTAATAGGATGCATCCAAACTGAAAATAAGAATGTAAACATACTTTGCAGCTGTCCTGAGTTCTATAGCATTTCTTGTCTTTCCATTTCCATCTTCAAATGTTGTCTTATTTCCTACTGTCAAAGTGCCATTTTTAGTAGTGAAGTCAGGGAAACATCTCTGGAGAACTGTAAAAAATAAAATTATGGTAATCATTTTTCTACTTCTTCCTATGTGATATTCTCCCTTTCTTAAGCTTTTTATTTATAATAAAATTCTTGCTAGACAATGTATAAACATATTGCTCAACATAGATAATTGCCCATTACTTGATGGTTAGAAGATTTTCTGATGGTTCTAAGACAGATGTAGAAAGCAAGTATGATCACAATCTGAAGCTATACTCTGAACTTGTTGATTATTTTACACTTAGGTATATTCATCAAGTAGCCAGTAAGTAAGATGCACAGCACAGATTTTAAAAGAGTAACACTGATAACATATCTCACGTGGTAAAAACATTTTAATAAAAAGGCTACATTTACTTGTATGACTGAGTTTACTTTCTTTTTTTAAGATTTTATTTATTTATTTGAAGGTGAGAGAGGAGAGAGGGAGGGCATATGAGCAGTGAGGAGGGGCAGAAAAATGGGAGAAGCAAACTCCCTGCTGAGCAGGGAGCCTGATGCGGGGCTCCATCCCAGGACTCAGGGATCACGACCTAAGCTGAAGGCAGACACTTAACCGACTGAGCCACCAGGAGCCCTGAATTTACTTTCGAAAAACAAAAAATCTTAGATACTCTTTGAGTGAAACCTTGAAAACTGGAAATTAGTGAATAATTCCTTGAAAAATAAGAACAAGCTCAAAGTTCAGGCTACTAAGAGAACTGAATTTTTATTTGTGAAGTCTTAATAATTTGTCTCCCTTCCAGCATTCTCATTTACCTGGTTTTTTGGAGGGGCTGGAAATTGAAATTCTAAAGTTATCAAACGGCCCACATTTTGTAGACTAGTATAATTTCTCAGAAGAGTTACCTCACTGTTCAATCTTCTACGCACTTATTTTTATTAAATAGAATCCTTGTCTCTTCACAAATCTGTATTACTAAAAGTATTTTAAAACCCCAATTTTAAATCAAGAGGGAAGAGAAATCAGAAGTGGATCATTTTTATATTTTTTCTTATAAGAAGCATCACAGATTTGCATGGGTTTTCAGGGAATTTAAACTTGAGAATATTAAACCAGTTGATATAGGGAAAGAAGAAATAGGTCTTTACCAAGCCTTTCCTTTTTGGGCTTAAAATGATCTCCTGTCTACCTACCTCCATCTTCTGTAGCACTTAAAATATGGCTGGTTCCTCCAGTATCTTCCTCATCTTTTTCTGGTTCTTCCCTGGCAAATTTGACAAAGTCGTCTCTACCAGCTGCTTCTATTCCCTCTCAATCCAATCACATGCTGCTCCCAACACTCCAAGGAAACTGTCTCCCAGTGACCCCAATAATCTTCTAACAGCCAAAACCTCCAAGTATCGTTTAGTCCATCCTGCTTGAACCCATTACCTAGCACAGTGTTTGGTACATGGAACTCAGTAAATATTTGCTGTTAATTGAGTTAACTTTTCTGAGTCTTTGACATGGTGGACAACCCCTCCCTTTTGAAACTCTCTTCCTTTGGCTTACATGCCCAGGTTCTCTCCTACCCTCCCTTTAGCTTTCCTGTGCGTTCTTTCCCTTGCCACTTCTTAAGGACTGTTTCCACCTACAGAGTCCTCCAACCTTGTTCTGGGCAATTTCATCCAATCAGTTAGTTCCAATGACTAAATATGTTCATTATATATTTGGAAAGTAGAGAAAAGAAGGAAGATACAAAACAATACATAGTCCTATCACCCACAATGAACTCTAACATTTTAGATAAATTACCTTCTAGTCTTTCTTCTACAAGAAATTTTTGAGCATCATAACCATAAAATAAACGCAGGGTTTTCCCTCGTTTCTTTCTTTTAATATTACTTATTTCCTTTGGTAAACTATTTAATAAGTGAATTTTATTAGCTGAATACTAGTCCATTAAGTAGTAAACTTAATCACCTAATGGGGGAATGAATACAAGTTGATTGTTATGTTTACCGTAATGTCTCCTTTACTATACTGTGAGGGACTGTGCCTTATTCATTTTTGTATCCCCAGTGTACGTTTTATATTGTGTGATTTAACCAAAGTATACTGGTAAGGGCAGGGATGTCTTATATTCTTATGCCTATTATATCTTCAGTGACTAAGGAATCATTTTTATCTTTTTGTAACATTGCTCTTGGCTATTGACATTGGTTACCCAGGGCTTCCTGGCAAAATGCAGTTGCTTGCAAGATGTACATCTTTACTTCAGGGTCCTCGATGACCCAAAGAAAAGGGAGAGAGGCACGTAAGGCATTGTGTTTCGTGGTAGCTACTTCAATGGTACCCGACTTTCTACTCAAATAGAAAATGGTATCCGGCTTTCTACTCCAATAGAAAAAAGAAGAAAGAAGAGAGAAAATGTCCACAGTCTTGCCATCTCCAAAACATCCATACTATTTTGGCATATTTCTTTGCAATATTTTTCTTTGAATAGCTTTTTTTGTTTAATTTATACATGCTGGTCAATATAATGCATATAGCTTTTTATTTAACATTATACTATCTAATACTTCTATTTAATATTCTAAAATATTTCATTTAGTGAATACATCATAATTTATTTAAGCACTTTCTTGCTCTTGGACATGAGAGTGTTTCTTTTTCCTTTCTTTTTTTCTTTCTTTTTGGTTCTTCTGAATAGCATTGTGATGGGCATATTTATGTAAAGTTATTTCTCTGGAGTTAGGATTAAATTTGTAGGAATGGGAAATTAGTGATTATTTCATTTTCTTTTTTAAAAAGTTAAAGTTTATGGGGTGCCTGGGTGGCACAGTGGTTAAGCGTCTGCCTTCGGCTCAGGGTGTGATCCCGGCGTTGTGGGATCGAGCCCCACATCAGGCTCCTCTGCTATGAGCCTGCTTCTTCCTCTCCCACTCCCCCTGCTTGTGTTCCCTCTCTCGCTGGCTGTCTCTATCCTGTCGAATAAATAAATAGAATCTTTAAAAAAAAAAAAAAGTTAAAGTTTATGTAAACTTTAAGTAAAATTTATAACTCTTAAAAATATAAAATACTGATTCCTTTAAGAGATACATAAGTATTTCAAATTATAAGACAAGTTTATGTCCCACCATCATGCCCCAGGCAACTTCTGAACAAACTCTTTGGCTGAATTCAGGGGTAAGTGTGCAAGATTATGTCTGTGTGTGCTTACGTGTGCTCATAGAGCACCAAATAATCAATCTGGGCTTTTAAAATCAATCTTTAATCTTTTCTGTGCATCTTGATGCAGCAAAAGCTCAAAACTAACAGAGCTCCAGTGGAAATATCTTTGGCTGAAGTCAGGAGAATGGGCTTTAGCTTTGGCTTCCTCTTAATTAACTCTGGGACACTGGGCCAGTCGTTCAACTCTTCTTAGCTTCAATTTTGTCAATAGTGAAATAAGAGAACTGAATTAAGTAACTTCTTATGATTATACGTTCTAAGATAAGTAATAACCACTTACATGGTTTGCTTGGAAAAATTGCTGTTGGACAATCATCATCCAGTAAGACTTGTGCGAGAGTCTAAAATTGAAGGAAGAGTATGTTAACACTTCAACAAAGTTCAAACAACTTCTACTCTCAGTATAAAAATTGTGTCCTTTGAAAATCTAAATCCATAATTATCCCATTATTTCATATTACTGCCCTAATAAGAGTGATTTTAAGATTATCCCACACACTTATTTGACAAATGCTCTAAAATATCCTAACTGTAATTCAATCAAATCAACAATAAAACCAGACCCAATGAAGCCAAGACACACCTTTGAAAGTGTGTATCTATGTCTTAGTCACATTCTGAATCTCTAATTCTTCAAATTTTTTTTTTTGTGGAAAAATAGCATCTTCTCTTAGAAACCATTAATACTTTTTAACATAATGGGGCTTTAGAATTCCTTTATAAGTCTCAAACCTAGGTAGGGTTTGAGGATTTTTAAAAAATGAATAATTATCAAGTTGGGTTTGGAAGTAAAATTCTACTTGTTACTAAGTAGCCATGGATTTTCACCTCCACATTAATGAAATGGTAACATTAATAAAATGAAATGATATTAGCTCCTAGATCTTGATATTAAAAAAATTCAGCCAAGAAGAGAATTTGTTGGTTTCAGGGAATAGTTAAAGCTAACTTACCAGACTTAAGAGCCTTGCAAAACACCTGAAGTCTATACAATGATATGCTATAAATGGTACATGTAAGTTTGTATGTACCTGTGCATTTGTGTTTTAATGGAATAACACATAATCATTTCCTAGATGATTTGGGAGCTTGTCCATTACAAATGCTCACATTACACTTGAGATTGAAACAAAAGTTAAATTATTCTCTAGTTTTAAGCTTAAACACACATACCTTTGCAGGCTTAACAAAAGGGGATTTGCAGAACTGACTGTAGTATGTCCAATAGTGTTTGTTTGTTCTGTACGCAAACTGTATTTCCATGTAGGTTAAAAATTTTTCTGGGCACTTGGAGACACAGATCTATGAAGAAAAGGAAAACACAGTGGTGGGGACTCAACTGAGTTGAACAAACCAAGGAACTAGCTGTAAGATTAGACTTCTAAGTTATCTACCACTATAAAGAGCAAAGCACCATTTTCCATCTAAGAAACATCAATTTTCTAATGTAAAAAATAAAATTTCATGTACTAGTTATCAATCTCTACTCCTTGCCCTTTGATAATGATTTGTGTTAAGACAAGAAGATGTTGTACAATGACAAACTTGTTTTTAACTTCTGATTTTGAGATAATTGTAGATCTATTTGCAGCTGTGAGAAATAACGTATTCCCCCCAGTTTTATCCAATGGTAATAACTTGCACAATTACAGAACAACATCACAACAAAAAATTGATATTGTTACCATCCACTAACCTTGTTTAGCATTCGCCAGTCTTACATACACTCATTTATGTATGTGTGTGCATGCACGCATGTACAGGTCTATGCAATTTTAGCATGTGTAGATTCATGTGATCACTACCTCAGGACAGTGATGGATTTTTAATAAATTATTTCCTTATTAGTTCCTGAGTTAGTAGATGAGAGTATAATGCAAGATTAATTTTTGCAAGATTAATTTTGCCCATGTAGTTTATGTATTTTCAGGACTAGAATCTTGCTTCCTTTCTGATATATGAATAAAATGATCATTAAAAATGCTCTAAATATTGATAATTTATGCCACTAATAACTATTAGTGCCAGTGAATTCTCAACAATTCTCAAAATGTAATTGGGGATTTATTACTATAAGAAACTAACAAAATTGGGGCTATTTGTGGCAGTCAATCATTATTATCATCTTTTACCAACAACACCCGCCAAACGTGGACAGAGAGGTCACCAATAGTATTATTTTACATTAATGACCTGAGGGGGCCTATTAATGCCAAACCAGATCACTGTGCTAGTAGTCCACAGAGCCACTGTGGAGTGACTGAATTCCAATGAGGAACTGCGCAGAGAGAAAGCAGGATCCGAGAAGATACACTCTATTAGTTTTGTTTTTGTTTGTAATTAAAAACAAAAACAAAGATCCTGTTAAGCCATGAGAGTTGCAGTCCTTATGCATTCTCTCCCCCACCTTCAGTTCCTCTTTACGAAAGCCTTCTCAGCTCTGACTTGCTCCATCTCCCTTCTGTACTTTGTTAACTTCTCACTGGCCAGATTCTAGCTCGATCCATTGGCAGCTAGGTGAAAACACCGCCACCGAGCTGACATCTCTTTCCTATTCTTTGGGTCATGCTTACACTGTACACAAAAATATTTGGCGTCAACTCCACAGTTAAGGTAGCAGGGGATAACTAAAAGGATACGTCAAATCTCACAGTTAATACTGCTTTGTAGGAGCATCAGCAGCAACCCAATTTCTTCTAGAAGTTCTGACAAGGCAAACAACCTGTCTCCACATTCACGCCTCTATATGTATTTTCTCTTTGTCAGTTTCTCATATAACATAGGCATTCTCTCTCTCTCACACACACACGCCTCTAGAGGAAATATTGAAATTTCACAGGTATCTTTCTACAAAAGCCAAAGAACTGTTTAGGGACATTCAAAGTCCCCAACATGCTCACATTTTTTAAAAGAAGGCTAAGGTTATCATCAATGCAAATGTCAAAATTTCACTCTGATTTGAGCTAAGCTGATTGAGTAAACCTTTAACATATTGGAAGATATTTTACATTTAGACTTTGGCAGTTATATGGCTTTGAAAGATAACTTCACTAGTTCCCCTCTTGGGTGCATTTAAATGGATTTATAAAACGAATACTGAAAGTACTAATGCTCTCACAGGCCTTAAATGACAGTAGGAACTACTGAGTTGGGACCACAATTTCTGTATTCCTAAATACACACACATACAATGTATACTACATATTAAAAGTGCTGTGTATGCAGCATATACAAGAAAGTAATTAAAATGGCAAAAAGTGGTTTGTGAAAGAGAAGCACATCAAATTTTATTCCAGACACAAATGAGCTGTTAAAATACAATATAGCAACTGCTCTTTACTCTCTCCCTCTATCAGACCAATTTGTTCATTTCAAATACGATGCTGATTAGTAGCAATCAACATATAATTAGCGAAAAATGAAGGTCACATTGAGGTAGGATATCCTAATTGATCACAGTCTGTCCTTTAAATGCTTGTGACACATGTCTGGACTATGCTGGCAGTTAACAAAAAACATAATGCATAAAAATATGGCTTGGATCAGTAGATACATTAGTATGCCTGGCAACTTAAAAGCAAGTCTCCATTACTGGCAGCTAAAATATATTCTGACTCATTTCTGATTCTTTATGTAACCACAAAGGGGGAGCTTTGAGTGTAGTTCTTCATCATTATTTTTATGTCTTCAATTCATACAGCTTTTTTAATATAAATCAGAATTTGGTGAGTAGAAGGGCTATACTGTAGGTTAAAACACTACATTTGCTATGAGAAAAGCATAATCTAGTAAGTAATCTATGGTGTACTTTACATAAATGTAAATAACATGTACATGGGTACATAAAAACATGATGTACAAAGATATTTTTGTTTCATCATGGGAATGATGCATTTGTACAGTGGAAAATTTCCTAGCCTGGGAGTAGGAAGATATTAATTCACTCATTTATTCCTTCAACAAATACTTATTGATTACCTACTCTGAGCCTGTTCTAGGCACTGAAAACACAGTAGTGAATACAACAGATAAAAACCCTTGCCCTTAAGCTGTTTACTTTCTAGTAGAGGAGAGAGGGATAACAACAAATAAGTAAAATTGTTTGTTATAAGATGGTAATAAGTGCTATGGAGAAAAATAAGGCTAGAAACAAGGCTAGAGGCTAAAAGGTAGCTGAGTAGGATTCCAGTTTTAAATGGGTAATCAAGGAAGGCCTCCCTAAAAAGGTAACATTTGAGGAAAGATGTGAAGACTATTGATCAAGCCATAGTCATTTGGAGAAAGAGCACTCTAGGAAAAGAGAATTGCAAAGACTAGGCTCTGAGGCAGGGGCACTCCTAGATCCTTCACAGAAACAGATGGGTAATATAACCCGAGTGCAGTGAGCAGAGAGAGAATAACAGCACATGTAGTCAAAGTCGGACAGTGAAGGATCCTGTAAGGCCATTGTTAAGACTTTGCTTTTAGGGGCGCCTGGGTGGCGCAGTCGTTGAGCGTCTGCCTTCGGCTCAGGGCGTGATCCTGGCATTATGGGATCGAGCCCCACATCAGGCTCCTCCGCTATGAGCCTGCTTCTTCCTCTCCCACTCCCCCTGCTTGTGTTCCCTCTCTCGCTGGCTGTCTCTATCTCTGTCAAATAAATAAATGAAATCTTAAAAAAAAAAAAAAAGACTTTGCTTTTAATCTCAGTAACTTGGAAGCTATGGGGGAAGGGCTGAACAAAGGAGAAACATAAATGTGACATATTTAATAGGATCATACTGGCTGCTGGGTAGAAAAGAGCCTGTAAGTGGAAGAAATTAGGGCAAGGATAGACTCAGAGAGACCAGTCAGAGGTCATTGAACTAATCTAGAAAAGAGACGATGGTTTTTTGAAAAAAAGGAAGAGATGGTGAAAAGTAGTTTGGTCCAGGTATATTTTGAATGGAGACCAGAGGAATTAGCTGAAGATTCACACATGAATGCAAGAGAAAAAGAGGACTGAAGGATGATTCCATGGTATTTGGAGCTGGCTTTAACTGAAAGAGGGAAGACCGCTAGGTTGGAGAATAATTTAAAGGATGAAGTCAGAGGTTAGGAATTGAGTTTTGGAGATGTTAAATTTGAGATGTTAACTAAATATCCACGTAGAGACATTGCATAGGTGTTTGGTTATCAAGATCAGGAGTGCAGGGAGCAGACCTATCTGGAGATATACATTAGGGAGGGCAGCATGTAGATCATGTTGAAACCATAAGACTAGATGAGATCGCCAAAAGAGTAACTGTAGATTTTGAAAAGAACTAAACTTGGTGATGGGAGGGAACGCCAACATTTACAAGATGTTGGAAAGATGAAGAAAAACCAGCAAAGGAGACTAACAAGGAATAGTGAGAGAGTTGGGAGGAAACATAGAAGAATGTTGTGTCTTAGAAGCCAAGAAAGTGTTTTAAGGAGGAGGGCTTGAATAAACAGTGCTGTTAGATCAAATAAATGTTGACATAAGAATTGGCCATTGGTTTAATAATATGGAGGTCAATGGTATCATTTGGAGAAAACTGGAATAGGAGTAAAAGCCTGAATGAGAAGAGAGGATTTAGACACATTGAATATAGACTATTCTATCGAGGACTTCTGCAAAAAAGAGGTACAGAGATATGGAGCAGTACCTGGAGGGTGGGGTGTGTGGGATCAAGGAGAGAATTTTTTGAGATAGAAGAAATAACAGCATGTTTGTATACTGATGGGGATGATATAGTAAAGAGGGAAAAAATGGTAAAACAAACAAACAAACAAAAAAAAAACCCAGAAAATTCCTGGAATGATGTGCTTGAGTGCATGAGAGATTGGAATGCCCAAATGGATGGGCTGACCTTCGGAGCACAGGCAGTTCGTCCACATTATAACCAGGAAAGGCTGAACAAATATATGAACATAAATGGTGACAGGTAGGCAAAAGGATGTTACTGTAGGAGCTTTTAAAAGTTGTCTTCTGAATGCTTATACTTTCTCAGTGAAATAGAAAGCAAAGTCAGAGGATGACAAAGAGATTGGGAAGGAGTTCTTAGAGGTTTAAGAGGAAAAGGTGTGAAACTGTTTTCTAGAAGGTTAGGCTAGTAAAGAGACAAGGGTTTTGTAGCGTGGCTGTGGGACAGCACTAAGGGCCCACTGAGATTAGTGGTTCTGAATCGAAAGAACTATTATATATGTTTTCTCCAACAACTCACAGCTGCCTGAGTTCAGGCATGGAAGAGACAGAGAGTTGCACTTAGCTAGGGATGAAGTTTTGCCAGGGAAGTATACCTATGTGGGATTGGGCAAAGGAATTGAGGGCTCATATAAGGGAGTGAATTTAAAGAAGTGTCATGAAATCTAAGTCAGACAGAGAGGGAAATGAAAACATGAGGGAACTGAGGGATACTGTGAAGGGGTTAACATTAGGGGTTTGTAGGTCCTGGTGAGGTGGAATGATTGTAATTGGAATGTTAGAGGGATTGAGATCGTCAGACACTGGGATGCTTGAAATTGAGATTACGAAGGGTGGTAATTACTGGTATGACAAGGACAAGGATTTGATCTTGGGAGTGGGTGGCTGTGGTAGAAAACAAAGTCTTATGGTAGACGTAGTCACAGAACTAAGATGCCGATATCTCAAGTTGGCTTATTCTCAGCAGGAAGTAAGGTCTTTGAGACAGATGAGGAAGAGAGCAAGCAAGCAGATTTACAAACTAGATCAGAGATCTTTGAGTGTGGTTTACTAGAATATGGAACAAAGAGGAAGCAAATAAGTTAGAAGCCTATTACATTTTTGAGGCAGTTGTGCTGCCGAAGAATTCATGACCTAATCTGAAAAGGTCTTTGACATTAAAATAATCTTTGAGGTGCTAAATCTGCAGCACAGAAAGGGAGCTTCAAAGTTCTATGGCCCTCAGAAGAGCCTAGATCTCCAATGTTCAGCAATGATGTGGTCTGAGCCTAGCAGACAGGAAATAACCTCCCAGGTGGCTGAGTAAAGGCCCATAGGATGAAACAGGGAATACAATCCAGGTCAAATAAGAATGTTTTCCAGTGCCACAAGAAACCACTGTGCCTTTATCACTCCTCCCTTTCTGAACTGGAGTTTGTATTCTAATAGTCCTAGCCTCATTACCATTGTGCATTCAATATAAAGACCTGATGAGAGAGGATGTATCACCCAAAGATCCTTGGACTTTGGGTTAACGATAGCACTACATGGGATGCTGGGTTGTCCCCCTTGGGAAGAAGGGTATTCTGGAGGACAGAGGGATAGACTATGGAAGATCCAACTAACTGCCCACTGAAGTCTATGCCTTATCCCACAATGGCACTGCTTTAGTCCTTCCTTCTTGCATCTAGGTGTGAACATATAAAAATAATAGGCATGTTGTATCAGTAGAAATGTAATGTGTGAACACTTCTAATCCAAGGCTTTTTAAGAGAAGAGATATTTATTCATCTTCTGTTTCCTTCTGGCAGGTGGATGCAAATGATGAGAAGGACTTAAGGCAGAGCCACCAGATGAAAGGAGCCTGGAGAAGAGTTGTCCACTGAGCACAAACGCCAGCCTTATACTGTTACGTGACCAGAAATAAACTTTATTGTGTTAAGTCACTGAAAACCTCGAGTTTATAGTTATAGTAGCTAGCTTTGCTCTTCCTAATACTGATCTTGAGAAAAATACCATTTCTCGGGGCTGCAGTTTGTTCATTTTATAAAAATAGGTGGTTCAACAAAATCACTAAGATTCTTTAGTGATGCTACAATGATTAACCCCCCTTCATTTCGATTGTATGTGAACAAACATGAGCTCATGCTTATGTCTTCCCACCTTCCATAAATTCATCATTAACTGTACACACACAGAATTCAAATGGAATTGCTGATTCTTTTATCCAAGAATGTTCAAGATTGCAAAGCATTTTTTGCCTTACCTGTGTGGTAGGGCACTGTAGGTTCACCACCACAGAGGGACTGGTACAGCTGAACAAGTTAAAGTAAAACAATACGGTCTTGTTCCTGTTAAGAAAACAACATGTTTTTAGTGACTGTGGAAATATTCCATATCATTTCAGACCTGTAAACTTTTAATATAATGACTTCATTTTCCCTAGACACCTACAATATAGTCCCCAACTCCCTTTTAAGCTGCCTAACATTCAAAGCTCCTTTTTGTAATAGTAAAAACTTGAAATAATCAAATTGTCCATCAACAACAGATTGGTTAAAGAATTTTACGTCCACAAAGACAACTATATTACCATTGAAAATAGTGTTGAAGAAAATGTTTAATGGATGGATAAATTCACAATACATTAATTTTAGGAAGGTTATTAAAAAGTATTAAAATATAATTAGATTTTAATTTTTCAAAAACAGGGAAAACATATACAAAACAAATTAATATATATGAATGGTGGGATATATGTTTAGTTAATTTTTGTACCTTTATGGATTTTCTAAAATAAATTTATCACTTTGGTTAACTAAAAAAAGATAAATTGAGTGATATTTTCTGCTTGAAATTGTGGTCAGTAGCATAGTAATGAGGCAGGGTGATATTCACCATCACTAGCATTGAGTGGAGTATTACTCTGCCATTTAGCAATCCATGATTCTCTTTTGAATCTCGATTTCATCTGTACAATGGGGAGAATACCAGCCCTACTACTTAACAGTGGTGTTGGGAGGACATAAGAGAATATGTAGTGAACTCAAGACAAGTGGCTGTCCAACTTCAATATGTATCTCTAAAATTTGAGAGTGTTTGTTGAAAATCGTGATTCTTGATGACTCCTCTACGCTCGAGAGTCCAAATCTCAGGCCACGGGGCCTAGGAATTCACATTTTCCCCCTGTTATCCCCAACAGATTGATTTTTGTATTTATTTTTATATAAATTCAATTAGCCAACATATAGTTCATCATTAGTTTCAGATATAGAGTTCAATAATTCATCAGGTACGTGTAACACCCAGTGCTCATCATATCACGTGGCCTCCTTAATGCCTATCACCCAGTTACCCCATCCCCCCACTCTCCTTCCCTCCAACAACCCTCAGTTTGTTTCCTATAGTTAAGAGTCTCTCAAGGTTTTTCTCCCTCTCTGATGACTTCCCATTCAGTTTTCCCTCCCTTCCCCTATGATCCTCTATGTTGTTTCTCATATTCCACATGAGTGAAACCATATAATTGTCTTTCTCTGACTTATTTCACTCAGCATAACACCCTCCAGTTCCATCCATGTCATGTAAATGGTAAGTATTCATCCTTTCTTATGGCTGAGTAATAATCCATAGTATGTGTGTGTGTGTGTATGTGTGTGTGTATATATATATATATATGTGTAAATATATATGTGTGTATATATATGTGTGTAAATATATATGTGTGTATATATATATGTGTGTATATATGTGTGTATATATGTGTAAATATATATGTGTGTGTAAATATATATATGTGTGTGTGTATATGTGTGTGTATATATATGTGTGTAAATATATATGTGTGTGTATATATATGTGTGTAAATATATATATGTGTGTATATATTCATTCTTTAATAGGATACACTATTTTATATATATATATATATATATATATATATATATATATATATATATATATATATATATATATCACATCTTCTTTATCTGTCAATGGACATCTCAGCTCTTTCCATAGTTTGGCTATTGTGGACATTGCTGCTATAAACATTGGGGTGAACGTGCCCCTTCAGATTACTACATTTGTACCCTTGTGCTTAATACCTAGTAGTGCGATTGCTGGGTCTAGGGTAGGTCTATTTTTAACTTCTTGAGGAACTTCCATACTGTTTTCCAGACTGACTATACCAGCATGCATTCACACCAACAGTGTAAGAAGGTACCCCCCTTTCTCTGCATCCTAGCCAACATTTGTTGTTTCCTGACTTAATTTTAGCCATTTGACTGTGACCCAGTATGTGTGAGGTGGTATCTCATTGTGGTTTTGATTTCCCTGATGCCAAGTGATGTTGAGCATTTTTTCATGTGTCTCTTGGCCATTTGTATGTCTTCTTTGGAGACGTGTCTGTTCAGTCTTCTGCCCATTTCTTGATGGATTATTTGTTCTTTGGGTGTTGAGTTTGATAAGTTCTTTATAGATCTTGGATACTAGCCCTTATCTACTATGTCATTTGCAAAAATCTGTATTAGTTAATATTAATGTAGTGTATCACATTGATTTGCAGATGTTGAATCACCCTTGCAGCCCAGGGATAAATCCCACTTTGGTCATGGTGAATAATCCTTTTAATGTACTGTTAGATCCTATTGGCTAATATCTTGGTGAGAATTTTTACACCCATGTTCATCAGGGGCTTTGGTCTGTAATTTTCCTTTTTGATGGGATCTTTGTCTGGTTTTGAGATCAAGGTAATGCTGGCCTCATAGAGTTTGGAAGTTGTCCTTCCATTTCTGTTTTTTGAAACAGCTTCAGAAGAATAGGTATTAATTCTTCTTTAAACGTTTGGTAGAATTTCCCCAGAAAGCCTTCCGGTCCTGGACTTTTGTTTTTTGGGAGATTTTTTATTAAGTCTTCAATTTCCTTGCTGGTTATGTTTCTGTTCAGGTTTTCTGTTTCTTCCTGTTTCAGTTTTGGTACTTTATACGTCTCTAAGAATGCATCTATTTCTTCCAGATTGCCTAATTTGTTGGTATACAGATGCTCATAATATGTTCTTATAATTGCCTGTGTTTTTTTGGTGTTTGTCATGATCTCTCCTCTTTCATTCATGATTTTATTAATTTGGGTTTTTTTTCTTTTTGATATGTCTTAATTTGGGTCTTTTTTCTTTTTGATAAGTCTGGCTAGGGGTTTATCGATCTTATTAATTCTTTCAAAAAACCAGCTTCTAGTTTTGTTGATCTGTTCTACTGTTCTTTTGGTTTCAGTTTGATTGATTTCTGCTCTAATCTTCATTATTTCTCATCTCCTGCTTGGGTTAGGCTCTATTTGCTATTCTTTATCCAGCTCCTTTAGGTGTAAGGTTAGCTTGTGTATTTGAGACTTTTCTAATTTCTTGAGAAAGGATGTATTGCTATGTACTTTCATCTTAGGGCTGCCTTTGCTGCATCCCAAGAGTTTTGAACAGCTGTGTTCTCATTTTCATTTATTCCCACGAATTTTTTAAATTCCTCTTTAATTTCCTGGTTGACCCATTCATTCTTTAATAGGATACACTTTAACCTCCAAGTATTTGAGTTCCTTCCAAATTTCCTCTTGTGATTGAGTTCAAGTTTCAAAGCCCTGTGGTCAGAAAACATGCAGGGAATAATCTCAATCTTTTGGTATCAGTTGCGACCTGATTTGTGACCCAGTATGTGATCTATTCTAGAGAAAGTTCCATGTGCACTCAAGAAGAATATGTATTCTGTTGCTTTAGAATGGAATGTTCTGTATATACCTGTGAAGTCCATCTGTTTCTGTGTATCATCTTTGTTCCTTTCTGGTCAATGCTACTTTTGGGCTCTCTCTTCGCTTACAAGATCCCCTTTAATATTTCTTGCAGGGCTGGTTTAATGATCACAAATTCTTTTAGTTTCTGTTTGTCCTAGAAGCTCTTTATCTCTCCTTCCATTCTGAATGACAGCCTTGCTGGATAAAGTATTCTTGGCTTCATGTTTTTCTCATTTAGTACCCTGAATATGTCATGTCAGCCCTTTCTGGCCTGCCAGATCTCTGTGGATAGGTCTTCTGCCAATCTAATGTTCCTACCTTTGTAGGTTAAGGATCTCTTATCTCAAGATGCTTTCAGGATTTTCTCTTTATCTCTGAAATTTGCAAGCTGCATTATTATATGTTGGGGTGTTGATCTATATTGATTGATTTTGAGGGAGATTCTCTGTGCCTCCTGGACTTGAATGCCTATTTCCTTCCCCAGACTAGGGATGTTCTCAGCTATAATTTGCTCAAAAAACAAAAACAAAAACAAACAAACAAACAAACAAAAAACTACTGCCCCTCTCTTTCTTCTTCCTCTGGAACCCCAATAATTCTAATCTTGTTTTGCTTTACATTATCACTGATCCCTCGAATCCTCCCCTCATGGTCCAGTAATTGTTTCTCTCTCTTTTGCTCAGTTTCTTTATTCTCTGTAATTTTGTCTTCTATATCACTTATTTTCTCTTCTGCCTCATCTATCCTAGCAGTAAGAGCCTCCATTGTTGATTGCAGCTCAGCAATAACCTTTTTGATTTCAATCTGATTAGGTCTTAGTTTTTTTATTTCTCCAAAAGGGATTCTCTTGTGTCTTCTATGCTTTTTTAAGCCCAGCTAGTATCTTTATAATCATTGTTCTTAATTCTAGCTCTGACATTTTACCAATATCCATATTTATTAAGTCTCTCACAGTGATTACTACCTCTTGTTCTTTTTTGCTGGGAATTTTCCCTTCTGTCATTTTGTCCAGAGAAGAATAGATGAACAAGAGAATAAAAAAGAAATTAAAAAAAATATCAACCACAACCCCAGCAAAATATACACTAGGCAAATCAGAGGAGATCAGAAACCAAAAAAGAAAAAAAGGGGAGGGCAAGAGAGAATATAATCAAACAGGTAGACAGAACAGGGTGATACACTTGGTTCTGGGTATATTTTTGTCTGTTAGAAAACACTTGATCCCAAAATTGTAAAGAAAGAAAAACATATATATATATACAAAAATAAAATTGAATACAGTGAAAGGAAACCAAAAATGAAGAATATACCTATCAAATATAAATGTAAAAATGAAAATTAAAAAAAGACTTAAAGAGTTGATAAAAGAAGCTAGTTAAAAAGGAAAAAAAGAAAAAAGTTAAAATTGAAAGACTAAAGAATCATGAGAAAAAAACCTCAAATTCTATATACTATTTTCCCCTAGTGCAGAAGTTCTTCAGTTCTGTGTGACCCATAAACTTGGTATTTGCCTGATGTTCCTGCTGATCTTCTGTGGGAGGAGCCTGCTGTGCTGATTCTCAGGTGTCTTTGCCTGGGCGGACTTGCACCACCTCTTGCCAGGGGGCCTGGCTCAGTGTAAGCTGTTTCTGGTTGCTCTAAGTGGCTTCTGTTCCCTGAAGGATTTTCATGCCACTTTAGAGGATGAAAAAAAATAAAAACAAAAATGGTGGCACCCTGATCTCCAGCCCCGGAGCTGAATGATTGTGGCCCCCACTCTTCAGTGCACCCTCAGGGAGAAGTAGGCAATCACTTTTGTGTGCGCCAAACTCCACAGAATCCTGCAGTACACACCCTCGCCCATCCTCCCAGGGGAGGGTGGGGGGTTCTCCCCATGGCCCCACTGCTTTCTGGGCCCTTGCTCCAGGAGCTGTTGCCCAATCCTGTATGTACCCACACAGCTCCTCCCACTGGAAAGAGTAGGGTCTCGCAGTGGTTTTGCTGCTTGCTGGGCCCCTGCCTGGTGAGCAGCCACCTGACTGTGCTGCACTTTGAGCTTTATGGCAACACCTAGCGGAGAGGCCCCTGTGGGGCTCGCTAACTGTAGCTGGCTTTCCCACTCCAATGCTTGGGAACTCTGCTGCACTCAGGTACCCCTGTTCTTTCTGAGAACCTGAGGATCCTGAGATCACACTGTCCTACCTAACTTTCTGCCCCACTTCACCACCTGAACACCTCTTTAGGCAGAGATGTCACTCATCCGAAAAGACTTCTAAAAGTTCCGATTTTATGCTCTGCTGCTATATCACTTTCCAGTTGCCGGTTCACAGAGTCTCCCTCTCCCTGCAGTTTATCTTCCAATGTAACGCCTCTGATTCACTTCTCTGCATCTCCACGCTTCTTCTTGCAGAAAGTGGCCAATTTTCTATTTGTAGAATTGCAGCCATTCTTTTCTTAGATCTCAGGTTGAGTTTGCAGGTGTTCAGAATGATTTGATAGATATCTAGCTGAATTCAAGGGACCAGATGAAACAAGGGCCCCCTACTTCTCTGCCATCTTCCCTCCTCTTCCTCCCCAGAAGATTTAAATACAGGTCATTTATAAACCACACCTTGAGAAAATACAGCCCTAAATATTCAAGCATTTGTTAAGTCCCCAATTAATTAATGTGACTACATATATAGCAGAATGTATAATAGACTGTTGACTCAATCACCAAGTAGGATCCAAATGTAAAAATAAAGCAAGCTCTCCACAAAAAAAAAAAAAAAAAAAAAAAAATGCTGGCTAGATTCTTGCATCATTTCTACCCTCTCCCAGACCCTGAATGGGTGAATTTTTTTCCCAATTCCAAATTGCAGAGGGTTCTGAAAGAATTTCTCATAAAGACTGAGGGTACCTATAGGAAGGGCGGACCAGCATTTCATTTTCAATTGTACATCTCTTCTGTGGCAGACTTATTCATCGACCTTCTGTGCCCATTTTAGAAGTGAGAAATGAAACTCAAAGAGACCACAGAAGGTTAGAAAAACCAATGGCACAGAAAGAGTGGAGCCCTGAAGCAGCCTCTTATGGGAGGATATAGAATCAAGTAAATGGGCTTGCACTTCCCTGGTGATACCTCATCTGACACCAAGAGACTGGAGGTGAGTCACCAGGGATGGAGCTGAAGGGGTTTGGAGGGGGGCAAGCCAAAGCTGATCTCTCAAATCAAAGGACTACTTAATAAGGACTTCCCCCAGAGAATCTCTTTTTGTACACCATGAGAGAGCCAACTTTTGGATGCTTACCCCCAAAGAGGGTGTTGATGCCTAGTTAATCATGTCTTAGCTGCAGGAGCAACAACCACAGGGGACTAGGGCAGTGGCCAGGCACTCCTCCTCCTTCCATCCCGCACACCACAAAGAAAGAGCCAGAACCAAAAGAGAGGGAAGAGAAGGGAAACAACACAACCAGGCACTCTCTTCCTCTCTCAGTAACCTTGCAGAGTTCAAACTTGAGCTGGGGGATTGGAAGAAATGAGATTCAAATTTTAAATTGGACTACACGAAGCTCTATAACAATAGAAAGGGTCTGGAAAAATACAGAATCTACCTGAGATGTTAGTGAGAAGAAGACAGACTTGCAAGAACTTTGTTAAAGGCAATGATATGGGGAAAAAAAAAAAAAACATTTCATGTTTGTAATCCTATCAAGTTCAGATGGCTCAAGAATATGGCCATCAACTTATATACAGTATGCACACAGGTACTTCACAATTCCGCAAGAGCCAACTTTGCTCTTTCACCACTCAAACAGCCCTATCATCTACACAGTCTTGCAGTACATGTGATTTGAATTTGTACCTATGTAAATGAATAAATTATTTCATGTCATGAATCACTGGAGTTCCTTGGGAGTAGTTAAAACTGTGAATGGTAAATCACTAAGTGTCAAGAGTCCCCCATAGCTAAAATTGATTTATAAACTGCAAAATGCTACATAAACTCAAGTTATTCACCAGATTATGCTATTGTCAAGGGTAAGGTTTATACCTTTTTCACCTTTATATCCCACTTTTCCAACACTTATCCTAGTACTTGGCCCATTCTAGATATTTATTAAATGTTGCAGAATGAATGAGAACAATTTCAGAGTAAGTTGTTGTTGTTTAATCTTAGAATCCTCCTTAGTTTCCCAGTACAAATCTATAATCACTCAATCGCAGTCTGTCTGATATCCTTAAACTTCAGTGAACCTCATGGGGCACCCTGGTAGCTCAGTCGGTTAAGTGTCCGACTCTTGATTTCGTCTCAGTGTCACAACTTAGGGTTCTGGGATAGAACCCCACATTGGGTTTCATGCTCTCCCTCTGCACTTTCCCCCACACATGTACTCTTTCTCTAAAACAAATAAATCTTAAACAAGAACAAACTTCAATGAACCTTAAATTCCTCAGGTACAGCATTGGTGGTGATGGTTGCAACTGAGCAATTTTGTGGGAGTGACTGAGGGAGTAACTATTTAACTTAAACTGTATTTCCATCAAGAAACAACAAAGTAAAATCAACTGCAAACTACTAGTTCAAAACGATGTACCATGCACTTAAGCCTTTCCTCCTCTTCCCTAAGACTCATCGAAATAAAAGAATAGAAGTAGAAAAAGGAGTATACCTCACCACACCATCTAAGGGTGAAAAGACAGGATCTGTTCACAACTGTATGAGAGTTCAACAATTTCTGGAAGCTGGAATGCATGTGAGAATATGTTGAGTGATGAATGTACCACAGAGGGGTAGGGAAAGGGTGAGATACAACTTGCCTGTTAGAAATCATGAGATGCTGGATTCAGAGTTGAAAGTGAAACATGTGGCTGAACAGAAGATTAAATGAAGGTTTACGTACAGAGCTACAGTACACACCTCTTTTTCCCATACCCCAGCACTTGGGATTCCAATGTCCAAGAAAAACATGCAAAACTGAGGCCTCCTTTGTGGAATGAACCTTCTGGGATTAGCAAAGGCTTTTATGGAATTTGGTGCCCCGGCTTACAAGCCTTCATATTGGGCATTTTGCAAGCACATGTCTGACAGCCAGCTTCCCATCAGTTCATGCGGTAGTGAAATCTGACAGCAAACATGGCCTCATCACACTACACAGGGCAGAGGTCTCACAGGAAAACCGACCTACAAACATAGTTGTGGGACAAATTCATACAAGTGACTTAGTTCAGTCTTTAATAATAATGGGTAATCAAGTAGAATCAGGAATGTAAGGAAGAATCAGAATATGAAAAGAAAGACTAAAGTAAACAAAAACCGATGCTGGATGAAACACAATAATTTAGGGCATAGGATGGACCTTTAAAAAATATCCAGTATTTTCAAAATAATTCAAGCAGACTGTCCATAAAATAGAAATACTATAACATTACAAAGGAATAATAAGAGGGTAAGAGGGCTTTTAAAGATGAAAAATATGAAGAAGATAGAAGAGTAGGAGGACCCTAAGCTCACCTCATCCCATGGATACAACTAGATAACACCCACATCAGTATAAATAACCCAGAAAATGACCCAAAGACTGACAGAACAGATTCTCCGCAGCTAAACATAGAGAAGAGGCCACGTTGAAGAGGGTAGGAAGGGCAGAGGCACAGACAGGAGTTAAACAGACCCACAGGATTGTCCCCAGGAGGGACAATGCAAGTACAGAGAGGGAAAAGAAACACACCCTCACACCAGGCACACCACACATGGAGAACCTGCATGGGGAAAATAAACCCCCATAACATTTGGCTTCGAAAACCAGAGGGGCCGAATTGTGAGCCTTTACAATCACCGGGGCTTAGTGCCTAGAACTTTAAAAGTCAGCAGGCTGGACTCTAGAAGAGCTGGGAGAGCCTGGAGGACAGGAGGATACCAAGTCCCCACCCTTAAAAAGATAGTGCAAGAAACAGCCCCACTAAGATACAGCATAGAGGCAGCAGTTTGAAAAACACCTGGCTTGTAGAGGATGGAGATTTGTTTACTATCTCAGAATGAAGGCTGGAGGGGCAGGGATTTGGGGGAGATATCTCCAAGAACAAAAGAGCTGACAGGTGTCATTTCCCCCCCACCCTGCCCCCCAGCTTAGACACAGGAACACCTGTGGGGACCAACACAGTGCCAACACTTGATATCTCACTTGCTAACACTGTACCCTGCCCCCGCATTCTCCAATAGACATGGCCCTCCATAGACAAGCCTCCATTATAGGCCCCTCCCAAGCAGACCTGAGCAGAGCTTCCTGACCTAGGGCACCTCACCCCTGTGTTCTCCTGCGGACCTGCCCCCTCTAATACAACCCTGGAGAGGCCATCCAAAGTACTACCATGAGCCTGGCAGTGCACAAGCAGCACTGAGAGAGGCCAGCACAACTCCAGAGTGACTCCTGCCCAGGGGAGACGAGGTGATAACCACACACAGCAGATCGAATTTGGCCACAAAGGTGGGCTGGGGACAAACAATCCTGCAGTTCAATGCTACTGCATCTCTGGCAAACATTTAGTCTGACTCAACTCAAGTGCAAGGTGGCTGCAGACTGTCCACTAACATAGGGAACAAATGCTGCCCACAAGGAAAGAGAGCCATTGCATACAACTGGACTATTGGTAAATACAACTCAGCCACCACAGCAGGGCACACACAACATACATAAGAGACATTCCTAAAGTGCCAGGTTCTGGTAAACAGGGAACATTGCACTGCAGGACACTGCAGGACCTCCTCTTTATAAGGCCATTAGTTTCAAGAGCAGGAAGTGTAGCTGATTTTCCTAACACATAAAAACAGACACAGATTTACAAAATGAGGAGACAGAGGACTTTGTTCCAAATAAAAGAACAGGACAAAATTACAGAAAGAGCACTAAATGTAATGAAGTAATATATATACCTGATAGAGAATTTAAAGCAATGGTCACAAAAAAACTCAGTGGACTTGAGAAAAGAGTGGAGGACCTCAATGAGACCCTTAACAGACAGAAAACACGAAAAAGAACCAATCGGAGATGAAGAAATAATAACGAAAATTAAAAATACACTAAATGGAATAAATAGTGGACTAGAGGAAGCAGAGAAACAGATTAATGATCTGGAGGACAGAATAATGGAAACCAATCAACCTGAACAGGAGAGAGAAAAAAATAATACAAAATGAGAATAGACTTAGGGGGTGCCTGGGTGGCTCAGTTTGTTAAGCGACTGCCTTCGCCTCAGGTCATGATCCTAGAGTCCTAGGATCGGGTCCCGCATCCGGTTCCCTGCTTGGCGGGGAGTCTGCTTCTCCCTCTGACCCTCCCCTCTTGTGCTCTCTCACTCTCAAATAAATAAAATCTTCAATAAAATAAAATAAAATAAAATAAAATAAAATAAAATAAAATAAAAAAAGAAGATAGACTTAGGGACCTCAGTGACACCATCAAGTGCTTGCATTCACATTGTACAGATCCTAGAAAGAGAAGAGAGAAAAAAGGGAGTAGAAAACTTATTTGAAGAAATAATAGGTGAAAACTTCCCAAATCTGGGGAAGGAAACAGAAATCCAGATCCAAGACACACAGAGAACCCCCAACAAAATCAACCCAGGAAGGTCCACACCAAGACACATAGTAATTAAAATGGCAAAAAGCAGTGATAAGGAGAGAATTTTAAAAGCAGCAAAAGAAAACAGGTGATTACGAGGGAAATCCCGTAAGGCTATCAGCTGATTTTTCAGCAGAAATTCTGTAGGCCTGAAGAGGGTGGCATGATATAGTCAAAATACTGAAAGAAAAAAACCTGCAACCAAGAATACTCTATCCAGCAAGGCAAACATTCAGAATAGAAGGAGAGATAAAGAATTTCCCAAACAAAAATTAAAGGAATTCATGACCACTAAACCAGCCCTACAAAAAATATTAAAGGGGACTCTTTGAGTGTTTAGGAAAGACAAGCAATCCTGTTTACTGGACCACTTTCCTACACCATATACAAAAATAAAAATGGATTAAAGACCTAAATGTGAGACAGGAAACCATCAAACTCCTCTTTGATGATGACCTCTGACATCAGTTGTAGCAGCTTTTTACTAGACACATCACCGGAGGCAAGGGAAACGAAAGCAAAAATCAACTTTATCAGTCCCAAAAATGGGACTTTATCAAGATAAAAAGCTTCTGCACAGTGAAGGAAACAATCAACAACGACTATAAGGCAATCTATGGAATGGGGGAAGATATTAGCAAATGACATATCTGATAAAGTGTTGGTATCCAAAAATCTAAAAAGAACTTATCAAACTCAACACTCAGAAAATAAGTAACCCAATTAAAAAAAGGGCTGAAGACACAAATAGACATTTTTCCAAAGAAGACTTCCAGATGGCCAACAGACACATGAAAGATGCTCAACATCACTGATTATCAGAAAAATGCAAATCAGAACTACAGTGAGATATCACCTCAGACCTGTCAGAATGGCTAAAAATAACAATACAGGAAATAACAGGTGTTAGCAAGAATGTGGAGAAAAGGGGAACCCTCTTCACTGTTGGTGGGAATACACTCTGGTGCAGTCACTCTGGAAAAGAGTATGGAGGTCCCTCCAAAAGTTAAAAATAGAGCTAGTCTATGTCCCAGCAATTGTACTACTAGGTATTCACCCAAAAGATGCAAAAATACTCATTTGAAGGGATTCATGCACCCTGATGTTTATAGCAGCATTATCAACAATAGCCAAGTTATGGAAAGAGCCCAAATGTCCATCAACTGATGAATGGATAAAGAATATTTGGGGTGTGTGTATACACACACACACACACACAGGAATATTACTCAGCCATTAAAAATAATGAAATCTTGCCATTTGCAACAAAGTGGATGAAACTAGAGAGTATTATCCTAAGTGAAATAATTCAGTAAGAGAAAGAAAAACACTGTATGAGTTCACTCCTACGTGGAATTTAAGAAACAAAACATATGAACATAAAGGGAAAAAGAGAGATAACCCATAAAACAGACTCTTAACTATAGAGAACAAACTGAGGGTTGCTGGAGAGGAGGTTGGGTGGGGTAGATGGGTTAAATGGGCACTGGTTGTGAGCAGCACTGAGTATATAGGAAGTGATGAATCACCAAATTCTATACCTGAAACTAACATTACATTGTATGTTAACCAACTGGAATTTAAATAAAAATGTGAAACTAAAAAAAAAAAAAAAAAAAAATGAATCCAGGAAGTCCAAGGTATGAAAAACAGAATTCCAAAGAGACAATCAATAAATGGGAAGAATAAAAACAGCAAAGAAATAACTGAAGAAAATTTTCCAGGGCTAATAAGAATCCTAGTTTTTTCAAAATTAAAGGACTCAGGACTGAACAAAAAGAATTTAAGAAGAGAAAAAGACCTGAGGTGCCTGGGTGGCTCAGTTGTTAAGGGTCTGCCTTCGGCTCAGGTCATGATCCTGGGGTCCTGAGATCGAGCCCCACATCAAGCTCCCTGCTCAGGGGAAAGCCTGCTTCTCCCCCTCCCACTCCCCCTGCTTGTGTTCCCTCTCTCGTTGTGTCTCTCTGTCAAATAAAATCTTTATTTAAAAAAAAAAAAGAAGAGAAAAAGACCTATGTCTCATTGTGAGATTTCAAAACACTAAGAATAAAGAAATGATTTTAAATGCCTTTTCCAAAAGAAAAAAAGTCACTGCAAAGTATGTGAATCAGACTGACATTAGCCACACTGGATGCCAAAAACAACGAAATAATGGCTTCAAATTCCTGACAAAAAATGTCTTTCAAGGTACACATCTATCAGTAGGCCATCAATCAACTATAAAGAGAGAGAAGAAAAGTATTTCTAGGGACTCAGGAAATTACTTGCTGTGCTTCCTTTTCTTAGGAAAATCATTGAGAATGTTCTCCATCAAAACAAGGGTGTCAGCAAGGAAAACAAATTGGCAAACAGGAAACAGTACATGGGACATGCACATACTTTAAAAAGTGTCTGTTGTTTATCTGAAATTAAAATTTAAGTGGGCATTGTGTTTTTGTTTGCTAAATTGGACAACTCTGGAATCAGGATCCAATCTAATGGGGTAGACAAGTCCCAAAATTAAAGCTATGCAGTAGATCTAAAATTTACCCGGTCCTGAGTGAAACAAAAGGACAAAGGCTCAGAGAAAAGGGCCTCTGAAAAAAATGGGGTGATTAGGTAGAAAAACTTGTGGTCCTGATAAAGGCTATTCACAAAAAACTTAGCATAATACCTTCTAAGTCCATCCATGTTGTTGCAAATGGCAAGATTTCATTCTTTTTTATGGCTAATGTTCCATTATGCTTATATGCCACAAAACAAGTGAACAAATGAATACAATAACAAAAGAGAAACAGAATCATAAATAGAATAAACTGGTGGTTGCCGGAGGGGCAGGGGCAGAGAGACAGGCAAAATAGGTGGATGCAGATTAAAAGGTACTCACTTCCAATTATAAAATCAATAGGTCACAGGGATGAGAAGGACAACATAGGGAATATAGTCAATAATAATGCAATAACTTTCTGTGATGACAGATGGTAACTACCCCTGACATGGCGAGCATATTGAAATGTATGTATACAGTTGTTCAATTACTATGTTGTACACCTGAAACATTGTAAATCAACATTATATATAATTACATACTACATTACATATGAGGTGATATTAAAAGTCAACTACAGGCCAATTAAAAAAACGTTTAAAGAAAAAAACCTTGTTGGCAAACAAAATATAATTAAAATGTTAATGCCCTATGTTGAAGCAAACTAAAATGTGGGATGATACTAAGCCATAATAAAGCATAAGATTTGACATTGATATCAGTGACCTAGAAGACATGAAAATGGAATGCCCTGGGATTGAATAAAGTTTACAAAGCTATAACAAAGTAAAAGTTTGTTTCCAACTTCTAGAATCAAACTACGAGTAGAACATGAAAGGTTCTGTTAAAGTTTCGGAACTGAACTTCGTAACACATTTGATTATGTAAGAGGTAAGTACAGAAAGTGGAAGGAGAAATGAAAAGAAAGAGGGAGAGAAGGGTAGCAGGAAAATATCCTCCTTTAAATGGAGAGGAGTCAAAACACTGACAGAAGTTAATGGAACAAGAAGTAGAGGTGTTAGTATACCATTTAAAGTCATAGGAATAACTGTATGAAAATCTAAAGGTAATAATTATTCTAACTGCAAACAAGGGAGGAGGAGGGGATCAGGCAAAGAGATCATGTAAAGGAGTTAAATCTTCATTTTTCATAGCAGGCTGGCAATGGATACTTTTTTTTAATGGATACTTTCTAACATTAATAAAGCACAAAAGAATAAGCCTATTACTTAAAGTATGAAATAAACCACCAGAGAATTAAGGCCAGTGTTACAGACTGAATGTTTGTGGCCACCTGCAAATTCGTATGTTGAAATCCTAACCCTCAATGTGGAACTTTTGGGAGGTGATTGGGTCTTGCGGGTGAAGCCCCCATGAACAGGATTAGTGCTCTTATAAGAGACCCCAGAGAGCTCTCTAGCCCCTTCTTCCATTTGAAGATGCAGAGTGAGGACTGCTGTCTGCACACCGGGGAACAGGCCCTCACCAAGAGCCTGACCACACTGGCACCCTGATCTTGGACTTCCAGTCCCTAGAACTGTAAGAAATGAATTTCTGTCATTCACAAGCCCCCCAGTCTATGTATTCTGTTATAGCAGCCTGAACTTACTAAGAGAACCAGTGAGAGAAGAGAGGGTCTCTGTGGAATGAAATTGTCAGTAAGGAGTCCTAGGATAGAAGACCATTGCTTTTATTGTCTTCATAAGCTCTTCACTAATGTTTGGTATACTTTCACGTGTACATATTATATCGATATAGATTTTAAAAATTAAGTCAAGTAGTACATCTAGGCTTGTAGTGTGTTCAAACAAATTCGTGAGACCTCCTTGCTGTTTTATGAGAGGTTCTTCAGTAAACTGAAGACAAGTTTTCTTGCTTGACTTAGATGCGAAATTGATACAAAACTTAAGTGGAAGAATTTTGTCCTCTTAATCTTACCTGTTTCTCTAACTGAATCTTAAACCAGGGACAGGTATTTTCGTCTAATTTGTAACTGTGCTGCATCAATGTTCAAAACACCCCTATAAGCTGAAGTTTTCGTAGTAGCCAGAAGGTGGCATCAAAATCAATGGAGTGGAAATCCAAAGACCAGGACCATACTCAAGTATCAGGAATAACTTCCCTGAAACTCGGTGGGCAAAGAAAGTTACATCAACAGAGCACTCCGTTTTCCTTTGAGGTCTCTGTTTTATCCGGTGCTTCTCCTAGTGTCCTTTCGGTTAGGCATAGATAAACAAAGCATAAAACGGCCAAACTCTACATCCCAAATATTATCACACCATCTCTAAACACGAAATTTAAACTTAGTTATAAGGAAGGTCTTTGTGAATTGAGAATCTAAGGGCTGCTGTTAAGTACATCATGACAGTAACAAATACAAATACTCTGTTACAATGTAACAACTATTTCCTGGACTGTATTGTTTGGGGGGGCTTAAATTAATTACACATCCTTACATAGATGCATTTCATTTTAAAACAGAAGTTTCTGTGTGTGTGTGTGTGTGTGTGTTTTAATTAATGATATTTTTACCAGTTTATGTTTAAGATTTTTAGGACTGATAAACATGCACCATTTTACCATAGGACTATACTGTAATTTATTTAATTAATTTCTATTGATAGCCATGTAGGCTGTTTCCATCTTATTACTATTTCATAGTACCTGTATCACTATAATATTAGAGAATTTTATGCAAATTTCCACTAGATAAGTTTCTAGGAGGAAAACTGCTGAATCAGAAAGAATATACAAATTTCCTAAGTATTTTGTAGAAGCCACTTTTAGACAACAGGCTCGAGCAGTGGAAACTTAATCAAGGCAGAAAGTCCCAAAGTGACCCTGGCTGAATGAATACAGACAGGCCCATCAGGGGACCCACCTCAAAAGATCCATAGCTTAGAGGTAACCCATGGGCTACTTACCACCAGGCAGTTACCAAAACAGGGGAAGTTCGCATGTTGCCATACCTCCTCACCTTTCCCCTTTAAAAACAGCCCCCACTCACGACCTCCTTGCAGATCACCTCTCCTCTACTGTCTGGCCTGCAGCTCCCATGACGTGTATTCAATAAACTTCTATCTCTTTTGTTCCATCTCAGGTGAATTCTTGTCACTGCCTGCGCCACTGGCTTTTACCCAATAGTTGTCCCACATTTGGGGGCTCCCCATCTTATCAGGAGAGACACCACATTTGATACCACAGTTTCAATAAATATTATATTTCATTACCACAGTAGAAAATGAGATGCTTTTCCCCCCCTCACTCTGATCAACAGTATAAAATTTTAATGTTTTTAATTTGACAACCTAATAAGCAAAAAAAAAAGTATTAATTTGCATTTCTTTAACTATGGTTGAACAGTGCCTTGTATTATTGTTGGCCATTATGTTATTTTCTGTTTATGACTTTTTCCAACTTTGATACTGAATTATTCTTTTCCTCTTTGATTTTGTAACAGCAGTTCATATAATAAAGCTATTGACCCATTGTCAGATACATAAGTTGGAAATATTTTTTTCTGGATTGCCACTTATCTTTTAACTTTGTATACAGTGAGTTAAGTAGTAACATAGTAGCAATATATTTTCAAATAAAGACTTCTTTACCCCATAATTCTAAAAATATACCTCTGTTCTTTCATCTGCTATTTCTTATTGAATATTTTATATATAAAATCTTCAGTGTTTGCTATTCATTTTGGTGTAAGGTAGGAGATAAATATCTAATTTTATTTTATATTCATGAACAGCATTTCAGTTAATTCAGTACCATTCAATAATTCATCTTTTTGCTACTGATTCAAAATCCACCTTTATCACATTCCAAATTTATATTTATAATTGTATTTACTTCTTTCTGCCCATTTCTATGATAGTAGAAATCACTGTTTAAGTGATTGATATCTGACATTCTAATATTTTCACTTACTATTAAAAACTCTAACCATCATTAAACTTTCTTGTTAAATTTTCAAATTAATATACATTTATTATAGGAATTAAAACAATTGAGAAGCTTAAAAATATAAACTTTTTATATATTACATAATTATTACATGATAATTATGGTATCAGAAATCAGTGGGGAAAAGAGCATATTATTCAACCAACTATTCTGAGATAATTGCATGGGCAGTTGGAAAAAAATTTGATTCCTACTTCAGTCCATATACAAAAAAGAAATTCCAACTAGATTAGAAATTTAAATATAAAAAAGGGAACCATAAAAATATTAGAGAAATACAGGTGGATGTTATTTTCAAGAGTAGGAAAGCAATTATAATCATGACACAAAATCCAGTAACTACAAAGGAAAATCAACAGAATCACCTCTTGCAAGTATAAACATAATTTTTAATGGCTCCATTATATTAGAGGCATCATAATTTACCATCATCCACATATTGTTGGATATCTGTATAGTTTCCAATATATTGTTATTATAAATAATACATGAATGAACATGTCTGTTACCCTAGGATTACCTCTGAATGATCTTGTACTGAGATTTGTAGTATCCCATTTTTGCTGGAAATAAGTAGGTCATTGGCTTAGGTCTAGAAAACTTACTGTTATAAAGGCCCTTTTAAAAATAGCCTATTTTAAGAACTAGAGATTTAGACATTTGTAGGATTTTTTTTTACACCACCTGCTGCTTTCTTTGTCCTTCATAGTATAAAAGTTTTGTTGGCAATGTCTAGGATTTTCTGAGTTACTGAGGTTAAAATAAGAATTACCACTCTAGATGAGGATTTAGTCCAGTCTCCAATGGGCAACAAGGACCTTTTGTAGGAATCCACTCGACTATCATAAACTCAATCTGATTATGATTAAGGATTTGATTCTCATCCACCCCACTGCCCAAATTTCTAGTTTCTCTTGATCATCTGTAATAACTCTACTCTGTGAATTTTATTAACCCTTTCCTGAATCTATTTTTTTAGATTTGTATCTCTTGGAATAATAAGCTCGAAAGTTATGGGTGGGCAACATACTGAACACAACAAATGTTCATACAAAAACATACACACAAAAAAGTTCTGAGCCTTGTTTTTTTGTTGTTTTTGGTAGTAGTGAAGGCTGCTGTTTTTGTTTTTTTCCCATTCAATGCCAACTTTTATAGAAACTGAACTGGTTATGGAGAACCAGGAGATCTAGTAAAAACCCAGGTATTGCCAGAAAAGAAATGGACCAGTGAGAAAGGAGAGTAAATTTTCTAAAAATGTGAAATTTATGTTTTTGTTTTAAGGTAAAGAAATAAGAAAAACTTGCCTTCAGAAATTGGAAATTTTTGTTATGATTAACATTAGAATGGAATTTGATAGAACATTCTCCCTTGTTTGTTTCAGCTAGTCAGAGCCATTGTCTGTAGCAACCAAGTAGCCTTAAAAAGCCTACCCCTCACTGAAGATTTCTGGGTGGCACACACTTTCAAAAGTGAAGTGATTTGTCAGTAGGCACTGTGGCAAAAACAATTCTAACTGCAATGTTTAGCTACTCAGAACTCAGCCTTCCAAAAGCCCATTTCATAAGGCATTTTAAAACATGGCTTCTGATAAAATCACTCGTCCAATTCATCCACTATAATTATACTTTTACTAAGCAGAGTCTTCATGCATTCTAATAAGATGATGCATAACAATGACAACTTGTCCTAAGTCATATAGTATGAAATTTCCCAACTGCTTATACACGGTCTCTAGGAAGATCAGGAGGGACCTCCTTTTTGAATTTCAATCTTCTTATGAAGCCTAGTAGGATTAATGTAAAAATGATTTTGTCACCAGCTAGACCCCGAGACCTGGCCATTATAGCTGACCTGCTTGGACCCACCAACATTTGTCCCACATTTTCCTTAAGCTCTTCTTCCCAAATTATCTTTTTTTTTTAAATTATGTTATGTTAGACACCATACAGTACATCATTAGTTTTTGATGTAGTGTCCCATGATTCATTGTTTGCTTATAACACCCAGTGCTCCATGCAACATGTGCCCTCCTTAATACCCATCACCAGCCTACCCCAATCCCCCACCTCCCTCCCCTCTGAAGCTCTCAGTTTGTTTCCCAGAGTGCATAGTCTCTCATGGTTCATTCCCCCTTCTGTTTACCCTCCCTTCATTCTTGCCTTCCTTCTCCTACCGATCTCCCTGCTATTTCTTATGTTCCATAAATGAGTACCCAACTTATCTCTTAACTCAGGAAAAGGACCTTAGGGCATAACATCCCATGATGGAACCTGAAACTACTCCTCAAGCAATAATGACTGCCTGAGGAAGAGCTCCAGTGGCCCAGACCACCAAACCAGTTTGAGCTAAACCCTCGACTCACTTCTGCACAGATGGACCACAGAGTCACCTCTGGAATGACCAACAATTAGCTTACCTCATCCTAATACTAAAATCTCCGCCCAAGATGGAGCACAAGCCTCATTTACATACCATACTATATATATCTATAGGCATGTTTCTTTAAGGTACATGCATGACCTTATACCTACCTGTGCATACAATGACAAGGCTTTCATATGTAAATATGCATTCTAACCTTAAATAAAAGGAACTCATTCACCCTTGCTCAGAGAGTCACAACTTCAGAAGTTATTTCCTGTGATCAACTTATTTGGTGTAAATAAAGTTTCCTTTTGTGACAACTCACCTGGTGTAGTCCTACCTGTGACTCACCAAGGAGCAAACTCATGCTGATTCAGTTACAGTTTCTAGGTTCCAGCTTAGACAGTAAAATTAGACAAAGGAAAGGTGGCCATACTCACTCATTGGGGGTGCCCTTCTGGCCACAAAAGTGGCCCTTGCTGTCTGTAGGGTAGGCCACTCTCCGGGGGTCTCCATGTACCCAGGCTGCAGGAACAAGAAAGGACAAAAACTCTATCAGCACCAGCTGACTAAAAGCAGTCTGATTTGAGAAATTAGAATGCACCACTGCAACGCACTAACCTCTCCCCTCAGTCACAGGAGATTATTGATTTTCTTCAAAGAGTAATTTCTTAATGAAAAGTGAAATAAAATATGGATGAATCAGTCAGAAAACACATTTCTCTTAATCTCTCAGGACTCATCTGGGTTGTAGCCAAAACCTGAGGTAATGCACTTAGAAAATGACATTAGAATGTGAATTAGAGGGCACACTACAAATGCTTGGTTGGCTAGAAGTCACTTTTTTCCTAGGGCTTAAAACTAAATGACTTCATAGCAGAGCTAATAAATTTACGGTAAATATTATGATGTAATTCTTTTGGGTTATACATAAGTGAAAACCACTTAAAAATTCAACCAAATGAAAGTGTAATACCCAATGCACATTGACTTGTTCTTTATGACCTCATGTGCCATTATGAAAGCAAACATCAGCAACTTTAGTGGCAATATATAATAAAGATCTGCTGGACATTTTGTTGGATAATCTCAAAGCTTAGTATAAATATCAAGTGTTCTCAAACTTCACGAAAACTGGACTTGATTCTGTTTTCTCAGAAGATGCTGGGCTTTACCTCATATAAACTCATCACCTTTATTTTCCAAGAATTATAAACTTGACTGACAGCTAGAATATAGAATAACAGAAAATAACATGCATTAGCTAAATAATACCCCCTATTCTAACTGAATGTTTCTAACTTTTTCAGTTTGATTAATATAGTTGCCAAAAATCTAGAAAACACATTGGCCATCTGATAACACTTGCCTCTGCATATGGAAAACGTATCTCTTTGTCCCTTGCTTCCTTTAACAGTTGCCCAGCTATCTCCTTACCCATATTTATTGGATCTGAAGTTCATGTAATAATTCAATCACCCTTACGTACATGGTCTGTGAGACTCAGGAAGATAAAAAGAAATCAATTCTGAATGAGAATTTAAATATGGAATAGAAATTTTTCTCAATAATTTTTCTCATCCATCCAAGTCTTTCCTTTTAGTATCTAAGTACCCAGAAAAGTCTCCTTTGTCTCATAATTTCTTCTATGTCATAGAGGCCAAATAGGTTTCATTTTCTAATACAGTCTTATAAAATCTGACTCATTCAGCAGTCCTCTGCTATCTTATCTTCTTATATTTTTTTCCCAGAATAAAGATAGTGGACTATAAAGAAAGCATTAAAATGCCATCTAACCGTTCAGTGGACAATGTCTCTGGATACTATCTTATTATATTCTACTTTTGTGAAAAAGGGGTCACATTTTGGCTAAAACTAAGAGATCCACTTTTACCTGTTTCCTGCAATATTTTTCTTTTACCCTGAAATATTTTATTCCTTTTCCATACAAATATTGACTCAGAAATGGCACATAAAGAAGCATTTAGATTGCTAGGTTGGCTTCTTACTATATTTATGACCCTGAACAAGTCATTTAATTATTTTAGTTTTGGCTTTCTAATTTGTTACTACAAAATGGGTATAAAAATACCAAACCCCGTAAGAATTTTGAGAATATGAAAGAAGATAATAAAGTAGAATGCCATGCAACATGGACTTGGTAATGTTAGTTCCTTTCTTATTTAGGTTTCCCCAACACAAAACCCTGAGACAAGGACTTTGCTATGGGTAGGGTGATTTGGGAGATAATTCTAGGAAGCTTAAGTGGGAATGAAGATAGGGAAGGAAGCAAAGTCAACAAAAGGCATGTTAACAAGTGGGATACCGCTGGTGATACAGGGGTGACTCCATCCTTTTGGGAACCTTTTGAGAAACCATACAGAACATGCTCATGGGGGGGGCATGGTGAAACAGTCTACCATAGCTACAAGCAAACCCAGAAGGACTGAGGAGATGTGGGGTAGGACATTAGCAGAATCTGCTATAGTGTTCTTTCCCTTTTTATCAATTAACCAAAGAATTTACTAAGAGACCAGTATGTGTCCTGTACTAGAAGTCAACACCAGTATAGTTTATATCAGACTTCTCAAAGAAAACATGAAAAGGAGACAACAAAATTTGCAGAAGCAGGCACCTGAGTTAGCTCAGCTGGGTAAGAGCCTGACTCAAATTCTGCTCAGGTCATGATCTAGGGTAGGGAGATTGAACCTCAAGTCGGGCTCTACGCTCAACAGGGAGTCTGCTTGAGATTTTCTCTCTCCCCTCTCCTTTTGCCACTCCTCACACCCATGCACACTCGTGCACTTTCTCTCAAATAAATAAATAAAATCTTTAAAGTTTACAGAAGCCATAGGGAAGAGGCGAGACCTGGCAATACTGAAAAATGACTAGAACTTGGACCAGGTGGCCAGGAGCAGGGATGAAAGTACAGAATGAGGAAATAGTATAATAGAGCTTCAAGGTATTAATTACTCACAGTGTGTCAAGTTCTATGCTAAATGCATTGCATCCATTGTCTCATTTGAGTCTCACAATAATTCTATAAGGTAGATATTATTTTTACCCAAAATTTATAGGTTCACAAAAAAACTGAGCTGCAGTTAAGAAATGATGGGAAGGGCAAATGGAGAGGGAGAGAGAGAATCCTAAGCAGGCTCCGTGCCCAGTGTCGGAGCCCAATTGCACAACCCCAAGATCGTGACCTGAGCCAAAAACAAGAGTCAGACGCTTAACCTGCTGAGCCACCCAGACGCCCCTCAGAATTTTATTTACTTCTCAGGGTCACAGTTTTTCAGCCGCATAAACAAGGCTTGAACTTAGGCTTGTTGCCGTCTAAGGCTCAAGTTTTAACCACGGGGCTCAAAAGCTGTCATGCTGCCGCTAGAGGATAAATTAGGAAGAGCTTGTTGCAGTGGGAAATAACATGGGTATCAGCTGCACGAGGGTCAGCAGGATGTTGGACACATATGGTAGGAAAGGAGAGGACACAGGTAATTGTGGAATCTTTGTCATTTGAAAAGAAAAACTTTACACTTGGCAGGAGAGGACAAGTATCTGGCTGGGAGGGATCTGATGCCTGGGGACAGAGGAGAAAGAGCCAAAGATTTAACTGGCAAGGGAAGAATGCTCTTCCTTGGTTCCGTAGTTCTAAAGCGCGGCAGGTGGCTGCGATTACGAAGCTGCCGCCCCACCTCTCTATGCAGTCTCTGGCCCAGAAGCTGTGTTGCAGATCACCCGTGCTTGAGCTGGAACGTCAAATCTTTGAGCTAAGAGTTGCAAGGGCTAGTCCAACCCAGTCACCTCAGTCAAGGATACCTAGTTTTTAATCTTCTCCATCAAGTCACCGTCTTGCCACACCTCCACTGGAGGAATTTGATGGGGGGGGGGGGAAGAAATGAAGATGTGCAGCAACAGTGTTTTGTCTGTTAATAAACTAAGAGACTGCTCACATTTTACGCCCTTTCTTGGAATTTCTCTGTTCATGGCACTTCTAGGAATGTGCTGTCCAATATGGTGGCCACCAGCCGCTCGTGTTCACTGAACACTTAAATGTGGCTTGCCTGAACTGAGACATGTTGTAAGTACAAAATACACAACAGATTTTAAAGACAGTATGCAGGAAAAAAGAATATAAAAATTTCAATAATTTTTATATTGATCATATCTAAAATAATATAGTTAAATAAAATATATTATTAAAATTAATTTCACTTGTCTCTTTTTATTCTCTTAACTATGGCTACTGGAAAACTTGGCACTACAAGTGACTCACATTTTGTTGCTCCTGGATAGATCTGCTCAAAAATACTTCCCCACAAATGTCAAGGACTTGTCATATTAGGTGATTAATAGTGCCATAACATCACAGATTTGTCAGGGCGTCTGGGTGGCTCATTTGGCTGTGTCCAACTCTGATTTCAGCTCAGGTTATGACCTTGGGGTCGTGAGCTTGAACCCTGCGTCAGGCTCCATGCTTGGCGGGGAGCCTGCTTGAGATTCTCTCTTTCCCTCTCTTTTTACCTCTCCCCCCACTTCTCTCTCTAAAAAATAAACTAATTTTAAAAATCTTTAAAAAAAATAGTGCCTTAATTTCACAGATTTGTAGGTCAGTCCTTCTCCAACCATATCATACCCAATCCATCTTCTTTTTTTTTTTTTTTTTAAGATTTTATTTATTTATTCGACAGAGATAGAGACAGCCAGCGAGAGAGGGAACACAAGCAGGGGGAGTGGAAGAGGAAGAAGCAGACTCATAGCAGAAGAGCCTGATGTGGGGCTCGATCCCAGAACGCTGGGATCACGCCCTGAGCCGAAGGCAGACGCTTAACCGCTGTGCCACCCAGGTGCCCCAATCCATCTTCTTTATAATAAACATTTTGCCATGCTCCTTTTATAATCTTGAAATAATACAGATAACATGACTCACTCATGTACATAATTTCTTTTAAAATATCAATAACATGTCCTCATGTAATGTAAATGAGAAAATAGTTTATAATTAAATAGTGTGCATATTAATATACAAATGCTCACAAGAGACTAAACCAAAAGACAGTGAATTAAGCCAGGTGCATGCACCTATAGATAGAATCACTGAATATAACAGGTATAACTGCAAGAAGATGTAGGTATATTGTGTCGGAGATTTAAATAACACAAGTGTGTTGTCAACAATATGATTTTCCTAAGCGAAGAAATTTTAGTGAATTCTAACAAAAAAGTACACTTTTTCTTCAAATTCCCTTGGTATTCATTGAAACCATGCAAAAATAACATTCATAATTTTAAAACAGAAGTTCTAGATTCAAATACTTAAAAATGAGTTGTCACCTACATGAATGCGACATGGGAAAGTCAGGTAGGAAGTGAGACAATTCTTGGTTGTATAGAACTGTCCCAGATATTGCAAAATATCTACCTTTCCTGGCTCCCATCCACTAAATGCCAGTAGTACTCCCCCTCAAACACTATAACAATCAAAAAGTCAACTCAAACTTTTTGAATGACCCCCCTGGCAGTGGTACTGCTTCACTTGAGATCCATTGGTTTATATGTTCATTCACATTCTCAAAAAATCTCCAAAAAATACATACATACATATATATGTATATCCCAGATTATCTTTTTTGCTTCCCGATTTTATGGGGGGTGAACATGCTATCATGGAGTTCTTTCTTATAATTTAATACCATTTACTTTTATTCAGCTGATCACCATCTATGATGACTTTCAAATATGTCCATAAATTATTTGACGTTTTTCCTTCTACAGGTGGTGCATAATTCCCCATCTCTTCAGTGTGGACTAGACTTAGTGACTTGCTTCTAATGAATAGAATGTGGCGGAAATTACATTTGGGTGACTTTCAAAAGTAGGTCATAAAAGGCATTACAGCTTCAATCTTTGCTCTCCTTTAGATCACTAGCTCTAGGGCTTGAGATAGTCCCATAGAAAAGCCCACATGATTGTCAGCAGTTGGTGAGAACTGAAGCTTCCTGCCAACATTTATGTAAGTGAGCCATCTTGAAGGCTCCTCCACCTTAGCCAAGCCTTCAGCTGACTGTAGCCTTGGCTTAAATCTTGACTGCAACCTCAAGACGCCATGAACTTGGAGCCAGAGCCACCTGGCTAAGCTGTTCCCAACTCTTGACCACAGAAACTGTGAAATAAGAAACACTCTTTGCTTCATGTTGTCAATTTTTGAAATAATTTGCTATTTAATGAACTAATTATTATACAGCTTTTAAAAATATTTTATATACTTGAAGGATTCAGTTAAATCATTTTTATCTTCTCCAATCTAAATATTCATAATAATTAAATCCTCTTTTCTATTTTATTTGTTTTGTTATTTTTTTTAACTCATAGCTGCAATTGCTAGGATTTTAGTAACTTTTGTTTCTTTACTATATGATTTAATACATGGAGTCCTTAACTTGATTTAGATATTCCCTAGGGCCTAACCAATTATACAGTATCTGATACCTATTAACCTTAATTCTTAAAAGTTAACATAAAAAGCTTTAAAATGCCGGACTAGAATATGATCAAACTCCCATTCGCTCATTCATTCATATGAATTATCAATTATCATATTTCTATCCATTTAGTCATTCATTCATTGGGCCTTACTTATTGTGGTAGGCTGATAAATATTCTTAGAATACAGAGATGAACATATTCATATTTAGTATAATATTATTTCATAATTAATACATTCTCCCTAAGGAAACTGTATTTCATCCTGATTGGTCAGTGTAGAGAGAGGATTGCTTCTGAAGAATGATAACGAATTCTCTTTAGCTTAACTAAGTCATGAGCTTAATTTTAATTGTTCTTCAAGTTATAGTCTTTACTAAAATCAAAGTGGCCTCTGCCACCTTGGATGCAGCAGCTGATCTAACAAAAACTTTCCACCTTTCCCAATAAGTAAAAAACACCAAGGGAATTTGTTCCCACCTGGCAGAGAATATTGCATCCTCACTATCTTCCTTCAAGGCTATATGACTTCTTAGCTCTTTGCCACAATTTAGTCTGCAGAGTTTTGATAATATCCTTACTCCACAGGATACCATGCAAATTCCTTACATTTGATGGCACCCTGAAGATAATATCTGGAGAATATTGGAAAGTATGTAATCTCGATGCCTTTGAAAGTCTTATGTATGCTAACGGATGGGAAATAAATCTCAGGAAAATGCAAGAGTCTTATAATAGAGACCTGAGGAGTCCAGTAGAGATATCTCCTCCAAAGTGAAAGATAAGTGGCTGCACCTTGCATTCTCTGTTAAGAAAGAGGCACAACTCTAATCACCTATAAGATTTGAGTAAAGCCCAGAGAAATAAAATGCTTTTCAAGATAATCCAGGCTACCGTATAAGTAGATCTGCCAGTAGGTATGGCATAATGTACTCAGAACAGGATGCTGTAGAGGACCTATAGAAAATGTCTTTTAGAGAATCACAGTTGGAGGTCCCTAGGGTTTTGGAGAAAACTCATGTGTTTTCAAGCAAATAACTGTTCTTTTGAGAAGTTGCTCCTGGACCCTGAATGATCACTCAGGGACATAAGAAGCCCATCAAAAACTAGATGTTATCTGATCCATCAAGCCTAAAGTTAGCTGTGCCCAACAGCACTCCATTATTGAGTAGGAGTAGTATATTCATACAGTGCTTGAGAAGGTCATGAAGACACAAGAAAGTTACATAAAATACCGCTTACAATAGTGTGCTGACTCCTGAGGCGCTGTCTTAACATGGACCTATGACTCATGAAAGAAGCCTTATGATAGTTGACTGGGAAAAAAAATTAAACTAGATTTATAGATGGCTGAGGAGGCTCTGTCGGCACTGATCAGGGGAAATGTTCCTGGCTATCTACTTCGACTGGAAGAGATGACCTGAATCGTTTATTTATTCATAAACAGAAGCCAACGATTTGGCCACATTATCATGGAATTGAAAATAAAAACATTAGACAATCAGTAGCAAGGAAGTTTGAGAAATAACTAGAAGGACTGAACTCAAAATGGACCTAGAATATGAAGATGTTGATGTTTCATATGGTTACTTAGTAAAGACCCTTTTTAAATGGTAAGACACATATTTAATGATTTTGTGAAAAAGTAATCATGAAACAGGGATGAAGAGTATGTGGGGATTTTGATAACATGGAGTTTTACCCAAAAGGCTGACTTGGCTCCTAACAATACTTACGTGACGAATTTGCCAGCAGCGGATGACCAACCCTGAACCAGCATGCCTTATGAACAGCTGACCACCCTATGGAAGATCCATTTAAAGTACTACTTGGGAAGCAATACCTTGCAAGGTTGGGTTGGGTTTTTGTTTTTGTTTTAAGAATATGGCAGGATCCTGGCAGGAAATACATGTTATACTCACACAGAAAAATTGTAGAGAGTTTAGTAAATATTTATAAAGATACAGGTAGAGTTATGGGAAATAAGAGCTGATGCAAAACCTAGAGGCTATTAACAATTGGGAGCCATTTTCACCTCTATGACTGAAGTGGCAAAAGGGGGAAGAGGTTACCCAAATCCAGAAAGAGAAGCCAAATGGAAAAGCTGACTGACAAGACTTGAAGCCTTAGGGAGAGAGGTATAGCTAACCTGAGGTGACTTGCCAGGAAGAGAGCCAGAAGAATACATTTCAGAAACTTCTTCTCCTACCTTCCAATCTATTATTGATACCTCCCCACTGGCCAAACCATATCGGAAGCTGCAGGACAAGAGAACCTATTGATGTAATCCTTTGGGTTATATGCTAGTTTCTCAGGGGACAGAGCAGGGTGAAGAGCAGGTAGAGAAGGAACCCAGAGGGGAAAAAGAAAAACACTCAGCCTGTATTCTGAACAAGTAACCAGCCTACCCAAGGGTGGAACTTTAGGTATATTCAGCAAGACATTTAGAACTTCATTAAAAACAAAAGAGTAAACAAAATAACCAGAGGTATAAGATTTCAGATTCTCTTTTATCAGAATTTACTGCCACACAGGGCAACAACAGAAAAGAGCAGAAAGACACACATTCTAAATTTCAGAGTCTGAAATGCAAGGGGTGACTGTAGGAGGTATAAGGGGGGAAATGCATATTTGAGAAAGATTTGTTAAAAAAAATAGACAAAGAATGGAAAGAAAATAGAAAAACAACCAAATATCCAAGAAACTAAATTAACCTTTTCACATCTTTGTTTTATTAGCAAGACTGACTCTATGCTGTTTAATATACTTTTTCTAGTTATTCTAGATAATGTTGGTCTATCACATTCATAACCTGTTTAAAGGTTTTGATTCACACTGGAAAATAAGGGTGGTTTTTTTTTATGGTAAAGAAGTACGTGGAAATAATAAGGACAGAAATTTATTCATTTTTTTCTTCATTCATTCTACAAATATTTTTTGAGTGCCTACTATGTGTCAGCACTATACCAGACCCTGGGTATAGAAAGGTCCTTGCTCTCTGAGCCTAGAGTCTATTGGGCGAAAGAGATCTTCATGAATAAATGGCACAAACATGAAATTTCAATTCTGACAAGCACTGCAAGGGAGGAAAAATGGTACAAAGAGAGGGATTCGTAGAAGACAATGACCAAATGAGAGATCAGGGATGAGGTCTTTGTAGAGGTACTGTAGGAGTGGAGACCTGGAAAATGAATGGAGGCACAAAGAGGCTTCCATTAGATCAGCACATGGACAGAGGCCCTGTGAGGGGTTGGGCATGATGGGTACTGGAAAGGAAAAAGCAGTGTGGTGCATACACAGGCTGACTCATGGTTCCAGATGCGGTGGACAGGCAGTATCTTCAGTTATTTTCTAAAACGAACTAGAGAGAGATGGTTTTAGCATAATATGGTCGCAGTGCCAGCCTGTGATCACAGCAGAGGCTGTTCTCTTCCTATTCAAATTTTCCTTGAAAAATTCAAGGTCACACACAGTCAGTGTCACTCATCTTGGTGTTTGCTTATTTGTAGCGCCATAATTGGCAACACCCCCCCTGCTTTATATGAAGGAAGAGCTCTCATCATTCCTGAAAATTGGTGTAATTTATTACATCTGAAAATGCTACATGTAATATTCATTAATACCTACTAATAAATACATCTTTTTTGAAAGATCCATGAAATCATTTGAGGTCTTCCTGGCCAAAAAATCCTAAAGAATGAGATACTGTCTGACATAGTGATTGTCCTATAGAGTAAATAAAACTAACTGAAGAAAAAAAACCAAGCCTATATTAATAGGTGTCTATTAGCATAAAGACTGTGCTCCTCTCTTTAGTGTGTACTTAATAGAGGCTAATTTTGCAAACAAACATTGAATACAAACAATGGCACTGCAGTGAAGGGAACACACACTCAGTCCCACAGGGGTAAGACCGAAGCTGTTAGATTATTCATGGTTTTTGCTTGCAAAAGAATGCCTGCTTTCCACTTACTCCTCTGACACTTGCTGTTTTAAGCCCAACTCTGTGTGTGTGAAATTAGGAGGGGAAGAGAAGGAGAGAGAGAAAAGCATTAGGAGAATCTCATGGGGTTCTAGTCTGCTCCCTGTCTTAGCAACCTTTATTACTTAAAGAATCCTTATCTTCTTCATTAAATAAAAGTTGCTATAGTATGGTGGTTAAGAGCACAGGCTCTAGAATTAAACTGTCTGGGTTGTACTGGTGAATAAAACTAAATGACAAAGTGACACCGCAATTGATATAAATCTAGATCAATCACCTATTCCCCTTAATTTTCTCACTGTTTTAGAAATAACTTTGAAAGACCACTTTAAGCAAAATTGGTGCATTTGTGTGTGTGTGTGTGTGTGTGTGTGTGTGTGTGTGTGTGGTGCATGTAAGAGAAAGTTATTTGTAAAACATTCCTATTTGGGTAATTCATAGCAGATAAGCAAAGACTGGTAAGAGATGGGTAAAAACTTTATTCAGGCAAATTATCCTTTCACTCCTATCAAGGAAATGCACGTTACTGAGGTACCAGGAGCAAGCATTATTATCTAGTATTATCTCTCATTTTCAACAGTTGCAAAGCACGTGCCTGTTGTGCTCTCGGGTTGAGTCAGAAGTTGCAGCCATTAAAAAGCCCTCTGTCAAGGAGAAAATGTGATTAGACCAACTGCTTGCACTGACACTTAAAAATTAACTGCAAATCTGTTTGGGGCAGCTAAGGCATTCCCTAAACACTTGCTGGTTGGGAATGTTGGCTTTCAAATCATTATTTTGTATCCCTTAAAGGTACATTTTAACTGTTTTAATATGTGAGAAACAGGCCTGCCAAATTGTGCTTATGGCTTTTTAACACAAGCAATTTACAAACGCAATGAAGCAGATAATAGGACACATGATACCGAATTCGAAAATCTGTGTTGATGACACTTCTGCTGTAGAAACATTTTTGGAAGCAGTCCTATATCCAGTTGCCCGGATAAGAAAAATGTTGTTTATCATCTCACCGGTGGCCTCCTCCACCCAATGGTGAGCTTAGGGTCATGTCCTTGAGCACAAATCAGTCTCTCTCATGCTAACAATATTCTACTTGAAAAGATCTAGAATGCATGCATTCAGCAAAATAGAACAGAAAAAAACATCTCCCTCAACACTAAAAAAATCTGTTCAAGTAACAGTTAAAACTAAATGCTATCTTTCTTAAAATGAAGACTTCCAAAACAAGAGGAAGTGTAGGTATCTAGATTAATTTATAAATGTTACATATTTGTAAAGAATGAAAAAGGACATTTAATACTGGTTTTGATTATAAAAGTAACAAAATTTCATTAATAAAAGCTTACTTGACTTCTAGGAAAAAGAATGGGGAGGACCGTAAGCTCACCTTGTCCCATGGATACAACTAGATAACATCCACATCAGTGTAAACATCCAGAAAACAACCCAAAGACCGGAAAAATAGACTCTCCACAGCTGCATATAGAAAAGAGAACACATCCAGAGTATAGGAAGGGTGGAAATGCAGTTGGGTACCGTCACTGGGAGAGAGAGATGCCACAGGCATAGGGTGGGGAAAGAAACAGAACCTTGCATTCCAGACCAGGGGCCTGCCCTTGGAATACAAACACCCATAATATTTGGCTTTGAAAATCAAAGGGGTCTAACTTTGCAAGTTCTTATAATCATGGGACTTAAAACCTAGCTTTAAAATCAGCACCTTGGCTCTAGGAAAGCTGAAGGGCCCCAAAACAGAGTTCCCGCCCTTAAAGAGACAGCACAACAAACAGCCTCACTCAGATACAACGTAGAATCAGCATTTTTTTTTTAAGATTTTTATTTTTAAGTAATCTCTACACCCAACATGGGGCTTGAACTCAGAACATGGAGATCAAGCTGCATGCTCTACCAACTGAGCCAGCCAGGTGCCCCTAGAAGCAAGACTTTTAAAAATGCCTGGGGTATAGGGTTTGGAGACATAGTCACTAATCTCAGAGCATGTGCTAGAGGGGCAGGGATCTTCAGGAGACTTCAAGAACAAAGAGCTGGCCAGATGCCATTTCCCTCCTCCACTCCCAAACTAGATACACAGACACCTGCAGGAACAAGTGCAGCCTGAACACGTTCCACCTAGCTTGATAACAGTGTGCCCGCCCCACGGGCTCCTGTAGATCTCCCCCTCCATCCCCAACAGCCTCAGCAGAAATTCTCCCAGGCAGCTGCAGGCCCACTCCCAAAGTAGACCAGTGAGGACGCTGCTGACACCAAATGCTCTGCCCCCGCATTCGCCTGTGGACCTGTGCTTTCCAATACACCCTTGGCCAGAGAACATCCAAGGCAGTGCCACAAACCTAGCAGTGTGCAAGCAGCCCTGACAGAGGCCGGTACAACTCCAAAGTGACTCCTAACCCAGGAAGAGGGGAAGATAACCACGTGCACCAGACTGAATGGGGCCCCAGTAGGGGGCTGGGGGCAGACACCTGATCTGACTGCAGTCCCACCCACCAATAAAAACTTCTCAGGGGATGCGACCAGGAAAGTATGCTGCATTTGCTGTTACCTCAGCTCTAGCAAACACCTGGTCTAACTCAACTCAAGCACAAGGTGGTCCCAGAATGGCCCATTAACACAGGTACCAAATGCTGCCCACAACAAAAAGCCACTGCAGACAAGTAGCCCAAAGGCAAATGCAGTCACAGTAATAGGGTGCATGCAACACACATAGGAGACACCCCTGAAGCACCAGGCTCTGGTGAACAGGGAACATCACACTGCAAGGCACTATAGGACCGCTTCTTCATAACGCAATGGCTTTCAAGAGCAGGAGACGTAGCTGACTTTCCTAACACATAGAAACAGACACAGAAAGTTACACAAAATGAGGAGACAGTGGAACTTGTCCCAAATAGAACAACAGGACAAAAATCACAGCCAGAGAGCTAAATGTAATGGAGTGAATTAATATATACGCCTGATAGAGAGTTTAAAGTAATGGTCACAAAAATACTCAATGGACTTGAGAAAAGACCTCAGTAAGACCCTCAACAAAGAGACAAAAAGAACCAATCAGAGATGAAGAAACAATAGCTAAAATTAAAAATATACTAGATGGAATAAATAGTAGACTAGAGGAACAGGAGAAAGAGAAAAAAAAATACAAAATGAAAATAGACTTAGGGAACTCAGTGACACCATCAAGCATACTAACATTTACATTCTATAGATCCCAGAAAGAGAAGAGAGAAAAAAGGGGGCAGAAAATTTGAGGAATAGGTGAAAATTTCCCAAATCTTGGGGCTAAAGCAGAAATCCAGATGCAAGAGGCAGAGAAGCCCCAACAAAATCAACCCAAGTGGGTCCACACCAGGACACATAGTAATTAAAATGGCAAAACAACAACAACAACAAAAAAGTAGTGAAAGAATTTTAAAGGTTGAAAGAGAAAAAAAAGACAATTACATATTAGGGGAACCCCAGAAGCCTATTAGCTGATTTTTTCAGCAGAAATTTTGCAGGCCAGAAGAGAGCGCCATGATATATTCAAAATGCTGAAAGAAAAAGACCTGCAACCAACAATACTCTATCCAGCAAAGCTGTCATTCAAAATAGAAGGAGAGATAAAGAGTTTCCCAGACAAACAAAAGTTAAAGGAATTCATGACCACTAAACCAGACCCACAAGAAATGTTAAAGGGGACTCTTTGAATGGAAAGGAAAGACCATAAAAGTAGGAGAAAGTGTAGAAAAGTAGGAAGCACAAAAGCAGTAAAATTAAGTATACCTATAAAAATCAGTCAAAGGATTCACAAAATTAGAGAATATAAAGTATGACATCATACACCTAAAATGTAGGGGCAGGGTAAAGGAGTAAAGAACTGATTCAAAATTAATCCATCAACTTAATAGGGACTACTATATGCATAAGATGAGCCTAATGGCAACCATAAATAAAAACCTGCAATAAAGAAGCAAAAAACAAACAGGAATCCAAGTATATCACCAAAACAGCAAATAAACCATGAAAGAGAGTAAGAGAAGAAAGGAACAGAGAAGAACTACAAAAACAGCCATAAAGCAGGCAGCAAAATGGCAATAAGTACATACTTAATTATTTTGAATGTAAATGGACTAAATGCTCTAATCAAGAGACATAGGGTGACAAAATGGATAAAAAAGCAAGACCCATTTATATGCTGCCTACAACTCATTTCACACATGCAGATTAAAAGTTAAGAGATAAGAAGCACTGAATATGCAAATAGAAGTGAAAAGAAAGCTGGGGTAGCAATACTTATATTGGACCAAATAGACTTTAAAACAAAGACTGTAACAGGAGACAAAGAAGGACAGTATATAATCATAAAGGTAACAATCCAACACAAAGATATAGCAATTGTAAATATTTATGCACCCAATATGGGAGCACTGAAACACATAGAGCAGCTAATAACAAAGAAAATGATCAATAGTAATACAATAGTAGGGGTTTTAACACCCCAATTATATCAATGGATAGATCATCCAAACAGAAAATCAGCAAGGAAACAGTGGCTTTGAATGACACCCTGGACCAGACGGTTGGATCTAAACCATGTATCAGAACAGTCCATCCTAAAACAGCAGACTACACATTCTTTTCAAGTGCAGGTGGAACATTCTCCAGAATAGATCACATATTAGGCCACAAAACAATTCCCAACAAATTCAAAAAGATGGAAGCCATAACATGCTTTTTCCAACAGCAATGCTGTGGAACTAGAAGTCAGCCACAATAAAAAAGCTAGAAAGAATACAAATTCAGAGAGGATAAATAACATGCTACTAAACAATGAATGGGTCAACCAAGAAATCAATGAGGTCATCAAACAATATATGGAGATGAATGAAGATGAAAACACAATGGTTCAAAATCTTTGCGATGCAGCAAAAGCCATTCTAGGAGACAAGTTTATAGCAATACAGGCCTACCTCCAGAAGAAAGAAAGAAAAATCTCAAACAACCTAACCTTACATCTAAAAGAGCTAGAAAAAGAAAAAGAAAAAGAAAAAGAAAGCCGCAAGCCAGAAGGAAATAAAGATAAGATCAGAAATAAGTAAATAAACAAAATAGAAACTGAAACAAAACAAAAACCCCAGAACAAATCTTGAAACCAGGAGCTGGTTCTTCGAAAGATCAATAAAATGGATAAACCTTTACCCAGACTCATCCAAAGTGGGGGGAGGAAGGGAGGACTTAAAAATAATCAGAAATGAAAGAGAAATAACCAATCCCACAGAAATACAAAAGATTATATTACGAAAAATTATATATCAACAGATTGGACAACCTAGAAGAAAAGGATAAATTCCTAGAAACATATAAAACTAAATCAGGAAGAAATAGAACATCTAAATAGACTGATTACCAGCAATGAAATTGAATCAGTAATCAAAAAAGTCCCAATAAACAAAAGTCCAAGACCAGATGGCTTCAGTGAATTCTACCAAACATTTAAAGAAGAGGCAATACTTATTCTTCTCAAACCATTTCAAAAAACAGAAGAGGAAGGAAAGCTTCCAAATTCATTCTGAGACCAGATTTACCCTGATACAAAACCAGATAAAGACACTCCAATGAGAACTACTAGCCAGTATTTCTGAGGAACATAGATGCAAAATCCTCAACAAATATTAGCAAACTGAATTCAAGAATACATTTAAAAAGGCATTCACCATGATCAAAGAGGATTTGTTGGGGCGCCTGGGTGGCTCAGTCGGTTAAGCATCTGCCTTCAGCTCAGGTCATGATCCCAGGGTCCTGGAATTGAGCCTTGTATCAGGCTCCCTGCTCAACGGGAAGTCTGCTTCTTCCTCTCCCTCTGCCCTTCCGCTCTGCTCATGCTCTCTCATGCTCTCTCAAATAAATAAGACATAAAAAAAAAAAAAAAATAGAGGATTTGTTCCTGGGATGCAGTGTGGTTCACAGTTGTAAATCAATCAACATGATATATAAATCACATCAAGGAAAGATAAAAACCATATGATCATTTCAATAGATGCAGAAAAAGATGTGACATATACAACACCCATTCATGTAAAAATCTTCAAAGAAGTAGGTTTAGGGGGGGAACATACCTTAACATAATAAAGGCCATAAATGAAAAACCCACAGCTAACATCATACTCAATGCTGAAAAACAGAAAGCTTTTCCCCTAAGATCAGGAACAAGACAAGGATGTCCACTCACCACTTTTATTCAACACAGTACTAGAAATCCTAGCACAGAAATCAGACAAGAAATAAAAGGCATCCAAAATGGTAAGGAAGAAGTAAAACTTTCACTATTTGCAGATAATAGGATACTTTAAATAGAGCAAACCATGAAGACTCCACCAAAAACTACTAGAACTGATTAATGAATTTAGTAAGGTCAGAGGTTACAAAATCAATATAGAAATATGTTGCATTTCTATACACAAATAATGAAGTAAAGAGAAATTAAAAGAACAATCCCATTTACAATTTCACCAACAATAAAATACCTAGGAATAAGCTTAACCAAGCAGGTGAAAGACCTATACTCTGAAAACTATAAAATACTGAGGAAAGAAATTGAAGACAGTACAAACAAATGGAAATCTATTTCATGTTCATGGACTGGAACAATAAATATTGCTAAAAAGTCTATACTACCCTAAACAATCTACAGATTTAATGCAATCCCTACAAAACTACCAAGAGCATTTTTTATAGAACTAGAACAAACAATCCTAAGATTTGTATGGAACCACAAAAGACCCCCAATAGCCAAAGCAATCTTGAAAAAGAACAAAAAAGCTGGAGGTAACACAACCCCAGATTTCAAGATACACTACAAAGCTGTAGCATCAAAACAGTATGAGACTAGCATGAAAATAAGCACATAGATCAATGAAACAGAATAGAGCACCAGAAATAAACCCATGATTACATGGTCAAATCTTTGATAAAGGAGGCAAGAATATGCAATGAGAAGAGTCTCTTCAACAAGTAGCTTGGAAAGGCTGGTCAGTCATATGCAAAAGAATGAAACTGGACCACTTTCTTACACCACACACAAAACTAAACTCAAAATGGATTAAGGACCTAAATGTGAAATCTGAAACTGTAAAAATCCTAGAAGAGAGAACAAGCAGTAGTTTCCTTGACATTGGCCATAGCAACATTGTCCTAGATAAGTCTCCTAAGGGGAAAAAAAAGCAAAAAACAAAAAAAAAAAACAAAAAAAAAAACAAAAAAAAACTATTGGGACTTTGTCAAAATAAAAAGCTTCTGCACAGCAAAGGGAACAATCAACAAAACTAAAAGGCAATCTACTGAATGGGAGAAGATATTTGCAAATGACATATCCAATAAAGGGTTAGTATCCAAAGTACATGAAGATCTCGTACAACTCATCACCCCCAAAAAACAATCCAATTAAAAAAATGAGAAGACATGAACAGACTTTTCCCCAAGGAAGATGTACAGATGCCTACAGACACATGAAAGGATGCTGAACATAGCTAATCATCAGGAAAAATGCAAATCAAACCCACAATGAGATATCGCCTCACACCTGTCAGAATGGCTAAAATCAAAAACATAAGAAACAACAAGTTTCTTGGCCAGGATGTGGAGAAACAAGAACCCTCATGCACCGTTGGTGGGAATGCAAACTGGTGCAGTCACTGTGGAAAACAGTATGGAGGTTCCTCAAAAAATTAAAAATAGAACTACCCCATGATCCAGCAATTCCACTACTGGGTATTTACCCAAAGAATATGAAAACACTAGTTTGAAAAGATAATATGTATCCCTATGTTTACTGCAGCATTATTTCCAATAGCCAAATCATGGAAGCAGCCTAATTATCCATGAATGAATGGATAAGGTGGGGTGTATGCGTGTGTGTGCACGCACGCACCCGCACGTGCACACACAAAATGGAATACTACTCAGCCATAATAAATAATGAAATGTTGCCATTTGTAACAATATGAGTGTAGAAAGGAGACTGCTAAGTGAAATAAGTCAGTCAGAGAAAGACAAATATGATTTCCCTCACATGTGGAATTTAAGAAAACATAAAAAAATAAAAAATAGACAAACCAAGAAATAGACAACTATAGAGAACAAACATGGTTACCAAGGGGGAGGTGGGAGGGAGGATGGGTGAAATAAGTGAGGGGGATTAAGGGGACACTTACAATGAGCACTGAGTCATGCATAGAACTGTTGAACCACTATATTGTACACCCAAAACTAATATAACACTGTATGTTAACTATACTGGAATTAAAATTTGAAAAAGAAAAACTTTTTTTAAATTATTATGGTCAGTTAGCCACTGTATAGTACATCATTAGTTTTTGATGTCGTGTTCAATGATTCATTAGTTATGAATAACACCCAGTGCACATCACAACACAAAAAACTTTAAAAAAAAAAAAAGAAAAATCTTACTAGAACAATTTTAAAAATAAAGGAACAAGAACTCTTTAAATTTCTTACTTTTTTATTGGAAGAAATAGTTTTTCTTTGCTAAAACGAGGTTTCCAAGCTGTGCTCTGATAGGAAGGCACGTTTTAGTTTCAAACTAAAAGCATAGTAGGATGTCCCATCAGAGCCACTGTCCATCACCAGTTTTCCCCTACCGTGAACAATAAGATCATACCATCAAGATCACAAAGTATAACAAGATGCTTGGTGAGGCATAACTTATCTTTTATATTATATTTATTAGTAAGATAAACTGTTCACTATTTCTGTGTATAGACAGAATCAAAGTCACCTTGGAATTATCTTTGCTCTTCAGATGGTCACCTGAGTGATCTCTCTGTTATAAAAACATGGTTTCTCCTTTTTTTGTACTCCTTGGGATGGGGAAGATCAATTTTCTTTATGAGAAACGGACAAGAACTCAAACTTTGCTGAGATTTCAATTTAGTACAGGTAAGAATGACCCTGAATTAGGTCTTAAGGCCAAAAGGAATACAGATACTCCAAAAGGGAACTTGCCATGAAGGCAGTGACTGAGCTGGTCCCCTAGGCTGAATACCAGGGCCTAAGAGTAGGGGCTGCAATCAGACCCTAGTAGTGCTTTGGGGAGAAATGGCTGAGCACTGCATAAAGACTTAAAAGCTATGTTTTGGATCCTAGTGTAGGAAACCACTGCAGTAGTGGAAGGATCCAGATGAGCAATTAACTAAAGGATATCAAATGACAGCAGCCGAATGTTAGACTATAAGGTCTCTCTTTCCACCTAGACACCAGAAGACAGACTTCACTCTCCTTGGCATTTGGGGGCAGCTCAAGTCAGGGAAGAAAACAATATGCTGGATTTCCTGAAGCAATGAATAGAAAAGTACACATATGACCATATTATTATCCCACACCAGAAATGATGGAGTCAAGTTTGACTACATTTAATTATTAATTTAGCTCCTTTGTTTATTCTCTACCTCATTCTATGAGGGATTTAAGACAGCATTATGCAAAGCCTCCTCCTTTCTGTACTTGGTACTTCCAGTCTACTGAAAAGTGCAGTGGCTCCATGATGGCCTTCCATTAATCCTCTGCCACTGATCTGTAAATCACTTGCACATCAAGGCCCTTAACTAGTCTTATTTGGCTTAGTTCATTTCTCTACTGAAGAAGCTTCACCAGCTTGGGATTCCATACCCCTCAGCAGAAAGAAGGGCAAAGAGTCACAGCCATGTGTTAAAACAACCTTAGTCCAGCCTCTGGCCACACATTTTTACATTTCTGCCACAATCAAATGTTTATACCCTCCCAAGATCCACAGAAGCCTCATCCAATTAAAGCATCAGGCTCAGGTTCAAAGTCTGGATCTCATCACCGAAGTCAGGGCCAGGTGTGGATGAGGCTTTTCAGGGTTGGTTCCTCTCCTAAGCATGATCTTTAGCTAGATCGCTGAATTCATCACGCACATTTCCTACTTCCCACATTACCATCTGCAGCAGTGTTGCCGAACTGTCACCGCTATGTAGCAAAGTGACCCTCTCTTCTGTTTCTAATTGCATTTTTCTCACTTTCTTTCAAACTCTAACAGTTTCCTCCAAACCCATTGGGCTTCTGAACATGCTCTGGTTTAAAAACCAATGGCTGTGGGGCGCCTGGGTGGCACAGCGGTTAAGCGTCTGCCTTCGGCTCAGGGCGTGACCCTGGCGTTATGGGATCGAGCCCCACATCAGGCTCCTCTGCTGTGAGCCTGCTTCTTTCTCTCCCACTCCCCCTGCTTGTGTTCCCTCTCTCGCTGGCTGTCTCTATCTCTGTCAAATAAATAAATAAAATTAAAAAAAAAAAAACAAACAAAAAACCAATGGCTGCGTTTCAGGTTTTGTTAAGCAGCATCCTGCTTCCAGGTACAAAATTTGTTCTCCTTATCTATTTTTACACCTCCAAACCCACTGGCTTAATACAACCATTTTATTTTGCTAGTAATTTTGGCAGTCAGAAATCTGGGGAAGGCTCAGCTGGGGCCCACGCAGTCCCGTGTTGACAAAGGCTTCAATCATCTGAAAACCCTATGAAGCGGATAGTAAATACTATTCCTAGGAGCTCAGCTGAGCCTGAGGATCAGGACCCCTACACACGGCTTCTCCACACGGTCTGGGCCCCTCACAGCACGGTGAGAGTTCTCAGGGTTTATTGCATCATTTTACTTTTGTATGAATGTCCTATCATCTCAACTAATAGGAATAATTATTCCTAAGACTGAAAAGCAAAACCAAAAACAAACTTTGGACCCTAATTCCAAGTGCTTCATATGTAAATATAACTATGAACTGACACGCTCAACTGGAAATACATTTGAAAAGAAAAATATGGCAAATGCCATATGATTTCATTCATATGTAGAATTTAAGAAGCAAAACAAACAGGAAATATGAAGAGACAAATCAAAATACAGACACCTATTGAGAAATTGAGGGTGGGGGGATGGGTGAAATAGGTGAAAGGGATTAAGAAGAGTACACTTATGAGCACTGAGTAATGTACAGAATTGTTGAATCATATTGTATACCTGAAATTCATTCAACACTGTATTTAACTATACTGGAATTAAAATTCTTTTAAAAAGAAGAAATAAAGAAATATAAAAATTTATTAAATGCTAAAATTGTGCTATTGTATAATGTTAGCACAAGGATAACAAAGGACGATTTGCATAATAAATATTCCTATTCATTTTTCTAGTTAGTACAATAATTGGATAGCAACCATCAGTGAAGTGGGACAAAAGAGAGCTATTATCATAAACGTTAGTTTGATCTTTCAAGGAGATGTGATTACCTTCCACCCAGACTCCACTTTACTCACTTGAACAGAGGTTCTGCTTTTCATTAGCCGAATGTCAAGTGCCTTTGTTGCATCCCAGTGATACCCTAGCTGGCCACATTCCACATAAACGGCATAGAACAGGTTTTTTTCCTCAGCAGAATTTGCAAGAAACATGGCTCTTTCATGGTAAAACTTCTTACGAAAAGAAATGGACAAAAGATACACCTTAGAAGGTCCTGATCTGACAAAATGGCAAAAAATGCCAAACTACGATGAACCTTAAAAATAAAACTGCCAGTTGTTTCACCAGCAAAAATGGGTTTAACTCGGAATAACAGAGCAAGCTACAACAAAACTGCGCAAAGGAGATGAGCACGGGTTTATAAGGCGGGAGAAAGGAAGCTGAGAGGGCTATTATAAACAAAAAGTCAATTGGAGTAACCTGGAATTTGAAGTATAGTGGTTTCTCATTGGCTGAGTTAATGATTGTCTCTCATTGGTCATTGGCTGGGCTGTTGCTGGGGAAGAGAACTTTTCTTCCTCCTTCTGGGATAGTAAAGTAGCCGCAAAAGTAGTATTGACCTTGTTGAATCACTATATTGTACATCTGAAACTAAAATAACACTGTATGCTAACTATACTGGAATTAAAATTTGAAAATAAAAACAATTATACTTTGTTTGATAAGTAAATAAATAAATATGTAAATAAATAAATAAAGTAGTATTGACTTGGGGGTACGTCTCTTCCTGTTAGATTTGCAATCAATGAGGAGTGGCAGGTGGGAGAGCCACTTTAAACAAGGTTTCCTTTTACTGATTTTCACACTCACTACTTATAACACATCAGTGAAACTGAGTTAGCCTCATCTTTCATCAGGTGAAGGTATCTATTCTTTCATGTCAAAAAATTTTTCACACTCCTAGTAACCTCGGCTAATCGTTTCTCTTCATTCTTTTTTTAATCCAACATGGGACATAACTGAAGAGTTAAGTTTATCTTAGACTAGACTATTTGTAGTTCAGGAATGAGAGACGTGTGTGTGTGTGTGTGTGTGTGTGTGTGTGTGTATAAAGTAAATTTTATGAGTCATTCATTTTAATCAGTGGCATCAGGATTAATTTGGAAGAATCACTAAATCCAATATTGAACACAGTTTTTCGGTGAGGAACACTTATCCTTCAATTTCTTCATGTGAATTAAGGTATCTATAAACCGAATCTGGAGATCTTAAACAAAGAGGCAAAGTTCTTATCTTGCTCCAGAGGCAATGATGGGGTGTACTCCCATTACTTTTCTCTACTGTGTCAACAGAAGACAGAGTGGGAGTGGCTTTCCCAGCTCTGTGTAAGGAGGACACATTTCTCTGTGGATTACAAGACACTGACTCTGAGAAATGGAGAAGACTTATTTGTCATACATGCCATAAGATCTCCTGACAGAAAGATTCCAGGCACAGTATGAGATCCTCATGAAGTTCCTGTGTACATTCAAACTTTAATAACCAAAATTATGGGTTACCATAGAAACAATATAGTAAATTACATTTAAAAGCAATTAAAATTCAGAACAACTAGATTACACAAGGACAGCAAATGAAATACTGCCTAGCAGTATTATGTACCATTACTGGTGTACCTGGATATCACTTCATTTACTCCTCATAGCAGCCCTGCACAGTGGTGTTTCTATACTTCACAGATGAGAAAACTGAGCTTAACAAACTAGCACTAATTATATTTAATTAATATAATAATATTAATTAAACTGAGCTTAACAAACTGAGGAAACCCTGGGTCAACTTGACTCCAAGTCTTCTTTGTCTTATGCAACCAATTATAATTCTCTGAAAAAAAGTAAAAACAACTGAAAAAAAAAAATTAGAGACAAGAAAGATGTGTCCCAAAGTTAGAGAAGCTAAAATTCTTTTAATTGCGTAAGAAAATTAATGTTATTATAATATTCAACATATAGACTCTTATTGTGCTACAACTGCCTTAATGTTGAGAAGTTAAAATGCTTGGAGAAATACCAAGGGAATCTTTGGAAGGTCTTAGAGAACATTATTTAGTGTTGTGCTTTATTCTCCTTTATTCTTCCCTCCCTACTTTTCTTCCTGCCTTACTTTTTTTAATTCTCCAATTCTGTATAGTTTTTGCATGGTATTACTGAGATGATCTTTTGAAAATTACTTTCAGCTGCTATTCTCAAAGTATTTCTCTTATTGGGAGATAAAACTGAGGAACATTTTCCACTGTTCCTCTGGTAGGCACCGCCTTCTTTCTGCTTATGCATTCTGTCCACACTAACTCCAGCACATTCATTTCTGGTACTAGAATTACTCAAGTTTTCTAGCCCCTGCTCTCATAATAATATATTAAAGTTTCCTAAGTCAGTATCTCAGGGACAGGACTTCAGTCTCAGAGGGAAAAAGTGATACATTCACATGCAATTCTGAAAGCTTTTTACAGAAAATATTCACAATCCCTTGGTAGATTTTAAAACATGTAAATAATTTGTGTATTTTTCCTCTTTATTTTCATCTTTTTAGAAAAATCTTTAACCTAACAGTAAATAACAGAATAACTCTTCCTGGTTGATAAAGACAATAAGACTTCTTAAACATCAATGAATTAGATGGTGAAATTCTTAATAATTGTTCCTTCCTTTTAATTTGCTTATAAAAAGAAAACTTTATGTATTACCTCGACTAATCTGGACCATCATGCATACTAGTAAATAGAAACGTGAACATAATTAGCTGCCTAACAGAATTTCACAAGTAAAAATGATTAAAAAGAAACCATGTTTTGGGGTGTTTTTAAAGATTTCATTTATCTATTTGAGAGAGCACAGGGAAAAGGAGAAGCAAGCTCCCTGCTGAGCGGGGACTTGATCGCAGAACCCTGGGATCATGATCCGGGCTGAAGGCAGCCGCTTAACCGACTGAGCCACCCAGGCGCCCCAAAACCATAAGCTTTTTTCTTCCTTCTTTATAATTGGATGTACGTAAGTAATTTGGGCTTGCCTTTGAATGAGCTACTTTGTGTTTATTATGCTTTGAGTCTGCTCCCAGTGAGTACCTGTGAGGCACATTCGCTCCAGAAAAGACAATAATCAATAATAACAAGGCTTTGGGAAGAAAATGATTAATATTAAAAATGTGGCATTGATTTAGGTATTATTCCAGTAGCAAATTTTACCTCTCTTCTATACCTGTATTTACTCACCCACAAGTCCTAAAAGAATGTAGGCAATGATGAACAGTATGAAGATGATGCAGCAGAGGACATCAGTACAACTCCTAGAGACAAGAGGAATACAGAATTAAAGGGGGTCCCAAACGCCATCTTACCTCGTAAACAAATACAGGAAAGGGGAAAAACGGTAACAGTCATATGCCACTTTATACCCAATAATTCCAAAAGATATATCAGATGTATTTCTGCAATCAAAGACTTTGGCAGCAATGGAATGGCCATAGTTCCAGGATTAAAGAAGCTCCCTCAGAATTCTTAGTATTTATTCTCTCTTGGTTCTTTATTTGTATGGTTTCTAGAGATGAGTCCAGCAACATCAAGCAAATATTTTTTTCTTTGAAATTGTAATTTAAGTTATTTGAAATTATGATTTTCCTCATTGTGCCTCCCCACTGCATGGTATAGTAAAAAAAAAAAAAAGCCATTTTCCATTTCTCCCTCTCCACATTCTCTTTCTACAAGCACATTTATAGGGTACTACTTAGTGGGGCAGCTGTATGATTTGGTCAGTTAAGCATCTGACTCTTGATTTCGGCTCAGGCCATGACTTCGGGATTGTGAGATCAAGCCCCAGGCTGGGCATGGAACCTGCTTAAGATTCTCTCTCTCCCACTCCCTCTGCCCCTCCCCTACCTCTCTCCTTCTCTTAAAAAAAAAAAAATGGTACTATTTATTAAGTAAAGGATTGACTGCATAAACTTTCTATGGGGACTGGATTTGCAACTATACTCACGATAGTATAGTGCATTAAAAAATGAAATGACTCAAATTTAATTTTATCAGCCATTCCATAAACTAGATATTGTCAAACTAGGTTCAGAGAAAAACTGGCTTGATAGAGACTCAGTGATTTGCCAAGGATCACAAATCAAGCTGAGGTCCAGCAGCAATACTCAAGGCTTCCAACTAATGTATTTCCTAGTCCTAATATTATATCTCGTTCAGCTTGTAAGTGGTCTGGAAGGCCAAAACTATACCTCAAAAGTGAAAAACAATCCAACCATTCTCTATTTGAAACTTAATGAAATATTTATTAGTAAAGAAAAAAGATCAAACTATTTGAGAGGATTAAAATTTGCACATGAGAACTTTCATAGCAAAAACTTGCTCTTGAGAGCATAAGGATATATGCTCTGTTTTAGTGCAGCCTGGTTCAAGTTACACACTATTTTTTGTGATGGTGGAAGTAATAATAATGAATAATAGCTGTATAGTAAACGGACACGGTAATACTTTCCATTGATAAAGCCCAGCTATACCTTTACTTCTTTCACAAGCCTTGTGAGTTTCTTTTTTTTTTTTTTTTAAGATTTCATTTATTTATTTGACAGAGAGAGAGACAGCTAGTGAGAGAGGGAACACAAGCAGGGGGAGTGGGAGAGGAAGAAGCAGGCTCCCAGCAGAGGAGCCCGATGTGGGGCTCGATCCCAGAACACCAGGATCACGCCCTGAGCTGAAGGCAGACGCTTAACGACTGAGCCACCCAGGCGCCCCAAGTTTCTTAAGAATACTTTTAGGTTTTTAGGGGTAGTAAGGTGAGTTGACTTATTTAAGGTCCATGAGACAGAGGTAGAGAGAGGGTAAAGTAGAACAAATAATTAGATCTCCAATGCCTAACCCTTTCATTTAGTAGTTATTCTAGTATTATTTGAATATTCTGTAATGCCTCAAATTGGCCATGTCTAAAATTTCACACACATACCTATTACTCTACCCGACAATCAGAAGTGAACCTTTCATAGAGAAAATTAATCATGCTCAACCCACAAACTATCATTTGCTTAAATCCAATTTCGATTCAGGAATTTTAAATTTCACTTGGATTTAAGAACTATGAGAATGATAATAAAAACAGAAGAAAACAGGTGCTTTAGATTTCTTTGGTTGACAGTCACTGAAAAGCAAAAACCTGCCAGGAGGTGAGGAGAGTATCTGGTTCACATGCATTCTGACACACCCTACTCAAGATCACGTTCTCATCCTATCAGAGAGGTTGTTAAATTGAGAGCAGTAGTTAAATAGGGTGAAATCTAATAAATGCCTGCAGGTAAGGAATTAAAGGAGAGAAAACTAGAACACTGGTGTGCCTTAATTAGAAATCCTGAAGTTGTTAAAGCCCTTGTGTTTAATCAAAACCATCAAGAAGAGGAAGATGAGGTGTGACCAGAAGTGCCAGTCAGATTGGCCAGCATCCTAGAATTACATACTTATGTTTATACCTATATATTTACATTATATATAATTATATACTATAATTCTTATTTATAATAATCTAATATCACATAGTGTTATAATGTTATGTATTTATAACTTTATATAGCAAGCACAGGGAGAGGTAAACAGGTACTAGCAATGATTGAAAGAAACTTACCAATCTCAAAGGACAGGACACAAGGAAAGTAGCAGAGCCCAGAAGGAAACTTTTTAAAAACTAAAACCCACACTCCACTTCTCGGCTACTGGCCCTGATGAATAAGCATCAGCTGGAGTTTTGGTTCCATATATGGGGTTTTACACTATGGTTTCTCTCTCTCTCTCTCTCTCTCTCTGGTGCCAAGGACCGGCTACAGCACCTGGCACTACTCCATGCCCACACAACCATCCCCCCAGCAGTCTCTCACCATAGTGGGATAGCATTTCTCAATAATTCACACTTTGATGTGTGTGGGGATTCTATTCTGGGACCAGGCAGGATAATGTATTCAAGTCTGCTTTTCTGGCACACTGCTCTGGAGGAATAGTAGACCATACCCCCTGGCCAGACCAGTGAATTTTCTCCTGCCTAAAGCAAAGGGGTGGAAGATCAGTAAACTGGTTGTCATTTGATACAAGTAAGGAAGGTGACTTTATGTTATATCTTTTCTGGTCCATACAATTTTCTGGTCTGTGTGCAGTGCAAACCAGTGCTGTGGTCCCCACTGGGTAGTGGCCCAGATTCTCTTTATTCATCTTTATAGCCAGGCGGGAAGTGGCTTCACATGAGAGTTACGGAATAAAGTACGGTTACCATCTCCCCAGGGAAAGGGCCTGGCCTTGATGCAGAGATGGGGGTAGGGAACTTGGGTCTCTCATGCTCCCCATGGTGCAACCTCAGGAACATGTTCGGCATGCTCACTTGCACGCCGAGGAGCACGAGAAGTAGGTGAGGGCCTTCCACATGCGAGTTGAGCCCTCCTTCTCGTGGGTGCCACTTGACTGCCCCAGCTGTGCCCCCAGACCAACCTAGCAGCCCTGAAACCAGCAAGTCAGCTACCCCTTCCTTTTTCGACCTGGATCTCTTTGTTATTTCAGGAACTCCCTCTTAAAAACAGGGGGCGCAGTGGCTGGGTGGTACAATGGGTTCAGGGTGGGACTCTTGGTTTCGGCTAAGGTCATGAGATCTAGCCAGTAGGGGCTCTGTACTCTAGTGCAGAGATTTTTCTCTCCCTCTGCCCCTCCCCGTTCACACACCTGCACGCGCGCGCACTCTCTCTCTCTATATATATATATAATAAATCTTAAAAAAAAAAAAAAAAAGAAGTGATGCCTGAGTGGCTCAGTTGGCTGAGCATCTGACTCTTAGTTTCGGCTCAGGTCATGATCTCAGGGTTAAGAGATACAGCCCCACAGGCTCCACACTCAATAGGACTCTGCTTGAAATTCTTTCCCTCTTCCTCTGCACCCACGTGCCCACCATTTATTTAAAAATAAATCTTTTTAAAAATGGGGGGCTGTGTGTGTGTGTGTGCTTTCAGGTAATTACAATTACCTGTTATTTTTTCCCCATTAATTCATCTGTTTGTCTTCCTTTCCTCAAACATATTCCCACCAGAAAGAAAAAATTACCATTAGGAAACCATTGGAAAATTGAATTTGGACAAAATATCGAATATAGATTGGGCACCATTTTGTGAGTCAGGAACAAAGCCGAAGCTTAATTCAAATTTTTACAACTTGTAGCATCTTATTTTTTCCTTCTTCTGGATTTCAAGGCATCTGTCACAATTCTAAGTATACTGTGGGAAATAAGTTATTTTTATTTTTCTTCAAGTTTTTATTTAAATTTCAGTTAGTTAATATATAGAGTTTCAGATGTAGAATTTTGTGGTTCATTACTTACATACAAAAACTCAGTGCTCATCACAAGTGCCCTCCTTAATACCCATAGCCCTTTTAACTCATTCCACCAGCCCCCTCCCCTCCAGTAACCCTGTTTGTTCTCTATAGTTAAGAGTCTGTTTTCTGATTTGCCTCTCTCTTTTCCCCTCTATGTTCATCTGTTTTGTTTTTTAAATTCCACATAAGGGTGAAATCTTATGGTATTTGTCTTTCTCTGACTGACTTATTTCACTTAGCATAATACCCTGTAGTTCCATCCACCTCATTGCAAATGGCAAGATTTCATTCTTTTTTATGGTCGAGTAAAAAAAATATATATATATATGTGTGTGTGTGTGTATATATGTATGTATATATGTATATATATATATACACACACGCACACATATATACCACTTCTTTATCCATTCATCAGTTGAGGAGCATTTGGGCTCTTTCCATAATTTGGCTATTGTTGATAATGCTGCTATAAACATCGAGGTGCATGTATCCCTTAAAATATGTATTTTTGTATCCTTTCAGTAAATACATAGTAGTGTAATTGCTGGGACATAGACTAGTCCTATTTTTAATTTTTTGAGGAACCTCAAACTGTTTTGTTTTTAGAGAAAGAGAGAGAAAGAGCATGTGTGAGCAGGGATGGGGGCAGAGGGAGAGGGAGAGAGAGACTCTTAAGCAGGCTCCATGCCCAGCACAGAGTCCCATGTGGGGCTTGATCTGACAACCTTGAGATTATGTCCCAAGCTGAAATCAAGAGTCAGATGCTTAACCGACTGAACTACCCAGGTGTCCCTACATGTAAACTTTGTTTAAACTAAAATTCCATCCTTCAAATCAGTTCAAATATCACTTCCTTCATGAAGTTTTGAACTAGGAGAGATCCCTTTAATCTTTGTAGACTTATAGACATTTTGTTTGTACATCCTCAAGGCAACTATCTTCCATTTATTATAACTTAGACCAGGGGTTTAGACTAGCTCAAATCTGGCCTACTGCCTGTTTTATATAGCTTGTGAATTAAGAATGTTTTTTACAATTTTAATGGTTTAAAAAATCAAAAAATATTCTGTGCCATACAAATTATATGAAATTCAAATTTCAGTTTCCATAAATAAAGATTGTTGGAAAATAGCCATACTCATTCACATATATATTTTCTAAGGCTACTTTTGTGCTACAATGTCTGAGTTGAATAGTTGCAGTAGAAACCATCTGGCCCACACAACCTAAAATATTTACTACCCGGACCTTTATAGAAATTTTGACCTAGACCCTAAAGTCCTCTGTGGTAGCATTGGGTACAGAGCCTTGCATGCTACAGTCATACAATTCCATGAATGATCAGTAAGACACACGTCTTACTGCTGACAGACTAATGTATCATAAGCAGGCTCTTATGAAATTAAAAGTGCTGTGTTTCAAACTGCAGGGTTTTGTGGGAGGAGGAGCCCTATATAGAGAATATGTTGTCTAGGAATTCAACTTTGTGGTCAAGCTTAAGCTTATGACCTGAGCATTACTATCTCCACTAAAATAAATCAATCTCTCTCTCCTTCTCCCTTTCCGCCTCTCTCTCCCTCCCTCCTCTACCCCACACAACCCCATGAGATTAATTCAGGAGGTCATAAGAGAGTTTTGTTTGTTAAATGCATATTTCCGTTCCACACTAGTTCTTATTCTCCAACAACTGTCATTCTGCTTCCTTTTCAGGGACAGTTTCATACCTTCATTCAGAAACTGATTAATTTACTGGTTTTCTTTCTTTGTAGCAGATGAAATTCCAGTGATATCAACATTTCTGAAAGGTCATTAATATCAAGCATTAGAGCGAGAATGAAAGTCCTAAAAGTCATTATTCTCTGACAGATCATCCATTTGTGTTTAATGAGTCAGTTTAGGGACTGTCTGCTGCTTGTAATTCCAGTCGGATGATCACCTCCCATGCTTAAGTTCTTAGTGTCACCTGGATACATCTGTCTACAACATGGCTGCATCTATAACTTACAGTTTAGAAGCATTGCTCCTCTGCGGTTCTGCTGGCACCTGCACGATGCCATTAAAGTCATCTGTTACCTCTCAGATTCTCCCTGCAGAAGTCTGTTCCAGGAAATAGAATGACTGCTTCACTTCCTAGAGGCTTCATTACAGGACAATGCACTTTGGGGCCACCCTCCAAGCTTCACTGAGATACACTTGGCGACTATGGAGTGTGGCTTGAATTGGACAGATCATCTGAATTAATGCTAATAAGTCAGCAAACTCAAAATTTGGGGCTATTTTAGGGTAAAGTTTTATGTAAGTTAAATATGTTTTAGCTTCATTCCTCCACTCTTCAGTATTAGTGGAAAATTTGGTAATTTTGTGAGAAACATTCTCTAAGAGCTTGTGTTTGAGGGGGTTAATTATATCATTTCCACTTGCACTTACCATTTCTACATGGATAATAAGAGGTTAAAAGAGTATCTTGAAGAATTCCACTTTTCTGGAATCAGAAACTTAACAGGAAGCTCCAAATGAGTTTTTAATTACATCAACTTGTTTTTTCAGGTGTTCAATCTTAGTGCAAGCTTTTCAAATCCAAAAAACTTTAAGTATGACTTGAAGTTAACATCTACCTTAAAATATAATTCCAGCATACAATCATTAAGGAGTGTTAGTTTCGTGAGATTATTTTCTAGCACATTTTAAACTTGCTAAAAAATAAAATATACCAAATTATTTGATATCCTAAGAAATTATAGGATGATGATAATGTCTTTCAAATTTGTTAGATCATATAAGATGATATTTGGATCTAAAAAGCTTCTCTATCCTCTATGGTTAATCTTTTCTTCTATCCCATTTGCATTTGGGTTTCCATTGCCTTTTTCTCAATTTCCATTGAGAGAGTTGCTTTAACTGGATGTGGTTTATATTTTCTACTTGTAAAGGGAAAATAAAACCTCATTTTCTTATACAGAGAGGTTAAGCAATGCCTATATAAATGTCTCTTTTGTTTAAAATTGGACAAGGTCAGACATAATTGGTCTATGTTATTCATCATCTTCGTAAAACTTGCATAATATTCAAGAATCTGTCAGTAGGTGGAAACCACTCAATAAATTGCTAGTAGAGTGAGAGCCAGATCATAGTCATTGCCTATATTCCATGTGGCATTATGGATACAACGTATGACATAGAAGAGGTGCTATGAGATCCAGCTTAGAACAAACAGTTTTGGAACATGAGTCCAAAGTTATCAACTAATTTTAGGGGGAATCCATATCAGTTTAGAATGCTCTTTAATCTTCTTGGAATAGGTTAGAGTCCCTTCTACATAGGAATACAGAGTAGGTGCTCAATGTATTTGCTGAAACAATGAACATTTTCATGACTGGGATGGCTACTGAAATTCAGCTATTAAAATTTATTTAAAGCTTCATACCTTCTAATAATTACATGATAAATAGCTAATGTTTTTAATAACTAAAGGCATGAACATTAAATAGAGAAGATTACTATCTGTCACCAAAACTTCTAATAATAAAAATCATTGCTTACTGATGATAGGAGACTTAGAAAATTGTATGCCCTTTGAGCTAATTTCTTTTTTAGTAATTTATACCATGAAACACATATAGGAGAAGTAAGGATTTGTAAGGATTTAAAACACTGCACTCCTTATAATAAAGAAAAGCGGGGAATAATTTTTAGAACAATAATTATATGAAAACACATTCATAATATATTCAGTAAAAAGTAGATTATAGAACATGTTAGTATGGTTGTAAGTGTTTATAAAATGTATGTAAATGCTTAACAAGACAAAAATATGAAAAAAAATTAGTGGTCATTATCTCTGGGGGGTACAGTTTTGTGTGATTCTGTTTTTCTTCTTTTGCTTTATTTGTTTTTTTCAAAACTTCCACAATGGACACCAATTGCATTTGTAATAGAGACACAAACTACATTTGACAACTACAAATAGATTGTTGGCTTATCTCATTATACTAATTTCTTTCTGATCCCCTCGAAATATGTTTAAAAATTGATCTTCTGCTTTCACTTTTTTCTTTATCATTATTGATTAAAATTCAAAACACGCACCTTTTTGTTGTAGTCTTTAAACAAAAATTGCTACTAAAAGTGTGTGAGGGGATGAGGGATTGTTTTCTGATTAATCTTTCTTAATGCTCAAACATTCATAAGTGGGAATGGAATTGAAAATATGCATCCATAAATGCCTCATTAAAACATCTTACAAATCACAACTTCGTCAACCAGTGAACATAATAATCTCATGAGCTTTCTAAGATACAGACCCCTAGTTTTTGTTTGAAGCATGGCATAAAATGAAAACAGAGTTGGCCTTTAAACTTTCATTAATCAAGTCTTTATGATTTGATGTTATGTCTATCTTTTGTCATTTCCCCTATGTATAGTTAGCAAAGCTGAATAATAAAAACACCTCTATTAATTATCTTAAGATGATATTTATTCAGTGGTGATCTTAGAACTTTGCCTCTGCTTAGAATGTTTATTACCTCCACACTAACCTTTAACAGAGTGTCCTATGATCATCCTAGTGCTTTCAGAACATGAAATAAAACCTCAGTTTAGAAATTAATTTAGCAAGTCAATCACCTCAGTCGTAAAACATTTTTATACTTATAATTGTTTCAGTGTCCATTAGGTAAAGGAGTAAAATTAAAATAATTTTAGTTAAGACTACACAAGGAACTGGGAATAGTAGATGCCTTAAGAAGGAGAACAGTGTCTGGGAAGAAACAAGGGAGACCTACTTTTCACATTTGTTCTTTTGTAACTTTTAAAGTGTATATCAAACACAAATCAAAAACCTAATTAAAATAATTAAATTTTAAAACAAAATCATTTGAGTATGAATTTGGTATTATTTTAGAATAGAAATAACCTGAGAAATAATGTCTACTATTAACCATTAAAATGAATGGGGGGAGAGAAATAAACTTAATAGAAATTAAACTAAAAACTGTATCACTATAAAGTCATTAGGAATATACTCCAGCTAAAATCCTTTATTGGGATTATAGATCTACCCACCATCTTGATTGAGAGATTAAATTTTGGCCATTAATGATTTAAATCACACACATAGAAAACAAGGTTTCTTCATTATAAAATTTTTTACTTGTTTGTTTTGGAAATTATTTCAGTTTTAAGAGGATAACAATAAATGTAACATGACAAATTTGGCTTGAGTAATTTTGGACATTATAGCTGCATGCCATTGGTAAATTTTAACTGTGAAGTGGGAGGTCTCTATCAGTTTTAGGAAAAAAAATTAACAGATTTGTGAGATGATAGAATAAGAAATACAGAGTTTTCATGACACAGCCATAGAAAAGAAACACAGGCATTCAACACATGTCTATTGAATGAATGAGTAAAGATCTACCTGAACATTAGACATTAATACATTGTAGGCATTTTCAAAAATGTATAAAAATGCTGTGTCCCCCTGTTCTCAGCTTGTTCAGCAAAATGGGCAATTCCAACCATTTGTCTAGAGCCTGAAGTGGTATATAAATTGTTCATTCTTTTCTGCAAAAATCTAATACATTTCATTCTACAAGTTGTGTATACTATAGCAAAACATTACTAGGAAGAATAGGGTCATAGTTATTAATTTTAAACAGGACTTAACCTTTTTAGGGTGTTTAAGATAAAACAATATTTTCTAAATAATTATTGAAGTTATTAAATGCAGTCTCTGTGTAATCTTGTTTAAATTTGAGCCTAAGTGTATCAGTTAAGAATGTGTTCAGTTGCAAATAACAGAAAATTTATACTAGAAACCATGGTTTGATTCCAAGGAATTTATTTGTTTCACACAACAAGAAATCCCGCAGTTGGCAGTCCTGAGCTGGTATGATGTGTCATTCACTGATGCCATTAGAGACCTAACTCATTTCATCTTTCTACCCCTTCATCCTTAGCTTGTAGACATTTAGCTTCGTGCTGTACCTCATGTCACAAGTTGACTGCTGCACTGAAGATACCTCAATCTATTCAATAAGACTTTGTCTTTTTATGTAGAAAAGAAGGTCCTTCCTGACTTCCCTTTTGGCTTCTTGGCCAGAATTGTGTCTCATGGCCATTCCTGCCTGGAAGGTGGTAGGGAAAATTGAGTGTCTAGCTTTTTAGCTTCTGTAATAGAGGAAGCAAGAGAGAAGATGATTTGGAGTGGATGTTCAGGGAGACAGATTACAGAATATACCACAGCTACTAGTGAGATTTATTTAAATAACCATAAAAAATAATAAGATTTCCCCATTCTAATAATTTGTAGTCAACTCAAATGGATTATGCTAAAGAATGTGTGTTTTTCTCCACAAGTATTATTAAATATTATACATATTTTATATGGTTGACAAAGAAAAACTGGATATTGTATATTCTCACAGAATTTAAGTCAAACCAAGATTAATTTTGTAGCAAAGTATACTCTAGAGCTGATATTAATAACAACAAAATAGCAAGTTGTTAGATCTTATCTCTGAATAATTTTATATTTCATATTTCATAATTAATTCTTGACATTCATGTTCAATGGAATGGAGTTTGAAATTTAAATCCAGTTACAGTAAACATATGCAAATGCAGTCCTAAGCCAAAAATTAAAATAAAAACCTTCCTTAAGTTAATATACGTCACATACTATGCCAGTAAGTCTCTTTTATTTCAACATAAGATATTCAGAGTAGCATCTTAATAGTAAGTCTGGGAGTCATTAGGTAATCTTATACTTAACTTTGTCCAAGAATGTTCCCAGTTTTCTTACAACAAAGCACTAAAATGCATCATACATAATGGGTTTTAGTTCCTATTACAATCCTCTTTCCTGGCATTTTGAAATGTAAGTTCATGGAGGACCCATATTTTCCAAGGCTTCCCTAAATATAAGTCCTTCCTCCTTAGGGTTTCACAAACCTCCCTAGCAATTTTTTTTCAATGGCTATTTGTTAAGTGTCTATTATTTGCTACTATGTTGAGATGTGTATATGCATGTGAGCATGTGTGTCTGTGTGTGTGTGTGTGAGAGAGAGAGAGAGAGGAAGAGAGAGAGAGAGAGAGAGGGAGAGGGGCAGGACGGAGATGAAGGGAAGCCAAGACTGTTAGGGGGGAGGAGATATAAAGCAGAAAAATAATATGATCCTACTCTCAAATAGTCTAATTTCATGATTTAAAAATAAAAGATTAATGTACCTAAAAGATTAACATTAGAAAATACGCACAGTTTAAAATGTAGAGGTAAAAATAACTACTATGGGTAGAAAGGATCTAGACGGTTAGAGTGGAAAAAACGCAGTGTGGCTTAGAGTATGTGAGACACTTTAATCACAAAAGATGGGTTAAGGTTTTGATTTACGGAGATTTTTGACTGGTGGAGAAGAGAGGTCTCTTCTAGGCAAAAAACAAGTACAGGAGCAAAGATGTCAAATTAAGAACGGCTGACAGGATTAAGAAAACCAGACTGGCTGATATTCTCATTGGTAGAAATTACAAAACAGACTACATTGTATCAGGGAACCAAAAAATAGACTCATTCTTTTACTTATGTAAAAGTAAAACAAAACAGAACAAAACATACTGTAGCTCTCTTAGAAGAAAACATAAGGGAAAATCTCCTGGCATTGCTCTATAGCAATTTATAGCTATTATATATATTTTTAGCAATATATATATATAATATGATAGCTATATATATATGTACATGTATAACTACATATATATATAGCAATTTATAGCTATTATATATATTTTTAGCATTATATATATATAATATGATAGCTATATATATATATGTACATGTATAACTACATATATATATATATATATATATATATATAGTGCCAAAAGCATAGGCAACAAATAAGTGGGACTACATCAAATTAAAAAGCTGCTGCACAGCAATAGAAATCACCAACTAAAGGCAACTTACAGAATGGGAGAAAACATTTGCAAATCATGTATCTGATAAGGGATTAATATTCAAATAAAGGGATTAATATTCAAAATATATAATATTCGAAATATATAAAAAATTCAACACAACTCAATAGCAGCAAGCAACTTGATTAAAAAATTAGCAGAGGATAAATATATATCTCACATACATACATACATCAATGGAACACCATTCAGCCATCAGAAAGAAGGAAATCCTGCCATTTGCAACAACATACATGGAACTTGAAGGCATTATGCTAAGTGCAGTAAGTCAGAGAAAGACACATACTGTATGATATCACTTATGTGTGGAATCTAAAAAAGCCAAACTTGTGGAAACCAAGTAGAATGGTGGGGAAATGGGGAGATATAGGTCAAAGAGTACAAACTTGCAGTTAGAAGATGAATGCACAGTGTAGTGATTATAGTCAACAATAATGTATTACATACTTCCAAGTAGCTAGGAAACTAGGAAACTAGTCTTAAATGTTCTCACCACAAAAAAATAAAATAAAAATAAAAATAAAGTAGATGAAGAAGAAATGGTTATTATGTGATGGGATGGAGGTGTTAGCTAACACTACAGTGGTAATCAATTTGCAAGACATGCGTATCAAACGAACACACTGCACATCTTAACTTACACAATGGTATATGTCAATTACATCTCAGTAAAGCTGGGCGGGTGAAATAAAGAGGCGGTGGGGGCTGGGTTTGAGGCAGAGGAGAAAACAAATGCAAAGGCCTCGAGAACAGGTGAGACTAGGGTTGTCCTGGGAGCTGACAGACAGTATGAACACAACATAGAGGAGAAAGGGATATGGCAGTAGGTGAGGAGGTTGGTACAACGGAATGACTGAGTAGTCCTCAGTTTGGACTTGTCTATCAGGGGAATCCAGGTACAATATTTTATACATCAAAGGACTTGACAGCTCAGAGCTCATTTTGAGATATATTATTTCATTTGGATCATTACAACAACTCTATCAAGTTGATATGAGAGCTGCCCTAACACATCATTTTATAAATTAGGTAACTCCAGACTGCAATTTCAGTTCATTTTCTACTGAAAATTCTTGAATAGGAGAGTAATATACCAAAAGCAGTATTTTAGTTAGATTTATTTGGCACCAGGATGAAGAATGAACTGGGATGAAGGGGCGAGTGCAGAAGGATGAGAATTAGGGAAATGAGGGCTGAGCTAGGAGGTAGCAGGACAGAAGAGGATGAGACCAGAGCCCATTCTGCTTCGTCAGCATCACCAGCCTTGTATGCATGTCTGTTTTCCTGGGTCATCAGGATATTGTGAAGATAAATGCCACAGCATGGAGACAGTTTACAACTCCACAAAGATGCCTCATGGGCAGGAATAGATGTGAGCGGATTTCTCCCTAATGGTTTTTAACACAGAGAGAGAAAGGGAAGCTCACAAATCTTTCAACACCATCTTCTATTTATCTCTCCTACGGTCTTCAGAGCACTCTGTTTGACTTTTTTATTAGATCAACTTGATAAAAATATTTTTTGTCTGAGCTTTTGGATATCAAAGATCTTATTTTTCAGTTTTCTGTTGTGAATGTGGTTAGCTGACATCTGTCTTTTTCTTTTCTGTAATGGACATAAAGAGTTGCTCTTCCGTTGGTTTTAGTCCCCAAGGGCCGCATCAAAAGAGAGCTGACCCTGAACGCTCCTGGACGTAGACTGTCCATTACTAACAATACATGTGACAAGTTATTGAATTGTGTTGTTTCTAGCTCTTGTAAACTGCATATAAGTGGGCAAAGACAGGGGAAAGGACAGGAAGGAAAAGAGAAAAGTGACATCTGAGGGCAAGACAAAACCAAGAGGGAAATAAGCTGAAAAGAGATTTAAGGGGGGAAAAAAAAGAGAAAAAAAGTAGAGCTCCTGATGAAAATCAGATGAACTAAGGTAAAGGCTGAGAAGGAAAAACCAAAAGAGAAGAAATCAGAGAAACAAGATCAAGAAAAATGCAGAGAAGAGACTAATATGGCATAAGAAAAAAAATGTAGAGAGGCGGTGCATAAGGAAGCTTCCTGAAATCTGTTTGGGTTTGGAGAAGATCTAAAAAGCAGGTCCACACATCCAATTATATGAGTAGTATTTTATATGTATGCAAAAGAAAATAATGAAGTGGATCATGGTTATTAAATTACCTGTAATTTAATTTCTCTACTTCTACTTTATAGTTTAAGTGATTCTAACAGTCAAATAATAAAGGTTGTACACTAGAGCAAAGTTCAAGGGCATGTGTTCTTTGTATCCAGTGTTCCCCTCCTCAAAACATTTATAGCTAATTCCTTTCTGATACAACTCTCATGTGTCGATGACCAAAAAGCCAATCAACAGACCTGCATTTCTGTCTCTCCCATTAATTCGCTTGGAGAATCTTCGTATCTGTGCAGCCTGGTCCCAGAAGGGTTGCTAATTAATGCTGGGTAACAGGAAACATGCCAGCATCTTCTTTCATACTTTGGTGTAAAAACTATGTGCATTCCATAGTAGTTTATTATTAAAGCTGGAGTATTTGTAGACTTTCCCCCTTACTTCATCTTTGTTACTTTTAGCCAAATGTGCCCAAGTGGGTGGAGATCAACCTCTCTTTAGATTTTAATTGACTCTAGGGTTGTGGTATCAAAAACAACCACAGCTTAGATACTGTCTAAAGTCTTAAGAAAGCCAAAATGAAATATGCTGGGTACAGAAAGAACTTAAGTTTAATTTAATACATGCAAGTATTTGGTAGGGTAACTGGGACTCCTAGAACTCTCTTGTCATGGAATCATCACATAACTGAGCCATCCCCGACTCTTGATGAACACTACTGTTGAGCTCACTGGTAACTTTTCAGAATTTTAATGCATCAAATTTGATCTTAAATTTAGACAAGCAAATTAATATGCGTGTTTCGTCTTAGTTTATGTTCACCAAGAGTTTTCGCAGAAGAATAAAGTCTTAATTTTTAGTAGCTGAATTACAGCTTTTAGTAATTCTTCTCTGCCTCACTTGCTGTAAACAGAAGGGGAAGATACTCAAAAAATAATCACTTCTCAGTCTGGGTTTTCTCCTTGAGGTAAAGATCGCCTTGAGGATCCTAGTCTGGGAATTTACGCTCTATCTAAAGTTAACACCTGGTGAGTCTCTTAGCACCCATTTACTTTAGCTTTGAGTACCAAGTTATTTCTTTTTTTAAAGATTTATTTATTTACTTATTTATTTGGGAGAGAGAAACAGCATGAGTGTTATTATTTCTATCAACAACAGAGAGTAGAGGGTTGGAAACAGAATTATGCAACATGTGCAAAGCATGTAGGACTCCCCATAGAAAAAGATGAGTTAGGAGTGTGTGCCCATGAATGTATGTTTAGGAAAGCACATGAAGGGGCACCTTGATGGCTGAGTCAGTTAAGCATCTGCCTTTAGCTCAGGTCATGATCCCAGGGTGCTGGGATCGAGCCCCATGTTGGGCTCCCTGCTCAGTGGGGAACTTGTTTCTCCCTCTGCCCTTCTCCCTGCTCGTGCTCTCTCTCTCTCTTACCTGCTCTCTCTCTCAAATAAATAAATAAAATCTTTTTTAAAAAATAGGAAAGCACATGGAGAAGCAGAAAACTGAAACTTTGACATAGATTGAACTATAAATCATTACCACCATTATATATAAATCCATATGCAAAAGTTTAAATTAATAAAGATTTAAGGCTGGAAAGAGTTTGTACCAGTCTAAAAAATATCTTCATTTTTTTAACATCTAAGGTCTGAAACCTCCCAATAATATTTAATATTGGTTCTCATTTTACTAGGCAGAACATCACAATACATGATTACTTTCAGTGTACTGACAAACATGAATTTCCCAGGAAATCACAATTATTAACTACTCCATCCTTGAAATCCTCTTACCTGATCTTCCAGAAAAACTCTCTCACATGCATACTTCTTTCATCTCTTAGGCTCCTTCTCAGTCTTCATGGACTGTTCTTTCTCTGCCTGCATCTTAATGTCGGCGTAATCTCAAGATTCTGATCCACCTCACCTTCCAACTCTACCTGATAATCTAAGGTGATCTCATCTATATCTACGTGGTTTCCAAAACTTCATCCATGAACAGCCCTAACCTTTCTCCTGAACACCAAGCCCTTACTTTTAAATTGAAATGTCCAAAATTGAACTCACTATCTATTGCTCTCAGAGGTCCAAAAATTTTCTTTCTTTTCATTGTCTATTTCTATCACCCACTCTTAACCCCCAAATCGTACCATTCTTGACTCCTCCCTCATCCTCCACATCAAGTTGATGACAAGTCCTACTGATTCTCCATCCTATAATGTTCTGCTTCATTTTCTCCAATCTCACTGCCAGTGGCTAGGTTGGGGCCTCGTCATCTCCTATCAGGACTGATACCACAGCCTCCAAATAGCATCTTGCTCTCTCTGACCTATCATACACACTTTATAAAACACAGAACCTGACATATAAATCCATTGGTCAAAACCTTTAAGATTCTCAACTGCTTACAAAATAAAACCCAAACTTCTTAGTCTGGCCCTTACTAAGCTGCTCAAAATTACTTTCTATCTTCTATCCACTCTCGCAAATAACCTATGCTCTCTCAAATCTTAGTGGCTTTGTATTTGGTTGAACCATATGAAATAGCTGATATTTAACTGGTTTTGACCTTAAAAATGGTAATTTCATATGGCTCAACTAATAATGTTTTTTCTCTGCCTCGAACGCCCTTTCACCCTTACCTGTCAAAACATCAAGAACCAGCTCAAATGTCACCTCTTCTGGGAAGTAATTATTGGTCACACTAAGTTAAAGAGCAGACCCCTCTTCTATGCCCCCTTAACACGTTGTCATACCTCTGCCACAGCACTGTGTTTAATTTGTACATACTTGTCTCTGCCACTAGAATATGGGAAACTTAAGGGTAGAAACTGGGACTTCATTATATCTATATCATTACTTCCAGAACAATATCTAACAGTAGTTAATAAATATTTGTTGAATGATTGAATGAATGAATGAATGAATGAATTTGTTATACAAAAAAGCTGGTAATATCTGGTTAAAAATGAGAGGCAAGATAGTGATTTTATATATTGTAGAATGCTTCTTTCCTCTTTTTATATCACATTCCCCTTTTTGCTTCTTAGTGGACAATGTATTTGTTCTTACCAGATGGATTTAATGTCACTATGAAATTAGTGATGATACAAAACCAGACCACATGGTCACAATGAGCCCTGTTATATGTATGTAATCCACAGGAAAGCAGACATACATGGTTCAACCAGCAAAACTCCAGGAGGCAGCAAGCAGACTTAGGCAGCAGCTTACAATGTGAATACGATTCTTAAGCAATTCTAAGAGTGTTTCTGGTAACATTCAAACAAAAGTTGTTTTCTACTCACCAAAAGCTACAGAGATCAATAAAAGCCCTCCCTGACAATGCATGAAGGACATTCATAGGCTTTGCAAGATGTACAGGAGGCATTTTATAGCAGACATTTTTGCAGAGCCTATTTGCATTGAAAGAAGGTACACTTTCAGCATTTTACAAATCTGTCAATTAGTGATTAAGAAAAGAAAATCCTGATAACAATGGAAATAGAAAAACTGAAGTCTATACTTTAAAGACTGTACTGCATATATGACTACAATATTAGATCTTCTCAGACCATAGACTATTCTATATTCAAAAAGTATGATTTTAGACTGAGAGCCTATGAATGCTCCAATTTTTCAATCATCTCCAACAACAAGAAGGTGGCTACTTAGCTCGGACTGATCTATGAATAGACAAGATGTACAGGACAAAAGCAGATCAGTGCAAGACCCAGGAAAGGCCAACACTACAGCCAGATTGAGACTAAGGAAGGACTTAACGGGGACTAGGACAGAGACCCTTCCCCAGACAGTTTTCCCACATATTAATGAAACAGAATTGGGAATTAATACCAGAATCAGAGTGCTCTGATGCCTATGTATAGCTTGCTGCTGAAACTGATAAGATTTGTTGAAAAATTATACACAGCAAATTCCTTAGTTGGGTTCAGATATGCATGCTCAATTAACATTTCTGTGGTTATAAAATTTCTTTCACACATAACTAAGGATAGATTCTTAAACAAAGGAGGTGCAAACATCATTTAAAAACACTATCTTAGTTGAGTACTTACTCTGATGTTTACGTATATTGTGTTCAATAAAAGAGAGTTGATAGTCAAAATTAAAAAAAATAATAAAAGCACTATCCTGGTAGGCAGAATGAACATCCTATGCATCTTCGCTCAGGCTGGTATGACAAAATATCATAGATGGGGTGGCTTAAATAACAGACATTTATTTTTCACAGTTCTAGAGGTTGGGAAGTCTGGGTTCACAATGCCTGTATGGTCAGATTCTGGTGAGAGCTCTCTTCTGACTTACAGTTGACTGCCAACTTGTATCCTCCTATCGCCATATGGCAGAGAGAAAGTGCTGGCTTTCTCATTTCTTCTTATAAGGGCACTAATTCCATCATACGGACCCCACATTCATAACCTCCTCAGCACCTCATTACCTTCAAAGTCCCTACCTCCAAATACCACTGGGGGACTAGGGCTTTAACATATGCATTTGGGGGGACATAAACATTCAGTCCATAACATCAGGTAACATCTCCTACAGTGTGGTATCAGTGTAGAACCTAGTCCAGATTGGGTATGCCATCTATTTTTTTTAATACATTAAAACCCCTCTCTAAAAATAGAGTTGAAGGAGATCATTTAAATTTTCAAAGAAACCATCATAGAAACCAAAAGTAAACGTAATGCTTAAACATTCAACTTTTGTGAGTATATATTTAATTTCAAGCAAATGAGCTTGTCTGTTTTATCCCAAATCACAGATAAATAAGTTATATAAAGTGGAATTTTATGACATGTACATATGGGTTTCATATACTGACTTGAGGTTTCATGTCCTTGAATCTTAGGATACATAAAACCCTGGAAGAGACAGAAGAATACCAGATACAAATGCCAGCTTGATCCACGTTGTCTTCTGGCTTTCAGTGCAGAAGCATCATCCTTGGCTGGCTCTTTAATATTCTACTCTAAGCTTCATTTTTGGTCCAGAGCTTTTGGCCAGCATCAGTCTTTGTGGCTCCCCTGTTACATGGTCTCCTTGGTATTCTTGGCAGCTGTCTTATATGGAGAGGTGAGCATGAGAATAAAGTGAAGGGCAAAGCCAGCTTCCTATTCTTCAGAGCCAGTATTCAAAGGTAATCTAGCATTCTTCATTCCAAATATCCAGTCCAAATCTCACATGCAACACACATCTCCCTATTCCATATTTCCAAGGCCTTTCTGGATCTGCAAATCTTCAGAGATGTGTGCTTAGTTAACAAAAGCACCTCGAGATTATCAAATAAGAAGGCCCCACAAAATTCTAGCCAAGCTGACATTTAGATGTTAGGCTGGTAAACAGTACATTATGTTGATTTTTATTTAGCTCCATATGATTCTGTAGAGACTTCTGTGTGCTTTGGGATACATTAATATTTGTATAAAAGAGAAATATAATCTTTCCTTCCCCTCTCCACCCCAAAACCCCAGGCAAATACATCCTCTCTGAATATATGAGCAGCAGACAAGAAATAGCATTTGTCCTACATGCCATATCAATTCAGATGATAGAAAAATTTATAAATATAATTGGTGGCTCATAGTTTTTTTGGAATTTGTTATAAAGCATTTTTAATTTGGTTTTCATGCAGCATGGACCTCAATCTACTCTTTCTCAGAGGTAGTACTAAAAGGTGAAAAAAAATTCTTAGCTCTATTAAAATATGTTTATTATTGGTTTATTTAAGTCATTACCAATTCTTCTGAAAGCAGTAAAGGAAAAGGATCTTAGGTCCAAGACCCAGGATCTGCCCTTTATTCTCCAGAACTTTATTCTGTAGACCCCCAAAGAGGTAAGTCTACCAGGGCATTCCTGCCTCCCTGCTATCATCCTCCTGCAAGGAGAGACAAAGATGTTTCTGTTCAATTCTAGTAACAGGTTCAGTGTGGACTGTCTTGGGTCATGAATGTCCTAGCTTTCTTAGGTTAGCATGGATCGTATTGGGAACACAACATAAAATGATTACATATTATAATAAGATAGACTAGGTAACATAATAATATATCCTAGACAAGGGAAGAAGATACACTTTAATAAAGGAAACAAATGATAAAATAAATGACTTAAATTTAGAATACACTGTAAAGTTCTCTAATTTCATTGTCCCAGTAAGTTTGTTAAATGCTTGGCTTTTGTGCCTGGGTTAGAAAACCTGTTATCCTTCACTGCCCAAATCTCCCTCCCTGCCTCATTTTTACTGATCCTTTTCAAAGATTTTAGACCCTTTTAGCATATAGAAGGGCCTATATATGTAATTACTTAAAAAAGAAAATGAAAGGTAATATTTGTAATTCAAATATGCTGGAAAGTCAAGAATGTATGGCATCTAAGTCTCAAGTGGAATAGGGTTTACATAAAAGCTTATACTTAAATTTAGTAAAAGTTACCGACCAGCAGCCTCAAAAAGAAATATATCTTTGAAAACAGTAATAGAGAATGCCATCAAGCTATATCTGACCAGGAAAAAAAAACAAACCCTAAGAGCAATCAAAGAAATTCGTAGGAAGAAAAAGGAACAATAAAAGATAAGGGAATTCTTCAAACAAAACCTATAAATGAAAGATATTTTAAAAGCATGATTTTATAACTCATCTGCCCTGTAGCAAATATCAAAATTATGTGAAAAGTCTTTAGAGACTGAATACAACATGACATTAATTTGTATGGAAAGAAATACCAACCTTTTGTGCTCTCAGAGACTTAACATAGCCCAAGAAAAAGACACAAAAATGTACATAGCCTTTCTTGTAAGTCGAGGGAGGTTAAATCCATTCTATATGCCTAAGGATATAAATTCATCTTTAAGCTATAGCCTAAAGGGCTGAATATTAATAGTCACCACCATTCCCTAATGGGAGCAATATTTTGAATGACAAATAGATATTCATTAAATAGTACGGATCATTTAATTATATGTGTGTCTTCCTAACTGCTTAATATTAGAGAGGTATGTGACCTAAATAATGGTTTTGGTTAGGTGACCTTGTTCTTAAGGTTCTCTTTCTGTCCAATTACCAAGCAAGCTTTTCAAATGCACTTGGAGATTTAATTCACAAATCCCTTAAGAGCCTTCTGGTAAAAGGCTGGGGCAGCACAAGTAAGCTAGTGATACATGACCTTGTTTCAGAAAATCAGGCTGGGATTCTAAGTGAGTATGCTTATTTGTCATTGTTGCATTGCTACCAAAGACAAAAAGCAAAGAAATATGAGTTTTCTATCATAAATATATAGGAGAAAATGCAAATTGGAATTTAGTATCATATTACAATAAGAGGTTTATTTTCATCTTTATGAAATCAGTAAAAGCATTTATTTCTCAGAAATTTCTATCTATATATAATTACAGATATCTCAATTTTAATAAAGCAAGTGAACTTGCCTTTTTTATTCGTATTTTGTCTCTAGTGAATATATGCTCCATTCTCAAGTTTACGGTTTTCCATTTCATCATCTTAAGAACTAACAAATCCTATCTTTCTAAAAATACTAATTTGATAATTGGATTATTTGAAGGGAAAAGGCCAGAGACAATACTATATAACTAATATTACAGCCCCAAATGTATGACAAGTTCCTTCCCAGTGAGAAGATTAAAATTGAGGAGGGGCAGGTGCGCCTGGGTGGCTTAGTTAATTAAACCTCTGACTCTTGGTTTCAGCTCCGGTCATGATCTCAGGGTCATGAGATGGAGCCCCACATCAGGCTCCGGGCTCAGCATGGAGCCTGCTTGTCCCTCTCCCTCTGTTCCTCCCATTGCATTCTCTCTCATAAATAAACAAAAGCTTTAAAAAAATAATAATAAACAGATAAGTAATAAAAACAGGGGGAGGGATCAATCAAAATATAATGAAGTAGATAAAATAATTAAAGATCCATTTATGTATTTGATTTAAAAGTTTATTTACACATGTATATGTAAAATCATACATTAAATAAATATAAATGATATATTAACTTGGTATTAGTAAGTTTTTCTTTTAAAATTTCACCAAAAAATTATTTAATTCATCTTCAACATCCACATCTTTGTCATCACTAGATTTCTTAGTCATACAGTCTAGTTGCCCAGACCACACATCACCTTCACGAACTCTAAGATGCCCGGGATACAGTTTTTCAATCTATTGGTGATACTTCCACAGGAAATTTAATTCCAGATTTTCCATTTGTGGTCTCCACAATGGAATACTACTTTAAAAACTGATCTTTAATAGAGTGTTTTTACAATAACATCCAATATTTCTTACGGCCAGAAGTAATAAATCTATATTACTCGTCCACTCTCTTTAAAATCTCATTTCATCAGCTGATCTCTAGCACAATCCCAAAGTAGCTCTCTGTTACTCACTAGTGTGTCTTCCCCAAATATTACTTAATTCTTCTAAATAAAGTAATTGAGAAATCACTCAGTAATTGGGAGATAGTCTTAAGACTCAAGAAGAATTCAGCAACAAGGAAAAACTAGAAATTTGGAGTGTTTTTGAGGAAAATCTGGATTTAGAACCATCTTCCTAGTCTGATTAATTGCTTCAATAAAGCATAATATGTTGCAGCCATGAGCAACCCTCTGAAGTAAACTGCAGCTATTGCAGGAAAAAAATTCTCCTTACTGGGCAGTACAGAATGTTTGTTAGGTTGAGTTGCAGTCTTCTTCATAGTTTCTTTGCAAAGCAACAGACTCTTTAACTCCTAGTGAGGTCCTGATCCATATATCCTGTTTTTATTAGGGCCCTGTTTGTAGGATCTTGAAGACCAAGGCTATTTAGAGAAGCACGATGAAAGACTGACTTTTGATGCCAGTTAGCCCTACCACTTTTTCAATATAGCAGCTTTGCCACTAATGAGTTGTGTGCTTTGCTCTCCCCAACTCTCAGCTCCTAATTTGTAAATGGTAGTTAGGAATAAAAACCTTGTGGAGTTGTCCTGAGATTAAACTGTCCTCGGGATCAAGTGTCTGATACATAGCCATTGTGAGGAAGGAATCACCTTATATTTGAGTTCTAACAGATTCCAACAAACTTATTGTGCATGCACTATATGCCAGGCAACGTACTTGGTACTGAAGATACAAAAGTGAACAGGCAGACCCATGGCTTACTCATGTAGTGCTCATACTTTTAGAAAAGAGATCTAATCAAATTATCCCACAAATAAATACATAAGAGCCCAGTGACAAGCTGGGCTCTTAACCCCATCTACCCCAAGGGTATCCTCAGCATTTTAATCACATCCATCAAAATGGATCCGGCTCTCCAATAAAGTTGAGGAATAGAAGTTTGCTGAAGAGGTCATGGTGGGGAAGGTAAGAGGACACATACTGTATGCCATATGTCAGAAACATGAAAATATTCTCCAATAGGCATTTTTGTTCTCCAAAATCTCCTCCCCTCTGCCACCCAGTTTAAATTCCTTCCTCTTCCTCCATCCATTGCATAGATAGGATTTTCCTCTCACTCTCAGCTTGCTTCTCCACTCACCAAAAAAGAAAAACAAACAAGAGGCTGCCATGAAATGAAAAGTGACAGACTTACCAAAAAATGATCTCAGAAAAATACAGAGAAAAGAACTCTAGACTCATAACCTGGAGACCTGGGATCAAGCCCCACCTTTGCCATCAAGTCATCAGGTAATCTTGGTTAATCAAGCCTTTCCATTTCTCCAGGCTTTTGTTTCCCACCCCAAAACAGAATGCTGAACCAAATAAACTCTCAAGTTGTTTTAAAAGTAAATGGATAATAATGATTCTGTTTCAACAAAAGTATTAAATGATACTATATTTTTTAAATTCTATAGTTGAATTCAATGGATAATTAAATTCTATATTTGAATTCAATGGATAAATATCCATTAAAAATGGATAGTTGAATTCAATTGGCTAATTCTTCCTGCTCTTACTCTCCTGCTTAACCTATTAACATCTATATGTTTATCTGTAAGATTAGTCTTTCCACAAAATCAGCTAAGTTTAGGGGCTCCTGGGTGGCTCCGACGGTTAAGCATCTGACTCTTGATAGCAGCTCAGGTCATGATCTCAGGGTCGTGAGATTGAGCCTCATGTAGGGCTCCACACTTAGCAGGGGGTCTGCTTGGGATTCTCTCTCTCCTCCCTCTGCCTCTCCCCTGGCTCATGTGCCTGCCCCCCTCCCTGCTCTCTATAAATAAATAGATAAATAAATAAATAAGTAAATAAAGTCTTTCTAAAAAATCAGCTAATTTTATTTGGGGTAAAAAAAATGACTATTGAATCATTCAGCATGCTAGTATTTCAAAGCAACCAGACAAAAACTGCCATTAGCATTGTCTATTTCTCATGTCAGGCTAAGAAGAATGAAATTTACTGATGTTTTCCTAACCCAAGCTTCCCTACTGTGCAAAATGAATAGTTAAGCAGAACATTAGCAGAACAGTTTCATTTGTAACTCTAGCAGTGAAGACTTCTCACCACTGTGACACAGAAGGATGCACACTTAAAGACAATACATTTATTTAGTGGATATGAACGTCTTTTGACTAGAAAAAGAAATAACAATCATCTGCAGTACTTTAAATAGAAAACATCTGTTTTTCTTCACATACTTCAAATACTTTGAATTTCCTGATTAGTTGTTACATGAGAACTGTATTTCTGAAAGACGTAATGAGGCAGTTTAAAGATGAGTCTTAAATGATCTTCAAAGCAATGTGAAGAAAAATGCTCATGCTCTGAGTAAGGATAGTTGGAGCAGACCCAAACGCTCCGTAATATGAACAAATACAAAATAATTCTTTTAACTATTTGCACTTACGTCAAAAGTTCTATTAAATATTGCAAGCAAAGGAGGGTGATATAAATGAGTAGAGCATGGTGCTATATGAATGGAACTACAGGTCTGTAGTCTTACAGCATGGCGACAAAATCTAAGATGCTATGAAAGCAGTTTGTGCTTGACTAAGCCAAACATGAAGATTTTCAAAGCAATGACATGAAGCGTCTTTGTGAGCATTACACAAATGTGTGCGTACATAACCGAGTAGGTTCAAGAAGGCTATCTATGCAAACACGTCTATGGGTAATTACTCCAAGCTGAAGGGTGTGTATTTATTTTAGCCACATCAGCCTTTCCTCAGCAATCTGTAACACAAAATGGGGAGGATCATCTGTTTTTCTCATAAAAGTTTTTATAAGATGCATTGTATAAATATTTGCAGGTGACTTCTTTGTTTTATTTTTCACCCATAATTCTTTTCCTGCTCCATAGCAAGCAAACAAACAAACGAAAAAAGCAGTTATCATTGGGAAACAAGTATTTCAAATCAAATGCCAAAGGATAACAACAAAGAAACAAAAATATGGAATTTATGAACAGTAAAGGGTAAGGGCCTCACACTTTTTAAAAATCAGGCAAACATGTATTGAGCACCTATTATATACCAGACTCTATACTAGGGAATAAGGATCCAGAGAGAAAAGGAAAGCTTCAAGGAACTCACAATCTATTCATGGATAAAAACAGATAAAAAAGCAAACAAAAAACCTTCAATATGATCAGGGTCACAAATGGAGTATGTATAATGTATAAAAGATTTAGAGAACACAGACAAAAGAGCAATTGATTCTGCCAGGGAGGAACTAGGGCTACTAGTTAGACAAGAAACATGTGGATTTTACCTTTATATGTGAGTAGAAGACAAAGAAGGTATTGAGGACATTATTTCTTCAAACTGTATGGATAATAATAAAATTTTAAGAATCTAATACATTTCCTTCAAGACCTCTCTTCAAACTCCTATGACTTCTCTGTATGTACTGATGAATTGATTTCCGAGATGTAATGTTAGGTTAAAAACAATAGAGAAAAAAAAAGCATAGAAAACTATTATGCCATGCCATTATTCTTTATATAAAGAAAGGGGTATACAAGATATATATGTATATATATATATATATATATATATGTATATAGGTATATACATACAAATATATACTTTTACATGCATACATTTATTCGAAAGGCTACACAAGTCATTGATAGTGCTTGCTGTCTCTGAGGCAGGATTCTGAGGTGCTAGGGACTCTATGCTTTTTTTGTACTGTTTGAAATGTTTATGCACATGTATTACCTACTTCAATAAATGAATAAACTCCTTAAAACAAAACACTTTCTATGGCTGTTCCAACTAAGAAAAAACATATTCTTATTTTACTCTGCATATTCACAGGCATATAAAACTATTCAGCATGGGTCATACCAGCTTCTGACTTTTAAGGGAATTAAAACTGGACTCTCAAACCATAAGATTGTATCCAAAGGGCTCCTCACATGTTAGCACACTCAGGCAACAAAAGTTAGAAATATTAAGAGAAAATACTGTGCTCCTTGTTAAAGAGGCTGAGATTTTATCTACTCAATATCAAGACAATTAGTCAGTATGACCATTCCAATGAAAAAAGGCCAGTTCAAAGAGGGTACAAGTCAAATAAGTTTCAATAGTTGGGCTGAGCTCCTCATGCAAACTGGACTTCGGGATAGCTACTAGAGATGAAGCCCTATTTTCAGGATAGTATTCCAAATGCTGAATGAAGACTTTTTGCCTTTACAGATTTTTTTTTTTTTAACTTGGAATACTTCATCCTTTTTTTTTTTCCCAAAATACTCATCCAACCCATCTTTCCAGGCTCAGTTCAAAATCTCTCTTGTACATTAAATCTATCTTTATCACTTGGCTGAGCTCTTTCTTTTATAACTGGAAATTCTATTGCCCTTACAATCATCATCATGGTTTAGCACTTAACAACTGGCTTAAGTTTATATGTGTTAGTTTTCACTACCCCATGGAACTGTAAGTGATGCAGACAGCATATCAGGTTAGGGAAGTAGACATGGTCTACTAATCCAAAACAGATCACAAAGTCAATAAACAGCACACCAAAACTATAATAACGTAGTTTAGGGAACCATGAATATTAAATCAATTTATAAATTTCACACAAATATTATGCACACATATCAAAGTCAGAGTTTTAGGGAAGAAGGTGATGGCAGTGGGATGGGAAATGAAACCTCTTCCAGAAAAGAAGAGATGGAGTTTTATTCTCTATTTTATTGGACAAAACTAAATTAAATTATGGATAATGCATATGGAGGAGGTGGCTTATGTGGTTGTAGCTTTGCTTTCCTAAATCTGAAAAAAACAAGTTGTGATATCAAATGCACAAATGTAAACTAACAGTACCTTCCACACTTCTTCTATACTTATTGCAGAGTACAAGGGGGACCTATAAAATGTAAATGCACATTACAATGGAATGTTTTTAGGAGGGAAACATGGAGAATACGGCACATGGAGACCATCAACTCTAGTGTGAATTATTTTACTTTAAATTTTGAGCAAACAATAATTTTCTTTCAATTTTCAGCATTGAGACTTTTTTTTTTTTAAGATTTTATTTATTTATTTAACAGAGAGAGAGACAGCCATTGAGAGAGGAAACACAGGCAGGGGAAGTGGGTGAGGGAGAAGCAGGCTCCCAGCAGAGGAGCCTGATGTGGGGCTGGATCCCAGGACCCTGGGATCACGCCCTGAGCCGAAGGCAGATGCTTAACGACTGAGCCACCCAGGCGCCCTGAGCCTTTTTTTTTTTTTTTTACATGTCTGACAAAAAGCATCCTATGAAGAATAGATGACAAATTACCAAAAAACATAAGATAAATAATAATTTACAGGGCCACAACTTTACCAATGTGAAGGAATTAATTCTTGAAGACATTTCACTAAATAAATAGGAGACTTCCAGCTTGAAATAAATACATAATGATCTGAATTCAAAAGTCGGGAGCACATAAAGTGATATCTATACTTGTAAATCATGAAACACAATGACATCTTGGATAAATTTTCAACAAGTAACTTAAATCAAAATGACAATATGACATGTGCTGGGAAGTTTTAGTCTAATTTTATCATGTCCCGACTTTGAAAATACACAGCTGTGAGGTTTGTTGTCACTTTGTCCAATTGGGTTTATAAGGTTAGCAATAAAAAGCTGTTGTTTTGTTTTGTTTTTTTCTCTAAGAGGCTATATATAGGATTTGGACAAACTCATATTAAGTGAAGGGTCATGCCTGAGTGATGGTTTCATTACCAAAATAGAAAGGCATTTCAAGTAATGCTTAACTGACATTTCATATGCTATTTATTTACTAACTCCTTACTTAACTAACCAAGCAAAATAATCATCTAAAAAAACTAATGCACAATTTGGGAAAGATTTAAATTAAATGCCAATACCTAGATAAAGTTTGATATACTTCTTCACTAATTTTTCCTCACAGATCTAACTGGAAAATAACCTTCATATCAAACACTTGCGTAGTCATTACATTAAGAAAAGCAATTAAGGTCACCTGCTATTGAGTGGAGAAAATGCTACTAGGCCTTGCTTTTCTGCCTCCTGATATGCTCTTTCTACTCCTGGGTCTTCTGTGGTTCGATTAAAACTTAGTAACCTGGCTCCATACTGCTTGTGTCTGAATGACTTAGAAATTCCATAATGAGATGCTGTTACTAGGATTGCCTCCAGAGGCTTCATTTCACATTATCCAGCCCAGTCACAGAATGACTGCCACAGCCCTGGGCCCAAGCCCTTGGAAGCTGCTTGCGGCCTTCACCCCTACTGGCTTCTCAACTGTGACCACTCACTGGTCTCCTGCTCCAACTGGACACAAAGTACTTCTAATTTTTAACAGAAAAAATAGTTTCTCTCCCCATTGTCCTGCCGAAAGAATTCAGACTTACAGTATTATAATGGTTGAGAACAACAACATTTGCAGCAACATGGACGAGACTGGAGGAGATTATGCTAAGTGAAATAAGTCAAGCAGAGAAAGACAATTATCATATGGTTTCACTCATTTATGGAATATAAGAAATAGGAAGATCGGGGGCGCCTGGGTGGCACAGCGGTTAAGCGTCTGCCTTTGGCTCAGGGCGTGATCCCGGTGTTATGGGATCGAGCCCCACATCAGGCTCCTCCGCTATGAGCCTGCTTCTTCCTCTCCCACTCCCCCTGCTTGTGTTCCCTCTCTCGCTGGCTGTCTCTATATCTGTCGAATAAATAAATAAAAAATCTTTAAAAAAAAAAAAAAAAGAAATAGGAAGATCGGTAGGAGAAGGAAGGGAAGAATGAAGGGGGGGTAAACAGAAGGGGGAATGAACCATGACAGACTGTGGACTCTGGGAAACAAACTGAGGGCTTCAGAGGGGAGGGGGGCGGGGGATTGGGATAGGCCGGTGATGGGTACTAAGGAGGGCCCATATTGCATGGTGCACTGGGTGTTATATGCAAGTAATGAATCATGGAACATTGCATCAAGAACTGAGGATGTACTGTATGGTGACTAATATAACAAAATAATTATTATTTTTTTAATGTTTTTTATTATATTATGTTAGTCACCATACGGTACATCCCTGGTTTCTGATGTAAAGTTTGATGATTCATTAGTTGCGTATAACACCCAGTGCACCATGCAATATGTGCCCTCCCCACCACCCATCACCAGCCTATCCCATTCCCCACCCCCCTCCCCTCTGAAGCCCTCAGTTTGTTTCTCAGAGTCCATAGTCTCTCATGCTTCATTCCCCCTTCTGATTACCCCCCTTTCTTTATCCCTTTCTTCCCCTACCGATCTTCCTAGTTCTTATGTTCCATAGATGAGAGAAATCATATGATAATAAATATTATTTAAAAAAATGGTTGAGAACAAATGAAAAACAAATCCATTCAGTTGCAAAACAGCCTGAATACAACAATATTTGAAGAATAGTAAATTCTTCTGGCACAGGTATATGGTAATATGGTGTATGGTATACAGGTGTATAGTAATAAAAACAAGCATTAGCTTCTCCAAGAAAAGAAGCTATGGGTCTATGAGAAACATTTTAGTTGTAATCATAGTAAAGGTGAAAAGTCAAATGTCTGTGGTGAATGAAACATCAAGGATATTATTATCCAAGAATAAGAGACCAGATGAAAATGGACACAATATATAGTCTATCTCCGTCCCCCCACACACAAGTTCATTAAGCAGCCGTGTTCTATGGCAACTCTTACTTCTAAGAGGTGCTGTTGCCCTAGCTTCACTATTTGGGGTTCTCTCCTGAAAGCAGAGCATTACACAATCACACAGTCCTACATAACTCCCTTAACAAATCCCTAAAGGAAAAAGAGTCCTACATCCTCATCATGCCCTTTAAACTTCTCCATAATCCCAAATATGCTTCTCAGTTTCACTCCCAAGGTGTGTTTTGCCCTAGTCTTTGTTCCAGTCCCTCTGGAACATGGAACACACGTCCCCATGGAACACACCATGCACTCACATTCTGTGGTCCCCTTGGAGATGCACCACCCGGGTTCCCTTCAAGAACGACTTAACTGTCTGACTGCAGCAAGTGTGGCCATAAATAGCCTCTACATGCCAGAACCTTCACAGTCCGCCTCAGCCACTTCACACCAGGTCATGCCCTCCCAGGACAGCTAACAAACCAGGAACTGAGCCAAGTGGGCTCATAAAGATGTAGCCATTTCAGAGTTACTCCAGACTCCTGGGAGGGACAGTACTCACTCTGGAGCTCCTTACTGGGTGGGCTGAGGCTTTGTGGTAGCAGTTTGACATCTCCCTCTGTTCAATCCCACTTCCTTCTCCTTCTTTTCACTGGTGTTGATCCCTAATAAAGAGCTTGCACCTGAAATTCCAGCTCACCATCTGCTTCTGGAGAACCCAATCGGCAACATAGGCCTCCATGTGTCTGATTCTGTTCTGCATTCTCTATCAAAATCATTCTTCTCTTCCAAGGTCCAGCTCAAAGGATCCCTTCAAGAAACACTTCTTCATCCTTCCAAATGGGAATAATTATTCATTTCACTCACTTTACTCTATCCCCCTGAATTATGCCTGTATCTCTGTGTATCAAGGCAGTAACTTTTTATATTAAAGTTGGTAGTTTCAATTTTAAGTTTATTGAGAGCATAGTCTATGTCTTATTCATTTCTGTATGCCCATGGTGCATAACAGATAAGAGTTATGAATGAAAGAAAAGACTAATGCATGATCTGGAATCTACCTAAACCTCTTATTTTTTCCTTCTCCATTATAACTTAAAAAAAAAATGCTGCCAGTATTTCATCTCCAATATTTCATACATATGCCTAGCCCCCTTTATTTTTCAGCTATGTAATATATATAGCCCCTGCTTTCCACACTAGCTAAGCACATCTGCCTGGTACAGAACATGCTTATCATGTGTTTAAGACATCACATAAAAGAAGCCTCTTTTAATTGCATGATCCTTTGCTCAAAATATTATTCAAGACCTTCTTAGTATGTGAAGTACCCCAAGGTACTGCCATCCAATTCCATCTACCTCAGGATCTTCCTTTTTGTTTTTAAGATTTTATTTATTTTTTTTTAAGAGAGAGAGTGAGAGGGGGGAGGGGCAGAAGGAGAGGGTGAGAATCTCAAGCTGACTCCACAATGAGAATGGAGCTTGATGCAAGGCTCAATCTCACAACCCTGAGATCGTGACCTGAGCCAAAACCAAGAGTCGGTCACTTACCCTACTGAGATACCCAGGTGTACCAAGGATCTTCTTGTTCACATAATTTAGGTATCTAATATGTGTCTAAAAATCATTATGCTCCATTAGAACAGTGGCCAGATTTTGGGTTCCCTTAAATCTTTGTAAGACTAGAATAATAAACTCTACGTGGGAAATTCAAAATACATGTATTCTGGACTAATAATATATCATGTTCATCTCTTCACTTTCCAAAATGATTACTTCATACGTTCTCCTCTCAATCCTCATACACATGGGCCTGCTACCACCTCTACTGCCACCACCACCCCATCCCTGTCTAATGACCTCATAATTCATTGAGAAATGAAAAGCAAGAAATAAGAATATCCCTCTTTTCATCATCAAAACTATTGACACCCAATTCCCTGCTTACCATCTTGCAGTATGGATTAGGAATCTCTTTTCCTACAAAAGGCCACTCTCTGATCATGTTCTAGATTCCATCTTCAGGACTTTGTTTCTATAATTTCCCCTTTCTCTTGCGTCATCAATGCCCTGGATCATCTCCAGCACTACACACTGCCATGTTCTAGGATCTTCTATCTTTAGAAAACTCTGCTTTGATACCAGATTCTCCTCATCCTTCAATAAAACTTATTGGAAGAGTTGTCTCTAGTGGCCCCCTCCAGGTTTTCATCTGATATTCTCTAATTAACTCTCCCCAATCAGACTTAAGTGTCCACTACATCACTGAGATGGAGTAGATGAGGTCACTAATGACTTTTGTATTGCCAAATCCAATGGTTACTTCTTAGTTTTTATCTTGCTTGATCTCCCAAAGCAATCAACACAGTTGATTCACATCCATCCATCCATCCATCCATCCATCTCTTCTTGTAACACTACTTTTAGCTTCTAAAAAGTTGCATTCTTCATGCTTTTCTGCTAACCCATAGGTGCTTTTTCTGTCTCCTTTGCTGGCTCCTCCACCTCTGCTTGACCCTCAAATGTGGTCAAGTTCAGAGTTTGTCCTTAGGTCTCTTCTTCACCCTCCTACATGATCTCATCCAGACACTTGGCTTTAAATATTATCTCCCTGCCAATGACCCCCCAACTCTCAATATCCAGCCCTCACTTTATTCTTCACTGAGCTCCAGACTCATATATAGCTTCACTGCGAGAATATCTATTATTCTGCAACTCAAACTTAACCATAGCTAAAATAGAAGTCCTACAATACAAACTTGCTCCTCCCCTAATATTTTTATTCTTCATATAGAGGGTCATCATCCACTTAGTTGTTCAAGTTAAAAATCTAGCAGTTATCCTCGACTCCTTTCTTTCCCTCATCTCTCACACCAATAAGTACTGTCACCTCTACTACCAAAAAATATATTGAATCTATTCACATCTATCCATCTTCCCTACCACGACCCTAGTCCAAGTCACTGACTCCTTCATTTAGATGACTGCAAAGGCTTCCTATTGATCTTCTTGCTGCTGCTTTTGGACTCTTAAAAGCCATTCTCCACACAGCAGTAAAAATGAGTTTTAAGAACATGTATTAGATTAATTCATTCCCCTAAAACCCTCCAATGTCTTTCCATCACACTTATACACACAGGCTGTAATGGGCTTGCAAGAATCACCTACCAACCCATCCCCAACCCCATCCCCCTTCCATCATACTGCACTCACACCAGCCTTCATTCTGCTCTTTGAACATACTAAGCTTATTCCTGCTTTAAAGACTTTATGTTCTGCTATTCCTCTGTCTGAAGTGCCACGTCCTCAATCTTTGTATGGCTAGTTCCTCCTTACCATTCAAGTCTCATTTCAATTGTCAGCTCTATAAAGAGGTCTACGGTGGCCACAGTTTAAATTAGAGCCCACCCCCATCCTCAGCTACGCATTATCACATCACCCTGTTTTGTTTTCTTCTTCGTAGTTTTCACTTTGTGATGTTGTCATGTTCATGTCTCAGGTGTTGTCTGCCCTGTCTCTTCCCTCTTCCAAAAGACAGGTGCCTTGTCTATCTTGCTCATAACTATATCTTTAATGCCTAGAGGATACTGGACAAATAACAGATGACCAATAGATATTTGTTGAATGAAAACAAATGAATACTAATCTTTGGAAAAGCAACCACATAAGACATCCACAGCTAAGAGGTCCTTTGTTCTCTTCCACAGCTTGTACTTCCTACATTGAACCATAACGTTTTTTCAGTTGTCTGTTTCTTCTATTATCTAATTCTTTGAGGACAAGGACATCCTATCTTTATATTATCACCAACTACATAACAGAGTTAGATGTATTATAAATATATTTGTTCAAGGAGTAAAGAAAACAAGGCTGGGGAGGAAGCAGAGTGACATAGAACCTACGGATAAACACAAGGGTGAATCACAAAAGGCTGAATAATGGCCATAGCACTATTATATTTGAGGCAAAACAGGCACCATATATAAGTAAAGCCATACTTACAGGTTTGAACTCTAGGACTTTAAAGTCATATTTAAAGTTCTTGCTGAGAAGCTATCCAAACTCTGTACCATTTTCAGATGACATTGGTGTGTTATGGGGGTTCAAATTCCTAAATGCAACTCTCAGCTAATAGGAAAACAGCACCTGAGTTCTCTGAACTATTCACATTACTAGGGATTGTGGAATACACCTCAGACCAATTTTCAATTCAATTAGTTTTTATGAAGTGTCCACAGAGGGCATGACACTGTATGCAGCGCAGATCCAAGTATACTACGTCAAGACAGGTCAAAGATTTATAGGTCCCATCGTAAAAAGTTCAGTTTATTTTGTTTATCTCATTCATTTTATGTTAGAGCAAAGCCATTAAAATGTTATGACCATTTGCTTGACCTGCGGTCCAAGTCTGAAAAAATAAAGTCCAAATTGTTACAATTGGCATCCTATGATAAAGGTCATATATTATCTTCTCAGGACATGGAGATGGAATTTGTTTATTTTATTTATTTTTTAATAGAAAAGCTCACCTGAAAGATCAGATTAAAAGAATCTTAAGATTTATAAGCACAGCCATGAAAGAAATAACCCCATTCTTTATAAACAGAGGTGCCATCCAAGGAGTAGATGCTCTAGCTAGTGGCATATTGAGGGGGGGGAAAGCCAGCCCTCACCATTAATTACTCACATATACACTGAATGCAAATCTCTGTCCTTCAATGGAATTATAAGCCAGACGACAAAATAATACATGAGTACAAAAGTTAAAAAGCAATCATAAGTAGAATGTACTGAATATCATTCACAGCAAAAGCTGAGGATTTCAATGGCGGGAAGGTTTTCTGAGACTGGGGTCAGAAGGGGTGGATCCTGAGAAGGACCATTAAGCAAGGAAGACTACCACTTTAACAGTAAGGTGCTTCCCCAAAACTTGACAGAATAGAAAATAATGCTGCTTTCTGAGGGTTAAACTATAAATCAACACATAATTAAAGCAGAGAGGTACACAGTCACGTCAAGGATACTATAAGCCTCCCAGTCCAGCAAGCCTGATTTAAACTTATTGACTTTATTAACATATATAAAGAGAATTGCAAATAATGATCAAACAGCTCTGCCCTTCCAAGCACTCTCCAGGTTAGGGCACCAAATCAAACTCATGTGAGGATCCCACTCATAGATAGACACCATAGGCAGCTAGCACCTGATGCCATTAGACATTCTACTCATACAATTCCCTGGTTCAAACTATACATTCATCAAGCAACCTTTTAATAATTAGGTTTCTCATGTAGTTTGCTTAAAGGGAGCAATGTGCTGGTCAGGCCAACATGAACACCAGGTCTGCTCAGCAATTAAATTTCTTAATGTAAATTACTGCATTGGTATTCTGGTTTTATACGTCAGTCTCCTGTGAGCTTTGTTAGTGCCAGTCATCATCCCTGAGTTGCTGTAATTCTAGGACACTGACATAATAAATTTTCAGACCCTGCAGAAGTATACAGGACTGGTTTGGTTTTTAACAGAAAGTTCATTCAAGGGTTTAGAAACCCCAGAGAGAGAGAGAGAGAGACAGAGAGACAGAGCAGGGGGAGGAAGGGTAGTTTAGACAGATATAGTAAGACAAATTTGTGTAGGGATTTGAATATAATATTAAGGCATGGGAGTTAATGTTCAGCAGTGGGTACTCACTGGTGAAATTGGAGTAGGGGATGCCACATGATCAAAACTGTTACTACTTAGCAGAACTCATGGCTTAATTGAAGAATTAGCCAAGCAAACAACTAATCACAACACAGTATTATAAGCACACAGAGTATTCTGAGTGCGCCAAAGAAAGTACCTACAGTTTACTCTAGGGATGATCAGGGAGTATTTCTCAGAAGAGAAAACTTGCAGTTCTTTTTTTTAAGGTTTTATTTTTTATTTTTATTTATTTTTTTAAGATTTTATTTATTTCTTTGACAAGGAGAGAGAGAGAGAGCTCAAGCAGGGGGAGAGGAGAGGGAGAAGCAGGTTCCCTGCTGAATAGGCAGCCCAATGTGGGGCTCGAACCCAGGACCCTGGGACCATGACCTGAGCCGAAGGCAGACGCTTAACTGACTGAGGCACCCAGGCACCCCCCCTTACAGTTTTTTATTACACTTTAATATTCTTTCAAATTTTCCTCTTTATTTACATACTTTTTTAGTTAAAAGAAATATATCAATATTTCAAAAAGCCTTGGAAGTTTATTTCTGACTTTCTACAAAATATTCCTACCTGGATATGCCACAGGAATCCCAAACTCATTTCAAAATCTAAACTGATGGTTTTCTCTGCCCTTCATAACCATCCTGCTACTCCTCATGCATTCCCTTCTTTGGCGATCATACCCACAGTCCACCTGACTATCAGGCACAGCCATGCTAAATTCTCTTTTCTACCCCCAACATACAGTCAGTCCGAAAGCCTTAAAGATTTTGCCTTTTCGTTACCTCTTAAACTTCTCGCCCAGGGCCACTGCCTTAGTCTTTAATCATTTCTCAGCTAGATTACTGAAATATTTTTCTAAATGGTACCCTGCCTTCATTCCAACTAGCTTCTATCCTTTCCAGTTTTGAAGCTAGGTTGATAGTTCATTTAGTCATCCAACAAATACAGGTGTCAGGGACTTTCTAAACCCAGGGGATAGAATGATGAACAAGGCAGACAACGTTCTTGCTTTTCATTGACCTGATACTCTAGACAGGGCATTAATTATGTAAGCAAAGAAATGACCAAAGCAGATTTTCAGTAGTGATAAATATTATAAAATAAATACAATTAAATGATGTGGCAATGAGTGACTATGTTAACTAACTGGAATTTAAATAAAAAGTTGAAACTACTAAAAAAAAAAAGAGAGAGTGACTGGGGACTGGGTTGTCATTAAGGCCTCTTGGGCAATGGGAGCAGGATAAGAAGGAGCCAGCCATATAAAGGTCTGGGGGCAAAACATTTCAGGCAGAGGAATAACAAACACAAAGTCTCCAAGATGGATGTAAGTTTAGAATGTTCAAAAATTGGGAAGAAAGCAAGTGTAGCTACAATGAGAGGATAAAGAGAGAAAGAGTGGTAGAGGATAGGTCAGTAAATTACACAAAGGGTACTCACGTAAGGCCCAGTAAGTTTGAGTTTTAATCAAAGTGCTATGGGAAGCTATTGAAAATGTAAATTAAAGAGCTGCATAATTTCATCTATGATTTGAAAGTTCACTCAGGGTCTTGTGTGGGTAATGGATTTAAGAAAAGCAGGAGTGTAAGAAGGAAGACCATTCTGAGTCCAGGGCAGAAAAGTAGAGGCAGGATGTATAGGGCCATGGATGAAGGTGGTAGTGGAAAGATGGCGAAGAAGTTGGCTTGGTGATATATTGTGGAGCGAAAGCAATAAGACTTCCTAGTGGAGTGAATGTGGGAGATGAGAAAAAAAATAAGAAACCCAGGAACTGTAACCTGATGGATATTGGTGTCATTTTCTGAGATGGAGAAGACTGAAGAGAGAGGTTTTAGAACTTTGGGGTGAGAGTAGGGATCAAGAGCTCGGTTGGGCCACATTAAGTGAGAATAAATATTCAGAATTCAAAGAGACATGTCAAGTAGGCAGCTAAATCGAGAAATATGGAGGTCAATGGAAGAGTCATTGGTAACAATACAAGCTTGAGAGTGATTGACATACAGATAATACTTAAAGTTATTGGCTTAGTCTAAAAGTAGACTAGAGACAGAGAAGAGTAGAAGGCCAAGGACCAAGTCCTGTGGCATTTGAACATTTGGAGATCAAGCAAAGATTGAGGAAACTGAAAAGTAGAGGCCAATGAGGTAATAGAAACTTCAGGTGTGCATGAGGTCAAAAAAGCCAAGAGAAGAGTGTTTCAAAAAGTAGAGAGTGGTCACCTTTGTCAAAAGTTGCTGCGAAACCAAAGACACCACCCACTGCACTTGGAAAGATGGAAATCATTGGTAACCTTCTCAAAATCAGTATGAGGAGAGTGCTAGAGAATAAATCTCTACTGGAGAGAATGTGAGGGAAGAGAGGAAGTTACAAGCCATTTTGACTTGTAAAATAGTTCGAAATAAAAAGCCTATATCCATAGCACTCCCTTTGAAAACTTTTAAATAGTCTCCAAATGTGAAAGGAAATGGAAGGAAATAAATGATGTTATAATTGGTATAACAAAGAAAGCACACCAGCTATTTCAACAAGTAGCCAATATGAGAACTGCATAAATTTAAGAGACAGCATTGTATTCTCACAATAACTTGAGATGTCTACTTGATAATGGCACTGTAGAATTCACAAGAGGGCAGCAGTGCGGTACTTTCTATGTGTATCACTTAGGCTAGAAGCTGGACTCTTCCTTTTGTGCTTTGGCATTAAGAGTTGAATTAGTCACGAAACTTCAAGGTTGGAAAGGACTTAGAGGTCATTTAATCCAACTTCTTTGTGTGAATGTATCCCCTCTACCACATCCCTAATAAACACTGCTTCTTTCTCTTCTTGAACCCTTTTCGTGATAGTGGATTTTCCACGTCCTCCCAATGCTTCAGGTAGAAATAAATGCAGCTTATTACATTTCAGACAGATTTTCTGCCCTTTATAATAATAATAGTTATTTTCAGCATTGTGAAACCTACCAATTTGATTAGTATGAGTCACATGTCCCTCAATTGTTTTGTGTATAAAGGAAAAAAGGCAATTACGGAACATGTAGGCCTTTTTATTTCTATTTACATGTCTACTTACATGCTGCCTCTTTCCAGGAAAAAATCCTAATTGAAATGACTTAAAACACCTGGGTGCAATATTTATTAAAATAGAAATAGAAATTCAAACTCCCGAAAAGAAATTCTTGACTCAAAGGCTAATGTAGCCGCTGGCATTGAAATTAAATTTATCAGTGGGCTTTCTAGAATTCAGAACAAAAGGAGAAATATAGTGGATTACACAGTTCTCCTTATCTAACAGAAGAAAGTGTATTAATTCTCCATTAAATGAAAAAATTTTCTTAGTTCTAAATTACAAGAGGAATTTCTCATGTAGCATCTTACGAAAGAGCCTTATTTTTGTTTTCTGTTTGCATTCATTTTCACTACCATTTCATTTTTACCAAGCTCACAGTCTCAATCCAGTGTTTAAAAAAACTTTCAAAAAAATCTGTTGAATATAGGGGACAAAGCCTGAGCACTGGATAACTACTTTTCAAAAGGGATTGGAAAAACACCTTAAACTATCAAAATCACCCTTGGCGGGGGATCAATATTTTGTAGCATTGATTCTCATAGGTCCAATTCTTAGTAGATGGGAACAAATGAGAAACTGAGTTACTATCTCCTATGGCACTCTATTATCCCTTCATCTCTCCTAGAAATAACTATCTACAGCTGGGTGATCACTGGGTACAAATATGATATCCTTATGAGCTGAGAGAGGTGTACAGAACGTGGTCAACTGAGAAGCAGAGAATGCTGGAAGGACTGGCCTGAATATCTGATAATAATTTGGATCTTTCAGAAGGGAAGTGATATCTGTAAGCAAAAGGTATTATTAAAGCTGGTCCTGCTGCTAGAGGTAATGTGAAGAATTCGGGCTTTCTCATTTGCTCATTAAACACTCCAATTATTTTCCCAGGAAGGGCATTATAGAAAAGTTACAAATGGGTCAACTGTGTCTTCCTATAGTTAAGCCCCCTTTACAATACTTTCCCCTGTTCTTGGATTGAAGAGTGGGGGAGGTATGCCCACATAATGACCATTTCACCTTTGAAGGCCTCTGTGGTGCTGAAGACCTCACAAAAGGCCCTTAGCGAAAATAAATTACTTTCCTCATAGTGATTATCACAGTTGGTTAGACTTTACCTGGACTACCTGCTTCCATCATTAAACTCTAAATAACTAAAGACAGATCTCAACTCCTTCCCCACACCTAAAGCCAGCCAAGCATAACTCTGCTTTCTTCTCTCTGGCTAGAAAAGTAACACCTTGGGGTGCCTGGGTGGCACAGCGGTTAAACTTCTGCCTTCGGCTCAGGGCGTGATCCCGGCGTTGTGGGATCGAGCCCCACATCAAGCTCCTCCGCTATGAGCCTGCTTCTTCCTCTCCCACTCCCCCTGCTTGTGTTCCCTCTCTCGCTGGCTGTCTCTATCTCTGTCAAATAAATAAATAAAATCTTAAAAAAAAAAGAAAAGAAAAGTAACACCTTTAATCTGTATTTTGTTCGTCCAAATGTGCAGAACATTATATTATTATTATTATTATTACTATTATTACTGCTACTACCACTACTATTGTTGAACCTGTATTGTATCTAGAGGTCCCTTAAGGCCCATAAACTAGATTCAATTCTCACAAATTAGTTATTGTAAAATCAATGCAGGTGCAGTAAAAGTAACCTACATAGTGAATGAGGCTGATTGTATACTGGACAACAGAATGTATGTATGGTGTTGCCACAGGAAGAATGAGAGATTTCAGACTTAATCTAAAGAAGGCATTGGTTCACCTTCAAAAAAGAAACCCCAAACGAACGACTTGGCTTTTTACAGAATTAGAATGAACGAAACACATATTTGTTTAAAGCTGGGATATTGTAGGCACATAACAGTAAATGCTAATGTGCATGCTGATGGTTGGCAAGAGCAAACAAGCATGCTGATCATTATTTCATCTAGCAGTTTATTATGACATACAAATGCCAGAAATCAGAGTCAAAGCTAAGCAAAACCCAGCTACCAACAGCATAATTTTCTCCTCATTTTTGCCTATTCTACCCTGCAAACCCCTTTCTGATTAGCAGGCAGCCTGGGAATAGAGGGTAAAAGTTACAATAAAAGAGGCCTGTGAATTACTGGATAGGTTTTAAAAGCCATACAACTTTGGGGGAGAAGCACCAGTTGAGACAAGTACATATTTCCCTAGAGCAGTCTAAAATATCTGAAAGCTTACACGATGCAATGGTGAATGGTTGTCTCTAAGAAAGCTCTCTGCTTTTGGACGCTGAGTAGCACGAATACCTGGTGTGGAAGAAGTTGGCATAGCAACTCTGCATTTGCAATGGTGAATCACAGAGTAAACAGGTGCACAAAACAACTACTCAAATGTGTTTGCTTCTCTACAAAGTGGTTACATCTTGTAGAACATTTTTAGGCCTTTCTTTTTGAGAAATACAAACTCCTTGTCTAATAATTTAAGGCGTTTCATTTGCTGAATAGGAGAGGATATTTGTGAGTCATGGAAAGATTTATTCTCTGTATTTTCTCTATATAAATAAGGTGACATTTAGGCTAAAAATAAGTCACTCCCCCTTCATAGCAGATACAATTCTCCATTGACCAGAAAATGGTACCAAAAGTAAGCTTTCTGTGTTCATTAAAAAATATATTTCCAAGAAAAGAATTGCTTACCTTTTGGCAACAGGCCCCTTGAAATTCGGATCAAATGTCCTTGGATAACCTGCATTTAAAACAAAGAACTTTTTAAGCATATATGCCAAGTGGCAGATAAATACATATAAAATAAGAAAAATCTGCATCTTGGCCACTGCCCAGTGCAATGTTGAATTCATTCTTTGGTCCAGGGAAACATCAGTTATGCCTTGGCTATATCTGCCAATCCTTTCCCTCTCTCCAATAAGAAGCAAGACTGGGAAGAGTTAAGGACCATATTCTATGCATACCGTACATGTATCTCCCACTCTTCTGTGTGGCAACATTATAGATTCCATCCAGGGTAGCAAAACTTGGAGCTCTTCTGGTCTGCAAAGCCGTTCTACCACCTGCATCACCAAGTATTGCTGAGTGCTCATGAAGTGCACAGTATAATAGAGATGCCTGCTTATCAGGTTCTCCTTTTTCTCTCAGATTAGGCTTTCCTTCAAGAAGTTGGAATATTTTTTGGTCTCTGCCACATTGTCTCTATGGTATATACAAGTCATTGTTACGTTATAGAAATATTATTTTTAATTGATTTTAATTAAATTTTTAAAGATCCTATTGGCAGGCTTCATGCCATCTGGGGAGATGATTGTGATATATTACCCCTGTTTTTAAACAGGACAAAGTACACACAGAATGGCCTTTTCCCACAACATGTACTGTGTAATCAGACCTAAGACCAAGTTCTGTAAAATCATTTCTGATCAGTGATCTGTATTTTGCAATCCCAAAAACTGGATGCTTCTCCCCCAACCTAAGCATTCTCACCACTTCCTCTAGGGATTTGTCCCTGTGAGAAGGCCTAGTCCGGAAATTAAAGAGCTTTTCAAAAGGGACTAACAAAAAAACCCCATGTGTCAGCAACCTGACTCTGCCTGTATATGGGGACATGAGTTCTGAGGACTCACAGGCCTCTTTAGTGTAATCACAGGCTAAGAACAAAACAACAGGAAGGTAAGGACACACACAGAACAGAAATCTAAGAGCCAGTCCATCAGTGAATATTCATAATGCACCTATGATATGCCGAGAGCTCCAAGGGCACAGAAGACATGGTCTTCTTGGAGACCTTAACAATTGGTGAGACAAGATCAATATTTGATTCGTTCAACAAATACTTCCTGAGAATCTTTATTTACCAGGCCCTGTCTTGTAACATATGAACACTGAATATACCATATAAAACAATTAATCAAGAACTAAATTGTGGGGTTATATGCCTTAAGTATTACAAGAGTTCTGAGAAAGTGGTTTCATCAAGGACTAGAACAGCCAAGAGGGTCTCATTCAAGAAGTGAGCGTTTTGTGAAAGATTAGAATAAAACAAGAGGAAAAGAGAAACATTTTGGGTGGATGAAACCAGAATTCTGTCAAATTCAGTAACTATTTATTGATCACCTGTTATGTGTTCTGCATTGAAAGATGCATTGCAAGGGATATAAGATTTACTGAAACAGTCTCTGTCTTCAACAAGCTAACGAACTGATAAGCAGGGAGAGAAATAAGAAAAGTACAAAAATTACTACAATACAAAGCAGAACATGATATCATAAGAGGGGTACAAAGAAAGTATTACGAGAGTTCCAGGGAAGGAAAGGTCGCTTTCAGTTGAGATTAGTAAGGAAGGGTTCCTAGAGCAACAACATTTCGGGATGGACAGGTGAAGTTTAGACCTGTAGCAATGAATGAAGTCACAGAGGTAGAGATGATTAGCATGGTTGTGGGGTTGGTGAAAAACTCAGTCTGATTGGAGTAATGGATAATAGGATAAGAGGATAGATAAAGCTGAATAGATACTGTAGGATCAGACTACAGGAAGCCTAAAAAATTAGGATGGAATTTATTTTATACATCCTAGGCCACAGGGAGCCATAGAAGGATTTTGAACAAAGATATGACATGGTAAAAGCGGTGCTTAAGGAAGAGCAATGGAGCAGCAGTATACAAGTTGTATGGCAAAATGCAAAGTCAAGGAGATCAGCTTAGGAGTCTGTTGTAATAATAGAGGTTAAGTAATGGGAGTCACTGCCCAAGTGGTGGTGGAAGTGATGGAAAGAGAGATTCAAGATTCATCACAGAGCAGTAGAGTGGCATAAAGGTTAGGAGCGATTGTTTCACCTCTGAGTCTTGGTTTCCATATTTGTAAATGGAGATAACAACAGTACCAATGCCATAAAGTTATGAGGATTCAATGAATCAATACCTGTAAAAGTGCTTAGAACAGTATCTGGCACTTAGTAAGTGCCCAGTGAATATTCATTATTTCAATGTAATTACATGAAAAAAGTAAACAGATCTTGATGAATAACTGGGGTATAAGAGAGAGAAGTTAAAGCTGGCTCCAAATCAAGTGACTACAGACCTAGAACCCATAATTCTCAATCAGTTTTAGTCTTTTGCCTAGGCTTAAGGAAAGACTGATGCTACTGAAACAGTTTGAGAACATTAGTAGATGGAAGAAATTATAAAGGGTTACAAGAAAAAGAACATGAGGTTGATTATGAAGTGACATCTGATGGTAAGTCCAGAGTTAAGAAACTGGAGTCTTGGGTCAAGTCTTGATATAAATATGTGGAAGTCACAAAGTTTATATCATGAAGTGATAAACTCCATAAAGAAGAACTTTAGGATCTATCAGTTACAATGTTATTATAACATCAAGAACAACAGCATTTAACATGTTTTTAGCATTAAATCCCAAGTGCTATACCAAGTGGTTCATTTGCATTGTTTTGCTTGCTTTGATACAATAGCCTTATTATGTAGGTGGATTTAAATCATTATTAGCCTCGCTTTACATATTAAAAAAACAAGGCATAGAGAGGCTAAGAACGTGCCCCACCTGGGATCCCCGCTCTATCTAGTCTTACTGTGGCAGAACAGATCCCACTGGCCATACCCTACGATGCCAACACTGGTTTCTACTCCAAGGGGAAGTGTGTTATATATTTCCTGTTTGAGAAAGTCTGTATATACTTCAGTGTTGAGTTCTCTTATACACCGTCAACTTCTCTTTTTGTGACTGCTTGTCTGACTGAGCAACTGGGAACTGACCTTCTCATAATTAAGGGTAAAATGTAAAATTAAACAGTTATAGGAAAAGAAACAGAAAAGCGATATTGAGGAAAGCTAAAAAAATTCCAAAAAAGAGGGAAGATTGTAAATTCCACAGAAAAATGATTACTAAATGAATGCTTATTTGTATCTGGGACTGCTATAAGTACTTTGCACATAAGTCTGCCATTTTGCACAATTCCACAGAGAACACAATGTGAATTGTACCCCCTTGCACCGTACAATTCAATACCCCAAAGATATTTAGTATGTTATTTAATGCTCCATAATTCTGTGAGGCGTGCCATTGTTATTTCATTTTACAAATGAGAAGTTGAGGTACAGAGGGTGAGCTAATTTGACCTAATCCTTCAACTAATGAGAGATGGAGGTGGGATTAGAAGGCACATGGTCTGACCCCAAAGCCTATGTTGAGCCACTTGGCAGGAAGTTGTTCATTGGTGATCTCAAAGAAATTCCACAGATGAGTGGGGAGAGGAGGCAGATGAAAAGGGATTAGCAATTTACATTGATCTTTAATTATTCACTTTTTACATTAAAGATAGGCAAAACTGCTTTAAAAGTATCTAGGCTGGAGGGGCATCTAGCTGGCTCAGTCAGGAGAGCATGTGACTCAATCTCAGGGGTCATGAGTTCGAGCCCCACGTTGGGTGAAGAGATTACTTTAAAAAAGAAAAGTATCTAGGCTGGCTTTCAATTTTGGTGTGATTTGTACCTTACAAACTGAAAAAGTGGATCACGGTGTAAACGAAATGCTATTGTCAAACCTGTCTGAAAAGCTGACACTTTCTGATTGTAAATCCTGGCTGCCTTATATTGCAGTTGAAAATATACTAACACCACAGTCAAATGATAAGATTTAGCTGATTCCATATAGTAATGACAGCTGGAAAGTGATGACTTCAGCCTGTCCCATGTGCTGGCAGAATTTGTATTGTCATGCAAATTTTTTATTTCCTGAAATCAATACAGGCCCTTGCTTTTTCAGAGGCCCTCACATGCTCTAATTGCATCTCTGGAATAAATAGACCGAAAGGCCAGCTAAGTGAAAAGAGCCACAATGCTGAACTATCACATGGCTTAGCTAGCTGAATATAATTCATTTTTCTAATTTACAGAAAAAATAATTATAATTAGGTAATCATTTTAAGAACTTCTTAAGTTCATGTGATTTTCGGATCACCAAAATTATTATGACAACAGAATCAGTAAAAAAATATTCATTATAGAAGTTACACACTTGTTATTATAGGTAACAATTTGTATTGCGCTTACACAATGCAATTTTTGTTACTAGAAATCATTCATGAGGATTAAGGAAAATAGTCCCGGTAATTAATTCAACTCATGGGTGCAGATTTCACATGACTCTGTTGAATGCAAATGGTAAGATAAAGCAGACAGACATGTTTGGAAAGACTCTTTTCTTTAAAAGCAGTCTGTTTCTCAGAGAAAAATGGCAATATAACTACCACTGATCAGTTATAAATTCCAAAAATCTGAGACCTTTAATTTTATTCCTTGAGGTATATTCTTTAGAGAATGTAATGTAGTTTAGACAGCAAAAAGGGAACTCTAAAGTGGGGAAAAGTACACTTAGAACTGTTATGAATGACCAAGTCAGATAGCTTTCCAAAAAGCAAGAAAAAATGGTATACTACAAAATTAAGTCTTGCGTTAATATTCAACAACAGCTACCAGAAAATTGTGAATAATCAAATACTTGTTTTACATTTGATTTTTACAAACATGTCTATGGTTCTGTCTATAAATGAAGGCCTGCCACTTCATCCAGGGAAAGGAGTCCCTTTCCTCCAGTTCTCAACAAAGGATAAGGAGTCATGTTCTTTGCCATTTCTTACAGGAAGATGTTCCTACTTTTCAGCCCAGTACACACGGCCTCCCACAAACAGGCCCATCTCACCAGCCTCATCTCCTACCATCCCTCACTTCAAACTTGATCTTCTAGCAATTCTGTACTGGTATGATTCCAGCCCAAATCAGGTGTTTTGCAGAATGCCCTTTGAACAATATGCCTTTCCCCTCTTTGTTCTGTTGACAATGGCTAAAGAAGTCCTACAGTTCTGACAAATTCCCCATTCATCCTCTAGGAGAAGGACAAGGACCAAAACATTCTACTGGCTACTGTGCCAGTGGGTGGGGCCCACTTTGACTACAGACCAATGCTGAGAACTTTTAAATAACCCCATTCCAAAGTAGCTAATTCCATTCATCTCTGAGACATACGTACTTCTATTATTTGCATTGTTGCACTTGGTACACTATGCCTTAAGGCATGTGCTGAGGTAGACAGATGCCCACATCTGAATCTCCCAAATTTGTTAATATTTTACTTCCCATGGCAAAAGGGACTTTGTGGGTATGATTAAGTTGATAACTGTGAGATGGGGAGATTCTCCTGGATTATCTGGTTGAGCCCAATATAATTACAACAGTCCATACACAGGGAAGAAGGAGACAAAAACATCAAAGAAGGAGATGTGACTATGGAAACAAGGTCAGAGTGATATGACAGAAGAAAAACTCAACTGGTCATTGTTGGCTTTGAAGAAGGTGGGAGTCACGAGCCAAGCAATGTGGCAGCCTCTAGAAGCTGGAAAAAGTAAGAAAATGGATTCTTCCCTAGAGCCTCTAGAAAGAAATGCAGCTGGACTTTTCTTTTCATTTTAGAAACCTATATTGAAACACTGAAACCTATATGGACATCTGACCTCCAGAATTATAAGATAACAAATTTGTGTGATCATAAGCCACTACATTTGTGGTAATCATTACAGCAGCAAGAGGAAGCTAATACACATGACTGTTTCTCCTACTGGATTAATAGCTCCTTTAGGGTGGACACAAGGTCTTGGTTATTATTCTAATGCTATTACCTATTTTTGTGTCTCATATATACATATAAAACAGGCACTCAATAGATGTTTCTGGAGTAAATTTTTATTAAATTTCAATGTAATTTTGAATTTATCTTTAATTTAGGTTATAAAAATAATAGGAGATCAATCTTGACAATTACCAGCTAATCATTGTAGATAGAGCTCAACCTGAATTAAAGGCAAATTAATAGATTCCTAGAATTGCACTGATGTGAAAAATTACTCTCTCTCTTAACTCAGCATCCAATTTGTAATGTCAAGACCAGTAGGAGTTAACAAAGGAAGTAATGGAGACAGCATCCCATACTGGTGAATAAAAATTGGGCATCAAATTTCTTGGTATCAAATGTCATCTCTGCATCTACAAACTGTATGATCTTGGGAAAATTACTGTTTTTCTCTGTGAACTTCCATTTTGTCATCTATTAAATGATAGTAGCAAAAAAAATTCAATAACAAAAGAAGGAAACAATTTCTGCCTTTGGGATGATCATCAGAAGCAGTAAAATATATGTAAATTACCCTCAAAACCAAAGTAGATCAGTGTAGAATCAATGCAACCCAACTTAAGTTGAATTGTCACCCTGACTATAAGCGACACCAACAATTCTAGAAAGGTTTTCATGACTAAGCTAGATGTGACATTTTGGAATAACTTTTTGGAGAAGAGGAATTTTGAGGATGCTTAGAGGGGAGAATGTGCCATGTGGGAAAGCTGGAAAAGCACATGCTCAGCAAAGAGCTATTCCTGGAAGAGGAAACATGAGAGCAGTTAGAAGAATGACACACATCATCCGGAGTTGGAGCAGGATTTACAAAGCCCCTCAAGTCTTCTGAGAAAGTAATACAATTGACATGTGTTTGTGTATCTGTATGATGCAGAAGAAATAGGAAAGTTAAGGCAGAGGGACTGACAAAAAATTGGCTGTCATATTTCAGAGATAAGATGGTAGGTGCCTGACTGAGACTGCAGCAGTGAGAGAGGATGAGGCAATTCCAAAAGCATTACAGAGGAATACATTTGGTGGGGGTGAAGGAAAGGGCAGGGTGCCATGCTTCATCACCTAATGACGGCAATGCCTCATGCAGAAAATGATGTGCATTCCAGAAACTCATCTAGGGCAGAAACATGACCCCACACTGGACATGGCAAGATTAATGAAAATGCAAATGAGACTTCTTCAGCACTGATTCATGCCAAGCAATACTGTGGTACCATGACCTTACGATGGTTGTTTTTCTCCCAGTCTGAGTAACTTCCTAAACACGGAATGATAAATCGCCATATGTTACATCAAGAATGTCAAATCTCCTGCTTTAATAAAAGGTTTTCTAATCACGGGGTTGATTTCTAAATAGTTTGCATCATCTTTTGAAATAATTCACCCTATATGAACACAAGTCATTAACATTCAGTTAAAATGTCAACCTTAGAAGTATTATCTAAAAGAAACAACCTCCACTTCCACTGAACAGGCAAAAGAAAACATTCATAAAGCACTCAGGCTGCTTCTTCATAGACTGATTTTATAGGCAATGCTGAAAGATGCACGTTTAGGGGGGCATTGGAAATGCACTTCTGAAAAAATGATTTTTCTTGACTACTGTGACAAAGCAGTGAATTTGTGCTATAGAACAGCCATGAATTATTGGATAATCACATATCTTCTCAGAATAAATAAAATTCTGAATCAATATTGATTTAAAAAGAGAGTCTGGAAGCAAACAAGAACATGAATTGAGTTTGAAGGTTATCAGCTTGGGGTTTCTAATATTTCTTTCTAGCCATATTTGTATTTATTGCCCAACATGGGGCACTCAAAAAAAAAAAAAGCAATGACATACTCTAATTGCACTGGAACAATTCCCTATTTTCTTCCAGTATCATAGGTTATGCATTTCATTATAACACAAGACCCTATTTCCTTGCCTCCCCCAAAATATAACAATTTCACAATCAGAGATAGGAAATGAAGAGTATATTTACTTGCCCTGAATATAAAAATAAGTGACTTCATCTTGCCTTTCCATCTGCAGAATTCAAGCAGTAACACAGTAAATGAATAAAGGTTTTTTTTTTCCTTTATTTTTTTATAAATGAATAAAGTTTGGGGGAAATGATAGTTTTCATCATTATACAGATACAAAAGTGAACTTTTGTAAAGAAGGAGATAATCTTTTAAAGTTATAGTTGAGTAAAAGACTTTCTGTTGAACTTAAAAATAAATACTACTAGAGAAAAATAGCAAGCATTTATCAATTTATCACAAATGCATAAAGCAGCTTGCTAGCTAGTGATAACATCTCTCCTACTTCTTCCTATTGTTCACAGGTTATTGATGAGAACAAAATTAAACTGTGCATCAACTCTGACTTTTGCCACAACTCAACAAGTTGGAAGATAATGTTATCACTGGAAAAACATCCCTATTCCTGGGCCTCACTGTAGGGAAGAAAACACGCTTTAGTGAGTACTTTCTACACGCAAGGCATCATGACCCAACAAAAAAAAACTACAGGTGGAATACACTATTAGAATCTGTATTAGATGAATGCCTCTACTTACAGGATAATTGGGAGAAAATTGTGGTTAACTATGGTCTTTCACCAACGGGTCAGACTAGTCACTTAGAATGACAAACAGGGGAAGAGCAGGCAACAGGGATTACACACAACCTACTGGATGACCCACCCTAAACTGTTCTGTGCATTCAGAGAGGAGAAAGAGAAAGAGCGATTAAGATTCTTCTTTCTCAAGGCTGGGATAGGGGGAGTGGGTGTGTGCTACAGAACAAGATAATCACTTGGAATGGATGCCTGGGGATTTACCTCACTTCCTCCTATAGTCAGTCTGGTCTTCTTGGATTGAGTCAAAGATAAAATAGCCTGGATTTTATACTTGTAAATTCTATAAAGCATCTGTGAGGCAGAAATGCTCATGAATATTTTTTCCTCACAAAATGGATTTTCCACAAAGAGACTGCACATATTGTGAGTTCGTTGTCAAAAGAAAACTTCGGTCTTACTTCTTTTACATTCTATATAGATTTGGAGGTGGGAGTGAAAGACTAGGGAAGAAAAATCTAGCACTCCAGACAAGGGTTTGCCTCATAATCCGCCATGATGGTAGTAATACAAAACTGTGAAGATAAATCTGTAAGTAAAAGTTTACTTGTCAGCTCTAATTTCAAAAGTATGAGAGGTTCAACTCTCTCCATCCTCATAAAAACAACTATAAATTCTGGATATAAAGCTTAAAGAATATCTTCTAAAGCACACTGGAAAGCTGACAAAGCAGTGAAGAAATACCAGGCCAAAATCTAAGTGAAAGTAGGAACCCAGAGAGAGAAAGATACTATTAAAGCTAGTATAGCCTCAAAGATATTTACCAACTTAGCAAATTCAAGGAGCAAGGGGAACACAAGACACAGGGCAGAGGTTGCCCAAGATAAGGAGTCAAATAGGAAAATATCCCTCCATTTAGTTAGAACTCCAAAGGGATACACCCTCAGAATGAAACCCATCACACCCTTAACAAAATCACCTGACACTCAGCAGAAAGATGGGGGAAACACCTTCATTTGCATTTGCTGTGTCTGTGAAGTAATCTCAAGTGGGTTCAATCTGTAGGTATTCCTAGGCAGCTGACAAACAAACAACAGACTTCTGATGGAATGTATCTTATTCTAAGAATTCTTACAAATAATTTTCCAAAGAAAATATGGAGCAAACAATAAAAAAATAACAAGTTATATAAAGAAACAAGATACCATGAAAGAACTAGATATGCACAGACAACAGAAATAGACACATAAAGTCTTCAGATACTTGCATGATTAGTCCCAAATTATAAAACAACTATGCTTACTGGGTTTTTTTTTTTCCAGAAATAAAAGACAAACTTGAAAATAAATGTGATGAACTGTTTTTTTAAAACTACTTAGCAGATTCAAAAATGAAGCAAATTGAATCTGGAAGTGAAAAACACAATAAATAAAATGTACAATCCCATGGATAAGTTTGATAGCAGATTAGACACAGCTGAAGAGGCATCTGGCAAACAAGAAATAAGTCAAAATAAATTATTCAGAATGTAGCAGAAAAAAACTAAGAATGGAAAATATCAAAGACTAGTTGATAAAATGAGCATGGGGTGAAAAGTTTTAATATATATCAAATCAGATTTCCAGAAAGGGAGAATAAACATGATAGAGAGAGGCAATGAAAGAAAATAACCACCAACACAGAATATTTAGTATCTAGTGATAAGTTGTTCAAGAAAAAAGAATGAAATAAAGAAATTAGGCAAAAAAAAAAAAAAAGAAAAAGAAAAAAAGAATTTGCCATCAGTAGAGTCTCACTAACATATACTAAGTACACATTTCTTTAAATAAAAAAAAAGATTTATTTATTTATTTTAGAAGGAGGGAGAGAGTACATGCATGTGCAAGAGGGAGGAGGGGAAGAGAGAGAGAATCTTCAAGCAGACTCCTCACTGAGCATGGATCCCAACTTGGGGCTCAATCCCATGACCCACGAGATCATGACCTAAGCCGAAACCAAGAGTCGGATGTTCAACCAACTGAGCCACCCAGGTGCCCCTTAAGTAGATATTTCTGAGAGAAGAAAAAGTTACCCAGATGGAAGGTCTTTGATGGAAGAAGAAATGAAGAATGAAAAACTATGGGGGGAAAAAGAAATGATCACTGCCTGTATAAAACAATAATAATAAAGTCTTGTGGGGTTAAATAAAATGAGAGAAAATTATTGCAATAAAGTATGCATGCTTCAGTTTTTAAGAGTAGAACCAGCATATATTTCTTTGAAAATAGTGGAGGAAGGAAAATGGAATAAGAAAAATTAGTGAATCCAAAATCAAATAAGAAAGAGAAGAAAAATAAACAAAGAACAATCAGAGGAATAAGAAAGTACAGTATAACCTGATGTATATTGTTATGGAGCAAACGTTTGTGTCCTCCCTATATCATATGTTGAAAGTCCTAACCTCCAATATAGTGGTATTTGGAGATAGGGTCTTTGGGCGGTAATTAGGTTTAAATAAGATCCTAAGAGTGGGATTAGTGTCCTTACAAGAAAAGGAAGAGAGACCAGAGCTAGCTCTCTCTGCCATGTGTGGACCCAGTGGGAACCAAATTAACTGGTACCTTGATCTTGGACTTCCTAGCCTCCAGAATTGCAAGAAATAAATATCCATTGTTTAAACCACCCATCTATGACATTTTGTTAGAGCAAACTAAGTCATATATAAACTCAGATATATTGATGACTACATTAAATATAAAGGACTAAATGTGCCTATGAAAGATAAAAATTGTCATACTGGGAAAAAAAAAAAACCCAAAATCAAACTATATGTTGTATGTGTATCCGCCAGTGAAAGATAGAAAAAGGTTAAAGCAAACGGATGAAAAAGAAATAGTATGTAAATTTTAACAAAAAGAAAGGAATTATAGGTAATCTCTGAATACAGAAATTAAGGTAGAAAGTATTAGTAGCAATAAAGAGGATCACTTCATAATGATAAAGTCCAATTAACAAAGAAGATACAATAATTTTAAATACATGCACTTGACAAAATTTAAAATGTAAATGTATAGAACTATAGGGAGAAATAGACAAATCCACAATCATAGTAGGAAATTTTAACATACTCAGTATTTCTATTATAAAACATCAAAAAATCAGTAAATGTACATTCTCCTCAATAAATGATGATGGGACAATGGATATCCATAAAGAAAAAAAATAATAAACGTGGAGCCCTACTCACATCAGACACAAAAATCAATTCTAGATAGAAAGCCCTAAAGTAAAGGGTAAAATTATAAAGACTCTTTTTTTTTTTAAGATTTTTTGTTTATTTATTTGACAGAGAGAGACAGCCAACAAGAGAGGGAACACAAGCAGGGGGAGTGGAAGAGGAAGAAGCAGGCTTCCCAGAGGAGCAGGGAGCCCGATGCAGGGCTCGATCCCAGGACCCTGGGATCACGCCCTGGGCCGAAGGCAGATGCTTAATGACTGAGCCACCCAGGCGCCCCTATGAAGACTTTCTGACCTCAGAGAGAGGATTTATTAAGGAACAGTACAAAAAGTATTAGTCATAAAGGAAATAAGTGGTAAACTTAACTATGACAAAAATAAGAAATTCTGTTCATCGAAAGACTCAATAAGAAGAGGACATGACATCCATAGAGGGTAGTAGTAACAGGATGACATTTAATTATTAATACCAAGGATATATAAAGAACTACAGATCAAAGAGAAAAAGGTTGGTGGCAATAAAAAAGGGAGCAAAAGACTTAAGTAGGAACTTCAGAGGAGGAAACCCAAATGGTGAATAAATAATAAAGTACCATTCAATCTCATTAATAATTAGGCATATGTAAATGAAAACCACAAAAAAGAAGTAACTATCTACCCTCCAAACGTTTACTTGCAAAAAAGAGAAAAGTTCGATACTAGGATGTGTAGACAAAGACGTGTAATAGTGAAAACTCGTATGCTGCCCGTGAACATAAAATCAGTAGAACTGCTTTGGAAAAGTTTGGCATGATCTGACACTACAACAGAGCAATTTCAGTCCCAAGTTTTATCCCAAACTACTGCATATGTGTATAAAGATACAGAGACAATAATGTTCATGGCAGCATTGTTTATAATAGCCAAAAACTCAAAACAACTCAATGGCCATTAAATTTAGGTAGAGAAGACAAATTACAGTACAGTCCCAATGGAATACTAAGCCGTTACCTCCTTGCTAGAGGTAACCATTGCCCTGAGTTTTGTGATCATTGTTTCCCTATTTTTATTGTAGTTTATCATCTCTTAAGTATTCCTAAATCATATAACTTAGTTTTGGTTAGTTTTGGTTGTACACAAATGGAATGTGGGGTGGTTTGGGGTTTTTGTGGGGGTTTTTGTCTTTCCTTCTTATCATTATGTTTGTGAGTTTCATGCACCTGTATGTGAGCTTTCTCTCTCTTTCTCAGACACGCGCAGAAACACACACATATTCGTGAACATGGAAGAAAGTAAAATTCTACTTTTTCCAAGCAAAAAGTCTCACAGAGGATATTCCTATTACTTCAGAGATTCAGGTAGTCCAAGTTCAGAGATTCCAAGAGTCCATTTAGTGAACCGAGTGAGAAACCAGCTAGCTCTCATTTTGATTATAGCAGCAAAGCCTGTCTCACCTTAGCAAGTCACTTCTCTCACTCAAAGTACATAATATTACTATATATTATCTTCAATACTGTTATTTATTTATCGTCTGTTTTCTCCACTAGCATTGAAGTTCTAAGAGGACAGGGGCTTTGTTCTGTTTGCTGCTGTATGCTCCACCACCCAGAAGAGCAATTCTGGTCCAGAGTAGCTGCTGATTCGATATCTGTTATGAACATAGAATGGAGAGTCTCTTAGAGCTGTCCTTTTAAAGTTATTTGTGCTACTACTTTATACTTACTCTCCTACATAGGCTGATGCCAGTTTTAGAGTTTTCATAATGTTGTGCATGCAAATATTGGCCAGAATGCCTCGTAACATAGACTGAAGAAGTGAGGCACCTTCTCATTTTAAAAGTCTGACAAGCCCTCCAGATTTCCAACTTGCTTTCTAGAGAGGGATAATGAAGATGACGTTGCAAGGCGGGAGTACTTCTCAAGCACATTTTAGTCACTTGGGTGATGTTTCTTCCAATAGTTGTTCCTTAGGGCTGAGGCGGCCAAGGATGGGTGGCATTCCAGCCTTAGGCTCACAAAGAAGAAATAACATGGGGTAAGAGTCTCAGCACTCTTCTAACGGTGATTCTTCTTTCACATTTTATTGACCCCAAAGGCCTGCAAATTAACATGTTACCTTCCCTCTCACTACTATTTTTTAAATGAGTAAAATATTTTAGAGCGATTTTAGAGCAGTTTCCACCTCTTAAAAAAACATTGATTCTGCCTGTAGAATCACTGTAGTTCTGTTTCGTCAGCCACAGATTCCCCTGTTGATTTCCGTGCCCTAGGAAAAAGTTCTCAGAGGACTGAGGTGGCATCCTTTAGAGCAGCTTTACAGAAAGGTCCATACAGGGGTGCCTGAGTGGCTCAGTCGGTTAAACATCTGCCTTTGGCTCAGGTCATGATCCCTGGGTACTGGGATCGAGGCCCGCACTGGGCTCCCTGCTCAGCTGAGAGTTGGTTTCTCCCTCTCCCTCTGCTGTTCTCCCTGCCTGCACACACACATACTTTCTTTCTCTCTCTCACTCTCTCTGTGTCAAATAAATAAATAAATAAAATCTAAAAAATAAAATTAAAAAAAAAAAAGAAAGGTCCATACAGCTGTGTACAGGTGGGTACTTTAGGCTGAAGATAACTCAGGTTATAGCCCAATCCCAATCGTTCTCAAGGCTTCCTAATTGGTGGGATACCTGAATTAAGGTAGCTAAATGAGTTTACAAAATCAAATGATCCAGCGAATGGAACCAACCAATCAAGTGGTCCAACCAACACTTGAGCTCTTAACTCCTGGGTCTTCTCATTCTTGCCAGAACCTCCAGAATTTCCTAGACATTTGTTTTTGACTCAAGCCTAGTATGTAGCCATATGTTCTCAAGTAAAGAGCAGCTCTGGCATCTTTTTCTATGCCAAGATGTTACCTATCCAAGGAAAGTTCAATACTGTCTTCCACTTAGGCCAAGATTAGAATCAGAAGACTGAGAAACATTTCTCCATCAACTCTGAAATTTATACCTATTTCTTAAGGTTCAGTTTTCCCCCACTTTTAGTAAGATGTGCTTATTTAGCAATATATAGTCAAAACTTTTAAATTATGGTATTCTCTGTTTAACAAACAAAAATTTACCATGCACATTCTAATTCATGAAAGTTTTACAACAAAATATAACCAGTGTTGACGTACATGAAGAAATAAAAATCTCTTAACAGATTAAAAAGATGACTATAAAAAATTATAAAACTGCATTGAGTTTATACCACATAAAGATATAGTAGAAAGAGAGTGAAACAATACAGTTTGTATTTGAGTCCTATGTCTTTGACTCAATATGTAACCTTCAACAAATCATCTTACCTTTTGATGTTTTAGTTTCTGTTAAAAGAAAGATATAACCCATACACTACTCATGTCATAGATGGGGAAATCAAAGGAGATCATGATGGGAAATCATTTATAAAAAGTACATTTCCATGAATGTGAGAAAGTATGACGATGATCATTATTACTGTTTTACAGTAAATAACATATGTACAAGTTTTGACACATCATAGGTTCTCAATAAAAATGTTCCCTTCTCCTCCCTCACCATTTTCCTAAGAAGCCAGCTCAATTTTAATCCCCACACCCAGGCCACCCACTCTTCTTTTATCTTATTAGTGAGATTTAGAGACAAGAAAGGATCACCTTTACATCTTCTTTTCTTGGCTTTAGCTTCTGGTGCTTTTCCAGCCTTACCAGGCTAAAAGTGCTTTCACACACCCCTTCTCCAAGAGCTCTTAAACTTAGAGGCTCAGGCAAACTGTGATACTGTTCACGGACTGAAAGACCTTAAAATATAAACATATCCTGACCAAAAATTCCCCTTTCAGTTGATTTCAACCTCTGAACAGTTTTCTCCGAGTATCAAGCAGAATTGATTTTATTTCACTGAGCACTTAACACTGTGAAGCACGACGAGGGTCAGAAAGATGAGTCAGAAACAAGTCCTCTCGGGGCGCCTGGGTGGCACAGCGGTTAAGCGTCTGCCTTCGGCTCAGGGTGTGATCCCGGAGTTCTGGGATCGAGCCCCATGTCAGGCTCTTCTGCTATGAGCCTGCTTCTTCCTCTCCCACTCCCCCTGCTTGTGTTCCCGCTCTCGCTGGCTGTCTCTCTCTCTGTCGAATAAATAAATAAAATCTTTAAAAAAAAAAAAGAAACAAGTCCTCTCATGAACAGCATTGCAGGGTAGGGGTGGGACTGCTCACACACACAAATGACGCCAGAAGAACTGAGCCCTTGAGAGAGGAATGGGAGGGATTTAGCTGAAGAAACCAGGAAAGCTTTTAAATTGAGGAGGTGTCATTTGAGCTGGTCTGTGAAAGATGAGTGAAAGACCAGGCCCAGTGGAAGAAAGGAAAATTTAGGATGGGGGAATTCAGTGTGTCAGGAAATAGTGAATTACACAAGAAGAAAATGTGTAAACATGGTCATGGCTAGCTTAAATTAAAGATGTATTCAGATCAGCTAGTTTTACCTTTCTTATTAATTTGAATTTAACCTTGTTCTCAAACCTCATGGGAAAAACAAACAAGTAAGAGATTCAATAAATAATATGTCACACGTTGCTTCCAGAAAACCTGTTCTGAACTTCAGAAATTTCAAACAATAATTTCCCTTTAAAAGTTAACATGGTTTTTGCACCAGTCTGTTTCCAGTCTTCCACTTCTTTGATGTCACTTAGAAAAAAAATTATTCTACACTTTTCCTTAGAAAAGCTTTTTACTCTATAAGTTACTTTACTTCATAATAGAAACTGTACCTGATTCATAGTTTAAGTATTTAGTAAACATATAAAGAATAGGAAACAGACATGTTTGAGCACTCGTTTCTTCAACACATACTTAATTTTTTTTTTAAGATCTTATTTATTTATTTATTTGACACAGGGAGAGAGAGAAAGAGAGAGAGAGAACCTAAGCAGGCAGGGCGGCATGCAGAAGAAGAGGGAGAGAAGCAGGCGCCCCACTGAGCAGAGACCCTGACATGGGACTCGATCCCAGGACCCTGGGGTCATGACCTGAGCCGAAGGCAGACACTTAACTAACTGAGCCACCCAGGTGTCCCTTCAACATATACTTTAGAAAAAAAAAATGCTTGAAATGATGTAAATCAGGATGCACTGAATATGTGAAGCACAGGGGGAATGTTAAGAATTGCAGAAGCGTGATTAGCATGCATGCTGTGTTTGGTACATTTAAATGATTGTTAGCAATTGTGCTAATGCTATACCTTCTATATTTTAGACTCAGTTTAATATGTTCGTTATATGAAAAGCCAACCTTTTGCGTTGCATTTTTACATCATATTCCCTATGCTTAAGGAATATATTAGTTTGTATTTTTGCAAAAGAGCATTTAGCTATGCTTATAAAAGTTTAACAAATAACTAACAATTTTTTGTCAATGTTTATTCAGGCTGGTATCACATCACTAAGCCAAGTATTGGAATAAAATATCAGTATTATCAAGAAATTTTACTTTACCAGAATTATTTGACGGAGTAACCAATCAAGAAAAACAAAAAGTCTCTGCTAGGTATCACATTTAACAAGATCAACTGACCAATCAGGACAAGGTCCTTGTCACAATCACTGACTTGAGTAAGTATGTGTTCTGTAGATCCTAATGGGATCTGACATAGCTCATATAAACTCAGTGTTTTTTAGAAGATGCGTTTGTAAAATCTGGTTTAAGTGGGTACCTTGATAAAGCAATAAAATCAATTTTGGCTCTTCCTCTCTCTTTTAAACTGTACACACACACACACACACAACACCCACAAACTCAGAACAAATGCTCAAAATCAAGCATTGGTGTCCTGCAAAATGTGTTCCAAAGAATGTCTATTATTGTCAAAAGGAACTCTGCTCCCTGAGGCGTATGCAACTATGAGAATGTTCTGTATGTTTACTGTTTCCACACTCTGCCAAAATCTATTGCGGGACGTGGAAGTTTCCTTATGGAACATTAAATACTAACCAGTTAGATAAACATTAAGATTTGTCAACAATACTAAACTATGGTCCAATGGAAATTTTCTCTGCAGGCAAACATCTTTCTTATTCTTACAGTTTTATGAAAGACATCCAAAGAAAGCCAAAGTAATTAATTCCATCCCTTCTTACTATTTACAAACTTTGGTATAAAACAATCTGTTAAGTATCATAACAGAAATATTTTTAAATAATGTTACTTTTTGTATTTTTGGTTTTAAGGATGATTAAAACTTTTAGGAATTCCTGAGGTAAGGAGAAGATAATTACTTGTTCTTTTCAATGCAATGATTAAAATTGAGAAAACAGTGATTTACAGAAAGAATCTGCCATGATAGAACTTTCTGTTTTACGATATATTATTAATTTATTTTTAAGACAATTTAAATCAGTCTCCAGAGGTTGATTTTTAATTTTGTAATAATAATTTCAGCACACAAATTACTACTTAAAATCATTCTTTTTTCACATTTCCAATTAAATGCCATTCTGTTGTTTCATCAATACAAAAAACAAATAGCTTTCTTTTTTTAAAATTTTTTATTATGTTATGTTAGTCATCATATAGTACATCATTAGTTTTTGATGTAGTGTTTCATGATTCATTGTTTGTGTATAACACCCAGTGCTCCATGCAATACGTGCCCTCCTTAATACCCATCACTGGCCTATCCCAATCCCCCATCCTCCTCCCCGCTGAAACTCTCAGTTTGTTTCCCAGAGTCCATAGTCTCTCATGGTTCATTCCCCTTTCTGTTTACCCCCCCCCATTCTTCCTTTCCTTCTCCTACCCATCTCCCTGCTATTTCTTATGTTCTCATTATAAATGAGTGAAACCATATGATAATTGTCTTTCTCTGCTTGACTTATTTCACTTAGCATTATCTCCTCCAGTCCCATCCATGTTGCTGCAAATGTTGGGTAATCGTTCTTTCTAATGGCTGAGTAATATTCCATTGTATATATGGACCACATCTTCTTTAACCAGTCATCTGTTGAAGGGCATCTCGGCTCCTTCCACAATTTGGCTATTGTGGACAATGCTGCTATGAACACTGGGGTGCATATGGCCCTTCTCTTCACTACGTCTGTGTCTTTGGGGTAAATACCCAGTAGTGCAATTGCTGGATCATAGGGTAGCTCTATTTTTAACTTTTTGAGGGACCTCCACACTGTTTTCCAAAGTGGCTGTACCAACGTGCATTCCCACCAACAGTGTAAGAGGGTTCCCCTTTCTCCACATCCTCTCCAACAATTGTTGTTTCTTGCCTCGTCCATTTTTGCCATTCTAACTGGCGAAGGTGGTATCTCAGTGTGGTTTTGATTTGAATTTCCCTGATGGCTAATGATTTTGAACATTTTTTCATGTGTCTGTTAGCCATTTGTATGTCTTCATCGGAGAAGTGTCTGTTCATATCTTCTGTCCATTTTTTGATTTGATTATTTGTTTCTCATGTATCGAGTTTGAGAAGTTCTTTATAGATTGTGGATACCAGACTTTTATCTGTAGTGTCATTTGCAAATATCTTCTCCCATTCTGTGGGTTGCCTCTTTGTTTTGATGACTGTTTCCTTTGCTGTGCAGAAACTTTTTATCTTGATGAAGTCCCACAAGTTAATTTTTCTTTTGTTTCTCTTGCCTTTGGAGATGTGTCATGAAAAAGGTTGCTGTGGACGATGTCAAAGAGGGTATAGCCTATGTTCTCTTCTAGGATTTTGATGGATTCCTGTCTCACATTGAGGTCTTTCATCCATTTTGAGTTTATCTTTGTGTATGGTGTGAGAGAGTGGTCAAGTTTCATTCTTTTGCATATAGCTGTCCAATTTTCCCAGCACCATTTATTGAAGTGGCTTTTTTCTACTGGGTGTTTTTTCCTGCTTTGTTAAAGATTAGTTGACCATAGGGCTGAGGGTCCATTTCTGGAGTCTCTATTCTTTTCCATTGGTCTATTTGTCTGTTTTTGTGCCAGTACCATGCTGTCTTGGTGATCACAGCTTTGTAGTATAGCTTGAAATCAGGCAACATGATGCCCCGGCTTTGTTTTTCCTTTTCAACATTTCCTTGGTGATTCAGGGTCTTTCCTGGTTCCACACAAATTTAAGGAATGTTTGTTCTAGCTCTTTGAAAACTGGCATTGGTGTTTTGATCAGGATGGCATTGAAAGTGTAGATTGCTCTGGATAGCATAGACATTTTAACTATGTTTATTCTTCTGATCCATGAGCATGGAATGTTTACAAATAGCTTTCTTTTTCAATAACTGAAGAAGTTAGCTAAGTTTATAAACAAAGGAAAAATAAAACTTTACTGGAAGAGTAGAAAATAAAAGTGAACCAGATTAACCAAACACCAGGTTTCTGGTTAAACTTTTCCTTGGTTAAACTTTTCCTCTGGTTAAACTTAGCCATGTTACTGCTTTCAGCTCATAGCCTCAAGCCCCAATCATACTTTCCCATTTAAACAATTCCATTTTCTCAGCAAGCTCTGAGCTGCTAAGAAATCATATATGTTTAAAAGTGAAATTGAGTAGCTTGACTCTTTTCCACTAATGGTGGTTCTGACTGGATGATACACTTTCTTCAATGATTAGGAAAATCATATTTGTCAATGCTTCACCCTCTAGCTTTATAAGCCAGACCTGGTAACCTGGCAAAGAATGTCAAGTTCCTAAAATTCACGTTATAGGCTTTCCTTTGGTTCTAGGAGGAAAGAAAACATTTCTGGGCTCTTCGTATTCATAGGTTATAACATATACTTATACCTACCCACATCTGAAATAACTATTTTAGAAAGAAGAGTATCACTTTAATGATTTGTTTATTGGAATTTCTTTTACTTAAAACAATCCCACTATTGTATAATTCCTTTCATCTCTCCAACTACTAGAACTGACTCAGGCAGAGTATTGATCAGAATGTTCCCAAGCATTGTTTCCTATTGCAAAGATGGCCAAGGGTTTGTGTATATAGATGCCTATAGGTGACCTCTTCCAAGCAATTTATATGGAATAAGTATTTCTGACCTCTTGCCCTTGTACTAAAGTGTTCTGTTCCCAACCTAGTCTATAAAAGCACACCAAACTGTGATAAATATGTAGCTATAGAAGTAGAGAGAAATAAATGCATGGGGACTCTTGTTAATATGCAAACATGTATCATGAATCTCTGGAAACATAAGGTAGGGTTCTGGATCCATTTTGCAAAGCAAGGCATCCTTGTTATCTAGTGACAAAAGCATGGGGATATTTGTTAACATTTTTAAGTTTTTAGGGGAAATTTAAGACTATTATGCAAGTCTAGGTACAACTCAAAACCACAGATTAGAAGTATAAGCACAAAAAAGCCCATGTTCTAAGATCCAAGCCTAAGCCTAGCCCAGCACTAACAATCTTAGTGACCTGGGGCAAGTTCTTTAAGTCTTCTGAGGCTCAACCTCCTAACCTTGAAACAAAGGGATTGAAGATGATCCCGATTCCTTCAGGCTCTAAAACAACTGGCATATGGTTGCTTAAGTGCTTGTTGAATACAAACACCTATAACTGCCAAAGATCAAGAGATAGAGAATTCAGGATACAGCCTACCCAGACTGTTCTGTTCTAAAGTGGTGAAAGTGGAAAACAAGGACACTTCAGAGTCGGTCTCATAGGCTGTAGAGAGGGGACAGAATCAAAATTCCTGGAGCAGAAACCCGAGCAACTTTAGTAGAGATTATATACAGATTGTATTCAGAACATTCAGGGGAGGGGCGCCTGGGTGGCTCAGTCAATTTCAGGGCAGACTCTTGGTTTCACGCAGGTTCTGATCTGATGGGTCCCTGGATTGAGCCCCACCTCAGCTCCTCTGTGCTCAGTGGGGAGTCTGCCCCCTCCCCCCACACCCACACACTCTCTCTCTCTCCCCCAAATAAATAAACAAACAAACAAACAAACAAATAAATAAATAAATCTGAGGGGGAAAAAAACATTCAAGAGAAATTCAGAAGTGTATCTTGGTTTTCTGCAATGATCAGACAGGAAGTTGAGTAGTACACCAAAGCTTTGATACAGGATCAGAGTGGGAATGAGGTAGGCTAGTGAGAGGTATCAGTGCTTTCAGAGACAGAAAAGCAGGAATGGGAGGGAAAATGGAATTTCCCTGTTTAAGTAACAGGAAACTGAGAATTTAATAAATCTCATCTGAATGTAGTTTGTCTCCACTTGAGGACATTAATTATATGTCCATTAATATGACCATTTTTGCTGGTTATATGAAATACCATGCCTGTGCTAGAGGGAAGAATTAAACTAAGAAGCCTGTTGGGGCCTCTGGGTGGCACAGCGGTTAAGCGTCTGCCTTCGGCTCAGGGCGTGATCCCGGCGTTATGGGATCGAGCCCCACATCAGGCTCTTCCGCTATGAGCCTGCTTCTTCCTCTCCCACTCCCCCTGCTTGTGTTCCCTCTCTCGCTGGCTGTCTCTATCTCTGTCAAATACATAAATAAAATCTTAAAAAAAAAAAAAAAACTAAGAAGCCTGTTAGGAAAGAGGAGTGAGTAGGCAGATTGGGGCTGTGAGCTCAGTCTGAAATGGAGAAATCACTTCAGTTTCCCTGGTGCACGTGGTTGCCACCCAACAAGTGGAGGGGCTGAACAGAGTTTTACCAAATACTTTAAATTTCATGCTCTATCTGTCTAGGGGCAGCAAGGATAGGTAAATGGGAAATCACAGGTTCACCCCATTTCCTAAGGGAGAGAATCAAGTTTCTTTTAATCGAGAAAAAGTCTTTTGAAAAGTAGAAAACTATATGCAGTTTGTCAGATATTTATTGTGCTTATTTGCACAACTCTCTATGCCTGTTTTCTCATCTATAAAATGGAAACATAGAACGAACTTCAAAGAGTCCTTGGGTAGATTGAGTAAATTAGCATAAGTAAAACAATTTAGAATGTATACAACAAATAATAAGTGCCATATACACAAATATTTTGTTATTGTTGTTGTCATATCATCACACCCAAAGACCAGATAGCTTAACAATCAGCCTTCCTGATTCAAGAAAAATAAAAAATAAGAAACATTTGGGGAATAAAATGAATTCCATTCCAGAATAATCAATTTCATCTGGTTTATTTTCTTTCAAGATTTTATTTAAATTCGGGTTAGTTCACATATAATGTAGTATTAGTTTTAGGGGTAGAATTTAGTGATTCATCAGTTGCATATAACATCCAGTGCTCATTATATCAAGTGCCCTCCTTAATGCCCACCCAATTATCCCATCCCCCTGCCTGCTCCCCTCCAGCAACACCCAGTTTTTTTTTCCTATATTTAAGAGTCTCTTATGGTTTGCCTCCCTGTCTTTATCTTATTTTATTTATCCTTCCCTTCCCCTGTGATCATTTATTTTGCTTCTTAAATTCCACATATGAGTGAAATCATGTGGTATTTGTCCTTCTCTGACTGACTTATTTCCCTTAACATAATACCCTCTAGTTCCATCCACATCACTGCAAATGGCAAGATTTCATTCTTTTTGATGATTAAGTAATATTCCATTGTACATATATACCACATCTTCTTTATTCATTCATCAGTAGATGGACATTTGAGTTCTCTCCATTGTTTGGCTATTGTGAATAGTGCTGCTATAAATATTGGGGTGCAGGTGCCCCTTCGAATCACTATTTTTGTATCCTTTGGAAAAATACCTAGTAGTGCAATTACTGGGTCTTAGGGTAGTTTTATTATGCTGTTCTCCAGAGTGACTGTACCAGTTTGCATTCCCATCAACAGTGTAAGAGGGTTCCCCTTTCTCTGCATCCTGTTTCCTAAGTTGTTAATTTTAGCCATTCTGACAGGTGTGAGGTGGAATCTCATTGTGGTTTTGATTTGTATTTCCCTGATGATGAGTGATGTTGAGCATTTTTTCATGTGTCTGTTAGCTATCTGTATGTCTTCATTAGAGAAATGTCTGTTCATGCCTTCTGTCCATTTCCTAACTGGATTTTTTATATTTGGGGTGTTGAGTTTGATAAGTTCTTTATAGATTTTGGATACCAGCCCTTTATCTGATATGTCATTTGCAAATATCATTTCTCATTCTGGGTTACCTTTTAGTTTTGTTGATTGTTTCCTTCATTGTGCAGAAGCTTTTTATGTTGATGAAGTCTCAATAGTTCATTTATGCTTTTGTTTCCCTTGCCTCTGGAGATGTGTCTAGTAAGAAGTTGCTGCAGCCAAGCTCAAAGAGGTAGGATTTTGATGTATTCCTGTCTCACATGTAGGTCTTTTGAATTTATTTTTGTGTATGCTATAAGAAAGTAATCCACTTTCATTCATCTACATATTGCTGGCCAATTTTCCCAACACCACTTGTTGAAGAGATGGTCTTTTTTCCATTGGATATTCTTTCTTGCTTTGTGGAAGATTAGTTGACCATATAGTTGTGGTTCCATTTCTGGGTTCTCCATTCTGTTCCATTGATCTATGTGTCTGTTTTTGTGCCTGTACCATACTGTCTTGATATAGCTTCATAATACAGCATGGAGTCCAGAATTGTGATGCATCCAGGTTTGCTTTCCTTTTTTTAAGATTACTTTGGCTATTTGGGGTCTTTTCTGGTTTCATACAAATTTTAGAATTGCTTGTTCTAGCTCTGTGAAAAATGCTGGTGGTATTTTGATAGGGATTGCATTAAATGGGTAGATTGCTCTGGGTAGTATAGACATTTTAACAATATTTGTTCTTCCAACCCATGAGCATGGAATGTTTTTCCATTTCTTTGTCTCTTCCTCAATTTCTTTCATAAGAATTCTATAGTTTTCAGAATATATATTTTTTACCTCTTTGGTTAGGTTTATCTCTAGGTATCTTATGGTTTTGGTGCAATTGTAAATGGGATTGATTCCTTAATTTCTCCTTCTGCTGCTTCATTATTGTTGTATAGAAATGCAACAGTTTTCTGTACATTGATTTTTTATCTTGCAACTTTGCTGAATTCCTGTATCAGTTCTAGGAACTTTTTAGTGGAGTCTTTTGGGTTTTCTACATAGAGTATCATGTCATTTGCAAAGAGTGAAAGTTTGACTTCTTCCTTGACAATCTGGATGCTTTTTATTTCTTTTTGTTGTCTGATTGCTGAGGCTAGGACTTTCAGTACTATGTTGAACAACAGCGGTCAGAGTGGACATCCCTGTCTTGTTCCTGACCTTAGGGGAAATGTTCTTAGCTTTTTCCCATTAAGGATGATATCAGCTGTGGGTCTTTCATATATGGCCTTTATGATGTTGAAGTATGTTCCTCTTATGCCTACTCTTTTGAGGGTTTTATCAAGAAACGATGCTGTATTTTGTCAAATGCTTTTTCTGCATCTATTGAGAAGATCATATGGTTCTTATATTTTCTTTTATTAATGTGGTGTATCACGTTGATTTATTTGGGTGTATCGAACCACCCCTGCAGCCCAAGAATAAACCCACTTGGTTGTGGCGAATAATTCTTTTAATGTACTTTTGGATTCAATTTGCTAGTATCTTGTTAAGAATTTTTGGAATCATGTTCATCAGGAATTTTGGCCTATAATTCTCCTTTATAGTGGGGTCTTTGTTTGATTTTGGAATCAGGGTAATGCTGGCCTCATGGAATGAGTTTGGAAGTTTTCCGTCCATGTCTATTTTTTGGAACAGTTTGAGAAGAATAGGTATTAACTCTTCTTTAAATGTCTGGTAAAATTCCCCTGGGAAGCCAACTGGCCCTGGACTCTTGTTTGTTGGGAGATTTTTGATTACTGATTCAGTTTCTTTCCTAGTTATGGGTCCATTCAGATTTTTTATTTCTTCCTGCCTCAATTTTGATAGTTTATGTTTCTAGGAATTTATCCATTTCTTCCAGATTGCCTAATTTGTTGGTAAAAAATCGATCATAATATTTTTTTATATTGTGTTTCTGCAGTGTTGGTTGTAATCTCTCCTCTTTCATTCATGATTTAATTCATTTGGGTCCTTTCTGTTTTCTTTTTGATAAATCTGGCTGGGGGTTATCAATTTTGTTAATTCTTTTGAAGAACCAGCTCTTAGTTTTGTTGATCAATTTTACTGTGTTTTTTTTTTAATTCTGTATCATTTATTTCTGCTCTAATCTTTATTATTTCCTTTCTCCTGCTGGATTTGGGCTTTATTTGCTGTTCTTTTTCCAGCTTCTTTAGGTTTAAGAGTAGTTTGTGTATTTAAGACTTTTCTTGCTTCTTGAAAAGGGTCTGTATTGTTACATATTTTCCTCTTAAGACCACTTTTGCTGCATCCCAAAGCTTTTGGACTGTCATGTTTTCATTTTCATTTGCTCTCATGTATTTTTTTATTTCTTCTTTAATTTCCTGGTTAACCCATTCGTTCTTTAATAGGATGTTCTTTAACTTCCATGTATTTGTGGTCTCTCCAAATTTTTTCTTGTGGTTGACTTCAAGTTTCACAGCATTGTGGTCTGAAAATGTGCATGGCATGATCTCAATCTTTCTGTACCTGCTGAGGCCTAATTTGTGACCCACTATGTGATCTATTCTGACGAATGTTCCATGTACACTTGAAAAGAATGTTTTTCTTCTGCTGCTTTAGGATGAAATTCTCCGAATATATCTGTGAAGTCCATAGGGTCCAGTGTGTTATTCAAAGCCCTTGTTTCCTTGTTGATCTTTTACTTAGATGATCTGTCCATTGCTGTGAGTAGGTGTTAAAGTCCTCTACTATTACTGGATTATTATCTTTAATTTTGCTATTAATTGATTTATATATTTAACTGCTCCCAATATAGGGGCATAGATATTTACAATTGTTAGATCCTCATGTTGGATAGACCTTTTTCTTATTATATAGTGCCCTTCTTCATTTCTTATTACAGTCTTTGGTTTAAAATATAGTTTGTCTGGTATAAGTATGCCTACTCTAGCTTTCTTTTGATGTCCATTAGCATGATAAAAATTTCTCTACCCCCTCACTTTCAACCTAGAGGTGTCTTTGAGTCTAAAATGAGTCTCTTGTAAGCAGCATATCGATGGGTCTTGGGTTTTTATCCATTCTGATACCCTATGTCTTTTGATTGGAGCATTTAGTCCATTTACATTCCAAGTAATTATTGAAAGATATGAATTTAGTGCCATTGTAATACCTGTAAAATTGCTGTTCCTATAGATTCTCTCTGTTCCTTTCTAGTCTTTGCTTTTGGTCTCTCTTTCCACTCAAAGGTCCCCTATAATATTTCTTGCAAAGCTGGTTTAGTTTTCACAAATTCCTTTAATTTTTGCTTGTCTTGGAAAGTCTTTATCTCTCCTTCTATTCTGAATGACAGCCTTGCTAGATAAAGTATTCTTGGCTGCATATTTTTCCCATTTAGCACGTTGAATATCCCTTTCCACTCCTTTCTGGAGGGAAGGCACTTTCCTCCTTGCTTGCAGTGGGACGTGTCTGGACATTTAACTGGCCTTCTGAGGACAGGTCTGCTGCTAACCTTATGTGTTTACCCTTGTAGGTGAAGTACCTTTCGTCCCTAGCTGCTTTCAGAATTCTCTCTTTATCTTTGTATTTTGTGAGTTTCACTATGATATGTCATGGTGTTGACCTGTTTTTGTTGATTTTGAGGGGAGTTCTCTGTGCTTCCTGGACTTGAATGTCTGTTTCCTTCCCCAGATTAGGGAAGTTCTCGGCTAAAATTTGTTCAAATAAGCCTTCTGCCCCTTTTTCCTGCTCTTCTTCTTCTGGGATTCTTATGATACGGATATTATTTTGCTTTATGGAATTTCTGAGTTCACTACATCTACATTCATGATCTAATAGTTTTCTTTCCCTCTTCTTTCCAGCTTCGTTATTTTATCTTCTGTATCACTTGTCCTCTCCTCTGCTTCTTCAATCATCATTGTGATTATATCTAGTCAGTTTTGCATCTCTTATAGCATTTTTTAATTTTAGCCTGACTATTTTTAGGTCCTTTATCTCTGCAACAAAGGTTTCTCTGATGTCCTCTATGCTTTTTTTCTTTTTTAAAAAAGATCTATTTATTTATTTGTGAGAGAGAGAGAGAGAGAGAGAGAGAGTGGGGGGAGGGGCAGAGGGAGAGGGGAGAATCTCAAGCAGACTCCCCATTGCGCCTGATGCAGGGCCTAATCCCACAACCCATGAATCATGACCTGAGCCGAAACCAAGAGTCAATCGACTAAGCTACCCAGGAACCCCAACTTCTATGTTTTTTCAAGCCCAGCAGTAGTCTTAAGACTGTTGTTCTAAATTCTTATTCAGATATATTGCTTTTATCTGTTTTGAGCAAGTCCCTGCTGTGATTTCTTCTTGAACTTTCTTTTGGGGAGAGTTCCTCCATCTTGTCATTTTGGCTAAGGTTTTGACTTTTGTGTGTTATGAAAGCTTGTTATGTTTCCTGCACTTGAGAGTAATGGTAAATTAAAAAGGGGTCATACACTGTCCAGGACCTGGCACTTCAGGAAGTGTCTCTGGTGTATGCTGTGTGCACTCTGCTGTTGCGTTTTGGCGGCTCTTTCCCACTGGTCAGTCCTCTGCAGGTTTCCTCCTTGCTTGCAGTGGGACGTGTCTGGACATTTAACTAGGTGTGTTTTGCTTTATTTGTTGAAATATGACCAGAAAAAAAAAAAGAAAGAAAGAAAGAAAAGAAAAAGCCTGATCCAAAATTGGGAGAGAGAGAGAAAAGGAAAAGGAATGGAAAAAAGAAAAAAAAAAAAAAACCCAAAGCTACAATTAAAAAAATATAAGCCTGATTCCAAAGAAAAAGAAAGGGAAAAAAAAGAAAAGAAAAGGAAAGAAAAGAAAAGAAAACCTGATCCAAAAAAAGAGAAAAGGAAATGAAAAAATTAGCTAAAAAAAACCCCCCACAAAAACCTAGAAGCCTGATTCCAAAGGGAAGAAGAAGAAGGAAGAGGAGGAGGAAAAGAAGAAAATTACAGCTTTGTCCCATTTCTATCAGAACTGCAGGTCAGGCTTTGAAGCACTGTATGACCAGTAGACTTGGTGTATGTGGTGTGCTCCCTGTGCTGGTCTTCTCAGGGGGAAAGGCCCCCTGTGTCGGCTCAGAGTCAGTTCTGCCTGGTAAATATGCACTTCCCAGACACAGGGTTTGGTGTAAGTAGCTCCCACATCCACCGGGGGTCACTATGCTGTTCTCTGAAGTCCTACCGTGTTGATGGTGAGGGGCAAATGGAGCCACTTGACTCTCAGCCATGGACAGAAGATCTCATACCCCCTGCTGTTCAGGAAGACCCCACAGAAAAGCAAGGGCCATCAGCATTCCTGGCACCACAGCTCTCTTGTGTTTTATCTTCGGACTGTGGCTGGGGTTCAAAACTCCAAATCTTAAAGGACTGAGCACCACCTGGATCCACTCCTTCTTCTGGAATAGAGCCTCCCCACCATGCTCTGCCTAGTGTCCTTTGTCCCAGAAAAACAGTCCCATGCCTGCTCAGTGCACAGAATGTATGTTGTAGCACCGGGAAAAGCATCAAACAAGTTATCCACCTTGTGCGGGCACCTCTGTCCGCTGCCCATGAAACTCTGTTTGCTGGTGCCTGCAGGGTCTTTAGTCCTTCAAGACACAATAGGGAACGTTCTCTCCCAGTGCAACCCAGAAGATCTCTACACCACTTTGTGCACTCTCCAGCTGGCACCCTCCTTCTCCCCAGGAGCACGAGCCACAGCTCTGCTCCACTGAAAGTCACACACTTCCAAAACCTGTGATACTCAGAGGATACCCTCGCTCACCAGTCTGTGGTGCAGAAAGGTTTTCTTGTGCAGACCCAACACCGTATTCTCTCAACCCCTTTCTCTTTCTCTCTCTTTTGTCTCCCTGCAGAAAGGGTTCCCTCCCCTCTGCAGCATGGAAGTTTTTCTCTCCCCCAGTTCACTTCCATGCACCTCACACCTGTCATGCTGCCTCCCTCAAATCGTGGAGATCCTTCCTCCAAAACTCATAATGATTTCCTGGGTGTTCCCAGTGATCTGACCTCAATATAGCTGTGTTTGAGGAATGAGGAAAGCCCACGGTCCCCCTACTTCTCTGCCATCTTAACTCTCCCCTATGTTGTACCCCAACTTTATCTGTTTTTAAAAATTTTGAGGAGTAGGCAGGCAAAATCCAAACCATTTCAAGAATTATTAATGAGAGATATACACACCGCAGCTACTTAAAGTTAACTATCGAAACTAAAATGAAGGGAGTCCTATTTAACAGTGTAAGGAGACCGTATATTTTAATCATTCCTTCTTCTAAAGGCTCTTGTTCACACAGATAAAGAATAGCTGATTGCAATATTTTGTGCCAAGAGGCAGCCAATGCTATCCAGAAAGAGAAATAAAAGCTTCAAGGTAAGGAAAGAGCTCTTTCCCAGGGAATGAGAAGTCAACTTTACATAACATGTTTTGCCAAAAAGGAAATGTGTCCTTTTCCCTTAAATTTACATTTGCTGCCCTCAAGATCTCTCTAGGCTCTCTGGAATTTCTATTCAGAGTCAAACCTATTTTAGCAGTAATTTTCAATTGTTATAGCTCTAGCTAACACTGATGGTCTAAGAGAAAAAATAAGGAGCAATTAAGATTATAGAAGAGTATTTTAACCCTGGCATTTTGACCCTGAGGACACCTAACACAAAACACAATCTGACCCAAGTAAAATTAGATTAAGTAAAAATTATAATGACAAAAGAAAGCTAGCAATGCTAAGAAAATATATAGTGAACATTTTTTCTTTTTTAATAAAAATAGTTTGAAGAATCACATATTATTAACAACAAAAACTGCAAAAATTGACCTTAGAAGAAATTAAACTTTTAGAGAAATGACTAACAAAAAATAAAATTGGCAACTAACTAAAACTTATGGTAAAAATTGACCAAAAACTGATAAAGAATCATATCATCTTGTAAAAATTTGATGTGGAAAAACAAAAATATTTAATGAAGTTGAGGAAACTTAATGTAGATAAAAACATAATCAATGAATCAAATCTTTATTTTAAAATTGATACAGAAAATATGGAGTCTAATTAAAATAAGCTTAGTAGAATAAAAAAAGGATAAAACCATAAATAGTTTAACACTGTTACACAAAAAATTAAGTAATCAAATTAACTAATAGAATTTACTCTCCCCCACCAAGTGAAAGAATTGTTTACTGACCCAAATTCATAAATGTTGATATAAATCTTATTTAAATGTTGGTGTACAGAAACCGTCAAAATAACCTCAGGTTTAAATTGGGTCAAAATGTCAGAAGCAAATTACAAGGGTCAAAAAGGCAAGGTCAAAATAGCCAATATCCAAAATAATGCGCTGTCCACTGGGCTAATATAATATTTGCTTTTATGATTCCTACATTTATGTACTAAGAATTCTAACACTGACTAAATTGGTACATTAAATAAAGTGTGATTAGAGGAAAAGAGTAATATTAACTCATTAGTATTTGTGCTTCAAAAATTTAAAAGGCAGTTGATTATTTGCTCAGTTCACTACTTGATTTTGAGAACAGAAATGTAGTTATAAACAGATTCTTCTGTAGAGAATGGGCTTATGTTAAAGAAAGCGTATCTGTGTTTAGAGCAATAGCTAAAGCATAAAAACCAGTGAGGAGGCTACTGTAAGTATGTAATGACAAAGGACAATTGTTTGAACCAAGTGATGCAGTGGAGATGGTAAGACTAGAGGACTAGGGATGGAAGATAGGTAGACAGCGGATTTGTAGGACGTGAAGCTGAATTAACGAGTCTGGAGCAAGATAGAGCAATTGGGGCCAGCCATATAAATTTAGGAGTAAGCAGCATGTTTATGGTCTTTAAAACTGTGGGACAAGATGAAATCACCTAGAAGAATACAAAAAGAGAAAATGTACCTTGGGGATTCTCCAACATTCAGACTCTAAATGTTAGAGATTGGGCAGAGGAAGAGAAAACATTAGAGAGAAAGGAGGAAAACCAGGAGAGTGTGGTATCATGGAAGACAATATAGCAAAAAAGAGAGTGGCTACATGGGCTGAAGGAGAATAAGGTAAGAAAGAGAATAATTCTCTACTGCAGGAGCAAGATATATGTTCTCAGAAATGTGGCTAAGGAGGTGTTTCCCAGATGTAGTGTAGTTACAATTCCAGTTGGTGTAGGGTAATAAGAGGATAGGCAGGAACAAAGTGGAGTCAGTGCCTAAAGACAACTCTAATGAGGAGTTTCTACGAGAAAAAGCAAAGAAATAGAGTGGTATGTGGAAGATGATAAGAGCGTCAATGGAGGCTTCACCAGTTTTTTTCACAGGTATGTTTAACATATTTAGGTATGTTTATATGTAGGTGGGAATGGTGGAAGAGGAATAGGGGATAATTTCATAGCAGGGTCCTCGAGGAGCTACTAGCCACAGAGAAGACAAGGATTCCCCTTCCCTGTGAAAGCAGAGGACGTGGAGCCCATGGGATAAAGTCACCAGCTTCTCTGGGTCTCAGCTTCTTTGGAACAGGAGGCTGCTGAAGAAGGTTTTCTATGGGCTAACCTCAACACTACTCAAATTCTCCCAAGCTCACCTACATTATTAAACACAGTTAAGCTTTCTTTAACATAAGACTCTTAAAAAGAAGTGTAAATGTTGAGTGAATGGGTCAAAGAGAAAAGACAAAAATGGCATCCAATTCATCTGCCATGCCTATTCACCCATTCAACCCCAGTTCCTGGGTGTCACACTCTCAGGATCTGGAGGTGTTTCCTCAAATATAGCTGCACTTTCAGGCGATGCAAAACCAACAGTTCCTCCTGGGCCATGGTTCAGCAGTGAGTCCCCCTAGATATATCTTCTCTGGGAGGATGGAAATTGCAAAGGGTCTCAAGGCAATATTCTACATTGGAGTTTTTCCCTTTCTTTGAAAATTCCTATTCATCCTAGCAGAATCAGTGCTCTGTGGTCCCTCTCTCCTTAGTCTATTAAATCAGAAGTGGAGACTTATTCTTCTTTGGCTCATTTATGTCACAAATCTTGTCAGAAAAATGATGATTTTATTATAGCTCTAATTACTTTATCCTCATTAAGACAAGGTTTATGAATGAAAATATAACTGATCATACTGAGCAGTAAAATATCATTTTGAATCATGATACATTTTGAGTTAAAATAACTCACTAACAGAGATCTGATAGCCCAAAAGACTTGGCATCTATTTTTTTCCAAAATAGGGGGAAAAAATATCTGCTGATACATTTTCCCTCCCTAAGGTTAGAAAATCACAAATGGAAATTTACAAAATAGCTTCTACAAGTGATTATATTACCTACCTTTCCATCTTATAGGATCATATGTGATCAAATTAAATCTGTGCGATGGAACTTTAAAGACCATAAAATGCTATTATATGTGTAAGAACAAACCTTAGAATATCTACCTAGGTACAATGAAACCTAACAAGCTTCAATAAAGAGGCTTTGAGAACAGAGATAGGAAAATGCATACATGATAACCCTTTCAGTTGAGGATTTGGGATCCAGGTACTGTTGGAAGTCACAGCAGAAAAGTACTTATTTGTGTATCTCAGGGGCAATGAGAGCACATCGGGGAAGAACAACTCTTGAAACCAGTGCTGCTCAAACTTTCAATTGCACATGAATGACTTGAGGATCTTGTGAAAATGCAGATTCTGATTCTGTAAGACTGGTGCAGGGCCTGACATTCTGCCTTTCTAGAAGAGCTCCCAGGCAATACCCCTGATGTTGGTCCACAGACCATACTTTGAGTAGCAAGACTCAACTCTAAGGGGCTAGCTGAGGAGTGAGCCAGGTGTCACAAAAAGAGGACTGGGTAAGATTTAGTGTTATGAAACAGCCAAGAAGCTCGACAATAGAGATCTTTATCAGAAAGAGAAATTTAAATAACACATGAGTTAAGGTCATAAGCTGAGATTCAAGGATGGGAAGAAAGCAAGATGTATGGGGTGGCCTGGGTTAATGAAGCATCAGCAGCTATATGACGTTCTTCCTAAAGGATTTTTTTTTTTTTATAACTCTAAAGAGAGGAAATCCCTTTAGGAGGAAGAAATCAGCCACTTGAAAGAAGGACCAAACAAGCCATGAGCAATTAGTCTTTATCAACCAAATATTTAGGTGTTCCTAGATTTTGAAAGAATCATGTATTTCTTAAATGACTGTCATGAAGAATTCTTAGACTAACTTATCACTTAACACTCAGACTATGACTTACCATAGGTCTTGTCCTCTAAGAAAGTGTCTGGTAGTTCTAGGAAAAAACATAAAGGGCAAACAAATCTTTATTTGTAGGAACTGGTGATTCTGAAGCTCTACACCCATCTCTCTCTGACATAAAAATTCTAGTTCTTAGACTTTAACACACAGAGTAATAGAAGGTCAGTCAGACGAGCTGAACAGATACTTAATACCCAAAGTCACTAATCACGGGCATTTAATCTTAGGAAGTCCAAAACAAGTTGCACGAAAGTACTGGAGGTAAAAGGTTTGGGGTGGGAGAATAAAGCTGCTAACGCTTCCATTTTCTTCCATGCCCTGTACAAGGTGACACGCACAGTCTCAGAAAATTCAGCACCAAGAAATAAGGTGCTTTGTTTACTTTCACTTTATGTTTCTGCTTTGACCTCAGAAGATGCATGAGTCATGAAAAACTTAACATGCATTAAATACTCTCAATTACATGCAGAATAGCCAGTAAGACTAGAGAAAAAAGATGTAACCCGAATTCTGCAGCCACACTTGAACCACATTACATGTGACCTTTTGCTTTAACGGTAGCTTGCACATGATAACTATTAATGTAGCCTATTCAATTTGGAAGATACAGTTTATGGGGTTTTGGGGGGAAGAGGGAGAAGGGGGGTGGATATGGCAAGTTCCATAATGAACAATGATAGCACACTAAGGTTTTACTCTTCAAATAATCCCATACATATGTGAAACCAAAACATTAATACTTTCTTTTCTTTTAATGTTTTTTTATTATATTATGTTAGTTACCATACAGTGCATCCCTGGTTTTTGATGTAAAGTTCAATGATTCATTAGTTGCATATAACACCCAATGCACCACGCAATACGTGCCCTCCTTACTACCCATCACCAGCCTATCCCATTCCCCCAGCCCCCTCCCCTCTGAAGCCCTCAGTTTGTTTCTCAGAGTCCATAGTCTCTCATGCTTCATTCCCCCTTCTGATTACCCCTCCTTTCTTTATCCCTTTCTTCCCCTACTGATCTTCCTAGTTCTTATGCTCCATAGATGAGAGAAACTATATGATAATTGTCTTTCTCTGCTTGACTTATTTCACTTAGCATTATCTCCTCCAGTGCCGTCCATGTTGCTACAAATGTTGAGAACTCATTCTTTTTGATAGCTGAGTAATATTCTATTGTATATATGGACCACATCTTCTTAATCCAATCATCTGTTGAAGGGCATCTCGGCTCCTTCTACGATTTAGCTATTGTGGACAATGCTGCTACGAACATTGGGGTGCACATGGCCCTTCTCTTCACTATGTCTGTATCTTTGGGGTAAATACCCAGTAGTGCAATGGCTGGATCATAGGGTAGCTCAATTTTTAACTTTTTAAGGGACCTCCACAGTTTTCCAGAGTGGCTGTACCAACTTGCATTCCCACCAACAATGTAGGAAGGATCCCCTTTTTCCACATCCTCTCCAGCAATTGTTGTTTCTTGCCTTGTCAATTTTTGCCATTCTAACTGGCATAAGGTGGTATCTTAGTGTGGTTTTGATTTGAATTTCCCTGATGGCTAATGATTTTGAACACCGTTTCATGTGTCTGTTAGCCATTTGTATGTCTTCATTGGAAAAGTGTCTGTTCATATCTTCTGCCCATTTTAAGATTTATTTGTTTCTCGCATATTGTGTTTGAGAAGTTCTTTATAGATCTTGAATACCAGTTTTTTATCTGTAGTATCATTTGCAAATATATTCTCCCATTCCATGGGCTGCCTCTTAGTTTTTTTGACTGTTTCCTTGGCTGTGCAAAAACTTTTTATCTTGATGAAGTCCCACAAGTTCATTTTTTCTTTTGTTTCTCTTGCCTTTGGAGATGTGTCATGAAAAAGGTTGCTGTGGCCGATGTCGTAGAGGTTGCTGCCTATGTTCTCCTCTAGGATTTTGATGGATTCCTGTCTCACATTGAGGTCTTTCATCCATTTGGAGTTTATCTTTGTGTATGGTGTGAGAGAGTGGTCAGGTTTCATTCTTTTGCATGTAGCTGTCCAATTTTCCCAGCACCATTTATTGAAGAGACTGTCTTCTTTCCACCGGATGTTTTTTTCCTGCTTTATCAAATATTAGTTGCCCAAAGAGCCGAGGGTCCATTTCTGGGCTCTCTATTCTGTTCCATTGGTCTATGTATCTGTTTTTGTGCCAGTACCATGCTGTCTTTGTGATCACAGCTTTGTAGTACAGCTTGAAACCCGGCAACGTGATGCCTCCAGCTTTTTTTTTCCTTTTCAACACTTCCTTGGCGATTCGGGGCCTTTTCTGGTTCCGTACAAATTTAAGGACTATTTGTTCCAGCTCTTTGAAAAATGTCATTGGTATTTTGATCGGGATAGCATTGAAAGTGTAGATTGCTCTGGGTAGCATGGACATTTTAACTATGTTAATTCTTCCGATCCATGAGCATGGAATATCTTTCCATCTTTTTGTGTCTTCTTCAATGTCTTTCAAAAGTGATTTGTAGTTTTTAGAATATAGGTCCTTTACGTCTCTGGTTAAGTTAATTCCAAGGTAACATATGATTTTTGGTGCTATTTTAAATGGAATTGATTCCCTAATTTCTCTTTCTTCAGTCTCATTGTTCGTGTATAGAAATGCAACTGATTTCTGAGCATTGATTTTGTATCCTGCCACATTACTGAATTGCTCTATAACTCCTAATAGTTTGGGAGTGGCTTCTTTTGGGTTTTCCATATAGAGTATCATGTCATCTGTGAAGAGAGACAGTTTGACTTCTTCTTTGCCAATTTGGATACCTTTTATCCCTTTTTGTTGCCTGATTGCTGTTGCAAAGACTTCTAGTACTATGTTGAATAATAATGGCGAGAGTGGGCATCCTTGTCGTGTTCCTGATCTTAAGGGAAAGGCTTCCAGCTTTTCCCCATTGAGAATGATATTTGCTGTAGGCTTTTCATAGATGGTTTTTATGAGATTGAGGAATGTACCCTCTATCCCTACACTCTGAAGGGTTTTAATCAGGAAAGGATGCTGTATTCTGTCAAATGCTTTTTCTGCATCTATTGAGAGAATCATATGATTTTTGGCTTTTTCCTTCTGGATAAAATCTATGACACTTATCGATTTGCGAATGTTGAACCACGCTTGCATCCCAGGGATGAATCCCACTTGGTCATGATGGATAATCCTTTTAATGTACTGTTGGATTCTATTAGCCAGGATCTAGTTGAGAATTTTGGCGTCCATATTCATTAGGGAAATTGGTCTGTAATTCTCCTTTTTGATGGGGTCTTTGCCTGGTTTGGGGATCAAGGTAATATTGGCCTCATAGAATGAGTTTGGTAGCTTTCCTTCTGTTTCCATTTTTTGAAATAGCTTTAGGAGAATAGGTATTATTTCTTCTTTGAATGTTTGGTAGAATTCCCCAGGAAAACCGTCCAGTCCTGGAGTTTTGTTTTTTGGAAGGTTTTTTTAATCACTGTTTCAATCTCTACATAATTAATTGGCCTGTTTAAAAAATCAATTTCTTCCTGTTTCAGTCTTGGTAGCTTATAGGTTTCCAGGAAGGCCTCCATCTCTTCCAGATTGCTTAATTTATTGGCATAAAGCTGTCGATAAAAGTTTCTAATAATCCTTCCAATTTCATTGGTGTTGGTTGTGACCTCTCTCTTTTCATTCATAATTTTATTAATTTGGGTCCTTTATTCTTTTGGATAAGTCTTGCCAGCAGTCTGTCAATTTTATTGATTCTCTCAATGAACCAGCTTCTAGTTCTGTTGATCTGCTCTACTGTGCTTCTGGTTTCTAATTCGTTGATTTCTGCTCTAATCTTGATCAACTGCTTTCTCGTGTGCGGATTAGGCCTGTTCCTCTGTTGCTGTTCCAGCTTCTTGAGGTGAGAATATAAGAACTGCATTTTGGATTTTTCTATTCTTTTGAGTGAGGCTTAGATGGCTATGTATTTTCCCCTTAGGACTGCCTTTGCAGTATCCCATAGGTTTTGGACTGATGTGTTTTCATTCTCGTTGGTCTCCAAAACATTAATACTTTCTATGAACACTCCATTCTCTGGTACTTTATCACGCTTGTGAAGCCATTTAAAAAGAATTCTCACTATAGAGCCAATGGGCAGAAATTACAACACTTGGTCTAAGCATTGATGCTTCTCATCGATGTAACAATAGTAAATCATGGAGAGTCAGAGTTGGGGTAAAGACTCTAGGGAAAACGAGCATTTGTAAACTGTGTTCACTTGGGAAAGATAATGATAATTAAAATAGCAACCGATTTTTGAATACTTACTATGCACCAGGTGTCATGCTTCACTTACATATTTTTTTTAATATTCACAACATCTCTTGCTGTAGTCTAATAATCAATTCTCCTCTAAAAATGAAAAGTTGAGGTTCCCAGAGGCAATGTGAACTTTAGGGTCTAATCTTTGCTTAGAGTCACCACCCTGCTAGTAAGCGATGGATCTGAAATTCAAACAGGTTTATGTAGCTCCCATGTCCACTCATAACCAAGCACAACTTCCAGCCTCTGATACTAACAAATGTATCACAAAAATAAAGATAATTCATAAAGTATTTAGGACACTCCCCGCAACCCAACCACACCCCCTTTAAAATAGCAATTCTGGACCAGATTCATTAGAATGATAAGCATTATCTGATTTCCCAGCTTTTGCCTCATGGGCATATAGGTTTCAGAGTTAACATTTGAGAAGCCAAATAAAGCTTCCCAAATGCGGTAAGAATGGCCGTCCCTCACTGGTTTCATTAGACTTAAAAGCATGTATGTTCAGGCTGAGTACTTGAGAGAGAAAATAACATGTCAAAATCCAATATCAACTGTTTCATTCCTATTCCTGGGCCCTAAGAAACTAGACTTGCCTTTCATATGCCAAAAATAAAAAAACAATAAAATTTGAGGTTTGTAGTCTTATTTTAAAATCACATCACAGTGGTTTTTGTAAACGGCCCATGAGTGTACTGCTCTAATCAAATGCTAGCTCATGCAATAAGGGCCTAGCCTCTGCCTCAAGCTCTGTACTCTGATCTTCCCCAACTCCTCCAGTTATATATACTAATGAACTCCATCTGTAGGCTCAGGCCCATTGGAACCTGTGCTGGGTAGGGCAGGAAGCACATCAGTAATCTCAGCCCCAGCAGATGAAGGAGAAGGGAACTGGCTACCCACTGTAATATAGGTGCTTTACAGACACCATTAAATCCTCAGCAACTATACACCGTAAGTGTGATTATTCCCATTTTACAGATAAGGAATATGGAAAATCAGAGTGTTTAAAGTACCACGTTTGTATAGTCTTATTGTTTAAAACAAAACAAAGCAAAGCAAACAAACGACTAACATAACATAATAAAAAAAATTATTATTAAAAAAAAAAAGCAAACAAACAAAGCCGGACCTAGGTGCTCGTCTCCCATTACCCAGACTGAATATCATACAATATAATTTTGACTCCTTCCTCGAATTTGCATAATGAGTTAAAATATCCAAGTTCTCACTCTCTCTCTCTCTCTCTTTCTCTCTCTCTCTCTCAGTGTGATCAGTTCATAAGATGGTTGAGCCAGCTTTCTATATAACCTTATGTCTTTTTCAAAAGCTGTGAGAAAGTTGTGAAAACATTCATATATCATGCAGACTGCCTTATGGTGTATACAAACACTAAAGCCAAACTATTTTGACCCTGGTAATTGCTGGGAAGACTGGAATCTCCAATGAGGTGAGCTCCTGGATATGCATGCTGCCCACTTCTGTCTAGTTCTGTAGCATCAGTATATAGTTGGAGATGGGAGCAATTGGACTATACTTCCCAGTCTGATGGCTGTGTCTTTTACCACCTTCATTCCCCTGTCTTTCTTGCTTGAAAGGTGCTTAAGGGGATAAAGATGAAGATTGGTTGGAGATAGGGATAGAGGAGGGAGTAGCAATGAGTGGAGCCAGGTTGGAAATTGGTGAGAGTCATGTTCTTGCTGTGTCTGGAACCTTAAAAAGAACTAGGGCGCCTGGGTGGCTCAGTCGGATGAAGGTCACCTCTTGATTTCATCTCACATCATGATCTCAGGGTCATGGGATACAGCCCTGCATTGGGCTCTGTGCTCAGCAGGGAGTCTACTGCAGATTCTCTCTCTCCCTCTCCCTTTACCTCTCCCTGCCCCTGCTTGCACTCTCTCTCTTTCTCTCAAACAAACAAATAAACCTTAAAAAGAAGGGGGGGGAAGAGAAGGAGGAAAAGGAGGAGAAGGAGGAGGAGAAGGAGAAGAAGAAGAAAAAGAAGAAGAAGAAGAAGAAGAAGAAGAAGAAGAAGAAGAAGAAGAACAACAACAACAACAACAACAACAACAACAACAACAACAAAGACCCTAGTCCTACATTCAAGCTCAGCATCACTAACAATGAAGAAACCGATATTATGTTTCTCCTGATGTGATACAATGGAGATCATTACAGCATATCTAGAATGTATTCTGGTCCAAAAATGTTTAACAGGAATCCACCAATTATTTAGGTTTAAAACCTAAGCTACACTTTATAGGATATATAGGAAATAAAGAAACAATGTAAATGATACCCCTGGGAAGGAACCAAACAAATCCAGAAACTGAGATACTCTGCAGAACAACTGGAATGACATGTCAATATTAGGAGAAAAAGGGACCTTGCTAATTAAAAGATTAGAGACTTAAGTGATGTAACCACCAGATACAAGGTTTGGCCCTGGATTAGATCCTGATTTGGACAAAATGCTATAAAGACATTTATGGGGCACAACTGGAGAAATCTGAATATAGAATGAATATTAGATAAAATTAACATTTGTTGAACTGGAAAAATGGAAACTGTTTGACGAAAGAAAGCAGGTAGCAAACAACATGTAAAGCAAATTCTTATAAAAAAATATAGATCTGGAAGGAAATAGGAGAAAGGTTGTATATATGGTTGATTGTATATGTGATTATATCTGTGGTACTTTATTTAGTTTAATTTTACTTTGCTATATTTTCTAACTCTACAATGTCCACTAAACTGCTTTTATAGTAATAAAAATATTTTAATTTAAAAAAGAATTAGGTATTAAAATGGAAGTGCATGGTCCCTCCCACAGAGTCGATTATTTAATACTCATAATACACATCTAGTCAGTAGATAATCAGGAACAAAACCCAAAGGCTGACATTTTTCAGTATGACCTTAACTTCTGTCTACCCCCTGGGTTTCAAGTACTAGGAAAGTATCCCAGCATTCATGCAGCCTTAGCATTTCTGCTAGTATCCTGTGCTTATCCATCAAATGTGTGTGGGGCCCATCAGATGGAGAACCTGGGCTTCTGCCTTAGATTCTTAGCCCAAGGCTGCATTTCTTTTCCTGAGCTCACCTGGCTGGCTTTGGCCCTGAGGTCCTGCCTTACTCCTGCCAGCCCCAAAGACTGGATCCTGTTCTCAGTACTCCAACTCTTTGGCTTGGATAGGTCTGAATATAAAAAATGCTTAGAGTCACAATGCTGCCATTTATCTGAATTTCCAACACCTTCTGGTGGCTGGAACCTTCACTGCTGAGTCCTGCCTGCCAACCTCTGGGGCTATTGCCTACTTAGACGGCACCTGAACTTGTCATGCTCAGTATACTGCAAAGAACCACGTGGCTGGCCATGTAGAGTCAGCCACTCTAGCTGACATCATTTCTCCCTCTGTCCTGGCTTCACTAATCCCAGCTACAGAGACCTGGCAGTCTGCAAACCCAAGACAGATGTGATACTAAGCCTGCAGCATCTGAGAAAGAGCCAGACTTGTTGAAAGGGAGAGCTAGAACCAGGGTGTGTGCACAACTATGTCCATAGGGTCATTATTTCCTCCCTCCCCTAATTTAGTCATTCGTTTCACAAGGATTTATTGACCTCTTCCTTGCTATCAAATACTATGCTAGGCACTGAGACTACATGGGTGACTAAAAGAATCCCTGCCCTCATGGAGTTGTTTGTAATACATCAGGATGAGAGACTTTAAGCAAATAAGCACACCAATAGTTATTCACTTCCAACAGATATGATAGGCGCTATGAAGGAGAAGTGTAACGTATGAGGACAAGAAAAAAATTTAAAGGATGAGTAACAGTTGGCATGATGGTCGGCAGTCTTGGCAAAGGATACAGGATGGGCAAAGACCCTAAGATAGGAAGGAGCTTAGGCTACTCTGAGGAACAGAATCAAAGCCAGCAAGGCTGGAAGACACTGAGTGAGAGGCTGTGACGTGAGGTGAGGCTAGAGAAGCAGGAAGGGAGGCAAATGGATACACTTGACTGCCATATAAAAGGGCCAGATTATGCCCCACTTAGATGCCCTTGTAGAAATGCTTGAGCACCTGAGGTCTGAGTTGGACCTGAAGCCGCTGAGTATCATCTGTAACCTTTTATGTTCTTCAAAAGAACTGCAGTTGTCTAAATAGATAACAATATTCTGGGTATCATGGTCAAGGACTGGAAACAAAATAAAAATCATTATCCTATTCATGAGTAACCTTTTTTGCAGTTCTAGTAGCCACAAAGAGAACTGTAGTGGAGCAAGGGAAGGCCCAGGGAAAGTCAAGAGAGAAAGGACCTGAAAATGTGGTCCAGCACCTTTCACAAAAGATGACGGTGCTGAAGAGGGTGCAGGCCTGGGGGTCCCAGGCGCCCCTCACAGGGACAGCCTTGGCAGGACAGGTAACGCTGAACAGGTGCAGGCTGGGTGTAAAATGACCGAGGTCTATGAAATCAAAAGCAACACAAGGTTACAGAGAAGAGGAAATTGAACACTTTTAGTAATTAGAAATGGTGTAGGGGCGCCTGGGTGGCACAGCGGTTAAGCGTCTGCCTTCGGCTCAGGGTGTGATCCCGGCGTTGTGGGATCGAGCCCCACATCAGGCTCCTCTGCTATGAGCCTGCTTCTTCCTCTCCCACTCCCCCTGCTTGTGTTCCCTCTCTCGCTGGCTGTCTCTATCTCTGTCGAATAAATAAATAAAAAATCTAAAAAAAAAAAAGAAATGGTGTATGTTTTTATGGAATGTAGAAGGTTTGAAAACTCATAGCCTGAAAAAAATACATTTCAGACCAATGAGATCAAGTTCTGCTTTCTGCTTGGCCACGGCTCAGTCAGAGAAACCCTCAGTCCCTCTGTGGCCTGTGTCCCTTTTGCTGTGTCTGTCTCCTCATCTGTAAAATGGGACAAAGTGTCATCATGGGGCTGTTGTAAGAAATAAATGACATGATACAGAAATGCTCACTACAGTGTCTGTCACTTAACAGTCCGTGAATGTTAATACCTTTTCTTATAGAAACGGGAGCTCTGAAAGATGCTGGCCCATGAAAATAAAATAGGTAGTAAGTTGTGATTAATAAAGAAGAACTTATTTTCTAAATCACTGATATTTCTTAAAATAACCTGAACTATGAAGAAAATTTATGTACCTCAAAATGCACCCAATTGTATCCCTTCCAAAACCACAATATTTCAGTAGATGATCATTGATATTTATATATGGCAGGAGTCTCACAACACTCTTTTAAAAATCACGACCCAGACAATTTTGGCCCAAGGCTGTTTCAGTGTTTATCCACTTGATTGTCAAGGGCTTTTACCACTATGATAGACATCCTCCTCCGCATACATACACATATTTTCCAGGATTCTTGAACTTACGTTTTTTCACCTGTTCCTCCCTTTTGATCTTCTCCTCAATTAACTCATCCTTGTTCCAGATATTCAGATATAACCTGTCCTACTTTTAAATTCTCTCTTAACAGATGTCTTGAGTGCTATAGTGTAAATTAGTGTAATGTGCTACATATTTTAGAATAAAACTGAATATCCATATTTGTACTAACTACATTTTTAAAGACCCAAAGAAAAGAAATTTGAAGCACAAATTCCTTGCAGAAGTTGTGGTATTCAAGTGGTGTATGGCAGACAAAGGGAAGTAAAGAATAGGTTCGAAAATAATTGTGCCATTTCTGAGTTCATCATACAATCACCTGCTATACCTATTTATAAGTCATGTCACATTTCCCAACATATACAACTGTCTCTTTTCATTTGTGATTTTTTTAAAAAAAAGCCAATCCTTCTGTGCCCCAAGAAAGACCAAGTTCATTGAATAAAAAAGATCCATATCATATCATGTCAAGCAATGTCATCCTAAATATATCCATGCCTCTAGGATTCATCTCCTTTGTCCAGATCAACACCATCCTTTGAATGAGGAAAGGTGCAATCTCTTTCCATATCAGGTGAGAAAAGGAAAGATAAAAATTAAGTAGAAGACAGAATCTAACAGCTGCATATAGAAACACAAACTTGAGGGGTGCCTGGGTGGCTCAGTCGGTTAAGGGTTTGACTCTTGATTTCAGCTCAGGTCGTGATCTGGTTGTGAGATCGAGGCCTACATGGGGCTCCATGGTCGGGGCAGGGTCTGCTTGAGATTCTCTCTCTCCTCTCCCCCTGCCCCTCCCCCTGTTTGTGTGCTCTCTGTCTCAAATAAATAAATAAATAAATAAATAAATAAATAAATAAATAAATAAAATCTTTAAAAAAAACCCACAAACTTGAAAATCTCAAGTTTGTGGAAAATTAACATCATTGATTTTACAAATTTTTGCACTGTGTTTTGGGAGAGGGAGGTTGTAGAAGTGGTGCTGGTAATATTTATGTACTATTTTAAAATAAAATAGTTTTGTATTGTTATTATTCATTCAACCAAATTTCTTGAGCACCTGCTCTGTGCTAATAGTGTAGCACTAGGGCCACAAAGAAATAGCAAGACCCTGTCTCTGTCTTTGAATAGTTTATGCTCCAGTGAAGATGAGAATTTTACTATATCCCTTGAGGCAATGACAATAAGATACGGGGAATTTAGGTATTTGAAGTATAGAGTCTGGAAGTTAGCAACTTTGGGGATTCAAATTGGACTATTGGCATAATGGTGTAACCCATGTTTGAATGTCAGCATAGTCAATGCCAGAATTGTATTCAGGTCCATGAAACTAGAAAGCTGATTAGATAAAGAAATGGCATTCAACAAACCAACTCATTCCATTCCATTACCTTAAGCATCTTTAGAGAGGAAGGGGGGGTTCTCGAGAGCAATGACGCAGAGTTAAATTTGCCCCATGAAGCAGGTTAAGCAAATTTGTCTGGTACCAAAATACTAGTCAATTCCCCAACCTTCGAGAGACATCTGAAGGTTGGTCTACAGATCGCTTCACATAGACTCATCTGCCTTTGGAGAATATCCAATAATGCTTCCCCTTGTAAAGGTCAGAAGTAAAAACAAGAGCTATACTCCAGTCCAGGTAATGGACAAAGAAGAAACAGAGCCATACTCCAGTCCAGATAATGGACAAAGAAATAAGCATAAGCTACCAAGGATGTGATGTATTGAATATAGGAAAAGATTAAATAGTCACAAAAAAGAATGTGAGTGGTTCTTCCTTTGACAGTCATTGACCCATAACAGAATCCAATCACCACACACAGAGGGAACAGAACCATGATCCTCAATGAGAAACAAGAAAACTCTGGTATGATTGGTGTGGGGGGAAGGAGGGGAGAAGGAGGAAAATACAGTCAAAGAAATACAGAGAGATCATTATATATGCACAGATAATACTCTTAATAGGAGTTTTTTGGAATATTTTTCCATCTTTATTCTAAACAGCTGTCACACCACAATGCTATATTTCATTGTTGTTGTTGCCATGGGGTTTAGAATGTGTGCCAAAATACAATTGTTAGTTCAGTGTAGCCCATATCCTTAGATGGAAATATTCTTTGTTGGATGACAATTCACTATGATTTGTGAATTTTGCAAGATTTTTCATCTCAAACTCCAAATGAGTTCAGAATGACAGTTTTCAGCCTACCTTCAGTATTTAATTAACTCGAGCAAATTTTATTCACTAGGATTTGATGAGGGGAAAAAAACAGAAAGAAAATGTAACATTTTGTAATACTGTTCAAACACAGAGACATGGCATTTTCTATGCAATAACATCGTAGTTTTATTTTACTTGACTGTAAGTTAAGTGTAAAGAATCTGTCCTTTTATGTTTGTATCTCCCATGCATAGCACAGTGCCAGGCACATCTAATATTCAACATATATCGAATGAATAAATAAAAGAATCAATTTCAGTTAGTGGGAGGGAAGGGTGCATGAGTTCTGTTACCACATAGAATAAGGAGAACCAATTTGTAACACAGCTGCTTCCATAACTACATCCCGGGCCCATTTCAAATATTTCAATCACAGTGCTCTATACCTTAAGCCTAGACATGCCTCAGAATCCTTCTCAACACAATACTCCAGGCAGGAACACTCCACTAAATCAAAGTTAGCTTTTAGAGTGAGATCTATTCCTATCACTGCAATAAAGGTCTCCATCAGCCAAGCCATAAGAAGGAAAGATTTTTCCAAATTTTCTCCTCTGGTATCAACATACATATTAACAATTCCAATAATTGTCATATCCATGAACATATATACTTTAGAATATGTTATTCTGTCTTCTTTCTCTCTTACAAGTTACTATGCACACCCATAAGTCTTGAGCAGACCACAGACCCAGCACAAGGCAGCTTTTGTTGATATACTTGTTGTAAGTAAAATAAATGTGTGCACTTAGACTATTATGATATTTATAAAATTTGACATTGATTTTTCTGTTATCTGAGATCTTACCTATTTATTTAATGTGTCTAGATCACCATGGAATCACTAGTACCTGGGGCATATGAAGTGCTTAATAGATATTTATTGATCAACTGGATAATAAAATTTTCAGGTCCTACGACTTCCTTTCTCCCTACTGTAAACATTTACCATGCTGAGCATGGGTATCTGGGACAGTTTCTGCCTATCCTGACCCTCACAGAATAGACCACAATAAAATGTGCTATCCACAAATTACAAATTTTACTCTAGCCAGGTCTCTGGGTTACTGTGGCATAAGTTCAGTGGTACATTTTTTAGGAATCCCTTTTCCACTAGTATGGTGGCAGGTTGATTGTGAGAATACCCTGTGGCCCCATGCTAAAAAAAACCAAAAACAAAAACAAAAAAAACCCAAACAATAAAAACCATATAGCTAGGAATAAACAGAGTCCCAGGCACCCTACAGGAGCTGGAAGCTATGCTCTCCTTAGCTTCCTACCTTATGTGGCCCGTCTTACTTTTCTTTCTTTATCTGTTGTCTTAGTGTCTTCTTTGTGCTCAATTTCTCATGCTCTCCATTTTGAATATGGATAATGAAGCTCCATAATCAGAAGGGAGCCCTGATTCTTTCCCCTTTTTTCCACCAGGTTCTTTTCTGCTGGGACTAGATCTTGATTCATTACCCCCTCACCCTCCTGTCTTTTAACTAAAACTTGAGTTATCAAAAACATCCTGTGCTAAACATGTCCATGCTTTGCCGAATTGTCCTTGAACCCACTACTCTCTTTTCTAAATCAGATTCACATTGACCAATGACCTGGTCAAGATCAGGTTTGAAACAAACAAAACAAAAGTTTGGGCTCTTTGTTTTAGATTGCCTTTTCCTCTCTGTGAAGGCAGGATTACACTAGCAAACCTTTCAAAGGATCTCTTAATCCAAAAATATTTACTGAGTACCTACTTTATTCAAAACTGTCCAGGCGCCAGAGCTAACAATAAGATAGACAGAGGCTTGGCTCTCATGAAGCTTACACTCTGGTACGTGAAGTACGTAACCCTCAATTTACCGTTAACCATCAAGTTACAACCGTGTTGAGGTGCCATAAGAAGAGGTCTGAGGTGCTATAAAAGCATAAAACAAGAAAACCTGACTTTGCTTTGAGAGTCAAGAAAAGCTTAGTTAGGTGTTGAAAGACAGGCAGGAGTTAAATAGGCCATAGTTTAGGAGAACGAGTGTTCAAGGCAGACGGAACAGCACCTATGAAGCCTATGAGAAAGAAAAGAGCATGCGCGTTAGAGGACCTGGTAAAAGTCTAGCGTAATTGGAAAGAAGAAAAAAAGTGAAAGAAAAAGAGAAGGCTGAAATAATAGGTGGAAGGCTTTATGTGGGGCCTTGTAGGCTAGAATTTTTATCTTTACTCCAACATCAGTGGGAAGCCATTGAAGAGTCATAGGTAGTGGAATAATGTGTATTTTTCAAAGATTAGTCTGGCTGCCATGTGGAGAAAAGAAGGCAGGGAAATAAGAATGATGCAAGGAGACCAGTCAGGGGAGTGGAGCAGTATTCTAGATGAAACATGATTGCAGCCCAGTCAAGAAAATGCCAGTGGAGCCGCAGAGACATAGACTGACATAAAAGGTATTTGATTTGTAAAAGTGATAGAATTTGGCCAGAGTTATGAGAAGGGGGAAAGATGGTTGTACCAGACACTAGGCCAGGACACAATAGGCAGACTGGTGATGAATTTTTTTCTGGACTTATGTTAGATTGCTAAGTAGAGGTATTATGTTGACATTGGATATATGAGGCTGCAGCCCAGAGGAAACACTGGAATTAAAAATGTGCATTTGACAGAGATGCTGTGGGCAAGGGGAAGAAACACTTAAGGAAAGAGTCCCAAGAGGACAGAAGCAAGCCAAGGCTAATCTAAAGCCGAGACAGAAAACATGGGTAGAGGGCGATGAACCCACAAGGGAGACAAAGAGATACCAGAAAAATTTTTCTTTAGTTTCCAAAGTTTCTATAATTAGAATGTCTCATAATAACCAAAGCAATAGTCATTATTTGGAAGTGAGAAAATGAACTAGGATATTCATGGCAGATCATCTGTGTTATACAGTTAAAACCATAGGATTATAGCAACTAACAGTAATAAGCACAAAAAGCACAAAAAATACCACAAAGTGGCATTTCCCTTTGCTTTTCCCTCACACCCGTCTTCTTGTGGCACTTAAAATACAGTAGAGGAGCTGTGACATTTAGGTATCTTCTTGGAATTGACATTTTCCTAATAATGATCCCTATTCCTATCCCATGCCCCCCAAAGTGTAGAACTCACTATTACTCAGCTTGTACAACCATCCATCAACAAATACCTGTTGAGTGTCTGCTATGTTCCAGACCCTAAAATACAAGGTCATACAAAACAGCCACAGACCTTTCCCTCTTGGAGCTCATAATCCACCAGGTAGATGACAATTAAATATAAGCACACAAATAAAAATATAACTACAAATTACGTTCAGCGCTGTGGAGGGAATCTACAGGGTGCTATGATACAATGTAAGAAGGAATCCTAATTTTTTTTTGCACACATGGGTGATGAAGGATCAGGGAAAGAATCACTCTGAATAAGTGGCATTGAAGCTTATGTACAAAAGATGAGTAAGACGTACCCAAGAAATGATTGAGGGAAGCATGCCAGGCAGAGGCATGAGCATGCATGGTGGATCTGAGGAATAAAAAGATTTAACTAGTATCATTGGAGGGTTTGAGGGGAGGAAAGAGTAGTAGAGTACACCTACAAAGGACAGAAGGGTCCAGATTACACAGAGCCTCTAAACCAAGGAAAGGATTCAGGATTTTTTTCTAATTGCAATATACTTTTCCAGGAGATTCATATTTATATTTTGAAGTGATCAATTATTTTTTAAAAACCTATGAATTGATTAAAAATAAAGCAGGGGAAATTTTGCTTCTGACCTTGAAGGATTAAATACTAAGGATATTGCATTCCCACCATAAATAACTAGAATAGAAAGATAAAAATAAAACAATAGATTTCAGAGCATGGGCCTGCAATCTCTGAGGGAAGGGAAACAAACCAGGTGAGTCTTCCAGTTGCCCCAGATTGTTATCTGGAAGCATGTCCAGGCCACAGCTCAGAGAAGGAAACCTAGCCCGAGTTCAGTGATTTCCCAAAAGATCAGAGTTTGAAAAGGCAGAGATGCCTAACATTTTTAGGTAATATATCAAGAATATCACAATGTCAAGCAGTCTGATACTTATGTAATTAGAATTCCAGAAAGAGGGAGAGGGGCAGAAAAATATTTGAAGAAATAATGGATGAGATTTTTCCAAATTTAATGAAGACTATAAACCCAGAGAGCCAAGAATCTCAATAAACCACAAGCAGAATAAACACGAAGAAAGCCACACCAGAGAACATCACATTCAGATGAACAAAAAAGAGCAAAATAGAAAATAAAATCTTAAAAGCAGTGAGAGAAAGACAACATATGTACAGAAGAAGAAAGAATGAATGACAGCGGACTTTTTATCAGAGATCTAAGAAAATGAATGACATCTTTAAAGTGCCAAGGTGGGGGGGAAGTACTGTTGGCATGAAAGAAAAAAATGTTTCAAACATGGAGATGAAATAACGACTTTTTTCAAACAAGCAAAAGGTGAGAGAATTCATTGCCAAAAGATCTGTATATTAGGTTAAAGGAAGTTCTTTAGGCAGAAGGAAAATGATAACAGGTAAAAAGTTGAATCTATTTGAAGGAATGAAGAACAGCAGAAATGCTAAATATAAAGTAAACATAAAATAATTTTCCTCATTTTTTAAAAATCTTTTAAATTGGTAATAGACTGTTTATAGCAAAATAATAGCAGTGTATTTTGGGGTTTATAACACGAGGAATTTAAATGAGCAACATTAATCAGACCAAGGACAGGGGGGAGGGTGATGGAAGCATATAGGTGTAAGATTCTTATACTGTACAGGGAGTGGCATAATATTATTTAAAGGTATACTGTTGTAAGTTAAAGATGTGTACTGTAAACCCTAGTGCAACCACTAAGAAATAAAACAAAGAAGGATAGCTATTAAATCATTGGTGGAGATAAAATGGAATAACGTGAAATAATCAAAAGAAGAAAAGTAAAGAGGGAAGAAGGAACACCGAACAGATGGGACAAATAAAAACAAATAGCAAGATATTGCATTAAAAACCAGCCCTATTGATAGTTAGACTAAAAGTAAATTGTCTAAATACTTCAATTAAAAGACAGAGGCTGTCAATTTAGATAAATAAAAAGCACAAGACTCAACTACCTGTTGTCCAAAGAAACACAAATCCCAGGTGTGACTATTTTTTCAATACAGGTTCCTCAAATTCTTAGGCTTTGAGTGCTTTGAGTAAACCCTAGGTCTTTAGATTATTGTGGTGTGTATAGTTTTCTTCACTCAATCAAGGAAAATGCTTTTTTGTTGATAAATTAACATAATAATAACCATATCTTGATAGCTGTATAGACTGGTTTGTAAAGGAATCTACAAAATGCAAGCATATCTGACACTAAAATTCCTCATGCTTAGCTTTCATCTATCATTTTTCATCAAGTGAAAAAGAGTTTAGAGCCCATAGCTGCAGTATTGCTTTCACAATACTGGCACTTAGAAGTTTCTTCCCTGACTTGCATGTTATGAGCCATACTTGATAATGGCTATAGAGTAAGTTCATGCATTTCACAAAAATGAAAATAGCAAGCATTTAGACTTCTAAGAAATTATCTTTTTGGAATTTACTATAATTTTACTGTTTCAGACAGGCAATTGCTTTATTTTACTCACAGGACTATTCTCAAATATAGTATGGTCCATTTCAAATATTGTCCTTATAAAATATAACAGTTACTAACCATGAAATAGTTTTTTACATGGTAATCATATGCTGTTAGTATAAAAAATACCTACGTATTAGAAAATCATTGTACATAATTTTAATTAGCATAGAGAGAATGTAGTATATACAACCTATCTAGGACTTGTGACCCTGCAAGTGCTTAACATGGCCACCATTTTTAAGACATTCTATTTGGCCCAAGGACTGTAAACTTGAGGAGGAAGTAACAGAACTGCTTCTTATTCTACGTGAAGAAGAATAAAGACTGGCTAGAGATTTTGTGCATATGTGCCAAAAATTATTGGATGACAGACTAGTTATTCTTCTCATTTTAATTTTTCTTTCAACAGGAAGGGATTGCCAATGACCCACTGCACTGCAGTGTGCTGGACTTCATTTTGCTGACTGCATGGAAACATTGTTTCAGAATTGTACTCAAGAGTGCCCTTGTGATCTGAGAAATTTACGAAGGCTCTCCTCTTCTTTCATTAAGACCACCATTTTGCATATAGCTCTTGAAGGGCTAATTACCAGTTATTTTATATATGTCATTAGTTCATTGCTGTGTTGCTAAGGGGGATCAAAACATAATAGGAGAAAGGGAAACATGTAGCTGAAAAGAAGCTTTGGTTATGCAAACTCTGTCTATAACTCATAAAATCTCGTGGGATAAGAAGTTGAAAATTTTATTTGCCAGAAACCCTCTTCAAAAGAACACTGCTATTTCTTTGGGGAAAAGCACTCTGGTGAGTGATTTGAGTTGTGGAGCACAGATCGAGGATTATCAGTGGAACTGCTATCTGTGTGACAAGGAGAGGGATTAGGGGAGAAAGATGTGATCATACAACGTGGCCACACTGTAGCAGCTCCTCAGGTATTCAGTACAATTACTAAACTCGGGAAATATTTGGTGAAAAAGAACTCTGTGTGTGTGTGTGTGTGTGTGTGAGAGAGAGAGAGAGAGAGAGAGAGAGGGAGGGAGGAATAAGAGACTGGGCTGTTGTTTTTTTTTTAAGATTATTTATTTATTTATTTGACAGAGGTAGACAGCCAGCGAGAGAGGGAACACAAGCAGGGGGAGCGGGAGAGGAAGAAGGAGGCTCCCAGCAGAGGAGCCCGTCCCGGAAGGCCGGGATCACGCCCTGAGCCGAAGGCAGATGCCTAACGACTGTGCTACTCAGGCACCCGAGACTGAGTTTTTTACCAGAGTGATGTGATAGAAAGTTTGGACAGCATGTGAGGAAAAGTAAGTGCCGTTTCTGGAGTAAATACTGCTAGGAACCAATGCTTCCAAGTAAGAGGGACCCAACAGATCTTCTAAGAGCTGTGCTTCGTGTATCAGGGTTAGTTAGGGACACAGCTCAACCCTTCACTAAGCTGCCAGCTCAGTGAAGGCCAGGAGAGAGTCTTATCCTTGTCCTTATGTAGCTGCCCGGAGTGCGCAGCATGGTCTTGCACTTAGCAGGCTGTTAGTGATAAGCCGTGCAACAAACAAATGAAAACCGTGGTCTTATGACAAACTAGCTTTGTCTTACCTAAAAGTATTTGTAAAGATAAAAACTTAAAAAATAAGATTTAGTTTAGGCAAATAATCAGTATCCCCAACTAACTGATACCACACACAACAGTAGTGATTAGAGATGCTTTGGCTGGGAGAAATATCAGTGTCACCATCAGATAATGGTAAAGTTGGAAATAGAACCTTCAAGTGTGAACCAGCTTCATGTGTTAAGATGCTATTAGAAGACCTGGCAGTTGTATAACACCTTGAGGGTGAGGGACACCTTATTTGTTCCATTTGCCAGCAAGGGCTACGTGAATCTCTCCACGAAGCAAGGTGATTAAATGGCCAGACTGAAATTTGGGTCTACATTTGGACTGTAGGTCTAGTGCTCTTTCTACTACCCGTAGCTGCTTTCTAGTCTAGACCCAGACTAAATAGAAACCAGCCCTCTTCCATTCCTGCTGCTTTTATGTGCTTTAAAAAAAAAAAAAAAAAGTAAAATCTTCCTTCCATTTTCTCTGTTCCAAAAATTCTCAAAGCTCAAGCTACTTCCATTCATTGACACTAAAACCTGATTCTCAAATGCATCTTTTGTAAGAATTGGGAAAAAGGCATTCTCTGGGGTGGGCTGCATTATTCCAACTGTCTGAAAGAGAGCAGAAAGCTACAGTACTCTCTGTGGGATGAACACCGACAGCCATTTCTCACACACATAGCAATTTCATATGTACACCATATAACCATGCTCACAATCTGCTTAGTAAGGTCAAGCTTCCTCAGCAAACAATGAAACATGAACAGCTTCTGCTGCAGTTTCCTCCAGCGACTAGAATTAAATTAGATAGTTGTCTGCTTGTTACATGGATCTTCTACCAACTCAGCTGGAGCCAAAGGAAGCATTGACCTAACACAGAGCAAGGAAGCTAATATCTTTGAACAATTGCTTGACCGTTGGTTATTATATAAAAATGTGTATTTTTAATAATTCACTTCTAATCTTAAATTCCTAATGAGAGTTTGTGAGTTAGGAATTTTAAGAAATAAAGCTCTTGCATCATGTTTTGCTACGTTACTAACATTCAGTTCAAGAAAGAAGCAGCATGGAAGTTCAATGTTTGCTGTGTTAATATGCTCCTGGCTCTGTTTGTCCTGCCCTCTTTAGGATATTGCTACTGGTTCCATGCTCCCTGCTCCCAAGAAAGACTTATCTGTTTTCTAGCCATCAAAGCAAATTTACAGTGCTGAGTGACACCATTAGAAAGCTTGGGACTGGCCTTGCTGAGCAGACACGGACACACTTGCAGATCCGTTAAGTTGAAATTTTGCCAAGAACCTATTAACCAATCCTAATGAACTGCTGTTTTCCATTTAAAACACCATTAGTTTCCTATGGTTTGTTGCTCAGGGTGGAAGCAGCAGAGACACCATCAAGTGGTTAGAAAAGGGGTTGCTTTGCTGGAAGCCCATATGTCTGTGGAGAACTCGAATTTGGCTTTGCTATGTGTCACTTTCTTTCCACTTCTGGAAATAACCAGGCATTCCAAATCTTTAAGACCACCTCCCAGAATACAGAAGGATTTTTTTTTTTAAACACATCTCCTCGCTTAAAGGTTCTGGATCATTTATTTTGCTGTCTGCTGTGCAGAGGCTTGCTTTGTTTCTGAAGAGTATTCAACCGTATAGAACCAACAACTCGTCTATACCTCTACATCAATAGATTAACAAAGAGGCCCCCTCAGTGTTTCTGAAGGTCTTCCCTAAGGTAGTTTTAAATATTTGATACATTATCATACTTTTTTTAGAGAGAGAAAGAGCATGCACACTCAAGGGGGAGGGACAGAGGGAGAGGGAAAGAGAGAATCTTAAGCAGGCTCCACGCTGAGCGTGAAGCCCACACAAGACCCAATTTCACAACCCTGAGATCATGACCTGAGCCGAAATCAAGAGTCCAATGCTTAATCGACTGAGCCACCCAGGCACACCCGTTATCATACATTTTAATAGCAAAGCCCTTAGTAGTAACAAAAATCTGAGTTTTATTGATAGTGAAAATAATGCGTAAGTAGAAAAAAAGCTTCTTATTTTGTGAGGGTTGCTTTCAGTTTAAACATCTAAGAAGAGATGAAATATTAAGATGTCAAGAAAGTTGCTTTGTTGTTTTATTTCAAATAATACATTCTCTGCATCAATTGTATCTCAATATAGTTCTTTTCTTATAAAGAAGATGCAGAATGAAAAATTTAGTGAGCCAATTACATCCTCAACACAGCAGGTAACAAAAACATTTATGAACAATTCCTTTAAAAAGTATAAGCAACACAAGAAATAGTAAATACATTTCTAGAACAACAGGAACTATTTCGTGGTAGGAAGCATTGAAAACAATAGCACTAGGACACCTGGGTGGCTCAGTAGGTTAAGTGTCTGCCTTTGGCTCATGATCCCAGGGTCCTAAAATCGAGCCCCCATCAGCATCCCTGCTCATGCTCTCTCTTGTTATCTCTGTCACTATCTCTGTCTCTCCCTCTCTCTCAAATAAATTATTTAAAAGTAAATAAGTAAAAATAAAAACAATAGCATTGTTCCACTGAGTTTGTTTTTTTATATCACTTTCAGCTTCCTTTCCAGGTTGTTAAAAATTTATGTTTATTATCTTGTAGCACTTTCAACACAACCTGTCCAAAAATCGAGACAAGATAGTAAAACTAACCAAGTGTATTCTCCACGTGGAGGGTGAAAGCAAAAAGGAGACAGAGCATTGTGCACGTGCCACCCACCCTAGGCCCACATCTCCCTGCGGCTGCCGGCACAGCATTCGGCACGGGTTCTGGATGTCAGTAAGCATTTGGTGGTTGATTGATCGAATAGTAAAAGACTTGTGGATAGTAAAGAACTTTGTAAACTGGAACAATTACAATCAGAGAGAAAGGGCAAACTAACTGTGGGAGAGTGGCAGATGGTCGATAAAGCTGTAGAGACCTGGAGTCTGAAAACTTGCAGAAGCATTACATTTTGAAGCAACACTGTCAGCAACCAAGGGGCGGAGGCCTAGAGGAAGGGACAGAGGCTGCACCGATGATTCTCTTCTCAGGAACCCCCACGCTGTCAAGGACATAGGCCAATTTAATTAAGAAACTTGTTTGAGGTCTACAAAGTTTGTCCTAATCTTTCTCCTAGAGAGTGAAGACCATGGGTAGTAGCAGCCCCTGTCTGGATTCCTCCAGGAATCAGAGCACTGTATTCTGAATTGTTTGAACATGCCATGCTATTGGCCCTCGTCCGCCTTGGACCTCATGGTTTTACCAACCCTGCAGAACATTAGCAGCAGCGTGGATAGAAAATACCAGGACAAGGCTACCCAAGGACAGGTCTCATTGCTTGCACCCTTCCTTCCGTTTTCTGTTTCCTTCGGTGAGTTTCCCCATGCTCTCACCTCTATTTGACCTTATTAATCTCTAAGAAATGGCCCTTGACTGTTCACAAGAAAGGAAAGCGTCTGAGGGAGTTGACTGGTTTTATTGGCCAGGGATGCCCAGACGCTTAACTTCCTCCTGAGTCCACCTCCGCAGAAAGAATAAATGCTCTAAGATGAATGATAAAGGATTGTGAGATTCAGATGCTCTAAGCAGGGCTACACTGAGGAGGACAGAAGCTAGGTAGGTTCTTTCTGGTAAGCTTTAGAAGTCAAGCTAAACTGAAGGAGGATGTGTAGTAAATTTAGGGTGGGAAAATCTGACTCCAAAAGTCACCCATGTGTGGACTGGTGATTTTGCTTTCCTTTTTCTTAAATTTTTCTCTTATATATTTATTTAACTTTTTTCTTTTACTTACGTTTCATTGTTGTGTTAAAGTTCATTGAAACGCAGCACAAAAAAACAGAGGCTGTTGGTGAAAAGACGAGTTTGAATGCTAGGTCTGCCCATTACTTCTCTAATCCCCAATTTCTTCATACTGAAAGTGATCCAAGGCTTGCTTGGCAAGGTTGTGATAAAGACTGGAAATAAGGCATGAAAAATGCTTGGTATATAACAGGCAGTCAAAAATGGTAGCATGGTACTGTATGGTGACTAACATAATATAATAAAAAATCTTTAAAAAAAAAAAAATGGTAGCATGTTACTATCTATTTGGGGGGGGGGGTCCTAACCTTAAGTCAGAAGAGCTAATGAAAAAGATTAGTTTTTTAGAGCTAGCAAGGTCCAAAAATGTGGTATTGAGGAAAGGGCTGACCTAGTTTACCAATCTCGCCGTTTCTCTCTCTCTCTCTCTCTCTCTCTCTCTCTCTCTTTCTCAGACTGGCTACGGTTGGCCCTTATTAGGAACCTCTTTCTCATTATGGTGACCACATACCAAAAAAAATGCCTTTCTTAGCTACAATATCTGGAATATTTCTCACATATAAGTCCCTTCTCTATTCTCAATTCTATCAACTTCTTTTAGGGTCTTAATATCTCTGTCCTGGATTATATGATTTTTTAAGTAATTTTTCTGCCTCTGGTTTCTTTTTCTGTTAATTCTATATATTATTGCTAGATTGATTTTCCTAAATTGCAGCCCGATTTCTGTCACTCTCTTTGCTCAAAAACCCTTAATAGTTCCCTAGTACCTGTGAACTAAAACTCAAGCTTCCCAGTGAATAATTCAAACACATCCATAATCTAGGCCTGACTTATCTTTCCTGCTTTATCTCTATGGTCATCAGTCAAACAACTTGTTCCCTCAATACAACCACACTATCTCTTTTCTCGTCTTTCCCCCATGTGAAATGTCTGTCCTCCATCTCTGTATGTATATTTTTCAGTTCAGATGCCCTTTTTCCTCGAAGTCTTTCCTTGTCTGTTTTTATGAACTGTCTCTCCATCCTCTGAATTTACATACCACCTCCTCACCCCTTCCTGACTCAATCTGAGCAAAAGACAGGCAGGGTCTATATCTTTTTTTGTTTTTGTAATTTTCCCAGTGCCTAGAATAAGGCTTCACATGTTACAGGAAATCAATAACTATTTTTAACTACATAAGTAAACAAGCAAATTAAAAGTCTTTCAGAGGCAAGTCTCTATGAAAGAAAATGACAAAATAGACAAGAGAACAAGGATACATTTTCCTGATTAATCATATAAAATAATATTGCAGAAAGTTAGACCCAACCAGTAATAGTGAACATTTGTCTTTTCCTTTTTTCTTACTGGCTACTCAGCATCTGAACTCCCATTCTGGGTTTGGAGAAGGCCCCACGTAGGAGGAAGACTCTACTGCCCACTACAAAACTGAAAAGGAGACTCACTTTTCCAGTCTTTCTAGCAACTAGAGTGTAGCACCTGACCTAGGCCTGGCCCAACAGTTAAAGCCACTTGGGACTCTGAATGTGGAGCTGAGGGCACAGAAAAGCAGGGATGGGGAGAATCCATCCCGGTGGTGCTAAGGTCAGTGGCAATGCAGAGTTTCCATGTGCAGCCATGGCATCTCTGCCAGTAAGACAAACGGCAGCATCTAGTGTTCGTGCCCTCACAGGCCTGATACTGGGCTCCCAGCTCCACTTCATTCTATCTCTTTTCTAGGGTTGGTTCGTCAGCATTCCCAGCAGCTCTCTCAGCTACACAGATTCCTTTCAAGAAATCTATTTCCCACTTAAGTCAACCAGGGTATCAGGTCTGCTGCTTGTCACCCCTTGCCCTTGACTGATGCACCAGGCTTGCCAAGTTGTTGGGGGACCTTCTACACCACAGCCAGATTCTCTCTGCTATGTTTGCACCCTCATTATTTCTCATCGTTAAAAGTTAACAGCCCTACATGCTATCTACATTAATTTTTAGGCAACCATGTTTTAAAGTCAGATTGCATGTTGATCTCTATAAATAACCTATCATTTGTTTCTCCTAAAGAAATCAGTCTAAATTAGAGCTTGCCATCAGGATACCAGCCATGCATTGAAATTTCAAAGTATACCAGAATCATAAAATGCCTCCTATAATAAGTGCTCTCAGGATTGGGCTACTTCTACTTTTTGTAGACTTCCAAAATACTACCAGTAGTTTGATTTTACTCCTCTGATATACCTATAAACTCAGAGTTTTCCTAACAAATGTGTCATTAATTAATCATGTCTCAGGGAAACTACATAATTTATAGATAATCCAGATATAGGACATGGCTTTGTGGTTAAGAGCATGGACTCTCTTGCCTGGGGGTCAAATCCCAGGCTGCAGTGGAATCTTGGACAAATTACCATTAAAGCCCTTATGCTTCAGTTTTCTCTTCTTTAAAATGGGAATAACAAGGAGCTGTTGTGAGGATTAAATGAGATATGGTACTCACAAAATGATGAAAACAGTACCTGATGCAGTAAACACCATTGAAATGTATGCTTTTGTTATATTCTGGAAATGTGTCTGTACAGGAAAACTATTAGAATGCATGACAGTCATTTGTGCTATTCATCAAGTAAAATTCTCTTTCCTTAGCGCATGGCATTCCCTCCCTCCCTATGCTTGGGTGGAGCCATGTTTCTATCTCTGGCCAATGAACAAGTAGAGTAAATTAGAGTGTTTAAATGGCAGCATGAGATTCTCCAGAGCACTCTTTTCCCTCTGCCATGGCAGCTAGGAATGTTTGACAGGGTGGAGACTAAGGAACTGAGTAATTAACATGAGCACAGCCACCCTGCTGCCCTGAGATGGATATGTTTACATGAGCACAAGATAAACCTTTGTTGTTTTAAGACACTGGCCTTTTGGGGAGTGCTTATTATATAGCATAACTTTGACTCCCCTGTGTAATGTAGAAAGAAAGGCAATTATCTGGATATTTCAATTAAATATTATTCTCTATTCCAGTGAGTGACATCCTTAGGAATACACCTTGAGTGGCATATTACCAGTAAAGAATAAGTTAGGATGCTGCCTAGCTCAATGATGTCCCCAAATATCTGCCTTGTCTCAGCCTTTCCTTTGGGTTCTGAAATTTCATCCTGAAGATATTTTGGAAATAATTCTCAAGTTGTCTCTTAAAATAAGCATAAAACCCTGGGGTAAGAAACACATAATCACCAGATCTTTATGCACTCAAGTAAATGCATTTATCCAATCCATTTCCAGGAAGAATCAGGGCAGCATCAGTTATTTTGGGGATAAACTTGGAAGGTCTTTCTGATATGTAAGTCAGAAAAGAATTATGTATATGGGAGAAAAGCATGGAAACTATTTAATTATGGAAATAGTTATCTAAGATCCATGCTCGCTTTATATTAAGACAGAGCCAACCAACTGCTCGGGCTACTGTAAGTACAGCTTCAGTGACCTGCTTAAGGCTACTTGGTAAGTTATTGTGAAGTTCACATCTGACTCCCGGTTTAAGACTTTACCCACCATATCCTGCTGTTACTTTGTCAGTTCTAACGCAAGGGGTCAAGATGGTTGAAGAGAAAGAGGCAACAAAACAGACACATAGGAAAGAGAAGAAATGAGGACAAGAAAGGTGGAGAGTAAATCCCTTCCTGATCCCGAGTCTCATTCGTTTCAATAGGTTACACCAGAGAGCCCTGTATCCCTCCTTTAGTACAGGCAGGCTTAGGTTGATTTCTTTCACCTACCATCTTTTACCTACCTAACTCACTTATGTGCTTCATTACTAAATCCACCACTTACTAGCTATTAGAATCGAGGCAATTTTACCTAACATCTTTGTGCCTTAGGTTTCTTCTCTGTAACATGATAATAGGAGTTACTGTTAGAATTAAATAAAACAATGAATGCCAAGCATTTAGCCCTGTGCCTAGCATGCAGCATGCATGCGATAAATGTTAGCTGCTATCATTATGTTCATCATCTCATTTTCAACTATAATGGGGTCTTTTTGCCAGAGCACCCCACAGTACTGACTGCATTGTCTCTAAAAGTGCATGAAAATTAGTCATAGAATTTCCAAATCAAGGAGAACAAGTCTCTGTGCTTTTTATAATTCTGTTGGAATGCCAAGGTAACATATCAGTTACTCACCTAAGCTGCTGCTAGATTTTTAGATCTTCCAACCAGTTAACCTCCTTCTCTTCTCTGAAAACCAAAGATTGGACATAAACTGGGCCCACTGCAGAGGAGCACCATACCATGTTTCCAATGAGTCTAGAAACCCTGGGTTGTTTTTCTCTCTGCATAAACTGTATCATTACATAGTTAGTAAGCTATTTGTGTCCTGCAAATCCTCTCAGATGTCCTAGTACCTACATCTCTATGATTTCCAAGTGCAAGATGAAATGAAATGCATGTTTTTCCACATCTTTTCTTTTTTCATTCTAAAACTCACCTCCAGTCAAAGCCACTTTCTCAATGCCCAATCTTCCTTAAAAAACAAACTGACCTATGTAGTCTCTATCCTTCAGAATCTTAGCCCCAGATTATAAGATTTGGTTATAGCTGGAGGAAAAACCCAGAAATATAGTGACCTCAGGTGAAAACAAGAAAATTAAAAGTCATCAGTTTTCTATTATGGGCAATCACCCTGTTTACACCATCCCTATTTACGCATTATCCTTGTTAGCAATTCAAGGACAGTAACTATATCATATTAATCTCTGTATCTCAGAATTAAGCACAGTGCATGATATACTAGTTGGAACTCAGGAAATGTTTGCTTACCCAAATTAAACTTTAAGAGTGTAAAATGTGATTCGATCAGATATTCTCATTGTGGAAGTTGTTAGTCCATGTAACTTTGGAAGCTAAATTAGCTTATCCAAGAGGGTACTAAATAGCATAATAAACTAAACCTGACAGGCATTCCCAGTGCAAGAACCAATTTATAATGATTTATTTAGGAAAAAATAAATGACAGCTGCCACACACTACTTTACCACCTGCGCAACTCTGCCATCTCAGTGTCTGATCAGACTTGGCTTACAATTATAAGAGTATGGAAGCATAGAATTGTCAAGAATCTGAGAGATTATCTACCCAACACCTACCTCAGTTTAAAGATAACAGAACTAAAGTCCTGAGCAATAAATAATTGGCCTCAGGCACAAAGCTAGTTAGTGCCAGTGATTAAGACTCAGTTTTCCTTTCTTCCCAAAATGTCCAGTAGTTTACAGAATACACATTTAATAGATGGTCACTAAGGACATTATTTTGCATGTAGTCTAAGCAGTAGTTCAACTCTGGTTGAATGATAGAATTTTCTCTGTAGCTTTTAAAGAGATGGATGCCTGGGCCATCTCCTTAGAGATTCTGACAGTAAAGCTGGGGCTTGGTGACAGTTGCATTCACTGCCGATTTCAGCAATAACTATTTCTAATATTGCAAATTAACCACTTCTAATATAATATCCTAAATTGTTGTTGGTGGTGGTGTTGGTGTTGTTCTTAGGGGGTGGTTCTCATTAGAGGAATATGTTCTAACAAACCAAAGAGAGTCCAGATTCAGTAGACCTAGATCTTAACGGTCACAAACTAGCTTCATGTTAAAACTATGTCCAAAAGAAAAGACAGGGCAGTAGATGATTACATCTTTCTTGAGCAAAGGAGGGATATGGTGTCCAAGCACTGATGCATTCTAAGTACTTACTGAGTACCTACTATATGCTAGTACTGCACTAGGTACTAAGGTTACAACTGTGGAAATAGACAAGGTCATGGCCCTCATGGAACATACTGTTTTGTGGAACCCTCTGATATAAAGTGTCTATAAGAATTGTCAAGTGAGCAATTCTCAGCAAAGTCTCATACAAAGACAGGATCCTAAATTGTATGATGTGAAGAGAAATGCATGCATTTCCCTACTGATAACTGTTAGTGTCTGGGAATTGTGAGAGATGATAGCACTTTGGAGAGGGCTGACTTTATTGTGTGTGCAAAGAAACTTAAACTTGAAGGTCAAGTTCCCAGATTTTAAAGTATGAAGTCCTGAATCTTGTTAAAAATGCAACTTTGCAGACACCATTCCCAGAGAGTCTGATACAATAGGTTGAGATGGAGCCGTTGCTTGAATCTGCCTTTTTTTAACCAGCACATCAGGAAATCTCAGACAGGTGGTGAGAAACTCTGCCGCAGATGATGTAAGCTGTCTCAAGAGCTACACATTTCAGAAAGATCACTGGTCTTGAGTTCAGGCCTCTAGACCCCTGCCAGATTTAGCTCCCTCTCTACTGTCCCCCACCACTTCTCTTGTAACTCTTGTCCAAGCACAGAATTCCATTCAAACACCCTGAACTCATGCCAGCTGCAGCAGCAGCCACAATAACAAAAATTAAATGAATTCTTACCAGTGATTACAAAGTGGCTTGTCTATACTATGAAGTCAAGTCAGGAGAGAATTGGGGTATAACTGGACAATTCCATAGGAAAAAAATTCAGACCTATTTCACTGAATGGAAAAATCCAGTGAAAAGAGTTGACCCAACTACCATAGCTACATACTGGCTTAAATAAAAAGTATTGCAGTTGAATACATTAGTTCCTATCAAGGAAGAAACAAAGCAAATACTTGGAAAGCCAATGAAGCCATTAAAAATTCTGGTCACTTCTATAAAACCTCAATGGTGTTTTGTTTTTTTTTTCCCCCTCAAGCTATCATGATTACTACCCAAACCAGCGAACTGTGTTTCTAACCATTAGAAAATCAGCAGCCTACGGTGGCATACTGTGTGTGGGATTGATCGGGTTACAATATTTTAAATGAATGTGAGGTACCAAGTCATTATTTCAATATTGTTTAAATATTAATTAGAACTTTTCAGAATGGTTTCAGAATGTCAAGGTTTAATTAACATATTTATTTAATAGATCCTTAATGTGACCTTCTTTGCAGAAAGCCTGTAGATTTTTTTAGCATTTAATAGTCTAGTGGGGAAGAGGAAGAGTGGGTTTTTGTTTTTATTGGAGAGCTGAAATACACTCATTGTCTTTTTATCATGTTAGTAACTCTTTGTGTTGCAGGTAAAGCATTATTAATTCATGCCCAATGAGAAATATAGAAGACTTTTGATGATGTAGCAAAAACTGAACAATAAAAACCGCCATCTGAAGGGAAGGGGAGGAACAGATCAGTCCTTTACATGAAAAGATAGAATTCAAGTAATTGGTCAAAATTATAGCTTATTTCCTAATACTCAAAAAGAAATGCCTGTTTTAAATTTCATTCCTTTTGGGGGGAGGAGTTATTTTAAAATGTAGAATTTTTAAAGCATTTCTGCCTTCGTTTTATTCTTGCCTATGTGTAGACAGTTGCCATTTAGGATATGTGAATGTCAAGCCAGTTCTTGTCAATAATGAAAACAGAATTCCCTCTTAACCCCTCCCCATTCATTTTAGTGAACCGTTTTTATAATGCATTAAACATTAAACCAACGTTAAGTTTTCTTGTCGATTCTGATCTCTCTTCGGTTGCTCTACACTCTCAGAATCCATTTCCCATGCTGCTTGGCAAACCTTCCTAAGATGATTCTTTATTAAACAACACCTTAGCAGCAAAAGCAGGTTTGATGCAAAGTGAATTGAAGTGAGAATATTCTTTATAACAAACCCAGCATCTTTTCTCCCACAATAATAGCGTCTCAGTTAATCCCCTGCAGACACTTTCTGCAGCTCACATGGGGGAAATAGTCACCCCTGCCTCAAAATGTAAACAAAGAAAAGCTCTTTAGGCTCTTCCTCTGTAAGACTATTATATGCACCAAACACTCTCCTGTGTTGATGAACAAAAACATAGTTCCTAAAGCTCTCAAAAATGTTTAAATATTATGTATATCATCACACATTCAGACGCTGACACTGCTATTATTTCACATGACCACCAATTGACTCCAATAGGAGTCATTTCCAGAGAATGGCTGTTATTATCTACATAGCAGTCAATGACTGCTTGGAAGACACTGTTTCCGTGTGGCTGCACTACTGGAAATTACACCCAGCTCCACCTTGTAGTAGTGTCTTAAATAACCAGGTGGAGTCCCTACAACACTGTGTCCCTAGTAATATTTCAAATGGTGTTCAGAGAGCTCTGTTCACCTGATAAAAGTGAAGATCCAGCCCAAAGAAAAATACTATTATTATGCCATTTTGCAAACATCATCACAAACAATAACATGCAGCAAAGAAATCAATTGTTAGTGTAGATTGACACTGAGAGCTCTGACTGTGGAGCTTTGGTTCAACCTCACCATTTTCCCACCCACCTGAACATTCCCTAGGCCACAGTAAACCACTACACCTAGGAGCTCATCCCCTCCTACCTGTTAGCATCTTGGCTCTGTTATTTCTTCTTCATCTTTTAGCCTCCATCTCTCCCTCTGCACTGCTTCCTTTCCCTCTACTAGAGACTTTTCCCATTAAAAAAATAATCTTTCTTTGACCCTGATTTTCCCTTTAAATGACTATCCCACCTCCCCCCTTACCCTCACTTCACAAATGAGAGGCAAATGCTCAATAAATATTTATGGATTAAACGAGTGAAAAGAAATCTATTTCCCTATGGCTTCATCTCACATTTACTCCTCATTCCATTGCAATCTAATGAAACTACTGAGCCCACTCCTCTACTAAAACCAGTCTCCAGAGATAGCCGATAATTTTCTAATTTAAAAAATCCATGAGCTCTCCTTGCCCTTCATTCTACTTGACCTCTACTCACATTGCTAACCAACCTCTATTATTACTATTCCCTTTCTCAAGTTTCCTAACAATATCATAAGATTCCCCATCCTTACATTACCAATCCTCCCAAACTCGTTGGTGACCCATTTTTCTAACCCTTTCCTCTGCTTACTATATGCTCTTCCAACAGGATTTCTCAACCACTGACCCAAATTCAACTACCTTCTCTGTCAGCATCTTTCAAACTTATAATTCTGGTTCTCATTTTCTTCTATCTCTCAGACTCTCACCTTTCTAAATTCTTTTTGTACCTCTCTTCACAGATGTCATGTTGGCATCTCAAACTTAGTAGACCCAAAACAGAACTCAATCTGCCCGCCCTCCCATTCTTTAGCCTCTTTTCTTCTGTGTTCCCACCTTAATGAATAGAAGAACCATCCTCCTCGTTGCATAGGTAGAAACTTTTGAGTTTTTTTGAGGCTGCCATCTCCCTTACCTGCAACTTCACTCACCTTCAAGTCCTGTTGATGCTGTCTCTGAAATGTCTCTTGATTCTTCTCCATACTTTCCATTCCCGTTGCAACTGTCTTACTTCAAATTTTTATAATCTTTCAACTAGACCATTACAGAAGCCTATTAAGTGATCTCTCTGCCACCAGTCTCATCCTTCTCCAACTCATTTCTTCCTAGTAATAGACTAAGCTCTCCGAGAGTAGGAATGTCTTTGTCACCTTTGTATTTTCCGGCACAAGCATTCAATACATATTTTTGGAACTGAACTCTCACTGCCAACAATTATCCTAATCTAAAACACAAATCTGATCCTGTAGATTCACTGCTCCCAAATCTTCAGTGACTCTTGCTACAGAAAAAACAAAAACTCAGTGTGACATTCCGAGTCCTCTGTGACTTGCTCTGAACCTACTGCTTTATCTGATCTCCAACTGTATATCTCCTATCACTTGCCACTCCAGCCACACATACCATAACACTATATACTCTTTCTACTTATTCCTAGAATCCACTCTTTATTAACTCCTTCTATTGTTTGGGATACCCGTTTTCTTTTCTTTTTTTTTTCTTTTGGATTTATTTACTTATTTTAGAGAGACAGAATGTGAGAGTGAATCGGGGGAGAGGCAGAGGGAGAGACTCCTTGAGGCAGGCTCCCCACTGACCAGGGAGCCCGATGCTGGGATCCATCGCATGGCCCATGAGATCATGACCTGAACCCAAACCAAAAGCAGGACACTCAACGGACTGAGCCACCCAGGCGGCCCAGGGATATCTGTTTTCTATCTCTGCCTATCGAAATCCTACTCAAATTTTAAGGTCGAACTAAAATTCCACCTCTTCAATAACGTTTTCTCCAATTCTTCCCAAAAGAAATAATTGTTCCCCACTCTGTGTACCCTAGCACTCTGTACTTCTTTCTGGCACACAGTGAACTACATCCTCCATCACAGGCGGGGACATGAAAGTTTCCTCAGCCAGACTGAAGCACGCTCCTCAAGGTCATCACGAATCCCCCACTACACTTATGCCAGTGCGTCACAACAGTAATAACGTCCAAAGTGCAGAAGGGCCTCTGGGAAATCACAGCAATGATAAAGTAGGGTGGCACAAAAACACCAAAATGATTAGCATTGTTTCTAATGCCAGCTGCTATTAATAGGTGGGCAAGTACTTTTGTGAAGTTCCTGAAATTTTTTCAGAATCATTGCTAGGGAACAGTAATTTTTTTTCTTACCCCTCTACTTCTGAGGGAAGAATATCCAAAGAATATCACCTTCCTTGTTAAAAGATTGTCTTAGCTAACAGGAAAGATAAATTGTGTATGAGTGTAGTGGCTTTTGATTCATGCATGTTTCTTTAAGATTTATTTATTTTAGAGATAGAGCGAGAGTGGGCTCGTGGAGCGGAGGGGCAGAGGGAGAAAGAGAGAGAATCCCAAGCACACTCTGCACTGAGCACAGAGCCCTTCATGGGGCTCTATCTCATGACCCTGAGATCATAACCTGAGCCGAAACCAAGAGTCCAACTGACTGTGCCACCCAGGTGCCCCAGTGTATGTTTCTTTTGATTTATTGTTAGCACTATATTTTCCTTTGAATTACTGAACTGTGTGCCACAGTGATCCTGAGTAGGATTAGCCTCCAGAGTGGGGCACTGTTGAAGACCCACTTATCTATCTTCTTATTTGCTTTAATACAAAAGATGCATATCAGGAATCAAGCAATTCAAAGCCTAGCTATCCAACGGGTTATGTTAAGGGATGTTAAAGTTGTCATTCAAGTGCTACTAAGAGATGAAGAGAAATGAGAACTGATCACTGGATTCAGAAATCTGGAGCTCAGTGATAATCTTGATGAGTTTGGTTTTACTGAAAGGATGGGAAAGAACGCCTGATTGGAGTGGCTTCAAGACACAATGATGGCTTCCACAGAATGGTAAACCAGATTTTCTAAAAGAGCCTTTTTCCTACAAACCAAGTAAATCATGAATAATACATACTGTTTTTAAGAACTGCTGGGTTTGCACGAACTAAGAAAAATATCCAAGCATCTCTACCGCCACAACTGAAAATTAAAACAAAAAACCCCAGAGCTGAAACCTAAGTAGGCAGCACTGTGCAATACCAAATAAGAGGAGGAAATGGGATAAGTGGAATGCAAACAAATGCAGATACCATCATTACTAACTAAGACTAAGCCATGGGTTAGCTGCAAGACAGAGCACCCTAGCCTCAAACCCCTACATCATCCAAATGCCTCAAAGGGACTTAAGTGGTCCCAGGTTGAGAGTACCCTGGGCCCTGAGCAGAAGCAAATGTCAATCTTTTCTGGAGAAAAGCACCCCAATTTAGGCCTGCAGTACTCCCACTAGTTAAGATCAAACAAATATGAACTTACAATTAAATAAAGTTAAATTAAAAATTAAATTAAAAAATCACCAAACACATAAGCAAGAACCAACCAAAAGAATAAACAATAGCTTTAGACTCTTCAAAGACTTCAGATATTGAAACTAATAGTTAAAAACACAAGGGGAAAAATTGTATGTGAAAAAAAAAAGACATAATAGATGAAAGCATAAAATAAGCAGGCAGTAAGAGCTAATAAAAATGACCAAGCAGATTGAAAAATTAACTAACAAAACTTTTAGAAAGTAAAAACATTATTGTTGATATTGAAAACTCAAATGGATGAATAACAACATTTTAACAAAACTGAAGAAAGGACCGGTAACTAGAAGACAGACATGAATAGATTATCTAGAATGCCGCACAGAAAAGGTAAGATGTATAATAGTAAAGAGATATAAGAGAAATGAAAGATAGAATACAAAGATCAAACAACCCTCTATTCAAAGGCCAGAAGGAAAGAATGAGAGAATGGAGGAAAGACAACGCTGGAAGGAGTAATGACATAGAATATTCCAAAATTGACAAAAAACATCAATCCACAGGTATAGGAGGCACAATGTCTACCCCACAGGTGAAAGAAACACATCCATGCCAAATTACACTAAAGTGAAAACTGAAGACGTGAAAACAAGGAGACAATCTAAGGCCAGTCAGAAAGAACACAGATGTTACTAAAACTTGACGGCCATCTTCTTAACAGAAAAATGGAAGCCAAGAAGAGAGGAAGGAAAATGTATTTTAAAAAGCACTGAAAAAAACATTCAATATAGATTATTCATCTACTCATTCATTTATATTTATTGAGCAGCCACTGTGTCAGGAACAGACAAAAATCACTGCCTTCATGGAATTTACATTGTAGTAGTGGGGACAGATAATAACTTAATTAAATATGTTAGGTGATACGGAGAAAAATAAAGCAGAAAAGAAGATGGTAGTACCAAGGGAAGGGAGAGTTTGTAATTTTTAATATGGTGGTCTGGGAAGGTATCACTGAAAAAATGATACTGAGACAAAGACCTGAGGACGTGGGAGTGGGGGGAGCTAAGTGGATGGCTATGAAGAAAGTGTTAAAGCAAGAAATGGCAAGTTGAAAGGCATGTGGCAGCTCCAAGGCATGTTTAAGGAACAGCAAGAATGTCAACGTGGCTACAGCAGTGGAAGTGAGTGGGAATGGTAGGAAATGAGGTTGGAGAGACAGCAGAGCTAGGGGAAAGACAATACATGGACCCTTCCAGATGACTGTTAGAACTAGGGCTTTTACTCCACATCAAATGAGAAGCTCGTAAAGAGTTTTGAACAGAGCCATCTCATGATCTGATTTGCATTTTGAAAAGATGGCTTGAGTCAAAACAGATTATAGGAAGGCAAAGGGAGAATCAGGAAAACCCAGCTGGGAAGCTACTGCAATAATCAAGGTGAAAGAGCACGGTGCCAGGTACAAAGGTAGTAGCAATGAAAATGGTGAGAAGTGGTCAGATCTGAAGTGTCAAAAAAGATTTGTTGTGGTTTTGAAGTGGTTTATAACATAGAGGAATTGTAGATGGACAACTGGAAGGATGCAGTTGACATTTACTCTAAAGAGGAAAACTGTGACCAGAGCAGGCTTGGAGGGAAGACCAGGAGCTCAGTTTGGAACATGTTAAGTTTGAAATGTGTATTACTCACATGGAGATGTCGGAGGATACAGGAGTGTGGAATTCATTTTTAAGGTTTGAACTGGAGACATAAATTTGGGAGTCAGCAGTAAATAAACAGGGCCAAACGAAGACGTTTTCAGATAAATGACATCTGAGCTTACTAGCAATAGTCCTTCATTAAAGGAATTTCAGGAAGCAAGGAAATAATTCCTGAAGAAAATTCTGAGATTTAAGAAGAAATAGTAGGCAGTGATACTGGGAAATTTTCCTATAAACAAACATCATCAATATAAAATAGTGATAATGATAATAATACATAATCTCTGGGGTTCAAAATTTAAAATGGCAAAGCTAAAATTCCGGACGATAGCATATATGACATAAGCAGGTTAATTAGAATACAAATGTAGGATCCTTGAACTGTTGAAGAGGGAATTAAGATCTTAAATTATTTTAGATTAAGTGTCTGTGGCAACATTTCAAGGGTAAGTAGAAGGACAGAAATAGAGTATGCTTCAAACCAGTATAGCAAGTTTTCTCAGAGAGTGCAAGTGGTATTTTGTATGGGACAATTGCTCACTGTACAGAACTGTCCTGCCCATTTCAAGATACTCAGCATCCTCGAACTCTGCCTTCCAAATACGAGAATCACCCAGTCCAGTCCCTGTGACAACAACAACAACAACAACAAGCACCTCCATATATTTAAATAAGAAGGGTGCTATATCAGCCTTACACGAAAACCACTGAAGTTCATGGAGAAAACAAGCAAATTAATTTAAAAGTTTAGCCACACACCAAAATAAAAGGCAAGAGAAAAAAGAGGAGGAAAAAGGAACGGATAAAGAGCACAAAGAAGGAAAAACAAGTCCAAATATATATTTAATCATGATAAATGTAATTGAACTAAATTTGCCAGTTACAATGTTATTTGGATATGTTTTTATTATCCATTTTACAATGACACTGTTTATAAGAGACATACCTAAACTTAAGAACATAGAAAGATTGAAAATTTTAAATCTTAGTATTACCCAAAAGAAAGTTAGGTTAGTTTTATAATTACATATGTTAGAAGATACATATATTATTAGAAAATATATATCAGAAGATTTCAATGTGCATCAGTTATTGCTTGGTCAAGCACACAAAAACCACAAAATATGCTATATGTGATTTGAACAACTCAATTAATGAATTTGAATATATATATAGTTGTAGATGTATATATTTTTATTATATATACAATGCATGTATATATTTGTACATGTATATATGTGTGTATGTGTGTGTGTGTGTATATACTCCTACCCTTAACAATTGAAGAACACCTTCTTTTTGCAATCATCATAATCCAGCTAATTTCTTTACTGAGTGATTATTATGTGCCAAGGTTTAATATAGGTACTTGATGAGTATTACTGAATTCATTTAATCTTCATAAAACTAAGGTCTATAAGAGATAGGTCTATATGAGATAGGTCTATATGAGATAGGTCTATAAGTGCAAAGCTGAGATGTGACCCTCTGTAATCCCATTCTAGTGTCTGTTGTTAACCATCACAAAATATTCTCCAATGAAACATTTGCAAAACGTAATCACTTATAAAGCCATAATGCAAATTTCATAATCCAGCTAATTTCTTTACTGAGTGATTATTATGTGCCAAGGTTTAATATAGGTACTTGATGAGTATTACTGAATTCATTTAATCTTCATAAAACTAAGGTCTATAAGAGATAGGTCTATAAGAGATAGGTCTATATGAGATAGGTCTATAAGTGCAAAGCTGAGATGTGACCCTCTGTAATCCCATTCTAGTGTCTGTTGTTAACCATCACAAAATATTCTCCAATGAAACATTTGCAAAACGTAATCACTTATAAAGCCATAATGCAAATTTCTACAAATTTAACAAATCGATCATACAGTGGCTAAAGAAAAAAATTACTCACAGCAATTGTTAAAGAAGGTAAGGAAGACTTGATTCAAGGCTACTGCAGCGGAGTTGTGCAGTAGAGAGGTTGGGCTCACTCCCTAACGAAGATGCTCTCCTTGATCAAGATCCTCTGAGACCTCTTCTCCATCACGCCCACATGTTGGGCTCTGCCCTTGGCCCACTTGGTCCAGTTTTAGCAAGAATACTGCTGGGTCAATTTAGCAAGAACCCCCCACCCCAATATCTGATCACCTTAGCCTGCCTTCAGCAAGAATCCTGTCAAGCTGGTTCAGTCAGGATCCCCCTTACTTCTTACTAATGCATCCACTGATCCCTGCCCTGCTCCTTGTCTATAAATCCCCACTAGTCCCTGTCTGTATTCAGAGTTGAGTCCAGTCTCTGTCCCTTATTGCAAAAGCCCATTGCAGTTTGTCCCCTTCTTGAATAAAGTCTTCCTTACTGTCTTTAATAAGTTTTAAATAATTATTTTCTTTAACACAGTTCGCATTCTCCTAATACAGTGCAACTCAGAAGTTAACATCATATAACAGGAAAAGATAGTTTTAAATCTCCATAAGTTTGGGTATTTAAGCATACATGTATAATCCCACACATTTTAAATAATTCATGAATCAAAAAAATCATAATAAAAAATTTTAAAACTTGGCTCTGATTAATAAAATTTGCATAATGGAAGTTGTGGGCATTATGAAAATAATACTTTGATGGAAACATTAAGTTTGCCATTGACTATAAATCAATAGTAGTGCAATCTTAGCAATTTCCTATGGTTTAATCTAAATCTGTAGCCTCAAATCCTTAAATGAGAAAAAAAGAAAAGCTAAAAATTAATAGGTAAAGCCTCCTACTGAAAAAAATCAGAAAACAACAGAAAAACTCCAAGAAAATAAAAGTAAATGAAGATAAAATCTTAAATAAACAGAAAAAAAATCTGCCTCTGAAAAGACTAAAAGAATTAAGAGAACTCTAGTTGATATGATTAAGGAAAAGGAAACACAAATAAATAATACTCAGTTTGAAAGGGATGTATAATTACATATATAAGGTAGGTTTGAAAGATAATAAAATAGTATGAATAATTTTATGACAATATTTGAAAACTTACACAAAATATGTCAATTCACAGAAAAATGTAACTCACCCAAACTGATTTAATAGGAAGCTAGAAGAGTAACTATTAAAGTATTTAAATGACTAATCAAAGATCCATATTTTTAAAAAGACACATTATTTGTAAAAAAAAATTTTTTTTTTTTTAATTTGAGAGAGAGAGAGCATGAGTGGGGCGGTGGGGAGGGGCAGAGGGACAGAATTTCAAGCAGACTGCACTGAGCACTGAGCCTAATGCAGGGCTCCATCCCAGGACCTGAGATCATGACTTGAGCTGAAATCAAGAGTCAGTCCTCAACCGAGTGAGCCACTCAGGTTCCCCAAGACTCACATTATTTTACAGGCAAGTTCTACCAAAGTTTTGAGGAACACATTTCAATATCCAAAAGTTTCCAAAGAGCAAAATATTAGAAAATACTCCTAAATTCCATGTATGACCTAGCATAACCTAGTATAATCTTGATTCCAAAAGCACACAAAGTCAATTTGTAAAAAAAAAAAAAAACTTTATTTTTTCTCTATCACACACATAGATACAAAAATTTCAAATTAAATATTTATAAAATAAATCTACAAATGCAGAAAAAAAGACTGTGACGAGGAATGAAAGGATGGTTAAAAATAGAAAAATTTAAGAGCGCCTGGGTGGCTTAGTCAGTTAAGCATCTGCCTTCAGCTCAGGTCATGATCCTGGGTCCTGGGATCAAGCCCCACGTTGGGCTCCCCGCTCAGCACAGAGACTGCTTCTCCCTCTGTCCCCTGCTCACGCCCTTACTTGCTCTGTCTCTCTCAAATGAAAAAATAAAAAATCTTTTAAAAAAATAGAAAAATTTATAAATGAGATTTCTACAATAAGCAATTAAAGGAGAAAATCATAGGATCATCTGAATAAATTCTGTAAAAAGAACAAAAACAAACATGAATTCATAATTTTTAAAAATTTTAGCAAACAAGGAATAAAAGTCAATTTTCTTAATTCAATAATAGCTATCTACCAAAAAATCTACAGCAAACTCACCCTTAATGATAAAACCTTAGAAGCATTCCCTTTAAAATAAAGAACAATGGTGTCCATTATCATTGCTTATATTGAACACTTACTGACATCCTAACCAGCAGAGCAAATACAAAAAGGAAATAAAGGCTATGATTACTGGAAAAGAAAAAACAAAATTGTATATATTTTCAGATGATGATATTGTCTGTTTAGAAAACAAAGAGAATTTATAGATAAATGATTATAATCAATAAGAAAGTTTAGCATAGTAACTGAACCTGTGATCATTCCATAAATATCAACTGCATTTCTACATACAAGCAACAGTTAGAAAATGTTAATATAGGGGCGCCTGGATGGCACAGCGGTTAAGTGCCTGCCTTCGGCTCAGGGCGTGATCCCGGCGTTCTGGGATCGAGCCCCACATCAGGCTCCTCTGCTATGAGCCTGCTTCTTCCTCTCCCGCTCCCCCTGCTTGTGTTCCCTCTCTCGCTGGCTGTTTCTATCTCTGTCAAATAAATAAATAAAATCTTTTAAAAAAATGTTAATATAAAAAGATAACGCTTGTATAGGCAAAGATAAGACATTGGGAAGCCCTAAGTTAATAAAAACATATAATTTCATGGATAAAGAGACTCAATATCATAAAGATGGCAATTCTCCCCTAATTTTATTAAAAAATCCAATACAATTTCAATAAGACTTTGGAAGGATTGTGAAACATATGAAAGAGCATGAAGCCCAAGAATATCTCTCATATCTAGAAAGAATAAGTGGAAATTTGTGCTATCATATGTTAAGACATTATAAAGCTATAGAAATTAAGTATGTTTGTTGCAGCTAGTTAAGCATCTGCCTTCAGCCTCAGGTCATGATCCTGGCGTCCTGGGATCAAGCCCTGCATCAGGCTCCCTGCTCCGTGGGGAGCCTGCTTCTTCCTCTCCCACTCCCCCTGCTTGTGCTCCCTCTCTCACTGGCTGTCTCTATCTTGTTAAATAAATAAATAAAATCTTTAAAATAAATAAATAAATAAATATATTCACAAAATGTAAACACAGCTTTTGGGGCTTTAAACATCTGCTCTGAAAATAAAACTTTTACAAACATACAGTCATGGGCAAAATGAAACCTTTCTTCCAAGACCTTTTTTTTATGAAACTGAAAGGTCTCAAACACAAATAATGGTCTCCTCCCAAACCCAGTATGCAGCTTTAACTAATTCACATGTGATGCTGTCAATTATGAGCCTTTATATAGCTGCAGGGCACTCGCAGAGTCCTTTGGACTGCTTTGGATACAATTGGTCAATGGGCCTAAAACTCTACATTCAAGATTTCAGTTCTAACAAGATCTAGATATTGAAATATCCAGAAGATCTGTTGGTTTTATTACTATTTTATTGCCAATGTGCTCACAATAGGAACAACCTCATGTGAACATTTGGTAGCTCTTTGCCCTGTTTATCTTTTTTGCCCTAGAAATGCAAGACAGATGAGAAACTGCTTATATTCAACTACCTCCTATTGGATCATTTGTTCAGTTTTAGCCAGGAATTTGAATGGTTTTTCCATGCCTACATAACTCATTATCTACTTCAAAATCAGTTGGACATCCTTAGAAAATTGCCCAAAATATGGAAAGAGTTCTACAGATATTTATCACCACATCATTAATAATAGAGGGGGAAGAAAACTAAAGCGATCCAGTGCCCAAGAATAAGGGAATGATTACATAAAGGCTAATATATTGATTAAATAAAATATAACACACCATTTAAAAGGATGGTTACACAGATTACATAGCTACATACCAATGCTGCTGGCATGACAAGTCTTCACATAAACCAAAAGAAGTCTATTGTCATACATTCATTGAATCCATAGTTAACAGAGCACATTACTACTAAATATCATGTTTGAAAATAATTTTTATATTGTTCCCTGACAGTCTTCACCTGCACCCTTCTCTCCATAAGGTAGTATTATTTAGGCCACCACTTTCCACATATTATCTTACTGAATCCTCCAAAAACCCAAAGAGGTAAATCATATTCATAGTTCACTAGAGTCATTATTATTATTAATAGTATTGTGAGTGGTTTATCCCAAGACATTAGGGATATTTAATTGCCTTTGGGGGATCCCATTCCTACAAGTCAACCAGTTACCAAGTTTTAATTGCTAAGTGACTAAATACCTCCTTTCCTAGCAAAAGAAAACAAAAGTCTTCATTATTTAGACACTGGCTAGACCAGCACTGTAGAATAGAAATATAACACAAGGCATACATGTAAGCCATGTATGTCATTTTCAGTTTTCTATGGCTGCATTTAAAAAGTAAAAAGAAACAAATGAAATTAATTTTAATAGTATCTTTTATTAAGCCTGATATACCCCAAATATCATTAGTTATAATCAACATCAAAATTATTAGAATCAACATAAAAATTATTCATGAAGTATTTTAAAATATTTTTTTACTAAGATTTTGAAGTCTAGCCTGTGTTTTACATTTATAGCTCATCTCAATTCATATTAGCCATATTTCAGGTGCTCAGTAGCTACCCAGCTCAGTGGCTGGGAGCTACTGTCTTGGATAATGCAGATAGAAGAGTGAGTGATTGCTGAGAGAATGTTGAAAATACTTGTGTAAGATAAATTATGACATAATAAGCATGGTTTTTTAACACTATGTGCCTGCCATTTAAGACAATAAAATTATGCAATTCAGAAGTAGATTTTATTACCATCCTTAGCTGAAAGCTTTTTTTTTTTTTTTCTTTTTCCTTTTGGTATATCATTCTGAAACCAGTATGTATACAACTTAGTGAAAAAACACTAGCAAATGTTATGGAGCATAATAGAATAAAAATATTGTGTCATTGGAGTAAGATGCCCTGGTTATGAGACAAATGAAAAGTAGTCAATGTATCTTGCCTCTCATAATGAAAAACTGCTGTTCAGAGGGAGGAGGCCTTCAGGGATGACTTGCATATTTCCTAAGCACGAAAAACTTTCTTTAGAGGCAAGTACTTATCACCACTACTTCACTTAATCACATTGGAGGTATTCCCACAGTTTAGGTGTTTTTGCAAGAGCAACAAAGGAATAACCCTGGAAAGATAAAAGCTTTTGATAAAAACCAACACCAAGAAACTCCTGAATGAGGTCCAGAAGTGAAACTAAAACCTCCATTTTTTTCAAAACCCCAGGTTTATCCTTTACAACTCTCATTTAAAAAAAAAAAAGTGTGTGTGTGTATAATACACACACACACACACACACACACACACACACACACACATAATTATCCATCCAAAGATGGGAAAGAAAACAGTGACTGTATAGTTGGTATCCCCTTAGAAATGTTCCTTACTTGCTGCCATAACTAAAATTAAGCCTCCAAGTTGAAATAATCCTTCCACAAAAGCTAGTTTATAAGAACTCTTCTGGATAGTCCAGTGAGGACAACCACAGTGAAGTAAATAGGCATCTAAACTATCACATAGTGTGATGACTGGCAAAACATGGAAGGTGGGGTGGAAGCACATCCCTGGGGCCGTAACTGGAGGGGAAGGGTGTGTGTGATTGGGGTTCAGCTTCCTGGACAGAGTGAAGCCTAAGCTAAAGCTATACCATGGGTAGGTGTTAGCCTGGTGAAAGGAATGTAAAGAAGAGGAAACAGGGTGTTCCAAGGCCAGGGGTGGGAGAGGGATGGCATGTCAGAACAGTGAGAGAAGTATGGGTGGGGCAGGCACAGATAGAGAAATAAAGGTAAAGGATGAAGTAAGAGTAAACTTGTAAACGAAGAGCACGGGCTTCATCTTCAAAACAGTGGAGAGCTCCTAAAGTCTTTTGAGTAACTGTTTCTGCTTTGACCTCCTCCCTTCTTGGGGCTTCTAGCTCCCTAATTCCTTAGAAACACTAGCACTACTAAAGCATTTTACAAGAGGTTCAGGGGAAAAGGCAAAACTAAGCACAATGCTTCAACTGCAACAGAGAAAGGAAAAAGAAAAAAAAAAAGAAAGCGCAATCAAATTCATTCACTGAACTTGGAAAGTTAGTATCTTCTCAGTGATTCCTATAAGATCTATTTTTCCCCCTTTTTAATGGCCTGGTTGTGGTTTCTTTGGAGTTTCATAAAATTAATGGCTTGTAACATTTCATTACAGGGCAAGGCTAAAGGCACCTTTCTCATCGTTGCTTGAATCTCTGCCTTAAATGGGATCCCCAGGATAGAAATTTTTCCGAAAGAGGGACTGTCATTCTATTTGACACCTTCCTTTCAACAAGGGAAAGTTATTTCAAATCCCTCTCTAGATCTAATACATGCAGAAACACACACACACTGAACTACATCAGAACAAGGACAAAAGAAAGGGAGGGAAAAGGGAGGGAGGACTGGCATAGGTAGCTTTCAGAATCACTGCCTCTACCTGACCATATCCTTTGTCCCCCAGTGACGGCCCGGAGAACACAATCTCTCAATCAAGCAATCATCCTCTTGAGAGAATACAGACACAGCTAATGTCTCTTTTTCAGATATCAGTTTTTTTTGGTTTTCCTTTTCTAATTTGTTCAAGTTGTTTCCTCTCTCTGGCATTCCACTACCCTCTATTTCTTATGAATTTTCTTCTGCTGACTGTCTTAGACAGGCAGCTTTTTCTTAGCTCAGTAGCTCAGTCTCTAAACCCTTAGAGTCATTGCTTAAGGTCACTTATTCTTACTCTATTCACAGGGAAGATTAAAAAAAAAAAGCTGCTTAACATCCTCTGTCCAAAAATTTTGCACATTCTTAAGAATCATAACCAAGGAACCACTAAGGCTTTTTTTCTCTGTTCTGTATTTGTAATGCCACCTCCTAATCATTCTTATTTTCCAGCCCTTGATCTGTTTTGTGGCGTGTCCTGGAGAGTCCGCTCAGATTCTTCACACCCCCACGAAGCAGACTGGGAGAGATTAGACACCACATTCGAGGAGAGCAATGGCTACTCGGGACAATAGGCAGAGCACGTATCCCTGGGTTTAAAAAATAGTGAAATCCAACATAATGCCAAAGGGAACTGAATCACGAGCCTCACGGGTATTTATTCTTCATACGCCCATGCCACTGGGAATAGAGCTCTCAAAACAAGACCAAAGAGCAAAACTAGAATAAAGAGTCTTTGTGGCAAAATTACGGTACTTTTAGGGTGAGCCATGCAGGAGAATATGTGCTCAGCACCTGTCTCTAGTACATTTCTGGCTCAGTCATGAGTATCAACTTAATTCATTCTTCTGAGAAGAAAGCCAAGACATTTTTAAATGCAGAGCTGTTTAGACTTGGTACTCATTCTGCAAAGTTAATAACATTTTTGAGGGTTCATTAATCTCAACAAGGCTGAAAAAAATACATTTTCATGTTCTTACTCTCCAACTATCATCTCTTTTTTCCAACTATCATCTTCACAGTATATTTTTACATAAATAATTGGTTATGGCTCAAATTAAAATAACTTTGACAAATTATCAGGCAGGGTAAGGGTTTTTGAGCCTGCGCTGGGACGTGAGATATCAGCACTCCTGGGTGCCTCAGGACCATGTGTTATCTTATGATAACATTCAACTCACTTTTTTCTAGGCTCATAAAATACAAGTTTTTCATCTAACAGCTGAAATGGCTGTGTTCTGTTTAGATAATATTCCCTCACTGAAAGGTTACTCTCGATTAAAGTATAAATGTGGTGTGTATGAGGACTAGGATTCGTGTCCCTGGCAACCCGGGTGTCCTCAAAAGCATTTCAATCCTGTCCTCATCTTGCAATCCCTATAACGCTTCGCAGACCACAGTGTCCTCTATATTAAAATCCTTCTCCTTATAGATTAACAAGTGGCAAGCCTTCATTCCTACACATATTACAATCTTTCTTTGTGGCATGCACTAAAGACCTCTGGTGTGATGAATTGTCATCTCCTCAACCTCAAAGGTAACTGGCTATAAAATTGTTTTATGTTCCTAGTATTCCTAGTCCTCAAGCAAAAATACTAGTTGTAATTCAATGTCGGCAATGTGGTATTATTCATAAAGCATTCAAACTGTACTTTCCAGTTTTAGAATGCCATCAGAACTTCCCGAATGAATTACAGTTGAGCATTCAGCTGGGTGTCCTTTTTTCTGCCTGAAAATTACTCACAAGCATTTCCCAACATCTCCAGGGACTACAGGGAAGTTCCAAACCGAGCAGCGCTTTGCGTAATCCTTCAAAAACTTCTTCATGGACATGGGGGAGAGGGTCTTGTTCTGTGCTATTCTTTGCTAACAACACTTACCTATATGCCCCGATCAAAATCCATCTGCACATATATGTTTCATTAATCTCTCTTCCTTGGTTTGGAAACATCTCTATGTTTACTTTCAAGAGATGATAATTGTGCAGATGACTATATTCAGCTTCTCTGATTCGAACACATCACCAACAACTTGTTTTATAAGCTCTTTCTGTTGGTCTTAGCCTTATTTTTTTCTCACAGGCTTCCCATAATTTTATAAATTACCTTCCTTTTTAACAAGATGATCTTTTTTCTTTATAGTAGCCCTTTCAGACTTTTCCCAACGACAATATGTCCAAACCAGCTGTCAGTGGAATATTTAGTATGAGGTAATGTAACCAATCTTCTAAGTACAAGGTCTATGGCTCTGCTATGTGGCTGTGTCATAGAAAATCGGAGAGGCCAAATACTTCAGTCCGTAAAACATGACCTTATTTTATGCCTATATCTCAGACTCTAAGTCTTTTCTTTAGACTTGTTTTGTTTCTTCAAAATTATATGCTAATAAAAATGTGAGCAGTTTTGCTGCCTTGTTGAATATTTAACACTCCTTCATTAAATCAGTTCAGTCAATAGCAGATTTTATTCTAGGATCCAGGGGGAGAAAAATGGCAACAATCTGATAAAAAAAAGGCAAAAGCCTCTCACAATATTTATTTTTATTTCATCATACATTCTGCACCTACCATTTCCAACGCACTCATTGTCTATAGTAAATTTGTCCAGTCTAGACCTACTAGATTCATTCGGTATTGTATTGTTAAATAAAATCATTTAACACTGCATAATAAAGCTAAGTTAAATGTGCCCCAGGATAATTATCTTTATATATATTTATAGTCACCTATTAGAACACATAATTTCAATCTTATAATACTAATCCTTTCAAATAGACACCTTAATACTAATATTCACCTCTGACTTTAACGTTTCCTGGTTTGGTAATTAGCAAACTGGAGTTATTGTCATTCATAAAATTAAGATATAGACCACTGACTAATCTTGATAGTAAGACACTAAGTGTAAATTTTGACTACTATGTTTTGTCTTGTTATTGCCAATTAGGAGGCCAAGTTAATTAATTGTTTGCTTTCTTGGGTTTAGGATTATGTGGCTGAAGCACATTTTCCAAATGACAATACAAGAGAGAACCATAATCAATGGAATTTTATACCCTGAATTTCTCTCACTTAAATACATCAAATTCATGATCTTAGTGTGTTTCTTTAAAACAACAACAACCACCCAGAAACTTCTGCCTTGTACTGACCTTATGGTAAACAATATAAGTGTTCCTTTCATATAATTTGGTTTATAAGGCACCCCTTGGTTAACTGGACTTTTCAAATACTTCTGAATTCTTCCCTAGTGCTTCTCTACTAAGAAGGTCCTACTACGACCTCTGGTAAGAGATCTCCAGCAATTCAACTGCTTGCATGAAATAACAAATGGTATTAAACGAAAACGCTGTGCACCACCCCTGAATTATTTACATGTCAGCAGGAAACTAAATGAGGAGTCTAAATTCTTTGTCCTTTCCTACTTGCCCTCTGTGTCATTTATGAAAGAACCCCTCATAAGGCAAAATAACATCAATAGTGATGATTTTACGCCTCATCTCTTAAATATTCACACCTCAGCAAGAAGCCAAATGAAGAGAGTGGCCTTTATGTCCTCTGTCTAGGTGTCCTTCCAGGATCATTTGAGGGATCCTTTCAAAAGACAAATAACAATCACAATAGCAAATTTATCTCAGAAGAGGGAAAGGCACGATGAGGAAGATATCAAATAGAGATTCCCATAGATGAGCTTTGCAATTACCTGTCACTTTGCTCCTCCTCTTGGGAAGAACCACCCCTCCAACAGCAAGGAAATCTGTTTAAATTCCTCTGAACAAATAACATTTCACTGGCTACTCAGAAAGATCTATTTTCTTCCAATGATATTTTATGATTACTGGTCCATTCAGAATTGCACACCACCGTTCCTCCTCCTAAGAGATCTCTGGTATCCTATTGTCATTTCACCAGCTTTCTTTCATTACTGTTTCCATTTTTGCCCTAATATCTCGTCCTCACTAAGGACACTCAGCCATCTCTAAACTTTTCAGAGAATAGGGAAACATTAGAGGCTTAGGAATCGGGGCTCAGAACATATCGGCTCTAATCAGAGAGGCAATACAGCATATGCATTAAAAGTGAGGCTCGGAGAGGTTAAATACATTGATCCAAATCCCAGCTTTACCACTTACTAGCTGTGTGAGGGTGAGGGGCTCATTTAACCTGCTAGGGCTTCTTTTTCTCATTGACAGACAAAACATACCTCAACAGGGAGTTATCAGGATTAACAAGGTAATACGTGAAAAGCATTTCAAATCATACTCAGTAGCCTAAGTGTAGAATACGTGTTAGTTATTATTGTTAGTCCCTATATACATACACTGTGCTAATGGCAACAATCTCTCATGTTTCCATTTCCTTGTCTGAAAAATGAAAAGACTAGATTGAACTATTTCTGAAATTCCTTTTGGTCCTTAATATTTGGTGTAGATATCAAGAGTTTGAGTCTAATACAATTTCTTTTCTTTAAAACTCTAAAACTTTAATAGCAATCTTCTCTTTAACTTGAATAGTGGATGAAAACAGGAGATCATTAAATAAACCTATGGCATAGTCCCTGCCTTTAAGAACCATAAAATCTTTTGTTTTAAAGCATAAGGACAAGTTTCATTTTTCCCTTTCAGGCATATTTCCTTTTCTTCCTATATTACTTCACCAGATTTTCAGGGAAATCCGACACACTAAAAAAAATCATTTATAGAATAAATGGTACGATATAAAGTAATATAAAGTCACATGAATTTGTTAAGTTTAGCAGCTAGATAAACTTGAAAATTGAATAACTAACATTCATGGGAAAATATAATCAACTACAATTTCATTCACGTTCAACTAATATTTACTGAACATCTACTATTTGCTGGGCATAATAAATTAGGAAAGCTCCTAATGTAACCATTTAGAAAAGAGTAAAGGAGAGATGGGATGAATGGCTTGTCACCTCAGGACAGAGGGAAAACTGTGCCGGCCACCCCACCTGAGAGAAAGAGTAATGTGTGGTCCCAGAGGCAGATTACTCAATCTGAAATTACGATGTATAGAGGGTCCTTAAGTGTGATTAAAAAGTTAGCAAGCTTTGATATCAAAATCAGCATGTCCTTTATAACTACTGCTACTATTATTATTATCAACATCCTTAACCTCAAAAGAAGGTTAAAGACATCTTGTTCCCTAAACTCACAAATTATCTACTAGCATATGGGATAATTTATGTATTAAAATGTCCTCACAAATTGAAAAAAGATGAAACAGATATTCTCTACCTAGGGTTTAGAAAATATGAAAAGAAACATACGAATGCAGACATAAGTATGATCTTGGAATCAAAAGTTGATAAAATGTTAAGGAGATTAAATTCCCTCTCTATTTTAAGAGGGAAGAAAATTTTTAAATATTCTTTATTTAGAAACTCTAATGCACAAGTTTTTTATCTCAAATACATTTCAAAAAAGAATTATGTAAATACAAGTTAATTTTGTTACTATTTAAAAATAATAAATAATAAATGATGGTATTGGACCAGATTATCTCTAGGGAACCTTCTAATTGTAAAATTATATAAATTGCTTTATCTAGTAATAACATAGTAATATGAAAATGCTGGTACATTTTAAGGGGTGCCTGGGTGGCTCAGTCAGTTAAGCGTCCAACTCTTGATTTCAGCTCAGGTCATGATCTCAGGGTCGTGAGATTGAGCCCCATATGGGACTCAGTGCTCAGCACGGAGTCTGCTTGTCCGTCTCCCTCAGCTCTTCCTCCCACTCACGCTCTCTCTATCTCTAAAATACATATATACATACATACATACATATATAATCTTTTTTTTTAAAAGGGGAAAAATGCTGGTACATTTTCAAATATGCTATTTCCTCCACAAAGGAAATTTCAGAAGGCTCTACTCAAGACAGCAAATGAACTGACTGCTGCTAAGAGAATCTGAAAAAATTTGACGTATCTGTCCCTGATACAGACAAGAAAATTATTTCACACCTAAGTCAATCAAGTAAGCCTCCAGGATAATTTGTGCTTGAAAAAAATGCAGGATGGGCTTCTGTGTCTGTACATGTCTGTGCACATGCGTTTGTATAAGGTATGGTAATGAATAATCAGTTTGGGTTTGTTTGGGGGTTTTTTTGATGAAAATAAACATGGCTTAGTAAGGCTGAATTCCATAGAAATAAAGCCTATTTTTATGCTTTTCCTATCAATTTGCCAAAATTCAGAGGTTAAAAAAAAACACAAATGATTTATCTTTGAAGAAGGTAGCTTTTGACTTCAGAGTCGATCAGGCTTTTTGAAAAGCAGAAGCTTTTCAGCTGTCAAAAGAAACTGTCAGTTTTTGTTCAGCATCCTACTATTCTTGATGTATTACACATCAATAATACACAGAGGGAGGTCTCAGTTGTTTGTTGCTTTTATGCTTCCCAGATATAACATGGAAATGAGATGTTGGTTGAATTTAGGCCATGTGGAGACTTACTTCATTTACGGAGAAAAGGCAAAATAATTCCATAAATTTTGTGGTAGAAGTGTGCAGTGGCTGAAGTAGAACAAGTAGAATTCTGGAGATGTGGGTTCAGTTCCAGCCCTGATACCAGCCTCATGCATTCAGTCAAGTATTTATTAAACACCTACTATGTGTGTCTATCCCTTTGGAATCTACAGTCCCTGAGAGGTCACAATAGGGGAGAGACAAAGATAAAATAAATCCACAATTATAAACTGTGACAAGTAAAATGAAGGAAGAGACAAGTTTAATGAGAACTAATAACAGAAAGAGGGACTTTGATGGAATAGTCAAAAAATGGCCTTTCAGAAGTGATGATACTTGGCTGCAACTTGAAGTATGAGAGTGGAAAACCATGCAAACCAGACAAAGAAAATAGCTCTGGGCAGAGGAAAATGCATGTGTAGTGGCCATGAAGCAAGATAAAGTTTCGTACTTTCAAAGAACCTGAAGAAGAAAGTGTGAATCACACATACTGAGTAGAAAAGGATGTCCTAGGACTAGTAAATTATCCAGAGCCTCAAGGCATAATCCATATAAGCTACCTGCAGAGCTGATTCAGATCTCACTGGACTACGATCGCTTCCATGAGGTCCTTGGGGCAAGATACTCCATTGATTTTTGGCAAAGTCTAAAAAAAAGTAACAAAGTATGGAGCAATTTCTATCTGGATTTGGAAAGGACTGTTTAAATAATCTGGATTTTTAGAAAACCATTCTCATCTCTCATATTTAATCCTCCAGATTCATTCCTATTCAATTATGCATTAAGGTGTTGGCAGTACCCAGAAATACTTGAACTTTATCCTTTCCTTAGAATGAAATTACTTATTTCTCTAAGACAAATTCTGCCATGTGATAATGAGATGCATGTGACATTTCCCTGTAATTATAGGACTAATTTATATGTTCTATGGTGAAATGCTCTGATGACATATGTACAGCTTGCTAAAAATGTGTATAATTAAGTTGAACATCAATGATAGCTGAGACCAATTCTAAAACTGTGATATTCTCCAATCCTGCTATTCTCCAATCCAAAGTGAAAGGAGCCTTCATTAGTGAAAATAAGCCCAAGATTTGTTCTGTGAATTTAGAGAGTAGATATAACAAACAATAAAAATTCATGTGTGTACGGAAGAGAAGGGTCAGAGAGCTTTAGTGAACTAAAAATAGAGATGCTCCAAATTTCTGCTCCATAACTCTTGCCTCACTGACGAAAGTGTGTTGACAACCAAAACAATTGGATGGAAAACCGAAACATCCTGCTGGCTCCCAGATGCTCTATCATCGATGGTGCACAGCGAATGACCGTGGCTATAGAATACAAGGCCTATAGCTAGGTTGTTTGTTTTTATTCAGGGATTCTTCAAGCTTAAGCCCTTGAAAAATCAGAAGCAGCATTAAAGTGGCAAGGAGAAGCATCAAACTGAGTGGTTTGTTTGTGCCAGCAGAGTCTGGGTCACATTGCCTTTTGTGATCAAGTGAATGAATGAATGAACTACACTGGCCAGGCGAGAAAACAAAAGATAACAAAACAATTTTTCAAAGAAGCTGACATAAAATAAGTAGATTTTAATATTCAAGAAAAGTTATTTAAGAACCAGTAACTTAAGTCACCAACTTTTTGAACAGCAAATTTGCTCACTTTTAATAAGCAAGGCAAATTATTTATAACTACTAAAGAAAGAATATTAATTCCTTACTCAGTTTCATTATGCACTAACCCATATGAAAAATTAAGGAAAGAACAAGATGCCACATAATTTATTACATGCTGAATCCCCCTTAGGGTATTTGATTTCTAATAAGGATACTAAAATTCACACCCATTAGAACCTCAACTCCGCATGAAAACATTACAGTGTAAAACGTTAAAAAAACAGAATAATAAAGAAGATTAATAAAACATCACAAAAAACAAACAGTGAGGCAACAATGCCTCCATTTAATATTTATCTAAATAATCTATTCTTCCTTTAAATCTATATAAAACCTAGAATCGGCCTGATTCTCTCATATCTCAGCCAAAGGAGGAATGACAAATGCATTAGATATTTAAGAATATGAAAAATCATTATCATTTATAGTAATTACTAATTTAAGTAAACAGAATGTTACATTTAAACACTGATATTAATGTATTTGTTCATTTAAAATTGGTTATGTCTTTAATGAAGGCATTTGGGGTATCTTTGTGAGAATTACATGATTTCTTGTATTTATCACCTCCGGTGGCTTCTTTTTTCTGGCCTTTCCATTAAAAACACATTGGGATAAAAACTTTTTTTAAGTTAGTAGGACTGGTCTCTCTATAGAAGTATTATTTACTATTTATGAAAAGACCATTTTTCTCCAAACTATTCCTTGTCACATCGCAGGTCAACATCTGAAGGATAATTATTGAGACCATTTACTCAGTTCTTGCTTTATTACCACAGTCTTCATCTGATCTTGCCACTATTGCTCTTCAAAGAGAAAACAATTTGCAAGAGAGGCTTTAAAATAATGTTAGAGTTTTATTCTCTCCCAAAACTAAGTCGTGTGTCAACATGTTAGACAAACTTTTCTGCCTCTCAGATTCCATTGTTTTTTATCCACCCTTCAACACTCCTGACTATATCCGCTCCACTACTCTGGTATGTTCACAATAGGCAGAAGGTGGAGGTCAGAGAGATGGGATGGAACAGCATCTAATATTGAGATTTTAGAGGTATATTTTCAAAAGCAGCAAAGAAAGTGTTGTTACTGATGTAGGGATGTAGCTATCAGAAATCATACTGCAATAGTTTTAAATGTTCATGTCTGTTTTGGTGTGATGGAACCCTCATCTTGTCCAACAAAGGTAGCATGGGTTATAAATGGGGTGTAATATTATGGTAAGCTTCAAATTAAATGTTAAGAGTAATTTCTTTTAAGTGCAAATAACAGAAACAAAATGCTCATTCAAGTTTGCACTAGGAGCATAGAAAAGAAAGATTAATTTTACCTCAAGTGGTCAGGGAGAGGCATGTTCTAGGTGAGCATAGCCAACACCAAGGCTGATCAGCCTGGTATCCAATTCTCCTTTCTTTCCCATTGGAGAATCCTGGTTTTGTCCAGGATCCACCCTTCCCTCTTATACCTCAGAAGTAAATACTGTTAATCCAAGGCAATCATATTAATCCCATTTCCTTTTCTAGAGGTTGGTTTAGTCAGAGCAAATGAGCTATGCTGGGAAGTCAGCTAGGGCTTATAGGGAAGATTTTCCCACTCTGAAAAATAGACACATGGGAAAAGATGTATCCTTTTCAGCAGGTCATTGTGACTGGTGGTGATGCTATCTTGCAAACACAAAATAAATTTGCCTGATGTCAAAACTGATAAACTGAGAATCAAAGACTTTTAAAATGGAAAACACCTAGGTTCTCAATGATGTCAATAAGATTTGAACTAACCAACCCTGGAAATGGTAGGTCCCATAATAGATTTTCTTATTAATTCATGTGAGTTACGGATTTCCTGTTACTTTCAGTTGAAGGAAGAGTATGAATTTGATACATAGAAGGAGAAGAGCCATACAGGTATAAGAAACAAGATGCATAAAGTAAAAAAAAAAAAAAAAAAAAAAAAAGGTGAGAAAGAACACCTCTATGGGATAAAACTGGATGAGTAAGTATATTTTCTACTTTTTAGGGCACTTCCAGATTCTATGATGCTTTATCTCCGCCCCCCCCCCCACACACAAATAACACACAGTTGTTCTCAGAAAATCTCTAGAGCTTAGGGTGCCACAGATCTTAACAAACTCATACACATGGATGTGCATACACACATGCATGCACACGCACACACACACTGTGTGAATTAAGTTTTTAGTAACGTCACAGGGTCTCCAGGAAATGGGAAAAATCGTTGTTTATTTCTTTTTTTTTAAGATTTTATTTACCTATTTACTTGTTTATTTGAGAGAGAGGGAAAGAGTGCAAGCAGGGGGAGGAGCAGAGGGAGAAGGGAGAAGGACAAGCAGACTCCCAGTTGAGTGCAGAGCCCAATGCAGGGCTTGATCCCACCACCCCAAGATCATGACCTGAGCCAAAACCAAGAGTTGACGATGTTCAACCAACTGAGCCACCCAGGCGTCCCTAGTTGCTTATTTCTAAAGAAAAGTGCTTTTTTCTTAGAAAAAGAAACAGCTCTAATATGCTTTTTATGATGATGACAAGTGTATCAGAAGGTAGAATATGGGGTTTTCATTTCTTCTATTTTTTTTAATTTTACCATTTGTTTTATTTGGTGCTACCGTGAGAAGCACTGGAATTTATTTTAGTGACTTTATAGTATTAAAAAGTATCTTCAAATGGCCTGTAGCTGACTGAACGCTATGGGTATGTTCCCTGTTTTAATGAAAACAGAGATGTATCAGGCCTGCGGTTCATCTCTCCGTGGAGACAACTTTTGGCCTGCTTTGCTCTTTTGCCGCATCCCTGAAGTATCACATCTTAAAACACAGTGAGGAGGTTGGTGTGCCAAGCCAAATTTTTTCCCCTTGAAATGTACATCATGTGTAACATTTCAAAGGTCATTCTCTAGACTTCGTGCTTTTAAATTACAACAACAGGAAAATGAAACGAAAGCATCTAGCCTGTCAAAACCTTAGTAGCATAACAAATGTTTTTTCAGGATGTACAGAAAGCTTTATTCAGGAAGGGATTTATGGAGTGTCCAATATTTGCCCAGTGGCTATCATAGTGCCTGGCACAAAGGAGCCACTCCGTAAGTATTATTTGAATGAATGAATAAATGAAGATCACAAAAATGAAAAGGAAACAATTTCTCACCAAAAAGAGATTAAAGCCTAATAAGGGAGACATACACAGATATAACTATTAAGCAAAGCGATACATTCCATAAAGGAAACACAGCTAAGAAGACATATAAAGAAGTAATTAAATACACATAGTGAAGACAAAGGAAGGCTTAGTCATAAAAGCATATATTGATAGAACAGGATTAAAATTAAGGATGGGTCATGTTCCTAGTATGGAAAAGTAGAAAAACAGGGTGTAGTAACTACTGTTTTTATCTTCTCAGCACCCCTTCCCCCTTCGTTTGGTAAAAAATCCCACCTCCACTCTGCCTGACCATAGTGTCAGCCTATCAAACAGACTGGGTCCATCATGCTACCTATCCACTTGGGCACAGTATATTAGACAAAGGATGGGCAAATATCCAGAGTTGGGAGGATCAAAACCCTTCCCTACGGCGTATGTACATGGAGCTCACAAAGTAGTTCCCTTTGTCATACGATTGCAAAGCTCTTCATTTATAAGCCCTGAGGTGCCAAAGAGCATGACCTTATCATATGAAGAGGCCCATCTACAGCAGAAGAAAAAAATGCCAAATGCAGAGAAGTGGAAGGAGTGTTATAGAAGCATTTAGGTTCCTGATTTCGTACACATCCAGCTTCATCCTTGCCCTTTGCAATTACTTGAGCTAATAAATTCCTTTTTGTTTAAGCTAATTTGTGTTAGATTTCTGATTTTCAAAACTGAAAGAACAATAATATATAGAGACTACCAGAGGATCTCAGGCTTTTGGCTTTATCTGACGATTTTTCCCCCCAAATTAACCCTGGATAGCATTTAAACTTTACGTGTTCAAGCCAGCTGTCAAAAAGGACAAAGGTATATTTATATCCCAGTTAGTACATATGCACTATCAACATATATGCACTTCATACAAGCCTCAAAATACATTATGCAACAACTCATATAATTGTATGAATAAATGATAAATCAGTGACAAAGAGGAAAGCTGTCAGAGGGGAAAAAAAACCACATTAACCACAAAAGGAGAGCAATTCAATGAACAACAGAATCATTGATCGTGAGAAAGACCAAAACACAATGTAACAGCATCTTCAAAATCCTGAGGAAATATATGTATAAAGAAAAATAAAATACTGACATCTTCAGATATATAATGATTAATGGAGTATAAAGCAAACCATCCATTAAAAAAAATCACTTGAGGATATAATCTATCTAGAAAAAAAAAACACCGAGGAAAAGTGTGGTTCATAAGAAATAATGATAACCATAGAAATTTATTTTTGAGTGTTGCTAAATTATTACTGACTAACAAAAAAGTAGCTTACGTATATGTTTATAAAATGAAAAACCAGGGGCGCCTGCGTGGCTCAGTTGGTTGGGTCTTTGACTCTTGGTTTCGGCTCAGGTCATGATCACAGGGTGGTGAGATCAAGCCCAGCACCGGGCTCCCTGCTCAGCTGAGAGTCTGCCTGAGATCCTCTCATGAGCACTTTCTCTCAAATAAATAATAAAATAAATCTTTAAAAAGACGAAAAACTAAAATTCTAGACAACAAAAACTAGAGAGAAATATGAGAAGGAACTAATAAATGGCTACTTAAAAGAGCTAAGGTTCTTGTCATGTTTGGATTAGATAAGAATACAATCTAACTTTAAAACTGTTAGAAAAAAATCACGATGTTGGGGGCGTGTGAGTGGCTCAGTCAGTTGAGCCTCCGACTCTTGGTTTCAGCTCAGGTCATGATCTCATCAATGGTGAGATCAAGCCCTGCATTGGTCTTTGCGTTCAGCTGGGAGTCTGCTCAAAGAGTCTCTCCCTCTGCCCCTCCCTCAACGCACACATTAATGCTCTCTCTCTCTCTCTGTCTCTCTCAAATAAATAAATAAATTTCTTTAAAAAAAAGGAAAGAAAATGTCATGATTATGCATAAATTAAGACTTCTATTTCTGACAATGTGTCATAGCCTGAAAATATACCATTCATTCATTCAAACAATGTTTCTTAAAACCTAGTTTCAGGCCCATGGTTCTCAAAAGGTCACACATAATAAAACACTATACCACACATGCTCAGTGTCAGCTTTCTCTTTTCATACGTCTAGTCTTAAATATATATAAGTCAAGGAGCCAGCAATAAACTCTCATAATAAAACTACTGAAATAGCACCATATTACTAAAATTTGATGTTATTTAAGTCAATTTAATTATGATTTCCTCTTTCCTCTTTATAAGTTTGAACCTTATGCTGCGTTTTTAAGATATGCATAGGAAAATAGAGCATTCATTCTACTATCTTAAATCTCTATCATCTTTAAAATAATAACAGTTTTCAAGTTTGACGCTAACATTTGCATGCTGAATAGTTATTTTGACTTTAGTTTTAAAAATATTTTCTGTTTTAATAATACAGTAGAGCCGTACAATCAGTCTGTTTTTCTCAGCAAAGGGATTAAAGTGAGATATGGTCAGTGGTAGAAAGTACGTACTATTATTAAAATCATATTCTTTAAATCCGCAGGTGTGTAAATTTTCTATGAAATGAATTTAATCTAGTTACAAATATGGATTAATTTCAAGATGAGAGAACTCATTTATAGTTCTGCAAATACACTTCCTCTCTCAAATGACAAAATTATACACAGTACTTTGTAAGTCAAATTTTTACTATCAGCAAATATAATCAAACAGGTTTGCCTAGTGTTTTGTATATTTGGCAATACATCTTATTCACTCAATTGAGACACAGGAGCTTTCAACTATAGGTAGGTAGGTTTTTACTGTTCTACCTCTCATTCTCTTATGTGATGACAGGAATATTTTTCAATACTTGTTCAGTTCATGTGAACATACTCAGTTCTTTGTCAAATGCATAGATTTAGCCAATGTAAATATACTTTAAAAATTATTATCCACTATGGAAGAGAATAGCTTTTCACCAAACCACTGCAACCTTCTCCCTGGGCACACAGCTATACCAGACTTTCCAACCTCCCTTGCAGTTAGATGTAGCCATGTGGCTTAGTTCTGCCTAATGTAATGTGAGCAAAAGTGATCGGCTCCCCTACTAGGCCCTCCCATAAAACCTTCCCATCTACTATCTGGCTGTCAATGCCCAAGTGATCTTGGAAGGTGTCTGTTAAAAGTGGAAAACCAATGAATACCAGGATGTTCAAATGACTGGTGTAGAGCACAGTCCCCCAACCCTGATTTCCATCACCCCCAACATACAAATATGCCATTGTGGACCCACATTGTTATTATGTGGGCAAGAACTAAACTTCTACTGTGTTAAACCATGACAGTTCTAAGGTTTACTTGGTAGAGAAATTAGTCTATTATAATCAATACAGAAAATCATTCCTTCAAATCGGGAACTGTTGTAAGAAAAACCTAAAATTTATGCCATTGGTTTTGCGGCCAAGAAGTGGTTAATAAGGAATTAATGTCAGAGGCTGGAAAGATGGAGGTCCGTGGTATACAGTAGCAAAACATTTGGTAAAACTATCCCCTACAAAAACCTGCAAGATAGATCATGTGCCCACTGACCCAATGGCTCTCCCAAGCCAGAGATTACCCTTCCCAGTCCCCTTGCGATTAAGCAGGGTCATATGGCTAGCTCTCACCACAACTAGAACAGAAGGGATCTTTGTCACCACTATTTCCCTGTTTATATCCTTTCTACCAGCAGAACTTGGAAACCATATATTTAAGATGGAGGATCCACCAAATGGGAGGCACCCAGGTGCCTGAGTCACTGCTTGGAAAACAGCCAACTCCACTAAGTTTAAGTATGGGTTTTTTAAACTTTACATGAAAGAAAAATAAACTTCTATCATATTAGAACCATAACACAATTTTAGACTTGTCCCAACAGCTACCTTAACTGATAAAACAGTCTAAGCTCACTTGTAAAAATGAACCAAATCATTTCTGTCCATCAACACAATTATTGGTAAAGTCAGAGAAAAGTACCTTGGTGAAAGAACCTTGAAAACATCAAATCAATAAGCATTTCATTTCAAAGTCAATATGCTAGGTACAAGGTTAAAAGCATGGTTAAGGAGTTCTGAGAACATAGTCTTAAATGCCAGCTCTACCATTTACTAGCTGTAGAGCCTAGAATAAACAGATTTATCATCTTGGAGCCTCCTTGTTCCCAAATATAAATGGAGAGAACCCACCCTACTTTGTAGAGTTGTTTCGACAATTATTGTAACATATACAACATGCTTAGGGCACAGTTGGGCCTTGAGGAAAGTGCCCAATTATTCTCTTTCCTCATCCTATACTAAGTTCAGGATATTAAGTGAACCTTAGAAAATTGGTAGTTTGTATTGGTATATTTAATTTAATTTAGTAAAAGTCTCCAATCACTGACTCCAGTGGAAATTAGAAAACACAATACAAGTTCAGAATAATAGGGTGAAAGAGAGACAAAGATCCAGTCTTTCTATCACATCTCAGCAAAAGTCTCTCGGGAAATTATTTCCCTCTTATCTCTTGATTTTTCTGACCCTCCTCAGTTGCATTTTCTTTTGTCAAGCGCTGAAAGCCTAAAAAGCAGTAAAAAATACATATAATAAATCAGATATTTCTTTGCAAGCTTAGATTTTGTTACTACATTCCCCTAACCAGAACAAAACTGAAGATACTAGCTCTTGCTCCTTTTTCAAGTTAGTCTTGAATTATTAGGATGAGCATTCTGATAGGCATAACAAATAATAATAACAATAGTTGAATGTTTGCTAAGCATTCTATAAAGTCCAAAGAACTTTCGCATCCATTTTCTCATTATAATGAAAGAAACATGATCAAGTAATACCTAGGAGAAGTAAAACCTTGCAGCCATGAATTTCATAAGCCAAGGAGAGATTATAGTGGTTTTGTTAGTCATCAGTAAGCTGCCACATCACTCCAAAAGATAGACAAAATAGTTTATATTCCAGGTTCTTACACAGGATATTCTTTTTGAATAGGTGTGCCTCTCTGATGAATTGTTATGTGAATTAAAACTTCAGGCATAGAGAAATGACAGATGTCAATGAATAATACCAAAGCCAAATGCCTAATAAAACAGCATTATATAGCAAAGTAATTACTTCTGTTGTTCTTTTTAAAAACATGCTTTCTCTCTAGGCACATATGCGCTAAAAATGGATATAACAACACCAAAACACACATACAAAGGTGATCATTCAAATATAAGGTGAACAAAATTACTAAAGATCTTTGTGATGAAACAATGCATAAGATAGAGTCAAGTCATAAAAGTAAGTATAAAAATCAATGCATGGTACCCAGTGAAGTGCCACCAATAGTTTTTATTAACAAAAGCAACAGAGGAAAAGCAGCAATTTTATGTACCAAATAAATGGCCAAATCCCACACTACACATGCACACACGCGCATATGCAGACAAACCCGTGGAGCTTCTCTGAGTACAGAGCTTCTTTTAATTAAGTGGCAGCTCTGTGCCTACTATGTCTTGCTTGCCTGCAGAGGGAGGCAAAAATTTAGTTCAATAACCCTAAGCAACACTGATCAAAGAACAGGAAAATATTTTTGCCTGTATATCTGACAGCATGTTTTTAGCCAGCAGCATTTTACTTTATCATTGCCTCATGGGAAGTCTGAACTCACATGAAATTAGTCAATTACAGTGCCAACCACCCTGTGCACCCTGAATTAATATTCATGAATGAAGAGGATAAAGATAAATTTCAAGAGCTATACTTTCTAAAATAGAAATTTTTTTGGCCTGTAAACTGACATACAAAGAATTACTCTTCTTTAGAAGTGGCTCAAATTGGGCTTTAGCATATATTTTTTTAACAAATCCAAGTGCTGTGATAGCATGAGCCTGGCACTAGAAGCTCAGGAGGGGAGCTCTAGTCTTTGCTTGGCCAGCAATTTGTTCTGTTCATCCTCAATCCATTCAACCTCTCCTGAGCCTTAATTTCCTTATCTGGCTCATAATCTTCTTGCCTATCTCACAGGGTTATTCTGAGAATTAAATGATATTAAAGTTAGAAGTGTTATATGAACAAAAGATATCACTGATTCTATGTTTTATTCAAAGTAACATTCACAGGCAGTGGTCCAAGATGGTGGCATAGGTAGACCCTAAACTCACCACCTCCCACAGACACAGCAAATCTACACCTACATCTAGAGCAATTCCTCTGGAAGAACGGAAGTTTGATTGAACAGCTTCTGCACAACAAAGAATACGGAGACCACACAGAGAAGGGTAGCAGAAACAGAGACATGGTAATGATGGGAACCCCACTCCTGATGCAACTACCTGAAGTAGGGAGGGATATTACCAAGGGACCTGCACACAGACTTGCCTACCCTGGAGCACAGCAAAACAAAATAAAACCAAATAAAATGAAACAGCAGTTTAAAGGGCAACTAGACTATAAGTGAAGGAAATCCATTTAATCACCCTGAAGTCTGCAAAATAGTGGGGGAACTGCTGGAACTTTCTCCATGGTCAGAGGCACCAGTAAACACCATTGTTTATGTACCACTCCACCTGGATAGCACAGATGGGAGCAGGGTTTTGGAGCTCTAGCTGGTCTGCTAGAGCCACCCTGGTAAGCCCCACACCCCAAGCCCACACCAGCTCCAGCCATCCTAAGGAGCCATCCCAGCATGGTAAACCCCAGAACTCCCGCTCCCTGACCAGCACTCAACCCAACCATGCTGCCAAGATTATCCCAGTGCAGTGTGCCCCAGGACGCACCGGCACATGCATGCTCTAGCTTCACCTGTCCCACCAGGGCAGCCCCAGTGAGGAACACCCCACGACCCCAGCCCTGTGCTCACTCCAGCTCCAGCTGGCCAGCCAAAGCCACCAGGTACAAATAGTCTGCAATGGGCACATTCCTACTTAAGGCCACTTCTTCAAGACAGGGATAGATAGCTGTTCTGCCTAATGCATTGACAAAAACTCAGACAAAATGAGAAGACAGAAGAATATGTTTCAAATGAAAGAATAAGATAAAACTCCAGAAAAAAAAAAACTTAATGAAACAGAGATACGTAGTTTAAATGATAAATAGTTCAAAGTAGTGGTCATAAAGATGCTCACTGAACTTGGAAGAAGAATAAAGAAACACAGTGAGAACTTAAACAATGAGACAGAAAATATAATAACCAAACAGAAGCCATAGAGCTAAAGAATACAATAATTAAGCTGAAAAATACACTACAAGGAATCAACAGCAGATTAGATGATACAGAAAAATGGATCCGTGATCTGGAAGACAAAACAGTGGCAATTACCCAATCAGAACAGCAAGAAGAGGGGCGCCTGGGTGGCACAGTGGTTAAGCGTCTGCCTTCGGCTCAGGGCGTGATCCCGGCATTATGGGATCGAGCTCCGCTAGAAGCCTGCTTCTTCCTCTCCCACTCCCCCTGCTTGTGTTCCCTCTCTCGCTGGCTGTCTCTATCTCTGTCGAATAAATAAATAAAATCTTAAAAAAAAAAAAACAGCAAGAAGAAAAAAACAAATTTTTAAAAATAAGAATAGTTCAAGGGACCTCTGGGACAACATCAAACATACAAACATTTGCCTTATAAAGGTCCTAAAAACAGAAGAGAGAAATGGGCAGACAACTTACTTGAAGAAATAATGACTGAAACCTTTCTTAACCTGAGGAAGGGGACAGACATCCAGGTCCAGAAAACACAGAGAATCCTAAACAAGATGAACCCAAAGAGATCCACTCAAAGACATATTATAATTAAAATGTCAAAAGTCAAAGAGAAAATCTTAAAGGAAGAGGAAAAACAGAGAGTTGCATAGAAAAGAAACCCCATAAGGCTATCAGCTAGTTTTTCAGCAGAAATGATGCAAGTCAGAAGAAAGTGGCAAGACATATTTAAAGTGCTAAAAGGGAAAACCTGAGACAAGCTAAAGCTAAAGTTCATCACCACTAAACCAGCCTTACAAGAAATGCTAAAGGGTGAGGGGAGCCTGGGTGGCTCAGTCAGTTAAGTGGCCAACTCTTGGTTCCAGCTCAGGTTATGATCTCAGGGTCCTGGGATCAAGCCCCACATCATGCTCCACACTCGACAGGGAGTCTGCTTGAGGATTCTCTCTCTCCATCTCCCTTTGCTCCTCCCCCTGCTCACGCTCTCTCTCTTTAAAATAAATAAATCTTTAAAAAAAAAAAAGAAAGAAAGAAATGCTAAAAGGTCTTTTTTAAATTGAAAAAAAGTCATAACTGAAATAAGAAAAATCTCACTGCATAAAGGAAAATATATAGTAAAGGCAGTAAATGAGCCACTTAAAAAGTTAGTATAAAAGACAAAAATAATAAAATCAACTATAACTACAATAAGAAGTTAAGGGATACACACAGAAAAAGATGTAAAATAAGACATCAAAAACATAAAACATGGAGGGGGACTGGTAAAAATATACTGCTTTTAGAATGCACTTACACTTAACCAATTATTAGCTTAAAATAGACTGATTATATATATGTGTATATGTCAATATATATGAGCCTGATAGTAACCACAAACTAAAAATTTACAATAGATACACAAAAAATAAAGAGAAAGGAACCCAAATACAACATTAAAGAATACCATCTAACCACATGGAAGAGACCAATACAAGAAGGGAACAGAACTACGAAACAATCAGAAACCAATTAACACAACTGCAATAAGTACATACCTATCGGGCACCTGGGTGACTCAGTCGGTTAAGCGTCTGCCTTCGGTTCAGGTCATGATCCCAAGGCCCTGGGATCGAGTCCCACATTGGGCTTCCTTCTCCCTCTACTTTGCCCCCTGCTCATGATCTCTCTCTCTCTCTCTCTCTCTCTCAAATAAATAAATAAAATCTTAAAGAAAAAGTACATACCTATCAATAATTACTTTAAGTGTAAATGGACTAAATGTTGCAATAAATAAAAAACAAAGCCCATCTATATGCTTTCTATAAGAGGCACATTTCATATGTAAAGACAGAGACTGAAAGTAAAGAAAGAAAAAGATATTCCATGAAAATGGAAACAAAAAAGGAAAAGAAACCCGATGTAACAATAATTATAACAGACAAAGCAAATTTTAAAACACAGCCTGTAACAAAAGACAAAAAAGGACACTACATGATGATAAAGGGGTCAATCCAAAAAAAGGATATAACATTCTAAATATTTATGCTTTCAACATGGAGTATGCATATATATCAAACATTAACAGACATAAAGGGAGAAATTGACAGTAATACAATCATAGGAGACTTTAATACCCTATTTGCATCAATGGGTAGATCTTCCAAACAGAAAATTAATAAGGAAACATTAGCTTTAAACAATACATTAGACCAGACAGACTTACTAGATACATACTAATCACTTCATCCAAAAACTACAGAATGCATTCTTTTCAAGTGTACATGGAACATTCTCCAGGATAGATAACATATTAGACCACAAAAACGCTTCAATAAATTCAAGAAGATTGAAATCTATCAGGCATTTTTTCCCAGACCACAGCAGTATGAAACTAGGAATGCAAACTGGTATAGCACTCTGGAAAACAGTATGAAGTTTCCTCAAAAAAATTAGAAATAGAACTATCATATGACTCAGCAATTCCACTTCTAGGTGTTTATCCAAAGAAAATGAAAACACCAATCCAAAGAGAAAATGTACCCCTAAGCTCAATGCAGCATTATTTTCAGTAACCAAGCTATGGAAGCAACCCAAGTATCCACTGATAGATGAATGGATAATGCAAGTGTGGTATATAAATGTGTATATAAATATATACAGTGGAATATTACTCAGCTATAAAAAGAAATTAAATCTTGCCATTTGTGACAACATGGATGGACTAGAGGACATCATGTTAAGTGATATAAGTCAGATGGAGAAAGACAAATTTCATATGATTTCATTTAAATGTGGAATCTAAAAAAACAAAAACAAAAACAGACTCATAGATGCAGGAAACTGTTGATTACTAGAATGAAGAGGGGTTGGAGGGCAGGCAAAATAAGTAAAGGGTATTAAAAGATACAAACTTCCAGTTATAAGATAAATAAGTCATGTAGATGAAATGTACAACATAGGAAATGTAGTCAATAATACAGTAATAACTTTGTATGGTGAGGGATGGTAACTAGATTTATCATGGGGATCATTTCATAATATACAGAAGTATTAAATCACTATGGTATATACCTGAAACTCATAGGACATTGTATGTCAAGTATACTTCAATAAATCTATATATGTAAAAATAAAAAAACAAGTGACACTCACAGCCAGAGGAATAGTTACAAAAACATATCAGCATTCCTGAGTAGTTTCACATTATCTCAACCCTTTCTCAACATCTCCTCTCAAATAATGTCAATTAATTTCTCTCCTTGGGGCGCCTGGGTGGCACAGTGGTTAAGTGTCTGCCTTCGGCTCAGGGCGTGATCCCAGCGTTATGGGATCGAGCCCCACATCAGCCTCCTCCGCTATGAGCCTGCTTCTTCCTCTCCCACTCCCCCTGCTTGTGTTCCCTCTCTCGCTGGCTGTCTCTATCCTGTCGAATAAAAAAAAATCTTTAAAAAAAATTCATTTCTCTCCTTAATAATGTTAATACATATTAATAATTTGTATTTGTGGACTCAAAATCTCAGTACCTGAATCACATTCTCTGAAAAAAGTGTATTAACCTTATGAACCTCTGATGTAATACATGTCTGTCCAAATTGTCCATTCGCAATAACAAGTTCTCACATGCTGACAGAATTATTGACCTGTCATAATATTTAGGTTGCAATGGAAGAAAGAGTATGTCTATGTAAACAGCCATAGGACTAGTAATAATGTTCAGCCAGTCTAATCTACCATGGGTCATGGCATAGCAGGATTCTGAGTGACCAAGGTAAGAGCTGGAAAAGGTCTCTAATGTGTCCACATCAGTAGGCTAGAGATGCAAAATCTGAGAGAATGTACAAACTTTAAAAAAAGAAAGAAGGTTTTTTTTTTTAATCCCAAATTTTGTTTCCAGAGTGTTAGATATTTTTTTTCCCGTATGCTGAAGGGAAAATTTTGGTTCCAATTCTTTTCATTTCTTATCTCCCAATGATTCATTTTTAATATTTCCATGAGCCAACAGAGCCATACAGAACATTTTTATGACCCTAAGATGACAAAGTGACTTCATGTATGTGTGTGCATGTGTGTAATAAAGTTGTCTTAAGATAAATTAATATATAAAATTTCCATTTCCCCCAAGTCTTATCTTGTTCTACAAATGGGTAATTCTCACTTTTACAATTTTAATCTTAGTCTATAAAAAATAGACAAATAATAACTGGTATTAGAAGTTAAAATAATAGTTACCTTTAGGGGAAGTGGTAGTGATTGGGAGGGGCCACTGAAGGGATTCTAAGGGGGCTGAAAATGCATATTTCTTGATGTTGGTGGTGATTACAAGAATGTAAGAATCGATATGTTTGCCAAGAAATTTACAGCTTTGACCAAGAAGGCTTTAAATGGGAAATGAAAGTGGTGAGGTAAAAATGCTCAGTTAAAACTGTAAAAATAGAATGGTTACTTTGGAGGACATGAATGATATTGGAAGAAGATTCGCAATAGAGGAAATATTCAATAATTTACATGAGAAATCCATTTATAAAGGAGAGGCAGGAATAAGAGTTATGATCTGAGATGTCTATACTCCAAAGCACAATGGGTAATAAATTTAAGATACTAACACAAGAAAGTAAATGCAACTTTATTTATAGAATCAGTAAATATCGAATGCTGATCACGTGCTAAGCTCTGGGTTACAGAGATGAAATACAGTGATGAGAACCTCATTGGCTGAGACCTACAGCCTAGTGGATGAAGAAGATTAGGAAGCTAGCAATTATAATATTTTAAATACTAATAGCGATACATATGTGGTTTTATTACATAAGAGATGAGGGACATCTAAATCAAAGCAGAGGGTTAGGGAAAGCTTATTAGAGTAGCTGGTCCTTAAATAAGAGGTTGGAAAAGCAGAAAGAGCAAGGGCATTCAAGACAAAGGAAATAATGTATTTCTCAAACTTGACAGGATAAACTTGCAGCTAGATTTCAGAGATGACAATGCATATTTCAGTGAAAAGAAACCTGGACTGGAAAAAAACCAGTACTATGCATAGAATCTTGTAAGAGGATTAAAAGAGAAAGAAAGAGACCTGAGACTTCTCCGGGCATATACCACAGGCCACTTGACCATTTGAAGGATGTAAATGTCACAGTCCTGATACAGATGTTCTAAAGGCAAAAAGGGAATGAAAACAGATTTACTGAACATCTATATGTTGCTACTAGACATTGTGTTAAACACATTCACATATACCATCTCAAGATATGGTAATTATGGAGGGCTTCAAATAGCTATGCATTTCAAATTAGTCTATTTGCTAAAATCAGTGCATCTGATAAATTCTTGGTGTGCCTTGATAAGAATTCGTGTTTGAGGAATTAAAAGGAAGAATAAAGATACCTGCTCTCTGAACCCAATTTTGGTCAAGATCAGAAAATTAGTGAAACAGAAGTGGTAAAAACATTGGGGAAAATCCAAAATGTTACCTTAAATCTGTTACAGTCAGGGACAGGAATGCTAAATGTAGCCAGACTTGCATTCTAAATATACTCAGACTTGTTATTGGATAGTACTTTCTAAACTTTTCAAGTATGAGGACTTCTTTTATAACATGGTAGTTAAATCAGTTAATTTTAAAAACACCTTTTAATTTAAAAAATGAAGACTTCATGCGTGGGCGGTGATTGAACAAGCATTGCTATGACAAAAGCAAATATGATTTTTTGCTTGAACATTTTTTCCCAAGAAAATAATTAGGAATACAAAATAACATAAATTTCAAGTACAGCAGAGTGTTTCCCGTTTGAACAAATGTTACCTACCTATAAAATCCACTTTAATATATTCGCAGTACAATCTCGCCATTATTTTTATAAAGTATTAACAAAGTGATGTGACTAATATGCACATTTATGAAACCCATTCCTGGAGAATAATATACAAGCTTGAATGCCTGCTCCTGCCAGCAAGAAGTGAACAATTTCTCACTTTGGAGAAGTGCATTACATCTTTGAGGCTAACCTAGGGTCATTTAGTAAATTATCTTTTCCAAGCACTAAATAGCTACCAGCTTCAAAGAGTTAATGAACCCCATAAAAAGCAAGTGATTTACTTCTTTCTTACCAGTAGGGTCAAGCCAGTCTATTCATTAATCCTCTCACCATTCAAGTGAGGCAGGGAAGAGACACATATTATAATCCCAATTACATGACTGGGACATTAAAGTCCAGAAGTGCTTACTGACTGGCACAAGGCCACAGAGAAGTTATGTGCCGAGGTGTGACAGGAACTCATAAGCCTCTGGGTCCAGTGCTAAGCTCACAATCTTGTTGATGTGCTGTGGCATGGCCTCAATAAATCTGAAAACATGCCCATGTAAATAAGCACAGCTCAAGTAGAAAACAAAACCCTTAAGATATGGATTTCTCTCTGAAAATGTAATCCTACTTAAAGGAATCATTTTATAAATGAATAATGAAAAATTGACTCAAAATTTATTTACAACCAGAAGATTTTAACATCTAAGATGACTGAATGCAGTTCAACAAATAGTACTAAAAACTGAAATCCCTTTCATATGACATTAAAAGAATTGAATTTACTTTGAACCTAGGGCCTCAAAGATGGCAATCTACATCTGGACTTAAAGCAAGCATAATTAATGCAAGTTCAAGTAGAATGACTGACTATTCCTTCATTTCTGCAGATTATTGTATTGACTTTTTGAGCAATCCTGAATCCAATTTTTGGTTAGTGACTCAAATTGATTTAGATAAACATATTAACAGCTGAAACTTTTATCCAGCAATCATGCAATGATGATTTAGTGCCACACACTGTTCAGGTATGTGAACAGAACAACTTCACACCCTCATGAAGCTTATGATCTAATGGAAGAGACAATCAAATATGCACAGAAGTAGACATTACAGAAGGGGGTATATGCTATGTAGAAGTCTAGGGAGTATTGGGTTGTATAATGGGGGTAGTGCATAATTACCTATTGTAATGGGGTATAAGTGAAGGATAAAGCAGTTGGGTAAGATTCTTCTTTGTTTTTTTTTTTTTTACAATTTTTATTTTGTTATATTAGTCACCATACAGTACATCCCCACTTTTGATGCAATGTTCTATGATTCATTATTTGCATATAACACCCAATGCACCATGCAATATGTGCCCTCCTTACTACCCATCACCGGCCTATCCCAATCCCCCACCCCCCTCCCCTCTGAAGCCCTCAGTTTGTTTCCCAGAGTCCACAGTCTCTCATGGTTCATTCCCCCTTCTGTTTACCCCCCCTTCATTCTTCCCTGAGAAAGTTTGAGTAAAGTTAACTAGCAAAGAGGGATGAGGAAGGAAATGGACATCCATGGGATCATATTCCATATTTATGTTTCCCTTATATATTTTACGCCAGAAAAATTTCACTTTGTGTTATTAAAAAAATAATATTTTCTATTAAAAGTATTTGGTAAATTTGTCTATCTTATTTTTATTATTAATTTACTTGGGGTGATTACAGTATTCAGAGTTCTTTTGTCCACTCTCTTACTTAGTTCTATTTGATCCTCATACCAACTCTATCAATTAGGTAGATTAATAGGGTTAGGCTCATCTCACCTATGAGAACCTTGAGCCCAAGATAAAAGGATTTACTCATTGTCACATGCTTAGTCATCAGTGAAGCCAGAATTGAAATCTAGACCTTCTGACTCCGGACACAGTGCTGTTAGAGGAAGACTCAGATCTGAACCACACAAATAGCATTAAACAGAAGGAAGAAATTCTATAGTGACTTGTGTAGATGGCCATCATTTATAATTTTGATGCAAATCTCATCTTAGAGCTTGAATTAGATGAACTGGCACAACACATTTCTCAAATGTGCTTGCCAATATATGATTTTAATGGAGGAATCATGTTTACCAGAATCCAATCATTTGACTTCTCAAATTCAGATTATTGTTATATAATTTATTCATAGAACTCATAATCTAAGGATGCTGTAAAGTGCATCTTTGCCTGTAACTTTATCCATTTTTACTAGATAATGGGTGACATAAACCACTCTATAAAGCTTAAAAATAAAACATGCTGAGTTTATAGAAGAAATATAACAGAGTGCTATTAGTAAACTTAAAGCTTATCTTAAACAGCATATACAAACAAAAATATATGTCTCCTTGCATACGTCTAAAACAATTCTAGTTATATTAAAATTCCTAACGATTGCCAACTGATCTCTTGAAAATGAATGCTATTCAACAATACTGATCAGTAGTAACTGGAAATGCACAAGAAGGTCTGATCCAGCACACAAAGGGGAGCCTTTGAAGGGAAAATTGTACTTTTATTGCCTCTTCTCTTTATTGCATGATGAGTAGATTGAATCTTACTCTAATTTTTAAATCAAAAATATGTAAAGGGCCACTAATCTATCATTTTTCTATTCAGATTATACCTTGCCACTATTAAAATGAAAAAAATCTATTTAACCTGCTGGGATTCTTGTTTACAGTCTTATATTTACAAGAACCCAATAGCCCTAGCTAAAACTTGATAATAGCTCTATACTTCTTTGAGTCCAACCTCTGAGCCCTACAAAGCTAACCCATATTCTTCTACACTGGTCTTTCACCCAACATGTTTCTGTCACACCAAGATCCTGAGGGTGACGACAACTATAAAAATGTGTTACATTTACAGGTGAGTTAATGCAGCCGCCCTGTGAAGGATCACATACTCTACATGTGCTGGAGGAAATGCTGACATAGTGTCCAAGTGAAAAATGAGACACAGGCATCAAATGAATGAGCTTCTTTTCTATTTGGACTCCTTCCCCTCCAACCTGAGATAATTGTTTTAATCTTTCTCCTTTACCAACAAAAATTTGGAACAGGATTATTTTTTAGTACTTAATTAGGTAATTAGTATTTCCAAACACACGTCGTCCGAAAACATACTGATTGCATCAACTACGTAATTTGTTTCAGACTCTGCAAAGGTAACGACAGACTTTTTATTTAAGTATTCAATTATGAATAAAGGTGAATTATTTTGACATAGTTACTCAAGGCCAGAGAATTACACTGATTTATGAGGACAAGCCCAGACCTTATGCCCAGTACTATTTGAGGGCACCTGTTATAACTGAAAAGAAAATATGATGTTTGGGTAGAAAAACTATTTTACCTTGTCTGAGTTATGCAAAGGTCTTTCAGGTATATGAGTCTTACAGATGGAAAGCAATTTATTAATAAAATTTATCATAAAACAGACATTAATAAATTCAGGAAACATGTTTTTCAATAACTGAAAGGGGCCTTAGAAATTATCCAGTCCAATCTTTCAATGTAATAGGGTCACTATGAAAAGCTCTTGGTTATTTCAAAAATTTTGTATCAATCCAAAATCTGAAATTTTGTGTCAATATGAAATATTACATAGCATACTACATACTATTCTTTTTATACATAAAATGTGAGTTCCTTATCTAAAGCATGAGTCCCATGGACAGTAAGCAACAGTTTGGCTGTGAACTAGTTAAATCAACATCTAAAACTGTTCATTTGTGTGGCATAAATATATGAATGATCTGATAGATGAGTGTGAGTTCTCCATTAGACTGTGACCAGGGCAGGTACCACGTATGCCTAGTTTCCGGCATCCAGCACAAGATACGGCGCGTAGTTGACCCACAATAAGTTTTGTCAGACTGACTCTTTGACCCTTCTTTTTGCAAGCTAGGTTAAGACTTCTTGAATAACCTTTTTGTCATATGGAGTATTGAAGCATATCATGTGTGTGGAATTTTTTTTTGAAATTTTCAAAATCTATTTCGAAGTGGTTCTAAGAAGTTGCTTCTTAGAATTATCTCTCCAATTGCAAGTCTCTAAAATAGTTCTGTTCATGGGAAGAATCGGGTGTGGCTCCATAAATACTCATATTTGGAGGACCAGCCTATTCTTAGAGATCTTCTTTGAAAACAATAAGGAATCTCTGGACTGAGCCAGGGAACATTTTTTTATTTAATAATAATTAATATATAAACTAATATAACACTGTATGTCACAAACTAATATAATGCTATATGTTAACTATACTGGAATTTAAAATAAGTGTTTAAAATAAATTTTTAAAAAATAACTAACATACGATATTATTTTTTAGTGTACCACATAGTAATTCCATATTTAAATATATTATGAAATGGTCACAACAATAAGCCTAGTTATTGCCTATCACCAAACAAAATTGTTAACAATATTATTGACTATATTCTCCATGGCTTATTTATTTTATAACTTCACCCATTTCATCCAACCCCTCCCCTCTAGCAACCATCAGTTTGTTCTCTGTATCTATAAATCTGGGGTTTTTTGTTTTGTTTGTTCATTTATTATGTTTTTTAGATTCACATATAAGTGAAATTATATTTGTCTTTCTCTAGTTGACTTATTTCACTTAGCACAGTACCCTCTAGGTCTACGTATGTTGTTGCAACTGACAAGACTTCATTCTTTTTATGGCTGAGTAATATACCATTGTGTATATATGTAGGTCTATATATACATACACACATACACATACATATATACACAATCCATTTCTCTATCAATGGACACGTAGGTTGCTTCCATATCTTGGCTACTGTAAATAAAGCTGCCATGAACATAAGAATGCATATGTCTTTTCAAATTAGCGTTTTTGTCTTCTTTGGTTAAATACTTAGGAGTGGAATTGCTGGGTCCTATGGTATTTCTACTTCTAATTTTTTTGAGGAACCTCTATATTGTTTTCCATAGTGGCTTTACCAGTTTACATTTCCACTAATATTGTACAAGGGTTCCCTATTCTCCACATCCTCGCCGATACTTCTTACTTCTTGTCTTTTGATAATAGCCATTCTGATAGGCGTGAGATGATATCTCACTGTGGTTTTGAATTGCATTTCCCTGATGGTTAGTGAAGCTGAGCAAATTTTCACATCCCTATTGGCCATCTGTATGTCTTCTTTGAAAAAATGTCTAGTCAGGTCTTCTGCTCATCTTTTAATTTGATCATTTTTTTTTTTGTGATTAAGCTGTATGAGTTTTTTATATATTTTGGATTTTGACCACATACCAGATTTATTATTTGCAAATATCTTCTCCCATTCTGTAGGTTGCCTTTTTGTTTTGTTGATGGTTTCCTTCACCGTGCAAAAGCTTTCTAGTGTGACACAGTCTCAGCCAGGGAACTTCTTAATAGGAGAAACATATTAGGGAAATTTCCTTCTTCAGTTAGTCCCTTTCCTAAGTGAATCTGCATTTGGAGCTGCTGTTCCATTAGTGACTACAACAACTGTCCTGTCCCTTTCCTTTCCCTGAGTCTACACAGGATGTATGAGAAGCTGTTGCAGGGATTCAGAAGCACAAACGAGCAGAGCCAAGGTGAAATACATATTAAATACACAGAGAGGAAGGGGAAGAAGAGAGAGGCAGCACAGAATACCAAAGCACAGTAGTATAAAAAGAAGCAGCTATATCACTGAGTGTAAAAGAGAACTCATGACCCAACAAAGTCAAGGAGGAATGGAGGTGGGACAAGTAGCTCAAGAAAACAAAAGAAGGAATGCAAAAGTGGGGAAGAAAATGGCAACACACAAAGAGGAGGGGGAAAGTAAGAGAGCAAAAAAGGAGATTTATTGTGGATGACTTTCACCCCAGTGAGACATCTGACAATATGTCTGACCCACACACAAAAGAAATGATCTCAGATAAATAGAAGCCATGTCATACAAAACAAGATGGGGCACCCAAGAACACACTAAAACAAGGAGAACAAAAAATTAGGAAAGAAAAAATAAAAAGCAAGTAGATTCATAAATAAATATCAAAGAAAATGCTTTCCAAACGTCAATAATTGTGGAGTCACCATCTCTTCAAAAAGTTTATTTTCAACAATATCTGTTCCTGTCCCCAAGTTCCCCATAATCAGTTAAGTACCTACACTAAGTCTAGAAAGAGCTCTCAATCTGGAGTCCAGAAGAGCCATGAGAGCTCAGCCGTCATTTTGCCAACCCTTCTATTTTAATTCTCTGAGATTTCCCAAATATCATAAAGCAGTGACAGTGAGGTTATTAAAGCAAGGAGTGCTATAACTACCTTTTTATCTCCAGGACCCATAAATCCTAAGTCCTGATTCTAGAGACCTTTTAAAGCAAAAGGTAGAAGGCAGACATAATTGAATTAATTAGTAGTTCTTGGTTACAAATTCATATACTTTCACGTGTGAGCTTTTTGTCATTAAAAACCTCAGGATGAATGCCACTTGTGAGCAGCCTAAATTCCAGGAAATATTCCAATTTCTAATAAATTTGGTATATACATCCAGTAGAAAATTATGGAGCCCTTAAAAATAGCACTCTATGGGGTGCTTGGGTGTCTCAGTTGGTTAAGTGTCAGACTCTTGATTTCGGCTCAGGTCATGATCTCACGGTCATGAGATTGAGCCCTGTGTTGGGGAATCTGCGCTCAGTGGTGAGTCTGCTTGGGATTCTCTTTCTCCCTCTTCCTCTACCACTCCCCATCCCTTGAAATAAATAAATAAATCTTTTAACAAATAGCATTCTCAAAGAATATTTTAAAAAATGGGAAAATATTCATAATATAGTTTTAAGAAAAAATATGCTAAACTTTATATATCATATGATCCCAATTATTTAAAATACATATACATAGGCATATATTAAATAATTTCTTTAGAAAAACTAAATTAGGTCCACACTGTACAGTACAGCAGCCTACACTTCTCATTTGTAGCACTCACTACAATGGTTATGATTACCTATTCTTTTTTTTTTAAGATGTATTTATCTGAGAGAGAGAGAGTGGGGGGGGTCAGTGGGAGAGGGAGAGAATCTCAAGCAGACTCCATGCTAATTACAGAGCCCGACTCAGGGCTTGATCCCAGACCCTGAAATCATGACCTGAGCTGAAACCAAGAGTCTCATGCTTAACCAGCCAAGCCACCTATTCTATCAACAACACTTAAGCTGCTTATCTTGTATACCTCAATATGTCCAGTGCCCAGCACTGTGATTGGTCCATATTATGAACTCAATAAATATTTCTTAAAGAAATTAAGGAATAAAATAACAAACAAATATACAGAGAAAGACTGGAAAGAAACAGACAAAAAATGATTTAAAGTTGTTTTCTTAGGAGTTATTTGACAGAAGTTTTTTCTTCTTTAAAAAAATCATATGTTAAAAAAATTAGAAAACAATTATCTTCTATAACCACAAGAAGTTATTGGTAAAACATGTCAATCTCCAAAAAGCACATATTGTATGATTCTATTTATGTAAGATGTGCAGAACAGGCAAATCAATAAAAAAAAAGACAGATTAGTGATTGCCTAGGGCTGGGGCATGGGGCGTGAAGGCTAAAGAGATTTCTTACTGGTGAGATGAAAATATTCCAAGATTAGATTATAGTGATGGTTAGACAATCCTGTAAATATGCTAAGACCACTGAGCTGTATACTCTACACAGAATTATATAAAATGAAAGTACATCTCAATAAAGCTGTTTAAGATATTCAGATATTTTAAATATTAGTAAAGATTATTTCAACACAAGATTTTTTTTTTTAATTTGAACCTACAATCAGCCTTCAGGGCTGTAGCTCTGGATATATCCTTAAATTTTCTTTTTTTTTTTTTCTCATCATATTTCAACAAAAGACAGTAGAGAACTTTAGAACAAAGTGTGAAAATAAGATATATTTCTTAGCTCATAAACTAGGTAGAAATTCTTCTGAATTTACTACATTATTATTTCTACCCTCCTCCCCAATGCACACACAAATTTTCCTATAATAAAACACAAGAAGCCCTATTTTATATTGGAAAATATGAAGTTTTTCACAAATAATAAACATGTGAATACTGAAGCTGTTGTTTTTTCTTACTTCCTTTAGTTAACATGACCCTCTTCTCCTAAAAATAATATGCCTTTATAATGTAATAATTCTCCAATCACTTAGCTCTGAGTTATCTAAATTCATCATAATGCCTTTTGTAAGATGGAAATTGTAGGTAGAGTTTTCTCTTAGGAAGTAAGACATTTCTTTGGACTGCTGAAACTCTCTGGCCACCTGCCAATTTCCTTCAGAGACTGGAGTGTGAAGTAATCTTCAAGTGACTGATGAAAATGCCAAAGACTGGGGGTCATGATGCATGAAGCCAGCAGGACTGCCACCATCCTGTGGGGGAGGGGGACGTGGAGGGAAGTGGGAGGAGACATCGAAATGGCTCAGCCACTGAAATCATAAAGATCAATTACTGCAACATACTAGGATGGACACTGAAAGCCATTTTTATCTACACTCCAAATTTTAACTTTAAATTCTATAAATTTAAATTCTTTAAATTTTATACTCTAATTTTCACTTCAAATTTCAACCTCTTAAGCTTCTTTATGTGATACCACATAAAGTCAATAAATTATGAGCACTTCGTTATATGATTATACTTAAGGGATAATAATACTGTCATGATGAAACACTTTCAAAATAGGAGTGAACAAATAAATTTCAAACTCACTTAAACTTGCTTAATTTAAGAATATTTTTAAACTTAAAATTCTGAAATTGTGCTGCTTTGGCTTTGATGCATGATAACCATGAGCTTCCTCTACTAAGAGATAGAGATAGATGGACGGATAAATGGATGAACGGATGGACGGGTAGATGGATGGATGGATGGATGGATGGATGGATGGATGGACAGGTGATAATAGAAAAAGGAAATGAGAAAAAGGGAGGGAGAAATAAAACACTGGGAATTTCAACTGGCTGCAATTGAAGACTATTTAGGACAGAAGGTAATTTGGGTCTGAAAGACTTATAAAATAAAATAATTAAGAGTTAGAAGTTAACTGGGGATGTACTGTATGGTGACTAATATAACAAAATAAATATTATTAAATAAAATAAAATAAAATAAATCCTAAAAAAAAGAGTTAGAAGTTAAAATAGCACCATGATCTGAAAAGATATATGCACCCTTATTTTACTACAGCATTATTTCCAAAAGCCAAATTATGGAAGCAGCCTGAGTGTCCATAGGTAGGTGAGTGGATAAGGAAGAAGTGACATATACATGAAATGGAAAGTTACTCAGCCATTAAGAAAGAATGAAATCTTGCCATTTGTAACAATATGGATGGATCTAGAGGGTATAATTTTAAGTGAAATAAGTCATCAGAGAAAGACAAATACCATGTGATTTCATTCATATTTAAGAAACAAAACAAACAAAGAAAAATAAAGAGACAACCAGAAAACTGACTCTTAACTATAGAGAACAACCTGATGGTTACCAGAGGGGAGGTGAGTGGAGGGATGGGTGAAAAAGGTGAAGGGGATTAAGAGTACACTTATCATGATGAGCACCGAGTAATGTACAGAATTGTTGAATCACTGTATTGTACCCCTGAAACTAATATAACACTGTATGTTAACTACACTGGAATTAAAATTTTTAAAAAGTAACTAAGACATAAGTGCTTGATGTTATTCTTTTATTTCCAGAAAACAAAATATGGTAAGATTTTTTTTAATAGCACCATGATAACTAAAAGAGATCATTTCCCACTTTGTATTATGCTTTCATACATTGTGACCAATCTAAAAGAGGGAAGGGGGAGAGAGATAGAGCACACATGCTATTTTAAGCATATGCTGTTTTTCAAATATTCATCATTTACTGAAAAAGAAATCCTAACTCTGTCCTATTGAAGACAACACTGTCTTATGTTCAAGTTTGTTTGACAGGGAGAAGGGCCAAGGGTTTTAAAATTACAACTCAGCAATATATCCCCAAGCTGAATTGTCCTGACATAGGGTCACAGAGGTTGAAACACAATAATATCCAATCCATTAAGAGAAAGCTATCATAAATTCAAAATGTGATAGATGTATAGCAATAAACTCTGCTCAGCCTTAAACGAGGACACAAAAGAGGATAACAAAAACAGAGAGTAGGAGTAGCACCCAAATTTCAGACAACATGGTAAGCACACTCTGAAATGCTGCACTGAAGTTGGGGGAGGCAACAACATAATCATTCTTTTAACAACTATTCACAAATGGACTAGTTTAGAAAGCCAGCAAAACAAAACAAAACAAAAAAGTCTAAGAGCAGAGAAATCATGTAAGCTCTGGAACTATGTAAGCATTGGGGTGGATTGCAGACCACACTGATGTAGGCGTCAAGGATCCCCTGTCATTTCTAATTCTGTAAAACTGGGGAAAATCACAACTTTTCCATGTTTCATTTCTTCTTCTGAAATGTGGACATCTACAATAGCTAAATCATGGAAGGAGCTGAGATGCCCTTCAACAGATGACTGGATTAAGAAGTTGTGGTCCATATATACAATGGAATATTACTCAGCTATCAGAGAGAATGAGTTCTCAACATTTGCTACAACATGGACGGCACTGGAGGAGATAATGCTAAGTGAAATAAGTCAAGCAGAGAAAGACAACTATCATATGATCTCTCTCATCTATGGAACATAAGAACTAGGATGATCGGTAGGGGAAGAAAGGGATAAAGAGGAGGGGTAATCAGAAGGGGGAATGAAATATGAGAGACTATGGACTATGAGAAACAAACTGAGGGCCTCAGAGGGGAGGGGGGTGGGGGAATGGGATAGACCGGTGATGGGTAGTAAGGAGGGCACGTATTGCATGGTGCACTGGGTGTTATACGCAACTAATGAATCATCGAGCTTTACATCGGAAACCGGGGATGTACTGTATGGTGACTAACATAATATAATAAAAAATCATTAAAAAAAATTGAAATATGGACATCTGCCTGACTTGCCTCTTGAGGCCATGTTACAATGGTCAGAGTTAATATTTGTGAAAATGTTTTAAAAACCATAGAATACTATAAAGCCTAAAGTATCACACTTTGATGTTAAGAATAGGTTAAGAATAGATGAGAACTTCCTGTATTTCACATCCAGTCTCTTTTTTCTTTCCTGGGCTAGTATCTTCTAGGGGAAACGTGATTCTGTCATAGTGCCTCTCTGCTTTTTCTTTCAGGAAGAAACCTCCACAATCAGCAGTGTCCACTATTTAGAATAAGAGAAACCTAAATAAAACTAGCTTTAGTTCACCCATGCTTCCTGAAATGATCATAGTTTAGGATCTAAGTTGAGTTTAGCTGCTAAACTCCAGCCAAACCTTCTCCTGTGTTAGGAGAGAAGAGTCGGCCAGATTCCATCTACCATTCCCACCGTCCCTCAGACTTAATTGGCAGTAGTGGTGGAGGGACTCTGGCAAATATCTACGGATGATATTCTCCTCAGTCTGTCTTCACCCCACTCACTAGTCCTATGTTTGCGAGTTAAAACTTGTCCCCAAACAAGCCGGAACTAAGCCACATATGCAGTGTTCTATTCCCAGAGCCTGAAGGTGGCTTTCTTATTCTGAACAAACAGCTTTTGAAACAGAAGACAAGAAGAGGGATCGACATTACTTCCGGTGACTTAAATTGTGCTCCCTTCACTTGTCAATGCCCTGGAGTCTGACTCCTCTTCCCTTCTTCAATGTGTGAGTCACCAACAGTGAGGGAAAGCAGAGAGAGCAGCTTTGGAAAGTAGAAAGAGGGAAAGGTAATCAGTCCCCTTTGTTTGCTTCTCCTTTAAGCCCTGCACAGACCCATTAGCAGATGGTTATGATAACCCAATGTAAGTACAGGTGGAAACCAGTACATATTGAGCACCTACTGTGTACCAGGACCTAAACTGCATGTTTCGATACATTGATTTCACACAGCCAATCCCATTTACAGATGATAAAAATAAATAAGAATTGCCTTGGTAACAAACAGATCCCAAATGATTACCAAAAACTCACCAGAGAGAAAACACTTCTTTTCCCATTGTTTGCCTGTTTAGCAACAGTGAGTACATGATGGCAGTACTTACATGAGGCAGCAGGACACATGGATAAGACTGAAGACAGACAGACCTAGGTTCAAATTCCTATTCAACTGTTTTTGGTCGTGTCATCTTGAACAAGAAACTTTTACCATTTGCTATTCACAGTAGGCTAAATAAGCAATTCTTTGTCAAAAACTCACAGCTTAAGATGAATAAGCTAGATAAGGAGGATGTTGCTATAACTACTCTATACATTTATTATTTCTAAGCCAGTGGTTCTCAACTGAGAGCTATTCTGCCTCCCAGGGGACATCTGGCAATATCTAGAGATTTTACTGATTGTCACAACTCGGGTCGGCGGTGCCATTGGCAGGTAGTGGGTAAAGGACGAAGGTGCTACTACAATGCACAGACAGCCCTCTACAAAAAGAACCTTCTGGGCTAAAATGTTAATACTGCCAATGTTGATAAATCCTTCCCAAAGGGAAGGCAAAGCAGATAAATTTGTTGGGTCCAGTTTAACGGTACAGTGTTTTACTTATTTAACAGAAATACGAACAAGGCAATACTTAGAACCTTAAAAATATTCATACACTTTGATCCAGTCACTTCACTTTTAGAAATTTATCCTCATGAAATAATAAGAAATGCACTCGAAGATTTACACAAGAGTAAATAGATTAGAAAATTAAAAACAGCAAATGGTCAATTGCAGGTACAGTGATGATAGGGTGACTATATAATTTGTCTTCCAAACTGAGATGACTCCAGGAGTAAAAGGGGGTGCTTTAATAATTTTGCAAAGACAACAGTCATAAATAAGAACTGCTCTGGACAAACCAGGATATATGCCCCCCTGGTTGTAAGGGAATAAGGAAATAAAGTATGCCACATCCTAATTATGAAGTGGCAGACAGCCAGCAAAAATACTTTAAAGAATATTTAACAGCATAGTAAAGTGATAATGATATAATACTAACTATAAAAGTCTGGATATAAAACTTCTGTATCAAATTTTGTAATATATATACTTATAGGCTTTGAAAGAAGAATGCAAAGAAACACACCAAATAGTTAACACTGGTTTACTAGCTGTTGAGATTACAGCTGGGTTTGTTTTTCTCTATATTCAAAATTGCTATAATCATTTTTTTAAATTATGATGGTGTCCTTGCTTCTTTAGAGAGAAATACAAGTACCAGTTGATGAGGGAAACTTATTCTTCACAGAAGATGCCAGCTAATAAATATAGAAGAAATTATATATAAATCAGAAAATCACAACTTTTGCAATTCCTAATGATATAATTGTTTCAGGCAACGAGTATTGTTGGACACTAAGATCTTTATTTTTTTTTTTTAAGATTTTACCCATTTATTTGACAGAGAGACAGCCAGCGAGAGAGGGAACACAAGCAGGGGGAGTGGGAGAGGAAGAAGCAGGCTCCCAGCGGAGCCCAATGCGGGGCTCGATCCCAGAATGCCGGGACCACGCCCCGAGCCGAAGGCAGACACCCAACGACTGCGCCACCCAGGCGCCCCTGGACACTAAGATCTTTAAACGAGTGCTCGCTTCGGCAGCACATATATTAAAACTGGAACGATACAGGGATTATTAGCACAACCTCTGCAGAAGGATGACACAAAAATTTGTGAAGCATTCCATATTTTTAAAAAAAATAATAAAATAAAACAATATCTTTAGGTTATTGGTTGCTTATTCACAAAGTTTCAGGGTATTATCCCACAGAGTCCTTGCTAATTGTAAAGAGAAAAAAAATATGCCTTCACAATGAAATGATCTGGTTATTATCATATTAACCAAATTATCAAACAACATAATTTTAGTGGAAACTCTGGCATTACATGCCTTTTATAGTAACATAATATGAAATAAGGATATCTTCTGTGCAATATTCTTGCTAAAAAATGTTTAGCTTCAATCTATTCAAGCTATTGGATCTACTTTGATTTTGCAGGAAATCCAGAGAATATAAGAACTAGGAAAACAACACTATATGGGAGAAATCAGATAAACGCAGAATGCGGGAACTTCCAAAAGACGACTGTCCTGCAATGTCTTCAAAAAGTGAAAGTTATAAAGAAAGAAATAGAGACTTCTAGATTAAAAGACACTGGAGAGACATAAAAGTCAAATATAATCTCTGAATCTTATTTGAATCCTGGCTTTTAAAGAAAGAGATCTAAAAAGCATTTGTTGGCGCACCTGGGTGGCTCAGTCGGTTAAGCATCTGCTTCAGCTCAGGTCATGATCCCAGCGTCCTGGGATGGAGCCTCGTGTCAGGTTCCCTGCTCAACGGGGATCCTGCTTCTCCCTCTCCCTCTGCCCTTCCCCCCGCCCATGCTCTCTCTCTCTCTCAAATAAATAGATAAAATCTTTTAAAAAAATAAAAACCATTTCTGGACAATTGGAAAAATTTGAAAATAACTCGGTTATTTTCATTATATATATATATATATATATATATATATATATATATATATATTTAATTCTCTTCAATGTGTTGATAATACTGTGGTTATATAAAACATTTATGGTGAAGATCACAATGTCTGCAGCTTATTTTCTAGACATTCAGAAAAAAATAGACATACTTACAAATAGTGATATAAAGCAAATATGGCAAAATGTGAACAATTGTTGAATCAAGGTAATGAATATACAAGTGTTCATATTGTATTATTCTTTCAACCTTTCTGGATATTTGGAAAATGATCGAATATAAAATTAAGGAAAAACTTGAAAGTTAGAGAGGTCATATAATTACATTTAAAATAGCATAATTAGCAATCCCAGAGTTGACCATTGTCTTTCCAGGACCAGATACATAATAGTTGCATGGAATTGGAGAACCCACAAGCCCTCCTGAGGGCTCAGAATCCTCTGCATTGCTTCGGACCAGCTCATCGTGTTCCACTGTCATTGAGTCCCTCAGTTCCTGTGATTTATTTCAGTTGCCTTCTGTTCACCCTCAGGTGCTACCACCTTCTCTACCTGCTCCATCTTTTGTGGTCCTTTTTCCCAAAGCATCATGGGAAGAGAGGATAAATTAATTAGGCACACCCATTCTTTGAATCCTGCCTTTAACATACAATTTTAAAAGAATAATTGCTCTCTCTTTGGAAAATTTCTGTCTCTGAGAATGCTGTGGACTGAATGCTCCTGTCCTCTCCAAATTTATATGTTGAAACCCTAATCTCCAAAGTGATGGTGTTTGGAGATGAAGCCTTTGAGAGGTAATTAGGTCATGAAAGTGAAGCCCTCATGATGGGGTTAGTCTGTGTGTCTATCTGTCTGTCTGCCTGCCTGTCTGTCTGCCTCTCTCTCTCTCTCACCCCCACACCCCCCCACACACACAAACACAAATAAAACTATAAGGCAAGAAGCCAAGAAACAGGCAAAACAGGCTTCTGGCAAAACTTGAACTTTCTAGGCTCCAGAACTGTGAGGAATAAATTTTGTTGTTTAAACCAACCAGGCTATGATATTTTTGTTATAGCAGCCCAAAGGGATTAAGACAAAGGATTTCCAGAGTGAGCAATTCCCATTCCTCCAATTCTACACTTCACACACACAATCACATAATGAGCACATTTTCCCTCCTCTCATCCCCCCCAAAAGTTTAAGAGGTTGGAAGCTCTTTGGCTAGGATTTCTGTACATTCTCTTGATGTTTTCCTTTGTTTTACCTGGTAAGGGACAGGTGTGTCATACTCTGACACATAGAAAGCCAAGGAAGCATTAAAAATGGCCTACATTGGGTGACTTGGGAACAAAATACACAAAAGTAACATACTTTTTTATAAAGGAGTTCTAAAGGCCTTGGACATCACTAATCCTAAAAGAAAGCATATCTGGTCCTATATGAGAATTCAAATTTCTCAATTTCTTTGCCACTTACTGGTTGGTAACATTTCCAAATTTTACTTCTTTCATTTTAAATTGATTTCTCTGTTTAGCACGACTGAGCTTTTTGAGAGTTCTGAGACAAAGAATTCATTTAATTTTACTTTTTAAAATAAATGTCTGCAAGACCCTCTCAGTCAATGATTCACCCTTGCTATCCATTAGACACCTTTCCAGGCTGTTCCTTGACCTGTTGTGTCCTGTGTAATACTGTTGCAATATTGTAGCACTTTTAGTTAGTCTTATATGAAATGTTTTTGTCACTTGCCACCTTTGGTCCTTCTGTCATTTTTAAACTCTGAACTTCACTCTGTAATTTCTCAGCTTCTGTTTTGTACTTGACATTTAGTATGTGCTTTTTGTGCCCTTAATTACTTTTTGCACTTTGAGGTTGATCCATGTTGGTCTTTCCTAATTCTACTATATTGATTGCTGTACAGCAAACCTCTTCCCCTTCAAGAACAGTGTTTGTCTTTAAACTGTATTTTTTCTTTCCAGCACTCAAAAACCACGGAAATTTTTTCTACTTGTCCTTTTCAAGAAATCTCAGGCTATCCCTAGTTGTGGCAACTGTAATCTATTCACTAGAATCATAATTACTTTTTTCTCATCATTAACTCTGTACTCAAGTTTGAAAAAGAAACACAAAGAGAAAGGAAGGAAGGAAGGGAGGAAGGAAGGAAAGAAGAGAGAGAAAGGAGTCACAATGACAAAAGGTGGAAAATACATGTCAAGAGCAGAAAAGACATTTACAGGAGAATATTCAGGAAGCAACAGACATGATAATTAACAAAGATAAAGAAAGAAGAAATAAGAATGTTTTCTTAAAGAATTATAAAACGGGAAATAGAAAGTTAAAAATAACGAACACTTTTATCTTATAAAAGTAAGAATAAATAACTTTACTATCTAGTGTGCCAGATACAAAAGCAACAGCTATTAAGAATGCCATCATTTGTGAAATACAGGCTACCATCTTCTCGAATATAAACTTCTGCCACAGTCTCCCCATTGGTCTCATTCTCTCCAGTATTCTCTCCCTCTGGTCTATTCTCTAGAATGCCACCAGAATCATTGCCTTAAAATACATATCAAATTATTTCTCTGTTGGAAAACCTTTCAATGGCACTCTACTCCATCTATAATAAAGCCCAAATGTTTATAAAACCCTATCAGGACTCTGTTTACTTTTCTAACCTCATTTTTACCATTTCTCCTTTTGTATGGTCCAGATGAAACATTCTTTATGATCTTCCTCTGAGCTTTTGTTTTTTTTTTTTTTTTTTTTTACCCTGCCCAGAATGCCAGAATGCTTCTTCCTGCCCAACTCCTTTTGGTCCATCCAATGCTTAGCTATCCTTCATGTAGATGCCTCTGCCTCTATGGTTCCTTAACTAAAAGCTAAGTATCCCCTTCTGTATACTACCACAGTTCCCTGTTATTTCTCCTATCGTGGCATATTACTGTGTTATATCATTTTGTTTACTTATCTGCATCACATGCTAGTCAGCAAGAAATGTGATGGCAACGGTAACATTTATCTTTTCCTTGCCCTGGCATTCTAGCACTTAGCACAGAACATGACACCTAGCGATACTTGATAAATACTTTATTGGATTGATGTTGTACAAATATTTAGGTGATAGGATTGTCCAGTAACCCAAGGCCTAATTTGAACCCCTATTTCCAATGCTTGTTGAAAATCTTTCTAGGATAAGTATTTGGCAACCCTCAGCATATATATTAAATAAAGATCATTAGTAAATTACCTTTGGCATGTGGGACAATTGCTGCCTCTATTATCTCTTTCCTACCACTGTAAGGGCTTGTAGTTGGTACAAGCCACTCGTGCTGTCCAAAATTCAGTAGCTGGTGTTCTCATAGCACCCATCCAGCCCTCTCCACCTGTTCAGAGGCTGTCACTCAGCTGCTACAATATCTCTTGTCCCACTCCACTGAAGAGGCAAAATTGCATAGTAAACATCGTCTCCCACCATTGTTATCCTGCCAATAGGACAGATCAAGCATCTTAGCATTCCTTCCAAAGGCTGCCATTATGTAATGCCTCCATCTGCTTTTCTGTCTTAGTAAACCTAGTAAAATAAGAAAAACTGAATTTCTTTGGGATGACTTAATAGCTTATAAAATCTCAGATCACTGTTCTAGTCATAGTGTTGTGGGAACTGTAGATTTTAGACATGGAGAAAAGTGGGTTGAAACTACACCAACATCCTCTAGTAGTTTCTGAAACCAAATTAATTCAATATATTCTGCTTGATTTTTCAAAAATTTTCTTCCTTTCTCTTTAAAATTTTTTCCGAAAGTGCAGGAAATTGTGTCAACTAAGGGTAAAATAAAGAGAAACCGAGTTGAATCAGGCTTAAAATGTTTACATATCCAGAGGCGTCTGGGTGGCTCAGTCAGTTAAGCATCCCACTCTTGATTTCAGCTCAGGTCGTGATCTCAGGGTTGTGAGATCGTGCGGTACGTTAGTTCCACACTGGGCGTGGAGTCTGCTTAAGATTCTCTTTCTTCCTCTCCCTCTGCCCCTCCCCCTCCCTCTCTAAAAAACAACAACAAAAAGGTTTACATAGCCAAATTTATCCGTTAAAGTAATATCAAAATTTTTAAGAGAAAAATTCCTAAGAAAAAGTATACTGATGTCATAAGTAGAAATAACAGTATGCAAGAAATGACATTTTTTAATGTCAGGAAAAGGAAATAAAAAGTAAAGCTTTTGAAAGGACAGATCCAAATAAAAAATACTTTCCATTGGTTTATTAACAGAAATTAACAGAATTGGTTAATAACAAAATAAACAGAAAAAAATTAAAAGTGATATTGCTACTGCCCACAGTAAGAGTATCATTCAGAAAATATTTTCATTCCTTTTACCATGAAGAGCAGCGAGTATACTGCTATCAAAAAAAGAAAGAAAAAGAAAAAGTGAAGCATCATATCAAGGATATATAAAAGCAAAACAAAGCAGTATCCAAAATATAGGTAGTTTATTGGTGAGTGTGATTTAAAATCAAAAGCTTCCTGAGTGTGATTTAAAATCAAAAGCTTTCTGAGTTAAAAAATGTGGGATAATCAACATGTCAGTGCCATAATTTCCAAAAGAGGCATCAATGAAAATAAACTGTGAAAAACCAATTTTGAACAGTCCTAAATCTAAAATAACCTTCATTCTCAAATGTATCTGTTCATCTGCTTCTTTTTATTTTTGACTATAAATCTGCTGACAGATGTTGTGGCTCATAATTGCCAACCAAATTTCTTTCTATCTTCCTTGTTCACCCAGTAATCACTCACAGTCATACCCCCTTATTTCACTGCTATCACAAACTAAACTTCAGTATGTTACCAGTGACCCTAACATTTTCCAGTGTCTCCTCCTCGTTTCCATCAGACACCGTAACCAGCAACTAACTCTTTAAAATTTTCCCAGACCAGCACTGACAGAACCCACAAATCTATCCCATGACTCTGTCCAAATAGGCTTCAGTCAATCAAAGTGAGTCAGAAGTGAAAGCACATACCTGGACCACTGGTAGAAAGGTTGGGCATTTGGACAGATAAAAAACGGATATTAAATTTAGGAAATGTAAGATCATAGCCTGCCCAGGGGCTAGAATAGCTTATGTCTGAGACCCTAAATATCACAAAGGGCATATTACAACTTTACCGAGAGGTGCTACACAAAGTAGTAACGTGGAAAGATGCCCCGCAAACTGGCAGCCACGATCAGTAAGTGTAGAAGCAGCTACTAGTAGTTTTTTCTAGGAGACTCAGAAAGTACATTAGCATATTAAAAGTTCAAAGAAGTCCAGCCATAAAGAAACTTGTTTAGCTTTGTTTAACCTGGTATTTGCTGAATCTTTTTGACCACTGAATACCTATTAAGATCCCAGAGAATCAGTAATGTCAAGGAATAAGCTAATGGAAAAGCTGACCCGACCAGCCATTCATATTTACTGGGTTTTTTTGATCCCCTAGGGCAACCCCGTAAGTCCAGCATCGGTCATGGGATGTCCTAGAACAGTGCTTCTTAAACTTGTATGTGTACGCATCTCATTGGGGATCTTGTAAAAACGTAGATTCGGTGGGGCTGGAGAGTATGCGTTGCTAACAAGGCTTCAGGTGATACTGACGCTGCTGGTCTCTACCACATGTTGAGTAGCAAGGCTCTACAGAACTACTGCGGAGAGATCATCGCATCTGCAATCTCCTTATCTTATCCTAATAACAAAGCGTCCTAAAATATTACTTTCAGGGTGCCTAGCTGGCTCAGTGAGTGGAGCCTGGGACTGTTGGTCTCAGGGCTGTAAGTTTGAGCCCCACATTGGGTGTAGACATTACTTAAAGTCTTTATGGGGTGTCTGGGTGGCTCAGTCGGTTAAGCGTCCAACTTGTGATTTCAGCTCAGGTCATGATCTCGTGGGTCATGAGGTCAAACCTGGCGTCAAGCTCCACACTCAACAGGGAGTCTGCTTGAGATTCTTTCTCTCCCTCACTCTCTCTCCCTCCCCCACTATCTCCCCCCTCTCTCAATATAAATAAATAAATCTGTAAAAAATAAAATTTTTATAATAAATAAATAAATGAAATACCACTTTCAATATATATCACTTTGCTGGTCAAGAAATTTTAGTGGTCCCTCATTCCCTTCAACATTAGTAACTCAACAGTAGACATTTATTAAACCTTTACGGTGTGTTAAATAGATACAGAGCCCCTGACTTTATACAGTTGTACCAAGTAGGTGAGTAAGAAACAATGTGCAAAATGCTAGGAGCCAAAAAAGAAGGGAAGAGCTACTTTCTTGAGACCTCAATTTCCTTATCTGTAAAATGAGGGTCAAACCAGACCAGTGGTATTTAATCCTCCATGTATATTGCAGTCACTGACATCATTCTACTACAGAGTCTCAGCCCAGATAAGTGATTGTAAGGTGCAGCCAAGTTTGAGAACCACTGGACTAAATGATTCCTGAAGTACTGCCCAGCTATCAGCATTACCTGGAAACTTGTTAGAATGAGAATTCTCAGGCCTCACCCCAGACCTACTGAGTCAGACTCTGGTGACTGGATAATGAAACCTGGGTTGTGGTTTTTTGTTTTTGTTTTTGTTTTTTTGCAGATTTATTTATTTATTTTTAGAGAGAGACAGAGACAGAGAGAATACGGGGAGGAGCAGAAGGAGAGAATCTTCAAGCAGACTCCTCACGGAGCAGAAGCCCAACACAGGGCTCGAGCTCACAACCCATGAGATCATGACCTGAGCTGAAACCAAGAGTCAGTCGCCTAACCAACTAAGCCACCCAGGCACCCCAGAAACCTGGGTTTTAACCAGCTCTCCAGGTGATTCTGAAACACTTTGAAAACCAGTGGATTAGACATTCAGTAAATTTCTCTCCAGCTCTAAAATAGTATCATTTTTGGACCTCAAGTAGCCTTTTCAAGGACATTTGTTATCAAATCATACAGACTAACAGTATAAACTCTTCCCAGATTTAAATCCCAGCTCTTACACTTAATTGCTGTGCACTCTTAAGGAATTATTTTAGCTGTCTGTGTTTCAGGTTCTCATCTATAAAATGAGGATAATAATAGTGCCTATTCTCACAGAGTCGCTATGAAAATTAAATGATTTTGTGTATGTAACTCACTTAGCAGAATGCCTGAGGTATATTTCAGGTCGTTATTCAATCATCACTCTCTCAGTGAGGACTTCGTGGCCACTCTGTCCAAAATTGCAACCCACCCCTACCATTCCCTTCCCCCCCCAGTCTATTTTTCTCCTTTGCAATCATTACTAACATATAACATATTTTCATTTATTGCTTTGTTTATTATCTGTCTTCTTCCACTAGGATGTAAGTTCTATAAAATCAAGGATTTTTGCCCATTTTGCTAAGAGCTGTATCCCCGGTGTCTGGTCAAGGTCTGGCACATTGGAAGTACTCCATTGGTGGGATAAAGGAATGAATGAATGTTAATGCTCATCGATATTAATATTATAGCAATCCAAATTTTTTTATTGAAGCCCAATAGTTTATACTTCCTGTTTGCTGTTCCAAATTGTGCTTATGTCTTATTACAAGCTTTAGTCAAATTCTGTCCCATAGCTAACAATGCCTTTTTATTCAACTTCTGCTCATTTTAGGCCCACTCAAGTTCTATTTCTTTAATATTCCCTGACAATTCTGATGACTAACTCTCTGAATGTCTACAGTGTTACTGTCCATACTATACAATTTAACACTTACCTTAAGTAACTATCAATGGAAAGAGTAACTTTACTGAAATTAAATTTACTGCAAGAGGCTGCATCCATCATGCAATAAAGCATTCATGAAAACTTAGAGAGGAAGGGGTCCTCAAAGGAATCACGGAAAAACTTACCATAATCAGCCATGTAGTCCTCAAATAACAAAAGCAGTGCTCTATGTTTTTGTTGCCTTTAAGTACATCAGTCTCGTTTTGACTAGATGATCTCAAAGACCATGTCTCCTTGCTGTCAAATTTTCAAAATATTTTCAGGTATGGGGAGACCATTTTCTTGAAGTTAAAAATTAAGAATAAATCATGAAAGTCAAAATTGAAGCAGATAATGACCCAAGAAGTTGTTGAGTTCAGGAAATGCAAATTAGTGGCTTTCTTGCCCCCAGTCCTCCCGTCAGCTAGGTCTGGAAGAGGCCCACCATCATCCCCAAAGTGGCCCTCGAGACAGCCAATATCAATTGATCAGACCTAGCAGACAAGAGGACACCTATTTCCATCCTAACTTAGTCTAACCCTCTTGGTTCTAAAAGCAAAGAAAACTTATGCTAAGAAATTTAAAGTGACTTGTCCAGGTACATACAGGGTAGCTGACCAAGACCAGAACCAGCCTTCTGACTCCTCTCCAGGATTCTCCCCACTGCCCCTCCTCATTCATTTCTGAAATGCAGGATTTAAGTTTCCATCCTAAAGCAATCAAAACACAGACAGCAAACCTTTGACAGAGAGTTTTCATATTAATGCTCATGAATATAACGTTGAAATGAAAAATGACAGTTTTAAGTCAAGTGATAGAGCTGGTTAGTCTGTTATTTTTCAGTTGGATTTATTTACTTAAGCCTAGAATGTGTCATGACTGGAAATAGACAAACCAGATTATTTTAATTCCACTGTCCGAGAAAAAGAAAAGGGAAATAGTTTTCATTTAAGAACTGGGCTCAAATTCAGTCCCAAAATAACTTACACTACTGAATTGACTTTTTAAAGATGACATTTCTCTCATTAATGGTGATGCATTATTATAAGTATAGCTTAATCACTGAAATTTAAATTACAAGAAAAACGTATTTAAAGGAATATGAAAAAAAGAGATAATGGAGAGAAATAAACATCTATTTTAATATAAATAATGACCATTTCCTCATCACAGAAAATATGCTCACATTTCAGAATTATAATTTCCCAGATCCTCTCCCTAAAGCACAGTTTCCAAATATTGCAATCACCTTTGCAACTCAGTTGGGATGAAACTGACTTGTCAAACTTTACCTAGCCAATTGATAATTCTGTCTTGATTAACCTTCATTTTTACGTATACTATAATTGAAGCTGATTTTGGGGGAGAACGCATCATCTAACACAGTTAGAAATTGCCTCTGGCACTGTCTGCTTTACCCAAGGAAACCAGGATGACAACTGGAGTTCTGTTACTTTGCAGAGGTAATCCATTTTAGCAACTATGTTACTTAGTTGCAAGTATCAGCAGTTGGTCCCATAGCCACTCCTTCCATGCTGAGAAAGTGAGTCCAACTCATATTTGAGGGCAGGATGAGGAAAGGAGCAAACATACAGAATATCTTCTCTTCAGCATGGACCCTGCCACCACACCAGAGGGGGAGGAGTGTATGCTGAAACACACAGAGGAAGTCCAAGGCCTGTCCTGCCCCTGCTCCACAAAAAAAGGGCAGTCAGTTCGAGGGCTCTCCTTGGGTCTAGATATACACATGAACAATCCAAATGGGCCTCAGAGAAATCTAGACACAAATTGATGCTGACTAAGAGCGCCCTGCAGCTGGAGTGATTTTCACCTCAACCCCCTTTGTCAACTGAGATCACTGGTGGCCCATGAATTTGGTCAAAACAAGAATGAAACCAAGAGCTCTGGTCAGACCCCATCACCATAGCCCACGCATGGATCCTGAAGGCAAACAGGATAGCCAAAACAAATCGCGACTTCTAGAAACTAGAACAGTAGTTCCCCAGGCGTGTTTGTGAAATACCGGAGCACTCTGCTTTCTGGCCTAGGCATTCCAAAAAATTCAGAAATCACTTCCCCTGCAGCACATTACTGAATTGTTTTTTTCAATCAACTCACTTACTCATCTGGAAAAGGGGACAAGTACCCCACCTAACTTAGAAGAAATTAGTTTCTAAGACATCATTCACAACATGGAAAACCCTTTAAAACACTATTTACATAATTAAAACCCAAATTCCTTGAAAACTTACAGTATGCTGGCTAATCCAACACAGTAAGCAGAGAATAAATTTGAGCTGGAAACACTTGCCTTGTTAGTTTTGTCATTCCTAGCTGAGCCCTTGTTTTCTTTTTTATAAAATAATCATAATAAAATGTATTGCACAGCTTATTCTGAAGATTACATGGAAAACATTGGAAAAGGCATAAAAATGCCTGGCCCATGAAAGAAACGAAGTAAATAATTTTCTTCCCCCATTTCCTTTTTTCTTATAAAGAAGATATCCATGTTAAAATACTTTTGAATGTTGGGTATTATAATTCAGTGAATAACTCTGCAGTCCTCTAGCTGAACAATTCAAATTGGTAGCATAATCTGGATCCCTTTTTCCAGAAATATATTGCAATTTTATTTTTCTTTCAGTCAATCCCACTATGCTGGAAGAGAAAGAAGGAGGATCTACCCCTATTCAGTTGAATAACAGCAATATTTTATGGCCTCTCTTCCATGGAGTCCTCTTCTTTTGTGTTAAGATTAACATGCACCTCTCAAAATATTTCTGCTACTCTGTCTTCCAGAGTCTGCTTGTGGGCCTCTGACATTACAAATAGAGCAAGGCAGTGTTAGGAGCAAATACGTATAGTCCTGCAAAAGAAATTAATAGAAAGAGGGGAAGCCAGACATGTTTGATGCCTCTAAGAGAATAAGAAGTAACAGTCTCATGGCCAAGAACAACAGCAGGCTTGTCCATCTGTCCATCGTGAAATTGAGTATGCCTACTAGTTATCAACAGGAGGTGGCCATGTGGGAATCACACTAAAATAGAAATTCTGTCATCAGGAAGACAAGGTGAGGAGGGAAGAAAAGGATTAACTGTTTCAGAATCAATTTCTGGGTGAGCATGATGAATACAAAGAATTGCTGTGTGTTTCTTATTCACAGACTATGAAATTTTGATTCATTCTTTTATTCATTCATTAAAGATTTTCAGGGTGCTTTCTAGAAGCCAGACACTATGCTAGCCATTATGGAGCCAAAGAATAATTTCCTGGGGTGCTGGGCTGGCTCAGTTGGTAGAGCATGTGACTCTTGATTTGGGGGCCATGAATTTGAGCCCCACGTGGGGTATAAAATTTTTTTTAATTAAAAAAGGAATAATTTCCTTCTTTTGGGAATTGTTTCATGAGCGAGACAGAGAAGTAAACAAAAAATTATAATACGGGAGGATGACAGCCAATGTGTATACAATATGCGGTGAGAACCCAAAGAAAGAAGTCATTAACTATGCAAAAATATGCCAACTTTACAAAATCTGTGAGTCATCTTGGCATGGGGACGGGCTATGCTAATCTCTGTAATATTTCAGTGTTGTTATATGTGCTATAGAAGTGAGGTCAACCAGAGAAGTAGAATAGAAAATCTAAGACCAAACAGATGGGTCTTGATCAACTATGTTTGCCTTAGGGTGGAAGAAAACGTGTTATTGCCTTCACCTTCAATTATCGCAATCCTTTTTTCTTAAGAATGAGTATATGCTTAATTTTTATCTGATTCTTAATTTTATTAACTCTGTCTAAACACGTCCATTTCTATTTTCTCTAATATTTTTGAGAGTGTGACCACTGAACAACAGACAGATACAGAGACAGATATAGGTGTAGATGTATGTCTAGATGCATCTGTCGGTGTAGACATATATGCAGAAATGGCATCTTGGCTTCTGGAAATACGAGTTACGATATAATTCTTAAATTTTACAATAAAACATTTTCTTTAAGGCAATTTCTAACAGAAGAGTGACTCTAAGGCATAGCATTTATTGGCATTTAGCAAAACTGAGATGTTAATAAAAATAAATCCTCAGTGTGCTGTAAGGCCTACTATAAAGGCTTCCTTTCAGTTGCAGACTTGAATAAGGAATGAATTGAGGGACTCCCATTTAAGCTAATGTAGAAATACTGAGCAAACTGTCAGCTTAAAAATCTGATTTAAATGTTTGCTGGCTTCATTGCTAACGTGCACTTGGAAACATAAAATCCACATCAGTTTCACATCAGATGAAATTTATTATTCCTCTCTGAGGCAATTTTTGGTGCTGGATCATTTGCCCTTTGGTTATCTCTGGCATCGGCATTCCTCTATGTTGTCCCTGAAACCATGCACTGCCTACAGCTACATGCATAAAAATACTGGCACTCCCCTCCGTGACCCCTCCCCCAGTCACAGGAGCCAATGGCACATTCTGGAAATGCAGCATGAGGCATGAGCACCAGATACTAGCAACAGGCCTATCCAGAGTCCGGGTCCTCCTTGAAGAACCCACTCCGAAGAGTGACAGCCATCACTCTCCATGTCTCGTCCTGATATCCTGTCCTGGTGGCCACCAAAACTGAAATGCCCTATCCCCTGACAAACTCAAAAGGAAAAAGTCACATTGCTACTGATATACATACAACAATCTGACAAACACAAAAGTCTTAAATGTTATCTCTAACCTTGACTTCAGTCACCTAATTAGGCTGTGCGACATGCCAAAATTTCATTTGTACCTTACTTGTGTATCATGAAAACTACAGTGCCGTATAGAGATATTTGTTTAATGTTTTTATTCTGTCCATCTATCAATTCTGTATAAGTAATTCCTGGTCACTGTTCTCGATGTGCTTCTCTTATGACACCTAGCACAACTTCCCAGGTAATTTTGTTTACAGAATATTTTGTACTGATGGCGGTGGTGGTAGTGAGGCTGCAGCTTCTCTGCTCTACTCTGACAAGTGTACAAGTATTATCCTCTGAATGGACAAGTTTTTGCCAGGATCTGTGCTATTTCCTATGACTTTTGTTACAGATTTCTAATCATCATAGCTTTTTTTTCATTTATTATATGTTAAAACTTCCCCCAGAATGGGATTAAAAAATAAAAAGTAAATATCCCTACAGAGTGAGTTGAGTAATAACTCAAGCCCAAGGAGTTTGACTTATAAATGCTATAGAGAAAGTCATTTATTAATTTATAGTCTAAAGCCTGGAGGCAATTTGACATCAAATGGAGGCCAACAGAAGCATCGATTAGTGGAAGTGAAAAAAAGCGGTTATTACAATGAATGAAATGGTTTCTTACTGACGGTGGAAGTTATGTTATCTCTTCTAGACTATCAGTAGCCAATATTGAGAGAAGAGAGATAAATATTAAATGAGCAACCAGGGAAAGGGCTAGGTAACACTCAACATACTCCAGATGTCCAGGAGCATACCAATCGTAGAGCTTCGAGAAATTATTTTCCTTAAAGCATTGTTAGACATGGTAGCAATGCTTTGCTCTTGGCTCACATAAACCAATCTACACTACAATGTAGCTGAAGTAAAATACAGCCCTAGTAATTCTATTTCAAACACACTCAACCATTTGTAACACACTTCTGCATTACAATTTGTGAACAATCGTAAAAACCACCATTTCTTCGGCATATACATACCACCTCTCAGGCCCTGTGCCAATTTAATCTCATACACCTTGGTCCGTGAGACAACTACTGTTATTCTCTTTTACAGATGAGCAAACAGGCCTAAAAGACTAAAGTCATCTGCCCCAGACCCGAGAATGTTAGTAACACTGTATATCAGCATAGAAGAAAATGTCCTGTGAGCTGGCTATTTCCCAGTTTTCATACTTGAGGAACAACTGTAATACCCACTCGCAGGACAGAATCTCTGGAGCACAACCCCAGGCACACGTTCATGGGAGCAGGGGTCCCTGTCGGTGGCCAGCCAGATAGTACAATGCATTTGCAGCCTTCAGGAACCTATATAGATTTAGACACGTTCGTGGGCCCTTTCTAAGCATCTTGTTAGATCTTTAGATCCTATTTTTAATAACCCTTTTAATCTTTTCAAAATACTCAGCCAAAGATCAAAGCTGCGGCTTAGCTTTAAGCTACACATTGTAGATCTTCCATTTTAATTTGTACTCCGGCAACATTTTACTTTTTTTTTCATAGCTAGGAATAGATTTTCTTTCATGAAGGAATAAAATGTGCCCTTAAGGAAAACAGTATTCATTTTCAATAAACATTTACTAAATAACTACCTTTTCAAAAGTAAAAGGCTAGGCCTGAAGAGGGTAAAAAGATAGATGAAACCTGGTCTGTGCCCGCCAGGGACTTAAAACCTAATTATGGAGATAGAATTAGGAGGAATCGGGGTTAAAATCTGAAGTGGAGCCCAGTGGTCCCTCTCCAAGGAACAAGTGACAGCATGTTGCTTTTCTAAGGAGCAAGACCTGGCTGTGTCACAATATGAAAAGGGGGCTGATAATAACAATCCTCTAAAATAAAGGTTAAAGATTCCGGTTCTAGCAATAACTCTTAAGGTAGGGGGAACAATGCAGGAAAAAAGGAGCAGTTTCAGAAGTGACTTGAGGATGCTTGGGGGTGTGCTTTTACAAACTATATAGCCCAGGCTCCCGACACCTGCCCCAGAATCCCTGGGGCACTAGGACCCAGGCACAGAAGAGAGGGGGTCATGCATCTCAGAGGGCTTGAGATAGGAAAAGATGGAGAGCTGGAATGTCTAACACGCTGCAGTTTTTCAGGGGAAGCTCCTAACAACACCATAGTGTAGATTCATTTTTCTATTGTCCTTATTTAATATTGAACAAATAATATTTTACACAAAAGTCCCGAGCAAGAGGGACTTAATTGGAGCAGGTGATTACCTTCGTCACTCATTAAGAGGCTGTCTCTTCAGGAGGAGGCCTGAGTCACTCCAAAGTTGAGTTGCTTAGAAAGGAGTCTGTGATAAAAACAAGTATGAAGAGGATTATCTAAAGCAAATGGTTTTAACTTATTAAAAACCTACATTTGGGGAATGCTCTCACAACCATAATGTACACTCCCTAAAAACCTGGAGAATTAGCCTAATTCTCTGACACATAAAATGCCGCAGGTAGCTACTCTCTTTGAAGGAAACTGTGTTCTCCTCTTTACTACTAAAATAAAATTCTCCCTGCCACAGCCTCCTAAATCTTGGTCCTTATTTTTATTATCTACTCTCACACTTCACATCCACCTGTAAGACGCATTCCTAACCAGTTGATTTCTCTATCCTGTCTTCTACTTTTATGGACCTTTTTTTCAGCACTCCCATTTATGTTTTTATGTTTAGCTACCATGCTGATCAACAAATTGGTTGTACTGGGTGGCATTTTTCTTTTGAGTTCTTCTTTCCCTAATTTTAGGCTAAGTATTTTTAATGATTATACAACACATAACTCATTGTGAAAATTTATTACAAAAAAGCATTTTTTAATGAAATGGAAAAGCTAATTTTGCCAGGAAGAAATCACTACTAAAATTTGGTCATTTTTCCTATCTGTCCTTTTTCTATGTATGTCTCTTAACTTTTTATTTTGAAATAATTTTAGACTTACAGGAAAGTTGCAAAAATAGTACAGACATTTCTGTGTACTCTTCACCCAGCTTCTCCTACTGTTAACATCTCGCATTATCCTATAGTATAATTATCAACATCTTCTATGCATATTTTGACAAGATCTATATACCATTTTTATCTAACATATGGTCATTTTTCTCCAATTGTCTCAATAATGTCCTTTACAGGATTTTTCTCTCATCCAGATCCAAGATCACACATTACATGTAGTTGGCATATCTTGTTAGTCCCCAGTTCTTCCCACTTTTCTTTTCATGACAATTTTCCGGGAGTACCAGAGTAGTTATTTTGAAGAATATGCCTTTGGGTCTGTCTAATCTGTTTCCACATGGTTAGATTCAGGTTATAAATTTGGATAAGAATACTACATAAGCCGTGTTTTAACTTTCTCAGTGCATCACATCAGGAATCAAATCTCAGTGTTTCTGTCACTGGTGATATTAATTTTGATCACCCAGTAAGGTGGTGTCAGTCAGGTTTCTTTTCTACAGACTACCATTTTTCACTTTGCAATTAATAAGTAATCTCTGCAGAGGTTTCTGATTACATATATCACATATATTATATATATATGTAATATATATGTTATATATATAACGTTATATATATAGCATTCTATTATATATGTAATTTATATTACATATATATATAACATTCTTCTTCAGACTTTTATCACCCATTGATTATTATTCTGAGTCAATTGTTTGCACAGTCGTTCCAAAATAGTGATTTTTTTCTACTTCTATTATTCCTTCTATGTCTATTAGTTGATGTAACCATTCCTTTCTCTTAAAGTTCTCCTGATTCATATTTGTATTCTTGTAAGTATGTCCAAATTCAAGACTTTTCAAGTTATTTTTAAATCTATTTTTAATGTCATCACATTTTTTTAAATTTTACATTCTCAGTCTTACATGTTAAGAAGCCCAGAACTGACATTTCATATTGCTCCATTTAACCCTTTTCCTACTTCATAAAACTTTGCTTGAAATTTCTAAGTCTTCCTTCAAACTTCTAATTATAATCCAAGACTAGCCCTGCCTCATGACAGTGCTACCTAATTAGTCCTGGAAAATGTCTAACTCCTATCCAAGAATCTCGCTAATATGTCTCTGGGTTTGTTCAAACTAATTCTCATTTTTATCACGTTTCATTCATCACACTGTGAAAAATAAGGAAGACTTAGCCCAATCCCATAATTTAAGGACCAGGAACTTTCTAGTCCACTAGTTCAATTTTGTGTTCGGACAAGAATCAAAATGTAATCATCAGAAAATGGATTGATTCAATAACCTCAGCGAAGAAAAATGCTTAGGATGTTAACTGTCTGAAATTCAATAATCTTTTAAAATGTTAACTATTAAGCAACTAAACAATTAAAAGTTCATTCATATTTCTATAATGTAATTTCGGGTTTGTCAAGCCCTGCCAAATTCCCCATCATTTGCATCCTTCCCCTCCCAAAAGCTATGGCTGCAATTTTAGTCCCAGCCTCGTTTCTAGAAGCAATCCTGATTTTAGACAAGTGAAATTTAGCTAGCCTCTCTAGAACTGACATCAAATTAAATATCCTCTTTTTTCTTAACTTTTACTTTACATTAAGAGGTTCGGCTCTTGATTCCTTGACCAAATTTCCCCATCTTGAACCAACGATTGTCCTTCCCTATCTGTTGACTTACCCCCTGCCTAGGTCTTTAAATATGAGTGTAACTGAAAATTCTCCACCATCTTGCTCTTCCTTCTTGTTGGTATAGCTCCGCCACTACATGTTGAATTACTCTCTCATTTCCCACCTGTGATCTTTCTCATTCATTCAACAAACACTTATGAAGTACCTCTTCCATGTCAAATATTTTGCTAAACACATGCGCAGATAGTAGTGCTTTAAAAAGGGGGGGGGGTATCCTTTAACTCCCAAGCTTAAGGAACTGTATTCCTCCGAGGGCAACAGCGAATGGGTTCACAAAGAAACAATAATATAATTACAATATAATATAATAATATAGCACTTAGCACAAGGTATGAATAGTATTAGGAAACAAATAGGAAATAATGGAGTTTAATCAGGGAAAGTGTCTCTGAAAAATTAACATTGAGGATGGAGATTTGAAGGATGAAAGAATCAGCCATGAAAGGCACTGGAAATAGCATTTCAGGCCAAACTGTAGCAAATGCGAATACCCTAAAAACTTAGGGAGTTGGAGGAGCCAAATGGAAGCCAGTGGGGCTGGAATATATTGAGGGAAAAGGAAAAATGCTTACATGAGAAAGGAGAGGCAGACCATGCAATCCCTTGTGGGCCATGGAAAGGAATTTAGATTATAATATAATTCTAATGAGAAGCTATTCAAGGCTTGTAAGTAGGAAAACCACATGGTTTTCATTTTTAAAAGATTACTCTGGCAAGTTGAAAACAGGCTTTCAAACAAAAAAATGTACACAAACATTCATAGCACCATTTCTCATAATAGCCAAAAGTGGAAGGAACCTAAATGTCCATCAACAGATGAATAAATAAACAATCTGTGATGTATCCATACAAGGGAATATTATTCAGCCATAAAAAATGAAGTACCAATACATGCTACATCATGGATGAACCTTGAAAACATTATGCCGAGTCAAAGAAGCCAGACACAAAAGGTCACAAATGCACAATTCCATTTATATGAAATGTCTAGAATAGGCAAATTCATAGAAACAGAAAGTAGATCAGTGGTTTCCATAACTGCACTAGAGCAGTGACAATAGAGATGGTGGAAAGGGGAAAGACCCATTGCATATTTTGAAAGTAAAATTTACAGGATTTGCTGATGTCAGGAACCGAGGCAGAGAGAGGGAGAGAGGGAAGGCGGGAACAAGGGAGAGCAGGATCTAGAAGTATTCAGGAGCTTTAGACTTAGAGGATGAACATGTTTTAAGAAGAAATGAAGGACTCAGCTTTGGACTTATTAACCCTGAGATGTCCCCAACCCCATCTGGACTACCCTATGTTAAGAAATTTTTACTTTCTAGTTATTTAACTTTTCTAGACTTCAATTTCTTCATCTATAAAACAGGAATACTAATGCTATTTACCTTAAATGGTTGCTCTGAGAATTAAATTAGGTAATTGTTATAAAGTTCTTAGCACAACTTCTAACACATAATAAATCTTCAATCACTATTAAGAGATTACTGTTATTGTTATAATCTTTGTCCTGATTACTATACTTATTCCATATGCTCCCTCTCTGTTCCTCCTTCCAGCACCTGCAGAAGCTTGGCCCGCTCTGGTTTTGAACAATCTCAGACTCTCCCAATCTGCTCTGTCTTGCTGCAGCTGAGGCTACAACTGGCCATTTTTGGAGATATATTGAGAGAGGGATCTGACTGAAAATCATATTCAAATCCCTTAGCCAGGCAAGTACATTCCTATGGTGGAGAAGGCACACTGGGCTCAAATAACAGCATAACAATTTCCTTATTAAAAGCATCCAACTCATTTGCATCTAATTTTATACTTCCTTGGCATCTTCCTATCCTTAATTTTATTTTCCAAGTTTCCTTTCCCATGGGGAATAAAATGTGCTGAAAAACTGGCATGAGTATTCTAGACTACTTGGCAGTTAATTTCCTCATAGGGACTTGTAAATTGATGTTCTGGTTTATAATCAGACTCTTGTAAGTTTAGCTAGAGGGAATCAATTTGCCTGGGCCTATTAACCTCTGGGTAACCACATAATAACCCAGTTTCTGAACCTGAAAGCTGTGTGTCAGACTCTGGGCAATGACAGTCACTATGACACGTACATTGTAACACCAGGCTGAAACAGCCATCCAGATTTAAGAATACAATATTTCACAGAGTGCTGGTAAATATTAAATGATTTAATATATATTAAAGTGCCTGGCACATGTTAGGCTCTCAATAAACGTTGGTTTATGTTTTATTTTTTATATGAAATATATTACATATTTTTATATGCAAACCATATGCAATCCAGTAGGGGGAAAAATCCAAGTTTGAAAAATTTCCAGATGAACTGAAATGAAACAAAGTTTTTTTTCCCACTTCATCCCAATCTATCCCTAAATCTCCCCCTTCTAATTTCCTTTTTCATGTTTTCTCATTTGTGTAACTACTTTTGCAACTGGCTGTTTTCACAATTTATCATTCGGTAATGCTTGGAGGCTTAATGCCAATAAAAGCAGTATCTGAAAATAATCTTATATATTCTGAGGAATAATTTACTCACAAGCTCTGTTACCTTGCACAAGTCAATTAGCCTATATATATGACTGTGTCTCATTAATTAGTAACTATGCCATGTCTCATATTCATAAACTATAGTTACTACTGAATCCTCAGCACTTAGCACAAAGTAGGTGTGATTGACATTTATGTTGATGACTGGATGGATGCTAAGACTATATTTTGTTCAAAAATCTGATAAATAAGCCCATTTTTTATAATAAAGAAGATGGAAATCAGGCACTAGTTATCCATAAAAGTTTAAAGTTCTTGTTTAAAGAAAAATTATTGACAAAAAAATCCATTGATTGATGGTAAAGAACAGACTCTCATGTAGGCTTTCTATGTGCCAACCTCAACACCATTATAATGGGTGAGTGAGCGAGGGAGTGGATTGATGCATCAGTCAATAAGCAAAATATTTTATACAAAATAAATAAAGAAGTAAACTTTAAAAATATACTTTTTAACGCATAAATTTCCTGACCAGGTTTTTTCATTTGGGTTTTTCCCCCAATCTCAGAATGCCCAGAAAACCTTGCTCACAATAGCTATCCCTCTGGAGTTTCTGTCACTTTTAGGAAATAATGACACAATTCAGTATTGATTATAATAACAGGATGTAAGAGGAGCTTCCAACTCTTCGATTTTGTAGTGGCATATTTACTTTCCAGAAGTTATCTTTAGCTCTCTAACTCACCTGTTCCACACTTGTGACTGTGAAGTAATTATAAATGATAACTTTCCCATCCCTTTCACCTTTGTTAATGAACAAGTTAAAGAATGTAGGAGATTTTTTAATTTAAATTCAATTAGCCAACATATAGTACATCATTAGTTTCTGACATAGTGTTCAATGATTCATCAATTGTGTATAACACTCAGTGTTCATCCCATCATGTGCCATCCATAGTGCCCATCACCTGGTTACCCCATCTCCCCACTGACCTCCCCTCAGTTTTTCCCAGACTCAAGAGTCTGTCATGGTTTGTCTCCCTCTCTGATTTCTTCCTATTCAGCCTTCCCTCCCTTCCCCTATGATTTTCTGTGCTATTTTTTATATTCCATATATGCAATTGTCTTTCTCTGACTGACATATTTCACTTAGCATAATACCCTCCAGTTCCAACCACGTCGATATAAATGGTAGGTATTCATTCTTTCTGCTGAGTAATATTCCATTGAATATATGTAGGGGATTTTTAAAAATTCAATTTAAATCTATTACTGCTGGTATACAGGGAAAAAAAACAAAACAGGACAACAGTTTGAAAATTAGCATACCAAGTCAAGAATGAAAAAACACACTTGCAGAAGAAGTTTTATCATCTTTTCTAATAAACCTCACATTTCCAGGAAAAGTATTAGAACTATATTTCCGTTTTCTTTCTTCTTTTTCCATAATCATTGTAGCCTAAGTAAAATCATATTTTCTAGACTTCAGTGCCCCTCAGTTCAATTTAGTTCAATTTAACAAACATTACTGACTACCTGCTGGGGACCAGCCACTATACCAGGTTCTTAGGAGTCAAAGATTAATAAGACATATTTTCTAACTCATGAAGTTCACAGCTTAATTAGTACATTGTTTTTTTGTTTTTCAAAGCCTCTGTTCCATTCTAATTTCAATCAGAATTGCTCTCCTTTTACCAGTTCTGTGTTTTGGGGGTTGATATAAGATATTATTGTTTTGATATGTATAAAAAGGTCACTGGTCTAGAGGAGGCAACAGACATTTAAATAAATACAATACAGTGTTCTACAAGTAATAATTGTATTTTCTCAGCCTGGGTCCCCCAGAATACAGAGCCTAAGACAAAGGAGTGTGATTTGGGAAATAAGAATTAGGAAAGAGGGAGTAAACCAGAGAACGAAGGAGAGTCAAAAAAAGATTCATTATTGAGTTGACTAGCTACCCATACAGATGGCTGGATACTCAGTCTTATAGAACACCCTGATAACCTCCCAGGGGGGGAAAAAAGAAAGCAGGAAGCATTTATACATTTATACATTTATACTCTGCTCTTCACTAGTCAAGGGTGTTCCCCTAGGGCATTAACTCCCCATCACTCCTGAGTTGCACATGCATGAGTACTGAGCAAAATCCCAGAGGTGTCCCATGCTACCTCACCATCAAGTAAAGAATCCATGGGGGATGCTGGAGGAGGTGGGGGGAATCAGTGAGAGGTAAAACTGCAGAGGCAAGGCACTGTCAAACTGTTCCTGCATGAAGATGGACAGCATCTTCACAGAAATTGTCACTGCAGTCATGGGCTGGAATAAAAGAGCCAGGAAAATTTGAAAGGGTGCACAAGAAGCATCTGAACAAGTACACATAATACACAGAAGTAGAACAGAGTAGAGAATGATTAATTCTGCCTGGAAAGAGAGGGGCCAGGAAAAGTTTCACAGGCATACAATTCCTCAGAAAAATTCTTCCAATGGCAAAAGGGGATAGGTATTCCAAACAGAAGGAACAATATATATAAGACCCAGAGGTTTGAAATGGCAAGCTGTGTTTGAAGAACTGTAGAAAAAATCAGTATTCCTGGAGGTAAAGCGGCAGCAAAAGTCGTTAGAGATATGGACAAGGCCCAAAACATAATGGATTTGTTAAGAGTTTAAATTTTGTAACAGAAAAGAATGGACAGTCATTTGAGTGGTTTTAAATGAAAAAGTGAATTTGGGAGAGGGTATAAATGGAATAATAATAACATTTTATATTTGTGAAATGAGAAGTGGGATATGTGAAAAGGAAGTAGGAAATATGAAAAGGTAGAATATTGCTTTAAATAGACTATGCCATGTTAAGGATACATACTGTAAGCCCTAAAACAAGCATTTAAAAAATAATAATAAGGGTGCCTGGGTGGCTGGTTAAATGTCTGACTCTTGATTTCAGCTCAGGTTGTGATCTCAGGGTCGTGAGATCAAGCCCCACACTGGGCCCTGCACTGGGGGTGGAGTCTGCTTAAGATTCTCTGTCTCCCTCTGCCCTTCCCCCCTTTAAAATAATAATAATAATAATAATAATAATAATAATAATAATAATAAAATGTATAGCTAAGAAGCCAATAGAGGAAATAAAGTGGGACACAAAAAAATATTCGATTAACCCAAAGAAGTCAAGAAAAGAAGAAAACACAGAAGAAACAGAATGGGAAAAAAAGCAATAGAGTATACTTAAACTTTATTATTTCCATAATTATAGTAAATGTAAATGGACTAAACATCCCCAATGAAAAGAACAAATCAGCACAATATGGTTGAACCTCACAAACATTATGCTGGGTGAAAGAAATGAACCAAAAGAGTGCATACTGAATAATTTAAATCATATGAAAGTTTAAATCAGACAAAAACATTTCATATTGATAGATAGCAGATCAGTGGCTGCCTAGAACAAAGAGTTAGTGCAAGAGACTGAACATTTCAGTCAGTCTTACACAGTCAAAGGTACAAAAGCAAACCCTTTGAGGAGATGAAATGTTCTATATCAAATGGGTTGGTGGTTATATAGGTCCATACATTTTTCAAAGTCACTGATCTGTATACTTAGAATGGATGAGTATTATTGTACATAACTTACACTTAAACAAAGTAGATTTTTTAAAAAGTAGCAAACATCTCTCAAGTTTCTGACTTGAACGAATCAATAAAGGGTGATAATGGAGACAGTACAGGAGGAAGAAAAAGCTTGGGCTTCACTGAAGAAAGCTGCTTATATGGAATGCCAGTTTGCAGCTCCACCACTCACTATGCAAGAGGCTGGAAGAGCAAGGAAGAATAAGATACAGTTCCCCAATCCTGAAGGATAAGCACAAGCCTAATGGAGGGCATATGGAAACAACTTAGTTTAATATACTCTGAGATATGTTCCGCTAGAGTTATGAGCAAAGTATTGTGAGAAAGAAGCTTATTATATCAAAATAGTTAAAAATACTACAAATTTCCCATCAACAGGTGAAAACCAAATGTTTGTATATCCACACAATGGAATACTATTCAACAATTTTTTTTAAAAACTAACTATTGAACATGTAAAAACATGGATGAATTTCAAAATTACTATGTTGAATAAAAAGAAGTCAGACCCATCTTCCTTTAAAAAGATGACATATTGTAAGATTCCATTCATTTAAAACTCCAGAAAATGAAAACTAATCTTAGTGACAGGAAGCAGATGAGGGGTGGTCTTAGGGACAGGGGGATGGGAAGAGATGAAGAGATTACAAGGGGAAATGAAAAAGTCATTGCATATATTCATTATCTTTTTTTTTAAGATTTTATTTATTTATTTGATACAGAGAGACGGCCAGCGAGAGAGGGAACACAAGCAGGGGGAGTGGGAGAGGAAGAAGCAGGCTTCCAGTGGAGCAGGAGCCTGATGCGGGGCTTGATCCCAGGACCTTGGGATCACGTCCTGAGCCGAAGGCAGATGCTTAACGACTGAGCCACCCAGGCGCCCCTGAATATATTCATTATCCTAATGGTGGTGAGGGTCTGAAACCTTTTCTGACCCCTCTCCTACCAGGCAGAATGAATCATGCTCTATCCTGTTCTACTTCTATGCATTATATTGGTTTTACAGGTAATACATATGTCAAAACTTCTCAAACTGACTACTTTAAATATGTGCAGTTTAGTCAATTATATCTCAACAAAACTATGATAAAAAAGTACTAAAAACAATCTTGGGAGAGGAGATAGATAAAATGTTATAGCTATACCAAGTAGCATATGTTCTGTATTTACAGCATAAATTTCTAGCACTAAATATAATGAAAAAAATATTCAAGTTGGAACAGTGATATTGACTAATGCTTATTGTTTACTCCGAGCCAAGCACTTTGCTATGTCTGTCACTTGATCCTCGTATCAATCCTATGAAGTAGATAGTATTAATATCCCCAAGTTATAAATGAGGAAACCAAAGGCACAGAATTAGAAATGTGTTCAACTGTGAGTAGCAGAAAAACCAACTTCAATGGCTTAGAAAAAAATGGTTGCTGCTATTACTAAAAACATATACAAACAAAAATACCAAGAGGGGGGTGCCTGGGTGGCTCAGTTGATTAAGTATCTGCCTTCGGCTCAGGTCATGATCTCAGGGTCCTGGGATGGAGCCCCGTGTCAGGCTCCCTGCTCTGCAGAGAGCCTGCTTCTCCCTCTCCCTCTGCTGTTCCCCTGCTTGTGTGTGCGCGCTCCTCTCTCTGTCGGATAAATAAATAAAATCTTTTTTAAAAATGCCAAGAGGGCTGTAGATAGGCAATGCAGGTTTGTTTTCGCTGCTAAGCAATGTAGCCAAAGATAAGAAGGCTCTCTGTCTTTCTGCTCCAGCAGGGGCAGCACACTAATTGTCTCAGAGTTACATAGGAGCTGCTGTGCTTTCAGGCATCACAGGACTCCAGGCAGAGAGAATGGAGAAAGAGTGACACCAGCTCAATCTCCTAGCTTTCCCAGCAGCCCCACCCAGCAACGTTTTGTTTATATACGATTGGCCAGAATTATGTCACTGGGCCACCCCTAACTGGAAGGCGGCTAGGAAGAAGAGGACTGTAGATGGAGGCCAGAGGAGCAAACCAGTAATTTCTGCCACAATTACTAACAGGTGGAGTCAGGATTTGATCTAGATTTATTTCCCAGACCTGAGCTATTAACCATGATGCTATATGAATAAAGTTTTCCATAAATTCTTCCAAAACGCATCTTAATATGCCAAACAAGGGGAAGAAATTTAATCCTGAGAAACATGGACTTGATACAGTTTGAGTGTTACAGGGAACTTGTAGGTATTTAAGTGACAGACTACTTTCTTATCTTTTGGGAGAGCAAGCGTGATTAAGGAAAAAGCAGAAGAGAAAGGAAGGAGTGAATATGACAGGGGATTGGTGGAACACGGTGATCTACAGCTTAACTTGACACATTTTCTATCCAATAGCTTTGCTTCTTCTTTTTTTTTTTTTTAAGGTTTTGTTTATTTATTTGACAGAGAGGGAGAGAATACAAGCAGGGGGGAGATGGAGAGGGAGAAGAAGGCTCCCCACTGAGCAGGGAGCCCAATGTGGGGCTCAGTCGCAGGACCCTGGGATCATGACCTGACCTGAAGGCAGATGCTTACCCGACTGAGCCACCCAGGTGCCCCCAATAGCTTTGCATCTTGTGTTGCCCTGTGACACAGTACCAGTTCCTGAATGGTCTAGATCTAGAAAATTCTGTGATGTTCTGTCAGGGTAATTTTTACAAGTGTGGAAGTTCTACAAGTGTAATCTGGGTGTGAAGAGGCAAAATAGGCAGAACATCATATCTAAGAAAATGAATTTTTTTAATGAGGAAAGAGAAAAAGCATGGTTCACTTTTAGAAGGCTTAAATGTTTCCACAATGCCTGAAATCCAAGCAACACTCTATTCATTCCTAACTATGATGTCAAGCCTGGGTACATTTATTGTGTACACTGTGTACCCAGTATTCTGCTCAATTAGAAGGGATGTCATCCATTTGCTCAAGAATTCAGTAGACGTGAAAAGCATTTTTTCAAGTATGAAATATGAGTGAGTGTTGCTTCTTATGAATCTATTAATATATAATATTTGGTCAGTGAGTCAAACATTAAGAATTCACTTTTTCAGTCTAAATTATTAAAGCTTATATATTAGCTAACTCCAAAAACATACGGAAAAAATCAGCAAACATCTATTACTAAGCACCTACTATGAGTCATGCATGCATTGTGCTAGGTTCAGAAATAAAATAAAGCATAGTCCCTGCCCTCAAAAAAAAAAAAAAATCACAATCTAATAATGACAGTTTGATACATGCTATAGTAGGTGTATGTAACAGGCACAGCAAATGTCCCTCTAATTTTGATTTCTGTTGCCTTCACATTTTTCATTTTTGATATTTCTTTAGAAGTAACAACAGCAAGATAGCTGAGCAAGAACCTCAAGTAATAATAAGAGCACTGTGGAGTTTACGCCTGAGAAACATGCTATCTAAAACTTCTAGCACCTGATAAAATGTAACACAAAATTTCAAATTACTTTGCCAAAGATCAAGTGCGCTGGTTACGGAGACATATCAGTTCTTTTCTGTTGGAGATTTCAGACTGCTGCCAAGAAACTAGCACAGAAATTACATTGTACTAAAACCAATAGAAGTGGGTATTCAAAATGGGCACAGTTCCCTGCCCTTTGTCATGTATGAGCATGGCAATTGCACATTGTTGATTCACTATTCCACTCAGAGAAAAGGAAACACTCATATATAAATGCTGCCTTAATACTGTTGGTTGGTTAGCCGCTTTTTAAAAAGAAAATAAATAAATAAATAAATAAATAAATAAATAAATAAAGATCATATTCAGAAAATCCCCAAAATAAAGATCATATTCAGAAAATCCCCAAGTTTTCATATAGAACTACAGGACATGAGCTGTATGTAATTTTCTTCTATTATGATCAACAATTTTGTGATATTTTTGATGTAGGTCTTGAGACCTCAGTATTGAGTCACTATCATAAAACCAACACTATCTGATCTGAGAAACACATATTCACGTGGACTCAAACTCACCCAAAGGGAAGAATAGTGCAGAGTGATCTCAGTCACACATTTTCCTCCCAAAATCAACAAAAAAATAAAAGAGCTTCTCTTTCCCTCCTCCCCTCGTCCATCTCCTCATCTTCCTCCACCCTCTCCTTCTCCTCCTCTTTCTCCTTCTTCTTGTTCTTCTTCTTATACTATTATTACTTATTATAATTATTATTATTAAATAAAACTCATAATCTCACTGACAGAGATTCAAGATTCCCAAAGGGATCAAGGAGTCAGTATATAAATGTTAAGCGCTTACTGACCATCTGCCAGTTCAGGCAACAATACCGACCACGGGATAGATGTGTAGACACTGACTGGCTCACAAGAAGCCAGCTGTCTACTTTAAAGAAGTCTTACAAACACAACACCATGAGGAAATAAGACTGTATTCTTAAAGTGTTAAACTGAACTGTACAGAGTATTAGAAACCAGAATAAATAAATAACTCCTAATAAGTATTAATTATCTGGCTCAAACAAGAGTAATTGGAAATAGTAATGGGCAGTCAAGGAAAATAAAGCAGAACTGGAATAGTGTTTTTAAATGATAGACAAAATATGAATCACAAAGGAGAACCACCATCTAAATGCCAGGAACCACATAAGCTAAAGCACAAGCTGGAAACACACACACAGGTTGCAGGAGTTGTCTGGGTCACAAAAAGATAGCACTGGCTTTCACGGTCAGTTGGCACCAAGCACTGGGTGTTGGACAGTTAAGTTAGGAGCACTGAGTATTCTATGGAGAAGTACGAATCTGATCTAATGAACAGGAGGAAGCAACTAGATGTTATAAAGATGAAATGAGTGGTCAAGATACAGATGAAGACATCTAGCAGAATAATAGTAAGTCTCAAGTTTGAGGGGAAGGCTGTAACCAAAATGCTAAAGCCTTGATGGGCATGAGAGAGTCACCAGTGTGCCAGTAAATTACAGTTAACAGAAGAGACAGGGAGTGATTTCCAGAAAGCATGCAACTCAAATGAGATTTCTGGGATCTATGATACACAGAGCATGAGAGAATGAGCAGCACCCGCTCCAGGAAGCTCCATGGGAAACTGTCCTTGTGGAAGAATTAGTTTCCTGAAACAGCAGGGAAATGGTAGAGGAAACATCCTGTGGAGTGAGGAATTGGAGAAGTTGGTCATGGGATCCAACGAAAATTAAATGAGTAACTTAGATAAAGTGCATGACACATAAATGATTTAATGACACATCCAGGGCCAGTGCTAAACCTCACCCTTACAATCTTACAAGGAAGGGAATCTTCTTAGTACTCATAAAAATACTACCTCATTGCATTCCCATCCATACGTCTACCAAGTGGCTTGATCAGGCCACTTCAAATTATAGTACTTTTACAAACATTTATCTCCTTATCACAAAACATCCTCTGAAATATAATGAAATTATTCATTATTATTTATGATGTAACTTCAGAAAAGTTGCCAATCCCTGTATTTACCCATGCTTAGCACTTTGTATAGTGCTTAGCATAAAGTAGATGCTTACTACACATTCAAATGCTTATTACATGAAATCAAAAGCACAAGCGAAAAAAGAAAAACTAGATAAATTAGATTTCATCTAATTTTTTTTGTTTTTTTAGAGAGCGAGAGCAAGAAGGAGGGGCAGGAGGAGAGGCAGACAATCATAAGCAGGCTCCAAGCCCAGCATGGAGCCCAGCGCAGGGCTCAGTCTCAGGACCCTGAGATCATGACCTGAGCCAAAATCAAGAGTTGTTGCTTAACCAACTGAGCCACCCAGCTGAGCTGCCCTTCAACTAAATTTAATTTTTTGCACTGCAAATGATACAATCAAGGAAGTGAAAGACATTGTAGGTCAACTATACTTCAATTAAAAAAAAAAGAAAGTGAAAAGATGACCCACAGAATGGGCAAAAATATTTGCAAATCTTATATCTGATAAAGGATTTGTATCCAGAATATATAAAGACCTTTACAACTCTACAATAAAAAGACAGCCCAATTTAAAAAATGGACAAATACTTGAATATTTATCCACGAAGATATACATATGGCCAATAAGCATATGAAATGATGTCCAACATTATTAGTAATTAGGGAAATGTAAATCAAAAACACAATGAGATATCACTTCACATCTTGGGTGGCTATAATAAAAAAAGACAATAACAAAAGCTAGTGAGGATATGGAGAAATTGGAACCCTTAGACATTGCTGATAAGAATGTAAAATGGGGAATGCCTGGCTGCCTCAGTCAGTAGAGCATGCAACTCTTGATCTCATGGTCATGAGTTCAAGCCCCACATTTTTTAAAAAAAAGAAGAAAGATTGTAAAATGGTGCAGCCATCTTAGAAAACATTTTGAAAGTCTTCAAAAAGGTAAATATATAGTTACCATATAACCCAGCAATTCCACTCCTAGTTACATTTTAGATATATACTTCAAGTGACCAAAACCTAAACCAGGTTGATAATTAGTTATGTACTCAATCCTATTTAGCTACACCAGTAAAAATGTTCTAATAGGGTTAAAAATCACCTCTGATTAAAACTATTTCAAGACCCCTGTACATCCGTCCACAGGCTAATTCAGTACTCTGCTAGCTATTTGATTGTGGCTTTTGGCAGCAAGCAAGACGTCAGTCTACATTTTCATGGATCATTTTTATCTAAAATCTTTTCTCTTCATGATCCAAACTTCCTAGAATCATGACCTGTTCTTTGTCACATGTGAAAAAGTGGAGAAATCAATTATGTGTAATTAGACATGGAGTGTCACAGTATACTATTAGTGCTTATTAGTAGTAAATTTCTTGACAATAGAAAAGGCAAAAATAGAAATATTTTATTACAGTAAAGTTATGCTAGGGTAACTTATTCAAATTACTCTTACTGCACTTAATTTTTTTCCCAGCAGTATTCAGTGCAAATTGGCATACCTTACATGCATTTGTCATTTCATTTTATTGTCTTTCTTCTCCCAGGAGTATTTGTAAATAGTACAAGAACAGTGACTTTGGTATTTTTCACTACTATATCTTCAGCACCTATAACATCCAATACTTTAGGGGTCAATATTCCAATATTGTAGGTGATCAGTAAATATTTAATTAATTTATCACTTAGAAAGAAAAGCATTGAAAGAGTCCTATGATCCTTGGTTGAATAAAAATAAAAACAGAAAATCAAATGCTTTTAAATTTTAACTATTTTATGTCACAAAATCTCTCCAACTTCCTAAGGACCTCATCTTTACTGTGTCCAGAATAAAATTTGGCATTTTCAACACAGTGAACAAAAATGATTTGAGATTATCATTTACTGTCATACTATGGTTATTTTAAATTTATTGCTTATTATTGTTATAATTTACCATGAAGTGATGGCTGTAATCTGATTTGCATTGAAATAAGGGGAACAAGAAAATTTTATTTGCAGATACAGGTTACTTCTTAACAAGAACCTCATTAATGTAATATTTTTCATGATAACAAATACAACTTTAGGATCTTTAAATAAAATGTTGATTAATATCCTCCTTGTAAATGGTTGTATCAGACTCTAATATTTCCCAATTTTTATTATTTATATTTTCTTTCTCCTTTGCCCCACTTCCATTGTCACCCTTTTATAGAAAATGTTTTCAATTCTTAAACATAAAAATAAATCCAAAAAATACATCACCATTTTTGCATAATTGTTTTTTAAATTATTTTTATAAAACAGATTTTTAAAGTAATTGCTATAATTATAATTTTTGTCCTCCTAATCTTTATGAAAGTTTCCATTAATCTTTACCTTTTGCCAACTTAGGATCTGCATCCTCCCCCCAAACTATCTTTCTCTATCAAATAAGTGACACCACCCACTTTGCTTAGTTGTCTATTTTTTGCCCCTACACTTTGTTCTAGCTATCATGACATCAAAGTAGTCTTCAAGATGTGAGACAAGTCTTAGTCCACAGTTAAACACCATGAAGTTTTTCCAAATATAATTGTATCTTACTTTTACAATTTTTGTCTGTTTTGAGATTATTTAGTTTGGGTTCCTTTCAACTACTGAAACTTCTATTTGCTCTTTTCTCCTCTTTGGTAGATAATAATTAGATTCCATGGAACTTAAGATATAGATTACATATATCTTAAGATCATTAGGATAGTGTAGTTTGGTTTAGATATTTAGCATAGTATCGTTTTACATAAGAATATTTTAGGAGCATCTGACTCTTGATTTCAGCTCAGGTCATGATCTCAAGGTCGTGAGATGGAGCTCTGCACAGGGCTCTGTGTTCAGCGTGGCGTCTGCTTGAGATTCTCTCTCCCTGTCCCTCTGCCCCTCCCCCATTCATGCACTCTCTTTCTCTCTCAATAAATAAAATCTTTAAAAAAAAAGAAATTAAAAAAAAGAACATTTTATAAAAGTATGCAAATAAAAGAATCCTTGTTTTGGTAGGAAAATAAAAGGATTTTGGATGTAAATAAAGTTTCAAAGTAAAATCTCAGGTATGGTTTTGTTGCAGATGTAAAACTAAGTTAAGCATTTACTGAGGTTAACAGTATGGGATCAATTGCCTTATCAACTCATTAACAATGAAGAAAACTATATGATGATGATAAGTGTAGATGAGTATTTTTTTTAAAAGAGTAAACATGGCACACTGGAACAAGAAAGGGCCTTATTCAGAAACCATTCTGTAAAAGAAAATTTTTATCTGTTCTATGTAGTCTGGACTCCAAAAGCTTGAATGAAATGTTCTACTGTCATTCCAGTTCAGAAACTATCTTTAATACTATTTAGAAATAATATTTTTATATAATATTTTTTAAAGAAGTAGAAACATACTTGAGATAATTTGTCTGTTTTCCTTTTTTTTTTTAAGATTTTATTTATTTATTTGACAGAGAGACAGCCAACAAGAGAGGGAACACAGCAGAGGAGTGGGAGAGGAAGAAGCAGGCTCCCAGCGGAGGAGCCCGATGTGGGACTGGATCCCGGAACGCCGGGATCATGCCCTGAGCCGAAGGCAGACGCTTAAGGACTGCGCTACCCAGGCACCCTCTATATAATATTTTAAATGATAGCCAAAGGATTAGTTAAGAACAGTTAAACAAATGCTTTAAGATGAATTGTGTCTATATGTTTAATTTACAGCATAATATCTATATATAGATATAAATATAGATATAAATAATTTAGAGCATTTATATATGGGTATGGAGGAATTTTAAAGTCTCCCCTAATAAGACAAGCCAGAGTCATGGTCTTGGTTTCAAATGTAAGAGAAATGGTTGTATTTCTGTGAACTCATCATCCTATACCATATAATAACTGAAAATAACATAACTGTTCCATTGTATTATTTATCAAGGCATTTGACCATTTCAGTTTTCATACAGGTATCTGAAAATTATACAAACAGCTTATGATTTCCAACTCTGTTTCAAACCAAATCATAAGAACTTTTCTTTGAAAAGTTTGATTGGAAATATTCAGATTAGTAATAGAGAACATAAGGCAAAAATCTGAATTATACTGCTTAAATTTAGAATCTGTACCCTATAGTATATAGAAGAAAAAAAAAAAAAGACTGGTTTATACCCCTGTCTCTACATATTTAAATGGCATAAAGTTATATTTAAAGATTCTTGCCATCAAAGACATCAAAACATATTTTCATCTCACACAGCAGAATACTATCTAAATACATGCTGGCTTCTTGTTATAAGTTGTAATATGCCAGTTGACGATCTTGACCCAGGAGTAACACGGGAAGTACTGTAATCGACTCACCCTAGACCCAAAGAAGCACTGATGGCCTCTACAGGAAAATTAGACCTGTTTCTCCTCTGGGGAGAATTAATTTCAAATTAGGCATTCTAATTTTATGCTGAAGTGATCCACTGGGGTGGGGGGAAGAGCAAACCAGATTTACCAGCATCAATAAGCACTATTGGAAGCTTATCAGCTTGGCTATGAGGATTTCATGGATCCTCACCTTCCTCTCATAATAACCCCAGCAGAATTTCTGTATCTGCAATTGACCTGGAATCATTAATTTTGAGAATGAGAGAATAAATGATTAGAAATTGTTTATAAATTGTTGCCCACTACAAACATTTATCTGAAATCTCTACTCCAGGTTAAATCTTAACGAGGTGACCTACCCATCAGCATCACTAAGCCGGCCAGTTTTCCCAGACCATAACTGGTGAAGAGCATCTTTCCATCTATTTCCACCTAAATAGTCTCACATTAAATTATGCCCAAAAAAACAAGCATTCATATTATTGAAAGGATGCAAAACACTGATTAGTTCATCCTCAAAATGTTTAACAAGATCTCAGCAGGAGATTAGGGGAAGTCTAGAGAGAACAATCAAGCTCATGCTAAATAGGAAAATTCATCTAGTCTTACAAAATCGCCATTCATGTACAAAGTTACAACAGCAATAATTATGGCCAATGCTGTGCCTTCGTGTATGGGAACAAAACTCAGAACTAAAATTTACATCAGAGTGTTTCATAGGAACTGGGATCGTTCTGTAAATGGGTGCAACTTTATGTTAATGTCTGCTATAACAAGGTCCAGCACTTTTCATATTAGAACTTGGCAGAACTATCCTTCCAGATGGTCATAGCCATTTGCATTTTTACTACCACATTTCTTTCTCCTTCACTCAAGGCGGTAGAGTGGAAAGATGTCAGATCCAGGTTCAAGTCCTAGCTATGCATTTACTACTTTTGCAAATCATTTTACCTCTTTGACTCCCAGTTTCCTCCTCCATAAAATGAGGTAATGATTCCTACCTCCAGGAGCTATTATGAGAATAAAATAACATAATTTATCCAAAGTGCCTGGCACTTGAAAGCTACTAAATAAATATGAGATGCTTTCCCTACCTGGTATGGAGAGAGCTTTATAAGAAGTAAAGTAGCATTTGAGACACAGACTTTTGAAATTTTGCACAATTCAATTTTTCTTCCAAAACTTAATATCGAAGGTGCTATTTTTCACACTGATGCATTATTCAAATGTAAAAAAAGAAAAACACCGCTATCTTTAAATAGCATGCATTCTACTTCAGGCTATCTGTTCATGACAATGATCTGGGAACATTAATGCAGTAATGAGGCACTTCTGAAATCAATGTTTGGGGCCTGTGAGAACCAGGAGAAAACAGAATGTCAGCAGAAGTTACTGAAACTCAGTGCCTGGTGATTAGAACACAAACTCATACAAAATTAAAAGGGGCAGAAGTTATTCCAGTTATTCCTAGTTATATTAGGATAAAAACACATGCGATAGTCACCTCGAGTCTACTTGTAACAACTAAAGTTCTTCTATGAGATTCAGAAATCATTTGATAGAATCAAATAATTAATAAAAATGTCTTTATTTTTCAAAGGCCTGAGGCCGAGTCTATGGAAAAAAGGTCAATGCCAGGTATAGTTAAAGCAGTTTTTCTCAGTGTAATCTTAAACAGTCATACAAAATTGCACTGGTGCAAAGCCCTAACACCGGTGTGAAAATAAATCATGCTGCTAAAAGGTAAATATTTTACCATCTCTAACAACCTTTTTATTAAAACTTTTGTGAAAACATAGCTAGATTTTTAAAAAACAACTCAAAGATGCAGATACATGTGAATATGTAAATCATGTTATTAAGTTAGTTTGATACAATGCAGAACACAGCATAAAAGATTTCATTCAAAAAGTTGGACTGACAATGCATTTCTTTAATAAATCATATAAGATTTTAGCATGAACTTAAAGAAAAGGCCCTTACATGTTCTGAAAGTAACAAATAACAACAGTTAACATTTATTTAATAGTTAAGATATTATAGGTCCCTCACTTAATCTCAATGATTCTATGGTGTAGGTATTATTAATAACCATAGTCTACTGTTGAGAGGATTTAGACAAAAAGAGGTTAATTAACCTGTCCAAAATCATATATTTCTAAGTGAAAGATCTGGATTTCAATGTCTCACTCCAGAATCCACACTTCAGCTACTGTTATGTTGTCCTGTCTCTACCTGATATTTTCATTGGCCAAGTACTGGATGGGAATATTGAATGGAAGCAAAGGTGGCTACTCAAATCTACATGGTCTCTTCTTTCAGGTTCCTTAGCCTAATGATTAAATGAACTTGGAAGTGGACAAGTTCAGGCAGAGTCACACAACTTCTGCAAGTATTCAGGTATCCCTGGTTCCTTCAGGGTGTTGCACTTTTTTTCAAAACTAAATATGAAACAGAAAAGATGCTACCTTCTTAAGCACAGCTCTACACCATATATATCACAATATTAGAAGTTTCCCAGAAGATGTACATCCTGCTCTAGTATTAGAACCTTTCTCATAGCGTGTGACTCTTAATCTTAGGGTTGTGAGTTCAAGCCCCTTGTTGTGCTTGGAGCCTACTTCAAAAAAAAATAAAAATAAAAAAAGAACCTTTCTCATAATTTGCTAAGCAGAAATATCTGACAGTAACTAAGCAGCAATATTCTATTACAGTATATTACAAGCAATGATATATTTGTTAAAAGAATAGGTGAAATCAGGGGTGCCTGGGTGGCTCAGTCGGTTGAGCATCAGACTCTTAATTTCTGCTTGGTCGTGATCTCAGAATCTTGGAATCAAGCCCCCCTAGGGGCTCTGTGATGAGTGGGGAATCTGCTTTTCTATCTCCCTCCCCTTATACCCCTCCCCTTCTGCTCCTCCCCCGCCCATGCTCACTATCTATCTAAAATAAATAAATGAATAAAATCTTTAAAAAAAAAATAGGTGAAATTGATAGCTAAATCATGGAAGGAGCCGAGATGCCCTTCAACAGATGACTGGATTAAGAAGTTGTGGTCCATATATACAATGGAATATTACTCAGCTATCAAAAAGAACGATTTCTCAACATTTGCTGCAACATGAACGGCACTGGAGGAGATAATGCTAAGTGAAATAAGTCAAGCAGAGCAAGACAATTATCATATGGTTTCTCTCCTCTATGGAACATAAGAACTAGGAAGATCGGAGAAGAAAGGGATAAAGAAAGGGGGGGTAATCAGAAGGGGGAATGAAGCATGAGAGACTATGGACACTGAGAAACAAACTGAGGGTTCAGAGGGGAGGGGGGAGGAGGATTGGGATAGGCTGGTGATGGGTATTAAGGAGGGCACGTACTGCGTGGTGCACTGGGTGTTATATGCAACTAATGAATCATCGAACTTTACATAAAAAACCAGGGATGTACTGTATGGTGACTAACATAATATAATAAAAAAAAAACATTAAAAAAATAATAATAAAATAAATAAAATAAAATAAAATAAAATAAAATTAAATTAAATTAAATTAAATTAAATTAAATTAAATTAAAAAATAGGTGAAATTGAAAGAAAGGTGTTCTTAGTGTACCCAGGGGCTTTTGAGAAATTGTTTGTTCCAAAATCCTAAGAAAAGAGCAGAATTCCTATAGTGTAGTCTGCTTCCATGTTGTTGGATGTAAGAAGAAAGGAAAAGAATCTTCAGAGTAAATTACTGATAGGTCAAAAAGAAAACTAGAAGAGTGTGATAACACTTCTACCAGTTGCTAACAGAAAAAGTAGTGGGAGATAACCTTGAAGGGACATTTGAACTAAAAGAAATGCTTACAGTTTAGGGTCTGAAAGAACATCTAATAGGCTAGAATAATTCCAAATGCAGCTTAATAAGGTTGGGGAAGGGTAGCAAAAGTGGGTTTGGGGATGATTTAAGCTTTCCCGCTTCTTTGAGATTGTTTTCTCTTTTTTTCTTATTTTCTTTTTTTTTAAGATTTTATTTATTTATTCGACAGAGAGAGAGACAGCCAGCAAGAGAGGGAACACAAGCAGGGGGAGTGAGAGAGGAAGAAGCAGGCTCCCAGCCGATCAGGGAGCCTGACACGGGGCTCGATCCCAGGACCTTGGGATCACGCCCTGAGCCAAAGGTAGACGCTTAACGACAGCCACCCAGGCACCCCTCAGATTGTTTTCTGAATTAATTTTATTCCATACAGATATTCAAGGGATAAGGAAAATAGAATACAGGCTACTTATTATTGGTGGAGCGATTTCTCTGAAATAGTAGCTCATAACTTATTAACAGAGCTACCCTATAGCTGCAATAATGAGCACATCTTTTCAGCATATAATTAAATACATGTAGCTAGACAGGGTGTCCATTCCCACTAATAACACTAATTTATGGATTGATGCCTAAGAAATTGACATTGTGGGAAAGCAGTAGATTCTGTTTCGTACTTGTTCTCTGTACAGGCAGGCTTCACATGGATATCAGCAAAATAACTGTTGTGACTACAGCAGTAAATAAGTTTAAATAGAAACTCAAGTGTTCAATTTAAAGGCTCTAAGAGTCTTTCACTTAAGCTCAAGACTTTATTATCAGTGAAGAATACATTACTTTCTATTTTTAAAAATTGTTCTCATTGAAACCCCTTTAGAGGACAGGTAACAACAACAAAAAAAGGTTTTTTGTTTTGTTTTGTTTTGTTTTTTTCAAAATAAACCCAAGCTTAACCTTCAGTTGGTTTATACACTTCCTCACCATCTCTTCTGGAGGGCATAAATGGTTAGAAATAGTGACAGGGTAAATGGAAAGTAAAGCAGAAAGAGTTCATGCCAACCAGCTCTCCAGCTCACCTTCTACATTCTAACTGGTCCAGATACAGGCCTTTCTCTCTTTTTTTTTCTTTTAAGATTTTATTTATTTATATGAGAGAGAGAGAGAGAGAATGCACACAAGCCAGGGGAGGAGCAGAGAAGCAGACTTCCCACTGAGCAAGAAGCCTGCCATGGAACTGGATCTCAGGAATCTAGGATCATGACCTGGGCCAAAGAGAGAGCCACTCAGGCGCCTGGCCTTTCTTTCTTTTGCTCTCTCTACTATCCTTACTGCTTTGAGAGATTCCCTAAGAGCTTGACCTCTTCCTTTGACTTTTTCCTTGCTTTCCCATTCTCCGTGCTTCTTTGTTCTTTTTCTCCCTCCGGCTTTCTCCTCCATATTTCTCAAATTAGCCCCTAGTTTCTAGTCACAGTCCCCCACGATGATGCACCCACCTGCAATAGCCTCTTCCTCGCCTCCATTCAATCTATGCCTCGCAAGAATAAAACATCCTGTATCACAACATTCTCCCTTAAAAGATATTTTTAATTTCCCTGCACAGACAAATCTGATGCCTCCCACTTGTTTCCCACATCATATCCAAACTCTTAATAATATAAATCATTTATCACCAACCTCCAGCAATATTCGTATGAGCATCTCCCTACAATTTTAATTAATTACATATATGTTTACATACACATATGTGTGTGTGTTTATACGGATTCATGTTTGTTTTACATGATTTTGTCCTCTTCTAAAGACGGAAGGTTTCTCTTGAGTCAGCCATTCCTCTTCACGTGCATCTGGAAGAGGATTTGTGTTCATTCTGTTTTCTCCCCTAGCAATGCCCAGTCCCATCATTGTCTTTTCTTCTCTTTTTTTTTTTTTTTTTTAGTAAAATCTCAAATCCCAGGATTTGAGTAATCCCAGTAAAATCCCAGGATTACCCCAACACAGGACTACAACTCATGACCCCAAGATCAAGGGTCACATGCTCTACCAACTGAGCCAGCCAGGTGCCCCCCCCATCATTCTGTTTTCCTCTTTACCGAATTCAAATATCACCTTCCTCTAAAGTCATCTCTGATCACACATCTGCAAATAACTTCTCATGCCTGCTAAACCCCATGATATGTACATCTTAACCTCTCTTAACAACACTTAAAACATTCTGTGTGGATTATCTCCTCGGTAGAACACAAACTCCCTGTATGTAGAATTCATGTTGAATTTACTGTTTTACCCTCCATGAATAATGCCTGGTCCATAGTAAATGTTCAATATAATATCAGTTCATTGGATTCAGATTCAATATAAAAAATAGGTACTCAAAGTTATCTGCTCTTCTGAGATCTCATTAAAATTATAATAATCATTTAAAAAAACTAACCCACAGTATCTCCATCTGGGTTCCTCAGAAGCAGACTCTAAAAAAGGATTTGAATCAAGAATTTATGTGAGAGGTAATCCCAGGAAATTTAGGGAGAGGGAAAGCGAGTCATGGAATAGAGAAGAACCAACAAAGTGTTCATTATCAAGCAAGAGATTAGAACCTGTGTCTCAGTCCTGCTAGGCAACTCTGGAGCCAGTACAGAACATGCACCTTTGCTAAGCGAAATAAGTCAAGCAGAGAAAGACAATTATCATATGGTTTCACTCATTTATGGAACATAAGAAATAGCAGGAAGATCAGTAGGAGAAGGAAGGGAAGAATGAAGGGAGGGTAAACAGAAGGGGGAATGAACCACGAGAGACTATGGACTCTGGGAAACAAACTGAGGGTTCAGAGGGGAGGGGGGAGGAGTATTGGGATAGGCTGGTGATGGGTATTAAGTAGGGCACATATTGCATGGAGCCCTGGGTGTTATACAAAAATAATGAATCATGGAACACTACATCAAAAACTAAGGATGTACTATATGGTGACTAACATAACATAATACAAAATTATTTAAAAAAAAAAAAAGAACATGCACCTCAGAGTTATCCCAGCAGTAGCAGGAGGGAGCTGTGGTATTTACTCATTAATTCTCGTTAGACATCCGTTGAGGGCTGATGGGAAAAGACACTCTCTGGCCCCTCCAGCCTGCCGCATGGCCAGGCAGAGAAAACTCTTACAGCCAGATAGAACCCTCTAAGAGTTGAAGGTGCTGGCAGTTGAAAATGGGATAGCTGCTGGGAAACTGGAAGTGAAGAGGGGATATAGGTACCAACAGCATCTACTATCCATAATAACAAAAAGAATGGTGAGGGAGCCATAAGTGGGCATGAATTTTCAACAGATTCTTGGAAGACAGAAAGCAGATGGAAGGCTAGTGACTGAGAAAAAACAGAGCTCAGAATACACAGGGAGAAAGATTTAAGCTCAGAAAAGTGGGGAGGAAGGCTCAATCTGGAGCTCAATCTACTTTACGGAATCCCAGTCTCAGAATTGAACCCAAAGTTGAGAAGGAAACATAGGGCTGAAAACAGGAATTAACTGCAAGTCTGTTTTGAGGGAGTGGCAGACTATAACTACCACCTGTTTTTGTATATCCAGTGAGCTAAGATAGTTTTTACATTTTTTAAGCATTGCTTTAGAAAAAAAAAAAAAAGACTATTTAACTGAAACTGTATGAAGTCCATAAAGTCTAAATATTATCATCAGGTCGTTACAGAAAACATTTACTGATCCTCAGTTTATAGAACAGTCAATAGACATACAAACCCTTCCCCCATCCCAGGAATTAAGACTGCCTGAAGTCAGTCACTTACCCTGCACAAAAAATCTGAACTGTCTTCTCTGATCATTTTAGCTCCTCAGTGCCCTTTCTCAAGAAGTTAACTTGAGGATGTAAGCCAGAAAGAAACATACTATCCAAGAAACAGAGAATGCTATTCAGGAGAGAAAGAAAGTCAGTCTCAGGACCACTGCTTTGGAAAGACTCTAGAGAAGAGCCAATACAGACTGGACCCAAGGGATGCAGTGTCCCAGGAGGAATGAAAAAGAGGGAACTGAATGGATTGAGAACTCTGAAAAAGATAAGGATATGACTAAGTCTATTGGTAGACGGTTTAAATAGTTCATTCCCTGGGATTTGAAACTGAGTGGCAGAGAAGTCCCAACATTAGACCCATAGAGAAGAAAGTGTAATACCAACACGCTATATATGACTCTGCAGTAAATATTTATCTGGGCATATTAATGAAAATGTTGAATATTGACTTGGAAGATTGGGAAGTGGAAGAAATTGGAGAATTAGAGTTACAGTGTGTTCATCTTATAAAGTGGGTAGTTAAAAGCACTGTCCACAGTTAATGGAATAAGAAATGAAGATTTAATTATGTTTTTCAGGTACCAAAGGTGATCTGTATGGAAACAGACTACTATTATTGTATGTACATAAAGAACAATGAGGAGGTAAAGAGCAGTTCAGTCCTAATCTAGCATACCAAGAAGGAAACAAAATTTGTAAAAATTAAATCTATCTATCTATCTATCTATCTATCTATCTATCTATCTATCTATCGGCACAATACCCAGCCACCCTCTTCCCAACCCCCAGAGGTGACTCGCTTTAAACAGTTTCTGTTTTGACTCTTCTAGTAATTACCACTGTACCTCTGAGACAGTGTAGCTTGTGTAAATTCTTCTGTATTGTTGGAATTTCTTTAACCACATAAATTTATTATTTCAATAAAATCTAATGTTTGTCAGTGTATGGAGAAATGACAATATTCCTCAGAATGCTCCCCTCACAGGTAATGTAAAACTAATGTGCTTAAACATTTCTGAGTCTCATTCTGACCACTGAAGGTAACGCAAGATGAGTGGCCCCACCCCAAACAAGCCCTACGGCCACAAAATGATGCGGGTTTATTTTGTGAAACAAACAGAGGCTGCCCTAATCAATATCATGTAAATTAGCACAAAACAAAACAAAATGGAGTGTAATTCAAGCAATGAAGCCAGGAAAAAGTTTCCTTCTGATTCCTATGAGATTACTTGCTGCCTAGAGAAATATGCCTATGTTTTCACCATACTGAAGTTCAAATAGAGTGCTTGCATCTTCTACCTAAGTCCAGTATTTATGGTAAAGATATTATGCACCCCATGTACTGGTACACCTGAAGCATCAGCAAACATGGCCAATCTAGAGAATGTCAGCAAAAGTCTCAACTCATTTCAGTCTCAGCTGAATAAACTTCATGAGGCGGCATTTGGAAAAAGCTAACAAGCAAAGAAAGCAGAATACATCAAAACCAACACCCTGAATTGCACCTAGGAGTGAACAGCGGAACTAGAGGACAAGAACAATGTTCTCCCCGTGACTTAACCTAGTGAGAAATCAGGCTTCACTCATTTTCTGAGCTGCATTTTCAAAAGTTGTTCCAGATGGACTACACTGCAGCAAACTAATCTCAAGGAAGCCTGGACAGAAAATACACATTGATACTGTTTAGTAAGTGATGTAAACGGTGCCGCTTGGCTTTGGTGTACCTCCTAATAGTAAGTTACTATCTGTGACTAAACTTGAGAACTTTTCTTCTTCTGTACAACCTGAAATGTATGCAGTTTTAAATAACAGATAAACAGGTAAATCTTGATGAAATATTGAAAATAATAAATATTCCTGATAATAAACTATGACCCAGCAGTGTTGATAAAGCAAACTGCTTAATAACGTAAGAGCAGAAACAAATCTGGCTCTTAGGCAAAACTGTGGAATAAGTAACCTTCAGTGACCCATCTCTACTGGAGCCCCTCACTCCTACAAACACCCCATAATCCAACACCTGCGCCCCTCAAGATCAGCCCAATGCTGTCACTACCTTATAAAACACATCTCACCTAGATGTGGCTCTGTCCTCTCCTAGAGCCAGGCATCAGCAGAAGCATTAAGACCATTTTGTAGGAATCTAAGTAATACAAGCAAATTACTTAAACAGTAAAAGATACAGAAGGAGGGGTGCCTGGGTGGCACAGTAGGTGAAGTATCTGACTCTTGGTTTCAGTTCAGGTAGGATCTCAGGGTTGTGAGATGGAGCCCACATCCGCTCCACGTTCAGTGCAGGGTCTGCTTGAGTTTCTCTCTCCCTCTCCCTCTGCTTTTCTCCCCTTCTCTAAAATAAATAAATCTTAAAAAAAAAAAAAAGATACAGAAGGAGGATTGATTACGCTTTTATGAATATTTATATGCAACATGCCTGAGAACTAATAGGAGTCAAACACAAAATGCAGCACTACACATGACTTTGAGGTAATAAACAAGGACAATGAAGAACGAGGGAAGTCTTAGGGAAGGGGACTCAGAAAAGAGTAGTCCAGGAAAGAAGGATGCTATTATTCCCATTTTCTAGAGAAAATTTGTGACACATTAAATGCTTATTAATGTTTATACAAGAAGAAAATCCAAAAATCATATTCTTTTCCTAAAACTACTTCATTTCTGTACCCAACACATTTTCAATAATTAATCAAGCTTAACACCAAGCCATACATTGCTTCAATACAGTATAAGATTAAATTCCCTCAATAAATTACATTGTTTCACTAAGTGCTTCCAGCCACATGTATTTTTATTTGTAGGTATGAAATATAATGAGTTCAGACTTTAATGCTTTGGTTTAATCATGCAGGAACACAGCATACAATGCAGGAAAGAAAAAATTTAGCATTTTATAATATTGTACTTATTCTGATGGGACCAGATGCCAAGTGACAAATGATTCATATTATTGACTATGCACTACATTTGTATTGATTTGGTGAATGTATTGCTGAATAGTTAATGGCATGTCAGCCATTCATTTACAAATACATATTTCCAGGGATATTATGCCAAGATATAAAACATTTCCTAAGAGCTAGTACAAAACAGGCTGGGTCATAAGTAATTCTTTAAAAACTAAAATTTTTCAACTCCATAATTTTTGTACAAATAATATATAGTCCATATTAATGCTATCCTACTTAATACAGAGGGTATATATTAAAATTGTAGTAATTTGTTTTGCTGAATTATGCACAATGCAACACAGGTTATCTGGGCTGGGCTAGGCTTGTATGGAGAGATTAATTTACAAAAGGATACCTAAACAGCTGCCATGTGGTAAGTTGAACAATGATGAGCACACTGGGCCACATGGAACCATAAGGATATACTAGCCCTGAACAATGCCATTAGCTATGGACTTCTAGGAAATCAGAATGTTGGGTCAACCAACATTCAGGAAGTAATCAGGAACCGCTGGAGCTTCTCTGAATCTAAGATACTGGAATGCTTGAGATTAAGAGGCAAGACACAAACAGTGACAGAAATAGAGTGATCAAAATAGGAACTATTGCCACAGTTAAAGTTATGTAGTATGGAAAACTTTCCCACTCCAGCTAAACAGATATAGAGAACTAGCTCTCTGGGATAAAGGTGAAGAGTGATAGAGATAGACATAGACACAGACACAGACAGAGATAGAGCAAACCACTTAAGTTTTTATAAATGGTCCTTTAAAAAGAGTCATCTATACAGCCAGATGCCCTGGATCTCATGGGTGGTAGGACTTTTCCACGTATGATTTTATATAACTCGACATGACCATACTCATTTCTAAATTCCTCCAAAGTAGATACCTCAGTGTTTAAAATCAAGATCTGTGGTGTCAGACTGCCTGGGTTTGAATCCTACCCCTATTACTTTCTGAGTGAATAAAGAGAAATTAACCTTTCTAGATTGATACCTTGTCTGCAGAAAAGGGACAATAATACTAACTACCTCATAGGACTGTAGTAGTGAGGATTCATCTCTACTTGGATATCTAACAAGCATCTCAAATTGACTATATCCAACATGAATGCCTGATCTCCCCCTTCCAAACCTGCTATTTCCATAGTCTCCACATCTCCACCATAATTTTTTTTTTCTATTGTGCAGGGCAAAAGCCTTGAGTCATAATTGATTCTTCTTTTCCTCTCAGACAGCACATTCTTATTGGCTCTACCTTCCAAACCATCTAGAATCCAGCCACTTCTCACTATACGCCACACTACAGAATTCCATTCCAAGAACCATAATCTCTGCTTAGGCTACAACAGCTTCCTAACTGACTTCCTCTTCTGATTTTTGCTCCCCACAGTCTATTCTCAACACAGCAGTCAGAGGAATCCTGTTAGAATGTAAGTCAGGTTGTGTCACTTCACTGCTCAAACCCTTCATATATCCCCCAAAATAAAAGGCCAAGCCAGGGAGCCCCTGGGGCCCAGTCGGTTGGGCGACTGACTCTTGGTTTCTGCTCAGGTTGTGATCTCAGAGTCATGGAATCTCAGAGCTTCGTGCTCAGTGCAGAGTCTGCCTACGTTTCTCTCTTCCCCTCCCTCTGCCCCTCTCCCCCCACTCTAAAATAAACAAATCCTTAAAAAATAATAAAATAGGGGGTGCCTGGGTGGCTCAGATGGTTGGGCATCTGCCTTGGCTCAGGTCATGATTCCAGGGTCCTGGAATCGAGCCCTGCATGGAGCTCCCTGCTCAGAGTGTGCCTGCTTCTCCCTCTCCTTCTACTGCTCCCCTTGCTGTGCTCTTTCGCTCTGTCAAATACATAAATAAAATCAATCAATCAATAAATAAATAAATAAATAAAATGAAATAAAAGCCTAAGTCTATATGGTCAGGTCCCTCATTTCTCCTTAACTTCATCTCCTGTTAGTCTCCTCCTTGCTTGCTCTGTTCCTGCTCCCTGGGCTTCTCTGATATACCAGGAATGAACGTGCAAAACTACTCCTACCTCTGGGCCTTTGCATCTGTTCCTGTTTCTTAGCCTTTCTTCTTCCAACTATCCAGATGTCTTTGGCACCTATTTCAGATCTTTGCTCAATTGTCATGGTCTTAATGAGGGCTTCCCTGACTAACCTTTTTAAAATTAAAGAACTCCCACATTCACTTACACACCGTTTCTTCCTCTCCTCCTTTTTTTTTTAACCAAAAAACTTATCACCATGTAACACATGCTGTTTTACTTATTAATTTTAATTATTGTGTGTCTTCTCCCACTATAATACAAATTACCAGAGAGCAGAGGATTTTTTTTATTATCTAGTATATATCCCCCAGAGTCTAAACTAATACACATCAGAGACGTTTCACGATAAGTATTTATTAAATAATTCAATTTAATAATTTAATAAGTACAAAATATTTAAAAATGTGTCTGATACATACTAGGTATATAATAAGTATTAGCTATTGTTTATTCAGTGTATTCATTTATGTAATAACTTCTAGTTTTTTAAGTCTCCTCAGTATATACTTTGATCATAGATTGTTTTAGCTTCAAAGCAGTTTATTATTCCTTAATGTTTTGGGGTTTTTTTGTTCTCAATATGTAATTAATCTAACATTAAAAAACTCATGATTATAAACGTTCAAAGACATTCCGTACAAGGATGATCGGTTAAAAACTAGTTTCTAATAGCCATTAAATACATATTTTATCCCCTTTAAACAGTCTCTAAATACATTTGACCTAAGTATATTTTAAGTAAGGAGAATTACAAAAATTCCTAGTGATATATAATTTGTATATATTTCTCTAATCATTTTCTATGATTTCTTAAAGGTTATGAGTTAAGTGAGTTTAAACAATTACTTAGAAGAATTTTACACAAGCTCTGAAATAAATTACAGAAAGAGCAAAGAAAACAATCTAGCATGCCATTATCTTCTTCTATCATTCTCTTTGCTTTTTTTAAATTCCATACAAAACAGGATCATAAGTCAAAAATATGAACAGTACTCAGGTGACTGTTTGGAATCCAACACTGCTAGAGTTCTTTTAATTAGCACCTCTCCATATCAATAGCACAATGATAGCAAATGTTCATGCCATTTATTCTGACTCACTATTAGAAAGCCTTGATTGTTTTGCATAACTCTGGTGGTATAGGCATTTTGTTGTAATATAATTTTTGCTAACTCAGTTACTAATTTATAATATATAGGTGCCTAGCTGGCTCAGTTGGTAGAGCATGTGACTTTTGATCTAAGGGTTGTGAGTTCAAGCCCCACATTGGGCATGGAGCCTTCTCACAAAAAAAAAAAAAAAAAAAAAAAAAAATGGCCCTGACTTATAATATATACATAATAATCTTTAATTACCCAAGATTTTATGTATCAAATGCCTCATTCTCCTACCTAACCAATAAATACAAGTATATTGTACCATATACATTTTTACAAAGTAATTTAAGTTTCAAAAAAAATCCATGTTGCCAAATATAGCATTTGAAATATAAAAACATTAACATACAAAATCTACATGTGGACTAAAATGGTACATATTATCATAAATATTCTAATCAATAACAGTATTCTTGATTAAAAACTGGGATCTCTGAGCTTTAAATGCTCATTATAAACCAAAGAATTAAAATCTGCAGTTTAAATCCTGAAGGTAGGGATTTCAGTCAGGAAATGAAATGGACTCTGAATTATGACCATTAACTTACCAGGAAAGAGTTGGCTGTAATCAGGAATGTGTCACACTTGGGAAACTACAGAAAGTAACTCAGAATGAAGGGAAATGTCCTGACAAATCAGCTAGATTTGGCCAAAATATATAAATTTAAGTCAAGTCAGAAGATTTAGAATAAGAATAAATTCTAAGCCCAAGCAAAATACTTTAAAAAGATCGTCTTCACTCTTTTCCCTACACCAATATATTCCTCTTGATCAGGAATTCTAAATGGATGCCATTCTTTTCATTGACCCAATGAATTTAAGAGATGACTTTCTTACTAATTACACCTCTTGTCAAGAGTCATATATAATGGGTTAAGACCTTGGAATGTCTTTGAAATGACAGAAGATGAAAATAGTTTTCTCAATAGATAGGGTTTGGAGAAGCCAGAACAAATATACATAAAAGAACAAATCTAAAATGACTCTAGACATTCCTTTAGCAAAGAGAAAATTTTGGGAAGCCAAAATTTAATTATCTACACTAATAAAGGTAGTCAGCCTATCTCAATCTGCCAAACAGGAGGGGGAGAAAGAGGAATTCAGGGAAGAAACACAAAAGGCTAGCTTTTAAAATCTCAAATCAAGCTTCTGTATGTTAATATTTCAGCTTGTAAAGAGTGAGTATTGCATTTGGCGTGTTTATTTTTAACTGTTTGAAAATTGGAAACAATCTGGTGAGCAAGTCTCTAGGGTTGTACTCACATTACGTAAGCATCTATTGATAAGATGTTAAAAGCAGAGTCTTACTCAGGCACTTCCCAAAATAATAAACAACAACAAAAAACTACCTACAGCATAGAGTAAAAAGATTATATTTCTAGGGTCAAAAATGCAAATCTAAGTCCCAGATATACTATTTTTATAAGATGCAAAAAATAAAATGGCAAAATGCAAAGTTAAGCTTTAAAGAATATTTTTGGACGGTTGTAGGATTTATGAGCCTAGACAATAAGAAGCAAAATTTGCAGCATCCTGAACAATAAATTACCACCCTGTAAAACAGATAGGGTGCGCTTCTCACATGACTGCTCTAAAACTTGCAATTTGAGAGTCAGATGCAAGTTTTTGTGTTTTCTTACGTTGCCCCTCAACTTTTTGTCGTTTATAGTCATCTGTTCATGGAGAAGAAACAGGGTAAGCACTAGATAACCAGGCTTATTAGCAGAAAGGACCATGACACCCTACGAGTTATTCTGCTTAAGGATTTGTTGGGCCTAGAGAGAATAATGTGTTAGGATCAGTAACTTAGAATATTTCAGAGAGTATTTTTTTTTAATCAAAATCTAAAATTGCCTATGGGGAGAAAAGGTTTTTTCAGATACCTACTACCCATGATGGCTAGCTCTAAGTACATGTCAAAAAGTTAGAAATATCCTAAGGCAATGAAAGTTTTAAAAACAAATGGTATTGTTCAATTTTGCCCATTTAAAACTCAGACAGGCCAGACCCTGAAGGCTGATGAAAACAGCCACATTCAACATATAATGACTCCAATGATTTAATTCTCTCATTACCTAAAGAGACCATTAGCATTAGTAGACAGAGGCTTAAAACAGAAATTGGAAGAGAACCTAGCACTTTACATTACAATATATGATCAAGTTTTTCAAAAACCAATGCTCATTGTCTAAAAACCGGTCATGAGATCTATCTGTTAAAATTGTTCCATGGTGTATCTTGGCTTTAAAGAAATGATGGAGCCAGGTAATGAACTGGCCTATATTCAAAAGGCTTGAGTCATTTTGAACCACTGGCATAAAATAATAAAAATGCCAACTAGTTAATACCACTATTAGGACCAACAATTTAAAAGCTGCACTGTCAGCAATAAAGAATATAATTTCAGAATTTATAATGAAATCTCTCCTCTAATAACTCAAAAAAATGATGTATATGGGATGCAATCATATGGGAAAGGTAGACAGTATTCCAAAAAGAATATTTGAGCTCCACTTATAGCATATTTGGAGCTGACAAATTATTTTGGCACAACCCACAGCCCATTAAAAAGTCACACACACACCCCAAAAAGGCATAGATTTTTGAAGTTTGAGGGTATCATGGAAATGATCTAATTCAGCCTCTCATTTAAATGAAGTGTTCCTATACATTAATTTTCTAAATAGTTTATAATTCAGGACGTAGAATCCTCTTCTATCTTTTTCCTTTCCTTACAAGTATCTGTTAATGAAAGCAGGACCTTCCTTATCCATTTTTGCATGAACTAGATGGAGTAGCAATCAAGAAAGAGTTTCATTTTTCTCTGATCACTTCATCCAAACACTCTCTGTCAGGTCTCCCCTCCTCTACACTTGACAGCATCTCTTTTAGATATCTTTTCATAACAGTTTCGCTATCAGGTATTTTTAAAAAGATTGGTCTTGTCTAAATCAAAGCATTAATCTCATACAAGATTTGGAGCTTCTCCCTTCCCTCCAACTCAGAAATGACTCCTGGTGTGTGGGAAGAGAAGCAGTAGGAGGATAAGGAGGAGGGCTCTGTTCTGTTCTGTTATGCTCCTTTCTTCCTTCCTCACCCCACCCCCATCCTTGCCCCATTCATTTCTGGATCCTGGGAGATGCAACATCAAAAACCAAAGTCTTGTTTAGGGTTATCATTTGACTATCGAATGCACTCTGCGTGATTGTCTTCTAAATATCTCACAAGATGCATCTGTGGAGTTTTGGGAGATCCTCAACAAAGTTATATTGTTTACATGTTTCCTGCAACAGTGAACTCTTCAACTGACCTGTTTTATCCAGCCCCTCTCAGCTTTGCCACAGTACGCAGCCCTCTTTGATGGGGTTCACTTGGTTCACAGGAATTACAATGCTAGTGCAGTTTGAGGAATTGCAGACCCCTTCCTCCTGGCCCTGCAGTCAAGGGCTCTACTTAGTTTCCTATCTTTAGTCTTCTCCAGAGGAGAAGCAGAGAGCTGTTATGATCATACTTTGCTCCAAATTATGGGGGTCCACATGTCAGATTCTTTTAAGAAAATGCTCACAATCTCCTAAGGTAGAGGCATGGGAAAAGACCTCTAGTCTCTGCCATTTTGCAAACATCCAGCCAGAGCCTGAGATGGCCAATCCACCATTTCACAGATAACTCTAACTTTTTTTTTTAAGATTTTATTCATTTATCTGACACACAGAGAGAGAGAGCACAAGCAAAGGGAAGCGGTAGAGGGAGAGGGAGAAGCAGGCTCCCGGCTGAGCAGGGAGCCCTGACATGGGACTCGATCCCAGGACCCTGGGATCATGACCTCAGCGGAAGGCAGATGCTTAACCAACTGGGCCGGCCAGGCGCCCCCACCCCCATAACTCTAACTTTTATAAGCAGTACTCTTGCACTCCCTAGCACTTGACTTGAGGATGAGGGAAACATCTCCCTTCCTTCCCTGTAAAAGAATAAAAGGAAATGCCATATTGTTTTCAAATCCTATGAATTCCCTTCAAAGGATCTTAAATGAATGTCTCTTCTAAATAGACCAGAGACAGATGACAGGATTAGTGATCTGACCCACTTTCAGTAATTCCTGTGGGGTTGTGTCTAGCACTTCTTCTTTGAAGTGTGGCGGTAACTGTCACCCAGTGTCCTAAGCTTTGAGTTCTCAAATATTTAAAACAACAGAACATCTTCCATTCTTTATGTTGTTATAGATGTAAAGTGATTTTTGAATAAAACTCTTATAATGCTATGACGTCGTCTTTCTGAATTGCCATCCAACTACCTCGAAAGGAGAAATCCAAAATAAGGGGCTGAAGGTCCTCACTCTAAATGGCTCTGTTTCTTTAGAAACTGTCCTTTTATTGAACTGTTTTATGATTCAGCCCAGGTAGAAAGGGCATAAGGCAAAGGTAATTAAAAGGTCAATAGAAAGAACAGCACATTATCCTAACTGCACTCTTCCTGGTGTAAATAAACCCATCTGCTTCAATTGCTACACTGGCAAACTAGTCCAGGTACCATATCAACTAGAATATAAAATCCATACCATAATAAAATTGGCAAATGTATTCTGCACTAGCAATGAATTAGGACACTACCAGTATATCTATTAGCAAATTTAAAAAGCTACAGTCCTCATATTTAGAAGATGGATAATTCACAGACGTTTTCTTTAAGATTTGGGAAAATAAAATCCAAATATAGACACTATGTTACTTTTATTTTGTTTACAATTTCTAAGTAAACTTAATGATCAGGAAGATAAACTATCCTGTAACTGTCATGTAACTAACTTCCTTATTCTAGTTTTATACATAAAAATGCAATTAAGTAGAATTGGGGAAAAGCTGAAATCCAGAGGGGGAAAAGCTGAAATCCAGAGTCAGAAAATCTGGATTCACACTCTTGGCCCCGGGGATTTACTAACTGCGTAATTTTAGGCAAATCGCTTATACTCACTCAGTCTTGGTTTCCAATTTATAACAGCAATGATAACAACATTGGGATGCTTTGTCATGGAACTGTAAATCACTTTGCAAATATTAGCTTTCTCTCTCTTTAAAAAAAATATTTTTTTTCTGGTAGATTACATAAGAAGAATTTATTTGAATGATTAGGAGCACAGTCTTTGAAGTCAGTCTCAGCAATCGTTCAATGTCAGTAGGTATTTGCTGAGCAAATAATGTAATATTTGTTCAGCCTCATCCTATGTCAGAACCCTAGTCAAATTGTATATTATCTCCAAACCTCGATTTTCATGTATGTAAAATATACAAATAAGAATACCTACTTCAGTGATTCTCAATCACAATACAAATGAGAAACTCTAGTCTCTGACTCAGTGGGTATGAGGCAAGGTCTAGACAAATAGTACTTGTATGCTTCACAGGTATTTGGAAGCTAACCCAGAAGTGAGAGCCACTAAGTTTCTCAGAGCTATTGTGAAGATTAAATGAGATAATGTATAAAGATACTGAGCACGTGCATAATTCATATAAATATATAGATGATATCCTGCTTTTAAAAACACTATTTTATGCATATTTATAAAAAATACTTTATAGAACATATAGGAAATAATATGTGAATTATTATAGCAGTGGTTCTCAAATTTGACATGATTCTAGTGGGAAGAAGAGATTGCTGGGCCCTATCCCCAGAGCTTCCAATTCAGTAGGCTTGAGGTGGGGCCCAAGAATTTGCATTTCTAGCTAGTTCCCAGATGCCGCTGATGCTGCTGTTCCAGGTAATGACACTTTGAGAAAACACTGCATTAGAGAAACATCAGTCACACCCAAAAATTATGTACATATAAAGAAAACAAACAATAGACAGGAAATACACTATCGAAATTTTATAGTTTAGACATCAGTGAGGTTAATTTTGTTTGATGATTTGAAATATAGTCTTATACCATAACACCTTTCTCAACGAATCGTCAACTAACTCCCTAGGGTGAATGGGAAGGTCGCATCTCTGCAGTCCTATTGCAATTTGTATTAATTTGCCAAGTATCATTGCACTTAGCTTTGTATGGAAATGAACTGCTAAAGCATTACTTTTCCCCTTTAGTAGAAAGCAAGCTCCTTGGAGGTAGAGATCAAGTCATACTTATCTATGTACACTCAGAGTCCAGCACAGTGCCTGCAGACATTCAATAAAATGTTTAACGAATGAATGGAAACTCAATTTGGAATAGAGTAATTTTGTGATTATGTTATTATAGTCTCATGGTAACTCCATGGGCAAGTCTAGAGGTATAGAGACAACCATCTCCCTGTCATATCTCTTTCATTAGAGCAGAGGTTCTCAAAGGAGGTAAACTCTCCAACCACCCTCCTAAACAAAAATTTGGCCTTAAACCAAAGAAATAATATCAATAGCAACAATTTGCAAGCATGTAACAGTTTGTTTTACCAATAGATTTTGCAACCTGAGGGCTCAAAGTCACAAAGTTAGTCAGTGGTAGATTAGAAAAAAAATTGTCTCACCCTGAGCCAAACACTCTTGAAGACGTTCTTCTTTACTCTTGGTCACCTGGTCTACTATTTAATCCAAACCTCATCAGTAGTTGCTTCGCTTCTGGTAGCTTACTTTCTGCCCTGAGGCAAGATGGCCTGTGTCAGGAGAGCCCTTTCCTTCAGATGGTGTTTTGATAATTAACATATTTTTATGATTTTTTGTCTTCATTCAGTTATGTGGCTCAGCTCTTCTGTTCAGGCTAGGCTTGTTTTAAATATTAATTCAAATGCTGGTTAGACATACACTGCAACATAGCCTGATTGAAAGACAATGAAAGAGCATCCTTAATAGTCAAGAGCAAGAAAAACAAACAGCTGTGACCTTCCCCTTTTTCTTTTTTAAAAGTGCTCTGAATGTCATTCCAAAGACTCTGCTCCTGGAACAACCATCTGCAATCAACACAATCTCTTGGAGTTTTTACTGCCTCTGGCACTCGCAGGTTTGCCTGTTCTCACTCTCTTCCTTTTTTGCTACCTTGCTACAGAATACATGTTGACCATCAGGCATATGGCAGCATAATTGGATTTCAGGCAAGCTAGTGTGGGAAACTGAATGTAAACATAGTCAGATGTGGGAACAAACAGGGCAGAGGAAAGGGAGTATGAAAAAAAAGGCTGACACAGAAGCAAACTGGGGAGAGCACCTTTGCTTTAAGAAAAAGCTTGCCTTGACTATGATTCTAATTTTCTGTAGTTCTCCCATTTCCAGAAAAAAGGAACTAGGGGAAGGCAGGGAGGAAGAAAGGAAGGAGGGAGAGGGAAGCAGCAGAGAGAAATCAATGAAGGAGAAAAGGAAAAAGGGAAATGAAATGAGCATTTATTGAATTCGTATTACATGATGCTATACACTTTGCCATTTGTTATGTTCTCTTTTTTTTAAACAGTTTTTTTAAAGATTTTATTTATTTATTTGACAGAGAGAGAGGCAGCAAGAGAGGGAACACAAGCAGGGGGAGTGGGAGAGGAAGAAGCAGGCTCCCAGCAGAGGAGACCGATGAGGGGCTCGATCCCAGGACTCTGGGATCACGCCCTGAGCTAAAGGCAGAGGTTTAACGACTGAGCCACCTAGGCACCCCCATTTGTTATGTTCTTTAATCCTCACAATAGTCCTGTGAGGTAGGTATTATTGTCTTCATTTTTCACATAAGGAAAGTAAAGTTCAACAAGGTTAAGTTTAGCTCAAAATCCTATAGCTGGAATTTTAACACATATCTGTCTCACCCCAAAGCCAGAAAGAAAGAAAGCAGGTAGGATCTGAGAAATGTTTAAAATATTTTAAAAAACCATTTCCAGGGGCACCTGGGCGACACAGTTGAGTGTCAGACTCCTGGTTTCAGCTCAGATCATGATCTCAGGGTCGTGGGATCAAACCCCAAATCAGGCTCCACGTTCAGCAGGGAGCCTGCCTGGAATTCTCTCTCCCTCTCCCTCTGCCCCCCTCAATCTCTCACTCTCAAATAAATAAATCTTAAAAAAGAAAGAAAGAACGAAAGAAAGAACGAAAGAAAGAACGAAAGAACGAAAGAAAGAAAGAAAGAAAGAAAGAAAAGAAAAGGAAAGAAAAATCATTTTGGGAACATGTGACCAGGCATAATAGGAAACTGAATTAAGATGTGGGATTGTTCTTTCTAAAATAAGATATCCGATCCCCATATGTACTCCATAATGTCTTTCTTATTAAAAAAATATTCATTTATTTCCTCAACAAATTATTGTGAAGCACTAAGTGTGAGTAAGACACTTTGCTAGTAGCCATCAAAGGTACACCTGTGAACAAGGCATGAAATTTATGGTCTAGCAGGGAAGAAAAATAAGCATACATACAATTAAAATGGTTTGATAAATGTTATAACAAGTGAAAGCCCAAGGAGGTATAGAAAGACTTAAAGCATGAGTAAGTAGAATTAAAGCACCTTTCTTCTACTTTCTTGTACTGTGTATATGTGTGTGCATGCACACACACACACACACACACCACTCTAATTACAGGCTATAAATGAAAGAACTCTCTAGCTCCATCTGCCATGTCATCCATAGACAATAGAGCCAATTCCAGAGCACATGTTGAAAGCAACATTGAACTAAAAGTCATTTTAATCTAGACCTGTCCAAGTTCTGGCTGTGTAACTTGGGAAAGTAATTTCAACCTCTCTGAGCCTAAGTTTATTTATGCAAAAAGAAATTAAGCTAACCCATTTGTAAAATCTTCCATTTTTAACACATCCTGGGGTTTTAACTCTGATGACTTATAAATACATATCATAGCTTGCTAATCAGAAATTGGTGGAAAACTATCTTAAAACTTTAGACCTTAATATTGATGAGTATTTCAAGGTACATTATTTTTAAAATGTGCTGGACCCCAGTCACATGAATTTCACAATCAATATTAAAGAAGGTAAGAAAAACTGACATCACAAATGGAAATACATCAGCTTTTGAAAAATTGAAATGAAAAACGAAGTTCTAAAAGGGAAGAAAATACCATGTTTAAATATAGCACAAGAGTCTCTAAGTCAGATCCAAATGTCATTAGTGTCTTCAAATGAAAAGAAATGTTAAAAGAATTCTCCTCATTTGTATCATAATATCTGACTATCTACAGAGTAGAAAAATAATAAGACTAAAAGTTAGGAAAGCTGAACCTCAGTATTAATAATATTCCATTTGTAGGTCAACCTTTTTTAAAAGTGCCCATGTGTCAAATGTAAACTGACATTCAAAATTATAATGAAATCATCAAGTGATATGTGTAGATTGATAATAAGGAACACAAATTCTTTGGTAAAGGTGCTTTCATATCTTTAGATATGGGGAAAATAATATCTACAAATTTTCTCTGCCTCCTGAAGATTAATGAGTTAACACTAAAAAGGTTTTATACCTTGGAAGAACGCTAATTATGCAACAGAGGTAGGCGGGGCATATGGTACCTTTTTCTTTTAAATCATTTTAATAAGAAAAGGAAGATTAAAATCACAATGTTAAATAATAACAACCTGCATGTCAAGTTAGTTTTTCAAGAAATATATTTAGCTCCAGATTTTAGTGAAACATACAAGGTTAAACACAAATATATAAATTAATTTGATAATCCTTAAAATCATACTTGGTATTAAATAGCTGCAGTTTTTAATGAAACCGTTTTCAATAAATTACTTTTTGTTAACCAAGACTAACCCAAAATAAGAAAATAATTATACCAAAGGAAGAAAGGGAGGGAAGGAGAGAGGGAGGGAAGATGGAAGGGAGGGAGGGAAGAGAAAAAAATATTTCTCCAGGTATTTCAGAAATAATTCTAGAGTAATGAGATTTAAAGACTCCAAATGTGGAAAAGTCATTTATTAGAAACTAACTAAAGAGTGTTTCTAGGTGACAGTGATGTATCCTCTGGAAAAGACACTGCCTAAGGGCAGTCTTTCATGCCTTGTTCACCACCCTCGTCCCATTGTCTATATTTTTAAATCAGAATTTTCCTGTCTAAACATACCAGACTTCAGTGTTTCAAAAACATCTCAAAGGCCCTGACCCAGAAGTTTTTTATTCCCTGTAGATCATGAAACCAACTTTTTCTGCAGTAAAAATCTTCAGATGAGTTAAACAGTTCCCTATTTGAAGTCTTCAAGAAGTAAAAACAGTAGGGGTGCCTGGGTGGTTCAGTCAGTTTCTCCCTTTGGCTCAGGTCCTAGGATCAAGCCCCTCATAGGGCTCCCTGCTCAGCCAAAGAGTCTGCTTCTCCCTCTCCTGCTACCCCTCCCCCTGCTCATGCTCTCTCTTTCCCTCAAATAAATAAATTAAATAAGGAAGGAAGGAAGGAAGGAAGGAAGGAAGGAAGGAAGGAAGGAAGAAAGAAAGAAAGAAAGAAAGAAAGAAAGAAAGAAAGAAAGAAAGAAAGAAAGAAAGAAAGAAAGAAAGAAAAACAGGAACAGCTCCCGATTATCCAGAAATAGATTCACATTGTGGATTATTCAGACATGGTCTGGGGAACTCGTCCTGCTATGGGAAGAAGCAACACCTGCTCTGAGCTCTATCTATGGGTCTCAGTTTAGTGGCACATGGCACACATGAGTACTCTATTCCATTCACTGCAAAAGAACTACAACCTAAAATTCACTCATATATTCATTCAACTACTTATTATTGAACACTTACGGTTAGGCACCAAGATAAAGATTTAGTAGTCTCTACTTTAAGGCATTTACAGTTTAATTTCATTTTCATGTGAAAATATACTGTCAATAAAGGAAGAATAGGACAAAAAGAAAAATGAATATAAAAACCTTAGGAGTTCCAGTTAAAGGAAATGATTTAGCATCACTTTCTTCTGTACATTTTTTCTTAGAACTCAAGCTATTATTACATACCAGACCTTGGAATAACTTTCTAGCTAACTTTCTGATAATTTATAACATTATTAAAATACTGTTAGAATTTGGAACTAACATCAGATTTTGGTACTATCCAATGAGTATAATTTCCGAGATATATTAATAACAAACTCACTTTCCCTTTAACAGGCCACACTTAACTTTTAGGCTCAGATACTACTGGATCTCTTTAACCTAAAGAGATAGTTCAACACAGTAAACACACACGCACATACACACACAGGGACAGATGTTTATTAAACCATTGTATTTGCAGAGAAAACCTAGAAAATTCAGTTAATTATGGTGTTTATGTTAAAACAATGCAACTGATTATCATTAAACCATTAAAATTATGAAGAATATAGAGAAATATGTATGTTTGATTTATGCAAAGATACAGTCATTTAGTATTTGTGACATGCCCAGAATTATACAGACATTTTGAATTATAGGATAAATACCACACAATCAGGACCCTCAAGGAGCTCCTAGCCTAGTAGTGGACATCTATAGAGGGCCCTAGAGAAGTGGATAGCAAATGGGCACATGCAAACCCAGGCAGTGTGAGGCAGCAGTCCTTTGTTGCAATCCAATAAAACACAAGTCCAAATCGGGGCATATGACAACCTACACAAAGCCAGGTTTGATCCAAGAAAACTAAGTCAAGATACCGAAAGACTGAAAGCAGCCCTAGGAAAGAGCAGAAAGCTTTTAGACAACTGGCTTGGGAATAGGGTGCTGTTCTCTCAGGCACCAAGCACAGACTGGCTGGCCTGAAACTGCCTGATAGTGTCACCAGAACAGTGATTTATATACCTTTTGTGCCACCAGAACAGTGGGAGGCAGGGGTCAGCTATGATAGTGTCACCAGAACAGTGTCACCAGAACAGTGGGAGGCAGGGGTCAGCTATGGTGCTGGTGCCATTTGGACCCTGGGATGTTAAGGCACTGACTGATTTTGTCAGATTTTTTTGGTTCCTTTTGCTTCAGGGCAGTGGCAAAATTGAAGACCCACAGAAGGACTGAGAAAGGAGATGGACTCAACATTTTAAATCATCTAAGAGCACTAATAGAAGCATGTGCAAGTCTGGGAGCCCCAAAGAGGAAGCGCTTAACTGGGCCTGTAGGGTAGGGGGGCAGGGCCGGAGTGCCAGAAGGGAAGATGGGGAAAGTTTCATAGAGAAAGTAGGGACATTTGTGTTGAGGCTGGAAAGATAAAAAGGGACTTTCAGCATTACCAAAAAATCCAGTGTCACAAAGACCGAGAAGCATAAAAGAATGTGTGTAGTCCCCAGTGTCAGAATGGTAGGATCATTAACCTTAGGATAGATGTGAGAAGTGGTGGGAGATGAAACAGAAAAGGTAATCATCGGTCAGATCTTAGAGAGCTTTGTATGCCTTGTTGTGGAATTTTGATTTTTACACTGGGGTGGTAATGGAGAGCCATTATTGGATTTTAAGGATATAAAGTAGTCAGATTTGCCTTGTAGGAGTATCATATTTCCCATAGAGTGAAAAAATTAATTGGAGGTGATGTAAGTCTAATCCAAGAAAACCCGTTAGTGTATAGGTGGTTCAAGCCATACTAGAAATAATGAGTGCTCAGTTCCACCTCTGAATTAGAGAAAAGTAGATACTTAGGATTGATAGTAGTGACTGACTGGATCAGGGCAGAGCAGAGGCATGGGAAAAGAATCAAGGATAACTTCAGATTCTCAATTTGTGAAACCATGTGGATAAAGATGCCATAAAATAAAATAACAGCTACGGAGAACTATACATGAACAAAGACTAGATGCAAAAAGGGGGGGGAGGGTTAGAACAGTAGGATGATTTGTTTCCCAAAACCTTTTCAGTGTTCTATTATATGTACAAAATTGTTTGGGGCTACATCTAGGTTTAAACAAAAGCTCTGCAAATTACTAGTTTGTAATTGAGCAGATTAGTTAACTTCTATGGGTTTAGTCTCAGCCAATATTAATTTCTTTATAATTCCACTTGTTTCAAAGAAGATTTAAAATATTTTCTAGAGATACCTACCATTCAACAAAACGAAGTATATAAAGAGAGACAATGAGAAACAAAATAAATCCACAAGTGCGTGATTTACAAGTCTTGAGCAAAATCTCAGACTCAATTCTGAGCTTCCCAGCTGTCTGCCCATAGTGGGAGACACCATGAGTTCTGTTTATCCATAGTTGGCTAGTGACATTTCTGAGAAACTTCTCCATCAGGTTCTCATAACACAAATACTCTGTGAAATAGTGATCAGCACAAGAAATAACATCTGCGAACTTAATATGATGTCAAGTATCTCGATATCAGTCAGTGTTACAACAGCTAAGCACCAATCAGCAAAAGTACTTCTATTGGGGCCAAAATAGCACAAGCTGGGTAAGGTGCTATTTCAGGGTCTGGCTGATTTCAAGAAAAAGTTTTAGCATATCTAAAGGAATCAAAAGACTGCATGTTTATTCAGGAAATCCTTCATAAAGAGCCCTCCTATAAAGTTACTTAAGAACACAATCTCACCATCTTCCCCTCCCCACCGACTTGATTATTGAACCACTGGCCTAACAATGGCAATTCTCAAGATTTTTCTGCTTTGATACATTTAAAAAAAAAAAAAAAACACTTTTCAGAAATACAAGATGAAGCATAAAACCCCTTTAAATAGGACCAACTGCAGGAAAGGAAGTCTAGACTCACAAAAATTCTAAACACTCAAAAGATATTTCAGTCCTTTTAATATAAGCAATTAGCTTTAAAATGTCCATAAGAATTCCTTAAAGACTTGCTTTAGTAAGTTGTTTCTAATTTATATGATTTCCTACCATTTAATGCTGCCCAAAACTTGAAATTGTGCTTCCCAAGTAGGTTAAACAGGTTACAGGCCTTTCTTGACCCATATAAACTTGTGTATAATCTATTAATTTGCTTACTCTCCACCACGCCTAGGACATTAACTCGGAATCAGGCAGTGAGAATTTAGAGGTTAAAACATAAGGAGTCTTGATCTTAGAATTAGGCATGTGAAGCATATGTCCTTCTTTTGTCTCTGTGTTGTTTTTATAGATTACTAAATACAAGCTTAGTGTGTGAGAAGTGTGATAATTATTCAGTGCAGAGTTTCCATAAAGGTTTACAAAGTACACATTTCAATGTAAGATTTTCTTAGTGGTTAAGAACGACGAGGGAAGAGGTAGGTTTCAATACTATTCTTTATCACTTCAAGTCTGTCCTACCCCATTCAGCTAAGATGCGTTTGGACATATTTATTTATGACCAGAGATTTTTTTTTAACAACATAATGGTTCTTCTTTAGTCACTGATACTCTTGCACTAGAGTAAAGGTGTTACATCAGCAGAATCAATGTCATTGCCATGGGAAAAGAATGTGATGACATTTTTGTGCAGCCAAACAAAAGAACTGTGAAGAAGAGGCTGAGAACAGTGACTGAGAAGAAAAAAGAGCTTAATTCAAACTGAAAAATACTGCTAATACTTGAATTTGTGAAGTATATATTTTTATAGTGTTTTTTTCATTTTATGACTTTTGATATTTTTTAACTAATACTTACAAAATGTACATGATCATAGGTTAACTTTAAGATAACCTTTTGAGTTTTTTGTAAGGCAAACCTGAAGGGATAATAAATTTTTAATAAAATTTTACTGTCAATTTCAAAATCTTTTTTTTTTTTGGTCTCTGGATTTGAACACTGAAACACAAACTAATGATCTACAAAATTTACACCAAAAAAACCCATCCTTTAAGATCTTAAAATGTACACATTTTAAATTGCTTCTTATAAAACTGAATTTTGGGAAAAAATTTTGCTCTGAATATGGCAATTCTTTTTTTTTAATTATTTTTATTTTATTATTTTTTGAATTCCAATCTAATTAACATATAGTGTTGTATTAGTTTTGTTCCTACAGGCAAATTGCTCAAGCTCTTAGGACCAGTCCTGACTTTGGTCAGTCTTCCTTCTATGATAAGGTTAGTAAGAGGGCAGCTCTCCGCTAAAGTCCTCGTGGCCAAAAGAAGCCACAGAAAAGTAGTCTGGGGGGCTACTCATCCTCTCACATTAAAGAGATATAGAGCCAGAGCTTAACAAAGCATTGTGTTCCTGATCCTTTCTTTCACAAAACATGCAGACAGATGCAGACCAGGAGTCAGCAATGTGAAATTGTGGTTCCTCGATTGAACCAGGGATTTTTCACTGTGACTTTAATGTTCCTCTAATATCACAAGCCCTAATGAGAAACCTAAGTTTATTAAAAAGCCGTACTATCCAATGGCAAACAAGAGACCAAAAGAGAAAGGAGGGGGCAAAGAGAAAGCAAAGCAAAGAAAGAAATGTTTTTATTTTGAACCCTAATTGTTAAAAAGTTGTGCCTCGTCTAAACAGAGAATGGGATAGGTAAAGCCAACTCTTTTGGATTCCTTTTTCAGAAGTAGCTTCCTAGCTTCTCTCTGGAAGAATGGGAAAATGATGGGGCTCATCAGAATTGCTCAACCTCAGCGCTACTGACAATTCAAACCAGATCATTCTTTGCTGTAGGGACTGTCCAGGGCATTACGGAATGTTCAGCAGCCTTACTGGTCTCTACCCTCTAGAGCCCAAGAGCACTACCCCAATTATGACACTGCAAGACTGCCTCCAGACACTGCAAAAGTGCCTCCAGTCAAGAACTATAGTATTTTTCAATTTTTCTTTAGTTCCTTTGAGCTTTCCTCCTGAGAGAATAGACTACTACAGCCAGAAACATGATGTCTGGTAAACCTTTCTCTCCTGGCAACTTTCTCCTATTGTGGCCTATTTTATTAAATATTTTGCCCAGAGGTCCATTTATATACCTCTTTTAATGCTATATTTAATATTTTTAAAGATACTTTATTTAAAGAAATAAAGATAAAACGAAACATAGTTCAGCTATAGAAAATCATTCTACACGAATTCTTCCTTATCTCCCCAGGGAACTGTCATAAAAAGCAGCCAAAATGTAAAATAGTAAAAGAGAGGTTAAAGACCACCTCAAAAAGCAAAGAGTAACACACCACAAGGAATGAAACCTATTATTTCTCCCATCTCAAAAAAATCAAATCCTCTTCTTTACTGCTTCTCCCACTTCCAGCCACAACACCTTTTCTTTGCTCCTTTTGCAACAACACTCTTCAAAGGAGTGAACTAAGCTGTCTCTAACCCTCCTCCCATCTCTCTTAACCTGATCCCTTCAGACCATCACTGCCACCACTACAATGAAAGCACCCCTGTCAGGGTTTGCAGTCATCTTCACATTAATCAGTCCAGTGGCCATTTCTAAGCCCTCATCTTCCTGCAGCATTCAACGCAGTTGATTATTCCTCTCTTCCTCCACACGCTTTCCCCCTTAGCTCCAGGACCCCACGGTCTCTTGATTTCCCCCTTACTCACTAGTTACTCTTCTTCAATCTCCTTTACTGGTTTCCTTCTCTTCTCCCCTTCTTTTTAATAACGCAGCAATCCTGGGCTCAGGGCATTTATCTCAATCTGCACTCACTTCCTAGTGAGTCATCCAGTCTGTGGTCTTAAATCCCACCTCTGTGCTGATGACTCCCAAATTGCCTCTCTCCCAGACTCCAGACTCATATATCCAACTTCCTACTTGTCACCTCCACTTGAATATCAAATAAAAGTTTCAAACCCAAATGCGTCTAAAAGTGAACTCCCAGTCCTTCCCGCTAAACTTGCCCCATCTACAATTTTCTAATACCATTGATGGCAACTCCATCCTATTAGTCACTCAGGCCAAAAACTGTGCAGTCATCCATGATGCCTATCTTTCTCTCACCCTACACACACTGTTCATTCAGAAAACCACATTAGCTTCACCTTCAAAATACATTCAGTGTCCTTCCATTTCTCATGTCCTTCACTGCTTTCACCCTAATGGATGCCACCAGAATCTCTCAACTGAAATACTGCAAACATCTCCTTACTGGTCTTCCAGTTTTTCTCCTTGCACCTATAGGATATTCTCAACGGAGCTGCCACAACAATTCTATTAAGATATAAGTCATGGGACATTTGGATGGCACAGTTGGTTGAGTGGCTGATTCTTGGTTTTAGCTCAGGTCGTGATCTTGGGGTCCTGAGATTGAGTCCCATTGTGTTGGCGGGCTCCCCACTGGGTGTGGAGCCTGCTTAAGATTCTTTCCCTCCCCCCACCCCTCCCACTCCTGCTCATGCTCTCTAAAATAAATAAATAAATCTTAAAAAAATAAAATGTTAAGTCATATCATATTACTCTTCTCTTAAAAACCTGCAGCGGTGCCCATTTCATTCAAGGTTAAAGTCAAAGTCATTTATTTTACTTTATTAACAAGCTAGTGATTTTTTTAAAAGTAATCTCTATGCCCAATGTGGGGCTTGAACTCACAACCCCAAGATCAAGAGGGCTCCACTGACTGAACCAACCAGGCACCCCCAAGGTAAAGTCCTTTAAATTGTCTAAAGGGCCTAATGGAATCTGGTCCTCCCTCATCTTGCTGATCCCCTTTCCTATTTCTATTCTCCTTTCTAAATCCACTCAGCCTGCTCTCTGTTTATCAAACATTCCAGGTAGACTCCAATCTTCGGGTCTTTGCACTGGCTTTTCTCTCCTTCTGGAAGGTTATTCCCCTGCCACGAATAACTACTTAACCCTCTCCAATATTACCTTTCAATTAGGTCTTCCCTAAGCATCCTATTACTACCTACAGCTGACCCGTTCCATCATCCCCTTGCCAGTGTTCCAAATCCCCCTCACTGTGCTCTATTTTTTTTTTACAACGCTTTTCAATTAATATCAACGATTTGTTTATTAAGTTTATTATTCATTGTCTGTCTCTCCTATCTAGAATGGAAACCTCAAAAAGTCTCCATTTTCTTCTCTGGTAAGTCCCTCGGAATTACACCTAGTACAGAGTAAGTGTTCAGCTAATATTTGTCAAATGAATGAGTGAAATAAAGTGGACTGATATCCTACCCTGAAATAGAAGGGATGGCAGCCTTCTTTTTTTTTCTCTATCCTTTTTCTCACTTTCCTGGTTACACATCAAAGCACTAGTTGGGCTGGGAGGGAGAAGGGATTCTTTGGTAGGAAGGAGTAGATAAATATAACTGGAGAGGATTTTACCAGAAGATTTTAGGTTTTAAGGGACTTCTTGTCTTTTCAGTTTCAGCTGTGAAGTCTCGGGCTGTTTGGGGGATTTTAGGACTTCTATGTTCTCTTTACCACTCTGATATTTAATTCAGTGGGGCTTCTACTTGGAAGGTACCTTCTAAACTAAGAGAAACAAAGGGGCTAGGGATAAAGATAGAAAAAAAAAAAAAAGGGAGAGGAAACAGGCTGCTAAAAGAAACTCCAGGAAAACAGGAAAAGAGAACTTTAGGTTTTCTGCCCAATTCACTGAAGTAGGAAAGAGGGCTAAAATTCAAGGCCAGTGCTGAGATTAGTAAGGAAGATTGTGAACTAGTGTTCTTTTTATTTCCAGGAGACTGCAAGTGGCAGATAGGGTTCAAGATAACTGTATAAATACGTAAATTAATCCCATTGTAGTGGAGGGTTTTTTTTAAAAAAATATTCTTCCCCAGTATCTCCCCTAATACTTATATAACTGATGGGGTCTCTATCTCCCAAGATAGAGATGCAAAAATAATAAATTAGAGATATATTCATTATCTAATGTTATGCAACAAATTATCCCAGAATTTAGTGGCCTAACACAACAGTAACTGTTCATTATCTCTCACAGTTCTTGTGATACAGGAATCTGGAACCAGCTTGGTTGGGCTGTTCTGGGTTAGGGTTTCTCATGAAGTTTAGTCAGATGTTGACTGAGGCAATGGACAACTGAAGGCTTAACTGGCCTGGAGGAGCTGTTTGCAAGGCAGTTCGCTCATACAGCTGGCAAGCTGGTTCTTAGGAGGAGGCCTCAGCTCCTTCTCACGTGGGCGTCTCTAAAGGGATATTTGAATGTTTTCACAATACGGCACCTGGTTTTCCCCAAAGTAAGCAAAATAAGAGAGCAAAGGCTACAGAAGAGCAAGGCAGAATCTGCAATGCCTTTATGTAGCCTTCTACTATACTTTACTGGTCACACAGGTCAGCCCAGATTCGGTGCGAGAGGAGAAAATTTTAAGGTTGTGAATACCAGTAGACAAAAGACATTAAGGCCATCTTGAAGACTGGCTACCACAACAGTCAAATGGCTCGTCACACGAATAGCAAAATCATCTCAATTCATCTCAGAGTTGACTTGGATGCATCTTCTCCTACTTATACCACTCCAAAAAGTGTGATCATTTGTTCACCTTGTTTTGCCTCCCCATCTCTAGAGAGCCCTAAAACCATTATACAACATTACCTCAGCATCTGTGAGCACATTTTTTGTTAACGGATGTTTAATTTTAAAAGTGGATCGCCAACAATAAGGTTGTGACATTTCTTAGGAAGTATAAGAAGATATATCATCCTCTTGATTCAGCAGGAAAAAAACATGATGATCTACCTTTCTATGTTAGACTTGATGAACCTCAAGGGAAATGAACAGATATTAAAATATTGGATGTAGTCAAAGTAAAAAGAGTCACTGGAGTTGGTTAAGCCTCTATCCACTGTACACAATTTACTCTTAGACCTCAGGAAAGCACTTAATGTCTTTGTATCTCAATTTCCTCATATGTAAAATGCAAATAATATTCATTCACATGTATAAAGAGTGAAGTGTGAATATAAATTGGGAACTGAGCTCTATTTTGTATATGTAAATATATATAATGTATAAAGATGCAGATATAGATATAGATAGATATAGATCTGCACTTACACAGAATATGTTTTTACCAAGAGTAAACTTGGGGCACCTGGGTGGCGCAGTTGGTGAAGTGTCTGACTTGGGCTCAGCCTTGCATCAAGCTGCATGTTCAGCCCCACCTTGAGCCCCGCTTCCTCAGGCTCCACACTCAGTGGGGAGTTTGCTTCTCCCTCTCTCTCTCTGCCCCTCCCCCATCTCATGATCACAGGCTCGCTCTCTCTCTCTCTCCTCAAATAAATAAGTGAAAAATACTTTAAAAAAAAAGAATAAACTTGACCAAATTTAAAATGTATATATGCACACATGTATATATAATATATAATTGCATGTATACATGTACACACACACACACACACATATATACACACAATCGAGATATAAATCTTGGCTTATATCGAATATGTATTTACAAATAATAACCTTGACCAAATTCCTTACAGACGTACACTATTCCTATGTGGCAGCATCACTCACCTCTATCATTCCTCTAGTAACTCTATGAGCACTGAGCATTCCTTCTAACTCTAACATACTATGACTCTCAATAGTATGAAAAAGAGCTGATGTCACAAACACATTGTGTTACAGTATCACTAAGGGCCAGATCCATTCTCAGTTACATAATCCCTGAGGTCCTACCAGCCTTGCTAGCCTCAAAATGGAGACTTGGAGTACAAAGAAAGGGAGGGAAGAGACTAAACAAAGCCCTGATGCGACAAAAATTCTTAGTATATTCTCAGTATTAATTCTTGGCAAAGAAGCAGACAGTTTGGAGGTGGAAGAAGGCAGTGGAGAGCTTTAAAATAATTATTATTTATATCTTCCCTAAATACCATAGCACTTTCTAGTCACAAATGCTTAGGGAGCAGAAAATCATCCAAAACACCCCATTCCCCCCTCCCCCTGCCAATATCTCCACGGGAAGATCAGAGATCCAAGAACATAGTTTCCCTGCTAACTAGCTGTCAAGCAGCTCCCTCCAACAAATGGCAGTTTTTATCATTAATTCTTTCATGCCGCTTTCATCTGTGAGGTCTGTAATCCATAAGAACAACCTAATAATGATTAAGTAAAATCAAAGTGATCTTTTAAAAGCCTGTATGCTTTTATTGTTATAAATGCTTCACAAGTAAAAGATCAGTCAAAAGCATAAAGGTACCCTGATTTGAACTTCCTTTGTGCTTGAATTAGAGTGTTTCTTTTGGAACACTGTCACATCAGGCTTCCGCTTCTCTTGGCAAAATCATGAATTGGCTGATGTTGTCTTAGAGGCTTTCCTATGTCCCCTTTCCCACCATCACTCTTCTTTCATGGACTCCTTTCCGTTACCTAGGAGTCCCTCCTGCTGCCTTCCGCATTCCGCCTACCGCACACTCACATTCCAGACTCTTTATAATTCTCCTAACATTACAGTATGTTTTTCCAAAGACTCAATTTCTTTGAGAGTCTTGCTAGGTGGCTAGCTAACCTGATAATCTTTACCACAATGTTGAATTAGTACTCATTCTCTTTAGAATTGTTTTTCAAGTAGAAATTTCTAGAAACTCTATCAACATCTCAGTCCAAAATATTATAGGTATATTTTAGTAAGCAGTAGGAGAGGACACTTGACTAAAACGAGGCCTTTTAGAAAAGTGAAGTCCGTTGTGTTGCTTTACATGGCCTAAGGAGTTGATATATGTGTAGGGTCTTTCCCAGAATAAGAGTCATTAACAGACATAAATTTTATCTGAGTGACCCATCTATATGGCACGGCAAACGTCTAATTACCAAACATCTGCTCTCCTTATTGCCCTGTGAAATGTATTTCTTTCCTCTGAAATTCCAGACCCCTAGCCCCTTCTCCTTAGTTCAGAATGACATATATTCCTCATTTTGCCCATCTTTGGAATTTCCATATCTATGTGGAGTCTCTCTATGTACACCTATTAAATTTGATTTTTTCCTGTTAATCTGTATCATGTTAATTTGTTTCATTTGTTAAAGATTTTATTTTTAAGTAAACTCTGTACCCAACATGGGGCTTGAACCCACAACCTTGAGCTCAAGAGTCGCATGCTCCACCAACTGAGCCAGCCAGGCACCCCCATGTCAATTATTTCTTTGTCCTGCTAGAAGGACCTTTGAGGGAACAGGAATTCTTGCTGCCTGACATATGAAAGCTGTTCTCTCTGAAATCATCCTCAAGGACAAGAATGTAATACCAAACATCTAATGAGTATCTATCCAGTTGGCTTCCCACTGCACCTAAAATTAAACCTATTCTCCTGTTTAGGGTCAAAAAGATCTGGCCTCTCCGTACCTGTCTCTACCTCATACACTACACTCCAGCCAAAATGGCCTTCGTTTCATACTTGAACATGCCAAGCTGCAACATCATTTCTGCCTTAAGACCTGCATTGCTATGTTCCAGTTCTTGGCATGCAAATTAATCTTCATTTGGTTCTCACCTCAAACGCCACCTCTTCAGACAATCTAAAGTAATCCTACAATCACTTTCTAGCACATCATCCTATTTTCTTTTTTTCCACGGGTAAGTGTACTCTTTAATCCCCGTCACCTATCTCCTCTATCCCCCCATCCACCTTCCCTCTGATAACCATCAGCTTGTTCTCTATAGTTAAGAGTCTGTTTCTTGGTTTGTCTCTCTTTCTTTTTCTTTTCCTTTGTTTGTTGGTCCTATTTTACTTTCTTCATGGTATCATAACCGTGAAATTCTTTTGTTCGTGTGTGTTTGCCCTCTTCTCCTAGGCCCCCCACTAATGTACTTGCTGTTCATTGTCTATCATGCTCATCACTGTGTCCCTCATGTTTTGCACAGAACCTGATATGTGTTCAGTGATCAATAAATATGTGCTGAATGAATGCATGAAGATGAATCCAAGCGTAACTTAACCTTTAAATTTAAATAATTGAGAAATCCTGTACTAATATTGGAGGGGGGCAGTGGTTAATATCACCATAATTAATGTAACTAACCTGTGTGTATAAGACCTTTATTGAGCATGGACTACAGCATTTTTTCAATAAAACAGTATAAATATTGGATTGATAAATATTCCACTTGCCTTTTTGAAAAGCTGTCCTTTTGATGAGGTATCACAAATGAATGCCTGCATTCCTTGAGAAATACTGCCAACTCATCTTATTCTTCTGTCAGTGTTAAGAAACTACATTTGCCTTTGGCCAATTTCTAGCTGCTCGAGGTATGTAGTATCTATTGCTAGGACTTCAGAAGCCAATGAGCAACTTGCTTGTCACACGCTCCAACAAATGATCTCTTCCCCTATGCAGTGTATCTAAGCAGAGAAGGAGCTCTCCTGAGATGATAACCAACACAGCATAGAATATTGTTAAACCTATGGTTTATTATCCTGCAAAGTTTACCCCAGCAGGCTGCCAAAAGAAAAAAAAAAAAGCCTAGCAATTTAGCAATTTGGTTTTCTACCAGGCAGTCCCCATTTAGCTAGTTGTAGCTTAAAAGCAGATGTCTGAGAACAAGCAGTTCAGCAAGCCTGCAGTCAGATGCTTTTATAGAGCTTTTTTCTTAAAAGGAAAAATCGAGGCAGGTCAATGGATTACAACTTCCTGGGCTTGCTTTTGTTATCTATAAAGTATCACCACTAAACCTGCTTTGCTAAAGTGAAACTCCAAGGCTTAAAAAAGAAAAACAAGCATCTTTCCTTCTAAGAATTAAATAAACTGGTTTAAAAAAAAAAAAAGAAACTTAACATTAGTAGAGAGGGAGAAAACACCTACAAGTCAGTAAGAGCTAAATAACATACCTTTCCCTTTAAGGAAAACATGTAGCATAAGGAACCTTATTTTTAAAAAACTGCAAAGAAATTTCTTGAAACCACTCATTTTAGGAAAGCTTGATTATTGAGTCTTCCAGAGGAACTGTTAACACTTAAATGACAAAACTCTATTAATCACTATTCTTCAATTATTTCACTATCAAATTAAATGTAAGGAAATACACACATTCCTGTCCTGGCATCCAAAACAAAAATTTCTTGGTGTTTTTTTGGGGGTTGGGGAGACTAAAGAGGAGGTATCTTTTTCATCAAACCTCTAATACTAGTTTACTTCTCATTAATTTGGTCTCCTTTGTAGTGTGTGTGTGTGCGCATGTGTGTGTATGTGTGTGTGCACATGTGTGCTTCTGCCCAGGTTAATTTCAAGAGTAAGGTTGTCTCTAAGCATGTACTGTAAAACTGTGAAATTTTTTCCACTATTCACGGACCATTTACAATCTGCAAGGTTTGGGGTGGATATGAAATGTATTCCTGCCAATGGATACCCACATCAGCAGTGCTGAAAACCAGTCCTTCTGTTTTGCTCATTGGGCCATATGGTTCCATAAAAAAGGAGCTAAACAAAAGTGCAACTAATGCACCTTGTCAATCTGGGTTTAGAGTAATTATCTGATATTATGGTAAAGAAGCTGTAAATGAATACATTCTCTCATTCTTCAGTAGTCTACCACTATAAACATATACTAATTCATTGGAAGAGCAAAAAATCAGGTAATAAGGTCTTTTCTATTTTACAGGAACTATATTTTAAAGAAAACACATTGCAATAAAATTATATATGTATGTATATATGGATATATATGGATATGACATATATGTGTATATATATGTATATATGTGTATATATATATATATGTGTGTGTGTGTGTGTGTGTGTGTATAAAAGACAGTTTGAAAAACAGAATACCGGTGTTTTGTAGTAACATCTTCCAAAAGATTAAGGATCATGATTTAAAACCCTTTCCAATAAGTGATTTGAGTACCCCAGAACAATTAACAAGCAAGCTGAAGCACCAAGATAAAGTTGTGTCCCCCTAGTGACCTCTAGAGTGGCGCTAAGCTCCCACAAGCAGGACTTGGGGGGGAAGCAAGAAGCATGTCAAAGCCGAGCGCGCTGCTGTAACCTCGTCGTTATATTCAATAATGTACCCGTTCCCATCTCAGAGGGGCAGCCCTATTTTATAAAACCCTAAGGCACATTAAGTCTCCGCCTCCTGGGCCAAGAGGCTCATTGGGTCGAAATCCAACTTCAAGCACTGTCCCTTCCTCCTCCCCAAGTTGCTGAGGTCCGGTCCCCCACCCCCAGGCGCACAACCATCCTCCGCATGAGCGGCATGGAGCTGACTTCCACCTCTCTGCAGTGCTGCAGGCAATCTCACGGCCACTGCCGGTTGCCCAACGAGAGTGCGGGAGCGGGAGGGAGCCGGCGACCTGCGACCTCTACGAGTCCCCGCTTCAGGCGCCCGAGGCCGGTACACCAGCTCCCAGTGCGCAGCGCTCTGCGAGTCCTGGGGACGCACCCCTCCGCCCCCCGCCCCGCCAAGCCCGATGCTGCTGCCCACAAGGCTCCCTCCCGAGTGCCCTGGACCATCCCAGCAACAAGCTCTTCCCTGTCCTTTGTGTCATCGCTTCTCCTCCCCTGAACTTTCCAACTTTGGAACCCCCGGTTCCAAAGGAGCAACAGGGGGGCCTGCCGGCCAGAGTCACTGTCCGCCTACCCAGGTCGGGAAGGGGGAAATAGCCTTGCAGGGACCCGACCGGTAGCAACTCCTCTTGACCGTTGGGCAAAAGGAGAGGCAGACAGCTACCACCTCCTCAGGATGGAGGTTGGGAAAATGGATGCAGAACTTGTCACCCTAGGGATGAAGGGGCGGTGGGAGGGGGGAGGTTGGGAGGAGGGAATAGGAGAGGCCAAGGAAAAAACTCACTCTCTCTGGCACACACACGCGCGCGCGCGCGCACACACACACACACACACACACACGCACACACATGCAGCCTGTTTCCTAAAAGGACGAGACGCTACGAGCCAGGAGTCTCTTTTCTCCCCCCTGCCCTCAGGGAGGAAAGCGCAACAGATACCCAAGCTCTCGGAGTAGGAAAGGGGTGGGGTGAGAGAAAGAATCTCCAGGTTTCCCCAGGTTAGAAAAAGGGGACAAACTCCTGTCAGAGTCTCCCCGGAGGCAAAGGGAGGTGCAGCACTGCTGAGGTCCCTCCACCTCCCGGAGAAGGCAAACTCTTCCCCTGCAGGCAACCTTCCACCTGGCAGAGTGTAGACGTAAACAGGCAGGACCGAGGGGGCGGACCGCGGGTGGGAGGTGGGATGGGCCGAGGTGAGAACGGAGCGGAACTCACCCTTGATGCTGGGGGGCCCTCTCTTCTTGGCCATCTTCTGCCCCCGCCCCTCCCCCAGACCCCCCGCGCGTTTCCTCCGGCTGCCGCCCAGCTCGCGGAGCCCGCTCCGCGGTTTCCAGGCGAGCTCTCGCCTCGGCTCTCGGCTCAGCAAGCTCTTTGTTGCTGTGATGGCATCTGCGAGCGGCGGCGGCGGCCAGGCTGCGCGCTCGGCTCGGCTCGGCTCTGCTGGCGCGGGCGCCGCCGCCCCTCCGCTCTCCGCCGCGCAGCGCTGCGAGCCTCGCGCTGGCGCTGCTGTGGCCGCTGTGGCTGCGGCGGCGACTGTTGATGCTGCTGTGCGGCTCCAGCTGCTTGAGGGGGCAGCGCAGGGTCCCCGGAGCGCCCGCCCAGAGTGACCTCCCCCTTGCCCACACCCCCCCTCCCCCACTCCCCCACCCCGGTGTCCCGTCTGAGCCGCCAGCTCCAATCCAACCAGTGACGGCGCAGTCATCTAGCAGCCGCTGCTGGGGAAGGCGGCGGTGGCGGCCGCGGGGGGCTGCTGGGGGAAGCTAGAAGCCCTCCGCTCTCTGGGGCCAGGAAGTGGAAAGCCAGGCAGTCCGACTCTGGTGAAGCCCTCATTCTGCCTGCCTGCTTTCCTCCAGGTCTCCGAAACCCCCGTCCCAGGCGGCAGGACGCGGTGGGGGGCGGGGGGGCCGGGGTGTGGGCGCGAAAGACACCGGTCTCCATAGGCCAACAAGAACTCTCGCCAACTGCAAGAGAACGAGCACGGGCCCTAGCGACCCGGCCCAGCCACCGACCTCCCCAAAAGCCTCCTCCTGGGCACCAATTCCGAATGAGCCCCGGGGCGCGCGAACGCCTCTGCCCCTCCAGAACCAAGAAGAGAAGAGGAAAACTGGAAGCCAGCGGAGAGGGGAAATTTAATTCCAGAGGCAGCCCACCCCCAGACACTTGGAAGAATGACCTAGTTCACGCCCTAAACCTCTTTATAACGAGGACTCAAGACAGTTCCCTTGGGGCTGTGGGAATAGAGGGAAGAAAGTTCAAGCTCTCAGATGTTGGAGGGACGGAGATGGATGGGTGGGGGTGGGGCGATTTTTTGGCCTCCGGTACAAATTTTGTCCCGGTGGCTGCATTCTTTCTCTCTGGGGGTTTGGAAAGTTTTCATTTTCCTGGAGGAGCTGTCCTGCTCTCTCGTGCTGATCAGAGAAGGAATCTTCCTAGTGTCCCAGGACTGCAAGGGCATACGAAAGTTTGAAAAACGTCTGAGAATGTAAAGGTAGTAACCAGGCTTTAAAAGAAGGGCAAAAGGGGTAGAGTGGTGAGGGGGTTACCAGTGTGGAAAAAGAATACAAAGTCTTTTTTTTTCCTTTGCAGGAGCTGTTTACCCTTAAACCTACTTAATAATTCACAGTGATCTTATTAACACTTCTCCTTCCCTTTCCCTCCCTACATTTCCAACCTAATCTGATTATCTAAATATCCAACGATTCCATTCAGTACCACTAGCCAGAAGTTGCCCCAGCATCAGTGGTGTGTGTAGCAGAAAGAACATTGGAGTCCAAACCCCTGGTTTTGAGTTCTGGCTCTGGAACTTCATGGCTCTGAAAACTTGCAGAAGTCCTTTATTCTTCTGTTTTGTGGTTTGTAAAATATCATCTCAAAGATTCCTTCCAGCTCTAATAAATGTCCTGAGATTTTTTGTATCACAAAATCATAACACGTTTTTTGCACTCTTTTTGAATTTAACTTTACATCATGTATTATATTGAAGTAAGTAATCTGAAGAACATGTGAAATACCCAATCCCTCTCACAACAAAGGCATGCTCCGGATATAAAACACAAATTGCAAGCTTATTTTAATTAGCAAAATAGGCCCAGTCTCTGATTTAATTCAAAACTACTCTGTCAGGGTGCCTGGCTGTCTCACTCAGTAAAGCATGCCACCCTAGATGTCAAGGATGGTGTGTTTGAGTCCCACCTTGGGGACAGAGTTAACTTAAAAAAAAAAAAAAAAAAAACTACTTTGTCATCTCTTCAGACTCTTAAAGTGTGCAAATATTAGGCTTGTAAATATTCTTAGTCCACTTTATGTGTTCATATTTTATCACTAAGCACTTATTATTGCCTTCATTAGAATAATGTCTTATCATTTACTAATTATTTTTATATCCTGTATTTCATTTAATCCTGACCACACACCTGTGAGTTTAGATTGCAGGTCCCGTCTTCCATGTTTTGTAGGTAAGAAAATGAGATTCATGAAGGTTCACTGACTTGTACACAGCTTCCAGGACGTCGATGCAGCACTTCTAACTCAATACCAGGCTCTTCCCATGATACCGGCCTATGAAACAAAATATTTCTGCTTCAGACCAAGGAGAGGTTCCTTTTTTTCTATTTACTCCTTCCGTGGTGTCAATACTATTCTCTCAGCAGAGAGAACTCAAAAATTGAGTTGACAAATTATGTCTATTTTTTATATATATATGGATATAATTAACATGTTTTTACAATTGTAGCAACTCAAAGTGTTTTTCCATGCATGTTCTCAGTTGGAAATCACAACTATCACAGGAGAGCATCAAAAGAGATTTATTCAGCCCCACTGAACAGATGAGGAAACAGACTCAGGGACTTTACAGTCACAACACCTTCCAGGTCATGTGTTGCCTGACTAGCCCGCACTGCATATTTGTGTTGAACAGTTGCAAATAGAATGCCTTAAAATACGTGACACAAGCATGTATACTGTACTTGAGTGAAGGGTAGGGACTGTGCAACAGCCTCAGGTTACCTTGTAGGAATGGAAACCTAGAGATGTAAGGGTTTTAACTTTTCAATAGGAGTCAGGAATCCAGATTTCCAGTTAAAATATCTTTGTTGATGTTGGTTAACACATAAAACAAAGCAAAACATGGCAGGCCTAATGGGCCACATCTGCCAGTAATACTGCAGCCTATGGGCTGTGTCTCTGTGTCTGTTTTTACATCTCATCAATTGAGTTTTATCATCAGAGAGCAGAGATTGAACTGAATCCTTGGGTATAGTTCTGAATCTGATGGTATCTGCATGCCCTCCGAACTAGAGATGATCAAGATTTTGAGTTCAATCAATCATGATTTCTAAAGAGAGTTTTCCAGAGAATGGTGTTTCTTAAATTTCTGGCTGTTCTTGGAGCCACCAATGAGAATAAGTACAGTAAATCAAATAATTTTCAAGTTACATGTGATTCTGCCAGACACGAGGAAACCTACATATTTTATTTGATGATGATGATGATGACGTTGATGAAAAGGAGGACAAAATTGGCCTAATCTCTGTTTCCCTCATAGAAATGTTCTGAATGAATCCTTTCAAAAAATAGCCACAGCGCTAAAAGGTAACTTTAGTTAGGTGTAGTATAATCATTCTTCTTAGATCATTCTAGCCCTGTCAGGACTCCCTATAGAGTAAAAGACAATCGGAATAGAGGAATGGAATACATGTTCCTCATGTGAAAGTAGCAAGTGAGTTCAACAGGGAAAATGAACTTGTCATACATATTATACTAAAGACAAAAATGAAAATATAATTCATACTACACAAAGCATAATTGTCATTAATTGTATGTTATTGCAATTGCAGTAAAAAGGTTGAAAAATATAACCATCAGAAGAATGTTTCTTGCTGAAATATTCTATATTGAATGCCTAACTATAAATTAACTATTACAGTTTAGGGGAAATGAAAAGGGAAAACAAAAGCCCCAATGATTTTAATCACGTTAATACCAAATGATGTCAAAAGAATCCGAACTTGCTCCACTTTTGAACAAAACATCTTGTATTTTTTAAATCGACATGCAAAAAGAAAAAATAATACTCACCTTAGCTGAGGTTTTAAGGGAACCTACAATTCTGTGACTAGAACTAAAAAAAGGTAAAAAACAAAACAAAACAAATGAATGAACAAAAAACCGGTGGGAAGAGAGTAGGAGAGTCAATAAGTAAATTAAAAAAAAAAAAATCCTGAGCAATTTCATGCTCAAAATCCACTATATGAAGGAGTGGGGATACTGAGTCTGTCTTCCTACCCTTTCCCGCATACCACAATGGATGCATAAAGCCTTAAACAACTCTTCTTCCCTTTATCTCTGGTAACCAGGCTTACATGGATTCATTATAATAAAATTTCACCTGAATTTAAATGGAGGGTCCCTGGAGTGAGGGCTTATATAATCTTTGTCTCTTTATTCTAATTCTCCCATTGATGACCCTGACCACAAGAAATGTATTTTGACTTACATATTTTTGAATTGCACAGAAAGACATGAAATTCAGAGACATCAGTTAGGGGGCTTAAATGTAAATTCTAGGTTTCTTAGGAAAACCTTCACAAAAAGATTCCTTAACACCACTAATTTCAGAGCAAACCTCTCCTACAGAGATAGCTGACTTACCCATGACACTACTATCACTACTAGCAATTGAAAATTTGCTGAATCTGTGTGGAAGAAAATTTTATTTAATTTTGCTAAGCTCATTTTACTGTCGCCTAACCTCTAGAACCATGCCCCTCTAAAATGAAGTTAACAGGGAGCATTTTTGCACCCACAATGAGACGTTTGCTTATTATAATTCAATCCCACAGAAACCCAAAAGAAACAAAAGAAAACATTTGGGAGGGCCAAGAAACCCTAAAGTTAGGTCTTTGCTCAAATTACCCAGAAATTCCTCCGAGAGAAGTGCAACAGATCTGGCCTAAATACGGTGGAGTATGGACGCAAGGATAGTCAGATATTACGTAGAGATAGTCTGCTATGTATGATACACAGCTAAACCATCAAGATTTTATGGAATATACATAAACAATTAAAATAGTTTTGATACTCCAGTTGGCCTACTCAAGGACAGAATGTTCAACCTGACCTCTTCTAGTTTCTAATTAATCTATTTACCCCTAAAATATTCTAAAACTGCAGTAACTCCCTCCATGGTAATTCCTGTTTATTACATTGTTCTTTTTTTCAGCCTACCAGTTGCCTACCAGCTGATTTGCTCATGTGGTAGTAGTATGTGAGTGAGTAGTTCACATGTGAAATAAATGGCATATAAAAATAATTGTTTTTGCAATATTTTTGTCAATGGGCCAAATTGTGTTTCCCATCCTTTTCTCTTTTCTATTTATTCTATTCAATACTTATTTGACAAATATGTATTGAGTAATACCATGTGCTAGTCACTATTCTAGGTGATGGTTTATACAATGAAGAAGTAAAACAACATGGTCCATACATGCATGGTATTCACAATTTTATAGGAGAGACAAAATTAACTTGTAAATTACTTATGGAAACAGCATGTCCAAAGGCCCCCAGGAGAAAATTCAGGATTAGAGTAGTGGTTTTCAAATTCCAAAGTGATCAGGCATGTCATCAATTAAATTTTTTTTGCTCACACAACTCCAACTATATTTATTTGGTTATATTTACATTGTGTGTACTAGCATATTACCATTTTATGTGCATTATAAAATATACACAAAAAGTTGAAAGTTTTAAAGTATAAGGTTTTTAAAAATGGACTATCTTGAACACCTCCAGAAACTAAGACCAATGTGGCTGCAGTTTACTATGTGATGATTTTAAGCAGGGAAAATCTGGTCTAGTTTACATTTTAAAGTACCACTCTGATTACTGTATGAGTAATTGGAATAAGCCTAAAAATATAGTTTTAGGGTTGGGTGAGAGTTAAATTTGCACGCTAAGACTCAGGTGTGCTCTGGAGCCCATCTATGCATAGAAGCAATGCACTCCATAGCAATAAACACAACTAGCACCAAGATCTTGGTTTCTAAATACTACTGTCCACTAAAAAGAGAAAATGATCCTTTGAGAAATGACTCCAGGTCTGTAGCATCCAAAGTACTAGGTCAACCTGGAACATGTTGATATGCCAGAAAGCAAGGAAATGCTCAAAGACTAATGAGATCATACCAAGAGGACAAAGGAGCCAGCTTGAAGTGGTTGCCTACCGATCAAATATATGAAAATTTGAACCCCACAGATGTCTGGATCGCTCAGTTGGTTAAGCGTCTGCCTTGGCCTCAAGTCATGATCCCAGTATCCTGGGATCAAGTCCCACATCAGGCTCCTTGCTCAGCGGGGAGCCTCCTTCTCCCTCTGCCTGCTGCTCCCCCTGCTTGTGCTCTCTTTCTCTCTCTGACAAATAAATAAAATATTAAAAAAAAAGAAAATTTGAACCTCAAAAAAAATAATGATGATAACAGATTATAATACATAGAATAAAATGAAACAAAATTTATGAATCCAAAGTGAAATTCAAAAGAGAAAGAGAAAACTTGAGCTATTTCCTTTTTTTTAAAGAATTGAGCTAGTAAGTATGGAAGAAATGATAGAATTAGAAAATCATCATTTGGCAATGTCCAATATAATAGCTAAGGATCATCAACAGATGCTAAAGCTTTTGCGTAAAAGGTTGTTAGAAACATGATATTCATATGGTCTCAAAATATTATTCCATATATTAGTTATTAATTGAAAAGGGGAAAATGTATCTGTATAATGGAAAGTTTGTGTGGTCACCACCTTAATCAACTAAATAATCAAATTTACCATCAGCAATAGTTGAACAATGTGTCATTTGCCTTGTAGTGAGACTCAGTAAGTATGCAATTGTCACCTACGTAGTTTTCTTATCAAAAACATCTAACCTAGAACTATGGGGCACCTGGCTGGGTCAGTCAGAAGTTGGAGCCCCACGATGGAGTTGGAGCCGCACATTGAGAGTAGAGATTAATGTAAATAAATAAATAGATAAATAAATAAATAAACTTTAAAAAATATACTTAACCTAAAACTAATCATGAGGAAACAACTTAAATAAATCCAAAGTGTGCAATTCTATGATACTGGGCTGGACTTTTTTTTTTAATGTTCAGTTAGCCACTGTATAGTACATCATTAGTTTTTGACGAAGTATTCAATGATTCATTACTTATGTAAAACACCCAGTGCTCATCACAAAACATCCAGTCCTCAATACCCATCTCCCTGTTACCCCCCTCCCCACACCCTCCTCCCCTCTGAAACCCTCTGTTTGTTTCCTGGGGTCCATAGTCTTCCATGGTTCATCTCCCTCTCCAGTTTCTCCCCCTTTAGGTTTCCCTCTCTTCCCCTACAGTCCTTCATATGTGGACTTTTATTTTTTTTTAAATCAATATCATGAAAATGTAGACAAAGAATTATTCTATAGACTAAAGATGTATAAATACCAAATGCAATGGATGAACTTCAGCTAGATCTTAGACCAGGGTGGGGAAGGTAAATCACTTATAAAAGACATTTTAGACAACTGGGAAAAGTTAAATATGGACTGTTTGTTAGATATTACAGAATTTATTGAACTTTCTTACATGTAGTGGTAGTATTATTGTTGTATGGAAGAATGTCCTTATTCTTAGGAGATGGATACTGAAGTATTGAGTTGAACATACAAAAATGACTAAACAAGCAATTTCACAAGGTTAAACATAATATTAAAACATGAATGCCATGATGTCTACAACTTGCTTTCAACGGTTAGGCAAAAAAAATTAATAGATGATATATAAGTAGGTAGCTAGCTATCTAAATAAGACAATCAAATAAGGCAAAATGTTAAAAATTGGTGAATGTTGGTGAAAAAACAGGAATGTTCATTGTAAAAATCTTTCCGCTTTTTTATTGGTTTGAAAATTTTCAAAATACAAAGTTGAAAATGGAGGAAAAAAGTGAAAAACTCAGGCTTTCCCAATTAAAGGTTTATTTGGGAGGCACCTGGCTGGCTCGGTCAGTGGAGCATGTGACTCTTGATCTCAGGGTTGTGACTTTGAGCCCCATGTTGGGTGTAGAGGTTACTTAAAAATCTTAAAAACAAAACAAAGCAAAACAAAAAAACATCTTATTTAGGATAAATTCAGTCTCTTATAGAGGACCAATGCTCAATTTTTCAAGGTTTTTTCCCCCCTCTGATCTTTTGAGATCTGGGCACAGAAGTTTATAATATTTTAGTGATAACACACTGGGTTGTTGTCTGATCTACATGTTGTCCTCTCCAGGTATGCATATGATGTCTGGCTGATGCATAGCTCACCTCACCTGGGCTCTGGGCATTGGGCTATATGTTCACTCTGACCCCTGCTAAAGAGACCAAGAGTCTGATCTCTTGGCATAGGCAATGCATGGTGATTGTTGTCAAGAAACTCAGCCATCTCCTCCTGCAGCCCAGGCTGTCTACACTGATTTTCACTGCTGGTGATGCTGCTGATCATCTGAGACTTCTCAATATCCTCCATCTGGACCTCAACTCGGAGTTGCCTACTCATAGTTACCACTGTGATATTATTTGAACAGAGACCTCTACTGAGATCTCCTCTGCTGTGACTTTCTGGCAAATATATTAATGCTTATTTCTAAATTACCCTTTATATCTCCTCAGAATTGCTCAAGAACCTTTAGATTTTTTCTGTAACGTGCACCAGCTATAAGAAAGCAGCTACTCTTCTGCCTAACATACCATGCCATTTTTTGTTTCTGTAGCTACCCATGTTAGCAAAGGGCTTCTCTCTGAGGCTTCTAACCTCTCCACCAGTGATGCTCCCCAGTTTCCCCCAAAACTATCAAACCACTGAGTTCCACTGTGAGTAAAGGACACTGTCTCATCTCTTGCTGGTTTGTCTCTCACACACACCCCTTAACTCTTCCTCTAGTACTTTCTACTTTTCATATGGTGGGACTTCCTTGGATAGTATCTTCCTTCCTTTCTCCATAATTGCTTATTATAAAACTCTATTTTCAAATAACTAAACTTTCCTCTTGGTTTGCAAAGGGACACTTTTGGAATTCAGATGCCTCTTTTACCTTTCAAAAAGTCTGGATTTCAAGACATTGCTTCACAAGGGACTTGAGAAAGTTGGCTTTGAGGTTCAAAACTAAGCAAAGAGTCCTTTTCTCTACATGGGTTATCCTTCCCAGAAGCAATGAACTTCACAGATTCACTGTGTAAGGAGCCACGGGGCAAATGGTTTACAAAGAATTAAATACGCATTGGTTTCCTAGATCAAAAACATTATCCTTATTAGGGTTACCAAAGGACATTAAATAGGGATTGCGGAACCTGGCTGGCTTATTAGTAGAGCATGCTACTCTTGATTTTAGGGTTCTGAGTTTGAACCCAGTGTAGACATGAAAGAAAGAAAGAAAGAAAGAAAGAAAGAAAGAAAGAAAGAAAGAAAGAAAGAAAGAAAGAAAGAAAGAAAGAAAGAAAGAAAGAAAAAACAAAATACATTGATTTGACAAATGTGGGTTCTAATTACAACTTGTCTACTGATATGATTCGTGACTTTGGATGACTAACATGATAAAAAAAAAAAAGCAGTAACAATTACTGATCTTCTGTTATCATGGCCAGTGATGCTGGGTCTTTCATTTATTTTCAGTACTCCTGTCCCAGTCCCCCAGTAACTACTCTAAGTCTTCACCATTACCCTCTAGTCTCTGGCCCCAAACTTTTTATGTGAGAAAGCATGAACTCTTAGAGTTTAAACTGCTGATGTGCTTTCTGACATATACTGTCACTTTCCTAACTGATACAGGTGGGAAGGGGAAAAAAGAGAGGAGAGAGGGGGTGGCAAACCATAAGAAACTCTTAAGGATAGAAAACAAACCTTTTCTCTGTTATTAGCAACCCCACTATTGATTTGTTTCCTTTTCTTTTCTAGTGGAAGCTTAATTGGTCTCTCTGCCTCCATTGTTTCACTTCTCCGATCCATGTTCACATTCACAGATGCCCTTGGTCATCTTCTTATTACAGACAGCAAAGCACATTACTCTTCTAGTCAGAAAGTTCATACAACAGAGGCACAAGCTCCTTATGTCATGCAAAGTTTTCCACTGTTTGGCCTCTGCTTACCTTACCAGCTTCCCTTCTTCTAACTTTTGCCCTTAACACGCTATGTTCTAGTCAAACTAGACTCATCACAATTCCTTAAATATGTCAGGTATGTTGATATTTTCATTTTTGTTCACATTGCTCCTTCTACAGATTTTTTTTTCACTTTCCATCTCCACCTGTTAAAGTCTGATTCAAAGTCTTAAAGGCCTGGAATACATGATATTCACTGCAATCTTCTGCTAAGAAGTAGTTACTCCTTTTGTACATTACATAGCATGTTGTTTGTGTCTTTATCATTAATATTTATTTTATTTACCTTATATCTTAGTAAATTCTGTGGATGTCTATCTCCTTATTGACCAGATGGTTGACATTTTTGTCTTAGCCATTATAATGGGACCTTAGCTCCTAATTTACAGATAAGTAGCTCTTTGGCTAGAGCACTTATGGATGGTACTGAAAGATAGGGTGGTTTGGGATTAGGTCAGGGAGCCCCTGAATGTCAAGTTATGAAGAAGAAAGGACATTAGTATACAATAGGTATTTAATGAATTCCTTTTAATTAAGAGTGGTTAATAATGCAAATATCTTCCTTTTCATTCCAGAGATTCTAACAAGTTTGCCCATCTACATAGGGAAGGGCATTTTTTTTTTCTTCTTTAGAATGTCATTCATTCATTCTGTTTTTCTTGAGGTCTGCTATGCTGAATCAGAATGGTGAGAGTGGGCATTCTTGTCTTATTCCTGATCTTAGAGGAAAAGCTTTCAGCTTTCATCACTGGGTATGATGTGAGCTGTGGGCTTGTCATACATGGCATTTATTATGTTAAGGGATATTTCTTCTATGCCAAATTTGTTGAGAGTTTTTATCATGCAATTATGTTGTATTCTGTCAAATTTTTTTCAGCATCTATTGAGAAGATTTTTATCTTCCATTCTATTAATGTGGTATATTACATTTATTGATTTGCATGTGTTGAACCATCCTTGCATCCCAGGGATAAATCTCACTTGATCGTGGTGTATGATCTTTTTAATGTGTTGTTGAATTTGGGTTGATCATATTTCATTGAGAATCTCATAGAGATATTGGCCTATAGTTTTCTTTTCTTATAGTATCTTTATATGGTTTCGGTATCAAGGGTAATTCTTGCCTCCCAAAAAGAGTTTGGGAGTGTTTTCTCCTCTTCATCTTTTGGAAGAGCTTGAGGTTGGCATCAGTTCTTTAAATATTTGGTAGAATTCACCAGTAAAGCCTTCTGCTCCTGGGCTTTTCTGCATTGGGAGGTTTTTGATTACTGATTCAATCTTCTTACTTGCTATTTGTTCAGATTTTCTATTTCTTCATGATTCAGTCTTAGTAGATTGTATGTTTCTAGTAATGTATCCATTTCTTCTAGATTATCCAATTTGTTGGCATATAATTATTTGTAGTAGTCTTTTCTGATGCTATGTAGTTCTGTAGTATCAGTTACAGTATCTCCTCTTTCATTTCTGAGTTTGAGTCTTCTCTTCTTATTCAGCTAAGCAATTTTGTATATCTTTTAACACTGTATTTTTAAGTAATCTCTACACCCAACATGGGGCTCGAACTCACAACCCCAAAATCAAAAGTCACCTGTTCTACTGACTGAGTCATCCATGTGCCTTTTTATTTTCAAAAAACTAGCTCTTAGTTTCATTGATCTTTCGTTTTGTTGTTGTTGTTGTTGTTGTTGTTTTGGTCTCTATTTAATTTACTTCCACTCTGATCTCTGTTATTTTCTTCCTTCTGCTAAGTTTAAGCTTAGTTTGTCCTTCCTTTTCTAGTTCCTGGAGGTATAAAGTTATATTGTTTATTGGAGATCTTTCTATTTTGTTAACATATGCAGTTATAACTACGAACTTTCCTTTCAAAACTGCCCTTGCATTGTCTATAGGTTTAGGTGTGTTGTGTTTCCATTTTCATTTGTTTCAAGTTTTGTTTTTTTTTTTAATTTCTTCTGGGACCCATTGGTTGTTCAAGAGTGTGTTGTTTAGTCTTCACATGCTTGTAGATTTTCCAACTCTCCCTTGTTCATTTCTACTTTCATACTATTGTGGTTGAAAAAGATACTTGGTATGATTTCAATTTTCTTAAATTTGCAAAGACTTGTTTCATAGCTTATCATATGGTTTATCCTGGAGAATGTTCTCTGTGTACTTGAGAAAACTGTATTCTGCTGCTGTTGGATGAAATGTTCTCTATATGTCTGTTAGGTCCATTTGGTCTAATATATGGTTGAAATCAATGTTCGCTTGCTGATTTTGTCTGGATGATCTATCCATTGATGAAAGTAGGATACTGAACTCCCTCCTTATTATTGTATTGTTGTCCATTTCTCCCTTCAGATCTGTTAGTATTAGCTTAATATATCCCGGTGCTCCAATGTCAGATTGTATATATTTACCATTGTTATATCTTTTTGATGAACTGACCCCTTAACATTGTATAATGATCTTCTTTCTCTCTTGTTATTATTTTTGGCCTAAAGTCTATTTTGTCTGATATAAATATAGCTACTCCCACTTTCTTTTGATTCCACTTGCCTGAAATATCTTTTTCCGTCCCTTTATTTTGAGCCTCTGTCCTCAAATCTGAAGTGACTCTCTTATAGGTTGTATTCAGCTGGTCTTGTTCTTTTTATCTGTCCAGCCAGTCTCTGCCTTTTAATTGGTGAATTCAATCCATTTACACTTATTTATTTATGATTATTAATTATTGATACTCAAGGACTTACTAATACCATCTAATTAATTGCTTTCTAGTTGTTTTATATTTTAATTATTTCTCTTCCCTCTCTTTCTTCATATCATTGAGAATTATAATTTTCTGTGGTGGAAAACTCCCCTCTCTTTACCTTTTGTTAATCTACTATAGGTTTTTGCATTGTGGTTACCATGAAGCTTACATCATAAAACATCTTATAGATAAATGAGTTCATTTTAAGCCAACAGCAACTTAACTTTGATTGTATATGAAGGCTCCAGCCCTTAACTCCCCTCTTTTATGTTTTTGATGTCACAATTTACATCTTTTTATATCATACATTTGTTAAATTGTGGTGGCTATAGTTATTTTAATAATCATTTGTTTAACATTTATACTAGGGTTAAATGGTTAACACATTCTCATACAGAATTAGGGTTTCTAAGTCTGACTGCATATTTACCTTTTCAGTGTGTTGTATATTTTCATATGTTTTCATGTTACTCATCAGCATCTTTTCATTTCTGCTTAAAGAACTCCTTACAGCATTTCTTGCAAAGCAGGTCTAGTGGTAATGAACTCTCTCAGTGTTTTGTTTGTTTGTTGTTTTTTCCTGAAGAAGTTTTTATTTCTCCTTCATATCTGAAGAATAACTTTGCCAAATAGAGTATTCTTGGCTGCAAATTTTTTTCTTTTAAACCTTTTGAACATATTCCATCCTCTTCTGGCCTATAGGGTTTCTGCTGAAAAATCCACTGATACCCTAATGGGAATTCTTTGTAAGTTACAATCTTTTTTTTCTCTTGTTGCTTTTAGATTCTCTCTTTGTCTTTGATTTTGACAGTTTCAACATACTGTGTCTTGGAGAAAGTCATTTTACATTAAGGTAATGGAGTGATCTATTAACTTAGTGAACGGATATGTCCAAATCTCTCCCCTGGTTTGGACAATTCTCAGCTATTATTTCTTTAAATAGACTCTCTGCCCATTCCCCTCTTTTCGCCTTCTGGAACTCCAGTTACTCTACTATGTGTACATTTAAAGGTGTCCAATAGATCATGTAGGCTATCTTCACTCTTTCCTTTTTTTTTTTCTTTGTTCTGTTCTGACTGGATTATTTCAAAGTTCTTATCCTTTAGATCACTGTTTCTATCATCTGTTTGATCTATTCTGCTGTAGATGCTCTCTATTGCATTTCTCATTTCATTCACTGAATTTTTCAGTTCCAGAATTTCTATTTGGTCCTTTTTTATGATTTCTATCTCTTTGCTAGATTTTTCATTTTGTTCATGAATTATTTTCCTGATTTCATTTAATTGACTTTCTTCATTTTCTTGTATCTCATTGAGTTTCCTCAAAACAACTATTTTGAAGTCTTTATCAGCCGAATTGCAACATTTCATGCCTTTGAATTTAGATATTGTAGGATTATTGTTATCTTTTGGTGATGACTTGTTTCCTTGATTCCTCATGCTCCTCGGAGTTTTGCATTGCTATTTCAGCATTTGAACAGCAGACACCTCCTCAAATCTTTACTTATTATTTTCTGATGGCAGATTTTTTTTGTTGGTTCACCTTATATCTGGTAATTTCTCCAGCCTTGTATGGATACACCTGTTCCACACTTCTTGCTCCATCTTGTGGCATAATTATTAAGATTATATGTTTTACCTGGTTCTTACAACTCACCGGGCTAACTACTGGAAACTTCTCTTTTGTTTTCCAGAAGGTGAAGCTATAGATCAAATTTGTGGTTTTTCCCTGGCCCATGGACACTGGCTTATTTTCTGAAAACAACTCTGTTTATGGGAGCTTGGTCCCATGCTGCACTCAGGAGCAGGCACAAAGTGCTGGCTGTGGATTTGGCACTCAGAGCACTGGAGATGCATGTGGGCCAGTGGGAGTATCCTCAGGTAAGGTTTCATGGATAGGTAAGCCTCATGGATAGGCTTTCTGCTGGAGTCCTGGAGGCAGTCAGCAGAAACTGCATTCCTTTAATGCCCTTTTGATATTCTTACCTGTCTCTTTCCTGATCTCTCTTCCCCCATTATGGAGGCCCTGCCTCAATACTCTGGGTGCTGCAGGAAAGAAATGGGCTTCTCCAGCAGTGTCCTGCACAGCTGAAGTAGCTGAACACAAATTCATTGCTCTCCTTCCCCCCTAGATCCTCCAGGGTAGGTCACTGTTGCTGGCTAGTTCAGCCCTACACTGTGTTGCCCTGGGGGAGGGGTGACACTGGCAAAGTTACTCTTACCCTTTCTAATGCATCTGATTTTGTATTCTTTTTTGTTTGATTGGAATGCTAGAATCTTTCCTTGGGAAGGCTGAACTTCCATAAAGTCTCTCTTGTCCATGGGTATCTCCCAAGTCAGGATTCTCCTGATTTTCCTCAACCAGGGGAGAGAGTGGCTATGACCAGTTTACAAGGTCCTGCTGGTTCCACAGACCATACCAAGATCTGTTTGCCCATTACCTGATGCACAGGTGGGCAAGACTCCTCCTGGGTACCTTGGTATACAGTGCTAGATCCCACTTTTACAGAGGTACTTTTGTTCATGGATGAATGCCGAATTAGTGATTTAAGTGGGGAGAAGGCAGAAAGGAGAGATATATTATGATACTGGCATCACTCCCCTGCTTCTGAGTGTTTATTATGAACTGGAAGGGAACTGATAGTCCACCCAACTAAATTTCCCCAGTTTAAACACAAGGAACCTGAGGCCCAGCAAATTGAAATGATTTGGTGTAGGTTTTATACAACAGTATATGGCAAAAAAAAAAAAAAAAGACTAGAAGCTAATCTAGTCTAACCCAAAGGGTTAGCCTCCTAACCCAAAGCTTTCCAATGTTAATACAAAATTCTTACACATTTGAGTATGTGATAGATGAACTGATGGCACTTTAGAAACATATAAGGAAAAGGGCCCTGATTACCAAATTCAAAATTCTAAAATATGAAAGAGGTTCCTCTTTATCTCAGGTCCTCATTACTTTTATATCTGATTTTATAAAACCTTCCTAACTTAGTTCATTGCTTTCATAGTTCCCTCTCTGAAAATTCATATCTCTCTCAGACCTCATGCCAGCTCCCAAACCTAAAATGAATGTTTCATTTCATTAGCCACCTTTTTAAAAATCCTGACTGTTCTCCATTGATTATAGAATAGAATATTGATTACAGGATAAAAGACAGGTCTAGATTCAAATCATGACTCATCTCTGCCACTTTCTTTGATAAGCTGTGTTTCAAGCAAATCAAACATTATGACCTTTAATTTCTACAACTAGTAAATGAGAATAAGAGAGCTCAAGGCTTAGGGGCTCCTGGCTGGCTCAGTCGGAGGAGCACTGAACTCTTGATCTCAGGGTCATGAGTTAAAGCTCCATGTTGGGTATAAAGATTACCAAAAAGATTTAAAAAAAAATTTTTTTAAGAGAGTTCAAGGTTTGGATATTAGATTTCAACCAAATCTAAAAATCTCCCTTCTTCACATAACCTAATTATATGAATGGCAAATGGGGAAAAAATTTTAAAGCAGCAAAAACATATCAACAGCAATCAAAGAAGGAGAAAGGTTGTGTCATAACCTTAAAAAATTGGTGGCTATCAAGCAAGGAAAGACACAGGAGCTTCCAAGAATTTCCCAAACAATGTTCAGAGCAGTATGGCGAGGCTCTTAACATCATCCTCCAAAGCAGCACTGTGTAGCGAAGACGCACAAGCACAATCCTGAAAACTCTAAAGCACGCGCCGACAGCCTGCACCACAACATGGGAAGAGAGATGCGGATGAGATATGGGTAGCTCTTGGAAGAGAAGGAATTTTGCCTGGGAAGAGAAGTCCCATCCCAACTACCTCAGAAAGTCCCATCCCTTCCTCAGAAAAGGGAGCTATTGAGACCTTCTATTTTAGGATCTTCCAGCTGTGAGAAAAATGGACAGGATAGCAGAACGATCATAAACATCCAGAGTTAATTATCTCCAACAATAAATAGTGATTTGGCAGAAAGGAAGAAAAAAGAATAATTAGGACAAGAGTCTCTGAGGAAAAGAAAGTAGAGAAGAAGCATGCTTAATGCCTGAAAGGAAGTAACCTACACATGTATTATTGATACAGGGGCAAAAAAAGTATTATTTATGTTTTCCCCAGGAAGAAAGAGCCAGGGTTGGGAGGAAGAGAAATTGCTGTTGGGGAGAAATAGGTGAATACAGAAAGGGAAAATTGGTGACATTGAAGTAGAGAACCCAATAAACAAAAGTTTAGATTACTTGCTCTAAAGGAAGCAAAGAACCCAGGGCTTGATGATCATTAGAGGGTATAATCCAAAGCTCAGTGATATTTCTTAGTGTGATGAAGGCAAAACTCAACAAATGGACTGAGTTTAGCACAACACATTTAATAAACCCAAGCAAACAGAGCCACAGGTCCTCCAACTTAAGCTGTATACAGCCACAGTTGAACTCTTCCCTTCTCCCTGAACTTAAGGTAATAGAAATGCAAGTAGAATTCACCCAAACTATAGCAGAGCAAATAGAAGGTGTAAACAATGCTGCTCATGTGCAATAAGAAAAAGATTAAAAAGGTACAACTTTGCATATACATATCAGCAAAAATAAATGTGAGAAAGGAGAATACAGATAAAGACACCATTCTAAAAGTTAGCAGAGCCCCCCCCCCCACACACACACAAACACAAAATCCTGCAAGTGCTTCATGATATGGATGTTAAAGAGAACATAAAATCCGTTTTTAAAAAATAAGATGTAAAGCACTATTAAAGAAAAAAGGGGGGAATGCAACACTAAGAAAACAAAGAATCATACAGAACTATTATAGAACTAAAAAAAATTAGAAAGCACAGAAACAGCTCTATCAAATATAATTTCAAACTGCAAACACATTCAAATTTAAATCCTCTATCCCCTAACCTATGTGGGATAATGGGTCAAAATTAACTTCTCTCTCCTTCTGGTTGTGTCTCTCCAATTTGCCAATCACTATTTCTGATATCTGGGGTGTAGGACGGTAGGTGTTGAGCAAATGGGGCAGTTTTTCAGATTCCATTATAATCCACCCCCCAGGGACCTCTAGGTGACCATGTACAAGTGGTGACTCTATAAGGTATCCTTGTGGCTCCCTCATGAATATCCTGTGGTTGCCTGGTCTGCCTCTTTTCTGTCTGGCTCCTAGATTTCTGGGACCCACCCTCTGTTCATGTCCCTCAGTGAGCACACTTGGTTAGAATCATTTCCTCAAAAACATGCACCTTTATCCTTCCATGGGAGGAAGTACAGCCCAGTCCCGAAGCACCTGTGTGTTTTGCCACAAGACAGGGTAATTCCAGCCACCATCTCACCTCTACAATATTTACTGGTGAGACCTTCAAGTCCCTAGAGACAAGCATAAAGCTTTACAAGTGGTTCCCTAGAAAAGCTTTCCCTTGACTTGAGAGGAGGGGGCATCTACCATATTCTGCCTTTTAGTAGTAGTAGTAGTAATAGTAGTAGTAGTAGTAGGGGCTATTTGTCAGATTCAAGTTCAAGGACAGATGAAAAGGTAACTGGACCTCTATACAATGTTGCTTTTACTTCTTTTTATTCCCAAAGCAGTAAATAAACTGCCATTGGTAAAAATAAAATAAGAAGAGGTCAGTGGAGGCAGCTCCCCATGCTTCATGTACATTCCATAGAAGCACATCTGAAGTTCAGTGAAATTGGCAGCCTGCCAATTTTCCAGGTCAAAGAAGGATATGGACTCACTGTCCTTCACGTTGGTTACATCAATACCCAGAAATAACTTAGAACACCAACAGAAGGCTATAATTCTGCTAGGCAAGGAGCCATATTCTCCAGGCTCTGAAATTCTTGCTGTGTCCACACTGAGGCAATCTCCTCTTCTCTGAGGAAGCTGTGTGGTACCTAGGAGTTTCGATTTATGTTTATTTAGGGGATTGCTACCATAGAGGAACACGCCTTCCTCCTTCCACATCAGTGGGGGGTAGTACGGTGAGTGAAATGCCAATACTCTGTCACCTCCTCTCTAAAGAAATCTCTTTCTCTTCAACTTCAGCTTCCTATATAGCTGGAGATGAGTGAACAGCTAAAGCAGTCAGAACTACTTTAGGACCATGAACTTAGAAAGTTCCATGTGATTGATCTGGTAACTCTCTTTAGAATGAGGAGCATGTATCATTTTGTTGTTAGATTTTGGGGACTCCAATACAGAATCGTTATTCGTCTACCATATCCTGACTTATGTTATAACTTCTGGGGTATTTGTGACTTCCTTCAGGCAGAAACTGTGTCACGCATCTTTATTTTTTCTGCAGTGCCTGAGATGGCACCCTCTTACTCAAGACAGTTCATAAATGCTTGGGAAATTGAATTTAATTTTAAAGAAAAACCAACTTTCCCCTTCCTTTATACCTATGCACATACTACCCCTTCTCACCCTCTTTAGTACTGGAACAAGCTACCTTTTCCATGAAATTCGCCCATTCCATTTCAGCCCCATTAATTTCTCCTTGTCTCTGAACTCCTCCAAAGCTTTGTTAATATGCTGTTTTATATCACTATTTAAATTGTTATTTATCTTGCCACTTCGGTAAGACCCTGAACTCTTGAAGAATATAGGCCATCTTGCACTTACTTCTTTAGAGAAGTTCTTAGCATTCAATAAATACTGATATGAATACCCTGTTAAGTCAGATAAAAATCATCTCTCCTACACATATTTGAGAAGGAACAATTCCATTTCTTTTGCTTGTGTTTTATATTGCACTGAACTAATGAAATTCAGACAAGTATCACCATAGCATGTTAGAGCAAGAGGTCTTCAGAGATTACTAATTCTGCACGGTTTACCCCATTTTAATGTAGCAGTGCATTATGAATGCTGCCTCCCTTCACCCTCTGCTGACCATTCTAATAACTGCATCTTCTTGAATCTCATTTCAGAATGGATACCATCTCTCCAAGTCCCTAAAATTGACTAAAGCCAGTTTTTTAATGCACCAAATATGGTATATTTACTCCAGGAAAATTGAAATTCTATTACCCATAGGTAATATTCATTTAGGTACGTGGGTTCTGGAGCCAGAATGTCTGTGTTCCTAAGCCAATTCTCCCACTTTGTAGCTTAGACAACATCTCTGCTACCCAGATTTCTGATCTGAAAATGAGAATAATAAGAATGATGACCTTATAAGGTTGTTGTCAGCCTAAATGAATTAATGCCTGCAAAATACTTAGAATAGCATTTGGGAAATAGCAAGTCCTCATTATTCATGGTTTGGTGGTGGTGGTAGTTGTATTTAATAACTTTCATACCAATGACAAGATTTTTTATTTGGTTCTTTCTAGTAGACTAACCTCCTAGAAAAGACTGCTCTATTTATCTTTAAATCCCTAGCACTGTACACAGTTCTTGGCACATAACAATCACTCAGCAAAAGTTTATTAAATGCAATTCATAAATAATATGATTATTAAGAATACAAGCTCTGGATTCAGACTACTTCAGTTCAAATTTTGGCCCTGCCATTTACTAGCTAACTTAACTTGGACTTCACTTTCCTGTACCATTATCATCTACATAAAACGATGGTGATTACAACCACTACTTCACAAGATTGTCGAAAGAATTAAATTATTATATACCTGGAAAACACAATAAGACCTCGCACATAGTAAACAATCAATATATGTTAAATTATATTATTTGTAAGGATTTCCCAAAGCAATGTTTATAAAGTGATGTAAGTAGGCATGCAAGAGCATCTGACAGACCCGAGTTTGAATCCCACTGTAGGCAGGATGCAGCAATGCAAGAGCACCTGGCTCCTGGGGGCCCAAGCAGACCAGCTTCAGCCACTTGCTACTGGCAAAATCCAAAGGCAGAAAGACAAGTGGTGGTGAAATGAGAAAGGAATTTATTTCAGTGAGTCCAACACTGAGAAGACAGCAGACTAGCATCTCAAAGACTGTCTCCAAAATGATGAAAATACTTCCAGGTTTATATAAGGAAAATGTGGGACATGCAGGTAGGCAGTGAAAGATTGATCACTGCTTAGGAATCAAGCACAGAAGTTGCTGGCTTAGCACAGTCCTTATTGCTTGAGTGGGTATTTCCGTTCCCATCATGGGATGGTTTGCCTCAGGGTCTTCCACACAAGCCAAGAGACAAGCTGGAGAGAACCCAACTAAAAAGTTTGAGGTCAAAAATGAGGCAGCTGAAGTCCTCTTTCAAAGCCCCACTGTCAAAACACAATTTCATTTCTGTATAAGGAAAACGGACCACGTCATTTCTTCTGTAGCTACTTCCTGCTGACCAGGGATGACTAGGGATTTTGCAATGGAAGTTTGACAGAGTGGGAGAATTTTGTTTCTGGTGTTCCCACGGCAGAGAACAGTAAGAGCACCTCCAAGCTAGTCGAAATACTATGGGCTCCTGTTTGACACGTAGAGAAAGTCAAACAACCAAAGAGAAGGAGAACAAGAAATACAAGGATGCTTAGCAAAGTATATTTACATTTGAAAGGAATCAAATTTAGCCAACAGCCAAAAGGGTCTAGAGCTAGGGCATCCGTAGCAGTGACGTGTTTGTTTCAATCTTTCATGGCTTCAGTTAACATTTTTTTAATAATTTGGAACATAATATGTAACATTCTGGGTTTTGTTTGTTTTTTTTTAAGATTTTATTCTTAAGTAATCTCTACACCCAACACGAGGCTTGAATTTACAACCCTGAGATTAAGCCTTGCATGCTCCACCAACTAAGCCAGCCAGACACCCTGCAATATTCTGTTTTAATGGGAGCATAGGGCCCTCCTTGGCCTTGTCAAGATATCAAAGGCCATTCAGTTTTGAAAGACCACCTTTTGAATTTGTGTAGTCTTACCACTTAGTGGGGATATTAACAGGACCCCATGGGCATATGATTATTTGAACAACTGAACAGAGGTTGGCCTTGAATATGGTAACAGCAGCTCAAGGAAGAACTCATGCTTCCCCCCACCCCCCATGTGGTTCTTCAAGTATTTTTTTTTACAAGTTTTTATTAAAATTCCAGTTAGCTAACATACAGTGTGATTAGTTTCAGGTGTAGAATTTAGTGATTCATCACTTACATACAACAACCAGTGCTCATCACAAGTGCCCTCATCACTCATTTAGCCCTTCCCCCACCCACCTCCCATCTGGTAACCATCAGTTTGTTCTGTATGGTTAAGAGTCTATCTATGGTTTACCTCTCTTTTTTATTCCCCCATGTTCCTCTGTTTTATTTCTTAAATTCCACATATGATTGATATCATATGGTATTTGGCTTTCTCAGACTGACTTATTTTGCTTAGCATAACGCTCTCTAGCTCCATCCACATCCTAGTAAGTGGCAAGATTTCATCCTTTTTGATGGTTGCATAATATTCCTGTGTGTGTGTGTGTGTGTGTGTGTGTGTGTGTGTGTGTGTGTGTACCACCTCTTTAGCTATTCATCAAGTGATAGACATTTGGGCTCTTTCCATAATTTGGCTATTGTTTATAATGCTGCTATAAATATTGGGGTGCCCTTTCCCTGCATCCCCGCCAACATCTGTTGTCTCTTGCATTGTTGGAAAGATAAAAATCCCATAGCAAAGCGATGAAACAGGGAAACTGGAGGAACCTTATGAAGGACTGCTTCTTTTGGTCCTTTTCCTTCCTCTATTCCTGTTAGGACCTACACTTGGCCTTACACATGCCTTATACTATGTCCTCCTTGTAAAGGTCAAGGAATTAATGATTTCTTCAGAGTCTTCCAACACAATAGAGTAACATCTTAGGAGTGACCAAGCAAGGTTGTAATGTATGTTTTCCAGACCACTGATTCAGGAAGACCCCTGACTCCAGAGCATAAGTGACTTAGGGAGGATATCTAAATACTCGCTTTTGTTTTAACCAGTTCCTGGATGTCTGAGGAGACATGTACACTAGACCACAATCCTCAATAAAAACCCCAAACCCTGAGGAAAGAAGAGGCTGACTCTTCTTTCCTTTCTGAGTCTCCCAGACATTTTGTCTGTATCTGCACCCTCTCTGTATCTTCAATAAACTCTGCTCTCACTCACTCCCAGATTGTGTTTGATTTCTATCCTGCGCAAGGCCAAGGACCCTCTTGGCTGGTCCTGCAGGACCCCCTCTGAGCCCTTGGATCCAGCCAGCCTACTATCACTGATGTTACTATTCATTAGAAATATGGTCTTGAACATGTTATGTTACCTCTAACCCTTAAGCTCTGATCTAGAATTCAGATAATACTACTTCCTTTCCTAAATCTATTGTAAGGATTAAGTGGAGTGTATACAATGATTAACACTATCCCTGAGGTGTTGTAATCATTTAACAAATGGTCAGCATTGTTTTGCTGATGTAGTTCTTGTTTTTATGATTAATATCTTTCCCACTATGGAATTTTAAATCTAGATAAGAAATTAAGAAATACATAAATAACTATAATGCAAAGTAAAAGTCACAGAAATTAAAAGTTAACAAATGATTTGGTAATTTATAAGAAGAGATCAATGTGGGCTGCAGTGATAGTTCCTAAAAGAGATAACATTTCCAAAGGGAAAATAGGAAACAGGTAGATATCCCAGGCAAAAAGGAGTATGACACAAGGAAAGGTGAACAAAAGCACAAAAGCAGGAAGCATAAAGCTTATTTGGGCAATAGAGAAAGAGAGGCACAATTGGTAGATCTATTATGAAGTTATTCACCAAACTATTGAGTGTTTGTAATGTTCTAATCTAGACCTGCATAGTCTAACAGGGTGGTCGCTAGCCATATGTGCTGTTAAGTTCTTGAAATATGGTTATTGCGACTAAGAAGCACAATTTTTAATTTACTATAATTTTAATTAATTTAAAATTAAAAACTGAAGGGGCATCTGGCTGGCCCAGTCAGTAGAGCATGACACTCTTGATCTTGGGGGTTGTACGTTTGAGCCCTATGTTGGGTATAGAGATTACTTAAAAATAAAATCTTAATAAAAAATTAAAAGCTCAAGCATTCCATATGAGCCAGCAATTCCACTCCTAGATCTATACCCCGAAAGACTGAAGACAAGAACTCAGACACTTGTATACAAATGTTTGTTACAGCATTACTCTCAATAGCTAAAGGGTAAAAGCAAGCCAAGTATACTTGGAATGTGTTTATTTCAATATTTTATCAACAAATGAATAGATATTGTCAGGGAGCAAGAATGCTTCATACCCTTAACAGGAAGCAAGAACTCTTGTGCCCTTCAAGGTCCTTCTAGCTGGACTAAGAATCAAATCAACATGAGACAATAAACAGGAGAAAATCAAATTTAATAGGCATACACACGGGGACGCCACAGAGACATGGAAATTCCAAAGTCAGGCAAAATGAGGTATATATGGCACTCTGAACTAAGGAGAAGGGGGTAGGGGTCTGGGATTTCAGAGAGCAGGAATGCATTTCACAGGATGATAAAAAGAGCAGATGTTTGGTAATTAGATGTTTGTCCTACCATACAGATGGATCACTCAGATAAAATCTATCTCTGTTAATAACCCTTATTCTGGGAAAGACCCCTAATTTAGATTCTTTTGTGTGGTTAAGGGAGGCACAAAAGTTTCTTTTGAGACTGCAGGGTTTCAAATGCCTTCAGCTCAAATTAATCCACATGCCAAAGTGGCACATTGTAGGGTTGGGGTCTGTTCTGAACCCCTTCAGTATCAACAAATGAATAAACAAAATGTGATATATACATGCAATGACATATAAATCAACTATAAAAAGAAATGGTTCTGATACAACATGAAAAGATTAGGCTAAGTGAAATAAGCCAGACACAAAGGGAAAATATTTGAGGATTCCACCTATATGAAATATAAAAAATAGGCAAATTCATCAAGACTGAAAGTAGACTAGGGTTGCCCAGAGCTAAAGTGAATAATGAATGAGGAGTTACTGCTTAATAGGTACAGAGTTTCTGTGTGGATGAAGAAAAAGTTTGGATATAGAGAGGGGTATGGTTATACAACATTGTAAATGTAATCAATGCCATTGAACTGCACCCCTAAAATGGTTAAAATAGCAAATGTTATGTATATATTTTTTATTACATTAAAAAATTAAACAGTGTAAAATATTTTTCTGTTAAACATATTTTCATTGTTTTGGTAGCTCTACATTTCACTTTAACTGTCACAGTGTATAAGATGTTATTATAAGCAGAAAAGGCTAGGGGTCCTAAACAAAAAGACAAGGCATAGCTTTCTTGACATAAGAAAAGTCTTTTTTAGGCCCTTGGCCATCTTGTGATCTATGCCTGACCTGCACTACCTGCACAAAGCACATTTCTTGCAAAATTTCCTGGGGTATGTTGAAACTGCAGAAGAATAGACCCCAGTAGATAATGATTTTAAGGTAACAAAAAAATGTAAGAACAAACAGTCGCTATCGGGCCAGGAGACAGCCTAATCATATCACGGATGATAAATCAGTGGTAAAACTCCCAGCACCAATTCAAAAGTAGAGATATTGTGTTATCATTGCAGGATCTAAACCCCTTTGAGCACTTGATACTAGACCAACTAGAGCCAGAGAACTGATGATGCTGACCCTTACTGTCCTGTGACTTTGACCTGGAATTAGTCACTTACAGATGACTTTTGCCCCAATTCCATGCTGTATTCCCCATTGCACAAACCCCTTCAGAATACGTATGCATCCTTACCTTAAAGCTTCCCTAATTTTGTTGTTGGAGAGACATTGCTTTGGGAAAGATCCCTGGTGTTCTCCTTTACTTGTAGCAAGTAAAACCCTTCCTTTTCCTATTCTTTGCCTTGGTTGTGTCTTTTACCTTGACACCAACCAAAAGGCGAACCCAAGTTCTGGTAACACTCTCAACTGTTTAAAAAAAAAATTTAATAAAATCAAACCACATTTGACATCAATCAAATGTCCAACAAATATTGTGTTAATAACTTATAACAGGATCTGAGTTTTTAACTTTGGCCAGTCATAAACTGGATTGGATTTTTGCAAACACAAATGAAATTTATATACAAAGATAATAAAAGAATAATTATTTCAGTCATGAAAATTAGATTGGAAAGTTTTAAGGAAAAGATTAAAAATGAAAATGGTATTTTACAAAAAGTGGAAGATCTTCAATTAAGACACCAAACAACTGGCTCTAGAATACAAGACCTCTCAAACAATATCCAAGACCAGTAAGTTCAAATACTGAAAAATTATAAACTTTTTTTTTTGCTTTAGATTAGTCATACAAAATGAGACACTGTCACAACTGTATATCCATGCAAAAGAATGAAGCTGGATCCCTATCTCGCACCACACACAAAAGTAATTTAAGATGGATCATAGACTTAAATGTAAGACATAAAAATATAAAACTCTTAAAAGAAAACATAAGAGTAAATTTTTATAACTGTGGATTAGGCCAAGCGTTCTTAGATATGATGATAAACGCACAAGCAACAAAAGAAAAACAGACAAATCAGACTTAAGCAAAATTAAAAACTTCTTTGCTCAAAAGACACCATCACAAAAAAGAAAAAAATAACCCACAGAAAGGGAGAAAATATTTGTAAATAATATATCTAACGAGGGACTTACAACATATGAAGAACTCTTACAATTCAATAATAAAAAGATAAATAGCCAAATTTTAAAATGGGCAAAGGCCCTAAGTGGCCATTTCTTTAAAGAACACATACAAATGATCAATGCGCACATGAAAAGATGCTTGACATCTTTAGTTACCAGGGAAACACAAATCTGAACCACAATGAAATATCATTTCACATCCCCTAGACCAGTAATCATCAAAAGGACAGTAACAAGTATTGGGGAGGATGTAGAGAAATTAGACCCTTCATACATTGCCGGTGGGAATGTGAAATGATGCAGCTTCTTTGGAAAACAATTTGAGAGCTCCTCAGATGTTAAACATAGTCACCACATGACCCCACAATTCCAGTCCTAGGTATATCTCCAAGAGAAATTAACATATGCATTCATATAAAAATATGTACATTGATGTTTATAACAGCATTATTCCTAATAGCTAAAAAGAAACAATCCAAGTTTCCATCAACTGATAAGTATAAATAAAATGTGGTACATAGCTATATACTAGAATATTCAACCATAAAAAGGAATGAAGTACTGATACATGCAACAACACGGATAAGCCTTGAAAACATGATATTAACTGGAAGAAGACAGTCACAAAAGACCGCATGTTCTATTATTTCATTTATATGAAATGAACAGATTAGGCAAAATCTATAGAAAAAGTTAGATGAATGGCTGCCAGGGCCTGGGAGGAGTGGGAATGTGGAGTGACTGCTAATGAGTATGGAGTTTCTTTTTGGGATGACGAAATGCTCGACATTTCATCAATTAGACAATTGTGATGGTTGCACAATTCTGTAAATATACTAAAAACCATTACATTGTGCATTTTAAAAGTGTGTATTTGAAGGTACATGCATTATATCTCAATAAAGTCATAAAGGAAAAGAAAGAGAGAAGGGGAGGAAAAGAAAGGGGATGGAAGAGAGGAAGGTGGTATAGAGAAGAGAGTAAAGAAGATGAGAAAATGAGAAGAACAGGACCTGCACATATGGGTTTTCCCCTCAATAAGAAATAAAGAGTAAAGGGAAGGATAGAGAGAGATTTGAACACAGTCTCAGAATTAAAGACAATACATCATTGGAAAAAAGGGGGGGGGATTAAACAGATCATCGCCGTGGATTATAAATTGAATCTTAAATTTTTGGAGAGATGAAAGTAAAATACTACAATTCCTCCTATTGAATAATTTTATTACCATATGATGATTTCTATTATATAGCTGTGTAGAGATTGAGCCATGTAGGGCCCTAGCCTTTTATCGAGTTTATATTATAAAAGAGGATTGTCCAAAGAGCACACAGGTGAAAATACTTGATTTGACAAGCAGTTTTGGGAATTTCACCAATGGTGACATCTGAGCTGCCTCTCACAGGATGAGTAATAATCAGAGGTGATCCAACAGGCAGAGTATTGTATGTAGAGGGATCAGTTCATGGAGAGGCATGTTGATATGAAAGAGCGTGGCATAGAAGAGAAATATGAGGGAGAGGTGCAGAGAAGTCTCAAGGGGTTGGTTAGGAAGTAAATGTTCTTTTATATTATGGAATGAAGTTTTAAATTTATCCTATAAATAACAAGGCAGGGTAGGTGTAATTAATACTGGGGAGCTCTGCCCAGATTTCCTCTTCCCGGCCCATGCACCCATTCCCACACTGTACGATTCTAGCTCCTGCTCCTCTTTTAAAATTGCCTTAGCTGGGGGGAACTGCCTCACCCAATGACAGGCTCTCGCAGGGATATACATTCAAATCTTTTGCCTCAATTTGGGGTAACTCTGAAGGGCCATCCCAGCTCCAGAGTAGAATTGGCTGAGGCTTCAGTTCCAACCACACTGAGTCAGCTTCTTCTGCCCAACACTATCTTCCTTACTTCCTTAGAAGTGTAACTCCTATGCATGCTCCCCAATAAACAGTCTGCATACAATTCCCCATCTCCAGAGAGCCCAATCCAAGATATGGTGTATATTATGTGACATCAACAATTAAAAGGCAACAAAGAGAAACCAACCAGGAAAGGAGACTTAAGAATATCAGTGTAAGAGAGAATGGAGAACAAGAAAAGAATAATAATATCAAAGTCAATGAAAAATCAATTTAAAAGGAAAGAGTGGTCACCAGTGTTGAGTGCCATTGAAAATAAAATAAGGACTTATCAATCAGGCTTTTTACCTTCTCAATTGCCTTTCAATTTTTGAAGATTTTATTTATTTATTTATTTATTTATTTATTTATTTATTTATTTATTTATGAGAGCACAACCATGCGAGAGTAAGAGCACGGCGAGGGGTTGAGGGAGAGGGAAAAGCAAACTCCCCCTGAGAACCAAGCCCAATGAGCCCCAATGCGGGGCTCCATCTCCAGATTCTGAGATCACGACCTGAGCTGAAATCAAGAGTTGGGTGCCCAACCAACTGAGACAACCAGGCACTGCCCCCCCCCTTTCAATTTTTCGATTGATTTTTAGATTAGATTTTTACAGATAAGTCTTGATCATTTTTTTCTCCTATGAAGTTATAATATAAATAAGTTTGCTCCTATAGTTATTACAAATGAGAAATTAAAATTGATCATAAAGACAATTGAAGAACTGACTTAAGAATTTAGGAAAAAGAATTATATTAAGAAAGTGTAAAGCAAATGAATGGGATCTTAATGTTTGGCATAGAATAAGCACTATGTGTATTAGCTTTATTTTTATTTGTGTTTCCTAACAGTGTGTTCATCTTAGCGCATTTTCCACTTGACAGCATCATTTGATGTTTTAAAGCTGGGAAAAATGTGAACAGATGGATTAGAATTATATATGAAAAACATTTCTCTTGATTTTCTTTTATTCATCAATTCACTTGACATGTATAGTGATTTTGAAAAATGATTCTAAAGTCAGAATGTCTGGATCTAAAACCCAGTACTGGCACTTACTAATTGTGTAGCTAGGAACATATTATACTAATTTCTCTGAATCTCAGTTTCTTCGCCTATAAAATTGGAATACTAAGAGTATGTATTTTATAGGACTGTTGTGAAGAATTCCTTACTTACATGTGAAAGAAATTCTGAACAGTGTCTGGCACATAGTAAGAGCTCAATGAATATTTGTTAGAATTATTATTTATAAAGCTAATGAACTTCAACTATGAATGCCAGGTACTCTCTTAGGTTCTGGCAGTATAAAATTAAATAAATCATAGTGCTTACTTATAAGGAAATGAATATCTAGATGGAAAATAGATATGTAAATAATCATGATAATACAGAGTACTAAGTACTAATAAAGATAAGGAAAACTTGCTTTGAGATACAAACAAAAAGGGAATTTAGGGCATGATAAGGTGTTTCATTTTGTTTTTTTAAATTTTATTTTTAAGTAATCTCTACTCTCAATGTGGGGTTCCAAGCTCCAACCCTGCGATCAGGAGTTGCATGCTCTACCAACTGAGCCAGCGAGGTGCTCCATGATAAGGCATTTGAACTTGATTTATAAGGGACTAGGAAACTTGGAAGGTTTCAAGAAAGGAAGCAGAATTTCTAGACCTATGTTTGAGAGAGAAAACTCTAGAAGCAATGTAGAGAATACATTAAAGAAGACATGAATTTTGTGATTATTGTAGCACAGCAGGCAAGAGAGGCTTACAGACCTAAACCAACACAGAGGAAATAGGAATGGAGAAGAAACGTGCTGGAGAGCACAACCAGTGAACCCACCTAATGACTGTTAGATGAGGCTATAAGGGAGAAGTGTGAATCAACGAGGATGACAAGGTCTCTAGGTTTGGATGATATCCCAGATAATCATACTATTAATAAACAGGAGTATAGAAAGAAAAACACGCTTAGGGGGGAAGTTTCTGTGGTACTCACAGGTGTTCATCGAGGTGCTTATGATATACCTAGGTAAGTATTTGAAGTACAAATCCAGAGATCAGAAGACCATTATGTATTTAAGATTTATCAATAGTGGGGTGTCTGGGTGGCTCAGTCAGCTAACTCAGCTCAGTCAGCTAAGCATCTGCCTTCAGCTCAGGGTCCTGGGATCAATCCCCGCATCAGGCTCCCTGCTCAGTGGAGAGCCTGCTTCTCCCTCTCCTCTGCCCTGCACTGCCTCCCCCTGCCAGCTTGTGCTATCTTAAATAAGTAAATAAGTGAATAAATAAAACCTTTAAAAAAAGATTTACCAGTAGTATCTAAAATTGAGGGAACAGATGAGACTGATCAAAAAAAAAGAGAGAATTTTGTGGGGAAATTTGTAAGAATTAAAACACAACAAGGTACACAGGCATGCCTTTAAATGGACAAGCCATTAGATCCTCTTGAATTAGTTTTTTCCAAAAAGACATTAGAACAGTGTTGGCATTTTTATTCAAGGCATAGTGAATTACCTTTCTTCCATTATCTAGTACCACAGTGGTATACTTATAATTCAGCCTACATATTTCATATAGTCTTGCCAAATTATTGTACACACTCCTGACCTCCCTTTTATAATGTTTCTCACAATTATATAATAATCGTTAATATGTAGCAATTATTCTAGTAACTCACTTTACTATTACAACATCTCTATGATGTAAATATGATTAAAAAATGAAAAGGTTTTAAAGACTATGACACCATATTTATTATCTTCTTTCATCATAATATTAGAGGTCAATAGTTATAATTAAAGCAATTATTATGTGACAGGTATAATGACTATGATATCCACCATTGTTTCAAAACCACACAAGTGAAGCACAGAAGTACCTGTGATTAAAACATAGCAAGTGGGCTCTAGTTCTAATCATTATTTTATAAGCTTTAAGAGTATTTGATGAGGAAGAAAGCACTGAAGTGGGTTCCTGAGAACTATAAAACTTTTAACCAAAATTCACTCTATCAACTTACCAATCAAACATGCATAGAATATTGACATTGTGAAGATACTCACTAGACAGATGAATACAGTGGAGTCACATCAACAGCCTGACCTCAGAACACAACCACCTCAACCTTTATGTCCATGATATTTCTAATCTTTGTCATTATAATGACAAACAAGCCATTATAATGTAATGTAAGCTATAATATGTATATAGAGTCTTAATATGAAAATGAGATGAAATAAACCCCGCAGACAGCAGGAAAACTTCAGAATTCTGCCCTGTGGATTTACGATGCAGGAAATGGAGGCTTAACTAAGGTGGAAAAGCTGAAGAAAGATCTAAACTCTTTTACACAGAGATAGCGATCAAACGTACTCCACAGCTGAAATCATAATTTTTCTCAGATAACCCATAAGTAACTGAATTTGCTTTCCCTAATATTAATCTTGCTATCCTGCTCCTGGGCAAATTGTTCTTCTTTGGCTCGGTGTTAGCCAATTAACTTGTCCAAGGACAGCAAAGAAGATTCATTGATCTACTGCTAGTCTATGGTTCTTGTTTTAATAAATTGCCTTATTTTTCTTCCAATGACATCCAGTCTATGGTTGATTATCTCTCTCATATCTAAGTAAACTCAGCTGTTTGCTTTGCTTGCTTGTTTGTTGGTGTGTTTTCCAGCTGTTTTTAAGCCAACTAAATGACTCTAAGCTATCAGAAGCCTACTGAGTCATCAGAAGCACGCAGCCTAAGCAAGCACCTCATCCAGATCCCGCAAGTCCTATCTTCTTTTCTCACTTCTCCTGTGAGTGTTATTGTTCAGGGATCAAACTTGTTGGCTCTTGCATGCCTGAACCTGGGTGTTGCCAAATCTGATTTTTGTCCACAAAAATTGCTGTTAAAATAATGCTGAGTAGTTGTTTTCATGGAGGTCTCACAGGTGTTAGGAGACTGGGGAATTTGGTTGTTCTTTATGTGTCTTGTTTGCTTGTCTGTCTTAGAAATTCTGGTATCTCCTGATATCTGTTTGCTACCAGATTATGAGGTAATATAGTCAAACTTGGCTGGTCTGAACCTTGGAGTTGAAAAACTGCCCCTGTGACATCCTACCTCCCTGATTCGTCAACTCTTCCAACTACTGCCAGAACTTCATGTTGTTTGTCTTATGCTCTATATTTTCTTTTGTCAGTTCTTTGTAGGTCTTTGTATTGAAAGAAAGAGAAAAGCCCTTTCCTTTCTTTGGAAAAGAAAGACATGTAAATTATCTGTTACTGTGTAACAAACCACACAAAACGTAGTGGATTGAAACAATTTATTATTTCTCCACATTTTTGTTGAGGTTCTTCTGCTGATCTCACCAAGGCTCACTCATGCAGTTGCAATCATCTGTGACTTCACTGGGGCTGGATAGTCTAAGACAACTTCTCAGTCATGTCTGGGGTCTCAGCAGGGACTGGACTCCTAGGCCAGCTGGGCCTTTCTCCACGTGTTTCATGCTGGCTTCTTCACACTGTGGCAGTAGCGTTCAGAAAGGGTAAGACTCAACGCACAAATGCTTATCAAACCACTGCTTGTGTGGATTTGCTGATATCTATCAGGAACAAGTCACACAGCCAAGTCCAGTGTCAATGTGGAAGAGATACATAAGACATACACAGAAGTGTGATACAGAAGGGTAAGGCAAGGAAATGAGTCTTTTATAACACTCTGCTTATATTGGCAGCTCTTTTTGTAGCTGGACTGATTCCCTCTCGTTATCTCCCTTTCTCTTTCGGGAACCTTCTCAAGATTGGTTGGTAATAGAGATCTATCGCCTGTGCACACTATAGGGATATTCAGTACAAAAAGAGTGATCTTCAAAGGGAAGAGAACACGGAAAAATTAAAACTGGTTTTGTACAGCTTGTAAAATAGAGCTGGGCTTCTAAAATAGCTTTGCTTGGTGTGCATTTCAATTTTGTGAACAAGCTTGAATGTCATTGGAATGAGAATGACTGCTTCTGGCTTCTCTGGGGCGTTGTGACAATCTGAGAACTCAAGGATTCAACATTCATGGCTTTTGTTTTATTTTGTTTTGTTTCCTTCCTCTTGGAAAAGAAATAAGAAAGTCCCATGGAAATATACACGAATGAGCCAAGTAAAGATGTGAGGGAGAGCTTTCTGTAAACTATAATGAGGTGTTACAAAATCCTACAGAACTTATAAGTTGACCCTGTCCAGAAAGTTCTCTCCAAAAAGCACATCATAAAATATGAGGAAAAGCAACCTTACATTCTTCCAGAGTTCCCTCCCTTGCTCAGGGGTTTATAAGATTCGTCTACTAAATATGAAATATTTTCTAAACAAATGGCACATTTTTGTCTATTTCTCAAGAAAATTTTACAATGTAATTATAAAGTCTTAAATTTAAAGGAACTCCTGTTCTCGTCGACTTATAAAGACTAATAAGACATTCAATAACCTTTAGAAAGCAGATGAATGCTTTCAGTGTGCTGACAATTTATAAAAGCCTCAGAGGCTTGTTGATACTTTGTTAACACAATGACAGAGAAGAAAACAGTATAAAGTAGAGAAGGAAGAGGAGAAGGAGTTGCTTAACTGTAAATTAAATTCATGGTCTTGGTTACAAAGTTTTAAGAAAAGGGCCAGAGAAATACCAGTGGTTATCAGGTTAGAAAACAGTGGGGAGAAAATTATTTAAAAAAACAATACTTTTAAACAAATGTTTTAAACTTTAGATAGTCATATAAATACAGGGGAAATTATATAAGGATAAGTTTTGGTTATATTTCTATCAAGATGAATCCTTGAGCAAATTAATGGGCTTGATAATTGGGGTTTAAAAATAGTTATACTTTCTCCCTGATTTTAATATAGTGTAAAACATGTTAGCATAATATTATTTTCTCATGGAAAGCCTAATTAATTATAACTTTCTTGATTTCCTATACTGATCTTTTACTGCCATTAAATGTATAAAGTTACAAACATATAAAAATTATGGTTCAACTATCTTTTGAAAGATTCACCCTTATAAACTTCAGACAACCACAAATCATACAGTCCTAGTAGCTTTGCTCATACTACCTATAAAAATTTTTAAATATCGTAGTTCTCTGAAGAATTAGACTGTGTTTAAGTTCAACCTCAAACAAGATTTCCAAAATCCCTGAGAACATAGACTAGTGTATAAATTAATTTAATTAAGTTAAAATAATCTTAGACTACCTGGACAATTCCTAAGTAGATCTAAATTCATAAAATACAGAAAACAAAAACAAGCAAACGTAGTTTTATCATACATGTGTCTATCTCTTATTTGTATACATTCTATATCGATCATTAGTTCATAGTTTAAAAGAGATATGCAAATAACTTTAGGTCCTGCTACTATACATGGTCATGTTTGCACTTATACTTCACAAATATAAAAGAGATGTAGAAAGGTACTCATAGAATATAAGCAACTTTCACTGGAGTCCTATCAGGGCGAAATGCTGGTCTATGATAGATCATTCTCAGTTACCTATCTCCTAGTTCTTCTGTGAGAATTCCAAAGTTAATTGCTTTGGTTAAAGATGTAGCTAAAATGGGTGATATACTCATTACAAAGAAATATGAATATAAAGAGGATGAACGTGTTTTATCCATTTGTTTATCAAGGGAACTGTTGAAATTGTATTAAGTTGATGAATTAATGTAGCATATATAATATCTTACATATTAATAAGGCAAGTATATTTTAAAGCTGAAGTTAAAAGTTTTAAATTTGTCATTTAACCATATGTGTATTTAAGTATGTTTCAAAAATGTACATCTCAAGGTAATAAATTATTAAACAAAAAAAATTTTTTAAGATTTTATTTATTTATTTGAGAAAGACAAGTGAGCAAGAGAGAGAGCACAAGCCAGGGGGTGGAGAGGCAGAGGGAGAAGCAGGTTCCTTGCCGTGGAGGAAGCCTGACTTGAGGCTCAATCCCAGGACCCTGGGATCACGACCTGAGCCTAAGGCAGAAGCTTAACCGACTGAGCCACCAGGTGCCCCTAAATAAAATTATTTTTTAAAGTGTTAATAATTCAGATACTTGGTCTCTGACTATATTTTCTGGGTTTTTTCTCCATCTTTACTCAGCTATAATTGGCATACATTATTGTGTAAGTTTAAGGTATGCAACATGTTGATTTGGTAAACATATATTGCAAAATGAGTACTACCATAGTGTTAGCTAACACCTCCATCATGTCAAATAATACAAATTTCTTTTTGTGGTGAGAACATTTAAGATCTACTCTCTTAGCAACTTTCAAGTGTATAATAAAGTATTCTAACTCTAATCACCAGGTTATACATTAGATCCTCAGATCTTATTCATGTTATACCTGGAAATTATACGCTTTAACCAACATCTCCCATTTCCTCCAACCGCCAGGCCCTGGAAACAGTGTAGTCTCTGTTTCTGTGAGTTCACCTTTTTTTAGATCGCATATGTAAGTGATATCATGCAATATGTATCTTTCTCTGACTGACTTCATTTAGAATAATACCTTCAAGTTCCTTCTCTATTGTTACAAATGGTAGGATTTCCTTCTTTTTCATGGCTAAAAAAATATATGAATACATCTTTTATATCCATTCACCTGTTGACCGGTACTTAAGTTGTTTCGACATCTTGGCTATTGTGAATAACACTGTGATGAACATGGGAGTACAGACATCTGCTTGAGATCCTGTTTTCATTAAATTGAACATATACCCAGAAGTGGGATTACTGGATCATATGGTAGTCTTATTCTTAATTTTTTGAAAGAACTCCATACTGTTTCCCATAGTGGCTGCACCAATTTACAATCTTACCAATAGTGCACAAGGTTTCCCTTTTCTTCACAACACTTAACTTTTGTCTTTGCAGGAAGGCCATTCTAACAGGTTTGAGGTGACACGTCATTGTGGTTTTGATCTGCATTTCCCTGATGATTAGTGATGTTTGGCACTTTTTCATGTACCCGCCGGGCATTTGTGTGACTTCTTTGGGAAAATATTTTTTCAGTTCTTCTGTCCATTTTTTAATCAAAATGTTTTTTTTATTGAGTTGTAGAAGTTCTTTATATATTTTGGATATTAACCCCTTATCAGTTTTATGATTTCTAGATATTTTCTCCCATTCCATAGGTTGCCTCTTCATTTTGTTTTCCTTCACTGCATAGCAGCTTTTTTAGTTTGATGTAGTAACACTATTTTTGCTTTTGTTGCCTTAGCTTTGGGTGTCAAATCCAAAGACCAATGTTAAGGAGCTTCCATCTATGTTTTGTTCTAGGAATTTTATGGTTTCAGGTCTTATGTTCAAATATTAATCCATTTTCTGTTTATTTTTGTATATGGTGTAAGACAGGGCTCCTGTTTCATTCTTTTACATGTGACTATCCAGTTTCCCAAACACATTTGTTGAAGAGACTATCTTTTCCCCATAGTATATTTTCTTTTGTTGTAAATTAATTGACCATATAAGCATGGGCTTATTTCCAGGCTCTTCTATCTGTTCCATTGATTGATGTGTCTGTTTTTATGCCAAGGCCATATTGTTTTATTATAGCTTTTGTAATAGATTTGAAATCAGGAAGTATGATACCTCCAGCTTTGACCTTCTTTCTTAAGATTGCTTTGGCTATTCAGTCTTTCATGGTGCCACACAAATTTGAGTATTGTTTATTTTTGTGGAAAAATTCCTCTGGAATTTTAATAGGGATTGTGTTGAATCTACAAATCACTTTGCATTGTACAGACATGCTATTTTACATTGTACATCATGCTATTTTAATATTAATTTTCCAGTACAGGATCACAGAATTATTGTTCCATTTATTTGTGTCTTCTTCAGTTTCTTTCATCAATGTCTCATAGTTTTCATTGGATAAACCTTTTGCTTCCTTGGTTAAATTTATTCCTAATATTTTAGTCTTTTTGATGCTTTGTAAATGGGGTTATTTTCTTAATTTCTCTTTCCAATAGATCGTTGTTAGTGTATAAAAACACAACTGATTTCCATGTATTGATTTTGTATCCTGAATCTTTACTGAATTCTGGTAGAATTTTTAAGATTTTCTATATATAATTGTATCAGGAAAACTTGGTTCAGTTTACTTTCACACAAAACACACTTCTAATCACAAATATATATATTATATATATATAGTCTAGTTAAAGGTTTGTCAATTTTTATTATCTTTTCAAAAAAAGAACAGCTCTTGGGAGTCCCGGGTGGCTCAGTCGGTTAAATGTCTGCCTTCAGCTCAGGTCACTATCCCAGGGTCCTGGGATGGAGTTCTCTATTGTGCTTCTTGCTCAGCAGGGAGTCTGCTTCTCCCTCTGCCTGCCACTCTTCCTGCTTGTGTTCTCTCTCTCTCTCTCTCTCTGACAAATAAATGAAATCTTTAAAAAAAACAAAATAAAAAAAAAGGAACAGCTCTTAATTTCATTGATCTTTTCTATTATCTTTTTTGTCTCTATTTATTTCTACTCTGTCTTTGCTATTTCTTTCCTTCTACCAATTTAGGCTTAGTTTTTTCTTTTCTACACCTTGAGGTATAAAGCTAGGTTGTTTATTTGAACTCTTTCTTTTGCCTTAATGAGGCATTTATTGCCATGAACTTCTCTTAACAACTGCTTTTGCTACATCCCCTAATTTTGGTATGTTCCGTTTGCACTGTCATCTGTCTCAGTATATTTCTGGGGATTTCTCTTTTGATTTATTCTTTGATCCATTGGTTGTTCAGTAGCATGTGGTTTGATCTCTACATACTCATGAATTTTCCAGGTTTTTCTTATAACTGATTTCTAGCTTCATACCACTGAATTTGGAAAAAATGCTTGATTTGATTTCAATCTTCTTAAATTTATTGAGACTTCTTTTGTGACCCAATATATAATCCACCCTGGAGAATGTTCCATGTGCACTTGAGAAGAATGTATATTCTGTTGCTGTTGAATGGAATATTCTGTAAAAGTCTGTTAAGTCCACCTGATCTAACATGTAATTCAAGACCTATGTTTTCATTGATATGCTGTCTGGATGATCTATCCATTGTTGAAAGTGGGATACTGAATCCTCCTACTATTGTTATACTGCTATTTCTCCATTCAGATCTGTTTTGCTTTATATTTTTAAGTGCTCCTATGTTGTGTGCTTAATTATTTACAAATTTTATATCCTCCTGATGAATTGACCCATATACCATATAAAATGACCTTTTTTGTCTCTTGTCTGATATAAGTATAGCTACCCCTGCTTTCTTTTGGTTTCCATTAACATGGAATATCTTTTTCCATTCTTTCAATTTCAGTCTATGTGTGTTCTTAAAGGTGAAATTTGTCTTATTTTTTTAATCCATCAGCCACTGAATTGGAGAATTTCATCCATTTACATTTAAAATAATTGACAGATATAGATTTTTTTCCAAACTTTCCTATTTACCCTTCTATAGATGAAAGGACATCTAACTTTCAATGAAGAAAAGACCAATATAGAAGTATAAGGTCTTAAACACAATCTTTTTCTTTAAAGATTTATTTGTTTGAGAGAGAGAAAGAGAGAGAGAGAGACAGCACCAGCAGGCGCAGCAGAGGGAGAGAGAGAGAGAGAGAATCCCAAGCAAACCCATGCTAAGTGCAGAGCCCAACACGGGGCTCGATCCCAGGACCCTGAGATCATGACCTGAGCTGAAACCAGGAGTCAGACCCTTAACCAACTGTGCCACCCAGGGGCCCCTTAAACATAATCTTTTAAATTAAATTTCCTATCCAATTTGTTCCTGTTTTCTCGAGTGTTTGCACACTGGCAGGTAAAATACTGTCAATCAGGTGATGCTTCCTTAAATTTCATTTCTACTGGGGCACCTGGGTGGCTCAGTCAGTTGAGCATCCAACTCTTGATTTCGGCTCACATCATTATTTCAGGGTTGTGAGATGGAGCCCCGAATCCTGCTCTGTGCTCAGCGGGGAGTCTGCTTAAGATTCTCTCTCTCCTCTCCCTCTGCCCCTCCCCCGCTCTCTCCCTCAAATAAATAAATAAAATCTTTTTAAAATGTTCATTTCTAGGGCACCTGAGTGGCTCAGTTGGTTAAAGTGTCTGCCTTTGGCTCATGTCATGATCCCAGGGTCCTGGGATCGAGCCCCGAGTCGGGCTCCCTGCTCAGTGGGGAGCCTGCTTCTCCCGCTCCCTCTCTGTTCCCCCTGCTTGTGTGCACATGCTCTCTCTCACTCGCTCTCAAATAAAATCTTTAAAATAAATAAATCAATAAATTTTTCATTTCTATTGATGTCCCAGTCCTTAATCTTGACCCAGTCTCCTTTCTGAATCCACAAGCTTGGTAGTTGGATTCCCTATACCTTAGGGCACTGTATTGATTACCTGCTTATGGTCTATTCTCTCTACATCTAGTTTCCCATCTGGCTTTTCATATACACTCCAACAAACTTTGCTACAAGACCTGCTACTCTGTCTCCTGGGGCAGCCCCTAGAGTTTCTCACTTTTAACTGGAGAGCCTCATCCAATGTAGGACAAAAATGAGATCCTATGTCAAACCATCACGTTGCCCCAACATAGGAGGTGATGGCTGAGATAGATAGAATCCCTAGAAGCCAATATTTGGGAAATCTTGTCAATCTGAATAATGAAAGTTTCTCTCTCTTGCTTTCAGAATCCCGATGTCATTATAAATCCTCCCATTATATTTCCTACACCCCCAAAACATACACACACACCCTTTTGCTGACACTCAGCCTTAACTGCTTGAGCAATTTCTTCACTGTCTTGAGAACAGGAATAGAATCTCAAATATACCAGGAACTTTCCTAACCTCCCTACAAATCACCTCACCTTCCACCTTCATAGATGAGCAAAAGGGTCTATGCTGTACCTCAGTAAAGAGTAGAAGCTACAGATCTCTTTATTGAAGGTTAAACTATCAGGAGAAAAAAAAAAAAAACAACAGCAAACCTATATAAAAATGTACAGCAAGAAATGAGAGCAATGTTCTGATGATTAAGAAAGAAGAGGATAAAATTTCACACAACTAATTTTTGTGCCAAAAGCAAAAGAAAATCTTAGAAAATATTTACTTTGTGTTCTCAAGAATATTTAGAGGACACTAGATTAAACAAGAGTAATTGGATAAGAAGATGCCAGGGCAATCAAGTTTCTGTTAACCCATACAGTATGTTTAGCAAATTACAAAAAAAAAAAAAAAAAAAAAAAAAGTGTCCCTTCCTTCCCTGCACCAGGTTGCAGATCTTAACTAGCAGAACCTAGACTCAATTTTAGCTTCCAGACCCACCTTTAGTTAGAGGCATTTTTGCAAAGAAAAATTTTTGCACTGGGATGGCAACCAATGGTATTTGGAGGTGGGGCCTTTGGGAGATAATTAGATTTAGATGAGGTCCTGGGACCCCCATAATGGGATTAGTGTCCTTATAAGAAGAGGAGAAAAGGGGGCACCTGGGTAGCTCAGTTGGTTAAGCATCTGATTCTTTTTTTTTTTTTTTTTTTTGAGATTTTATTTATTTATTTGACAGAGATAGAGACAGCCAGCAAGAGAGGGAACACAAACAGGGGGAGTGGGAGAGGAAGAAGCAGGCTCATAGCAGAGGAGCCTGATGTGGGGCTCGATCCCAGAACGCTGCGATCACGCCCTGAGCCCAAGGCAGACGCTTAACCGCTGTGCCACCCAGGCGCCCCAAGCGTCTGATTCTTGATTTCAGTTCAGGTCATGATCTCAGGGCTGTGGGTTAGAGCCCTGACTTGGGCTCCACACTCAGGGCATCTGCATGAGATTCTCTCCCACTCCTTCTCCCTCTCCCTCTGCCCCTTGCCCTACATGCACTTTCTCTCTCTCTCAAAAAAAAAAAAAATAAATAAATCTTAAAAAAAAAAAAAAAAAGAGGAGAGAAGATGATGCTGGGACATAACAAGAAGGTGGTTGTCTGCAAGGGAGGAGGTGTCACCAAAATCCAACCATGCTGACACCCTGATCTCAAACTTCCTAGCCTCCAGAACTATGAGAAAATAAATGTCTTATTTAAGCCACTCAATCTGTGGTATTTTGTTATAGTAGCCTAACTTAAAACAGTTTATAGCCATCTAGTTGGGGATTAGAACTGGTCTCTAGTTTTCTGAGGGAACAAACTCTGAGGGGATGGTCAAACACTAGGGATTCAAGCGAAAGTAAGAAATTCAGCTCCAGGGACAGAGGAAGACACGTTAGATAGGATTTCTACCCATACACAATGAAAGCAATTAGGAGGTCATACTTCAATGCCATCCTCTAGACATTCAGAGACAAGGTATAGACAGATTATCTTTAGCCTCCACAATCAGGCAAAGGGTTAACTCCAAATGTATCTCTAGGCTTTGTTCTCTTTTTTTTTTTTTAAAAAGGATTTTATTTATTATTGTTTATTTATCTGAGAGAGAAAGAGAGCAAGCATGAGGGGCGGAGGAGCAGAGGGAAAGGGAGAAGCAGACTCCCCGCTGAGCAGGGAGCCTGATGTGGGGCTCAATTCCAGGACCCTGGAATCATGACCTGAGCTGAGAGCAGTCACTTAACTGACTGAGCCACTCAGGTGTCCTCCATGTGCACTTTAATACAAAAATTTATTTTCTCTATTTGTTGTACACTAACGTATATATGATCATACATGCTAATTTTGTTGTTAATCTATTTTATTCATGATTTTCTGATTTAGCTACTAATTTCTAATGGTGTAGGGGCACCTGGGTGGCTCAGAGCTGACTTAAGTGGCTGATTCTTGGTTTCAGGTCAGGGCACAATCTCAGGGTCGTGAGATGGAACCCTGCATTGGGTGCCACACTCAGCAGGAAGTCTGCTGGAGATTCTCTTTCCCTCCCTCGCTTCCTCTCCCCCCACTCTCTTGCATGTGCTCTAAAATAAACAAATTTTTTTTTAAAATTACTAATGGGGACACCTGGGTGGCTCAGTCATTAAGCATCTGCCTTCAGCTCAGGTCATGATCCCAGGTTCCTGGGACTGAGTCCCACATCACGCTCCTTGCTCAGCAGGGAGCCTGCTTCTCCCTCTGCCTGCTGCTCCCCCTGCTTGTGCTCTCTGACAAATAAATAAATAAAATCATTTAAAAAAAATTTCTAATGGTGGTATGTTAAAATTTCCTAGTGAGATTATAGATTTGTCAGCTTTCCAATATATCTATTATTTTTGCCCCTTATGGGTGTAGGTTCTGTTGTTAACTACATACAAGTATTTTCCATCTCTTTATTTTTATTCCTTCTGTATGGTTTTGTCTTATGTATATCTCTTGCAAGTAACAAATCTGATAATCTTTCAGAAGATGATTTCATGATTAGTGATATATTTATCTCATTTCTGTCATATTATCTTCATGTCCTGTTTACCAATCTTTTCTCTTTTTCTGTTCCTTTTTCCTCTCTTCTATTGGATTGATAAAATACCTTGTTTCTTTTTCTTCCTAACTGCCAGTTGCTGCCCACAGCTTCTAATACATGTGGAATGTTTCTCAATTGGCAAGCTTCTCTCTATATCTCAGTTACAGCTTTTCTGGAGGATGGCAGCTTACATCTTTATGGTGCCTCCTGGGATCCCTTAAATAAATTTTATGTCTGCTACCAATTGTATATGTTCAGGCAGACTATTCCAGACATACTTTCAAATTTTGGTGAGAATCTGACCAGTTTTTTTCACATCATGTGGTAACAGAAAACTGATCACATTTTTAATATGTATATATAGAAAATAATGTTTATAATGATGGAACCTTTCTAAACATAGCCAATGAAAAACCAATAAAAGGTTCTTTCCGCCTTAACTTGATAATCATCTACAATGTTATTATGAAAGCCCTAACCTCTTGCCATTGTTCTGAAACCTGAAAAATACTACATGTAAGGGGTTTCCAAATATATGCCTGGAGAACAGAACAGAAATATCAAAAGAAAGATATTACTCCAATGGAAAAATATCAAAAGGCTGGACAGATTAATACACACAGAAATCTAATATAATCATTAATCAAAACATGCACATTAAAACCAGCTACAAATTTTCACCTATTAATTTGTCAAAGACTAAAAATAAGTAAGACTGGGAAAAAATTGCTAATTTAGTAACAAATTATTTGACATGTGGTTGGCACATAGTAATTATTTAATAGATGTTTGCTATTATTACTCTCAATAATATTATATTTGTTTCTGACAAGGCTAGGCTAGTGGGAATGTAAACTGATAAAACATTATATATATATGAAATTATATCAAAATTCTTAAAAATGTTTATTAGTCCCTTTGACCTGGGAAGTACATGAATTCCAGTAATATATACTAAGGAAATAATTAGACAAATACACAGAGATGCCAGTTTAAAATGGCTATTATGCCAGTGCTTATAAAAATAAAAATATTAATCTACATGTCCAACAATACGAAATTGGAAAATTAAGTTATATTTATGGAAACATTAAAATGATGACAATTATATATTCATACAAAAATATTCATTTTTAAATGCAGATACAAAATTATTTATGTAGGAAAATCCAACTTTGTAAAAAGATTATGAATATAAATGTGTTCTATGCACAGAGAAAAATCTAAAGGCCATATACCAAAATATTAACTTTAACCATTGCTTATTTTCTTCTTTATGCATACCTTTATTTGTGAGATATTTAAATAGTGAGTACTTATAATCAGATGAATCATTCTTATTTCGAATATAAGTCAGTTAAGACCTTGTCAAAACAACTGACCATCGTGCCAGTCCACTATCTTCCTTGTTCCTTGTACTTTGCCTATGCCTGCCTAAACTTGCCTTTGTTAATCTTTGATCTTGAGGCTTTCTTGCACTATGATTCTGACATACTAGTAACTCAATCACTTACAGCCCTAATCTCAGAGTTTTAACTTTGAACCCATGAGACTTTCCTGGTTACAGTCAATGACTCTTCATCTCTATAACTAAATATACATAGCTTTCTGGCAAGTAAAACTGATTCTCAGTTGAAGACTCTGGTTATACTTTTACAATTGCTGTGTCAGCTACATCCAATTAACTCACTGATAATCCCCTTGACAGGTAATCTCCTTGACAAGTGTTGACCTTCTATAACAACTCAGCTCAGCTGTGGACTCTATAGGCCCTATGTTCCAAACTAAAGGCAATATTCCACCTACAACCAGCTGGCCTTGCTCTAGTTTCCTCCCCAGGAGGCTGCTGGTAACACTTTGGATCCTAGCTCCTTAAACTAGATAAAATATCAGATAAACAGTAAATGCTGAGATTTTGACTATTGAAAATCTATTTTAATAAATAAATTTTGGGGGGCACCTAGGTTGCTCAGTCGATTAAACGTCTCCCTCAACTCAGGTCATGATCCCGGGGTCCTGGGATTGAGCCCCACATTGGGCTCCCTGCAGTGGGAGCCTGCTTCTCTCTATCCTCTGCCACTCCCCCTGCTTATGCTCTCTATATCAAATAATAAAATCTTTTTTAAAATTAATTAATTGATTTTTTAAAAATATATAATATTTAGAAAGATTAGACTTATGGGAACTACCTGTTGAATCATATGTTGAATTACAGATTCAAAATATTCACACAGCAAAGAATTATCACAAACCTTCTGGAGGTAGGATAGTTGGCAGGTTAGTTAACGCTTTATTTTATTCCAGGTATTTCTTTCTTTCCTCTTGATACAATTTTTCTTCTTGATTTCTACATAATTCTAGAAAAGTATGTCTCGTCTGTTTCTAAATTTATTGACATAAAACTCTTTTGGGGAGGGGGTGGGTTACTACTTATTTATGACAACTATCCCACAGCCGTGATCCTCTCCACTCAGAAGTTCTTTGAAATGATCCCACGGGCCTTAGTCAATCAGAGGATGGAGTCATTTGACTCACCCATCCTGCAAATGGCCCCACAGATAGCGGAGGTTTCTGACATTGAGCCTGCCTGTCACCTTGTCAACCTCAGCCACATTCATCTGGATGCATGCGTGGCCCTTGGTGCCAATGATGCGGTTGCTGGAGGAGCATTTCCAGGCCAGGAACAGGTGCAGGAGCTCATGGGCGTCATTCTGCATGTCACGAGGGTGCACCTGCTACCACTCACCCAGAAAAGAGGCATAAAACTCTTTATAGCATTTGCCTGTGATATTTTAAAATTTCCACTAAAAATTTTTTTAAATCTCCCTAAATCATACTATCTCTTATAATTTATAAAACTGTTTAAACATTTCTTATCTGTATCAGCCTTGCCAGAGGCATGTCTATTTTATTACTTTTTTCAAGAATCAGCTTTTATCGATTCTACCGCTTATTTTCTACTACATTAATGTCTGCTTTTGCACATAAATGTTTACAGCAGCTTTATTTATAACAGCCCCAGATTGGAAACAATGTAAATGTCTATCAACAAATTGTGCTATACCCAATGGAATACTACTCAGCAAAAAAGGCACAAACCAGTGATACTCTAAATATGAATGAATCTCAAAATTGTGGTAAATGAAAGAAGTCAGCCAGGAAAGAATACATACTGTATGATTCCATTTATATGAAATTCAAAAATAATATAAATAATATAAACTGAGGTACAGTGTCAGAAAACAGATCAGTGGTTGCCTGGAAACAGGAATAAAGAGAAGGATGGATTACAAAGGGGCATGAGGAAACTTTGGAGTGATGAAAATGTTAAATTAATCGTGTGATGGTTTCATAGGTATATAAATATGTCAAAACTCATCAAATCGTATAATTTAAATGTGAGTTAATTGTACATCAATTTACTTTAATAAAGCTGCTAAATAAGAGCTCCAATATATAGAAACAGATGAGTTTATATAATAAGAATACAAGTAGGTACAATTTAGCTTGATTAGCATAGCTCTCTGGAAAAAGAGAAATGGTTTCTGCTTTTTCTGGTTACAAGGACCTATAAGACCTGCTCAACCGGGGTTGAGCCTGTGTGGCTCATTCGTTAAACGTCTGCCTTTGGCTCAGGTCATGATCCCAGCGTTCTGGGATCGAGCCCCGCATTGAGCCCCGCATCAGCTCCCCACTCATCAGGAAGACTGCTTCTCTCTCTCCCACTACCCCTGCTTGTGTTCCCTCTTTCACTGTCTCTGTCAAATAAATAAATAAAATCTTAAAAAAAAAAAAAAAAAAAGACCTGCTCAACTGATTTTAAGCTTTCCTGGACAGATACAACTGGACTTTATGGAACTTGGACAAGGCACCTAAGCACAATAGGACCTAATGACAACTGAACTGGAAGGCAGGTCCTGGAAAGAACTAATCATCTCCATTTGAAGATGTGAGGGTTTGCTTCTTTTTAAAAGATTATTTATTTGAGAGACAGAAAGCACAAGAAGGGGGGAGGAACAGAATGAGAGGCACAGAGAAAGTCAAGTGGATTCTAAGCTTAGTCTGACGATGCTAGGCTTGACCTCATGACCTTGAGATCATGACCTGAACCAAAACCAAGAGTCAGGCACTTTAACCGACTGTGCCACCCAGGCGCCCCGAAGATGTGAGGCTTTCATCTGCCTCCCTTTCGTGGTAATTCCATTTTCCTCTACCCACTGGCTTCCAATGCTCATAGTTTCTGTTCTTCTATAACTTCTAACTTGCATAACTTTGAACATAATGAGCTGTTTAATTGGTGGGTTGACAGTTGCCCCACTACCAACAGATACCTCTTGCACTTTCTTTGATTCAAATTCCCAAGACAGGCAACCTGACTAGCTAAATTCATCTTTTTGTCACGCCACTGGTAAATTGCTGATCAGCTCATGAACTGACTTCCCTTATGTCAGACTGCCCATCCTTTAGTCCAAACAGCTGTGGTCAAGAGGCAGGAAGGTTCACATAGATCAGGACACAACTCCTTTGAAACCACAAACTGTAGGCAGAGCAGATTTCCACAAAAGGGTATGAGAGAAGCCAGTGCTTGACGTCTCTAGTAGACTAATTTCATGCTGAAATTAGCTCACAAGCCAGGTACCTATATGCAGCCCTTGTTGATATTGATAATCACTTTATGCGTGATCACCTTTTATGACCATGCTACTCTGACTTCTGGCCTAAGTAAGAATTCTATTATTACTGCTGCTCAGGCTGAGGTAGTTTCAGCTTCTTTTTAGAATCTGTCAAGGATAGTCCTCTCCCTCTGGCTCTGGACTGTGCTCTCTCTACTCCTTGGTTTCTAAAGGACCTTTCCCTGTGAAGGTAACATTTACTAAGCACTATGCACCTAATCTGATCTCATAAGCATTCTCTTCATCCTTTTATCAGTTCCTAGGACCCAGGAAATCCTGCCCCTGTCCCTAACATGCTCCTCTCTGTTTTCTGGCTTAAAGTAAAGACTGGTTTTACCTTTCAGTGAAACATAGTTCCTTTACCTATTGTGGTCCAAACTAGAATCTGAATTTACACTCTGCTCTTATTTGGGAAAAACTGATCGTTTGAAGTTCCTGAGCCAGCAAGTTAAAAAAACAAAAACGAACACAACCCCCCCCCCTCCACGAATACACAGATTAATCCTTCACGTGTAAAAGAGGTCTTCAGAAGAAAAATTCACCATAAAGATTAGTTCCTGGGATCTAAGCCAAACAGCTACATCTAGTGTTTAAAGTGGGATCAACAATTTTTAAGTAAGATCTTTGCTCTAAAAACAAAAGTGTCACGGAAAGAGAAACTGGTTTTTCAAAGTCAAGATTAGCAAAGCCTTAAGTGACTCCCAGAAGCCTGATAGAGGTACTAATGTAAGTTCCTTTTCTAGGGGCACCTGGGTAGCTCAGTCAGTTGAGCGTCCAACTCCTGATCTAGGATTAGGTCATGATCTCAGGGTCATGAGGTCGGCCTCGGTGCTGGGCATGGACCCGCTTAAGATTCTCCCCCACTAGAAGGAAGGGAAAAATGAAGGGGGAAAATCAGACGGGGAGATGAACCATGAGAGACTATGGACTCCGGGAAACAAACTGAGGGTTTCAGAGGGGAGGAGGGAGGGGAATGGGTTAGCCCGGTGATGGGTATTAAGGAGGTCATGTACTGCATGGGGCACTGGGTGTTATAAGCAAACAATGAATCATGGAACACTACATCAAAAACTAATGATGTACTGTATGGTGACTAAGATAACTTTAAAAAAAAAAAGACTCACCCCCTCTGACCATCCTCCCCCCTTAAAAAAAAATCCCTTTTCTATTAAATAATTTTTCCTACTAATATAATGCAGTATGTGTGGCTTTATTACTATTTCTAGAAAAACAGAGTAAGAGTTCTATTTGAAAAAGGCAAGAGAAAAAAAATCAGGTACCCAAAAGCTTAATGGTGTTGTTTCCCACCAAACACATTAGATTATTACAGTTCTATCATCATTTTTTCTTATTTAACTGAGAGAGAGAAAAAATATAAATACTACCGAGAGTTTTGCACTTGGCTCAAAGTCACTTTATCTCAAACTTTGGTCATAACTCTTAATAATTTATTTTTTTAAGTAACCTCTACCCTCAACGTGGGGCTTGAACTCATGACCCCAAGATCAAGAGTTGCACGCTCTATCAACTGAGCCAGCCAGATGACCCAGGTTTTACTAATTTCAGTACCCATACAGATGATCCTTCCATTAAGTTGGCCTCTTAGTTCTTTGACTTCTTTTCCTACAATAACTTTGTTCTCTGTTCTGTTTCAACTACTTATTTCCATGATGATAACCTAGACCTTGTCTTTGTGACTGTACTCCTCTACCTGACAACCCTCAATCTTTTCAGCTCATTCTCTCCAATGTTTCATTTTCATTAATTTTTCAAACCTACTAGGCATGCCAATCCATCGAACCCACCCCTCCGCACTGGCCCTCATCCCCTCACATCCTAATTTCCAGAAACTCTGAAGAAAGAGGAGTCTGTACTATCAATTTTTCACTTTCTTCTTTCCTCAAATTTCCAACACTTCCTCACTCTCTACCGATAACTTCTCCCTATTTGATCAAGAAACAAAAACAACCTGAAGAAAACCTCCAACTACTCCCTCCATCACATCTACCACACTATCAGCATCTGAACGCATATTCTTACTTTACCTGTGCGAGGATTTTCTCCTCAGAAATGTATGCATACATAGCAAATTTTCATTTAACGCCAAAGGATTTTCACATCTATCTAAAGCTTATTCAAGGGTCCCAGGTTAAGAACCACATAACCACTGGGGTTAAGAATGACCTCTCTTTATGTCATATTCCCATCAGTTAGGGGGAGATGGCAAGGGATGAAGTAACACCGGGAAGCTATTTGAATTATTTCACCTAAAAATATAGTAAAAGTTTTGTGGAACAGAATCCAACTAAAAAAGTGTTCATTGAGAGCTGATTCCATGTTTACCATGGAGCAAAATTTAGAAATACTGTTTGACATGATATCATCCTATACATTACTTAACTGCAAAGGGAAAAATATACCTTTACAACAGAACTGCCTGTTACTACCTTAATCAAACAATCAAACTTACCAGTAACAGTGAGATAAACCTGACATTACACAGTATGACCTAATAAGTAGTCCTGCAAAATACGTTTAATGTAAACTACTCAAGCCTCCAGGAACTTGCAGTTTATAGGAGATACGAGGTTTAGAAGCAAAAATGAATACAATCAGACAACTTAGAAATACGGGATTCTTCAGGACAACTGGCTTTGTTTCTTTAAAAATATCAAAATTATTGGGGGGAGGTATTAGTAAAGAGATTAGATTAAAATTTTATGGTTAAAAGAGACCAAAGAAAGTTAAAACCCACTGCAATACGTAATTATTGATAGGATCCTGGTTCAAAAACAAACTACATACAAAAGGCATTTAGAGGACTACTGGGGAGATCTAAATATTGACTGGATATTAAATGATATTAGAGAATAATAGTTCATTTTCTTAGGTGTGATAAAAGTTTTGTAGTTATATAGGACAACGTCCTCACAGGAGATGTACAGCTAACATACTGGGAAGTGAAGTATCTTACGGTTTCAACTTAGGGCTCTGACAAAAACAAAATGACACCAAACACACACACACATAAGTAAGACAATAATAATTCTTTCCCTATGTTCATCTGTTTTGTTTCTTAAATTCCATATGAGTGGACAATAACAATTTTTAAATCTATGTGATGGGCATAAGGGTGATTTTGTATTTTTTGTTCATCTTCCTTGTTGTTTAAAACGTTCAGAATAAAATTGAAAAAATTAGGGGTGCATTAGTCAAATCCTACACATCTTTTTTTTTTCCCACTAAATCCTACCCATCTTTAACAGTCCACTTTGTGTTTTACTTCAAGCCCTCTTAGAAGGCTTTCTTAATGACTCCAGGACAAACTATGTTCTCTCTGTTCCGAATTTGCCTGGTACTTCGACTTTGAATTTGGCACATAATTAACATTCTGCCTTATGCCCAGTCTCAATAAATACATCATAAATCCCCAGAGGACAAAGTGGAAGGTTCCTGTAGGAAACTACAATAACAGGATATAGGAATGAAAAAGCTAAATTAGAACGAGATCATGGCCGGCCTTTACCAGGCAAAAAAGATTATTTAGCAAGTTAACAAGATGTAGTGGTGACTGATGAGAGCCTAAACTAGCATGGTAGCGATAAAAATGAAAAATCCTAGTTCCACCTGGGTGGCGCACTGGATTAAGGTTAAGCGTCTGCCTTAGGCTGGGGTCATGATCCCACATCCGCGGATCAAGCCCCACACCCCGCTCCCCGCCAGGCAGGGAGCCAGCTTCCCCCACTCCCTCTGCCGGGGCTCCCCCTGCTTGTGCTCTCTCTGTCAAAAAAAATAAATAAAATCTTTAAAAAAACAAGAAAAAAAAAAGAAAAGAAAGAAAAGTCCTGGGAATTATGGGGAACATTACATTCCCCTTGCTCTGGGGCTCTTACTAGCTTTCACAAAATGCTATCCAAACCTGCACAGTTCTATAAATCCCGCCAGCACTGTTAATGTTACAACTTCCGTCTCTGAACTCAGGGTCTAACTGGAAGAGAGAGTGACTTTAAGTAGAATTCTTCAGGCGAACATTCACTTGCGACATTCATTCGCTGAACCAGGAGCTTTAGATAGGTTCATCTTATTTCCAAGGACACTGCACAACCACACACGTGGGAAGTAATAGCCTTGGGAGTATTAGAAAAGGTCAACTTTACCTAAGAGATTGAATTCTCCTGTTTTCTGAAGTACAGCACATCCTTTGGTCTTCGAACCAGAGTCTAATAGTAAAGCGTACTTTGGTTACTTAAAGCAGAAACGATGTGGGTCTGACCGGTTTTCCGGACAGCTGTCAAGGCGGCGGGCAAGGGAGGTTATCTCTCCGCCAGCCGTTGGCGCACACCGCGCAGAGGTCCCTCGCCGCGCCCTCTCACCCAGATTCCCAGCTTGCCCCGCGCCGCCCGCTCCCCCTCCCGCGGCGCCTGCCCGCCCTCTGGCTCCAGCCACGGAACGCGAATCTGGGACCCCTCTCTGCACGGCCCTCCACTGCCTTCGAGAAGTCGCGTCGTGTAAACTCAGGGCTCGAGGGAAACGAAGCCTTTTCGTGGATCACCCCTCCTCGGGACCCCTTAGGCCCCAGATCGTTAGAGACCCCTCCCCCACCTGCCCAAGGTCGTTCGAACGCTGCCGAAAAGGCCTCTCACTACATCGCGCACGCACAACCTTCCCACCATCCTTTTCCCCTTCCTCCCCCTTTCGGTGCAAACGGCTCGCTTTCCTTCTCCAGCCCCATCCACGCTGTGGGTGGGACCAGGGTATTGGCGCGACCAGGGTGTGGGCGGGGCCGGACGGGTCTCGCGCCTAGCGCCAAGGAGGACCCTGGCAGTATCGGCGCGACGCAGTGAATTAGAGACTGAGTATCCGGACCGCGAGTCAACATGGCTGCGGTGTTTAGGCGTAGCTGTGGGGTGAGAGAGAGCAAGGCTCGGTGGGGGTGGGAAATGAAGGTTGTGGTGTTTGGAGGGGGTGGGAGGGAGGATAGCATGGGATGAAAATAGGTGCTGTCCTGGGGTGGGGTGGGGGGACCCCCCCCGTATCAATATAGGCGGCAGTCACTTTGAGAATGCCCTTTTTTTTTCCCCTCCCTCTGGCCCGGGAACTTTCCAAATATTTCCCCCAGAAATCTCACCCTTTCCCGAACGTGAAACTGACTCTGAATTGGGCGGAGATCTCAGAACGAGCGAAGTCCTTGTTTTTGCAGTATGTTTTTGAGAAAACTACTGGCTTTATATCTCCAGCCCAGGAAGAAATCGTAAAGTAAATTTCATCGTGCAATTGATACGTGCTAGAAAGTGTAGATTTCAGACATTATCTTGGGTGCCTGCAAAATTACCAGGAAAAGGAAAATGAAGCTGCTGCTTCTTGGGATACTTAATGTGTATAATAAACGCTTTTGATTTTGGTCTGTGGAGGAGAACGCTTATGTTCCGTACATTACAAAGCAAAAAGAAGAACCTACCGCAGAATTTTGCTCGAAGTTTGTCTATACTAGTCTTGTGGCTCACAGATTCTAACTTGCCTCGCTTAGATGCTCTTTATCTTAACACAAGACTGCCATTTAAATGTTATTTATAATTGAGTTAAGAAATTAATGTTCTTGGCCAAAAAGAGTAGAAGTTTTAGAATTTATAAGAATTCTAATGGATTCTTGCCCAATATTTATTATTGATACGCAAGTTAAGGGGCCCTGAACGCAGAAATTGGGGATTTTAAAGATGTTGAATTTTAACTCTGACACCAGGGGGAAAAAAAAAAAAAGACTCGATTTCCAAATCTCTCCAAGGATAAATGTAGAAGAACCTGATCCAGAAAACTTAACATCTCTGTATCTCTTCTTTGACACTCCCATAAAATGTAAGATTCTTTTATTCCTAAGAAATACACAAAAGCGTTTGATTATAGTTGTGCTATTATTGCAGAATTGAGGCTTGATTGAAGACGCTGTCTTTTGGAGATTTGGAATCGCTTGTTCTGGGCAGAGAGCCCAAAGTAAAAAAAATAAATATTTATATGGCATTATGCCTCCAGGACTCTTATTTTAATCATCTCGACAAATTATCCAGTAGGAAAAGCCTCATTTTCTAGATTTGAAAAGAAGCTACAGTAAGTTTGTAATTGGCCCAAGGTCTTAAAAATACTTGTGGAGTCTAGACTTAAATTAAACCATTCTAAGTCCAAATAATCTATTTCTATATTTCGTATCTACCAAGCCACCTCTCTAAATGGCTAACATTATATATCATTAGCAGATATATGGGGATTGTTCCTGGGCTGTAGCTACTTTTGTATTTTGTTTTATATAACATTTTCCTGAAAAATATGTGAACTTTTTATAAATTATTTTAAATCCACTAATAATTCCCTATTTAAAGTCTCGGCAGACTATTTTACCTGTTTTGTGAGGTCTGATTTTTGTGCACTGGTGTCTAAACACAGATTTAGAAGAGCCAAGATTTTTGGTCTGATTTTTGTGGGATGTTTTTCTTTATTGAATGTAATGACCAATTAGGAGACTGAAATTGAGAGAGCAGTGTAACAAGGTGGTTGATAGTATGGCTTCTCTATAGTAAATGTTAGAATTAGAATCCTGGTTCCACTACCTAATATCAGAGTGTCTTCGGCCAATTTTACTTGAACTTTCTGAGCCTCAGTTTCTTCATATGCAACATAGGAATAAAAATAGTGTCTTAATCCTAGGCTTGACTTGGAGATTCAGTGAATTAATATGTGGAATGTGACTGTAAACCAGTATAGGTTTGGTCTATGATGACTGAACAATAAGGATTAGAGAAACCATGTTTTACTTCCAAAATAAATGTAATGGAAATTGCAAAGAAAATATGAATTTTCATACTCTGGTTATTTTTTTCACAATTGTATAAAGTGTTATTTTGAAAGAGCTATTTGAGATATTTGACAATCTTTATTGTCACTTTAAATGTAGGTGATTCTCTGTATAAGCTGAAGTTGTCATCTACAAAATGGACAGTTTCTTTTTATGGTTTTCAAAAAACATAAGTTTGGTTCTTGGTCTTCTGGTATATTGTTCAGTTTCTTTTCTTAAGAATATTAGAATTGCATAGGGATATTTCCGTCAAATCCTTTGAAGTATGAACTGTGATTTTGTTTTCCTCAAACATTGGAAGGAGTTACAGTATGGTTTCCATTAATTTTAGTAAATGCAAATGGTTACTTTTGCGTACATTAAATTGTCATGAGTATAACAATAGATTGCAAAAGAACAATATATATCTGATACTTTTTTATATATCTTTTTGAAGAAACAGGAGTATATTGCAGATAATAAGAAATGTAGCATAGCAATTGTTTAGAACAGGGTTGGCAAACTTTTTCGTAAAAGGACGGTAAATATTTTCAGCTTTGTGAACCACATGGTTTCTGGCAACTGTACAACTCTGCTGGAAAAGCAACAATAGACAATATGGTGTTCCAATGAAATTTTATTTACAAAACTGGTGCCTGCCATAGTGTGCTGACCACTGTCTTAGAATGTTCTAAGAAAGCCTATAGACAACAGCCCAAAATATAGAACATAGTTTTAGGCTAATTTGTTTTGTTAAATAAAGTGAGGTATCATAGAAAAGAGAATCCTACAAGGGGAAGATTCCCAGAGGCATACCTGTGAGAGTGACAGGGACAGAGTATCAAAGTTAATAGACTAGGAAACTCTTGAACACAGTACTATACCGTCCTATTTTTGCCCCCACCCCAACTTCTCAATCACGAATGTCCTAAAGGTTGTAGGTGAGATTTCCAGAATAGAAGTCCTAAGTGTGGTACTACCCCCGACTATTGTTTGTCTTGGAGACACTCTACTTGAGTAATACAAATACTGCTGATTAGTGTTATTTTCATTGCTTTAAAAAAAATTTCCTTCGTAGTAAGTGTTCACACATCTAGTACTTGGCTTATTTAATATAGTAATTGTTGAAGGCATTTAAGTAATGACTTAAAAACCTATGCTCTTGAGTAAAGTCAAACAAGTTGCTGTACTCACTTGTAATTGCCAGTATTCTCTTATTTGATGTTTAATTTATCAAATTTATTTTAATAAAATTGTCCTTTACAGGTCCTAAAAAGTCTTTCTCGTTTTAACTGGAGATCGCAACATACAAAAGCTGCCCTACAGCATGAACCAAGATTGGGATTTAATTTTGGTATATTTTTTGTTCTTTTGACTTTAAACATATTTGTTATATATATATATACATTTATATTGCACTGTGTATGTATTTGTCTGGAATATATTTATAAATCATCTGTCAATGAATAGAACCAATTACCATCCACAGATTTCCAGTCACACCCATTCTTCCTGGTCTTTTTTATTTCTGCATAATATCCTATGTAGAGATCTGTGTTAGCAGCAGACATAAATATCTGTGCCCTTTTTACTAAGTATGTAACCCTAAAATAAATAACAAATTTACTGATACGTACAGTCTTCAAGTTAGAAATTTGAGTGCAGGGGCGCCTGGGGGGCTCAGTCGTTAAGCATCTGCCTTCGGCTCAGGGTGTGATCCCGGCGTTCTGGGATCGAGCCCCACATCAGGCTCCTCCACTGGGAGCCTGCTTCTTCCTCTCCCACTCCACCTGCTTGTCTCTCTCTCACTGGCTGTCTCTGTGTCAAATAAATAAATAAAATCTTAAAAAAAAAAAAATTTGAGTGCAAAAAATACGTTTTGAACACTTAGATACACCTGCTAATAAGCCAAAGCCTGTTTTGACCCTAAAATATCAGAACTGCAGTTTTGGTACTAATGGATAGGGTTTAAAGTCCTGGGATGAAGGAGTCATGTGGTATTGGAAGGAAAAGGAATAAGATCTCCCTTCCTCTTTGCTCTCTAAAATGAGATCCTGAGCAAAAAAAAATAAAATAATAATCCCTATTTTTAGCATCTGTTGCCTCCTAAAATGCTTCTTGCTTCAAAATTATTACCTTTCCTTTAGTTAAAAATCCATTTTCTCTGGTTTCTTGGTCTCAGAAAATAGTTACAAGGCAGGTCAGATAATTAACTCATACCCAGATACAAATGACAAACTAAAAGCTCTCTAGGGTTATCATTTTTGTTTTTTTATCTTATTTTTTAAGATTGTTAGCTTCTTTACAGTTTTTTAAAGAGAATTAAAGGGAAAATTTCAGGCCATGTGAGGATAACAGCTTAGGGCATTGGATTTTTTCTTATTGTGTTATTAACATAGGTTAGATATAATTGCTATTTAGTTTCAGTTTGTCACATACAGATTCATATTTAGTACTAGGAAACCAGCCGGAGAAATCTGGTGGTTTGTTGAGTAACAGGATGAGATAGATACAGGTGTTGAGGAGGGAGGTTGTAAAGCTTAAGTAAAGGACTAGGGATAACATCTGTGAGCAGTTGTATCTGGCTCTTTTAAAGTGGAGATAACTTTTACGTTTTATTTCTCACATCCCTATACAAATGATTATTACAGTCTTGAGTATGCTTGCTCATTCTTATCTCTGCTTTTGTTCTTATTGTTCTTACCCAAAATACCCTGTATCTCTTTTAAATCTTACCTGTCCTTTGATGTTGGACGTGACCACATTAAAACCCTATGATAGTGTGGATTTGAAAACAATCCAAGTGATCTGCACCTGTCCTCCGTCCGCCACCGTATTCATTTCATTAGTTTTATAACAACAGCACCTCGTATTTTATGTAATAGAATTAGAGTTTAACTTTCTTTTTAACTGTTTAACTTTTTTAACTTTTTTTTTTAACTGTTAACTTTTGAGAAACCCTCCCACCACTTTTACCAGTTGCTTTGTGCTAATTTATAACCTTAAATTAGCTGAGTTTAAAGGAAGAGTAAAATTGTAGTATTGGTATTCTTATATAATATTTGGTAATAAGTTTTATTGGTTTATGGTCACTTGGCATGTCTCATCTCCCTAGGTAGACCGCTTCTTGAGATCAGGGAGTGTCTTATATTTAGTTTCATTTCAGTATGACTAAACATTTGATAAATCTCCTTAGGAACTAATAACAAGTAAAAACAATTTTTTTTTTACTCTCACCAATTGGAAGAGAAAAACGAGTTTATGTCTGTTACTCATTTGTAAAAGCTAGAAATCTTACCTACCTCCTTTGGTACTTGTATTGACATAAGTTTATTTATATTGTACAGTGAAATCTTGCCTAGTCCAAAAGTGTATGGTGGTCTTTGTGGTTTATTTTTGGACTTTCTGGTTAATCAAAAGTTAAAGACTCCATTATAAGTTTCACGTACTGATTTCATAGGACTTTTTCCTCAGTTCATTATCTTGGTTTAATGTTTTCTAAATGACTTTCTATTAGAGCTCACTGAACAGCAGAAAGAGTTTCAAGCTACTGCTCGTAAATTTGCCAGGGAAGAAATAATCCCAGTTGCCGCAGAATATGATAAAACTGGCGAGGTAGGTATATGCATTTTAAGGGGAAAAATTTTTTTTACATATTTTATAAGATTATATAATTGAACTATGTAGATTTTAATATAATTGGTTTTTCTTTTTTATTTTTTTTACTTTTTCTTTCCTTTTAGTACCCTGTCCCCCTAATTAAAAGAGCATGGGAACTTGGTTTAATGAATACACACATTCCAGAGAATTGTGGTAAGCTTTTTTAATATTTTTTAATCCTTGCAGTGTATATGAACGAGGAAAATGGTAAAACCCTACTCAGTCATTCTTTCAAATATTAACTACCATTTTTATAAGTCATTTATGATAAAGGGCTTTCTACCTTTATCTTTCTGTTCAGACTTCAGCGTTTGCCTATTTTTAGAAGCCTTGTATTAACACTTGGAGGCATTTTTCCTTTAAAGCTTGTTTCAACCTTAACTTCATCCTTGATGTTAATTTCTCTTTAGAGTTAGTCAGTTTGTTACATTTTGATTCTACCTTGACTTTACATTTTGTCAAGACTTTTTGTGTGTGAGATTGTCACTCCTTCAGGTGAAAGAGTCAAAGTTTCAGCACAGTTAAATCAAAAATTTTTACAAAATCAAGTTGAAACAGGAAGACAGGTCCAGATTACAAATAGAAAATTTTTTGAAATATTTAAAACTTATTTTAGAGAAGTATAATTTATTACTGTATTAACCAGAACCCAGAACACTTTTTTAGTTTCTTGTTAATTAAAATAGTTCACCTTTATTTCTAATGAGATATACTACATATTATAATGGGATCTTAAAACATTTCAATACTATAGGAGGTCTTGGACTTGGAACTTTTGATGCTTGTTTAATTACTGAAGAATTGGCTTATGGATGTACGGGGGTTCAGACTGCTATTGAAGCAAATTCTTTGGGGGTAAGTTTCTTAGAAAATCAATTGCCTAAGTGAGCCATTAATGAGACAGTACTGCTAGGTTAGGTTAGTTGGTGCAACACAATTTTCTTTAAAAAGAACACAAAAGGGGCGCCTGGGTGGCTCAGTCGGTTAAGTGTCTGCCTTCAGCTCCGGTCATGATCTCCCTCTGCCTGCTTAATGCTCTCTCTCTCTGTGTCAAATAAATAAAATCTTTTAAAAATAAATAAAAGGAACACAAGATTCTACAGTGAAGCCTAGAGTTCTTATTGCGTAAGTTGATCATTCTGTTCCTGTTGTCTCTAGTAATTGGAGTCCTTGCTGTCCTTGTAGGGAAACTGTATACTTTGGCTGCTACTTCAGTGGCAGTTCTTAGATAAGGGCAAGGCCAAAAACTAGCATTCAGCAGAGAAGGATCAGGATGGCTGCGGGCAGTGCTGAATTTAGTGAGCAATTCTTAAGAGGCCTGATCATATATACATCATCATTTGTCCAAAATTTAATTCTTTGTGCATGTTACTACAGTGGATGTTTACATATTGCCAACAAGTCCTATATAACTTAATTTTTGAAAATACTGGATTCCCAGATTTATTTCCTCATGGTTTTAGCTCTCTTAAAGGAAGAATAAAGGCCAATTCTTTGGACTTACCCCTTGGGAGAAAGTAGTTCTCTTGTTTTGAATTATAGTATCTCTGAATTTACATACCTAATAAAAATATCTTGCTTTTTCCAATGTCACTTTTCTTTGGTAGCAAATGCCTCTTCTTATTGCTGGAAATGACCAACAACAAAAGAAGTATTTGGGGAGGCTGACTGAGGAGCCATTGATGTGTGTGAGTATGTGCAGCTGCTGCTTGGGAACAAGGGTGCTCTCTCTTCTTTCAGTGCAAATGTGTACACTGGGCTATAACACATGAAGACAAAAGTTAGCAACATATTTAGGTATCATGGTGTTTCTGGGGTACCAGACAAATGTCATAATCTCCTAGCTTATTTCCGAGGAAGAAATATTTGCTATTTAATGGAGCACTCTGCAGTTTAAGACCTGAGTGATTGTGTCAGGAAGTTCAGATTGAATGTATGACAGTAGGTGTTTGAACTGGTAGTCTTTTGAACTAATAAGAAATTAATGTGACTGAAAAGTTATCATTCTATTTGTTGAATGAATGACTTGGGAAGAATAGTTAACAGATTTTATTTAATTCCCTGAGCACTACTCAACAAATATTTAAATTGGATTTTAAAAAGATAGTTATAGGGGCCCCCTCCTGGCTCATTCAGTAGAGCAAGTGACTCTTGATCTCTGGATCAAGAGTTCAAGCCCCACATTGGGCATGGAGCCTACTTAAAAAAATATATATATATATACACATACACACACACATACTGAGGATCTATTCTGAAAGTGTTTTTACATAAGGATTTTGACTTCTTTTGTTTATCAGTTGAACAGATTTTAAGTTAGGGTGTGATTGTGATACCAAAATACAGTAAATTGTTACTAGTTTTGAACTAATTGTGAAAATTGGTCTGAAAGAGTAGAAAGTAATAGTTAAAAATCAAGGTTTCTTATTTCAGGTACCTAAATTTTAAACAAACTGCTTAATAAAAACATTTATACAGATTTCTTAGTTAATTGGTCACTTTTCAACAAATGAGTTTAGTAGGCTAATTCTCAATATTGTCTAAGAATGTGTGACACATTTAGATTGTTTTCCTGTAGCATATATAATACCTAGAAATAGGTTAAAAAATTTTAGCGTAGAGATGCTTAGGAGAACCAACCTTAATCAACTGATAAGAATATTTATAATTATTGCTTAAAAATAGGTATTTCCAAGATAAAAGCCTTTAAAACGTTCAGGTATTTTAAACATTTTTTGTCTGTTTGTTATCAATACCTTCAGTGTATATAAAAAAAAATGTACTGTAGTCCCTAAGTTATTCTAACTTCTGAATTAATAAAAGCTTACTACATATTTTCCCCCTTCTAATGCATAATAGCAGTAAATGTACCCAAAATAGGAAGTCAGGAATAAAAATGAGAATAGTCAATGCCCTTACATGCACGGAATTTACATGTTATGGAACTCTGCTACTTTGGAATTACAAATGCTGGGTAACCCTGCATTTATCTCAGTATCATTTGCATATGTTATTCTGCCTGGAATACACATTCCTTCTTTATCCCCAAAGAATTGCTTCTTCTTTTTGAGACTTGATATGAGCATCACCTTTAGGAAGCTTTTCCTGACACCCTAAAGCTAATCTAGTTTCACAAGACCGTTGTGTATGACTTTAGTACTTAGATATGTAATTACAATATAGTTAGTACTCATCTCCACTTTTGTGGAAATCTTGAAGATAGGATGTCTTTTATCTCTGGTTTTTCCGTCTCCTGGTTTATAACCTGGTACGTAGTAGATACTAAATAAACATTTGAATGAATGATTATGTGTGAATGAATTTAACTTGGTTGAAGATATCTAACATTTTAATTGATACGGTTTATTGATATCCTACATCTGGTTTTAAATTATATATTAAATGTTTCTACATTTGAGTAGCTTATTTGATTCTCTGAGAACATTCTATTTTTAAGCATTTAAAAATATTTAGAATACTGGCTTAAAAAATAAAATATACTCCTGGTTCTAAACATTCATAATTTAGGGATGCCTGGGTGGCGCAGTCGTTAAGCGTCTGCCTTCGGCTCAGGGCGTGATCCCAGCATTCCGGGATCGAGCCCCACATCAGGCTCCTCCGCTGGAAGCCTGCTTCTTCCTCTCCCACTCCCCCTGCTTGTGTTCCCTCTCTCACTGGCTGTCTCTCTCTCTGTCAAATAAATAAAATTTTAAAAATAAAATAAACATTCATAAAATTAAAATTTAAATTATTTTTATTGTTTCCATATACTTAAGGCTTACTGTGTAACAGAACCTGTAGCTGGCTCTGATGTAGCTGGTATAAAGACCAAAGCAGAAAGGAAAGGAGATGAGTATATTATTAATGGTCAGAAGATGTGGATAACCAATGGAGGAAAAGCTAATTGGTATGTTGTTTAAAACATCTCTGTATATTGCTTGTTAATTACTTCATATCAGAATCTTCCTTCTCTCCTTTATTATTAAAACACCACAATTAAGGTAAGTTTTAGGGGTGCCTGGGGTGGCTCAGTGGGTTAAGCACCTGCCTCCAGCTCAGGTCATGATCCCAGGATCCTGGTATCGAGCCCCACGTCAGGCTCCCTGGGCAGTGGGGAGCCTGCTGCTCCCTCTCTCATTCCCCCTGCTTATGCACTGGATCTTGTGTGGTCTCTGTCAAATAAATAAATAAAATCTTAAAAAAAAAAAAAGATAAGGTAAGTTTTATTCATAGAACTAGAATGTCCATAAAAGATCATAAAGAGTTCAGTTATTTTTAAAAACTATTTTTAAGCCCTGAATTATTTCTTCAAATTAACTCTTGTGAAGTTTAATTTGTAAAAGAAAATAAAACAAAAACACCTGCTCTGGTTGAATGTGAATCCTTCTACTTGGCTTACTGTCTCCACTGTCTGTACCCTATACTAGCATCTCCTTGGAACTGTTCCCTGAAAACTGAGGAAAAAGGAAAACCATTGGTATAGGACACTTCCCTGGTTCTGAACAACAGGCAAAGACAGTCTTGAAACTCAGATTATCTTTTAGAGAAGACAGAATATTACTTTAGTAGAATCTAAAGGTCCAAACATAATGACATCAAGTTCAACAAAGGATCATAAAATCACTTGCATAAATATAAAATGTTGAAGAACTTATTTATACCATTATTTGTGTAACAGTAAAAAAGAAGAAGAAAGTAAAATGTATACCTCTAGATTCAGTAGGAATCAACAGTGTGATGTACTGTCTTTAAGAAGGTAATGTAATTTCTTACTGAAATGATAGAAGTATAACTCAAACGAGGGAAGAAGTGGTAATAGTTCTGCAGAACACATTTTAAGACATGCATTGATGAAATGGAATAAATTCAGAAGCAAGTAAGTATCCTTCATTAGAAAGAGTCTAGAAAACATGTCCTGTGAAGAGTAAAGGAATTAAGTTTGGTTATTTTGGAAGTTTTGAAATAATGTTCCGCAGGAACAAGAGCGGGCTTGTACATTTGCTTCTGGAAGCCAGTTTAGAATTAATGGGTCAGAGTTAGAAAAGTGTAGACTATAGCTCAACATAAGAACAAGCTTTCCAACAACAGTGCTGTCCAATGTGTGTTGAGTTGTCATGGGAAATAATGTATTTATCTATCACTGCAAGTGTATAGAGACTTCCTAGGACAAGGATTCTCTGGTGATTGGAATAATGAACTAAATGGGCTGTCCCTCCTTGTCTGCAAAAGTTCCAATTCAATATATATGTGTGCTCTGCAGTGCGGTTTTCTGGCAGGTAAAGCATTATTCCTGGGATTGAGCCTACCAGGAAATTATTTGTTTATTTTAAACACACCTATCAACCCCTTTATGACTATCCAGTATTAAGGAGGGCTAGATCGTTATCTTTAAGTCAGTCATCATAATATCAGAAAGTAATAGAAAAATGAAGAAACTATTAAAATTTAGCAAGTTGAGAGAAATCTAACAGTGCAATTAGAAGTTTTCATAATTTTAAGAACTCATTAAGTATAACTCCCATGTAGTAAAACAAATAAGGTAATATATGAAACTAGAAAACAATTTTTACTATTTTTTACTATTATCAAGTGAAATTGTAGAGTGAATGATAATTTATTTGTGTTAAGCCTAGAAAATAATTTATTGTTTAAGGAATTTTTAAAAAATTCTCCTGTATCAGGCTATTTAGAACATGGGTTACAGTTCAGTGTTTTTGCATGCCTCCTGTTTCATTTTAAAATCTATCTGGGAAAAGTTCTGGAGAGAAAAACCTAGCAAATATTCATAGTAATTCAACTATAACAAAAAACACTGATTTTGCTGCAAAAAGAGGACAATAGGCAGAATATAGGGGTCGTTATCTCATATATTATTCCTTTCACAGGCAGCCCTATTTGTTGTCCTTTTCCAGATAGATTGTTCTTTAAAGAATCATAGGTTTGGGAAAGAAAAAAATGCCATTTCCAATATGGCACGTACTTTTCTTTTTATATTGTATAATTTTGATATGAGGAATTTTTACTTACAACTCAGACTCCTAAAAAAAAATTTAAATACCAGGTTAGTTAAGAAGTAGACCTGGGTTAAAATATTAGTTCTGCCACATCATAAGAATGGGACTTGGGCAACCTTTTGAGCCTCAGATTCTTTATTTCCTCATCTGGAAAATGGGAGAGTAATAATTCTCAGGATTCTTGCAACAACAGGATTGTTGGGAGGGTTAAATGAGATAGCCATCACCACGTGTTATCTGTTGATGTCATTATCTTTGTCATCATATCTATATTATATATATATATTAGGTATTTCTTATTGGCTCGTTCTGATCCGGATCCAAAGGCTCCTGCTAATAGAGCCTTTACTGGATTTATTGTGGAAGCAGATACCCCAGGAGTGCAGATTGGAAGAAAGGTAAAGTGTATATTTATCAGTGATTAAGTCCTCAAATACTATTTTAACTATAAATTTCAAAATTACTACTTCAGTTTCCTTTATTGAAAACATTTTCTTTGTAGTAAGTTGCAGTAAAAATAAAGCTTTTTTTTCCTTTTTTCTTTCTTTTAAGTTTTTATTTTAATTCCAGTTATCATACAGTGTTATATTAGTTTCAGGTGTGCATTATAGCATTCAACACTTCCATACATCGCACTGTGCTCATCAAGACAGGTGCACTCCTGAATCCCCATCACCTATTTAACCCATCCCTAAAAATAAAGCTATGTTTTGATATTAGGTGAAATAGTCTATTTGTTACAGCTAAGATTTTAAGTTGAGAATAATCCTTTTGATTCATTATTTGAAAAAGTGGTTGTTCATGGTGCCAGTCTGTAAAGAATGCTAATAAACAGCTGTGGGGGATAATGAAGCAGAAATCAAGCTGTCATTTATGTGTCCTGCCCAATAATAAAGTCTTAGATATTTCAGAAGACTTTCCCACTCTTTTTCCTTCCTCACAGCAGCCTGTTAGGTAGGATAACTGGCGTTATGCCCATTGTATTGATTAAAACAATACCCCAGATCATATAACAACAGTAAGAGAAAAATCCATGCCTGAGGAAAGTATGGGAATGGTAAAGAACCTTGAATGTGGGAAGGGGAGAAATTTTATTTAAATAAAAAAAGGTAACATATTTGAGAATGGTGGTAAAGTGAATGTGTGGAAATAATTTAGCACTAGCATTTAAAGAGAAGAGTTTAAAATTTAGCAAATCAAAGAAAGAATAAATGAAGTCATTAAAGTCATTTTAGTGAGATCTAAGGAAATAGGATTAAGATTATAACTTTGAGACTAGGAAGAGGAGATTCAATTTTAGAACCGTAAAACTCTTCTTTGCAAAATGAATTTGTAAAAAAGAAAACCTATTAATGACCAAATGATGTCTATATTGAAGGGAAAGGAGAAATTATGGAAGTCTATTAATAGTTAGCAAAGGTTACATGAATAAATTTTCTTCCTCCCAGATGGGGAATGGGACAGATTATCTGGCGAGATGTGAGATACTAGACTACGGGTGGCATAACCTGACCTGGAAAGGCTAATGTGGATTGACCAACTTGCAAAGTTCTACACCAGTCATGTGTATTCATATAATCCTGTTTTATTAAAAGCCATCGGAATCCCTCTGTTGTATTCAAGCCTCACTTAATTTCACTATAGTGAAATTATAGTAAGGTGGTTGTATATAACAAAATAAAAGTTGTAAGAATGGATGTGCTTCTTCCAAGCAAATGATTTGTTTTTATTTATGTTCTATTCATGTTTCCTTTTTAGGGATGGTTGCTGGAAAACTTAAGGCTAAATTTATGGCCATCTCTGAAAAGTATAAAGGACCTAACAGCTTATACTGTTTTTAGGAGTAGACCCACTTGTGATTTTATGTTATTTCTAGTCTCTTTTTTCCCAATTTTCTCACTTAAAAAATATCTCTAATTCAATAAATACTTATTACTAAGTTCATCCTATATACTAGGCAGTATTCTGGTATTGGGGATGTCATATAGATCAATACAGACAAAAATCCCTGCCCTTGGGAGCTTACTTTCTAGTGAGAGACACAGGTAATTATACTGTATATATTTAAACCTCCTTAAATCTTTTTTTTTGAAATATATGGGCATTTTTTAAATTTGTGAAATTTGATGTTTTTAAAAATGTTTTGTGTTTTAGAAATCTGGCTTGAGAGGAGTACAGGAAGCATTTTGGTTTAAATGTTTTACGTCATGATCTCAGGGTCCTGGGATTGAGCCCAACCAGCTCTGCACTCAGCTGGGAGTCTGCTTGGGATTCTCTCTCTGCCTCTACCTCCCCCCCCCCCCCACTCGCAGGAGCACAGGCTCGTGCTCTCTCTCTCTTTAAAATCTTTTTTAAAAAATGTTCTGGTATTTGGAGTGAGTCTGGGAAACAGCCTAGAGTAAACCATTTTTGTAAACAGTGTTTTCTCATTATATTGAGTGAGGGTCTAAGGCACTAGAGTTTATTGACTTATAGAGATGTTGGTTTCTTTCTTGGTAAAACTATATATTATTTTTACTATTTCTTCAAGCCTAGAAGCAGACTCTTACGATGAAGGCAAGCAAGTGAAAGAGTTTGTTTACAACTCTGACCTCCCATTTCCTCTGCTTCTCACACTGCTGATTAAAAACGAGATTAAAATTTTTTTTCCTTAAGGAGAAGAATCACCATATCTGCACTTCCTTTCAAATAATTCAGCAAATAATGCTAATAGTTACACACACAAAACACAGAAATAAAGCAAATGTGACAAAATGATAATTGGTGAATTGAAGTAAAGGGTACATAGGTATTTGTTATAATACCCTTATAGCTCTTCCGTTGGTTTGAAAATTTTCAAAATAAAAAGTTGAGGGAATATAGCTACTTTGGCAGTTTCTTATAAAATTAAATGTGCACTTACCACATACCCAGCACTCCTAGGTATTTATCCAAGAGAAATGAAAATAAAGGCCTATACATAAACATTTATAGCAACTTTATATAATTTCTAAAAACTGGAGTGAGAAGGGAATGTCTATCTGTGGTGAACAGATAATGGATAAATGGTACCTCCCCATAGTAAATACTACTCAGCAGTAAAAGAAATAAATTACTGAGCAGCAGCACTATACCTGGATCTTAAAAGCACTCTGCTAAGTGAAAAGTTAGACACAGAAGGCACTTATTACTTGTTACTATCATTCTACTTAACATGACATTCTGGAAAAGGAAAAACTATATGGACAAAAGTCAGATCAGTGGTTGCTTCAGGTTAGGAGTAAAGTAAAGGAATTGACTTAAAAGGGGCACAAGGGAGTTTTTGGGGGTGCTGAAATATTCTGTATCTTGGTTGTGGTAGTGGTTCCACACATATATTTGTCAAAACTGTTAGATTTATATGTAAAGAGGGTTAATTTTTCTGTATGTAAATTCCACTTCAGTAAACCTGATTTTAAGAAAGAGTTGGTACATTACTTTGCTAGCTCCATTAAGCTAAATTAAGCATCCTAAATCAGAATATGTTTGCTAAATGCTTTTCCTGACATTCATGGTAAAAAAGATAGCCTTCCAACATAAAATCTGTCTTTGTAGTGTAATATATATATATGTAGACCTTTAGACTATTGTTGGTTTCAAAGTTTGTGAAACATTGTTTTAGACTAGGCGTCTAAAACAAACTTGTTTTGTAAAGATCCAGTTTATAACTATTTTAGATTTTGAGGGCCACAGATTTCTGTCCCTAACTCTCAGTTATGCTATTGTAGCAAGAAAGTAGCCATAGATGATATGTATACAAATAGGTATTGACTCTAGTCCAACAGAGCTTTCTTTACAAAACAGGTATTAGAAGCCATCATTTGTTGATCCCTGTTTTAGATAATTGCAGGAAACCTAGGGGCACCTGGGTGGCTCACTCGTTAAGCATCTGCCTTCAGCTCAGGGCATGATCCCAGTGTTCTGGGATCGAGCCCCACATCAGGCTCCTCCGCTATGAGCCTGCTTCTTCCTCTCCCACTCCCCCTGCTTGTGTTCCCTCTCTCGCTGCCTGTCTCTCTCTCTGTCAAATAAATAAATAAAATCTTAAAAAAAAAAAAAAAACTTCATGCTAGCTCAAAAATGTTCCTTAATATATATTGTTTTCCTTATTAGGAATTAAATATGGGTCAGCGATGTTCAGATACAAGAGGAATTACCTTTGAGGATGTGAGAGTGCCTAAAGAAAATGTTTTAATTGGTGAGGGAGCTGGTTTCAAAATTGCAATGGGAGCTTTTGATAAAACCAGACCTCCAGTAAGTAATATCAATGACTTGACAATCTTTAAAGGATCTTTTATTTATTACGTTGAGTAGTTTTATTTTAATGTGGTATATTTTGTATATATTTCTTTTTTTTTGGTGTGTATTTCCTTTTTAATATCTACTTTTATTAAGGATGGAGAGATACTGTCATTTTTCTTTATTTTTTAGAATTCTTCAACTGTCTTGCTGCCTGTTACAGAAATTATTTTAGCAAATACAAAATTACAGAGAGGCAGTCCATACTTAATCATTCCTGCTGATATGTTCTCATTTCCTCTTCCCTTACTCATTAGGAATATTTCCCCTAAGAAGCTTTCCCTTGTTAAACAGAAGGAATGACTTTCTAGGCTATGATCCTCTGCCTCACAAATGCCTTTATTTCATAAAAAATATAAATTGAAATGCTTGTTATTCCCCAACTTTTTGTTGCCTGAAGGTAATAGGTCATCTTCTCTTTGTATAATTCTTAACTTGGAATTTTAGGCAAATAGTCATTGAACTGTGTTTTAAAGACAACATGAACTTATGCTTTGTAAAATGTTAAAATACTAGGTAGCAGCGGGTGCTGTGGGACTAGCACAAAGAGCTTTGGATGAAGCTACCAAGTATGCCTTGGAGAGGAAAACTTTTGGAAAGCTACTTGTAGAGGTAATTTTAATACTGTACTTGCTGTGTTCAGATTACACTCAGATTAAAATCCAGAGTCTTTACAGTGGACTTCTGTCAGCCACGCTGGCCTTTTGTGGTTGTCTTTACCTTTACTCTTCTCCCCCAAATATCCACTTCCTCATTCATTTCACTAATGAATCTACCTTCATAATCCAATGTAAAATAATACCTCCCAACACTCTATATAACTAATCCCACTTGGGTTTTTTTCCCATAGTTCTTACTACCACTCAACGTTATATCATGTATGTGTTTGTTTATTATAAGTCTCTCCTTACTCTCTCGTTTGAATGTAAGTGCCATACAGGCTATGAATTTCTGTTTTGGTAACCCTTATACTCCTAGCACTTAGAATACATTTCCACTATGAACTTCTATTTCATCCATTCAATGAACAGTAAATGAACACCTACCATATTAAAATACTAATAATTGGATACTTTCTCTGTTCCAAGCACTGTTCTAGGGATTTTACATGTATTAACTCATTTAATCTTCATATTACTGTGGAGTGGGAACTCTTAGTCCCATTTATTGCATGTAAAACATTAGTTCCGCCTAATATATAATGAAACCAAGATTTGAACCCAGATAGTCACTTAAAAAATCTGTCCTTTTGCACACGACATGTACTATTTCCAAGAACAGCAAAGAAGTTTGGCATAGCCTCTTACTGGGGAACCTTTAACCTTACTTTGGAGATAGGATATCTTAAGACAAATATTAAGAAATAATATAGAGCCATATAAGATCAAGTCCCTAAGTGAGAGCTTACAGACAGGGTTAGAGAAACCAAAAGGAGAAGCTGTCATGGGTGGGCCAGAGACATTACAGGGATTCTGAGCTGTGTTTAGCACAGGATTTCTCAAAAGCATGGGCTAAAAAGAAACTGAATGAGACTCGGGATTTTTTCATCAAAATCTCACGGGAGAAGCATGAACATCTTACACCAGGTTGCCAAAGCTGTGGTGATGTGAGTGCTTCTATTTATTGCCAGTGGGACTATAATTCACTGTAACTTTTGTGAACCACATTTTGGCACTATATATCAAAAGTGGTTATTCTACACCTGTTTTTCATATGCATATTTCAGGTTTACTCCCATATGTGTAGTATGACATATCAATAACTTAATTCATTTCAGCATTGTGTAGAAACAGCCAAATATAGGAACAACCAAAATGTGGATCATCCACTCAGTGGAATATTTTGCAGCTATAAAAAAAGTATAAAGAAGTTCTTCATGTATTACTATAGAAAGCACTCAGATTTATTGATAAGCAAAGCAAAATGAAGAATCGTCAACATGGTAGGCCAGCATATGTGGAAAAAAGGGAGAGACTATAGATGTATTTCTTTATATGTGTATGTAATATCTCTGAGAAGATGAAAAGCAGTTAACCTGGTTACCTCCAGGAAGGGGAATTAAATGGAGTTGGGACAGCAGGGATGATAGAAGGAGGAAAGTTTGAACTTCAAACTGGTGGAAGTATTACCTATTCAAAAAATAGAGTAAAAACAAAAAACAAAACAACTTGAAAGAATCATTGGCTTAGAAGAATGGGTACAATCAGAAATAAAGGAGCATATTACTCTCCTTGTTCCATGTAGGAATTATTTATATTGGTTAATAATTGCCCCCTCTTAAGATATAATTACCCCATGATGTACTAACAACGTAAAAAATTATTATAAAAAAAAGACATAATTACCCTGCTACTCTCAAGCAACTTGTCACATTCTAAAGTAGTGTGTGTTTTTTTTAAGTACAGTAAATATATGAAATTGAACATCTCAGTTTTTTGTTTTATGTGGCCTTTGGTGCATATTAGTCTGTACACAGTCATAACTTACGTGGTTTTTATAAGCTCTTAGTCTTCAGAACCCATTTTGATGTTGCCTATGATACAAAGCATCTTTTTAATAATATTGTTTCTAAATGTCTAAAACCCTTCTTTTAATGTGTATTATTTTAAAGCATATGTTCCATTCCGAGTTCATTGTAGAATAATTTATGTGATACAGCGTAAGTAAAATAAGGTAATAAAACTGCTCCATAATCCCATTGTCCAGAAATAATTAGAGTGACCATTTTGCTCTGTATTCTTTTTTTCCATGAATATATTTTTCCAAAGCTGTAACCATACTATATATTTGAAATGTTCACTTACCAATACATGGTGAATGTATTTCTATCCTATAATATTTTGGCTGTACAACTGATAGAAGACTTACTGTCTTTTATTGAAGGTGTTTGTCTTATGTCTCCTCTTTGTTTAAGAACTTCTAGAGGGAGGATACGAAGCATTTTTTGTCTGTCCTTGTCATGGTGCTTACTTTCCTCTGTCAGCATCTGATACAGTATCACATTATTTTTCACTGTATCTGTCTATAATAATTTTCTTTATAAAGTCGCAGCAGGAGTGTCTGGCTAGCTTAGTCGGTAGAGCATGTAACTCTTGATCTTGCGGTTGTGAGTTCGGGCCCCACGTTGGGTGTAGAGTTTACTTAAAAATACATACATACATTTAAAAAAAAAAAAAAGTTCCCAGCAGATACCCAGGAGGATACATGTAGTTTTTATGGTATTTTTGCCAAAAATGCATAACTTCATTCCAGCTCTGAAAAAACATCACACAAACCTGAATTGAAAGACATTCTACAAAAAAAAATAACCACTCAGTGTTCTTCGGCAGCGCCAAGGTCGTAAAAGACTAGGAGAAACTGAAGAATCTAACAGCCTGGGGAACATTAAGAAGAAATAACAGTTGAAATCTTGGATGGGATCTTTGAACAGAAAAAGGACGTTAGTGGAAAACTTGGCCAAATTTGAATAAAGTTTATAGTTTCATTGATAATACTATAGTAATGTTAATGTCCTATTCTTGGTCAGTATACTGTGGTTATGTAATATGTGAACATTGGAGGAAGCAGAGTGTAACTTTTTAAGTCTAAAATTAGTTTTAAAGTTCAAAGAAAAGTTATAGGAGAAAAACTTTTAAATAGTTAATAGATAATCCTTAAACTTTTTTCTTTTTAATTCTAGCACCAAGGAATATCATTTTTGCTGGCTGAAATGGCAATGAAAGTTGAACTAGCTAGATTGAGTTACCAGAGAGCTGCTTGGGAGGTTGATTCTGGTCGCCGAAATACCTACTATGCCTCTATAGCAAAGGCATTTGCTGCAGATATTGCAAATCAGTTAGCTACTGATGCTGTGCAGATTTTTGGAGGCAACGGATTTAATACAGAATATCCTGTAGAAAAACTAATGAGGGATGCTAAGATCTATCAGGTAAGGTTAAAAATGATTTTTGTTGTTTTTTAGGTAAAAGAATATTCATAGATGACAGATTTCTAATTATTTAGGGATTTTATGCCATCAGGAATAATAAACTGTCATAGGGGTGCCTGGGTGGCTCAGTTAAGTGTCCGACTCTGATTTTAGCTCAGGTTATGATCTCAGGGTCATGGGATCGAGCCCCGTATTGGGCTTCACACAGGGCATGGAGTCTACTTGAGATTCTCTCTCTTCCTCCCCCTCTGCCCCTCCCCACCCCCTGCTCATGTGTTCTCTCTAAATAAATAAATAAAATCTTAAAAATAATAGCAAACTATCATATATTGCTGTAAACCAAAGTTTGTAAAACTAATTAACACAGAAGAATGTTACCTTTAAGTATATGCCTTAAGAGAGCACAGGCTAACAAACTAAATGGCACAGACATGTACCTATATGTCTGGATCAGCCATATTTGAGTCTTAACATCCTAGCTAATTGTAATGCACCCTTTGCTCTCCTAAAAGTATACATATCATTTAAAATAAATTATTAAAAATATAAAATAAATAAGAACAAAAATAAATTATTTTATTATTTATTTTTTTATTTTATTTTGAATCTTGCTTAATATAAAGTATATTTGTTTTGTTATGTTAACCACTTAAAGTATTAATTAATTAAAACCATATTTGGGAGTAAAACAACATGAAGAGACAGTGATAAAGTGGTACTAACCATTTGATAGAAGTTCATCTGAGAAGATGAACTATATATAACAAATTGCTAGGGTTAGAGGTTTAAACTGGAAGTAAGGACTGCTACTAGGAATGTCTAAGTTAAAACCAAATCCTTCGAGCATCTTTTTCTTTAGCAACTCTGTTCCTTAGTCAGCAAGAGAGAAAATCAGGTGTAAAAGTAAAAATGGAAAATGACTGAAGGTTACAACTAGCTAAAAACAGTTCAGAAAAGTTGGATGAATATTTTTGCAACATTAAACTTTAGATTTCCCAAACTTTTTGAAATGTTGATATCCTTTGATTTTTTGAGACTTCCAAAATTTTGGTAAATGACTTTTTATAATTTAATCTTTAGAGAATTGTATTTTCGTGGTTTCACAAAATTAGGTTTTGGAATCTCTATAGATTATAGACCCTATATGTGGTTTGATTCAATTTGGTATTACAATTGAGCTCATAATACTGTCCAAAATATTGAGTAACTTGAAGTATTTATGTACTGAAGATATTTCACCTACATATATTCTTTTTTCTTGCAGATTTATGAAGGTACAGCACAAATTCAAAGACTTATTATAGCCCGTGAACACATTGGCAGGTATAAAAATTAAAGAGCTAGCTATAGAAACATGATTAATTGTTGAGTGATTAGAACACGATCTACTGTTTTAAGCTCCAAAGAAGAGAAAGAGCTTTAAGATTTTTTCTGGTAAAACTTTAAAATAAGTACTCTTACAAAAACCCATGCAGCTGATTCTAATACTAGTTTTCCACTTTTGTTTAACTTTATGACTTGCTTTCACTCAAAAAGATTAGGTTTCATTAAAATGATGTGCTATCTCTAGTACTACTGTACTTGAATTACATTAACCTAGAAAAGTACATTTGTTTTGTTAACCACTTAAAGTAACAGAAGTTCTTTGGATTTCGGTATTTTTCCACTGACATTTTTGAAAAGTGGGCTTATAAAAGTATTCAGAATGTTCCAAAATTTACATTGAGAAAGCATTACAGGATTTGGATGCCATCAAATAACTCGCTAGTGTCTTTATAGACTTAATGGTATTTATTATATTGAGGGAATTCATTTTGTTACAATTTGGAAAGCATTTGTTTTCAGTTTTGTACAATAATACTCAAAAATTTGATGTTCATATTCTCTCACCATACAATGACCAGAAGTTATTGAAAATCTTGTTTAACTCAATCTACGTTTCACTTGCCTTATTTAGAAATAAATCAATAAAATTTGCCTTAAAATGTTTTTATATGAGTCCTGGTATCTGGGTAGGCTTTGGTCTATTGTATACAATCTCATTTCACGTGCATACATTATAAAAAGAAATAAAATCGTTGAGTGCCTATTAGTATATCTGTTTGTATTCTTTCCAGAAAGTTTGATTACTTCATGTAATAGTGTATGCTTAATTTATTTACTATGATGAAAAAAAGTCATGTTCTGATTTTGAACTGTATAAAGTTATCTTCTCATTTTTCACTAGATGATATTGTTCGACATCTCAAAATATATAAATATGATAGTGTAAGAAACAAAGTTTGTGAATTTAATATTTCTTTGTAATCTTAAATATCAAATACTGCCAAAATATGTTCTACTAAATGGTGTTTCTGACACCATTTGGATTCTGACACCGAGTGAGCAGCATCTGGTTCAAACCTATTCTTACTGTAACTCCAAATAGTTAGCATCAGATTCCACAGGTTTAAGGGCTCAGTCCCACCACACAGAACTCACTTCAGGTACCAGTCACAAGTCCTGGCTATCCACATTTCTGTCTAATTTAGCTACAAATTGGGTGTTTCCATGAGCCCACTCTTAGATTCAGTATTTTTCAAGTATGGTGCACAGAACTCAGGAAAAACACTTGACATACTTTACTGGTTTATTATAAAGGCTACAACTGAGGAACAGGCAAATGAAACAGATAGATGTACAGGGGAAGGTGGTATAGGGGGAGACACAGAGCTTTCGCACCTGCTCTTAATGCACCACCCTCCTAATGCCTCAGTGTGCTCCCCAGCCTGGAAACTCCTGAATCTCTTATTCAAGAGTTTTTATGCAGAATCTTCAGCCCTTATCTCCTCAGAGGTCAAGTGTGGGGCTAAAATTTCCTACCTGTGTTAGTGGGCTGCCATAATAAAATGTTGCAGGGTCGGTGGCTAAACAGCAGTTTAGTTTCTTACAGTTCTGGAGGCTCGAAGTCTAAGATTAAGGTGCTATCTAGGTTGGTTTCTGGTGAGCTCTTTTCCTGGCTTGTAAAGTGCCACCTTCTTACTGTGTTCTCACGTGGCCTCTTGTCTGCACATGCATGGTGAGAGAGAAAGCTCTGGTGTTTTTCTCTTCGTATAAGGACACCAGTCAACACCCAAAAAACAAATAATCCAATTAAGAAATGGGCAGAAGACATGATAGATATTTCTCCAAAGAAGACATCCAAATGACTTAACAGACATGAAAAGATTCTCAACATCACTAATTATCAGGGAGATGCAAATCAAAACCATGGAGATACCACTGCACACCTGTCAGAATGGCTAAAATTAACAACACAGGAAACAGCGGATGTTGGCAAGGATGCAGAGAAAGGGGAACCAGCCCTCTTATACTGTTGGTAGGAATGCAAACTGGTGCAGCCACTGTGGACGACAGTATGTAGTTTCCTCAAAAAGTTAAAAATAGAACTTCCCTACAATCCAGCAATTACATTACTAGGTATTTACCCAAGGATACAAAAATAGAGATTTGAAGGGCTACGTTCACCCTGATGTTTATAGCAGCATTATCAACAATAGCCAAACTATGGAGAGCCCAAGTGTCCATCGACATGAATGGATAAAGATGTGGTATATATATACAATGTAATATTACTCAGCCATTAAAAAAGAATGAAACCTTGCCATTTGCAAGGATGTGGATGGAACTAGAGTGTATTATGCCAAGCAAAATAAGTCAGAGAAAGACAAATACCATACAATTTCACTCATAGGTGGAATTTAAGAAACAAAACAGATGAACATATGGGAAGGAAAAAAAAAGATAATGGGAAGCACACCGTAAGAGACTCTTAAGGATAAAAAACAAACTGAGGGTTGATGGAGGTGGGTGGGGGATGAGTGAAATGGGTGATGGATATTAAGAAGGGCATTTGTTATGATGAACACTGGGTGTTGTACATAGTGATGAATCACTAAATTCTACTGAAACCAATATTATATGATATGTTAACTAATTAGAATTTATATAAAAATTTGAAAAGAAAAAAATTAAGAGTATTACACAGAAATTACAAGTTAAATAGAATATTTTCCAAATGCAGATTTGAACTTCCAATACATAACTCCAAAAATTTACCTACGAATTCTAAACATAAGGCTTCTAGACATATACATGTATTCCAAAGTCATATGATGATGAAAATAATTATTAAAGTACCCTTGATTATAAGTATTAAGCAATTTTGTAACTATCAAATAAGACTTTTTAGTCGCAAAGAACACAAATGAACTTAAGCTACTTTATGAAAAAAGTGAACAAATGTCTTTTGAGTGTATTGAAGTGCCTCATGGATCCTAAGGGCAGGAATGGAGTCAGTTTTAGGAAGTGTCTAGGACCCAAATAGTCTTTAGAAATCCATGAAATACTGTTTTTCTACCTTTCAACTCTACTTCTCACTGGCATGTTTCATTTTTTCTCGTTCTGTAGCCTAGCTTTCTCTGCTTCTTTGATCCAATGATAGAATAAGACTTAATATTTATGTATTTGATTTCTCGTGACTTACATAACTGGCTAGGGCCATTACGGACAGCATGGGGAGAGTCCTAGACTACAAACATGATTCTTAGTTGCCTACATCTGTGAATTGATGGTTGTAACATAGCTGGTATGTTTCCGGCAATTTTAATGACTATTTAAGGAATGTGCCATAGTCACCAATTTGCATAAAAAGGTAGAGATCATTCCAAGACTCCTCTGGATTTAAAAACTGGCTGTTTATATGGCCTCTGGAATGATGTCCATTAATTTGAATGCATTACCCATGATCAAATACTACAAAAGGTCTTTGGAGACCGAAGATTAAATCCTACAGGAAGCACTTAAAAAAAAAAAAAAAAAAAAACATGTGTTGAAGATTTCATTTAACTCACTAATGAATGAGGGAACTAATAGGATGTTAAAACTGATATAAGGGAGAATTTGAAGAACAGATATATAGGCAATCAAATACTTAAAAGAATTTGCTAATAGATATAAAACTTTAATAACTCATAGGGCAAAAAAATCTACAGGGGTCATCTTTTCCTTGGAGCAAAATTCAACTGTACTTCATTGTTCATTTGCATTACTATCCATTTTCTATAATTTAACTTTTAAGTTTACAGAGTTGTAAAACAGCCTAGCCAATAGAAAGACAATCACAGGTATATACCCCTTCAGGTAATACCCTCAGGGTCCATTAGATAATACCTAGCCCTCCACTGAAAGAACACTCAGTCATTCCTTTTATTCATTTCTGTGTTTTTGACAATGTTTCTTGACAGCCTCTTCCTTGTGATCGTAAATAACCTGCCAAGATTACTCTTGATACAAAAAGACAGGTTTCATTATGTTTGGCCAGATTATTGCCACAGTGTTAATTAACCATATAAGCCTCTTTGAATTTACTCTGCAAATCCAGAGACATACTGTGCTGAACAATTACCAAAACTGCAGGATTAACTTCTGTCTGAAAGTTTTCATAAGAACACTCAAATTAGACTTTTAAAAGCCTCTATAGACACCTGTGTGGCTCAGTAGGTTAAGCATCTGACTCTTGGTTTCAGCTCAGGTCATGATTGCATGGATAGTCTCTCCCTTTGCCCCTTTCCCTGCTCTCACTCTCTCTTCAATCAATCAATCAATCAATCAATCTTTAAAAAATTAAAAAAAAAAGCCTCTCTAATTTGCTATCTCAAGGCTATGGAACCAAGCCCAAGAAACTCTGTACCAGAGTTCTCTAGTAGTACCTAAGAATTTGGGTGAATTTCTCTCCTCAGCATCTCCAAAATTTTCTACAGTTCCTGGCTTGCTAAAAAGGGCCCTTCCTTACCACCTGTAAGACTGGAACCCTGTACCATTCCAGTTTTACTGGGACAGCATCTAAAGCAGTGACTCAATATACACAACTTGTTTTCTTAATGTACTTTTCAAACCTGATTACATGAGAATTATTCTCAAATATGACACTCCAGGAATAGCCTTGGGTACACAATCAATTTGTTTAATTATATCCTGGTAAACAGGAGTACAGATTCATTTTGAATATTGCCATAAAGTGTAAGGAGACTCAGAAAATGCTTCTCAATTCTAGGGACTCAGTGAGTACCAGACACCAATTTCCAGTTTACAAAAACACAGTCCACTAAATTGAGGAGAGCCTAAGAATTAAAAAGGGCTTCCTCATATATCCATAGAAACAGAACATTATAACTGCATGAACAATATTCCAAATAAGTAACTATGATTAAGTTCCCCTCATTGGCTCATTCAGTTCTCTGTAATTTTTCTGCTGGATTTTGAGTCAGTAAACTGCTTTCAAGAAGCCTCTCCTTCCAGACTAAAGAGTCCTAGAAATCCTGACTCAGTCTAATGGTATGCTGTGAAATTTGTCTAAGCTATGTCCACTTGGAAGTCTGTACCCAAAAGACTATTCTTGAAAGTATCTACAATAGTTTAAAGTACCTGATACTTTCCATGAGGCTTTGAGACTGTCCCTGAACGTGCAAACTTTGGCCTACAGCTTATAAGAGAGCCTTCAAGCTAGCATCAGAGAAAAACAGAAACGATCTGTAAATGACTGTCCTAGCTCAGGCTGCTGTAACAAAGCAATAGACTGGATTAAACCACCAACTTTGCTTTCTCAAAATTCTGGAGGCTGGAAAGTCCAATATCAAAGCACCTGCCCACTTCTGTGTTATAGACTGTTAACTTCTTATATCCTCCCATGGCAGAAATAGGGTCAGAGAGCCCTCTGGGGTCCCTTTTTACAGGGCATTAATCCCATCCATGAGGACTCCACTTTAATGTGACTTAATTACCTCCCCAAACCCTCACTTCCTAATACCATCACACTGGGGACTAAGATTTCGACATTAAAAATTTGGGGGGGGACAGAAATATTCACTCCATTGCAATGACTAAGACTGAAGGTTATAGGTAATTACTATATCCAATAATAGAATGAAAGTAAAAAAAATCTCTGTGAAAACACAGTGCATAACTGTTTCACAAGAATTTAACAATTATTTCCCCTGGGGGAAACAACAGTGGCAAATCTCCATGTCCTTTTCATAAAGTACACAATTTTGGCCATGTTTATGTTAATAACATTTTAACTAAACAAATTTAAGCTAAAGAAGGCTGAGTTGATTTATTTACCAACTTTTCCTATAAAGCTCACACAATAGTGTTGATAATTAAGAAATACGGAGCACATAAAGTAAACTTAATTATTTCTAATATCTTTTTATTTTTTAATTTTTTAAAAGATTTTATTTATTTGACAGAGAGAGAGAGAGAGACAGCACAAGCAGCCACTAGTGGCAGAGGGAGAGGGAGAAGCAGGCTCCCCACTGAGCAGGGAGCCTGATGCAGGGTTCGATCCCGATGCAGGGCTTGATCCCAGGATCCCACGGTCTTGGGGTCATGACCTGAGCCTAAGGTGGACACTTAACCAACTGAGCCACCCAGGTGCCCCTAATACCTTTCTTTTTATAAAGTGAAAGAATAGATTCCTCCATCCTGGTCCTCCCTCCCGCAGGAAATTTCACAGATACATTTAGGTGTAAAATAGATCCTGAAATTTTTATTTTTCTTTGTTCAAGGTTTGACCTTGGGAAGGCAAAATTAAAAGAGATGTCAGAGATAATTTGATCATTTGATTAAGATAGGATTATAGGTGCCTGAAAAAGAAGGCTTGGTTATCTATTTAATTAAAGGGACAATACACAAAAATGAATACAGAAGAATGTACTGTAGCATGATTATAAGAACTTAAGACATTTCTCAAATGAGGAATGTTTGCTCCTTTTTCTTTTTAATAATTAAAGATATGATAAAGTCAACATATAGAGCATAGAAGATTTATTCTGGTAAGACAAAATCTCTGCTATCTAAGCAGAAGGTAAAGACGAACCTTTTACTTTCGGGATTGGTGAGTGAGCCAAGGAAGCAAGCCCGTTAAAACAGACTGAACTTTGCCAAAATTGTAGCATAGCCCAGTATCTTTTCAGACTCTGGGATTACACACCAAGACAGACAAAATCCACTTCCCTCAAATTTTGTCTTTCACAATGCCGTTCCATATTCTAGAACAAACTGATAATTTGAAACATACTATTATTTTCTCTTGAAAAATAAAAACACGTACATAGTTGTATTTCTCTGTCATTATTGCAGGCGCCCCAAAGTTCATGAATATTAACACAATTTTATACAGCTGTACCTGTCCTTTTATACCTTAAAGTGGCAAAAAGAACCATTTATTAACTTAACTCAAAGATATCACTTAATCCATAGCATATTGAAATAAGAACCAAAAGTATATTATGCTCAGTAATCAAGGTTTTAATATTCTATCCAAGAAACAATCTAGGCTTGCCATGATTATTAATTAAGTAACTCAAACTAATTAAATTTCCTAAAGTTCTTGAAAATTATCTTTAATCTGACACAATTGAAAACATACGTATTGTTGGAAAAGAATGTTTGTTAGAATTATGATTCAATTTAGTGGAAGCCAAATTTTATTTTAATGTACAGAGCTTTAAGAAAGAAAATTAATTGGCCATATTTTTATTAGATTGTAATAACCAAGTAATAGTGCGTGAAATCACATATCACAAAAATATAAACCGTATATATAACTGAGCTGTCTCAGAAGATTTTAATGATAGTGTATATTTATACCATGTCATAGACCCAATTACCAAGAGAAAAACACAAGTGAACAACAGGGAAATGGCAATTCACTATGAAACAGAGTAAATTATAATGTATTCTGAACAAATATCAACTCTTGCTGGAAATAAAGATACTGTTTTGTACCTAAAAGAAGCAGTCGACTCTTGATTTCGGTTCAGGTCATGATCTCAGGGTCCTGAGATTGAGCCCCAAGTTGGCTCTGAGCTCGGCATGGATTCTACTTGTCCCTCTCCCTCTGCTCTTCCTCCTGCTTCTCTCAAATAAATAAATAAATAAATAAAATCTTAAAAAATAAATGGCTTCAGAATTCTATTCCTTCTATACCCACATCTTACCTATCCAGTTCCTTTTGATACTACTTAGTTAGGAAGGCATACAATCCTAAGACTGTAGACAAGATTTCATTTGCTTGAATGGAATAAAAAAATGGAAGAGTAGAGATATCAGAAATGTCATACAATGTATAGAAAGTAATATCCTTTTACAAGTGGGATATGGGGCATGGAACATATAATATTGTGCTTCTACATTTGATATTTCAGAATGACTCAGTTATTATATTTCATTGATTCCAAAATGCACATTTTTTCATATTTAACATCTCAAAAATCTGGATAAGGTTTAGGTTGATAGCCATTGGTTGTTTTTTTCCACATTTGTTATCTTTTCAATTGGGATGTATCTTATAATCAATGGCATCTTAGGTAAAATATGGTATTGTTTGTCCTGGATATGCTATTCCATGACATAAAGATGTTAGACTAGAAACAGCTTAGATGCCAAATGCTAAGGAAACTATGTTCATAGTCACAATGTGGGCTTTGAACAAAATTGTAGGTAAAGAAAAACTTTTTTCATTCACAGAATATGTAATGGTGAACAAAGCAGACACAGCTCCCATAAAGCTCAGTGACTACAGCAGCATTGTCCAACAGAAATATAATATGATCTATCTCATGTAATCACAAATTTTCTAATAGTCAAAATTAAAAAAAGTAAAAAGAGGGACACCTGGCTGGCTTGGTTGGTAAAGCATGACACTCTTGATCTCAGTGTTGTGAGTTTGAGCCCCACGTTAGGTGTAGAGGTTACTTTAAAAAAGGTAAAGAAAAAGAGGGGAAAAGTAAAAAGCAATAGATGAAATTAATGTTAAGAATATAGTTTTATTTATCCCTATATGGCCAAATATTATTTCAACAATCAATACTTTTTAAATTGTTAATGAGATATTATAGTTTATTTTTCCCACTAAGTCTTTGAAATAGGGTGTGTGTTTTATACTTTGCAACACATCTCAGTTTAGATTGGCCGTTATCGGAAGTGTCCCATTTAGCTATATTACACAGCACACAGCACAGGTCTAGAGGCAGAGATGAACTTTTTACTTTTTTTAATATTTATTTTAGAGAAAGAGAGAGTGTGAGGAAGGCGGAGGGAAAGGAAAAGAGGGAGAGAGAGATAGAGGGTGAGCACAAGTGGGGGGAGGGAGGGAGAGAATCCTCAAGCAGACTCCCCGCTAAGTATTGAGCCCAACGGGGCTTGATCCAGGACCTGGAGACTATGACCAGAGCTGAAACCAAGAGCCAGATGCCCAATCGACTGAGTCACCTAGGTGCACCAAGGTGAACTTCTTTTTTTAATTAATACTGTTTTTTTTGGTTTGTTTTTGTAGCTACTTTTCCTTGGATGGGGGGATATTTTTATTTTTTGAAGAGGTAAAATTTACCAAATTTCAAAAGTACAAAGGTATTCAGTGAAAAATAAGCCTTCCTTTAATCCTGTCCCCAGCCAACCTCCTCCTGTAGGCAACTGCTTTTAGTAATTCTGTGCATTTGCAAATATATCCATATATTTTTCTTCTTTGTTTTCCACACAAATAGTAGCACACTATACACAGCTTGGCACTTTCTGTTTTTGTTTTCACTTAATATATTTTGGAGATTTTTCCATAGCAATGTATGCAGAGCTTCCTCATTCCCTTTCACAGCTGCATAACGAATACAATATAGTTTAACTTTTTAATGGTAATTAAGATATTTGTAATCTTTTGTTATTATAAAGTTGCACTATGAATATTCATGCACATAAGTCACTTCATACTCAAAGGACTGTATTTGTAGGATAAATACATAGAAACAGAATTGCTGAACGTAATTATAAGAATTGCTAGAACATATGCTTCCTATACAGATTTCCATTTTGCTCACCATTGTACCCCTAGAACCTATAATAATATTTGGCACATTCTAGAGTTTCACTATGTATTTGTTGAATGAATTTATAAAGTAGGAAGTGAGGCTTGTTTTTCATTCTTTCAGCAGTTACTGACTCAATCTGAATGGTACTTTTTGGATCTGATGCTTGTATTATTACTACTTTGAGCATTGCTTTTCCTAGAAGTCCTCTCTCCCTTGGTTTTCCTCCCTCTACCACATCACTCCCCCATCTGATTTAGAGGCAAAACAAAGCTGGGGAAATTACATTATATTTAGGACAGAGGGTTTTTTTTGTTTTTTTATTTTAAGACTTTATTTGAGAGAGAGAGAGAGCGCGCGCACACACACAAGCAGGGGGAGGACAAAAGGAGAGGGACAAGCGGACTCCCAGCTTAGCTCGGCTCAGCGCAGAGCCTGACAGGGACCTCAAGGCAGGGCTTCATCCCAGGACCCTGAGATCCTGACCTGAGCCAAAGTCAGAGACTTAACCCGCTGAGACCCCCAGGCATTTAGCGCAGACTTTTTAAGACAAAAAGTATTAGGGCTAGAGACAGTCATCACTTAATGGTAAAAGGATCAACTCACCAGAAATAGATACCAAACTTACATGCATTTAATAAAGTAGCCTCACACTATAAACGGGAATATCAACGGAATTACAGGGAGAAAAAAATGAAATCTATCATCATAACAGATTCAACACTCTTAATTATTGATAGCCCATATATGTCAGTGTGTCAGGAACACTTCTCCAAATCGTTACTGAATGTAATAATACATTGTAAGGGTATGGGGTGACAGTATTTTCTAATGGGTGCTCAAAATACTTAAGTATGAAAGACCTAAGGAAGCACAAATGAAAATAGCTGTAATAACAGCCCTAGCAAATCTGAATTTCACGGAACGCTTGTGAAAAGAACATGGATGTTTCTTCTTCAAAAGTAATTGACAAAACTTCCAGCTAGTAGCACTTGCTGAGGAAGTGAAGGGAGTGAGAGAGTCACATCCAGAACCGAGAAGGCAAACAGGAAGGAAATGTGAACATTTTATTAACATTCACTCAAAAACATTTATTGAACACTTCCTACATGCAAGAATTCTACTAATTACCATCCACTTCAGATCTTCAAAGAGCCTCAAGAACAAATCACTTTTTAAAAATAATTCAGATATTTACATATTACTTAAAAATTTTAGACAAATCAAGGTCATTACAGGACGAGAAAATGGGCGCCAGAGAATTTAGGCTCAGGCAGCGAGGACAGCTATGAACAGTCGGCGGGGTCCTAGGACAGCCAAGCGGCTGCTCCTTCCTACAGGCGGGACTGTGGTCAGCTATGCCTGTGCTAGGAAGGGACCTGGGGGGAGCTTATGCGCAGGCGCGTGCCGCCTAACTCTGCCGAGGAACGAACCAAAGTTCTCTTTTCGGTCTCAGACATGGTGAGTGAGGTGGTTCTTTGCTGTGGCTGCCCGGGTGGCGTCTAGGTCGAGTAATACTGGGCAGCTCAGTCACCCTAATTGCTTAACAAGTCATTGGAGAACGGTTGGGTTAAGACACCGGCTTTGGAAGGTTTCTTTAGGCTCAGAGAGGGTGAAGAATTACTCAGCGTTTTCTGCAGACTTCGGGAGCGCACGTATGGCTTCTGATTTTATCTAGGCTTTCTCCTAAGAGGCAGGCCTCAAGATTCAACGGCCCGATTTCTTCATTCCTCAAAAAAGCCGGGCCAGTCGGTGGTTCTTTTTTCCTTTCTACGTTTTATGGCTGAAAATCTGTAATGTCATTACTGGTATGGTCTTTGAAGATGCAGTGTATTTTAAGTGGTGGGATCTGATGGAAATTCTCAATTCTTTTCGGTAATCGTCATGGCCTACTTACAGTGAGTTTAATGCTGTCTCGATTACAATAAGAAATGCGGAAACTAGAGCAGCATCCATTTCCTGAGGGCTTGCTGCAAATGAGGAAACTAAGACTAAAGCTGGAGAAGATGAGGCTAGAGGAACTTACTGATAAATAACCTAGGATTAATAAAATTTCGTTAAAGAATTTTACTGCAAAGTATGCGCTAGCTATATTTTATATATAAATATTTAATATTTTTATTTTAATGCTTCAGCTTTCTGCTGCATGTAAACTAAGTTCTGAATTGGCAAGATTGGCTGGCTGTTCTGTGGTGTTTAAGTGAAAGATAAGCAACATCAGATGAGGGTAATAATTTTTCGGGTCAATGATGAGCTGGCATGTATTCTGAATCTGAAGTTGATTATTACTACTTTAGCTCTAGAATTACTCTGAGACCTGAAAAATACCCGAATCTTTACAAGGGCTTTAGTGCTTAAGTTCTTTCTGGTTAAGATACTTAGCAGTTTTTATATAGAAAATTTCTGTGTGGCAAGATGGAATGAGAGTGTAAAGTTCAGATGAATATTGAATATACACTGGGGTCAAGCATTAAAAAATGAACAGTTACAAAGTCACTGCTTTTTTATTTTGAAAGGGCACACCGCAGAAGGATGTTACTATCAAGTCAGATGCACCTGACACGCTATTGTTAGAGAAGCATGCAGATTATATTGCGTCCTATGGCTCAAAGAAAGATGATTATGTATGTATGATTTGATGTTGAAAGTTTGTTTTATTTTGAAGAAATGAGACTGTTAATGCGTAAACAGTAAGTAGGTCAGTATTTGTGGCCCATTAAAAATGGTAACTCTTGCATGCCAAGGACTGAAGATCTCTCCATGAAGTGCAGTGAGTGTACCTTTTGCTATCTTAGGTTGAGGTCTATCAGAATTAACCGTAGTTCTCAGAGGCTTTGACAGACCAAATAGATTCCCCATCTGCCCAGATTTTTAAGAGGTTTGAGGTACAGAAGGAATGTGTATTTTTGTACTTGAGGTATTATTTTCAAGGTCAGTGATGTGTTGGCATGTATTACCTGAATTTATGGCTGATATGTAGTAACACTTTAGCTCTAGAATTACGCTGAGACCTTGAAAAGGTTTTACCTTAAGTTTCAAACCTTGAAGAATAGTTTTCCTCTCTGGGACAATCTTAGAAAAAAGTAATGAAACTGGAAGTAAATATTTTTCCCTGTAGTGTCCAAACAACTGAATTAATTTACCATCTTGGGAAACATCTAGTATTGATGAATTTCCCTAAGACTACTCACCTGATTTAGAACCTTAACATGTAATGCATTGGTGACTAGCATAAATTTATTTACTAGTCTCTGTACCAGTTTTTATGTCTCTTTGATTAGCCACTGTTAGCTGTTTTATCTTTAGCATGCCTTGGCCATTTTGGTTTTCAAGTAGTTGTACCACTTAACTAATAGGGAGTAGATAGGCTTTGTACACAGTCCGTATATTAATAGAATGGATGTCTGAATAAGTATGTAGGTACTCTGAAAGAAATACTCTGTCCCCAAGCTTAAAAAAAGTTGGTAAATTTTTGACTTAACCTTGTGGTTGGCTCTAAGGAGAGATTAAAGTCCTATTTGTATTGTTAGTCACAGATGAGTTTATCATATGCATCTCAGATACTACCCCCTCCCGAGCCACAAATTTAAAATAGATACTGACGTTAGGATCAATTGAATTAAACAGTGTGGCTAGTTAGTTCTGTGTGTTCTATCACTTTAATAACCCTGCATCAATTCAAACTGGCACATTAAAATAATTGTGTATTTTAGGAATACTGTATGTCTGAGTATTTGAGAATGAGTGGTATCTATTGGGGTCTGACTGTAATGGATCTCATGGGACAACTACATCGGATGAATAGAGAAGAAATTCTGACATTTATTAAGTCGTGTCAGCACGAGTGTGGTGGAATAAGTGCTAGTATCGGACATGACCCTCATCTTTTGTACACTCTAAGTGCTGTCCAGGTAAATACTTAATAATTATTTAACAATCTTGGTAGTGTATTCTCTTACCTGAGAATGGAGAAAGTGAATTGGGTATTAAGAACATGACAAACTTGGTATCTATGTCAAAAAAGTTTTCCTAATCTTTTCAAAAAAAGTGTGTTTTCTACAAGGTCTATGATGTGATGGCATGTATTAGCTGAATCCAAAGTTGATGTAAATTGTAAAATTACACTGAGACCTTGAGTGGTAAAGTGTTTATTTTCAGTATATGTAAATAACTTGAAAATCACCAAGTAGGGTAAATGTTTTAATTTTGGTAATAGTGAAGATTCACAATTACGGCTTTAAAGTCTACTTTTGTATATGTAAGCTAATATATTTAAAAGTTTCAGAATGCTAAGTTACAATTTATATGTAGGAAATAAATTCTTTACTACGTTACTGGTTTGGGTTTGTTGATAATGCCTGTGGCATAGTAGAAGATAGCGAAAAGGTCACAATATGCATAGACAAAAGGACATGGTTGCTTGACAATTTAAAAGGTAGTTGAGGAAGAACATCATTAGAGCAAACTTAGTGTTGAAGTATTTACTTGTTTTGTTTTTGTTACAGATTCTTACTCTTTACGATAGTATTAATGTTATTGATGTAGATAAAGTTGTGGAATATGTTCAGAGTCTACAAAAAGAAGATGGTTCTTTTGCTGGAGATATTTGGGGTAATGTCCATCTAATCCATGCTACCCAAAATACCAATATTAAAATCTCTGTTTTGTGTATATTGTAGTGATAAGGTTTGTTGAAAGTTTTTAAGTACAATAAATTGGAGGCTTTGCTAATAATTATAAGGAAATTTTTAAGTTTTTGATCTTTTCAGGTCCCACTAAGCAGCTGGTCTTAACTGAAGTTAACTGGTCTGCTGGAAGTTCCAGCATGCACTGTGCTAGTTATATCGAACTGGATATACTGGAACAGAGGGGGCCAGACTAAAATTTGAGGTAGGTGAAATTTTTTCCCCCAGTATTTGGTGGCTTTGTAAAGTTTTTTTTTTTTTTTTTTTTTTAAATAAACTATTTACTGGAGAGGGAGAAATATTCAAAAAACTTTACAAACTTACTGGATATTTGAGTGGAGGGAGGGAATAGTACTATACTTGATAAATGTAGATAATCTTTGCTTTAGGGCTGAATACAGTGCAGGCCGGAGAGACCAGCTGCTTCATGGGATGTGAAAATCTACTTTTATATAATAGGGTAAGTTTATTGTCATTATTAGAAATTGAATAGTCCTTTTGGTTCTGTGTTACCTTCCCTTTCTGGGTGATCTAAGCAACGTAAGATAATTTTGCTGTATTTTTGACAAAACAATTATCTAGTTCTTGGATTCCTTAAAAGTGATTTTACTTCAAATTCAGCTTTCCTGGTGATTTAAAAGTAAATGTTAAGCTTGAACTCATGGAAATTTAAACATGGTAGTTGTACAGTTTGTTTTTAGTTAACTGGTAATTATATATTAGGGTCAGATGCCTCTGGTAACAGTTTTGTTTAGATTTCCTTTTTCTTTTAGGAGAAATTGATACAAGATTCTCTTTTTGTGCGGTGGCAACCTTGGCCCTGTTGGTAAGTTTTAAATATTGTATTGGAATAATTAAGTGCTCATGATGATTCTGGAATTCAATAGGCATATTTTTTTCTGTTTGTAGGGGAAGCTAGATGCTATTAATGTGGAAAAGGCAATCGAATTTGTTTTATCGTGTATGAACTTCGATGGTGGATTTGGTTGCAGGCCAGGTTCTGAATCCCATGCTGGGCAGGTAATTTATTAATGCAGATTAAAATAACGTCAGTTTGTCAGTTTTGAAGGGATAAGTGTAATAAACTGGGAAAATATATTAATAGCAGTTTCAGTGCCTGTTACATATGACTGAAGTTAATTTAAATGTAATGTGGAATGTTACATAAGAATTGCTTAAATGCAGATAAAGGCATTTTTACAGTAGTTTTATATACATTCCTTGTTGGTGGAAGCCCCTGGCCGAGGCAAGCATAAGTAGGTTTGTTACCGTGAAAGATAGATTTTTATTTTCCATTATCCCCCCTCCCCCCCACACACGAAGTTTTTTTTTTTTTAAGTAATCTTTATACCCAGTGTGGGGCTCAAACTCACAACCCCAGGATCAGGAGTTGGATATTCTTCCAATTGACCCCTATTTTCCATTAGTTTTTAAGTAGTTGGAAACATTCCTTTCCCTACCTATCCTGAACACCTATTTGCTTGTGCCAGAGAGGCAAATTGTATTTGTAAGTAGTATTTGTACTGTTGTACATTGTATCTGTAAATAGTTGTCCAATAAAATTTGCTTTTAGAGCCACCTGGCTGGCTCTTTTGGTAGAGCATAAGACTCTTGATCTTGGGGGGCGCCTGGGTGGCACGGCGGTTAAGCGTCTGCCTTCGGCTCAGGGCGTGATCCGGGCGTTGTGGGATCGAGCCCCACATCAGGCTCCTCCGCTGTGAGCCTGCTTCTTCATCTCCCACTCCCCCTGCTTGTGTTCCCTCTCTCACTGGCTGTCTCTATCTCTGTCGAATAAATAAATAAAATCTTAAAAAAAAAAAAAGACTCTTGATCTTGGGGTTGTGAGTTTGAGCCCCATGTTGGGTGTAGAGATTACTTAAAAATAAAATCTTTTAGAAAAATTTTTGCTTTTAGCCATGAACAAATGTTGGTAATAGTATTTCATTGCAGAATTGGATCCCAGAATTAGTATGTTTGGATTCGTTCAGATATTTATGTGATATTTACATGTTTGCAATTCTGACTTGTTAATAGAAAGCAAGTTTTTAGACATAAAATGGTGTTTTAATTGAGTAGTTTTTATCACTACATTACTGTTGAAAAATTATTATACACATGTACTTTATGTCTGTAATTTTAGATCTATTGTTGCACAGGATTTCTGGCTATTACTAGCCAGTTGCATCAAGTAAATTCTGATTTACTCGGTTGGTGGCTTTGTGAACGACAGTTACCATCAGGTGGACTCAATGGAAGGCCAGAGAAGGTATTGTTTCATAAGATATACTGTGTTCTAATAGCTTTATAACTACTATAGCTTCTTGTAAATTGATAATGTGCTATTATCCCTTCCGCCATTGTAATTTTTCATTTGTACTTCCTAAAAAAAATGCTCTTGGCAAAAGTAAAACAGCTGGAGTGAAGATACTTATTAATTATGGTATCCATTTAAAAGGCTCTTGAGGAAAAGATGTGTATGCTACCTTCTGATGATCTTTTTATGACAAACCTGTCTTCTGGTCTTTCCTGTCCTGAAGTGCATTCTGGAGTTACCTGAAGGAAAACAAAAAAATGACAAATATCTTAGCTTTGAAATGTATTTGTATTCAGACATAGTATGTATTCTTAAAGCGTCTTTTTCCCTATCCTGAAGTTCTCGTATTTTTCAGGCATTGAAATGAAGCTATTTCCTTAAGCTTTTAGTTCTAGACTTACGCCAGGGAAAATCAGTCCTGCATTAAAAGCTTTCTTTATATCTGGGACCCGAAGAGTACTGTTAATGAACACGTGTATCTTGTACAGAAATTTCTGAGTCTGATTATGGGTGTGAAAGGACAATTAATTTGTCAAATCAATGATTTTTAGAAATTATGTTACAAACTTTTTATTTAAAATCTTTATTAATTTTTTTAAGAAAAACCCAATTTTTGACAGATTGATTTGGAGAAAAGGGAATCAAATTTTCCTTTGCATGTCCACAGTTCTCGTTAGCTCTCACACATTATGTTCTAAATTGGGACTGTAAGGGCCAGGTAGTAAATATTTTCAGTTCTGTAGAATATACAGTCTTGTTTGCAAGTACATAACTACCCTAAAGAGCAGATAGTGCCATAGACCATAAGAAACCAGTGGGCATGGCAGTGTTTCAGTAAAATAACAGTGGTTACATTTGAATTTCATATGATTTTCCTATCACAAGACTATGTTTTTTGTTTTCCTGGTTTTGGGGGGGTTGATTTGTTTTTTTAAGACTGTGTATTTTAAAAGACAATTTACACATAGAAAAACTTATTTGGTTGTAGTGTAGTCTAGTTTTGACTCAGGGGCTGTAGCTTGCTGGATCCTTGACAGAAAATATGATAGGGCGTGGTGGTGCTTTTGTCTGAGTCATTCTATTTTTGTCTTAGCTTTGCTTGGTCAATGAGTAAGTTGGGTAGGGAAATACCCACAGGTGGTTTCTAGCTAGTTATAGTCCAATGAAAAACCTGCGCAACTTTGACAGTTAGAAAATGGGTCAGGGTTGGGATTGCCAGGAATCTGCACTTAGAGTGTAGGACAGTTTTTTATGTGCCTATGAATCACCAAGTGATGTTGTTGAAATGGTTCTTCAGTTGAAGATGAGATATTCTGCATTCTTTAAACCCAGATGACCCATGTTTTGAGGATCCAGGCTTTTTAGGTTGTTTTAAGCAAGTATATACCTACCTGGACAGCACTTGTTGAAAATGCTCTACCTAGGGAAATAGAACATATATCACCATGGATTTCATGAGCGTTAACCACCAGCTTCTTGGATAAGGGGCGTTCATTGCAGATAAAATAAAAGTACAGGGATAGTTGTCACTGAGTACCTAAACTCTGAAACATTTAGCATAGGTGTCTGTGGATTGAAATGTTTGGTCTTTATGCCAGTGATTATCTTTAATTCTAAGCAATTGTATTTGTGGATTTTAGCATCTCTTAACTGCATGTCGGTCTATCCCTTAATCTCCACCACCCCATGTTTGGACTAGAGAATAAAATTGTGGCAACTGCTTGTGTTTTTTTTTTTTTCCCTGCTAGTTACCAGATGTATGCTATTCATGGTGGGTGTTGGCTTCCCTAAAGATAATTGGAAGACTTCATTGGATTGATGGAGAGAAACTTCGAAGTTTCATTTTAGCATGTCAAGATGAAGAAACAGGAGGATTCGCAGACCGACCAGGAGATATGGCAAGTATATTTCTAACCTGTTAATGTAATTCATTGCTTTGAGTTACTTTTATGGCATTGCCAGGCTTAGAAATGGATGATATTCAAAGTGTAGCTTTTAAAGCAGGGTACTTTTTTGGTAATTTTTATTTGAGAATATATGAAGACTATAGAACAAATTTACAGAAATTTGTATCCCTTAATTGTCAGAAAAATAGTGTATGGTAAAAAGTCCTATGTTAAAAAACCCCACAATTTGAAGCCATCATTTTTATTTTAGAAAACTAAGCATTTATTCAAGTAAAGAAAATAACAGTGGAATCCAATATAACTTGTTCAGAGGTAGGGTTTTAGAAGTTTTCATTTTTGTAATGCTCTATAATTCTTATTTTTTAAATAGGTAGATCCTTTTCATACTTTATTTGGAATTGCTGGATTGTCACTTTTGGGAGAAGAACAGATTAAACCTGTTAGTCCTGTTTTTTGCATGCCTGAAGAAGTACTTCGGAGAGTGAATGTTCAGCCTGAGCTAGTGAGCTAGACATTGATGGAGACGTGAGACATTGCTTAGTATAGTTTTGCCATCTTAACATTTCTGTAAAATGCTTATCAAACTTAAAAATGACTACTGTGTTACTATTTTGTATATGAATTATATTAATTTTAATAAATTATGTAATTATACATAATGTAAAATAAAGATCTTTATCTTCAGCTTTAGATTTTCTTCTGCAATGCTGTTATTCTGAGTACACTATTTTGTTTCTGCTTCGTTGTATTTATTTGTATGTTTCCTTAACAGCAAACGCAATTTAAGGAACTATTGAGTTAAAGAAGTCTTGTGTTCTACTTGTTTTTTCCATGTGCTTCTTTCATGTTATATAATAATGGCTAATGTAAATTGGTCTCTATCAGTGAGAATGTTAACTGATGAAAATTGATAAATCCATCCATATATGAATTTAAAAGATGCACCAGAATAAATGGCTGTTGAAATTTGGGACTGTTTCGTAAGTTTATGGTTACTCTGAATCGATGACAGTAATTTAGGTAAATGACGCATTTCACTGTCTTAGAATAGGACTGCATTCTGGACTACATTCTTATTTTTTAAACATTTTTATGTCAGAATGCCAGCCACGTACCCAAGGAATTGTTGGCCTTTAAAGGAAATAAAGCTGATAGTTTCCAGAAAGTTTTTTGTAACTGTTTCCCAAAAGACGAAAATGAACACAAGTATTCCTGGGACTTTTAGATTCTTGATGAAAATAAAGTATTTCAGTGAACATTTTTCTTGAAATGGAAGTTGAAATTTTCTCAAACATGTTGGCAATACTCTAGTAGTTTTTTTTTTTTTTTAAGATTTTATTTATTTATTTGATAGAGATAGAGACAGCCAGCGAGAGAGGGAACACAAGCAGGGGGAGTGGGAGAGGAAGAAGCAGGCTCATAGCGGGGAGCCTGATGTGGGGCTTGATCCCATAACACTGGGATCACACCCTGAGCCGAAGGCAGACACTTAACTGCTGTGCCACCCAGGCGCCCCAATACTCTAGTAGTTTTAAGAATGATGATTAGTGGGGCTCTTGGCTGGCTCAGTTGGTAGAGCATGTCACTTTTGATCTTAGGGTGGTCAGTTCAAGCCCCATAGTGGGCGTAGAGTTTACTCAAGAATGAGTAGTTTACTCAAGAATGGTTCACTTAAACATCATTCACCAATGCAGATTTTAACATCTTGAAAAAGAGCAGATGCTTGAAATTTATACCATTCTTTTGACAGTTCACTAAAGAGTTCAGGCTGAATTGTCACTATTTTTCTGAAAGTTTGGGATTGGTTGGAACATAATCTTATTAAAATGGTATCGCTGAAAGTATTTGAAGGAATTTTGAGGATTCCAGTCATTGCATATGGGTGAACTGTGCTGTTAGACACCTGACATATTGAGGTAATTTAGCAATTGCATGAATTCAGTTTTGTTTTACTGAACTATGGTTGACACACAGTGTTGCATTAGTTTCAGGTGTACAACATAGTGATTTCACAAGTCTGTTAAATTATGCTCAGTAATGTTTGAGTATCTTCCAATAGAGGTATCCAGAGTATTTTCTCAATCCTAGTTTCTCTGTGAAGTTGGTACTATTTCTATATTCAAGAAAATAGGCACAGAATTTAGTTTCATGGAGGTCATTTGTTGCAAAGCTAGAGTTTGGATTTGTATAGTCTGTTCTTAACTAATTTGGACCTGCGGTACAAGAAATTGGGAACTGTCCAAGAGAGAGCTCATCCATTCTTGACCTAGTTCTTAGGGTACTGTGCAAACTGTCATGTGTTTAATGGATGAATATTATCTCATGATAATGACAACAGCCTTGTGGATATTTAAGCTGTAGGAGGTTAATGTCTCCTGTGTTTCTCCATAAGAGCAATGTTAGGTGGGCTGAACGCTGAAATTTGTTTACACCATCATAGGCATTCGGTGTCCAGTGATGGACAGTTTGTAAATTTAAAAAGCTCAGTGTATTTGGGGGTGTGGGAAATGTTCAAAAGCACCAAACACCTTTAGTAAAATACAGTGCTGTGAGTATAATGGGGCTACCAAATTAGATGGTCATTGATAGGCTCTGAAGAATTCCGTTCAGAGGATCTATGCAGATTGAGGAGAGCTGCACTTCAGATTAAGCTCTTAGGTGAAGGGTGGCGGGTGAAAGAACTGGGCACCGGTGGGAGAAAGGACTCGGGCGTGGACTGACGAAGCTGGGGCTCGCTGCGCCTGCGCACTGGGACTCCGTGAGACTGCGCGCGGTGCTCGGGCCTTTTTCTGCGACGCTTCTGTACTTGGCTCCGTGAAGGGGCGCTCAGCAATCTCAGACTTCTGCCTGGGAAGATTTGTGAGAATGCTGAGGCCTGAGGTCTCGTCAGTCTTGCCTTCTGTTGCTGCGGCTTCCCCCGCATTGGGAGAGCCTCGGTCTCAGGGTCCTCGCTATAATTTCGGACTCCAGGAGACTCCTCAGAGCCGCTCTTCAGCGCAGGCCTCTGCGTCCACTCCTGGCACGTCTGGAGCCGCCGGCGACCGGAGCAGCAGCCCAAGTCTGCCTGGCCACCCGCCTCGTGCCCGGTCAGCCCCAGGCAAGGAGTGGGTTGGGTGGATTCACCGGTCAGCTAGAGGTCGGCCGCTCCCGGGGGTTTTGAGGAGCAGCGGTGGCGGGTGGTTACCTCAGAAGTTTCAGTTGTGATGTGGTTGAGAGGATGAGAATGGGGTGCTCTAGGAATTTGATGGGTCCGAGTGAGTGAAAGGCTGGACTCTTCAAATTGTTTATTACAAGGCGGCGTTGGTAAATGGCTCAGTTCTGTGGAAGGCTGCAGTAACATCCGGTGTACTGCCCCTCTTCCTCCCTCCCAAAAGTATGACAAATGGCAGAATTTGTGCAGGAGTTTGGCGATAGGAGTGGTTCCTCTTGGCTCCTGAACTAGGATGGGATGAAAATAGATTAAATTGAGCATTTCATCTAATTCAGTTGGATAATATGTTAAGACATACATAAAAATGTATGTCTTTCAATTCGAGTTCAACCCTTTTATTTCATATTTGGACAACTCTCTCTTCATGGAAAAACTACCTCTTCTTTTACACACCATTGCAGCACAATAGTAAGGTAACATGCCAAATCCAGTGGTCACTTTTTAGTTCACCTGTGTTTAATGTTCTTGACCAGTCTTCTCTTGAACTCTTAATTTGGTTTCCCTAATTCTACTCTCCCCTGTTTTTATCCTGTCTTTCAGAGAACTGCTTTGCTCACCTTTATCAGTTCCCAAATTATGGTTTGTCCTTAGAGTTTTGGGATTTTTTTTTCTAGGCCACTTCTTGGATGTGATTATCACTGCTCAGATCTCCCCTATGCTCCAGATTCCTATTTCAGACTGTCTTCTGAAGTTTCTAGTGGGAGACCAATGGACACCTCAGACTAACTATATGATTAATTGAATTCATCTCTCTACAGTTCCTTGACCTGTTTCTTTTACTTAACTCAATCACTGGATTGTCTTAATCTTAAACCTGTAAGACTTCAACAGTTTCCTCACTCACAACATCCAAACAGTTAATAAGTCCTGTCTTTATCTTTTAAATAATTCTTTTCCTTTCTGTCTCCGTGCCATTATAGGCTCTCATTATTTTATGTGTGAACTATTGCATCAAACTCTGGCTTTGATGACTGGGTAAATGGTAGTACTATTTCTTGATAAAGTGAGTTTTGTAGGAGAAGCAACTTTTAGAAGGAAAATGAGTTCTGTATGGACATGTTAAATGTGAACAACCTCTAGGATCTCCCTATGGTCACACTGAGGCAATTGAATATATGGATCTTGGATTAAGAAGAGAAATTTAGGGAGATTCAGATTTGAAGGTTACCAGTATATTTGGGGCCAGAGGGGAGAAGATAAAGAAGATACAGCAAAATAGAGGTCAAGGAAATTGGAGGGCAACTAAGACAAGTGAGTAAGTTTCCAGAAGGAGCTTAGAGTCTAAAAATAGCCTGAGGACAAGAAACAGCCCTCTCTGTCTCTAGCTCCTGGTAACCACTCCCTTCCTTAGTTCCTTTAAGTCTACATAGTGGAGCACACAGGTTCTATACACTTCTTTATGATGATATCCTATACCTTATCCACGCCTTTGCAAGTATTTATCAAACTTCTTAAAGTATTCTAGTTTGAATGTGTCATCAAATCCTACTGGTACCTGTGTAAAGGAGTCTGATTATATCCTGTGGTGGGTGTGGGGAGACACTGAGGAACTGTGAGAAAGGAGATACATGATGAAATTTCTTTTTCAGAAAGATCACTAGTGATGATGCATGGATTAGAGAGGCATAATACTAGAGGCATAAGGAGAACAATTAAGAGACTTGCAGAAGGTCTGAAGAAGATGTGGGCTTAAAATAGGCTAATAGGAGTAGAGATAGAAATTTTAGTAGTTTTAAAAAAATTTTTTTTACTAGACTTACTGATCAGGTGTTAAGATTGATGAAAGGGGAATTAAGAGTGATTCCTGAGTTTATGACTTGAGTGACAAGGTACAAGATGTTATAGTTGGCCACAAGTGGTAATAAATAAGTTTTGAGGGAAACATAATGAGCATATTTTTGAACATTTAAAAGTTCTGGAAAGATATCTAAAAGTTTATATCCAAAAGGTAGTTTCATTTAGGGACCTAGAGCCACACTGATAGAACTTTCTGTGATGATAGAAATATTTCATATCTGTGCTAATATGGTAGCCAACAGCCAAATGTGGCTTTTGAGCGTTTAAAATGTAGCTAGTGTGGCGAACAGAATTTTTAATTTTAGTTATATTTTTATATTTAAATAGTCACATGTGTTCAGCAGCTACTATATTGAACAATGGAGGAATAGACCTAAAAATGGTTCTTGCATTTTTAAAGGGCTGAAAAGTAAAAGAATATTTTGTGATATGTGAAAATTATGTGAAATTCAGATTTCAGTGTCTGGAAGTAAAGTTTTATTGAAACATAGCCATGCTCATTCATTTACTATTGTCTATGGCAGCTTTCCCAATATGGTGTCTGAGTTGAGTAATTATGACAGACGGTATGGCCCACAAAGCCTAAAATATGTACCATCTGGCCCTTTATTTTAAAAGTTTGCCAAATTGCTTTACAGTTTAAGAGAAGTTAGGGCTGTATATGAAGGTTGAGGGTTATAGATAACTAGAAATAGATATTAATAGAGACCAATATAATAGATGAGATGCCCAGAGAAGATGTATAATGCTAATTTGTGAGAAAAGGTAAAAAAATGTGGAACCTTGGGAAGCCAACAGTTAAGAGGCAGACAGAGGAAAAAGAAACTGGCAAAGTAAACTAAAAGCAAGTGGTTTAAGGAGAATCAGAGTTGTCATGGAAGTGAAGGGGAATAGGAGAAAAGAGCCCCAATATATATTTTTAGGAACTTTTATGTGCCAGGACACTAAGCTAGGCTGTTCATATATATTCTTTCTAATTTTATAGCAATTCTGTTAAGTAGGTATTATATCAATAAGAAAGTGCCCGAACAGGGAAATGAATCCAAGTGGATCTAAAACTCTTTTTATACTACTTGCATGGAAGAAAGGAGTGTCAATGAAGTTAAATCAAATGAGGAAAAGAAGTCTTGTAATTGCTATACAAAGTAAACATATATGGTATATTTGAAGATTAGAAGGTAATTTATAATTTTACCAAGAGTAGTCTCCACTTGTAGAAGCATATTAGCAAGCACTTTTCCTTATATTTTAGCACAAGAATATTCATCAATAATGCCATTAAATTTGTCATAATTTGCTGTATTTTTAAAGGTTATCAGATAAAGTTTTATAGAAAGTGAACATGATATAAATTATAGTGATTAAAATATCATTGCTTAATTCTGAATCTGTAAGAACTGATATTTAATTTTTTGAATTTAGGTTCATACTTTGGAAACAAAAAATCTAATGCAGAAAACACATTTGCATCAAATTTTACTTTTGGTACAAGCTCATCTTCTGCACGAGGTAATGATTATCCTCAAATACTGAAAACTCCATTGTCTGCTGGAAATCCCCAAAGATCAGGTTATAAAAGTTGGACACCACAAATGGGATATTCAGGTAAAATGAAAATGAGTGGAATGTTGACCTAGATGACTTTGAAGTTAAGTTCATTTGAAGTTATTTGTAACTGATACAGATTACTGAAAGAAAAATACTTCAGTTTACCCATATCCATAATCTGAGGTTAAGTTAATGCTACATAGTTTCTGATATTATTTGTTAATAAATGCAGGTCTGCATTATTTTAACTATTCTGACAAAAAAATAAAAGAAAGAGAAAACTCTCCCTTTTATACATGATGTTTATTTAAATCTGGAAGTTGGTCCTAATAGTACTATTATGCAGGGCTTTTTTCTTTTTTTTATACTTAAATTTTAGTTTTTATCTAAATCTAGATTTTCTTGAGGGGAAAATGGATGAAATAGTTCTTCATGTGTAAGTATTCTCTAAGGTACATGCAGTGGAATTTCTTGGATACAGGATATGTGAATATATGCATTTACAAGATAATAAATTGTTTTTCTAAGTGCGTCTGCTAGTGTACACTATTACTAGCAACATATGAGAGTTCTTGTTGATGTGCATCCTCTCCAACAGTTGGTATTGACAGACTTCTTAATATTTACCAGTCTAGCAGTTGTAAGATACTAACTGTAGTCTGAATTCGCATTTTCCTGGTTATTAATGAGGTTGATTACCTTTTGTGTGCTTTTTGACCATATAGCTTTCATTTTTTTGTGAAATGACTGTTCATGTGTTTTACCTATTTTTCTTTAGGTTTATTTTTCTGAATTTGTAGAAATTCTTTTTTCTGAATATATATTAATATATATTCAGAGTATATATTCTTTCGATGAGTACATATATTGTGTATATCTTCTCTAGGTTTGTGGCTTGCCTTCCTCCTTTTTTTAATGATGTTCTTTGATGAACAGAAGTTCTAGTTTTATACATTTTTCGTAAATGTTCTGTTAACACTTTTTTTTAAAACTTTTACAGTTGTGTTTTATATATGTCTATTTGGTCTTTTTCTTTCTTTTTCTTTTTCTTTTTTCTTTTCTTTTCTTTTCTTTTCTTTTCTTTTCTTTTCTTTTCTTTTCTTTTCTTTTCTCTTCTTTTCTTTCTTTTTTAATAAACTAGGCCCATTGTGGGTCTTAAACTCGTGACCCTGAGATTAAGAGTCACATGCTCTACCCACTGAGCCAACCAGGTACCCTATTAGGTCATTTCTTTGTGTTGTTTAAGTCTGTATCACTAAAGATTTTTTTGTAGAGGCATATTAAAAACTCCTGTTGTGATTGTGGACTTGTGTATTTCTCTAGTAGTTCTTCTAATCTTTTGTTTTACATGTTTTGAAGCTATTTTAGTAGAAGCCTAAAAATTTAACATTGTTATGTTGTAGTATGAAATGACTCTCTTCATCTCTAAATAAACTTTTTGCTTTAAAGTTTGTCTGCTATTAATATAGCAATTCCTTTTCTTTAGGTTAGTGTTTATATGATATATATTTTTAAAATTTTTGATTTCCAAACTTTTACCCTCAGGGCTTTGTACATGGTATTTCCTATGCTTAGGAACACTTTCTTCCCCTCTTCATACAGTCAACTCTTATTTATTCCTCAAGTCTAAGCTTAAATGTTACACCTTTCAGAAAGCTTTCTGTAATCCTATTAAGTCTAGGTTGCGTTTCTCTGCTATGTGCTCCCATTTCACTTTTCATTTTACTAATAATATTGGTATTTTAATTGTCTTTCTTCTCTGCTGCACTGTAAACTCCATGAAGGCAGAGACTGTAGCAGTCTGGATTTAATTTGAGGATAGATTATAATGAGGATAGATTATATAATGATTTAAACAAGGGATATTTAATATAAAGAATTATTAAACTGTGATAAAAGAGTCACTGTAGGATATAAGAAAACTCTGTAAGGTATTCTAGAACTGAAGGGAGGCCCAAGAGGTCATACTTGGAAGCAGGCTCTTTTCGGGACTCATCTCCAAGGCTGGGGTATAGATTTCCTTGGGGAAAGTGAAGTTGAACCTACTAAATGGCAGAGGCTGCAGGTTTGCCAGGCAGGGATTGGTCCACTGTCCGCCTGGGAAGTGGTGCTATATGGGGCATTTAATATTGACCTCTGCTGTTGGCAGGTTAGGTTCTCAGAGTGTGGTTGACCAGGTCTTCCTTGGTAAGAAGAGGTTCATGATATTGAGCCCATGCATATCCTTGTCACCATGGCTGCTTTGTTCATAGGTCTACTAAAGAAGCACTGGGGTGGCTGGGAAAAGAGGCTAGTTGACATCCGCAGAGTGTATCATTTTGTCTATTAAGAGTCCCCTCTATGGTAGTTGTCCTTTAGCGGGCATTCACATGAGACACAAATATTTTCAAAGTTTATGCCCATTTAAAGAGGTCCATCTGCATACTTTCTCCCCAGCTTTCCTTGTTATTATCTTCCAATCCCGTTTCTTCCAAGTCCCTGACTGTCTGGCTGGACAATTACCAACTGCTTCTGAATGAGTCTAAATCTGTACTTCTGGTACAGTACGACCTCATTACAGACATGCTAGATAACCAAAGGTACTGCTCAAAGTTCTGCTCAACAGAAGATCAAAGTGAACAAAACAGCTAAAAAAATTAGAATAAAATAGTAATGCATATCAAATATCTCAGTGAAAGAGGAGTTTCATAGCAGAAAAAGCAATGGAAGAAATTATAAAGGAAAAAGATTGTCTATACAAAAGCAGAAATCTTCGAGATATCAGATCAAGATTGGTAGCAACTATAAATCATTTTTATTGATTTAAAAATTTTTCATAAACAGATGGAAAACATTAAACTTAGTAAAAACTGTATAAAAAGACATGAACATCTCAAAAGAAAATCTAGAAAACAAATAGATATGTTAAATTCTGTTTAATTTTGATAGTAGTTTTCAAAAATACGAATTTAAGTGTCAGTACATTAAATTAGGACCACAGGGGAAGGGAGGGAAAACTGGGAAGAAATCAGAGAGGGAGACAAACCATGAGAGACTCTGGACTCAGGGAACCAAACAGAGGATTATAGAAGGGAGGGGGGTAGGGGGTTGGGGTAACCGGGTGATGGGTCTTAAGGAGGGCATGTGTGGTGATGAGCACTGGGTGTTACATGCAACTAATGAATCATTGAACATAATAATAAGAAAATAACTTAAAAATAACTTAAAAATAAAATTAAAAAAGGAATTAAAAAAAGAAAAAATAATTAGTAATAATATAATACATTTCGGAAGTTAGTAATGGTAAAGACACAGTAAAATTGGTTTTTCCTCATATACTACTGATGGAATAAAAAATTGGGAAGAAAAGAATTGATACAGGGGCACCTGGCTGGCTCAATCAGTAGAGCATGTGTCTTTTAATCTCAGGGTTGTGGGTTTGAGTCCCACGTTGGATATAGAGATTACTTAAATAAACTTTAAAAAAAATTGGTACAATTCTGAAAGAAATTTGGCAATACATATGAGATCCCTAACAAATGGTGGTTTTCCTTTGTTCCAGTAATTGATTTCTAAGGATCTACTTTAAGGAAATAACAGACCCACAAAAAAGCTTTAGGCACTAGAATGTTCATTATATTATTACTTACAACAGAGATAACAGTATAAGCGTTCTTTAAGAAGTTTAAGGGAGTTATCTTCTGAATGTACTGAATTTCCACTGGAACTTGGTATTTATTTTCCAATTAAAAGTAGGAAGGTCATATTTTATTGCAGAATTTAAACTGCCTTCATAGATGTAATATAAACTCAATCCTAATATATAAATAAGAGGGCTTTCAGGGCAAAGAGAGTTTGGAGATCTAGACATAATACATTTTAAATGAACTCTTAAATTGACTACTAAGATTACATAATTGTTTAATTTTGTAGGTATTATAATAGAAGAGTAGAAAAAAGTGAATCTAGGTCAGGGAGGGAAAAGAGAGGAAATGGATTCTATTGAAAGATTGACAAGAGAATCAAAAATAAGTTTGCTTTTCGACAATAAAACTTTAGATATTTTTAGCCTGACTTTTTTTTCATCCGCGAATAATGCCTCATCTTTAAATAATTTCATATACTTTACAAAAAACACCCCTTTTATATTATTGCATTTAATTCTTATAACAACTTTGTGAAAAATTTGGTATTTCCACTTTCAAGATGAATAAATGGTACCTTAATAAAGGTTAAACAACTTACCTGAATATTCATTGTTTATAAGGCACAGATCTCAAAATCAGTAATAATATGTAAAGGTTAGGAGCACCAGATCTGGAGTCGGGCTGCCTGTGTACAAATTCTGATTTTACTAGTTCCATCCATGCATGCTTCAGTCCCCTTGTAGGTAAATGGAGTAAATAATGATCTCTATTTAATAGAATTGTGACAATTAAATGAGTTAATTCAAATAAAGAATTTAGAACATTCTTGGCACATTACTAAAGTACCCAACATTACACATATAGTTACATATAATTGGAGTTTATAGTTATATAATATTTTACTCTTTTTTTAAACATTTTATTTATTTATTCATTTTTATTTATTTATTCATAAGAGAACAGGTAGCCATGGAGCAGGGAGCTGGATGCAGGACTCAATCCCAGGATTCCAGGATCAGAACCTGAGCCAAAGGCAGATGCTTAACCCACTGAGCCACCCAGGCGTCCCTATAATATTTTATTCTTTGTAAAATGCATTCATATATATAATCCCATTTGATCGTGTCATACCAGCTCTTGAGTTAGGCAGGGCAGTTATTACATTTTGTGATTTTTGATTATTTATTATGAAGTAATTTGCTCAAATTCATGTAGCTTTTAGATGATAAAGTAGGATAAATAATGTAGGTTTTCTCATCCCAAATTCAGTGTTCCTTCATAACTCCATTCCAATAAAATGCAAAATAGGACAATGTATAAATTATTTCTAATTTTGAAGTTAAGTTTTGGCAAAATACTTTGAGAATTAACATTTTTATTTGATCTGGATATGAAAAGTTGTTTTTTGATGAGTAAAAAAAGATTATTTCCTTGGCTATTAAAAGCCATGTCCTAAACTTGGTGCTTTGAAATTTTATTAGAAAGAACACAGGGGAAGGGAGGGAAAACTGAATGGGAAGAAATCAGAGAGGGAGACAAGCCATGAGAGACTCTGGACTCCGGGAAACAAACTGAGGGGTGTGAAGGGGAGGGGTGTTAGGGGGATGGGATGACAGGGTGACGGGTATTAAGGAGGGCACCTTTGTGATGAGCATGGGGTGTTATATGGAACTAATGAATCATTGAACACTGCATCAAAAACTAATGATGTACTTACTATATGTTGGCTAATTGAACCAAAAAAAAAAAAGTGGGAACATACCATTATTAATGTTTATGCATTTTCTTTTAAAAAAATTTAACAGCTACATCATCATCTGCAGTTTCAACACACTCCCCATCCGTTATTGTAGCTGTTGTAGAAGGTAGAGGACTTGCCAGAGGTGAAATAGGAATGGCAAGTATTGATTTAAAAAGCCCACAAATTATATTATCTCAGTTTGCAGACAATACAACATATGCAAAGGTAAGTATTTATGCTCTTAAAAAATGGTTGACCTAGTGAGCACTATGTAGATTTTCAAGTCACTGCTTTCCTAATTAGTTTACTTTTTCGTGGAATAAAGGTTATTCACAATTGCATTAATATAGGCTACTCTGAATTAAAATTGTTTTACATCTGATTTTAATTTTTTTAATGTATTTTGTCCTAAAAATAATGTGTTTTGCTGTTATATGAAAATTTCAGATTACTGTCAATTTCTAAAATTAACCTCTTCAAATTAATAGTTCCTGGACTCATTCCAAAGATTATATATTAATAATGCTATTGCCAAAGGATTGTTTCCACTGAACAGTATTTGAATTTTATTTTACAGAGTACAGGGAAACTGGTCTTTTAGGTCAGTCATAGTTTAGCCTGTTCTTGCTTTCACTTCCTATCACTTATCATTGATTTGGGCCCCTGGCCTATTGTAATGGAAATTTCTGTCACTTACCAGGTAGAAGTAATCTGCTTCTAATCTCTATACTCTAAAAAGTTATTTGTTCCAATTTCTATTATTAAATATACATATGCTATGTTATTTTTAGCATTTTATTGTTCTTTTTTCCTTTTCCTAATTCCTCTTTATGGTTTCTCAGTATATAGGTTTCCTTTTCCTACCTAATAATTAGTTTTTTAGCATAGCTAACAACTGCATGATACTAATACTGCATGTGACTTTATCTCTGGGTATTTCACATTTTTATGCAATTTAAAAAAATAGGACAAAGCTTTTTTAAAAACAGAAACGTTTGGCAAATTGATTAAGAATTTCTGTGTCTGGGGGTGCTGGGTGGCTTAGTTGTTAAAGCGTCTGCCTTCAGCTCAGGTCATGATCCCAGGACCCTAGGATTGGCTCAGGTCATGATCCCAGGACCCTGGGATCGAGCCCTACATAGGGCTCCCTGCTCAGCGGGGTGTCTGCTTCTCCTCCTTCTGCCCCTCTCCCTCATTCGTGTTCGCGCTCTCTCTCTCAAATAAAGAAAATCTTAAAAAAAAAAAAAAGAATTTCTGTGTCTGGGATAGTTCTAAGAAATGCACCTATATTATGAAAAGAATAAGTTGTAAAACATGTGTTTCTCATCTGTGTTTCTATACTGTTCAACTTGTAATCTGTACCAGTTGGTCATATTGATTGAATCACCATAGTTACACTTTTGAATGTGTTTATGTTTTTTATGGAGATGGATAAAATACCAAATAGAAGAATTTATTTTAAAACATCTCATTTTAGGAATATATATCTGCAGTTCAAATTAATTTTTGAGCTTAGAGCTGTTACAAATTATTGTGAGGTAAAATAGAGCCTATGTTTATGGTATTTTATATATATGATATATATTTATATATACATATAGAATATATGTTTAATATATCACTGTTAGAAATATATTTTAATTGACATATATAATTAGAACCGTTGTAATTTTGTGTATCTGTGAATTAATTTTAAGTACTTATCTCTCAGAAAAAGCTGCTACTTGTTTGGTTTTAGGGAATCCTAAGCTTACATTTAAGAAATTATGTATTCAAATGATTTTAGGTGATCACTAAACTCAAAATTTTATCACCTTTGGAAATAATAATGTCAAATACTGCTTGTGTTGTGGGGAATTCAACTAAGTTGTTTACTTTGATCACAGAAAATTTCAAGGTAAGTGATTTTTATTCTCAATAGTAACATTCAAATCTTACCTTATTTAAAATCCATTCTATAATAGCATTCTGGAGAACAATAATTTGAGCAACTTTATATTTACCCTAACATACTCACTAAATACAAGTCCTAATCTAATGGACAATTAATATATAAAATAAAAATGACAGGGTATCCAATTATTTGATTTGGCACCCTTGATCTACCTTAAACAAAAGGGAAACTGTTACAGATAATAAGGAGGCTTCTCAGAGTATACAGGAGGCAGACCCTTAGAGAAAACAGATTTCCTTAGGTATAGCTGTGTGGAAACTAGTTATTGTGCTGCCAGACAAGTTGAAATTGAAGTTCTCGTTCTAGGGGATAGCACTATCAGTAAGTACTTTTTCTTTAGAGAGCTTGATCTGTATTACAGAATTGTTGTATCTTCCCCTGGTAGCATGTACTCTTCACAGTTAGCCTATACTCTAAGCCTCCATATGTGGGACTGTGGAAGGTTAAGTGTTCTGGAACTTTATCTAACGAATGCTCTCCCTGTAAGAGAGAGCTTTTCCAACATGCACTTCTTTCCTCTAGAAAATGTTTTGTGGAATGGGGGCTGTAGTTCCAAACCATGTAGGCTGCATTGCAGTTGGAATAACTCCAGAGGAGTGCAACTTATTTTCAGAATATACCATACTTTGTTATGTTTATAGCCTTATCTTTAACACATTTGGTATCAAGCTGAGATTTAGAATCCAATGAGTTCTTTATTTTTCTTAATATATTCAGCATCTGCAATTATATAAGATTTCTTGTCGTGCTCTTAGACATCCTGCATAGCTCAGCTGTCTTTGACTTATTGCTAAAAATAAGTCAATCTGTTGTTTCTATTATACAAGTCTCTTTATCTGTTACCTCTTTTATTCATTACTTCAAACTTCTTTTTTTTTTTTTAAGATTTTATTTATTTGTCAGAGAGAGAGAGAGAGCAGAAGCAGGGGGAGCAGCAGGCACAACAGGCAGAGGGAGAAGCGGGTTCCTCATTGAGCAAGGAGCCTGATGCGGGACTCGATCCCAGGACTCTGAGATCATGACCTGAGCCGAAGGCAGTTGCTTAACCAACTGAGCCACCCAGGCATCCCCATTACTTCAAACTTCTTTTCATCACCTTTATTTATGTATACTTTTTCAACTTTTGTTATTTTGCTCTGCTTAAGCATTCTAAGTCTTTGGGTTGTAACAGTAATTCAATTTAAACTAGCTTAAGTAACACACACACACACACACACACACACACACACAGAAATTTATTGGCTTATGTAACTGAGAAGCCAAATGGTTGGATAAATCTTATCCCTACTCTCATCCCCACCACCTTTTTTTTTTTTTTAATTGTAGGTAGGTTACTTCTATGAGGTTTAAGATAATTATGATGGTTACAGATTGATGTGATCTCAGCTTATCTAATTCAGAGAAAAAATATGTTCTTTCGTTCAGTGTCCATATATAAATTCCAGGGAAGGACCCCAGTGGGTCCTGCTTTGTTCATATTCCCACATGTTAGGCTAATCACTATTTCTCAGGGTAGAAGCACTATGATTCATCCCTGGTCATTTGCTTTCTGTGGGGCAGAGAGCTCTGTAATTGACAGTTACCAAAACCACATGGAATGTAAAATAGAGGAGTCCTTCAAAGGCAAAAACAGTGTATATTCACTACACTTGAGATGTAGGGCAGTATGGCATAGTGCTTAAGAATAGAGGAGTGAGACTGTGCTTGTTTCAGATCTTGACTCTAAGTGATCTTGTGCAAGTTAAGTTACTTAAGTTTTTTTTTTTTTGTCAGTAAAATAAGGACAATAATCTACCTCCTAGAGAATTGGTATTTTATATAACTTAATTAGAGACATGACCTCATTGATTAAGGTTACTTTTGGTCAAAGTCCTAAAGGAAGTGAGAGACATAGTCATAGAAGTATTTAGGGTAGAAGTATTATAAGCAGAGGAGAAAAAAACAATACTATTATTACCACACTTACCATAAAAAAAACCAAAAAACAAAAAACCTTTCATTAAAAGAGAAGCACGATGAAGTGAAAGGACTCTAGCCAGAGAAATCTAAATTCAAGTCTCAGCTCTGGCACATATCAAATGCATGTTGGAAAAGCAACTTGACTTTTTAGAATTTTACTTGTAATAAAATTGTAGTTAAAACAAGACTTAACTCATAGAGTTATTGTGAAGATTAACTGAGATAAAACAATCTTGGTGCATAACAAATTCCCCACTTCCTCATGAGGTTTTTTTCTTTTTTTCTTCTGTTTTACAGCTCTTTCATAGTCCATTGTTATTATCTTTTCTTAGATATTGTTTTTATTCAGAGTAGATAAACCTTTTACTCTACAACTTCATGCTTTTTTTCTCACTCTTTTTTTTTTCACTCTTTTAAGAAAGTTCCATTATCTCCTTTTCTTCTAAGTAAATTCACCTCATGTATATAGTATCTCATAGATTTGGTAGCTGGAATTGATGTTTTCTTCCTCTGCAGCTAATACATTGTAAAGATCTACTCTATCTCAATTATGGCAGAATATGTAACACCAAATGTAAAACCTGGGTGGTGAGTTGCTGTAGAATAAAATTAGTAGAAGGCAGAGACTCTCATGTTTATTTTTTATTATTGTACCTACCACATTCAGTTAAATGTCATGTGAATATGGTCTAATAAGAGCTATAGACTGCTGTAATTGACTTAGCAAAACAGATAATTATTCTCTTCGTAAATCACTAAGAAAATATTCTGTTTAACTCTGGAAAATAATGAATAACAAAAAATAAACTTTATGTGACATTGAAGCCACCTACCTACATACCTGCATGTGTTTAAGAAAGCATTTTTGGGCAACTGCATGAAGCTTAAAATTTATTTTGAAATTAAAACTTCTTTTCAGAATGTTAATTTTACTACTGTCCAAAGGAAATACTTCAATGAAACAAAAGGACTAGAGTACATTGAACAGTTATGCGTAACAGAATTCAGCACTGTCCTAATGGAGGTTCAGTCCAAGTAAGTTATAACTTAAGGAAAGTAATAACTCAGTAGTGTGAGTTCCATGGGGGCAAGGTCTTTTGTCTGTTTTGTTCTCTGCTGTATCCCTAGAAAAGTGCCTGGCTTATAATACACACTCAGTAATTACTGAAATAGTAAAATAGTTAACTGAAATTTATATACAAGGCATATTTTGCTAACTTAATTTATATATAATTTTCCCAAATTGGTCATCATCTGTTGCCATTATGGTTGCTGCTCACTTTACTTTGGGGTGAATTGCTCAAGTAGCTATAGTACCTAGAAATGTGAGACACAGGGCTGTAGTCCTGTTATTTCATACATGGACTCCTAAAAGATTCAGCTAGGTCAGGGAATGATATTTTTAGAAAGGATATATTTTTTAAAAGATTTTAGTTATTTATTTGACACAGAGAGAGAGAGCGAGCACAAGCAGGGACAGCAGCAGGCAGAGGGAGAGGGAGAAGCAGACTCCCTGCTGATCCCAGAACGTTGAGATCATGACCTGAGCTGAAGGCAGATGCTTAAGGGACTGAGCCACCCAGGCACCCTAGAAAGGATATTTTTTAGAACATACTAAATAGATACTTTCTTTGAGCTAGATTGGACTAGTTGTTTATTTGGTTAATCACAGTGACCAAGCTCACCAAGATCGTAACATATTTTTCTATGCATAGGAACCTCCTAACTCTCTCAGACCTTTTCGACATGAGTGGAATTCTTAGAATGGTACATTGACTAAATTACCATTGAATATTGTCTTCCAACATGTGATTTATTAGAGTACTTAAGTGTCAGACTTCAGAAAATTGTCTGTTTCTATCAACTTTTATGTTTTAGAGATTATTTAGCTAGTTTTCAAAATAAAGAGCACTGGTGTGCTTTTTCCCTTTGAATTTAAGCAATGTTATACAAATATTTATGATTTTCCTAATAATGAGGTGAAATAAATGTTTTCTTTTATAGCAATACTTTTTATTCTAAAGATTTATAGCGATGTATCATTGGTCACCTTTCAGGTATTACTGCCTTGCAGCTGTTGCAGCTTTATTAAAATATGTTGAATTTATTCAAAATTCAGTTTATGCACCAAAATCGCTGAAGATTTGTTTCCAGGGTAGTGAACAGACAGCCATGATAGATTCATCATCAGCCCAAAACCTTGAATTACTAATTAATAATCAGGACTGTAGGTAAGATCATCCAATTTTTTTCTTACAAAATGTATCAGTGTATTTTATTATATCCTATTTCTCTATGAATAATTATAGTTCTTTAAATTGCTTGATGTAGAAATATTGAATAAACATACCTTTAATCATTGTACCCTTTTTGCTGAGCTGCTCAGATGTTTCACAAAAGTTAAATTTTAAAAAGATATTTGTATGAAACAACAAAAAACAAACAATCCATTTCAAAACTAGGCAAAGAACTTGAATGGACATTTCTGCAAAGAAGTTATACAAATGGCCAATAAGCACAGTCATTATGGAAATGCAAATCAAAACCACAATTACCACTTCACACTCATTAAGATGGTTATTATCAAATAAGTAGAAAATAAGGTTGACAAAGATGTGGAGAAATTGGAAACCTGGTACATTTACCACGAGAATGTAAAATGGTACAGTCATTTTTGGAAGCAGTATGGTGATTCCTCAAGAAAGTTAAACATGGAATTACCATATGACTCAGCATTCCACTTCTAGGTGTATATACCAAAAAGAATTGAAAGCAGAGACTCAAAGAGATACTTGCACACAAGTGTTCACAGCAACATTATTCACAGTAGCCAAAAGGTGTATATAAACCAAATGTCCATCAATGAGTGACTGACTAGATAAACAAAATAAGGTATATACATAATGTACAATGGAATATCATTCAGCCTTAAAAAATGAGTGAAATTCTGATATATGCCACAAGATGTATGAACCTTGAAAACATTGTATAAGTGAAATAAACCAAACACAAAAGGAAAAATATTTTATAATTCCACTTAGATACCTAGACTAGACAAATTCATAGAGACAGAAGTTAGATAAAAATTATCAGGTACTTGAAACAGTAGGGAATGGGTAGTTATTATTTGGTGGATTCAGAGTTTCTGCTTGGGATGATGAAAAAGTCTGGAAATGGGTAATGGCAGTGGTTGTACAATATTGCAGGTGTATCCAACAACACTGAATTGTATGCTTAAAATGATTAAAATGGTAAAATTTATGTTATGTGTGTTTTACCACAATAAAAAGAAGATATTATATCCAGATTATGACAAAATTAGAATAACCAGCTTTAAAAGCATCAAGTACAGGAAATTTAAGGGGCTCTGTAATTATTTGAGAAGGTAAAAATAGTTGAATGAACTTGATCTATGGTATATGACTGGTTTGCTGGTTTTATTGGTTTATTATTAACTTTAGTTAGAATACCAGGAATATTGATGGTGAGCATGAGAGAGAGAGAGAGATAGGGAGAGGCACAGACACACACACAGTGTTTATAGATTTCATAGTGGGATACTTAAACTAGAATTAACACATTAATAGAAAATAATGTAATCAACATGGTGATGGTGAGGCAGGAATGCATTAATACAGGGTTGGTTTGGGACAAAGAATTAATGAGCCATGGGTTTTTTGTTTTGTTTTGTTTTTTTAAGATTTCATTTATTTGACAGAGAGCACAAGCAGGGGGAGCAGCAGGCAGAGGGAAAGGGAGAAGCAGGCTCCTCACTGAGCAGGCAGCCCAATGTGGGGCTCCATCCCAGGACCCTGGGATCATGATCTGGGCCAAAGGCAGACGCTTAACGACGGAGTCACCAGGCGCCCCAAGCCATGGTTTTTCTCCTTGAGGAATTACAGTCTAGAGGAGGAAACACATAGACAGTATTATTAACATGTACTAAGTATGGTGGTAAAATTTGCATAAAAATGATGGGATCATAGCAGAGAGAGAGTTAATTGGGCTTAGGTTAAGGGTAAAAGGGAAGTAATTAGGAGAGGCTTTCTAGGGGAGATAATACCTGAGGTAAGTCTTGAAATATAAATAGAAGTTATCCAGATGAAGTAGAAAAGGTGGTAAGACAGTAAAAAACCATGTCTTGAAAGTATGATTTTCATTATAACAATATGGTATGTGCAAGGAAACTAAAGCTATTTAGTATTACTGATTGGTAAAGTGCAAGTTCGGAGTAAGGAAGCTTAGAGTAGTTAAATAATTAGCTTTTGGTAATTAAATATAACATTAGACATCAATGAAAGGGATAAACTTAAAATGATTATGATTTTTAGTATTAAAAGAGTATTGAAGGGAATAAAGAGTACTTTAGACAATTGAAACCTTAAGTGCTCAGTGCAAATTTAGAGCCATACTTGTTTAAATATCTCTATTACTGTGTATATTCTTATCTTGGGTTCAGTTTCCATTATGTGAAATTGCCAGACATTATTTGCTGTTGCAAACTTAGAAACATAGGCTGTCTAATTTTGTTAATTACGTATACTCTGATCATCAAGAGCAGTTTATCTAGGTACTGTTGATACTACTTTTAGTAAGAGTAGTACTGTATTTAATACCTTTAGTTATCCATCAGGATAGTCGCCTCGGTTCCTTTGCAGTTCCATTGACTAATGATGGTCTAAAATCATTAAAGAATTTATAGTTAATTGTAGCTATTATTCCTTTTCAGCTTAGTGAATAAGTAATATTTTTTCTTCTTGCTACTTAAAAGTATTAAAATAATATCTGGAAAAATTACTCTGTCATTTACTTTCTATGTTATAATAACATAGAGTAACATAGAGTCAATAACCAAGGCTGGTAATTACTACAAAGTGTTTTATACTTTGTCACATTTCATAGTTCATCATTATTTATCATTATCATTGTCAAACATTGCTTGAGGTCCTGCTGTATATTACATGATAGGATATTTGACCTCTAGGAGTTCATATTATAGTTGAAGAGGAGAAATTGAGAAGTCTTTTTACAGACTTGAACCAAAGAATATCAGGTTAAAAGATGGATATTCTACTTGCTGAACTATCTGAATAGCTCTAATGCTTCTGTAGACTTGTCACCTGTTCAGAGCAGTTTCACCCTTTAATTTCTATAGCAAATGGCAGGTTTGGTTTGCTGCTCACTTCCTTGGTTCCTATAGAAGCCCAGTTCTCAAAAAGTAAATGCCTGTGATGACCCACCCCCACCCCTGGCCAGGACTTGATTTGAGTAGTTCTCTAAAAATTTGTTTAAATTGATATACTGGGGCACCTGGCTGGCTCAGTTGGTAGAGCATATGACTCTTGGTCTCAAGGTTGTGAGTTCGAGCCCTACACTGGGGATAAAGTTTACTTTAAAAAAATTAATATACTAGAAATATGCTAGTCTGGTGACTAAGTTAAGAGTCATTCTTGTTTTCTACCCTCTCTCAACCCAGATTCAGTCCACTAGTAAATCCCTTTGACTCAATCTTTGGAATACATACCAATTCTGGATCATATCTTACCATTTCCAAGGCTACAACCCTAACCATTGCCTCCATCATTTTGGCCTGAACTACTATAATAGCTCCTGACTTGTTTCTCTGCCTTCTTTTTACCCTCCTACACTTAGTCTATTCTTGATTTAGTGGGCAGACTGTGATCCTTTAAACTTGAAATCAGATGTTGGAAGTCTGCTGCTGAAAATCTTCCAGTGGCTCCCATTACATTTAAAATAGAGTCCAGGGGCGCCTGAGTGGCTCAGTCGTTAAACGTCTGCCTTCGGCTCAGGTCATGATCCCAGCGTTCTGGGATCGAGCCGCGCATCGGGCTCCCTGCTCGGCGGGAAGCCTGCTTCTCGCTCTCCCACTCCCCCTGCTTGTGTTCCCTCTCTTACTGCCTCTCACTGTCTGTCAAATAAATAAATAAAAATCTTTAAAAATAAAAATAAAATAAAATGGAGTCCAGACTCTTTACTATGGCCCACAAGGACTTCTTTGTCCTGGCCTCCCTCAGCTTCTTCATCTCCCTCCATTTTCTTTCATTTGCAAAGTTCACCAACCTTGATCTTTTTGGTTCTAGATCCAAAAAGGCTTCCTGAGCTTGAATTACTGTTCTACTTGGCCCTTTTTAACTGATAACTCTTTTCTTGTTATTTAATTATTAGGAAACCTTGGACAAGTTAGTTAATTTCTTTGCACTTCAGTTCCTTCCCTTGTAAAATGTGGTTACATATAGCATCTACTTCATACTATGATTATTAGAATTAAATAAGTTAATATATGTAAAGTGCTTAGAATATTGCCTGGCATATACTTAGTGTTCATTTCTCACCACCACTGTCAATATCATCTGCATCCCATCATCATCTTTGCATGGATAACTTTTGAATTCAACTATGCACATATAGGTCTCTCTCAACCAACTTAACTAAAGCAGCCCTCCTGGTCATTCTCTATGCAGTCCTGTTCTGTTTGTTTTTAACACTTTCTGTACCTGAAATTATTTTCTTTCTCTTTTATTTGCAATTCTCTAACTTCTTAATTAGAACAAAGTGATTATATTAAATACTCATTTTTATCAATGTGAAAGCTCTTTTCCCCTGTAAAGGATATATTACTGATATCTTGCTATTATTGATGGAATACCATGGACTGGAACATTTTTATTAGTCTGAATATTCTAGCTGACCTATGAAAAAAGTCATTAAATACAAGAAGATATTGTCTACCCCTTGTTAATTAAAGCATTGCTCATTGATAGCATACTTGGGATCTTATTAAAAAATATATTCTCAGGCCTCATCTCAGACTTACTTATCTCAGACTTAGAATTCTCTGTGTGATTTGTATGCACATTAAAGTTTGAGAATCACTACTGTAGATTATAGGATTATTTAGAAAGTTAAATGGTAACTTTTTTGGATTTTCCCTTGTATACTTAATGAAATTTTCCTAATTTGTGTTTTCAAAGGAATAATCACACACTCTTTGGTGTTCTAAATTATACTAAGACTCCTGGAGGGAGTAGAAGACTTCGTTCTAATATATTAGAACCTCTAGTTGATATTGAAACCATTAACATGAGATTAGATTGTGTTCAAGAACTACTTCAAGATGAGGAACTCTTTTTTGGACTTCAGTCAGGTAAATGAATATCATCTAATTTTATGAATACAAATTATTAAAAAAATACATTGTCTTTTTATAAAAATACTGGTCATATGGGATTAAGGCTCATCCTAATAACATTATCTTAACTTGATTACATCTGTAAAGGTCTAATTTCCAATAAGATCACAGATACCAGGGTTTAGGACTTCAAAATATCTTTCTGGGGGGCACAATTTAATCCTCATAGCATAAGGTAAGAGAATTGCCAGGGATGAAAAAAGATGGCAGAGGAGTAGGGGACCCTATTTCAGCCAGTCCCCTGAATTGAGCTGTGTATCTACCAGACCATTCTGACCACCCACGAAATCAGCCTGAGATGTAAAAAGACACATCTGGATCTCTACAAACAGAATATCTCCGGTAGTTGGTCTCGAGGTATGAATCAGGAAGCCATGATTCTGCAGTCAGATATCAGAAGATAAATGGAAGAGGGAGGGAGCGTCCATGAACTTACACTGGGAAGGCAAAAACCTCCCGCTCTGGGGATGGGGCACACACTTGCAGACCACTAGCCGTGGGGAAAGGATTTTAGGACAGTCCCCCAATACTGAAACCTGGGGGCACGTGGGCAAACCAGGGGCAGCTGGTGGTTTTAGAAGCACAAAGGGCAGAGACATGCCCGGCCCTGGGAGTGAGGACTGGGAGAGCTGCTGTGGGACGCACAACCCAGGACGCTGTGGGTTTTTAGCAGTGCAGACAGAAATGGAGACAGTGTGGCCTGGAGAGCTCAGTGGAAAGCCGATTGCGATCTCTCTGTTCTGAGACAGAGGTTTGGGTACAGGCACTTCTGCTCTGACTCTCGGAAGAGACAAGGAAAGCCACCAGAGAACAAAAGCCCCAAAAAACCGGTTTTCACTGAGCCCATCCCCTGCCCAAACAGGGTTGCTTGAATAACAGTGTGGCAGGCCCCTCCCCCAGAAGACAGGCTGGAAGAACAAGAGGCCAACAACCCTAAGGTCCATATAAAACAGGTGCATCTTGCTTGGGTTGTGGTCAATAATTTGGACTCCGTACATTCCCTCAACCACCCCTCAACAGAATGACTAAGAGGAGGAACCCCCAATAAAGGAAAGAATCAGAGACTGTGGCCTCTGCCACAGAACTAATGGATATGGATATAACCAAGATATCAGAGATAGACTTCAGAGTAACAATTTTCAAGGCAATATCTAGGCTTGAGAAAAATATTAACGACAATATAGAATCTCTAAGAGCAGAAATGAGATCCAATCAGGCCAAACTTAAAAATGCTATGAATGAAATGCAGTCTAAACTGGATGCCCTGACTGCCAGGATAGACGAGGCAGAAGAACGAATTAGTGAGTTAGAGGATAAGATGATAGAAAAGAAGGAAAACAAGGTAGCATGGGAAAAACAAGTTAGAAGCCTAGTCTCAAACTGAGAGAGATTAGTGACTCAATGAAACATTGCAGTATCAGAATTATTGGGATCCCCAAGGGGTGGAGAAAGATATCTAGAAGATATATTTGAGCAAATTGTAGCTAAGAACTTCCCTAATCTGGGGAAGGGAACAAGCATTTGTGTCCAAGAGGCAGAGAGGACCCCTTGCAAGATCAATGAGAATAGACTGACACTAGATATAGAATAGTACAATTTGCAAATCTTAGATCTAAGGAGATGATTTTGCAAGCAGCGAGGGGGAAGGGATTTCTTACATACAGAGGGAGGAACATCAGAATGAGGTCAGACCTGTCCACAGAGACCTGGCAAGCCAGAAAGGGCTGACAAGACATACTCAGGGTACTAAATGAGAAGAGCATGCAGCCAAGGATACTTTATCCAGCAAGGTTGTCATACAGAATGGATGGAGAGACAAGGAGCTTCCAAGACCAGCAGAAACTGAAAGAATATGTGACCACCAAGCCAGCCCTACAAGAAATATTAAGGGGGGTTCTATAAAAGGAGAAAGACTGCAAGAGTGATATAGAACAGAAATTTACGGAGACAATCTATAGAAACAAGGACTTCACAGGCAACATGATGATGTTAAAATCATATCTTTCAATAATCACTCTTAACATGAATGGCCTAAATGCTCCCATAAAACACCACAGGGTTGCAGATTGGATAAAAAGACATGACCCATCCACATGCTGTCTACAAGAGACTCATTTTGAACCTAAAGATACATCCAGACTGAAAGTGAAGGGATGGAGAACCATTTTTCATGCCAACAGACCTCAAAAGAAAGCTGGGGTAGCAATTCTCATATCAGACAAATTAGATTTTAAGCTAAAGACTGTAGTTAGAGATACAGAAGGATGCTATATTATTCTTAAAGGATGTATCCAACAAGAGGATATGGCAATTATAAATATCTATGCCCCCAGCATGGGAGCAGCCAATTACATAAGCCAACTGTTAGCCAAAATAAAGAGACATATTGATAATAATACGTTAATAGTAGGGGACCTCAACACTCCACTCTCAGCAATAGACAGATCATCTAAGCAGAAAATTAACAAAGAAACAAGAGCTTTGAATGACACACTGGACCAGATGGACCTCATAGATATATACAGAACATTCCACCGTAAAACAACAGAATACTCATTCTTCTCAAATGCACATGGAACTTTCTCCAGAATAGACCACATACTGGGTCACAAATAAGATCTCAACAGATACCAAAGATTGAGATTATTCCCTGCATATTCTCACACCACAATGCTTTGAAACTGGAACTCAATCACAAGAAAAAATTTGGAAGAAATTCAAACACTTGGAAGCTAAAGACCATCCTGCTTAAGAATGTTTGGGCCAACCAGGAAATCAAAGAAGAACTCAAACAATTTATGGAAAGCAATGAGAATGAAAACACATCAGTCCAAAATCTATGGTATACTGCAAAGGCGGTCCTAAGGGGGGGAAATACATAGCTATCCAAGCCTCTCTCAAAAAAATAGAGAAATCTAGAATACACAATCTATATTTCCACCTTAAAGAATTGGAGAGGGACAACAAAGAAGGCCTAAGCCACATATGAGAAAAGAAATAATTAAGATTAGAGCAGAGATCAATGAATTAGAAACCAGAAATACAGTAGAGCAGATCAACCAAACTAGAAGCTGGTTCTTTAAAAAAAGTAATAAGATCAATAAACCACTGGCCAGACTTATCCAAAGAAAAGAGGAAGTTCCCAAATTAATAAAATTACAAATGAAAGGGGAGAGATCATGACTAACACCCAGGAAATAGAAACAATTATTATATATCATATGTATATTGTATATGATATATTATAGAATATATAGAATATTATATATTATGTATTATATATTATAGAATATATAGAATATAGAACATATTCTAGAATAATATTATATTTCTATATTATGGAATAATATAGAAATTATTATCAACTACTATATGCCAATAAATTAAGCAACCTGAAAGAAATGGATGCCTTCCTGGAAACCTATAAACTACCAAGACAGAAACAGGAAGAAATTGACAACCTGAATAGACCAATAACCAGTAAGGAGATTGAAGCAGTGATCAAAAACCTCCCAAAAAACAAGAGTCCAGGGCTTGATGGATTCCCTGGGGAATTCTACCAAACATTCAAAGAAGAAATAATACCTATTCTCCTGAAGCTGTTTCAAAAAGTAGAAACAGAAGGAAAACTTCCAAACTCATTCTATGAGTCCAGCATTACCTTGATCCCCAAACCAGGCAAAGACCCCATCAAAAAGGAGAATTACAGACCAATATCCTTGATGAATATGGATGCCAAAATTCTCAACAAGATCCTAGCTAATAGGATCCAACAGTACATTAAAAGGATTATCCATCACAACCAGGTAGGATTCATCCCTGGGATGCAAGCGTGGTTCAACATTTGCAAATCAATCGGTGTGATAGAACACATTAATAAGAGAAGAGACAAGAACCATGTGGTCCTCTCAATTGATGCAGAAAAAGCATTTGACAAAATACAGCATTCTTTCCTGATTAAAACTCTGCAAAGTGTAGGGATAAAGGGTACATTCCTCAATTTCATAAAAACCCACAATTTCTATGAAAAGCCCACAAGGAATATCATTCCCAATGGGGAAAAGCTGAGAGCCTTTCCCTTAAGATCAGGAGCACGAAAGGATACCCACTTTTGCCAATATTGTTCAACCTAGTACTAGAAGTCCTACCAACAGCAATCAGACAACAGAAAGAAATAAAAAGTATTCACATTGGAAAAGAAGAAGTCAAACTCTCTCTTTTCACAGGTGACATGATACTTTATGTGGAAAACCCAAAAGACTCCACCCCAAATTACTAGAACTCATAGAACAATTCAGTAACAAAATCAATGCAGAGAAATCAGTTGCTCTCCTATATACGAACAATATAACCCTAGAAAGAGAAATTAGGGAATTGATTCCATTTATAATAGCACTAAAAACCATAAAATACCTTGGAATAAACCCAACCAAAGAGGTAAAGGATATATACTCTAGAAACTACAGAACACTTATGAAAGAAATTGAAGAAGACACACAAAGATGGAAAAACATTCCATGCTCATGGATTGGAAGAATAAACATTGTTAAAATGTCTATGCTACCCAGAGCAATCTATACTTACAATGCCATCCTGATCAAAATACCAATGCCATTTTTCAAAGTGCTGGAACAAACAATCCTGAAATTTGTGTGGAACCAGAAAAGACCCCGAATCACCAAGGAAATGTTGGAAAAGAAAAAGCTGGGAGCATCACAATGCCTCACTTCAAGCTATATTACAAAGCTGTGATCACCAAGACACTATGGTACTGGCACAAAAACAGACACATAGATCAATGGAACAGAATAGAGAGCCCAGATATGGACCCTCAACTGTATGGTCGACTAATCTTCGATGAAGCAGGAAAAGACATCCAATAGAAAAAAGACAGTCTCTTCAATAAATGGTGCTGGGAAGATTGGACAGCTACATGCAAAAGAATGAATCTTGACCACTCTCTCACACCATACACAAAGATAAACTCCAAATGGATGAAAGACCTCGATGTGAGACAGGAATCCATCAAAATCCTAGAGGAGAACATAGGCAGCAACCTCTTTGACATCGGCCACAGCAACTTTTTTCATGACACATCTCCAAAGGCAAGGGAAACAAAAGAAAAAATGAACTTGTGGGACTTCATCAAGATAAAAAGTTTTTGCACAGCCAAGGAAACAGTAAAAAAAAACTAAGAGGCAGCCCATGGAATGGGAGAAGATATTTGCAAATGACACTACAGATAAAAGATTAGTATCCAAGATCTACAAAGAACTTCTCAAACTCAATACACGTGAAACAAATAATCAAATCAAAAAATGGGCAGAAGATATGAATGGACACTATTCCAATGAAGACATACAAATGGCTAACAGACACATGAAAAGATGTTCAAAATCATTAGCCATCAGGGAAATTCAAATCAAAACCACACTGAGATACCACCTTACGCCAGTTAGAATGGCAAAAATTGACAAGGCAGGAAACAACAGTTATTGGAGAGGATGTGTAGAAAGGGGATCCCTCTTACACTGTTGGTGGGAATGCAAGTTGGTACAGCTGCTTTGGAAAACAGTGTGGAGGTCCCTTAAAAAGTTAAAAATTGAGCTACCCTATGATCCAGCAATTGCACTACTGGGTATTTACCCCATCGATACAAACGTAGTGAAGAGAAGGGCCATATGCACCCCAATGTTCATAGCAGCTTTGTCCACAATAGCTAAATTGTGGAAGGAGCCGAGATGTCCTTCAACAGATGACTGGATTAAGAAGATGTAGTCCATATGTACAATGGAATATTACTCAGCCATCAGAAAGAACGATTACACAACATTTGCAGCAACATGGATGGGACTGGAGGAGATTATGCTAAGTGAAATAAGTCAAGCAGAGAAAGACAATTATATGGTTTCACTCATTTATGGAACATAAGAAATAGGAAGATTGGTAGGAGAAGGAAGGGAAGAATGAGGGGGGTAAACAGAAGGAGAATGAACCATGAGAGACTATGGACTCTGGGAAACAGACTGAGGGCTTCAGAGGGGAGGGGGCTGGGGGATTGGGATAGGACAGTGATGGGTATTAAGGAGGGCACATATTGCATGGTGCACTGGGTGTTATATGCAAATAATGAATCATGGAACATTGCATCAAAAACTGGGGATGTACTGTATGGTGACTAATATAACAAATAAAAAATAAAAAAAAAAAGGACTAGTATCCAAAATCTTTAAAGAACTTATCAAACTCAACACCCAAAAACCAAAAAATCCAGTCAAGAAGTGGGCAGAAGACATGAACAGACATTTCTCCAAAGAAGACATCCAAATGGCCAACAACAGACACATGAAAAAATGTTCAACATCTCTTATCATCAGGGAAATACAAATCAAAACCACAATGAGATAAAACCTTGTTCTTTTTATATTGGTTTGGTGAAAACCCTGAATATAACTTGAAGTCCAGAATTCTATAGGATCAGTTGAAGTTACATTCCATAGGACTTTGCCTGAGATTATTTTTCCCTTCCCTGTCCTTCTCTCTTTTCCTGTTTTCTCTTGGAAGCATGTTTTTAAAAAATTATTTAAATTTTAATGAACATACAGTGCAGATTGATTTCAGGAGTAGAATTCAGTGATTCATCACTTACATACAACACCCAGTGCTCATCACAAGTGCCCTCTTTAATACCCATCACCTATCTAGCCCATCCCCCCGCCTCCCTCCCTCCAACAACCCTCAGTTTTTCTCTATTGTTAAGAATCTCTTGGGTGCTTGGGTGGCTCAGTCGGTTAAGTGTCTTGGCTCAGGTCTTGATCTCGGGGTCATGGGATGGAGCCCTGCGTCATGGTCCCTGCTCATCACTCCCTGCTTCTCCCTCTCCCTCTGCTGCTCCACCACCCCCCCTGCCCCCACTTCTGCTCTGTCTGTCTCTCAAATAAATAAATAAAATCTGTAAAAGAATCTCTTATGGTTGGTTTTCCTCTCTCTCTTTCCCCCCTCCCATATGTTCATCTATTTTGTTTCTTAAATTTGGAAGCACAGTTTTGTTTTGTTTTTTTCCCCTAAGTAGGCTCCACATCCTGTGGATCCCAGTGCAGGGCTTGAACTTACGACCCTGAGATCAAGACCTGAGCTGAGATCAAGAGTTGGACGCTTAACCAACTGAGCCACCCAGATACACCTGGAACCACATTCTTAATAAATCACTTGGACATCAGTCCTCATGTCAGGATCTGCTTCTGAAGAACCAGTCTAAGACAGTCACCTACAGGTTCATTGTTGTTAAATTTAATGGACACATATTAGTTCTCTTATTTGAACTCCAACTTATGTGATACTGCTAAATATCTCTTCTTATTGAATTACTGCCTTTCTTTGTTTTTGCAATTATACAATCTCCTGATTTTCTTCCTACTTCTTTGGAGTTTCCTTCTTTTTTAGCTCTGAAACTCATTTCTTTAAAAAGTTTACATGACAGGAAACAACAAATGTTGGCGAGGATGTGGAGAAAGGGGAACCCTCTTACACTCTTGGTGGGAATGCAAGCTGGTACAGCCACTCTGGAAAACAGTATGGAGGTTCCTCAAAACGTTAAAAATAGAGCTACCCTATGACCCAGAAATTGTACTACTAGGTATTTACCCCAAAGATACAGATGTAGTGAAAAGAAGGGGCACATGCACCCCAATGTTCATAGCAGCAATGTCCACAATAGCTAAACTGGAAGGAGCTGAGATGCCCTTCAACAGATGAATGGATAAAGATGTGGTCTGTATATACAATGGAACATTACTCAGCCATCAGAAAGGATGATTAACAAACATTTGCATCAACATGGATGGAACTGGAGGAGATTATGCTAAGTGAAATAAGTCAAGCAGGGAAAGTCAATTGTCATATGGTTTCACTTATTTGTGGAACATAATAACGCAGAGGACCATAGGGGGAGGGAGGGAAAACTGAATGGGAAAAAATCAGAGAGGGAGACAAACCATGAGACTCTGGACTCTGGAAAACAAACTGAGGGTTACAGAAGGGAGAGGGGGTTGGGGGGATGGGGAACAGGGTGATGGGTATTAAGGAGGGCACGTGTTGTAATGAGCACTGGGTGTTATACACAACTAATGAATCACTGAACACTAACTACATCAAAAACTAATGATGTACTATGTGTTGGCTAATTGAACATAAAAAAAAAAGGTTATATGAATATCCAGTCAGAACCCACTGGTTATTTCCCTTGAAATGTTATCTATATGGATTTCCAAATAGACCTCAGGACCATATACTATCTTGGAATGTCCTCAGAAAGCCCTGTCGTTGATCAGGTAACAGACTAAAAACATCAGAGTCCTTTCTTTCTAATGGAAAAGGGAAAGACTTCTGAGTCTTTTTTTTTTTTCTGAGTCTTCTTTATAGGTTTCTATTCCTTTGCTCATTCCGTAAAAGCTAAGCCTCTTCAAGGATACATCCTCAGTTGTCTTTTTACCCTGTATCTTCTTATATGACTTACCTTTCTGGTTTTATAATTATTACTCGCATATAACTTCCTAATCTACATATCATACCCAGGTATCTCTACAGACCTTTAGCCCCATCTATCTTATTGCCTACTGAACACTTATTAGATGTTCCTCAATCATTTCAAATTCAGTGTGCCCAAACTGTGCTATTTTCCCTTTTAAGTCAGTCTTCCTGACTTCAGTGAAGAGCTCTATAGCCAACCTCTTTACCAAGTCAGATACCTGGAAGTCATTCTTTTTTTTTTTTTTTAATTTTTAAAAAGATTTTATTTATTTGACAAAGAGAGAGAACACAAGCAGGGGGAGTGGCAGGCAGAGGCAGAGGGAGAAGCAGGCTCTCGGCTGAGCAGGGAGCCTGACGTGGGATTCAATCCCAGGACCCTGAGATCATGACCTGAGCCAAAGGCAGGAGCTTAACCGACTGAGCCACCCGTGCACCCCCCTGAAAGTCATTCTTAACACTTCTCTTTCCTGAAATCAGTCATCAAATTCTGCAGAGTCCTTTCAATATATCTCTCGAATGTGTTGCTTCTATTCCCCGTGCTGCTGTGCTGCCATTTAACCACATTTTGATGTACTGCAACAACCTCCTGTTTGATCTCCCTCCTCCAGTCTTTTTTTAAATAGTGTCTTCTCTATGCTACAGCCTGAATGATCTTTTGAAAATATAATTCTGAGCATGTAACTCTGTATTCATTTCTTATTGTTGATATAACAAATTACCACAAATTTAGTGGCACAACATGAATTTATTATCTTAAAGTTCTGGAAGTCAGAAATCAGTTTTATTGGGCTAAAATCAGTATGTTAGCAGTCCACATTCCTTCTGGAGTCTATGGACAAATCTGTTTCCTTGCCTTTTCCAGTTTCTAGAGGCTGTGTAGATGGGTAGATGGCTCGTGGGCCTTTCTCCATCTTCAAAGCCAGCCATATAGTATCTTTCCTCCTTTCTGACCTCTGCTTCTGTTCTTGTATCTTCTCTTTCTCAATGATCTTTCTACAACCCTGTTCTAAGGACTCTTGTGATTACTTGGGGACCAAAAATAATCCAGAATAATCTCTCCATTTCAAGATGCTTAACTTAATTCCATCTTCAAAGTTTCTTTTACCAGGTAACATATTTGCACATTCCAGGAATTAGGAGGTAGACCTCTTTGGGGGCTACCACTTATGCACTTGCATCAAATTCTTCAACCTCTTCTCATTACTTTTCGGATAAAATCCAGACTTTTCTATATGACTCTTTCCTTATCATCTCCTACTGCATCTCTTGCTACTCCTCACTTTCCATTCTGCCTTTTAATATAATTGAACTTCTTTTAGTTACTTGAACAGATTTTCTCTTATGTTTTGGTCTTTGTACTCTGTACTATTTGCCTAGACTCTTTTTCCTTCCCTGTGACCCCTCCTCCCAAGCACTCCTTAGCTAACTACAGTTCATCCTTTACCATTCCAGTTTATATATCACTTATGCGAGAAGCCTCTCTGACTCCCCAAGTCTGTTTAGGCACCTTTCCTACATGTTTCCTGTAGTACCTTGTTATGGTACTTAATCTTACTGGATTGTGAGTGCATGCTTTGTTGGAGGATTCCTGTACAAGGCTAGGATATAACAACTATTCATATTTGATAAACTATTGATTTATCGTTGAACCTCTTGAAAATTGTATTCTGTTGTTCCCAAAATTATGTTTTATAAGATGTGATATTAATGAAAAACTTGAATTTTCTTTGAAACTTCGATATATTTTGTTTTATAGTTTCTTATAACTGGAAGCCTTAAGTTTGCATCTACAAATGTTAAACACTTCTATGTTTTTATATCTTGACAGTTTATAATTTATCTTAACATGCAGTGAAGTAGGGAAGCAGGAACAGAGCAAGGTGGGAAGGTAATTTTTATAGCTTATTAAAATAGGAAAATCTGAATCTCATTAAAACAACAACAACCTAGGGGCACCTGGGTGGTTCGGTCAGTTAAGCATCTGACTCTTGGTTTTGGCTCAGGTCATAATCTCATGGGTCTTGAGATGGAGCCCCATGTTGGGCTTGGAGCTCAATGGAGAGTTTACTTCTCTCTCCCTCTCCCTTTGCCCCTCCCCCTGCTTGTGTGCATTCTCTCTCTCTCTCTCTCTCTCTCTCGCTCTGTCTCTCTGGAATAAATCTTTAACAACAACAAAACAAAAAATAACAACCTAGTACTTACTTTATTGTAGGCATTCTATAGGTATTGGCGATAAAAAGATGAGGAAGATTAAGTTGTAAGCTTCTGTCCTCAAGGATCTTCCACTCATGTTAGAGAAACAGAATTCTAAGTAAACAATTTTGATACAGTGCAATCAATGCAATAATAATTGAGTATTTTATGGGAACACAGAGGAGTGAGCTGGAATAAAGGCAGAATACAGGGTCCATAAATAATATTTCAGTTCTTTTTTTTTAACATTTATTTATTATTTAGGAAATCTCTACACTCAATGTGGGGCTTGAACTCATGACCCCAAGATCAAGAGACGCATGCTCTGCCGACTGAGGCAGCTGGGTGCCCTGATAATATTTCAGTTCTATATTAAGGGAATGGGTAGGATTTACAACAGGAGAATCCTAAAAATGATATTCAAGACAAAGGGAACATGCCTTTGCAAGGTGTACTGATGCACATAGTGCGACAACAATATTTTTTTGGATGTAGTGGCTGGGATAAATATCTGATATGAGTGCCATTGGCTGTGATGTTGGGCAGTCATTGCTTTCTAGGCAACACTTGTTTTTCTGGGAAGTTGGGGAAGATAGAGTTAACATAAGCTTCTGCAGTTGTATTTAATGTTGATATGAAAGAGCTTGCTGTATTTAAGGCATGGCCAGTAGTTACTTATGACCTGAAGCCTTGAGGAATGGCAGAAAATGAGGATTGGGGCTAGCTTGTGAAGGGCTTTTGTATAATGGTAAGAAATTTGGTATTTTATCTGCAAGCAATAGGGAGCTGATGATTTTAAATCAGGAGAGTAATATGATCAAACCCTTATTTTAGAAACATAATTTTGGTTGTTATGATAGACTTAGGGAAAGGAAGAAGAGACCAAAAAAGAAAGGCCAATCTATATGAGGGCTTAAGAGAGTCTGGTTAGTGGAATCACATGTAAAATGTCATAATAGTATTATGTCTTATTGAACAGTATAATATTAGTATTACTCAGTCTATTTACTGTGATTTTTTAAAGCATAGTTTTAACATAGCTAATTACTATAGAAGCAGCAAATTAGAAAGGGACAGAGTTCTAGAGGTAGGCAAACTGAAAAATACCACAAGATACTTGGCAGTTTGAACAGGAAGAAAGTGACATAAAATTTTTGTCTTTTGGGTTTTTTTTTTAAAGTATAGCAGGTTGGATCCATGTTGTGAAAATATCAGTAAGTCTACACAAAAGCTTTGAGGTCACACATTTCAGTGTCGATAATAGTCACGAGTTATTAAGAAACAGTTAACCATAGTTTACTGTATTTTAAGTATGAGGAAATGAGTTCATCCTTAAAAGGTCTGTTAAATGGCAAGATTAAGAAAACTGGAGATATTTAAAAGGGATAGATTACAATAATCTATGAATTTATTTTTATAGAATACTTTAAGCTGAAACATGAGTTGAGAAGAACAAAAGAACAGTTTTGAGCTGTAGTGTGTGCAAGGTACTTAACACATAATATCTCACTTATTCCTCACAACAACCCTAGGAGGTAGATGTTACTGTCCACATTTAAAAAATGAAAACAACCAAAGTTCAGAGAAGATAGGTAAATTCTGGTAGGTTACATGCTTAGGGGTTGAACTGGGTTTTTAAACTAATCGTACGTATCAGGAAGAAAAGTTACAGATCAAAAAGGTGGGAAGAAAATTATAACAACATCTAAAAGCCAGAGAAGTATAGTTTTTAGAAGGAAAGGGTAATCAACAGTGTCAGATTTTGAAGACAGATTATAACTAATAAAATTAAGAAAAGACCATTAGAATTTATTGTTTTATTCCTGACATATGTAAGATAGATAAAGACGATTAAAACAAGTAATGTTTGTAGGTAAAACTGTTCTATTATTTGAGCATAATACTTTACATAAACATAATGTATATTTTGAACTGTAAAACAAGGTTTAAATGTACATGTTTTTGTTTGTTTCAGTTATATCAAGATTTCTTGATACAGAGCAGCTTCTTTCTGTTTTAGTCCAAATTCCAAAGCAAGACACGGTATGTATACATATATTATGTGCTATATTATTATACTTTATATAATTTGTCTTAATGTAATATAGCAATTGGAAAATATAAAAATATTTTTAAAAAGTACTTCATTATTAATATCTGGAACATTTTCATGCCTTTTAAAGGAAACATTTTTTCCCAATTTCCTATTCTATGTTATAGTAAAAATTGAAAGTTTCTTACTTGAGGAATTGGCATATTTTCATTAATCAAATATTTACTTTAAAAGTTTGTAATCTTTTTAAAACTTAGGCTATAATATTTGCTTAATAAATAAATAGATAAAAGTTATGTTAGATCCAAAGATTATGGGTGATTCTTAAAGGTGAACATTATGTGAAGTTTGATTAACCTTCAAATATGCTTAAACTTTAAGATGAAACAATGTCTTTGGATATTTTTCAAAATTAAATACTTTGTGCTTATAGGCGCATCCTATAAAGAAAGTGATAGATGGTTTTTATTCTTCTCTTTAAGGTGAATTAAAAATTATTTACTTTAATTAAATACATGCATGTTTTTGCTCATATGGTTAAAAAGGAAAAGAGTTTTGTACATCAGTAGAGTTTGATTTAAAATTTGATTACTTTGCAAATCCTTTGAAATCTAACTAATCTTTGTTTCAGAAATCTTTCTTTATTGTAGAGATAACACTCTTTAGGTTCATTTATAATAAAAACATCATCCAATGGATGGAAAAGCTCTGGCTGTTGGATAGGCACAGAACTAGAGTTTTCTTAAATAATTGAAATACCTTATAATAATTGAATATATACAAGTGGGAAGTAGCCAAGAATAACTGATGTCTGGAACAAAATTAGTTACGTTCGTAACATGAGTTTGAAAGTATTCCCTCCTCTTTAACTTTCTAGTACAGTTTCTGTAGAACTGATGTTATTTCTACCTTAAATATTTGGTACAATTCACAAGTGAAGCCCTTAGAAACTGGTATTTTTTTTCTAGGAAGGTTTTTGACTATAAATTCAACTTATTAAACAGATATGGTGCTATTCAGATTACCTGTTTCTTGTTGAATGAGCTTTGGTAGAAAATTTGTCTTTCAAAGAATTTATCATTTCACCCAACTTGCTGAATTTATTAGCATTACATTGTTCATAATGACCTCCTTATTATCCTTTTTATATTTGTAAAGTTTGCATTGATATACCTCTCTTATTCTTGATGTTGTTAATTGAATATTATCTTTTTTTTTTCTTAGTCATTCTGGCTAGACGTTATCAATTTTATTGGTGTTTTCAAGAAACCAATTTTTGACTTAATTGATTTCATCTTTTTTTTTCTTGTTCTCTATTTCGTGGATTTCTGCTTTTATTAGTCTTTTTTTTTTTTTGAGCGAATATTTGTTTGCTTGGTTTCTTCCAAGTTTTTATTTCAATTTTAGTTAGTTAATATACAGTGTAATATTAGTTTCAGGGGTGCAATATAATGATTCAACACCTCTAGATAACACCCGGTGCTCATCACAAGTGCACTCCTTAATCCCCATCACCCATTTAACCCATCCCCCACCAACCTCCCCTCCAGTAATCCTCAGTTCTCTATAGTTAAGAGTCTGTTGTACGGTTTGCTTCTTTCTTTCTTTCTCTTTTTTTCTTTCTTCTGCTTACTCTGTGCTTAGTTTACCCTTCTTTCTCAGGATTCTGAAGGTAGAAGCTGAGATGATGGATTTGAGACCTTTGTTTTTTCTAATAAAGTCATTTAGTGCTATAAATTTCCCTCTGAGTAATGCTTTAGCTATATTTCACAATTTTTAAAAAAGATTTTATTTATTTGAGAGTGAGTAAGTGAAAGAGAGAAAGAGAGAGAGAGCACAAATGGGGAGAGGGAGAAGCAGACTCCTACTGAGCAGGGAGCCCGATGTGGGGCTCAGTCTGATGACCCTGGGATCATGACCTGAGCCGAAGGCAGACGCTTAACTGACTGAGCCACCCAGGTGCCCCTATATGTCACAGTTTTTGATATGTTGTGTTTTTTATTCAAAAAAGTTAAAAATACCTTCTAATTTCCTTTTAATTTCTTCTTTGACATGGGTTATTTAGAAGTGTGTTATTTAGTTTCCAGTACTTGGGAATTTTCCAGATATATTTCTGTTAAAGATCTCTAATTTAATTCCATTGTGGTCAAGGACATATATTGTCTGATATGGATCCTTTGAGCTTTACTGACTCTTGTTTTTATGGCCCAGAATATGATCTATCTTGGAAATGTTCCATGTATACTTGAAAACAATGTATATTTTACTGTTGTTGGATGAAATTTTCCATGAATGTCAGTTAGTTCAAGTTGATTGATAGTATTCTTCAAGTCTTTTTATTTCTTTTAAGATTTATTTATTTATTTAATTTTTTAAAAAGACTTATTTATTTAGTTTAGAGAGGGGAGCAGAAAGAGAGTGCATGAGTTGGGGGAGAGGGAGTGAAGCAGACTCCCTACTGAGCACAGAGCCTGATGAGGGGCTCAGTTCCATAACCCCAAGATCATGACCTGAGCCGAAATCAAGAGTTGGTCACTTAACCAACTGAGCCACCCAGGAGCCCCTATTTATTTATTTTAGATAGAGAGAGAGCAAGAGAGTACAAATGGGGGGAGGGGCAGAAGGAGAGGGAGAGAGAATCTCAAGGAGACTTCCTGCTGAGCGCAGAGCCTGTTGTGGGGCTCAATCTGATGAACCTGAGATCATGACCCAAGCCAAAATCAAGAATTGGACGCTCAACTGGCCTACCCACGCAGATACCCCACCTTTTCCAAATTTTAATTGGGTTGTCTTTTTAGTACTGAGTGGTGAGAATTCTTTATGTATTCTAGATACAGTCCCTTATTTTGGATATATGATTTGCAGATATTTTCTGTCATTCTTTAGGTTGTTTTTTTATTTTCTTGTTGATATCCTTTGACATTATGTGTTAATTTCCTGGCAGGAAGATGAATATTTAGCTCTCTTTCTTCTCTTCTCCCATAAACACGGACATTTTCTTACTTCTAGTCACCCAGTAGGGTTACAACATAGTTTTAGTTAGATCAAAATTATTGTGATTATTCATGCTACAGAGTTGAGCTTGCACAACTTTTTGTGTGTTTGTTCCCTGGAATTAATAACTGTTTTTCTGTTTGTATGGTTTACTGTGTGTTTTCACTAATTCAGGCATAGATATTTCTACCAATTATCTAAATATGCTGTCAGTATATTTATTCACCCACAGATAATCAAATTCAACCTCTTGAAGATGTCTCCGCCATAAGCTTCTGACCTGTTCCAATCTGGACTGGTTGCCTCTCTTTGTTTAGCATACAGCTGTGACCCCAGGTTTCTCTTCAGCATTTTTCTTTGTCTCTCTTATGTTGGATCTCTTATTTTTTGTGTCCCTAGTCATCTTCTGTTTTGGCTTACTCTCTCCTTTTTGTGGAGCACATTTTCTAGTAACTTTCTGAGAAGGAGTAAGACTGCATTTCTGAAATGTTTTATTATTCTCTCATAATTGATTGATAGCTTAGCTGAAAATAGAATTCTGGTCAGGAAAGAATTTTCCTTTAGAATTTGGGAGGCACTTCTCCACTGTCTTGTAGCTTTTAATGTTCCTCTGGAGAAGTTGAAACCATTGAGATTTCCAGAATTTTAGATACGTCTGACTTCTCCCCTTCCATTCTCTGGAAGCATGTAAGATCTTTTGGTTTCAACCTTTTAAAAAAGTGAAAATAAAAATTAATTAAAAATCTCAAAACTTCAGAAAACTTTTTAATTTTAAGAATAAGTTGCCAACCTGATGCTCTGTCACTCCCAAATACATTACTATTTCTTACAAACAAGTATATTCTTCTATTCAACCACAATAAACCTTCAAAGTAAGGAAATTAACAATGATAATACCAATTAATCCTCATATCCTATGCAAGCTTTGCCAGTTGTGCCAATAGTCCTTTATAGCAAAAGGATTCAATTGAGAATCAAGCATTACCTTTAGTTTTTTTGTCTATTTAGTCTTCAGTCATGACCTTGACATTTGAAAAGTATAGGTCTGTGTATTTTCTTTCAGTATGGGTTTATCTCATGTTTTTCCTCATCATTATATGCTGGTAATATATCTTTCGTAGGAATATCACACGAGACAGTGTTTTTATTACATCTTATCAAATGGCTCATGATTTTGATTTGCCCCATTATGATGGTAACTTTGTGCCCTTGATTAAAGTCGGGTTCTCTAAGCTTCTCCACTGTAAAATTACTATTTTCCTTATGTAATAATAAGTATTCTCTGGGGAGGTAGTTTGAGACCATGTAAATAATACTATTTCTTATCAAATTTTCATTTTATTTGTTTAATCTCTATGGACTCCTGGTTTCATATTTTATTCAGTTGGTTTTAATCCTTTTCTATCAACATTTATTTTGATTCTCAAATTATTTCAGATTTGACCAGCACAAACCCCTTTTAATTGGTCTTTCAGTCCTTTGGAAATACACCCATCATTCCTTGAGAACTTTATCACTTTCTGGCTCAGGAAAATGAACCAGGCTTTCCTTGTACTTTCTCTGCCTAGCCTTTGAGTCAGCCATTTCTCCCAGGAGCCCTGGTTCATTTTAATGGCATATGGTATTTAGAAATCAAGATCTGGGCACTGGGCACACTCTTTACTGTTGTAGTGTCACTGCTTCCAGGCCTTCTCATGGCTAAGGAATAAGTATATGTATATGAGTAAATGGGTAAATACATTTTATCTCCATATTTATATTTAATTATATTTTATATATTTTTATATACATATGTGCAGTTGAAAACTACGAGTCTCCACCAGTACCTTCAATTTCAGTTCAACATCCCAGGGTTCATATCAGTGTTCTTACCTTCAATTTTAGTATCTCCCTTCTCTGACAATGAGATACCTGGCTCTCAGTATCCTTAATTTATTAGCATATTTGACCCATCCTCCCCACCATGTGACCAGTCTCTGACTACTGCCACTCTCTATCTTATGCAGATGTCATCCTCACTCTTGCCCATGCTCCAGCATTCCCTGCTAAACCATCTTCCTGTCCTCACTTGTCTCAGTCTCTGATACTCTGCATTAGAGTGCCCTCCTACACAGAGACTTTCCTTAGCCTACATGGGGTCTAAAACCTTGTCTCCCAGGCTGCGTTGTCTCCCCTTGCCTGGATACCCTCTTGACCTTGTTTAGGTTCATATGATCTGTGCTGAGAAGCCCTCCTTCCTTATGGTGCCTTCCTTATCCTTCTGTGTTGTACCACCTCTCCATTCTCACCCTGTTCTGGTTTTGCTTCTCTCATACCAGTGATGCTCTCTCCTTCCAATTTGGGCCCTGATAACTAATATTAATCAGTGTTCATATTAAAATAAAATTATTTCTGAATATATAGGAAGTGTTCATTTTACTTCTGGATATGCTTTTGCTAATGTGTGTCATTAACCTTTCTTTTTTACTTTGTACTTGTTTAGTAGTCTTTTTGGAGCCATTAAATGTTTTAGGACTTTGAATGCTCGATTATGAATATAAACATAAAGAACACTACAGTTAGCCTTTATGATCTTTTGCCAAATTCCACTGCTTTGGCTGATATTTTCAAATGAAAATTATCTTAAATAACTTGAACAGTTTTATTTATGAATGACATGTTCTACACAGAAAAATGCAGCACACTATAGGAATAGGACATGGCCACAATGTACCGATAATTAGTATGTGTAATAATTCCCTATTGCTTCTTTTTTTTTTAAGATTTTATTTATTTATTTGACAGAGAGAGAGACAGCCAGTGAGAGAGGGAACATAAGCAGGGGGAGTGGGAGAGGAAGAAGCAGGTTCCCAGCGGAGCAGGGAGCCCGAAGCGGGGCTCAATCCCAGGACCCTGGGATCACACCCTGAGCCGAAGGCAGACGCTTAACAACTGAGCCACCTAGGCACCCTTTCCCTATTGCTTCTGAAACAAAATACTATACATTGTGTGGCTTAAGACAAGATAGATATATTGTCTCACCGTTCTGGATGCTAGAAGTCTGAAATCAAGATTTGATAGGGCCATGTTTCCTCTGAAACCTTTAGGGGCGTTCTTTCTTGCTTCTTCCTAGCTTTTGGTGGTTTGTTGGCAGTCTTTAGTGTTCCTTGGCTTGCTGCTGCATAACATGCATTCTCCCTGTGTGTCTCTGTCTTCACGTGGCTATCTTTTACATGACACTAGGCATATTGAATTAGGAGTCTACCCTACTACGATATGGTATCATCTTAACTAACTGTCTCTACAATGACCCTATTTGCAAATAAGATCACATTTTGAAGTACTGAGTGTTTAGACTTCAACAAATATTTTTGGGGGGATATAGTTCAACCCTTAACAGTATGTTAAGACTTTGTTTCACTTTTATTATAGGAAAGAATCATGAGATTATACTTGAGAGCAGATTCTTTGTTGTCAACTTGTGTAATGTTTAGTATTACATAGTCATACAGCTTCATAATTTATGTCACTAGCTATAAGAATTAGTAACATACATATTTTTGCATTAGACTTTTTCTGGTTATATTGAAACAAAACAGTTTGGCCAACCTACCTCTCTCAGAAATATCTGTAATTAGCCAGTTTCTGTAATTACTTTGGCTCTCAGACTTTAGAAAAGTTATCTGATCCAGATTTAAGATAATTCTATAAGCTGAGAATCTGGAATCCTTTTTTCCTGTCCAGAAAAGGCAATCTATAGCTAGTTCCATAAGGTTTTTAAGGATCAGTCATAACTGATCCATAGCTGGTAGTTTGTTAACTTCCTATCCTTTTTAGTTTTGGAAGGACTATTACATTACATGGCTGTAAATACCTTCCTAGTTAGCACATCTGTCCTTTGTGAAGGCTTTTAAAATACTTTTCAAATTTACTAACTTTTGAGGAACCCTAAGCAATATATTGACTTCATACATGATTCATGAATTTCAAAATTCCCTATACTGTTTCTTAGTTGCTGTTTTCTTAACCATCTGGAGATATACATTAAATTAGGCCCTTTCCTCATTTGATACAAACATGTATCTCTTAATTAAACACAATATTTAGTAAATTAGACTTGTGCTGGTTAAATTGCATGATTTGCCAAACTTTTGAATGAACTAAATGTTCTGTTGGCTGAATTATATGATTATCTTAAACTTCTAAATGAACTAAATTTTCCCTGAAAATTTCCAGTGTGGAGTTGTTTGCCTAGGATAAGTTCTTATACTTTCTTCTTAAAAATATTGATTTTAGGAAATGTTTTTTTCTAGATCATAAATATTCTCTGAGAATAAAACTTAAATTTCTTATTTTGATTAACCTGAATGTCTTTTCTTTCTGTATAATATTTATATTACTTTTAATATATTGTATTAAGAATATTTGTGTTTTCTATTATGAACATTGAAAATACTTCCTTCAACATTTGAAAATTTTGATATTAAACAGGTTTTTCTGGGGCATCTGCCTGGCTCAGTCAGAGCATACCACTCTTGATCTCAGGGTTATGAGTTCAAGCCCCACATTGGGCATAGAGCTCACCTAATTAAAAAAAAAAAAAAAGACTACTTAAACCCTTTTAAAACAAAACACAAAAACAAGTTTTTCTCAGTATTACCCAAATTTCTTTGCTTTATTTTTTAAAAAGATTTATTTATTTTAGAGAGAGAGGGAGAGAGAGTACACATGCAAGTGGGGAGGGGCAGAGGGAGAGAATCTTCAAGCAGATGACTACCTGCTGAACATGGAGCCCACCATGGGGCTTGGTCTCACCACTCATGAAATCGTGACCTGAATCGAAACCAAGAGTTGGTCACTCAAACAGCTGAGCTACCCAGGTGCCCCTCTTTGCTTTATTTTGAATAACTTTTCATTTTTTCCCCATTGATTTCAGACTGCCATGTAGAGTATCTAGTACATGGCTTTTTCTTTAATTCATTTAACAAGTTATTTTACTAAGCATTGCAACAAGTGGTAAGGATATGGTAAGAAAGAAGTCTTTAATCCAAAGGAATTTATAATCCAATGTGAGATTTGGGTAAAAAAAAAAAAAAAGCAATTACAGCATAGTATTGTCCGAAACTCCAAGGGATCTTATATTCTACCCTAATTGCAAGCTATCAAGTTAGCCTGCCAATTTCATAGATGTGGATAGAAGACACAAGACTCCTGGGTCAGAGAGACAGGACTTTAGTATTTAGAACAAGCAATAGCTAGAATATTAACATTTTCTTAGACTGATTCCCCAAACTCCATTTCCCACAGTGTGATGTGAAGAGGACCAGGTGAAATCTTGCACATGTAGTGTGTTGTAGGAGAGAATTGCAGAGCTTAGGAAACTTGAATCTTTTACATTGGACAATAAGTATGTTTGCCTACTGTCCTGAAGGGAGATGCCGTCTTAATCTTCCAAAATTGTAAGCATACTCGCCATTTGCTCTAGGAGATACCATATTTTCCAAGGCTAGTCATTATACAAACATCTTTGAAAAGACTGTCCAGAACAAAGGCAGTCCGTGCCTCTGCTCAGAAGATGTGCATAAATGCAAAAGACCAATAGAGAATTGCCTCCCAAATTGCTTGGAAGAAGCAAGTTGCAGAGATTCTGTATTAGTTGTCTGTTGCTGCATAACAAAGAACCATGACCATAGCAGCTTAAAACTGCACATATTTATTATCTCACAGTTCCCATGAGTCAGGAGTCTGTGAACATTCTAACTTGATTCTCTGCTTAGGATCTCTCAAGGTGCAGTTAAAATGTTATCCAGGGCTGAATACTCATGTGGAGTACTCAGCTAGGAAAGGATCTGCCTCCCCACTCATGGTTTTGGCAACATTTAGTTTCTTGCAACTGTAGAATTTGTGGCAGCTTATTTCTTCAAAGATGGCAAGGTATAGAGAGATTGGAGAGGGATACAGAGAAGGAACAAATAGGGAGGAAATCACCAGTGATGTAAGAGGGTAAGTGAGTACCTATATACTTGTAGCAAGACAGCTCCTTTACAGCAGAATTTCTCAACCTAGGCATGATTGACCTTCGGGCTGGATAATTCTTTCACTGGCCTCTGTATTCTAGGATTTTTAGCAGCAACCTTGGCTTCTACCCACTAGATGCCAATAAAATTTCCCCAGTTATAACCAAAAATGTCTTCAGGTGTTGCCAAAGTGAACATCCATGTAATGACCACTCAGGTAAAGAAATAGGTGTTTCCAATAGTTTAGATACTCCTCTTTTGCTCCTTTCTGTTCATGATTCTTTACCTCCCTCCAAAAAGAAACTACTTTTTTATAATGGTGTTCTTGTTTTTCTTTCTAATCTAGTTTTACCTGTTCTTTTTAAAATTTAACATATAAGGAATCATTCATGTGCGTTTTTTTATTTTAATTTTTATTTTTTAAAAAACATTTTATTTATTTGTCAGAGAGAGAGAGAGAAACAGAGAGCATGAGTGCACAAACACGGGGGAGTGGCAAGCAGAGGGGGAAGCAGGCTCCCCACTGAGCAAGGAGCCCGATGCAGCACTTGATCTCAGGACCCTGGGATCATGACCTGAGCTGAAGGCAGCCACTTAACCAACTGAGCCACTCAGGTGTCCCTCACGTGTATTTTTTATATGGCTTCGTCTCACCAACATTGTTTGTGAGATTTAATTATATTGTTGCATTTAGCTGTAGCTCATTTGTTTCTATTGGTATATAATATTTACTGTATGAATATGCCATTATTCATTTCACTGTTAGACTTTTGAGTTGTTGACAGTGCATATGTTTTTATTGGACATGTAGTTAGGAGTGGAATTTCCCAGTCATGAGGAATGCATATCTTCAACTTGAATAGATAATGACAAAATATTTGTGAGAATGTTTTTCAAAATTATCATTACAATTTATACTCCCATCAGCAGTGTATGAGAATTCCCATTACTCTTCCTCCAAACCTAATATCAGTTTTAAAATTTTAGCCATGGTAAAATTTTTGTGAGCTTATGGTATTTCACTGTGGTCTTAATTTTGCATTTTTCTGTTAATGAGTTTGAAATCCTTTCAAATGTATATTGACTATTTGAATACCTTCTTTTGTGAAAGTCTCATTCTACTCTCTTGCCCGGTTTTCTATTGGGTTATCTTCTTTTTTGATTTGTAGAAATTTTTGTAACTCCTTGATTTGTAGAGCTTTTTATGACTTCTTTATGGTTCTGTGTGTTGCACATATCTTTTCCCACTTCGTAGTTGGATTTTTTACTCAGTATTGTGGAGCAGATGCTGTTGCTGTACCACCCGCATCCCTTGGCATTCACTTTTGTACAGGGAAGGCTTCTTACTGCAAGCAGTTGAAACTCTCTGCCTGAGGACTTTATCTAGCCACATGAGGAACTGGAGGGTAATCAGGAAGTGACTGCCCAGCAATAGGTCTTAACCAATACCAAACTGGAGTCGGTTAATAAATACACCATTTTCCTTACCTCTGGAGATAGCTTCTGAAGTTTACTCTACACCATCTCTGAGAGGTCTCCAGCAGGAATGAGCTATAGGACCAAGCAGCGATACCCTGATAATCAGTGTATCCTGTATTGCTGCCCTTTCCTATTCTCTTGCCTGTACTTCCTGGAATTACTTTTCAAATAAATTATGTGTCTTCAAATTCTAATTTCTCCGAGTTGACTTTTGGAGAACCTGTCCTAGGTCAGTGGTGCCTTTCGATGAATAGAAATTCTTTTTTTTATGATTTGGTATTTGTATGTATTGCAAAATGATCACCACAGTAAGTCTAGTGAACATCCATCCCCATACATACTTAATTTTTTTCCCCTAGTGATTGAGGACTTTTAAAATCTACTCTCTTAGCAACTTTCTAATATGCAATACGGTATTATTAACTGTACTCACCATGCTGTCCATTGCATCCTCATGACATAT